>NC_053491.1:297072798-298548751 GCF_905171775.1 Rana temporaria
AGCCTGGCCCATTCTGAAGAGCTTGACCGGGGTAAAGTGTACCCTTAGCAGTATGTAGAGCTGGGAGACCCTCTGCGATACATTCAGTGAGCATGTATTTAGGGCTTGTAGTGCCTCCTCCCACACCTCGCTCTCAATGGGCCCTAAATCCGCCTCTCATTGTTCCGCCACCCTCATAGGGTACCCCTCCATAAATGATGCCAGAAGCATGTTGTAGCATTGCGAAATCATGCCCTTGGTATCCTGTGCAGAACACAACATTTTGGACTAGAGCATACGTTTATTGGGTTTTTGAAACTTAAGAGCCTCCAACCCCTCAGGAATCCCGGCTGCCCCAGAGCCCCGCAGCATAAGCCTAGCCGCAGAGGTCATGGGCAGCGGTTCCATGGCCCCTATTAAGTGCTGTACAGTGGGTGACTGCGATATTGTGTTTTTAGCACGACAGCATCGCGCTGATTCTCGGCGACAGGGTGCCGACATCTCGCACTCGCTGGAATAGACAAAGCACATTCCAGCGAGCGCGTCATAGAAGCGACAGGAGATCCGACTTGGATTCCCGCCAATTCTAGTGTCGGCATTTGGTATGCATTCCTGAGAGGGAGAACTCCACGCCAATTTTTAAATAAAAAACCGGCATGGGTTCCCCCCCCCCCAGGAGCATACCAGGCCCTTAGGTCTGGTATGGGTTGTAGGGAGACCCACCCCTACGCCGAAAAACCGACGTTTTGAGGTGGTATTAAACAGCAACCGCACAGTAAGAGCGACTGCGGTCAAGTGTTATGTAACCAAATAGTCGCAGTCACACCAACTGCGTTGAGGTGGTATTAAACAGCAACTGCACAGTAAGAACGACTGCGGTCAAGTTTTATGTAACCAAATAGTCGCAGTCACACCAACTGCGTTGAGGTGGTATTAAACAGCAACCGCACAGTAAGAGCGACTGCGGTCAAGTGTTATGTAACCAAAAAGTCGCAGTCACACCAACTGCGTTGAGGTGGTATTAAACAGCAACTGCACAGTAAGAACGACTGCGGTCAAGTGTTATGTAACAAAATAGTCGCAGTCACACCAACTGTGTTGAGGTGGTATTAAACAACAACCGCACAGTAAGAACGACTGCGGTCAAGTGTTATGTAACAAAATAGTCGCAGTCACACCAACTGCGTTCAGGTGTTATTAAACAACACCCGCACAGTAAGAGCGACTGCGCTCAAGTGCTATGTAACAGCACACACACACAGTGACACCAACTGCGTTTAGGTGGTATTAAACAGCACCGGCACAGTAATAGCGACTGCGCTCAAGTGCTATTTAACAGTACACACGCAGTGACACCAGCTGCGTTTAGTTACTATTAAACAGCACACACGCAGTAAGAATGACTGCGTTTCTGTGCAATTCAATAGCCCAGTTGCATTAACAGCGACTGCGTTTCTGTGCAAATAAATTGCACACGTGCAGTAACAGGTAATGCGTCTATGTGCAATTAACTAGCACACGTTGAATAACACAGACTAATATTTTAAAGCTAATCCCTAATGCAGGCAATACAACACGTTAGAGCAGTGTTTCTCAACTCCAGTCCTCGAGGCGCCCCAACAGGTCATGTTTTCAGGCTTTCCATCATTTTGCACAGGTGATTTGATCAATTTCACTGCCTTAGTAATTAACACAGCCATTTCATCTGAGGGAAATCCTGAAAACATGACCTGTTGGTGCGCCTTGAGGACTGGAGTTGAGAAACACTGCGTTAGAGCACTGCATGTAGAACAAACTCCTGCCTGACAGATACTTATAGCAGATCTAGCTGAGCTATACAGTTTATAAATATATTGACAACTCCTAGGGATGTGAATATATTCTCTACAAACTGTAGATTAAACTATACTGACTAGCCTTCCTGCTCTATCAATCTATCTATCTATCTATCTATCTATCTATCTGGTAGAAAAGACACTGTGGGGCTGATTTACCAAGCCTTTACTCCATGACTCATGGAGTAAAAGCAGGAGTAGCAGCCGTTTTGACATTTACTAAAGAAATACGCTGCTAGTGCAGTGTTTTTCCCTAGTTACTAATGTGCTCCGTGCGCCCAAGAGAGGGTGCATTGTGCACCAGTACAGACCTGGCGCACGGCACATTGAAATGTAAATTGCGGGGGTTTGGGCGGGAGTTTATTAGGGGGGGAGGTGGGGGGATGCAGGGGAAGTGAAGTGACATGCGTTTGAATGTGTTTGGCGGGCCGAATTGAAAGGGAAAGTGTTTTTTGAAAACAGATCCCCGTACGCTTGCACAGTGCGCCTGAACCTCGGGAGGTTCATTTGCATACTGGGCATGCGCAGAGAGAAATTTCGGCGCTTCCCGTGCGCCTTGTCAGTACGCCGTGAAAATCTTGGTAAATACCAAGCGGCGTACCCGTGAATGCGCTGCATGACGCGGCGCACGGGAATCTCCGAGCTGTTTTCAGCCATGAAAGGGAACTCCGCGCCAAATTTCAAACTTGAAATCGGCGCGGGTCCCCCTTCAGGGCTACATTAGGCTCTTAGGCTTGGTCCGGAACGTGAGGGGTTAAACCCGCGCCGATTCGGCGCGGGGGTCCCCCCCAGATCCAAACCAAGCCCTCATCCCAAGCACGCAGTCTGGCCCGGACAGGAATGGGGGTGGGGACGAGCGAGCGCCCCCCCCTCCTGAGCCGTACCAGACCGCATGCCCTCAACATGGGGGAGTGTGTGCTATGGGGAGGGGGGCACTGCCCCCCCACCCCACAGCACTCTTGCCCCCATGTCGATAGGGACAACAGCCTCTTCCCGACAACCCTTGCCATTGGTTGTCGGGGTATGCGGGCGGGGCTAATCGGAATCTGCGAGCTCCCTTTAATAAGGGGGCCCCCAGATACCGGCCCCCCACCCTATGTGAATGAGTATGGGGTACATCGTACCTCTACCCATTCACATGGGGGAAAGTGTAAAGTAAAATAAAACACCACACAATAAAATATTTTATTAATCTGCTCCGGAGCCCCCCCATTCTTCTTTAGCTCTCTTACAAGGGGGGGTTTCTTCTCTCCCGATCTTCCGCCGGGACCCTGGGCTTCGGTGATTTCTGCCGGGGGAGGGCGCCATCCCTCGGTCCTCTCCGGAGCCTTCCGCCGGATGCCCCCACCCCATTTAAGCTCTTTTACATTAGGGGGGGCCATCCGGACTTAGGGGTCTTCTGCCGGGGGATGGCGCCTATCCCCCGGTCTTTCCGGTGCCTTCCGCCAGGGTTCCGGTCTTCCTGGTCTTCTGCCGGGGGTGCGCCAACTCCCAGGTCTTCTCTCTTCTGTCTTCTCTGCTCCCTCTTCTGCCTGGCTCCCCCGCGGAGCCAGGGCTTTCTTCCGTCTTCTTTCTTCTCTCTTCCTTCTTCTGCCTGTCTCCTCCGGGAGCACAGGGCTTGTCTGCGCTGTCCTCTCCCTTCTCTTCCATTGGATGTTGACACGACGAGGTTCCGCGCTGACATGCCGTGTCAGCGGCGGGCATGGACTTATATAGGGTAATGCCACCATGTGACCTCAACCCATGTGACATCACATTCCCATCATGCCCAGGGAATGTGATGTCACATGGGTTGAGGTCACATGGTGGCATTGCCCTATATGAGTCCATGCCCGCCGCTGACACGGCATGTCAGCGCGGAACCTCGTCGTGTCAACATCCAATGGAAGAGAAGGGAGAGGACAGCGCAGACAAGCCCTGTGCTCCCGGAGGAGACAGGCAGAAGAAGGAAGAGAGAAGAAAGAAGACGGAAGAAAGCCCTCGCTCCGCGGGGGAGCCAGGCAGAAGAGGGAGCAGAGAAGACAGAAGAGAAAAGACCTGGGAGTTGGCGCACCCCCGGCAGAAGACCAGGAAGACCGGAACCCTGGCGGAAGGCACCGGAAAGACCGGGGGATAGGCGCCATCCCCCGGCAGAAGACCCCGAAGTCCGGATGGCCCCCCCCAATGTAAAAGAGCTTAAATGGGGTGGGGGCATCCGGCGGAAGGCTCCGGAGAGGACCGAGGGATGGCGCCCTTCCCCGGCAGAAATCACCGAAGCCCAGGGTCCCGGCGGAAGATCGGGAGAGAAGAAACCCCCCCCCTTGTAAGAGAGCTAAAGAAGAAAGGGGGGGCTCCGGAGCAGATTAATAAAATATTTTATTGTGTGGTGTTTTATTTTACTTTACACTTTCCCCATGTGAATGGGTAGAGGTACGATGTACCCCATACTCATTCACATAGGGTGGGGGGCCGGAATCTGGGGGCCCCTTTATTAAAGGGGCCTCTCAGATTCTGATAAGCCCTCCGCCAGCATACCCCGACAACCAACGGCCAGGGTTGTCGGGAAGAGGCTCTTGTCCCTATCGACATGGGGACAAGAGTGCTGTGGGGTGGGGGGGCAGTGCCCCCCTCCCCCACAGCACACACTCCCCCATGTTGAGGGCATGTGGTCTGGTACGGCTCAGGGGGGGCGCTCGCTCGTCCCCACCCCCATTCCTGTCTGGCCAGACTGCGTGCCTGGGATAAGAGCTTGGTCTGGATCTTGGGGGGGGGACCCCACGCTGTTTTTTTTGCGCGGGTTTAACCACTTATGTTCCAGACCAAGCCTAAGAGCCTGGTATGCACCTGGAGGGAACCCACGTTATTTTTTTTGGGGGGTCTGGAGTTCCTCTTCCTGAACAGCGATCTGTCATTTACCCATGTCAGTCCCACCCCCCCCTTCAGTTAGAACACACCCAGGGAACATATTTAACCCCTCCCTGGCACCTAGTGTTAACCCCTTCCTGCCAGTGGCATTTTTATAGTAAGCAATGCATTTTTACAGCACTGATCGCTAGAAAAATGCCAATGGTTCCAAAAAAGTGTCCGATGTGTCCGCCATAATGTCGCAGTACCGATAAAAATCGCTGATCGCCGCAATAACTAGTTAAAACAAAAAAAAGCCATATTTTGTAGACGCTATAACTTTTGCCAAAACCAAACACTAAACGCTATTTGCGATTTTTTGGAACCAAAAAGATGTAGAATACGTATCGGCCTAAACTGAGGGTTTTTTTATTTTTTAGAATATATATTTTTGGGGATATTTATTATAGCAAAAAGTAAAAATAATTCTTTATTTTTTAAAATTGTCGCTCTATTTTTGGTTAGAGCTCTAAAAAAAAAAAAAACCGCAGAAGTGATCAAATACCACCAAAATAAAGCTCTTTGTGGGGAAAAAAAAAGGTTGCCAATTTTGTTTGGGAGCCACGTCGCACGACTGCGCAATTGTCAGTTAAAGCGACGCCGTGCCGAATCACAAAAACTGGCCCGGTCATTGACCAGCAATATGGTCCGGGGCTCAAGTGGTTAAAAATTAACAAAACACTAAAGTTAGCCCAATTTTTGGGGATAATGTGAAAGATGATGTTACACCGAGTAAATAGATACCTTACATGTCACGCTTTACTATTGGAAACACTCCTGGCAATGGGGCCAAAATTCATTCCGTGAATATCCCCATAGGCGACATTTTTCTTTTTTTCCCAGGTTACCAGTATATAGTTACAAAGAAGGTCTAGTGCTAAAAGTATTGCTCTCGCTCTAACGCACGCGTCAATACCTCACATGTGTGGTTTGAACGATGTTTATATATGTGGGCGGGACTTGCGTAAGTCCCGCCCACATATGTTAACATCGTTCAAACCACACATGTGAAGTATTGACGCGTGCGTTAGAGCGAGAGCAATACTTTTACCACTAGACCTTCTTTGTAACTATAAACTGGTAACCTGAAAAAATAAAAAGGTCGCCTATGGGGATATTCACGGAATGAATTTTGGCCCCATTGCAGGAGTGTTTCAAATAGTAAAGCGTGACATGTAAGGTATCTATTTACTCGGTGTAACATCATCTTTGACATTATCACCAAAAATTGGGCTAACTTTAGTGTTTTGTTAATTTTTAACCACTTGAGCCCCGGACCATATTGCTGGTCAATGACCGGGCCAGGCTGGAAAGCATGAGATCAGGGGAAAAAAAAAAAAACTCATGCCATTGCAGCTTTGTTCCTACATGTGTGATGAACTGAGTCTGCTCAAACACTTAGAAAAAATCCTTTCTTTTTAAAAGGTGAAAATCACTTGGATGGTCATAGAGCGTGGGTTGGGTTAATTAACCAGGTGTAAGCTCACCCACACTAGAGACTGCAATTTGTTCATGTGATTTCAATTGCTTCATTACTAGCACATGTTATAAAAACCGTGCATCGATCATTCCTCAGCTGCCCTCATAGGGGCAGGCAGAAATGCTGTTGTGGAACACAAATGTGGTTTGTTGCATGGGTTTTTATTTTGCCAATGGTTTTTGTTTATTTTTAAATGATGTTCACTTTGATGTATTTGTCTCTGTGGCCTTATTTTATGACAAAATTGTGAAGATGTTGCGACTTTAAATCTGTTTATTTTGAGTTTTGAAATGTATTTTTGTTTGTGTGTGTGTGTTTTTTTTCTTTCCTTGTTTTGTTGACCAATAAAAATTACTTTAAAATTTTGAAGTTTGTTTTTTGTTACTTTTTCATGCAACATATTTTGACAGCTGCAGCTGAACTAGGTTAGGGCCTAACAAATTAGGTGTGATTTTTGTCTAAGCTTCTTTCCTGGTGTGTAATCATGAAATGTGGGGGGGGGGGGCTATTGGTGGACAGGCTTGAAGTGCTGGTTTACAGCACTGTGATTAAATCTAGGGCAAGGCAATCCTATTCTAATTGTGGGTGTTGGAGGGAAGCCAAGTGAGTGTTAGAACCCCTGCTTGTGTTTTTTTTTTTTTTGGGTTGAGCTTTGTGTCCCTTTTCTTAAAATTGGCTTCACTTCCTGTCACACAGCTGAACAGGAAGTGAGGTTAAAACCCTACCAGTGTCTTTTCTTGGGGACACAGGTCAATCTAACTAGTGTCCCCATTAAGCAAATTGCACTCCAGCACTGCTGTGTACACCCCAAATCATGGGTCTTCAAACTACGACCCTCCAGTTGTTCAGGAACTACAATTCCCATCATGCCTAGTCATGTCTGTGAATGTCAGTGCATTACAAGGCCTCATGGGATGTGTAGTTCTACAACAGCTGGAGGGCCGTAGTTTGAGGATCCCTGCCCCAAATGATTATTTAGTTTGGGGTTTAGTAAAGGCAAAGCCACTCTGCAGTACAAGCATAGTTGCTGAAAATGAGAGAGGAAGCACTGATGGTTTTAACATCCAATCCTGTAGAAGCAAAGTTATTTTGTTTTCTTCCTTGCTTTGCACTTGTAGTGCAAAGTGGATTTGCCTTTAGTAAATGGACCCCAAAGTCCAAGATCCCTAATAATTTGGGGTGTACACCGCAAAATGCTAGAGTGCAATTTACATACTGGGAAACTATTTTGATTGATCTCTGTGTCCCCAAGAAAAGATATTAGTAAGGTTTTACCCTCACTTCCTGTTTGGCTATGTGACAGGAAGTGAATGAATTAGAAAGGGTGAAGACACCTCACAAATGTTGTCACTATCAGGGGTGCAGACATCCCCAAAAAAATGAGCAGATAATACTTATTTGCAAATTAATAATTTTTTAGTTAACATTGGGTGGGGTGCTCTAACACACACATTCCTACATATTAGCAACACTGTATCCTGGCCTATTGGCATGGTTATATTTTCTTAGGGCTCTCAATAAAACTCTATGAAATTTGTGCTTAAACTAGAACCAGGGGCGGACTGACAACTCATGGGGCCCCCGGGCAATAGAAGAGTATGGGGCCCCTCTGGCTTACAGATGGCCACCACGCCAGGAGGTAGTGCAGAGGCGGGCAGCTAAAATCTTGGGATATTCACATTAAAAGCGTGTCATTTTCGGACATATCAGGGACAGATCTAAAAAAAACACAGATTTTTACATACTGTCCCTGGTTTTACTGAGCCTGGCAACCCGGATGGGGCCCCCTAGTGGCATGGGGCCCTCGGGCAGTGCCCGAGTGACTCAATGGTCAGTCCGCCCCTGACTAGAACTATAATCAACACGTTTTATTTTCTTTAATTTTGGATAGAGTGAGGGAGGGTTATAGGCCCTGTCAGTTTATTTTGTATTATCTGTGTCCAATTGGGGAGATTTGCTTCACTTCCTGCCCCATAGCCAAACAGGAAGTGAGAGAAAAACTATGCAAATTAACCACTTCCCGCCCAGCCTATGGCCGATTTACGTCCGGGAAGTGGTTACACAATCCTGACAGGACGTCCTGCAGGATTTCATGCCGCGCGCGCCTGTGGGGGCACGCAGCGCGGCGATCGGTGATGCGGGGTGTCAGTCTGACACCCTGCATCTCCGATCTCGGTAAAGAGTCTCTCACGGAGACGGAGACTCTTTACCACGTGATCAGCCGTGTCCAATCACGGCTGATCACTATGTAAACAGGAAGAGCCATCGATGGCTCTTCCTCACTCGCGTCTGACAGACGCGAGTATAGGAGAGCCGATCGGCAGCTCTCCTGACAGGGGGCGTTCGCGCTGATTGTTTATCAGCGCAGCCCCCCCTCGGATCACCACACTGGACCACCAGGGATGCCCACCCTGGACCACCAGGGTGGGCAAAAAAAAAAAAAAAATATGGAAAAAAAAAAAAAAAAAGCATTAAAAAAAAGAAAAAAGATGCCAATCAGTGCCCACAAATGGGCACAGACTGGCAACCTGGGAAAATCAGTGCCACCCCACAGTGTCCATCAGTGCCACCCCACAGTGCCCATCCATGCACAGTGCCCACCTATCAGTGCCCACCTGTGCCACCCATAAGTATCCATCAGTGCCACCCATAAGTGCCGCCCATGAGTGCCCATCTGTGCCGCCCATGAGTGCCCATCAGTGCCGCCTATGAGTGCCCATCAGTGCCGCATACCAGCGCCGCCAATCAATGCCACCTCATCTGTGCCCGTCAGTACTACCTCATCGATGTCCATCAGTGCCATCTCATCGGTGCCCATCAGTGCCGCCATATCAGTGCCCGTAATTGAAAGAGAAAAACTTATTTACAAAAAAATTAACAGAAAAAAATAAAAACGTTTTTTTTTTCAAAATTTGCAGTCTTTTTTTAGTTGTTGCGCAAAAAAAAAAAAACGCAGAGGTGATCAAATACCAACAAAAGAAAGCTCTATTTGTGGGGGAAAAAGGACGCCAATTTTGCTTGGGTACAGTGTTGTATGACCGCGCAATTGCCATTCAAAGTGCGACAGTGCTGAAAGCTGAAAATTGGCTTGGGCGGGAAGGTGCGTAAGTGGTTACGGGAATCCAGTGCCCCCCTCCCCCCCAGAACTAGTGTGTGGGTCCCCTGAAAATTCCTGGGCGGGTCATACAAAAACAGGGTGTGACCTTGACAGGAAGGGGTGGGTCATTTTTCTATTAGGAGGTGCAGATATGTAGTCAGGCCTAGGGCAGAACAAAACCTAAATATACTACTGCATATTAGGGCTTATTTAGACCGGATCCGATTTACAGCGTGTTTTTATATTGTGGGAGGAAACCCACGCAGGCACAGGGAGAACATGCAAACTCCATGCAGATGGTGTCACGGGCTGGATTCGAACCAGCGACCCTTTTGCTGCTAGGTCAAAGTGCTATACACTACACCACTGTGCTGAACGAACATGATTGCAGCTGAAAGCATGAGATCTTTTTTTTTTTTCAATACCATGCTTTCCAGCCTTATTGACCCCGCCTCTCTCCATAAAGAGGACCTGTCACACACTAGTCCTATTACAAGGGATGTTTACATTCCTTGTAATAGGAAGAAAAGTGATCCAAAATCAAAAAAAGTGTCAAAAAAGTGCAAGAAGAAAAATATGAGGTAAAAAAAACAAACAAATAAATAAAATAACGCCCCTGTCCCTAGAAGCTCGCACTCAGAAGCGAATATGCATGCAAGTCCCGCCCACATATGTAAACACCATTCAAACCACACATGTGAGGTATTGACGCGTGCGTTAGAGCGAGAGCAATAATTCTAGACCTCCTCTGTAACTCTGAACTGGTCACCTGTAAAAAAAAAAAACAAGCATCGCCTATGGATATTTTTATGTCCCGAAGTTTGGCGCCATTCCATGAGTGTGTGCAATATTAAAGCGTGACAAGTTAGGTATCTATTTACTCGGTGTAACATCATCTTTAACATTATCCATAAAAATTGGGCTAACTTTACTGTTTTTTATTTTTTTAATTCATGAACCGTGTTTTTTTTTTTTGGGCCAAAAAAAAAAGGCGTTAGAAAAATTATTGCGCAAATACCATTGGAAATCAAATAAAAAATGACCGCCACTTTATTCCCTAGGGTGTCTGCTAAAAAAATATATATAATGTTTGGGGGTCCCGAGTAATTTCCCAGGAACAAAATATAATTTTTACATGAAGGAGAGAAGTGCCAGAATAGGCGCGGTATGGAAGTGGTTAAAGTGAAATAATAAAAGTGAAATATTCCTTTAAATTTCATACAGGGGGGGAGGGGGGGGTACACGCATGTTTCCCGTGCTTAGAACTGTCCCTGTACAAGATGTCATTTCTGAAGTGAAACAAAAAAAAGGAAGTTTAAAGTACTCATGGCTATAAAGAATACAGTCATTGCTCATTAAAAATAATAAAAAAAAAAAAAAAATGGGGGTCCCTCCAAATTAAATTACCAGGCCCTTCAGGTCTGGAATGGATATTAAGGGGAACCCCGCCGTAAAAACCCCCCAAAAAAATGGCATGGGGTCCCCCCAAATATCCATACCAGACCCTTCAGGTCTGGTGTGGATTTTAAGGGGAACTCCACCCCAAATTGAAAAAAAATGGCGTGGAGTCCCCCTAAAAATCCACACCAGACCCTTATCCGAGCACGTTGACCTGGCCGGCCGCAGAAAAGAGGGGGGGGGACAGAGTGCGGCCCCCCCCTCTCCTGAACCGCACCAGGCCACATGCCCTCAACATGGGGAGGATGTCCCCATGTTGATGGGGACAAGGGCCTCATCCCCACAACCCTTGCCCGGTGGTTGTGGGGGTCTGCGGGCAGGGGGCTTATCAGAATCTGGAAGACCTCTTTAACAAAGGGGACCCCCAGATCCTGGCCCCCCCCTATGTGAAATGGTAATGGGGTACATTGTACCTCTACCATTTCACCCCAAAAAAAATGTCAAAAGTGTTAAAAATGACAGTAGCCGGTTTTTGACAAATCGTTTAATAAAATCTTCTTTTCTTCTTTCCTTCGGGTTTCTTCCGCTGCTTCTTTCTTGGGTCTTCTCGTCCACATCTTGCCCGACGTGTTCTTCTATCTTCTCCGTCCGTCCTTCAGCCTTCTGGTCCCGCATCTTGCCCGTTGTCTTCTCCTGTCTTCTTCTCCGTCCGTCCGCCAGCCTTCTCGTCCACATCTTTTTCTTCCCCGGACCCAGCGTTTGAATTTGATTTGACCGCCGTGTTCCCGCTCCTGGGACCCGCCCCCCTCTGACGCCACAGATAAACTCATATGAAAGTCCGCGTGTGGCATATGTGCGTCAGAGGGGGGCGGGGTCACATGAGTGTGACACGGCGGGAACTTCAATTGGAAGCGGCGGCATCTTCTTCTCCGGGCGGCGCGATTGAAATTGAATTCCCCCGCCGTGTGACGCTCTGTGACCCCGCCCCCCTCTGACGCACATGACCTAAGGAGTTTACTTGTGGCGTCAGAGGGGGGCGGGTCCCAGGAGCGGGAACACGGCGGTCAAATCAAATTCAAACGCTGGGTCCGGGGAAGAAAAAGATGTGGACGAGAAGGCTGGCGGACGGACGGAGAAGAAGACAGGAGAAGACAACGGGCAAGATGCGGGACCAGAAGGCTGAAGGACGGACGGAGAAGATAGAAGAACACGTCGGGCAAGATGTGGACGAGAAGACCCAAGAAAGAAGCAGCGGAAGAAACCCGAAGGAAAGAAGAAAAGAAGATTTTATTAAACGATTTGTCAAAAACCGGCTACTGTCATTTTTAACACTTTTGACATTTTTTTTGGGGTGAAATGGTAGAGGTACAATGTACCCCATTACCATTTCACATAGGGGGGGGCCAGGATCTGGGGGTCCCCTTTGTTAAAGAGGTCTTCCAGATTCTGATAAGCCCCCTGCCCGCAGACCCCCACAACCACCGGGCAAGGGTTGTGGGGATGAGGCCCTTGTCCCCATCAACATGGGGACATCCTCCCCATGTTGAGGGCATGTGGCCTGGTGCGGTTCAGGAGAGGGGGGGGCCGCACTCTGTCCCCCCTCTTTTCTGCGGCCGGCCAGGTCAACGTGCTCGGATAAGGGTCTGGTGTGGATTTTTAGGGGGACTCCACGCCATTTTTTTTTTAAATTTGGGGTGGAGTTCCCCTTAAAATCCACACCAGACCTGAAGGGCCTGGAATGGATATTTGCCGGGAACCGCACGTCTTTTTTTTTTTACGGCGGGGTTCCCCTTAATATCCATTCCAGACCTGAAGGGCCTGGTAATTTAATTTGGGGGAACCCCTACACATTTTTTGTTTTTGTTTTATGAATGAATCCCTTTAGAATTGTCAGAGCCGACAATTCATTATAGCCGCGTGTGAATTTTTAAATGACTTTTTTCCTTCTGAATGTCACTTTGTGCAGGGGCAGTTCTAAGTGCGGGAAAAATGCGCTATTTCACATGCTGACATTACACCCCCCCAGGTACGAAATTTAAAGGAATATTTCACTTTTATTGTTTCACTTTAAGAATTATTAATTTCACTGCACCCGAAAAAACGTCCGTTTTAAAAAATAAAAAAAACATTGATACATGTTCCCTGGGGCAGGACTGAGGTCCCCAAACACTTTTTAGGACAAAACTTGCAGATTAGCCTTTAAAATGAACACTTTTGATTTCTCCCATAGACTTCTATAGGGAGATCGGCGCGGCTTTACATATTACTTTCAATGCGCCGGCTGCTACGCTGGTTCATGCGCCCAATTAAGCCTCCACCCGGCGCACTAATTAAGGCATGAACCAGCGCAGCGCACAGAGCATAGTAAATCAGCCCCTGTGTCTCTATCTATCTCTCTCTCTCTATCTAACTGTCTCTCTGTCTTGTCTCTAACAAAGCCGGAACACACTACACGAGGCCGCCGTGCAGGCTGCCTTTTATGGTGTGGGGCGTGTACTAATCCCCCTGAGCCATAATTGGCCAAAGCCACCCTGGCTTTGGCCAATTATGGCTCTTCGTTTTTGGCACGCTGTGATTGGCCAAGCATGCGGGACATACAGCATGCTTGGCCAATCATCAGCGCTCAACGCCGCAGTGAATTATGGGACGTTTTACGTCACTCGAATTTGGCGCGAACGACCCGTTTTGTTCGGGTTTGGTCGAACGATCGAACGACCAATGTTCGAGTCGAACATACGTTCGTATAGAACGCGAAGCTCATTCCTAGTGAGAAGCAAAGGGTTGATCAAAAGTGTCCACATCTTGGCCCCATCCGGGGCAGAGGCACATTCCCTCTGCGACCCTCCATTGTGTGGACCCAGCGAACGATGCTTGCCAACAGGGCACGAAAAAATACAGTTCCCCAGCCGGGGTGGAATAATAGCACCAGCCATCTCGTAGGTGCATGCCCCCCGCTGTAACATAGAGTCCAGGGGGGGTGTGTGATACATTTGCCTATATGTCTCAGTTTACTGCTCCCTGCTAGCCATATGGGTAGAGGTAGAAAGGAATTTCATGTGTGATTCATTCCTCTGACAGGTTATTGACGTGCTAATGTCCCCTCACTATTCTAAACGTTAATTGATCTATTGTGTTGTGTGAAGAAGATCTGTGTTTACCCTTAAAAGATGTGTATTGTATCATCAGGCTAAATGATTAGAGAAGTAGTATGCTAATTAATACACTGAAGCAATCAGAATAATTAACTCCACTGATGTCTTTATCTAAAGAAACGTGTCTGCATGGTCGGCTCCGACTTGTCTCCTATAATCTGTATGGGAAACCCCACTGTGTGAGGGGGGCGTTCCTAACAGGTTGTAACCACATATAAGCTGAGTTTTTGTGTCATTAAAGTGTCTTGTTCTAGCAGTAAGCTTGGCATGTGTGGCTTTCTGGGCGATTCCAGGGATATCCCTCCTCGTGGAATATTGGGGTGATTTTCGTTATGGGAAGAAGGGAATCTTTGACGGGGATATCATACCGATACCGTCACAATTGGTTGGTAGCAGTGGGATTTTCCCTTCTATTCCCCTTCACACCCGGATTCCAAGCAGACACTGGAAGAACTACTGGAAGGATTGCTAGCAACAAAACCGAACGGGTCATCATAGCAGAATCAATGGAGATAGACCAGGAGGACGGGATTGCAGCAACGCCAGCAGTACAAGAGATGGAGACACCAGTGATTCAGGAGGAGGAATCGCCAGCCAACAAGCTAATGAGAGAGAAGCTAGCATGGTTCGGCCCGAACCCAAAGCCGGATGTGGTGCTGAAAGTGATGGACCTGTTAGTAAACACAGAGCTACAGAAGGATAAACAAATAAGAGACGCAGAGCTACAGTTAAAACTGGCAGCAGTCCAACAAGCAGCCGCACATTCTCCAAACAGTGAGTACAGCACAGCAGACGCAAGGAAGATTCCGTTTAGCGCTTTTAAAGCTTTTGATGAAAAGGACTGTGAGATTGATAACTACCTGGCAGACTTTGAACGACAATTTAACCTGCACCGAATAGCTAGAAGAGACTGGGTTGCAATATTGTCAGGCAAACTGTCAGGCAAAGCTTCTGATGCTTTCCGGACCGTGCCAGATCAGGATATCCATAGCTACGCCAGGGTTAAAGAAGCGCTCCTGGCTCGTTATGCAGTAACCCCAGAGTCCCACCGACAGAAGTTCAGGGACTCACGCAAAACCACGAAAGACTCTTACGCGGAATGGGCATGCCAGTTGTCCCTGTCGGCCTCTAACTGGGTTAACAGCAGCCAGGCCACCACCGCAGAGGACATTTTGCAACTAATGCTCCTGGAGCAATTTTACAATCACATCCAGACGGACGTCAAAGATTGGGTGAGAGATCGCAGGCCCATGACTCTACCAGAGGCCGCGAAGTTGGCGGAGGAATATGCGGATACTCGCAAGACAAACCAGGTCATACCACGGGTACAACCCCCACAACCAACGGCGCCCTCACACCCACCAGCCGCTAGATACCAACCGCCTAACAGACCGATGACATATAGCCCTCGCTACCCACGCCAGGAGGACAACGAACAACGCTGCTTCCGGTGCAAACAGTTGGGTCACTTCAAGCAGAATTGCCCCATCAATGACAACACCAGGTCAAATTGGTCTCAACCTGGGTACCGCCCACCAGCAGCAGCCCATTGTGTAGACTCGGCTTGGGATCCCCAGGAGCTGGGTCAGGAAGAACCATTGGGCACCCCTTACGAAGCCCTCATGGTACAATCTGTTATAACGGACAACAGGGAACACCATTGTCAGCTGGTCATGGGCGACAGCCATGAGCCGGAGGGGCCTTGGAGGGAGCTGGGCAGAAAGAGGCACCGCCAGCTACCCTCCAAGAAGAAGAGGTCCTGGAAGTCATATAACCAGCGGACCTGGGAGGAGAAGAAGCGACTGGAGGAGATGGAATCGCAGCGGGCGCCCCAGATGCGGGCCGAGATGTTCGCCAAGGGCCCACCGGTGGCCCCTTACACCACCACCCAGTTCCTGATGATGAAGGACCATGTGGAAAGCCTGCAGGACATGAGCAAGCAGGATCTGATCCGTGAGTACATAGAGCTGGAGGAGTGCATAAGCCGCATGGAGCAGGAGAACAACCACCTGAGGTCACAGCGGGCTGACCCCCCCAGGCTCCATGAACTGGAGATGGAGCTGGAGAAGCTCAAAGAGGAGAACCGGCGGCTGCGGAGGGAGCAGGGGGTGGCTGACCTTATGGGGCTCTGAGTCCCCTCCCCCCCCCCCACCCCGGACTCTGAGCACCAGTGCTACAGCATTTCAACAAATATAACTTTTTCTTTTTATGAATCTCCTGTGATTGTCACTTCAGAGCCATAACCTGCCCCCTCCCATAGCGGGACACCTAGACGGCGGCGCACAGACCCATTCGCTGTCTTCACACTGACTTCTGGTGACTTTGCAGATCGCACAAAGACTTGGGGACTGACCGGCGTGTGATCTGACGACCCGGTGACATACCTGAGTCTGAAGCAGTTGTCAAGGGAGGTCAGTCATGCCAAACGGAGTTAACCTCGGACTAAAAGCTCTGAACCCGTCAACCCTACTGGACCAGGGAAGGTCCAACCGGGTTTGCCGGAGCAGGGAGCAAAAGGGGGGCCATTGTGATACATTTGCCTACATGTCTCAGTTTACTGCTCCCTGCTAGCCATATGGGTAGAGGTAGAAAGGAATTTCATGTGTGATTCATTCCTCTGACAGGTTATTGACGTGCTAATGTCCCCTCACTATTCTAAACGTTAATTGATCTATTGTGTTGTGTGAAGAAGATCTGTGTTTACCCTTAAAAGATGTGTATTGTATCATCAGGCTAAATGATTAGAGAAGTAGTATGTTAATTATTCTGATTGCTTCAGTGTATTAATTAACTCCACTGATGTCTTTATCTAAAGAAACGTGTCTGCATGGTCGGCTCCGACTTGTCTCCTATAATCTGTATGGGAAACCCCACTGTGTGAGGGGGGCGTTCCTAACAGGTTGTAACCACATATAAGCTGAGTTTTTGTGTCATTAAAGTGTCTTGTTCTAGCAGTAAGCTTGGCATGTGTGGCTTTCTGGGCGATTCCAGGGATATCCCTCCTCGTGGAATATTGGGGTGATTTTCGTTATGGGAAGAAGGGAATCTTTGACGGTGTATTTCAACTGCCGAAGCTCTTATTAGACACTAATAAAGTATAAACAGGTAAAACAGGTAAAATCCCGACTAGCAGGTAACAACTTATCTGGTCTGCGGCGAACACTTTAGCATGCGGGAGCGAACGCGGGGCCTCAATCTCCTCTGTCGTTTTCTCGGCGTCTCCTCAGGTCTTGCTCATTATGGTCAAGCCACTGCGCGGCCTCCGCAGCGGATTCAAAAAAGGTAGCTTGGCCCCTCACCGTGACCCGCAACTTTGCCGGGAACAGCATCGCATACGTAACTTGTACCTTCTGCAGGCGTTTCTTAATCTCCGCAAATTTGGCTCTCTTGCACTGCACCTCAGCCGAGAAGTCTGGGTAAAACGAAATCCTGGCTCCATTGTAGTGTACCGATCCCCTTTCCCTGGCCAGCCGCAGGATTATCTCCCTGTCTCGGTAGTTCAGGAGTCTGGCAAGCATGGATCTGGGGGGGCTGCCAGGGGGAAGGGGCCTGAGAGGCGTGCGGTGTGCCCTTTCTATCGCGAACAGCGTGGTAAAGGCCTCCTTACCGAAAATGTCCTGGAGCCACGTCTCGACGAAGGTCGTGGGGTCCCTACCTTCCACCTTCTCCGGGAGCCCCACTATGCGGACATTGTTCCTTCTCAGACGGTTCTCGATGTCATCCGTCTTTGCGTTTGCTTGCGCGGACTGCTGCAGGGCAGATCTGGTGTCCCTAGTGAGGGGTGGAAGTGATGCGGCCCTCCACAGCCGTGGTCCTCTCCCTGATCTTCTGGAGGTCATGGCGCAAAAGGGACACCGTCTCAGTAAGTTCCCCAAACTGCATCTTCAGGCCATCTACCGAGGCAGTGACCGACGTTGTGCATTTCTGCACCGCCCGGAGGATTTCACCAAGCGTGGGTTGTGGGGCATCATCCTGCAATTCCCCAAATAAGTCCTGCATGGTGTCTGAGGAGCTCTCGATCGGCACCGTGTCATCCATGGTAGAATCGCCATTTTGTCCCTGTACTCTCTGCGCCCATGTCAGCTGCGACAGAGCAGGGGAGCTGGTGGGGCCTTGCAATGTTTGCGTGTAGTACAGCATGTCCCCGGGGGGCTCTCTCCCCTGCTGTTTGTGAGCCTTAGGAGCCTTACCGCCGGCCTCCGTGTGCTTTTCCGCCCCGCGTGTTGCCTTCAGCTGCTGTGAGGCCCCAGCGCCATCTTGGATATCCATGGTCGCCGCTGCTGCGGCTCCCTTCTCAGGTTTACGGGTCATCCGGACCCCGCCGACCGTCCAGACACCCTCCGCTACGGTCAGTGCAGCCGCGTGCCTCTGGGGAACAGATCGCCTGGGTCTGTAATTACCGGGAACAGGATCGAATCAGGATCAGTAGCGGGAGCTCCGTGCTATGCGACCGCTCACATGCCCATCCAGGCCACGCCCCCACATGTGGATTTTCTGAATACAAGTGGAATTTTGAACTAAAGTGGATGAGTTAAAAACCAGGAGTTGAAAACAGGAGTTAAGACATGCGTCTTCTAAACTGTAAGTAACATCTTAAACTTCATACAAGTAATTTAATTGTAACTGGGAAATGAGTGCTAGCAGGGTTGAAGGTTTTGCTCAGTGCACAGTGTGCCACATGTATGCTCCAGGATGGATACCGCTGTGACAGATGTGAGCAGGTTGCCCTTCTGGAAGCTTGCATTAGAGATCTGGAGGAGCAAGTTGCAACACTGGGTAGAAAGGACAACCTTGAAAGGGGTCCTCTGCTCGCTGAGCAGGTGGTCAGTAAGGTTGATGTGGAGGGTGGAGGGTCAAGTCAGGATTATCAGATAGGAAGATGGGTTAATGTAGTTAGAGGGAGTGGAAGGGGCTTGCAGAAAAGGAAGGCCAGTCCTGTATTTGTGCATCAAAACAAATTTGCCAAGTTGGGTGAAGATGTGGAGGTGGCAAACACAGAGGTGGCAGCCCTAGATGTTACTGCTACCCCTAACAGCCGGGAGAGCAACCCATCTAGTAGAGGTGGGGAGGGGAGTGCAGGTAGGCCTAGACAGTTGGTGGTAATAGGGGATTCTATAATCAGAAGGACGGATAGATTAATTTGTCGCCAGGGTCGCCTCAACCAAATGGTTTGCTGTCTCCCTCGTGCCAGGGTTCGGCATGTGGTGGACCGGGTGGATAAATTACTGGGAGGGGCTGGGCATGACCCAGCTGTCTTGGTCCACGTTGGAACCAATGACAGTATACATGGAAGGTGGAGGCTCCTTCAGAATCAATTTAAAGAACTAGGCTGCAAGATGAAGGGAATGACCTCCAACGTGATATTCTCTGAAATATTGCCTGTGCCATGCGCAACACAGGAAAGGCAGGGGGAGATTAGAGAGCTGAATGCATGGCTAAAGACCTGGTGAAGGAAGGAGGGATTTGGGTTTCTAGAGCACTGGGCTGACTTTTCATTGGGGTGCAACCTATATGCTAAAGACGGTTTGAAATTGAATGGAAGGGGGTCTGCTGTGCTGGGGGAGAGGTTTATGGAAATGCTGGAGTATTTAAACTAGACTTGAGGGGGGAGGGGGAACCAGAATTACATTGGGCACACAGGTCAGTTAGGGGTTAATGGAGAGTGGAATGGGGATAGATGGGGGGAGGGTTATGGCAGGTGACAAGAAAGTTCCCATGTTGCAAACAGCCATTGGAAATTATAGTGCCATTTGTACTACTAAAAATTATATGAAAAACACCAGAGAAAAATGTAACAATACATTTAAGTGTTTGCTCACCAATGCCAGAAGTCTGCCAAGCAAAACAGGTGAGTTGGAAGCTCTGGTGCATGAGGAGAGCTATGATGTAATCGGTATTGCTGAAACTTGGCTTCAATCCTCACATGACTGGGCTATTAATATTCCCGGCTATGCTCGCTTTCGGAAAGACAGGGTAAAAAGGAAAGGTGGAGGGGTCTGTCTATGTGAGAAGTGACCTCAAAGCAAGCGTGAAAGAGGACCTGGTTGATGTCGAGAGTGTGATGAGGCTGAAGCATTATGGGTGGAACTGCATACAGATGTGCGTAGTTTAAAGTTAATCATTGGAGTTTGTTATAGTCCACCCAATGTTAATGAGGAGGTGGAGACTCAGCTCCTTGCACAGATGGAAAGGGCTTCAAGGGCTGGGACGGTGATAATGAGGGATTTTAACTACCCAGAAATTTACTGGAATAATGGCATTGCTGTGACAGTTAAAGGACACACATTTAAAAACCTATTGCAGGATAATTTTATGGTCCAGTTTATTGAGGCCCCAACTAGGAATGATGCTCTGTTGGACCTGGTAATCTCAAACCATGCAGAGCTTATTACTAATGTTCAAATAAAGGAACACCTGGGTAGCAATGATCATAACATGATTTCATTTAATGTTAACTATAAGCAAGAAATACATACAGGAAAGATAAAAACACTCAATTTCAAGAGAGCAAATTTTCCAAGGATGAGGGCTGCTCTCCAGGACTTAGACTGGGAGGGAATATTGGCACCGATGAACAGAACAGAAATGGGAATTCTTCAAAAAGACTGTTTGTGAACTCAATGCAAAGTATATTCCTATGGGCAATAAGTTTAAAAGGCTAAAAATAAAACCTATGTGGCTCACAGTCAAAGTTAAAAAAGCTATAAACAATAAGAAAATAGCTTTTAAAAAATATAAAAATGAAGGAACACTAGTGTAATTTAAATGTTACAAAGAATATAACAGGATATGTAAAAAGGAAATCAAGGATGCAAAAATTCAAAATGAACGACAGATTGCAAAAGATAGTAGGACAAACCCCCAAAAATTATTAAAATATATTAATAGTAAAAAGGTAAAGTCTGAGCATGTAGGCCCCTGACAAAATAATCTAGAGTGGGTGACTGAGGACAAAGAGAAGGCAAATTTATTAAATGCTTTCTTCAGCTCAGTGTATACAATGGAGCATGGGGGAGCTCATGTCCATAATGGGGGTGGGAGTGACACAGCCCCAAATCCACAATGGCTCAAAAGTGATATGGTCCAAAAATATTTAGACAGAATAAAGGTGGATAAAGCACCTGGACCAGATGGCATCCACCCACGGATCCTAAAAGAATTGAGCTCTGTAATTTCAAAGCCACTGTATCTAATATTTAGTGACTCATCAATGACAGGAATAGTACCACTGGATTGGCACAGGGCCAATGTAGTGCCCATATTTAAAAAGGGAACAAAGTCTTTAGCAAGTAACTATAGACCTATAGACCCGTTAGTTTAACTTCTATAGCTGGGAAGATACTGGAACGTTTAATAAAAGACCACATGGATGAATTCTTGCTGGAAAAAAAAACTATTTAAGCAATAGACAGCATGGATTCATGAAAGACAGAAGTTGTCAGACAAACCTGATTTCCTTTTATGAAGAGGCAAGTAAAACCTTGGACAGAGGCGTGGCTGTGGACCTTTGTATACTTGGATTTTGCAAAAGCGTTCGATACAGTTCGGCACACACGGTTCATGTGTAAGGCAAGGTCTACAGGATTGGATATATCAGTTTGTAAATGGATAGAAAACTGGCTAAAAGACAGAATTCAGAGAGTTGTGGTTAATGATTCTTACTCTGAATGGTCCAAGATTATCAGTGGTGTACCCCAAGGTTCAGTGCTTGCACCCTTACTTTTATAAATATTGGGTCTGAGATCAAAAGTAAAATTTCTGTCTTTGCAGATGACACCAAGCTATGCAGTGGAATAAGGTCCTTTCAGGATGTCTCCAATTTACAAGCTCTGTCTAATTGGGCGACTATGTGGCAGATGAGGTTTAATGTTGATAAATGTAAAGTTATGCACTTGGGGGCTAAGAATATGCATGCATCATACATGCTAGGGGGAGTACAACTGGGGGGATCTGTAGTGGAGAAGGATCTTGGGGTTTTAGTTGATCATAAGCTCAATAATGGCATGCAATGCCAAGCTGTGGTTTCCAAAGCGAGCAAATTCCTTTCTTGTATTGAGAGGTATGGACTTCAGAGAGAGAGATAACATTTTGCCCCTGTACAAATCATTAGTAAGACCTCATCTGGAATATGCAGTTCAGTTTTGGGCCCCAGTTCTCAAAAAGGATATTGGGGAACTGGAGAAAGTGCAGAGAAGGGCAACCAAACTGATAAGAGGCATGGAGGAGCTTAGCTATGAGGAAAGACTAGAACTAAATTTATTCACTCTTGAGAAGGAGAATAAGGGGGAATATGATCAACATGTACAATAATATAAAGGGTCCATATAGTGAACCTGTTGTTGAGTTATTCACTTTACGGTCAACACTGAGGACAAGGGGTCACTCTTTACTCTTTAGAGGAAAAGAGATTTCATCTCCAAATACGGAAAGGTTTCTTCACAGTAAGAGCTGTGAAAATGTGGAACAGACTCCCTCCAGACGTGGTTCTGGCCAGCTCAGTAGATAGCTTTAAGAAAGGCCTGGATTCTTTCCTAAATGTACATAATATAACCAAGTACTAAGATTTGTAGGTAAAGTTGATCCAGGGTAAATCCGATTGCCTCTCGGGGGATCAGGAAGGAATTTTTTCCCCTGCTGTAGCAAATTGGATCATGCTCTGCTGGGGTTTTTTGCCTTCCTCTGGATCAACTGTAGGTATGGAGTTGGGAGTATGGGATTGTATTGTGTTTTGTATTTTGTTTGTTTATTTTTTTTGTGGTTGAACTGGATGGACTTGTGTCTTTTTAACCTGACCTAACCTGTAACTATGTAATTCAATGCAATTAAAAATCACCTTTCCTTTTCAATCTGTAGCCGCTGTAATATTCTGCAAAATTAAATGCAACATGGCAACCTGAAGGCTCTCTCTAAACCGTTGGCATGCAGAACGCCAATAGAAATGATATTACCTGCTTGTGCGACTAGACCCTGAATTTTCCCAGAAGATACAAGTCCAAATTTTTTATATCAATATTTCTTTATTACATTTTGTACATATTAATAAACATGAAGGCAATGCACCATAACGTTGCATCGTAATCAATTACGGTAAGATGCATAGACAGCAATACGAGTTTAAAAAAAAAAAAAGGGTTATCTGGGAATATGGCAGAGGTACATACATGAATGAAAAAACAACAAAAACAAAAACAAATAGAATACAATAAGATTATTCAGACCCTAGGACAGGGGTGTCCAACCATTTGAAGAGCAAGGGCCACTTAAGCGACATGGTAACCGGTCACGGGCCACAACGAGCAGAGCGGGTGGATGGCTGCCCACTTGGCTCTATAGAGCCTACTCTCAGCACACCAAACTCCCAGGTAATAGAAGTCTATGGCTCAGTGCAGGTAACCCACAGGTGCACTTCTCTGCACCTGTGGATCAGTTTGAAAGCAGCCCAGTTACCACTGCAGAACAGATATGCCCATATACACACTGTGATTTTATTAATAAACTTACCTTTAATAACAGTATTCTATTCAATTCTATTTTATTCCTTCCCAGAGCAGGAGGTCGCGGGCCACATCAGAGGGCTCCGCGGGCCACATGTTGCCCCCCGGTTGGGCACCCCTGCCCTAGGACATATAGTATATGCACACCAAGGATTGTTCCACAGGGAAGCCAAGTGTATGGTATGACAACAGTCATGGTTTAAAGACCTATATTGTGCAAAGTGGGTGTGTTAACCATTGTTGCAAAGACTAGTAGATCTTTTTGGATACCATACAAATGCACAGGAGCACTTCTTTGAACAACCCAGCAATGCAATATTGATAAACTATATAATACCGGATGCTATGCTATCCACATGCACAGAAGCACTTTTTTTATGCATCAGTGGGTCACTGATAATCTATACAGGATCATAAAAGTGTGAATTGCCCTTCTTTGCACAGTAGCACTTTAAATTAATTATGATAATTGTTTATGCTTTTATATACACATCTTTTATATATTTTGTTTTTATATATGTGTTCATTTATTGCACTGTTGTCACTTTCCACTGTTATGCCACAGACACACACGGTCGTTTTTTGTCATGAAATAAAATGACATTTTTAAAAACGTCATTTAAAATGATCGTGTGTGGGCTTCACATCGTTTTCCGTCTTCTGAAAAACGACAAAATAAAAATTTGAACATGCTTCAATTTTTTATGTCATTTCTGAAAATGTCGTTTTTTGTGTTGTAAAAAATGATCGTGTGTGGGCAAAAACGACGTTTGTAAACCCGCGCATGCCCAGAAGCAAGTTATGGGACGGGAGCGCTCGTTCAGGTAAAACTACCATTCATAATGGAGTAAGCACATTCATCACGCTGTAACAGACAAAAAAAACGTGAAACGTCTTTTAATAACAAGTAACCAGCTAAAAGCAGCCCAAAGGCGAATAGAACTTCCTCTTTAAAGTGCCGTCGTACGTGTTGTACGTCACCGTGCTTTGTTCATCATTTTTCAAAAAACAATGGTGTGTGGGCAACGTCGTTTTTTATGATGAAGTTGGAAAAACTTCGTTTTTTTTTCATGATGAAAAACGTTGTTTTCTTTCATGACAAAAAGTGATTGTGTGTACGGGGCATTAGGAAAGACTTTTTTCCACTATTGGAGGTTTTTATAGGTTTCTTTTTATTATATATATATATATATATATATATATATATATATATATATATATATATATATATATATATATATATATATATATATATATATATATATATATATCTCCTTTGCTATTCGTATTGATGACTTTTTTCTGGTTTCAATTTCTTTTGTTTTTTCATAAGGATGTGTGTGAAAAAAAAAACAAAAAAAAACAGGGATTTAAACTGAAATGGCAAGATTGGGTAAAATATAAGCAGTCACAGAGATTTGTAGACAGGATGGTATAGAGCAGGAAGGGCAATAGGTAAAGGGAGATATGACTTGAGGTGGTTGGTCGGAGAGAGGAGGGTGGGCTGGGTGGAGGGGGGGGGGCTTGGGGTGGCTAAGGGCGGCTAGGTTTCTTTAAACTGGTAAATAAAAGTATTTTTGTATATCTTTTGTGGGGCCAGAATAGTCTCTCTCCACTATGATGTGAACCATGAGTGAGACAGCGAATGAACGCAAAATTGATTAAGTCTCCTGACTGAGTTCTCTGAGCTGCAATGTATCCCAACAAGCAGCATTTTTTTAAGTAACAATAATCATAATATAGAATATCTCCGATTAGGTGGTCTTTTTTTTCTCTATCCTTTTTGAAAAAGCACAGAGCCGAGTAGACGTAGCACGTAAATGTAATAAATTCCATACTTGATATATATTATTGTTAATAGTCAGAAGTTTCTGACATGCAAAACATTAATTGGATTTATTTTGCATTAGGGTATATAAAAATTCATGGTTCTGCATTTTAAACTGCTCACTATAAATAAAGCATTATTAAAAAGAACACAAACAGTGTACCAGTTGATTATAACAGACCAGTCACCCCCATTCACAATATGTATCCAAAAGGACATAGTGGAACAAACTGCTTTTTTATCAACAGAATTATAACAGGATTTGTACCTCTGCAATAAAGTTAGTTTAAATCCCTGCAATGTACATTGATCACCCTGAGGGGAATGCTTTTTTTCTGCAGCAATATAAGTAAATTAGTCTTTGAAAGTTTAAGCTAACAATTCCTACAGGTGTCCCAGCTTTTGTTGATTATTTACAAGTTTTCTGTCTGTATAAAAGCAGTGTTGAAGCACACTGTTATTGAACCCTCTTAACCACTTACTGCCGCCACCTCTTGGCCCTTCTAAATGCCAGGAGGCCGAGGAGGGCAGTGGGATCATGTGATGTGTCATTGTGTTCGGCTGTTACAGCACATGATTGGAAAGCTCCCGATCGCAAGTATGCATTGGGAGCTTTTTGGTGCCTGAAGGTGCTGGGATATATGCAGCCTCTCGCCGTTACAGCCCACACACCGAGAGACTGCATATCTGCAACACATTTGCGTGAAGAGGATAAGCAATATTTGGACAGTATTGTACTGCAGTAAGCTGTTTTTTTTTGGCCTGGATGTCCCCTTAAAATCCATATTCAACCCAAAGAGACTGGTATTAATTGGAGGGGGGGGGGTGGCCCACATAATTTGTTTTTCAATTTTTTTTATTGTTTGCAATGATTATTTTTTTCGTTCCGTTTTTTCATTCCTGGCCAGCTCCGTCACAACCAGCTATTCACTGTGCCCTGATTGGGCAAAGCCTTGCACCTGACCAGAGGTCAGGTGCATTGCTTCAGCCAATCAGGGCTATTACAATGCACTGTGCAGCACGTAGTGCATTGTGGGGCACTTGATGGACGAACATCCCACCGAGCGCTCTACAAATTTGGGTGTTTATCAAACGGGCGATGTTTGGGCCAGACTAATGCTTGGTCTGAACCGCTCGCCAAGGCGTCAGGGAGTATAATTTACTACACCATCAAAAGGAGCTTGGAAACTGGAAGAAACTCTGACAGGAGGAGGTCTGGCAGACCCAAAGCCACAATCAGAAGTTTCTGCGAGTCAACTGATTGCAGCACAGTTTAACACTGATCGAAGTAAGCAAGTATCATTTTAAACTGTGAATAGAAGGCTATGAGCTGAAAGTTTGAGTTGAGAGGCTGTAAAAAAAGCCATTACTAAGATGGGAAAATAAGAAAATTAGGCTTACCTGGGTCAAGCCACCTGTACATGGCATTAGTGTGCAACCTACTGCGCCCTCTGGTGGGTATATATAGTGGGATTAGCATCATGGGATTCTCTCTTCTTGGCCCCACACTTCACATGTTGAGGACACACGTATCATGGTAAGCAGTCTTACTCTCTACCAGCATGCAACATGACACTATTGCACAGGTGTAGAAATAAGAGTTCACATGCCATTTTTATTTTTCACATTCATACTTGATTGGCTAGTATACTATGTAGATACAGTTGACTTTCTGGGTATATACCCCATTACCAGATATGTCTACAATATTATCTGATTGGGTCATACACTAAATAGACCCGTTACATATAGGTTAGCCTTCCTAGTACTTATTTGGTACTTCCTAGTACTTATTTGACTACTTGGATATATACTTTTGTTGCAGCTGCCAATCATGTTAGACACTTTTTATGTTTACATGTTATGCTTGCTCTTCATCTGTCCCCAGGGGGTCTTTGCTGGTTCCTTCCTTTTAGCCCCACTGGGATAGACACACCTTGCCTCCAGCTGCTGGCTGATTGACTTTTGAGCCATTCAGCCACCTGCATATGGAGTTAGGGTGCAACCTGCCGTGTCCTCTGGGGGGTATATATGAAGGGATTAGCATTGTGAGATTTCGCTGTTCATGGCCCCACCCTTTACATGCTGAGGAAACACAGAAATGGTAAGCAGTCTTATGGTGCCCATACACTAGACAAAAAAAAATCTTTCGAAAATCTGTCATCTGGACAGTTTGTTAGTTTATCATCTAGTTAAGGGGCACAAAACGAAAATCGGTTGTGACGTTTGAGCCGAAAAATCAAAAGGAAAAGTTTTCAAAACTTCAGCCGAACAGACGATAAATTGAAAGGTTAATGTGTTTCTCGCCCAGTTTACACTGGGCTCATGTGACAAAACGAATGAAACATTTATTAATTTATATCAGTAGAATGATTTAATCAATCAAATTTCATTACATGATGGCAAAATTGTTTGCTCTCACTACCATGTGTTTGTTTTTCGAAAAACAATTACTCTTCACTAGCATGTAACATGACATTTATTTATACACCTGTGCAACAGAGCTCACGTGTCGCTTTTTGTCTGGTTTTATTTTTATTTTTCATCACAGTTTCCCTTTCATTGTTGTCCTTATCAATATTGCTTTGCACCTCACTCCCCATCTGTCTCCATGCCCACAGTTATACCTGATTTGCTTGTATAACATGTAGACTTTTTCCATTATTTACTACATATATGGTTGGCTTTCCGGGCATCTACCTCATTAACAGATAGGGCAATATTACCTGATTGGGTCATACACTGTATAGACCCTTTACATATATACTACAATACTTAGAAATACACTTTTGTTGCAACTGCAAATCATGTTGGACATTGAGGGACATCAAAGGTCACACTCTTTGGCTCCCATGTTATGCTTGCCCTCCATCAGTACACCAGCGGGGTCTTTGCTGGTTCCTTTCGTTTAGCTCCCAGGATTGACACCTTGCAACTGTTGGTTTAATGGCTTTTGAGACGTCGGCACAGTCCATATGTGAGTATGGGATCTCTTTGTGTAAGGTCTCCCATATTTGTTGTATAGTATTTATACAATATAGTTATAGTTATACGATGCCCGTATATTACTGTACATCAACAATTCTAAATACAGTAAAACCTTGGATTGCAAGCATAATTCATTCCGGAAACATGCTTGCAATCCATAGCACTTGTATATAAAAACAAATTTCCCCATAAGAAGTAATGGAAACTCTGATGATTCGTTCCACAACCATTTATTCATAAGTCCTTCCGTTTATAGTCCATATATAAAGATTATAGCAATGTGATTGTGGTTGTGTAACCATAAAATGTCCATCCACAAATGGCAGTCTCCACAAGGGGATTAGAAGCAAAATACAGCAGGAGC
The DNA here is from genome assembly GCF_905171775.1 of Rana temporaria. Classification (NCBI taxonomy): domain Eukaryota; kingdom Metazoa; phylum Chordata; class Amphibia; order Anura; family Ranidae; genus Rana; species Rana temporaria. The sequence goes on from NC_053491.1 coordinate 297,101,297, forward strand.
TACTGTGTATAAAAGAGAAGATAGGCGCCTCTACAGGGAGTGCAGAATTATTAGGCAAATGAGTATTTTGACCACATCATCCTCTTTATGCATGTTGTCTTACTCCAAGCTGTATAGGCTCGAAAGCCTACTACCAATTAAGCATATTAGGTGATGTGCATCTCTGTAATGAGAAGGTGTGTGGTCTAATGACATCAACACTCTATATCAGGTGTGCATAATTATTAGTCAACTTCCTTTCCTTTGGCAAAATGGGTCAAAAGAAGGACTTGACAGGCTCAGAAAAGTCAAAAATAGTGAGATATCTTGCAGAGGGATGCAGCACTCTTAAAATTGCAAAGCTTCTGAAGCGTGATCATCGAACAATCAAGCGTTTTATTCAAAATAGTCAACAGGGTCGCAAGAAGCGTGTGGAAAAACCAAGGCGCAAAATAACTGCCCATGAACTGAGAAAAGTCAAGCGTGCAGCTGCCAAGATGCCACTTGCCACCAGTTTGGCCATATTTCAGAGCTGCAACATCACTGGAGTGCCCAAAAGCACAAGGTGTGCAATACTCAGAGACATGGCCAAGGTAAGAAAGGCTGAAAAACGACGACCACTGAACAAGACACACAAGCTGAAACGTCAAGACTGGGCCAAGAAATATCTCAAGACTGATTTTTCTAAGGTTTTATGGACTGATGAAATGAGAGTGAGTCTTCATGGGCCAGATGGATGGGCCCGTGGCTGGATTGGTAAAGGGCAGAGAGCTCCAGTCCGACTCAGACACCAGCAAGGTGGAGGTGGAGTACTGGTTTGGGCTGGTATCATCAAAGATGAGCTTGTGGGGCCTTTTCGGGTTGAGGATGGAGTCAAGCTCAACTCCCAGTCCTACTGCCAGTTTCTGGAAGACACCTTCTTCAAGCAGTGGTACAGGAAGAAGTCTGCATCCCTCAAGAAAAACATGATTTTTATGCAGGACAATGCTCCATCACACGCGTCCAAGTACTCCACAGCGTGGCTGGCAAGAAAGGGTATAAAAGAAGAAAAACTAATGACATGGCCTCCTTGTTCACCTGATCTGAACCCCATTGAGAACCTGTGGTCCATCATCAAATGTGAGATTTACAAGGAGGGAAAACAGTACACCTCTCTGAACAGTGTCTGGGAGGCTGTGGTTGCTGCTGCACGCAATGTTGATGGTGAACAGATCAAAACACTGACAGAATACATGGATGGCAGGCTTTTGAGTGTCCTTGCAAAGAAAGGTGGCTATATTGGTCACTGATTTGTTTTTGTTTTGTTTTTGAATGTCAGAAATGTATATTTGTGAATGTTGAGATGTTATATTGGTTTCACTGGTAAAAATAAAAAATTGAAATGGGTATATATTTTTTTTTGTTAAGTTGTCTAATAATTATGCACAGTAATAGTCACCTGCACACACAGATATCCCCCTAAAATAGCTAAAACTAAAAACAAACTAAAAACTACTTCCAAAAATATTCAGCTTTGATATTAATGAGTTTTTTGGGTTCATTGAGAACATGGTTGTTAAATAATAAAATTAATCCTCAAAAATACAACTTGCCTAATAATTCTGCACTCCCTGTAATGCCCTGTACACACGATCGTTTCGTCTGATGAAAACTGACCGATGGACCGTTTTCATCGGACGAAGCGATCGTGTGTGGGCCCAATCAGTTTTTTCCCCCATCGGTGAAAAAAAATAGTAACGGTTTTAAAAAAAAAAATCGTTTTAAAAAAAACAATAGAAAAAAACGATCGTCTGTGGGGAAATCCATCGGTCAAAAATCCACGCATTCTCAGAATCAAGTTGACGCATGCTTGGAAGCATTGAACTTCATTTTTCTCAGCACGTCGTGTTTTACGTCACCGCATTGGACACGATCGGATTTTTAACCGATGGTGTGTAGGCAAGACTGATGAGTCAGCTTCATCGGATATCTGATGAAAAAATCCATCGGTTCGTTTTCATCAGACAAACCGATCGTGTGTACAGGGCATAAGCGTAGCAATATGGTTACATTTCTTGAAGGTACAACATTTAGCAACTCACACGGTTGATGATTAAAAAAAGGCACATCTAAGTATGCAGGCATCCCGAGTAAAACTGTCCACATAGACCATCCTCTGCACCGCCGGCTCTTACCGCTGTCAGTCTGCAATCGTGACAAGGAAGACTAGCCTGCAGTAGAGCGATTTGAAAGCTAGGCCTAAAGCAATCAACCATGTGACTTGCTAAATGTTGTACCTTCATTAAATCTAACCATATTGCTACACTTAGAGGTACCTCTGTTCCGTTTTATACTCAGTTGTGACATGACGCTATTGTATATCAAGACATTGCTTGTATATCAAGTCAAAATTTTAAAAATGTTGCTTGTTATGCAAAACTCTCTCAAACCAAGTTTTTACTGTATATACTTGGTTGCCGCTTGGTAATGTTGTGTTTTATTACTGCCAAGTAGTTGGGCACCTCTGTTCATGCATTTCATATACAATGAATGTTATATAATTTTAATACATTTAGAAACCATGTATACTCTCATTGACCTTTTTGTGCTCACCTCATTTAAAGTCCCACGGGCGTAATTCTTCTTTGGGTCATGAACCCCCACCAGTGGACTACTGAGGACTGGAAGAATGCCTTATGGACTGATGAATCAAAATTTGAGATCTTTGGTTCATCACGCAGAGTTTTTGTAGGCCATCGGGTAGGTGAAAGGATGTTTCTTCGCTGTGTGACAACTGATAAACATGGAGGATGAATCATGATAGTCTGGGGCTCTTTTTCTGGATCCAGAGTTAATGACTTGCAGAGTGTGTGGCATTCTGAACCAAAACTACTACCACAGCATTTTGCAAAGCCATGCACTACCCCCTGTAATACGCCTAGCTGTTCAGGGGGTTCATCTTACAGCAAAATAATGACCCAAAACATTCCTCTAGGCTGTGTAAAATACCCAAGAAGAAAAGAACAAGCCGGTAGGCTTCAAATAATAGAATGGCCAGCACAGTCTACAGACTTAAACCCTATCAAGCTGGTTTGGAATGAACTGGACAGATGGTGAAAGCAAAGCCATCTAGAAGTTTGTGGGAACTTCTGCAAGTGTTCAGAGGAACTTTCTGAACAATATTTGATTTCTTAGAAAGAATGCCATAAGCGTGTTTGGCTGTTATATCTTCAAAAGGTCGCTACTTTGATTAACAAAATGTAATCACATTTTTTTTACTGCCTAAACAAGAAGAAGGAACACAAAATAGCCGTCAATGGCCTGGGGCTTCATGCAAAATTGCACCTCGTGGAGCTTCAATGATCATGAAAATGATGGGGAATCAGCCCAGAACTACACGGGGGAGAATCTTGTCAATGATCTCAAGGCAGCTGGGACCATAGTCACCAAGAAAACAATTGGAAACACATTACGCCATGAAGGACTGAAATACTGCAGGGCCTGCAAAGTCTGCTTGCTCAAGAAAGCACATGTACAGGCCCATCTGAAGTTTGCTAAAGAACATCTGAATAATTTAGAGAACTTAATGAACGTGTTGTGGTCAGATGAGACCAAAATCAAGTTTATGGCATCAACTCAACTTGGAGGAGGAGGAGGAATGCTGCCTATGACCCCAAGAACACCATTCCCACATCAAACATGAAGGTGAAAACATTATGCTTTGGGGGTGTTTTTCTGCTAAGGGAACAGGACAACATCACTCCATCAAAAGGGACAATGGGTAGGGCCATGTACTGTCAAATCTTGGATGGGAACCTCATTTCCCTCAGCCAGGGTGTTGAAAATGGGTCGTGGATGGGTATTCCTGCATGACAATGACCTACGCAGCCAAAGTAACAAAAGAGTGGTTCAAGAAGAAGCACAAAGTCTTAGAGTGGCCTAGCCAGTCTCCAGAACCTAATCCCATTAGGGAGCTGAAGGTTCGAGTTACCAAACATCAGCCTCTAAACCTTAATTGACTTGGAGAGAATCTGCACATAGGAGTGGGACAAAGTCCCTCCTGAGATGTGTGCAAACCTGCTGGCCAACTACAATAAACGTCTGACCTTTGCTACAAGCCTTACCTGTCATATTACCCCAGACTTTCTTTCATGCGGTACGTTCAACTTTTATCAAGTTCCTTTGGCGTGGCAGACATCCACATATTGGTAGGGTGTTGCTGCTAAGGCCAAAGCTGAAGGGAGGCATTGGCTTCCCTGACCCTGCTCTTTACTACACAGCGACGCACATGACACGAGTGGTTGACTGGTGCCATCATGGGGAATTGAAACTCTGGGTCACACTAGAACTGGAAATGGCCCGGGTCCTGTTGGCTGGTCTGCCAGGGGTGGACAGGCAGTTGGACCCCCACTTAACTACCCACCCATTGATTGGTCCTACACTCGCCAAGATGGAAAGATATTTTTCCTCTTTCCTCCTAATTTCCCATGACCCCAATCATAGGATACCCTAGATTCCCCCCGGGCTTGATGGACCCGGCCTTTACCAGGCAAGTCACTAAGGGACTTCTATGAGCATCTCGATTTCTAAGACCCACAGGCTGGATCCCTACGGGGACCTTAGTCAGGACAGGCACCCATTGTGTTGGATAGTTGGAGAGCCAGACAGCTCACCCACTTCTTTGGCTCCCTACCCAACCATGGGCTCTTCTCTCGACAACTCCATTCCTTCGAAGAACTGTCTGGATGAAGGCCCATGTCGTGGTTCTCTTTATAGGTCCTACAAAACTCTGCTGGACATACAAGCTACCACAGACCCTCCTTTCTTAACCAAGTGGGAAAGAGACTTACAAACCACATTTACCACTCCACAGACGAAACGCATACTCTTCTTCGCCCATAAGACATCACTTTGCAGCAATTACCAGGAAATTTCCTACAAGTTGACCACACGTTGGTATCAAACCCTGTCCGTTTTGGCCAAAATATTTCCCAATCAATGTGACCGTTGCTGGCGTTGTGAGCAACAAACCGGCACCATTCTTCACATCTTTTGGGAATGCCCCAAACTACAAACTTTTAGGGAACCTGTCCTCATCCACAAATTCACAGACATCTTCCTTCCTAACTAACCATCCTGCTGCTGTGCTCCTCAACCTCACTCCCATGTCAAGAAAGCGCTACCACAAATCTCTGCTTAAACACCTCCTCAATGCTGCTAGGGCTTGCATCCCAAGTCAATGGAAGCAGCAATCTGCTCCTACTGTGGCCCAATGATTCGCGAGGGTGAATGACATTAAACAAATGGAAGACCTGACTGCCGCGATCCGGGATAAATCTGAGGAACATAAGTCCAGATGGTTCTATTGGACCTGGTTCCGCTTCTCAGAGGAATACCTCCGCGATACATAGTTCGGCCCTATTGACTGCCAGAGGCTCTTGTGCCAAACCATGGCCATAAGTTGGTTTGGTAAACTAAAAGTGGCCCTCACTCCCTAGGTTGACTTCTGTGCCCCCCTCAACTTCACCTATAAACCACCTCCCCCCTCTTCCCTTCTCCATCCCTCCCCAATCTCTCTTTTCCTTTCCATTCTCTCCTATACCCATTTTCTTCAATTTAAACTCAAATGTTTAGACCCAAATTGTCCACCCCACAGTACTCTTCCCCCATGTACGGATACCCAAATTCTCCAACGGTTACGGGGCTAATACCTATTGTACTGTAACTGATCAGTTGACCTGTCAAGGCAAAGGCTTATTGTCACACCTCTTCGGTATCAGGGTACCTTGCATATTTACAGAGTTGTTCCTGTGTTATAATCCTCAGAATACTTTTCTTTAGTTCAGATCCCACTAATTAGCGATCATATGTATGTTACTATGTTTGTACCACACATTCTGTGAAGTTACCCTTTCATTGTATGTCGCATTCCACTAAATAAAAAAAAAAAAACGTCTGATTGCCAACAAGGGTTTTGCCACCAAGTACGAAGTCATGTTTTGCGAAGGGGTCAAATACTTATTTCACTCATTAAAATGCAAATCAATTCATAACTTTTTTGAAATGCTTTTTTTTGTTGTTATTCTTTTTTAATACTAATATATATTTATTATATAGATCTCAATGTGTTGATAGAAGAAGAAGAAGGGACATATACAGTAACCTTTTAATGTATTGGGTCCACAAGAAAGGACTGTTTTAGACTCATAAAGTCCCAGAATCTTCCTGAAATATAAATTCAGTGTTACTCCGTACAATTTGAGGTTGCCGGATTTAGCCATCTAAGATATGTGCTTAGCTGTTAGCTAGGCGAGTGTTCAGTTTGATCATCTTGCGGTATCCCACAGGTTTCTTTTATAGTGTTTGCAGAGTCTTATGGGCAACAAAAATTATTTTAATGCCACGAGAAACCTAGCAATAGCTTTCTCTGTGGATGAAATATTCTGTATCTGGCAACTATGGAACATCTGTTAGTGGGCATAACATTCCCATAAAAAGCTCATGTTCTGTATCTGATAATGATATAATGTGCCTGCAAGGCTTAAAAATAATCCAGTTCTGGTGACTCAGACCAAACCTTTTAATTCCTAACTATTCAGAGTTGTTAGTAACACGACATGTTTATTAAAAAAAAGTCAATATTTTAGGTGGTTTATGCATTCCAAGCTGCTGTATTTTGACTTGGCTGAAGAAATTGTAATTTTGGTAACAAAAAAGGTACAAACGGTAAGGTATTTCCTTGCCTTCTGCTACCAAACAGACACTGGGCACTTTTAGTCTAAAGCAACTAAATGGTCCAATTCGGAGAATAAGAAATTGCATATTTTCTGTTTTAAAGCTGACTCACAATAGATTGTCAAGTTTCAACAATTTTAATGAGGTATGTACTCTACAACATTCACTGGCAAACAGTTTTACAAAAAGATTATACTCAGACTACCTTATTTGAAATTAGAGATGTATTATGTTTTCCCATGAAAACAGCTTATGATTTCTAATGTGTAGTTAGCTGTGCTAAGCAATGGTGTACTACTTACGAACAAGAAAATGGAGAAGACAGTCTCCCACTAAAGCAGCTTCACCAGGCAAGTCAACTAGAGATGTGTTTTTTACATATTTTATTTGCCTTGACCTATGCCTTAAAAGCCAATGTCATACATATCTTTATAAAATACAGAGGTTATGAGACTCACGATTGACCTGCTCTTAATTGTTTGTTTCATCCTCTTTGCTAGCTCTGGCTATTTATACATTCATATTTCTCTTGGTTTCACACTCAATGTTATTATCTAACTGAAAAGGCCCCTGTGCCTAAAAAAATTGTAATGCTTCAGCACAGTTAGCTTTTAAACAATGACTTGCAACATTTGTGTTATTTTTACACTCCAATCTTTTTATGTGAAACATATTACCAACCCTAATTTTACTTGCATCCGGTGTGTGATGCTTTTGGATAATATGATCTCTTAAGGAGGCAGTTTTAGTTAGGTGTTCCAATAAACAAGATGACATGGACATGAGATTTTGAGAAAAGTTTCACCATAATAAAAGTTCATGGGCTTTTGCTGTCACACACAGAGCCTGCTTTCACATGTTTTTGGAAGTGAATCATTTTGTAACTCGAAAATGGGATTTGTTAGGTCTGGAAAAAAGAAAAAATATAGAAGATTCCAACGCCGTTCACAATTCACTCCAATAAAACATATAAAACAATACAGGATTAAAGAAACATCTTTATAGAAGTGGCTTATAGTATGCAGACCTACTTTGCTTTGGCTTATTAATCCATCAAAAAGAAAACATTTCACTATACAGTATGTGTAGGGAAACAGATGACAGTTGTCCCAAATTTGCAAAAGGATGTGGAAGGCAGGTTCAGATCTGTTTGGTGCAGTTTTTTTGTGTAGTGTTTTTCTGTGCATGTATTTAGGTGTTCTGCCATTAAATTCTATTAGAATGCACGTTTTATGAAAGTGCATGAACCCTTCTACAAAGTCGCTTCCATGAAACAAGGCACCCTTCTGCTCTGTCGAGACTTTAACCTGGTGGTTGATCACTTCCTTTATTCTTCTTCGCCTCCCAGGAAGTCGTCACCAAGTTCGTTCCTTTTTTCATTCCGAAGATCCATTTGATCTTTAGCGCCGTCATCGTGCCAATGAAAAGGACTTCACCTTTTTTTCTCCTAGATAGAATACTTGTACCTGAATAGATAGGTTTGTGCTGGATTTGTGCTGGATATGTGGTTTCTCCAGCAGATATCTTCCTCCTACTTCTTAAACATTACTAGGTCTGACTGTGCAGCTATTTCTATCTGTGTGGAGGAGCAGGAGCCTGGTAAACCTATATAAATCTGGCACTGTAATGACAAGGTTAAAAAGAACCCTTTCAATGCTGAATTGCTCTCTCAGCATTTTAAGGATTACTTTGCAGGTAAGGTCTCCTCCACATCAAACAGCTTTCTCATATGGAATGACCATAAATTTTATATGAGAGGTATAATTATTCAAGCCTGTATTCGAGCTAGGAAACAATATATTACTCGATTGGACATAATGCTCTCGGAGATTCATAACTTAGAATATAAAAATAAATCAGAACCCAACCATACCCGCTCTTCAACTTTAACTTAGACTGGAATTGAGAATTTTGTTCATTGAGCAATACAATAAATGTGCCTGTAATCTTAAACTCCAGCATCACGCTAGTGGTAACCGGGCAGGGAAGCTTTTGGCAAACAAGCTCAAAGCTCAGAAAGCCAAGACCAAAATATCCCACCTTATTCACCCTTAACCTCCAGGTGATCGCAAACTCTAGTGTGGATTATTACAGTTTCTTGTATAATCTTAGGCTCTGTTCACATCTAGGCATTGCTATTTTTAAAGGAGTTTTGACTTGACAAGTGTGACAGGAAGCCAAGAGAATCTATGGGTTGTGTTCAAGATGGGAGATTTATTTGTCCCGGTTTTTGCTGTACACAGATTGCTTTTGGGTTTGTGGTTAGTGAGCCCGTTTGTGTCTCAATGTGGGTTAACGAGCACAGGTGCAACAGATGAAGCACTCAGGGCTCTATAAAACTCCCAGGTTGCTTCAAGAAGGGGCTCCACCCTGGAACCAGATTCCTGCGTATGTTCCGAGTGGTGAGATTAAGTCTGTATGACTACAAGACTTTTTCTGTGTGCCAGACAGGTTTTTGGGCAGCGGTAGGCTGCTCCAGACCAGGTAGATAGGTTCTTGTGTTTTGCAGTTAGACACCCAAAAGTGGCAAGGATTTATTTTCTGTTTTGTTTTATTTTTTCTGTTTTTGATACCTGCACTTGTAACCACAGACTTGAGAAAAAAAACACTTGTTTTCAAAGATCCTGCTGTCTGTCTGCGCCTACTTCACGGTGCTGTGACCCATCCAGGGGGTCCTGCACACCCTGCTACTGAGCTAATCCCTTACACATGGGATATGCATGGATATGATACAGAGTAGCAGCCTAGCAAAAAGCCCTAGAACAGGCGGAGGTCTGCCATAGGGAATTGTTGACACAGCAGGAAAAGAGACACCAGCAGCAAATGGAGGCCATCATAAAAACCGCTTCAGCAGAGGCAGCAGACTGAGGTTGGGGGTCATACCAACTTTTCGGGTAAGCCACCAGTTGTCAAAAGATGACTGCAGATGACCCCAAGATATTTCTGACCACCTTTGAAAGGGCAGCAGAAAAAGAAAGTTGACCTAAAGAACAATGGGCTGGACTAGTGGCCCCCCTACTATCTGGAGAATCCCAAAAGGCTTATTTTGATTCGGAGCCTGCAGTTCTAAAAAACTACGATCATTTGAAAATGGAAATATTGGCACGACTGGGTGTAACCCTGGCTGTTTGTGCTCAGCGTGTCAACATTGAAGTTATCGGCTGAGAAAGTCACCCCGGTCACAAATGTATGACATTATCCACTTGAACAGGAAATGGCTTCAGTCCGAAACTCTGTCCGGACCAAAAATTGTGGAGTGGGTAGTCATGGACAAATTTCTGAGGTCTCTCCCTACCACCTTGCAGAAATGTGTTAGCCATGGACATCCGCAAACAGCAGACAAACTTGTAGAAAGGTACCCAAGGACTGAGAATATGACATCTTCCCTCAGAGACTCACAGACATTCCACCCCAAGACCAGACCATCCCCAGCTATGGGGAAAGCTGCATCAAGGGATGGGGGTGGAGAGAGTGAAAAAGGGGTAACTAAATGTATTTTTGGGACTGCTACTAATGTCTGGCGAGAGCAGCCTGGAAGACCAATCTCACAAGAGATGACTAGAAAGTTAATTTGTTACTGTTGCCGGGAAGAGGGACATGTAGCGGCAGTTTTCCCAGCGATTGATGAACCAATGCACTGTGACTTTCTTACAGAAAGACGGCAGTCTCTATTTTCAACTACATGCACTGCAGTAAAGGGAAATGAGAAACCTTTATGCAAAATGTGTTTAGGTGGTAAAAATGTTGTATTGTTGGATTCAGGTAGCCTGATTACCTTGGTAAAAAATGAACTGGTGGTGGAAAAACCTTGCACCCTAAGAAAATGGCTGTCATTTATGTACATGGGGACACTCGAGAGTATCCGGTGACAACGGTATCCTTTGAAATCTCCATCAGTAACCTGTGTCACCAGGTGGGTTTAGTTCCCCAACTACCACAAGACACCATTCTGGGAAGTGATTTTCACTAAATTCTGGGAGCTCTGGGGTTGCCCAGATTCACCATTAAGTGGCTCTTCAGAGCCTAAAGCTTCTACGAAACACCTCTTTCAAAACCATTGCCAAAGAGCCATTTCAGGTTTTCAGCTGTGTATGCCTTCCTAAAGAAGTATTAACTGCCCAGGGCACCCCGTTTATGTCTAGAGTAACCAAAGAGCTTTGCAAACTTTTGAAAGTGATCAAATTACATACTTCAGTGCATCACCCTCAAACAGATGGGCTGGTTGAAAATATTTAACAAAACGTTAAAACAAATGCTGAGGAAGATGGTTGATAAAGACAGAAAGAATTGGGACTGTCCACTTCCTTAATTGATGTTTGCTATCAGAGGTTCCCCAATTGTCCACAGGGCTCTCTCCTTTTGAGCTGCTGTATGGGAGGCACCGACAGGACATTGCCAGGGAAAGATGGGCGAGTGAGAGTTCCCCTCATAGAAGTGTGATTGAACATGTGGTACAAATGCAAGACAAAATTGTGCAAGTGATGCCTATTATGAAGAAACATTTGGCACAAGCCCAGATGGTAAAGCAGAGGATTTACAATCATGGGGCCCAGGTCCGTTCCTTTGCACCTGGTGATAGGGTGTTGGCCCCCACGGTCGAAAGTAAATTAGTAGCCAAATGGCAGGGTCCCTATGAAGTGTTGGAAAAAATGGGTGATGTGAACTATAAAATAGGCCAACCAGGAAGACGAAAGCCTCAGCAGATATATCATATGAATTTGCTAAAACAATGGAATGCTAGGGAATCCTTTGTCGCTGAGACTACCCCACTTTCTGCTCCATCTAACCTGGTTATCCCTGAAATCAGGATAGTGGAGACTCTGCCCAAAACTCAGCAACAGGAAGCTTCAGAATTGGCAGGTTGGGTGTCTGGGGTTAAATATGATATTGTCACCACACCAGGGGAAAAGGTCAAGTTGAAACCTTATCGAATTCCTGAAGCCCGTCGAGAGGCAATTTGCCAAGAAGTAAAAAAAAATGTGTGAGCTGGGGTTTATACAAGAGTCAAATAGTGATTTGTCCAGTCCCGTTGTGTTACTGCCCAAACCAGATGAAAGTTGGTGGTTTTGTAATGACTTTCGCCACTTGAATACAATCACTAAGTTTGACACCTATCCCATGCCCTGCATAGACAAACTCATTGATCGCCTAGGGACAGCCCGGTATATGACGACGTTCGACATGACAAATTCCTCTCTTGGAATCGGTCAGGGAAAAAACTGCATTTTTAACTCCAGAGGGGTATTTCCAGTATCGAAGGATGCATTTCAAGGGGTAATGGATAAGCCCCTTCAGACTCATCAGTACTCACACTTACCAAAGGTTCAGTCTGTGTTAGATTCCATCTGGAAAGTCGGGTTTACAGCCAATCCAAAAATAAATACCCTTGGGCTAGAGGAGGCAAAGTATCTGGGATATACCATTGGGAGAGGTCTAATAAAGCCCCAAGTAAACAAAGTTGAGGCTGGTCAGAGTTGGCCATGCCCCACCAAGAAGCAGGCTCAAGCATTTTTAGGAATCACTGGCAATTATCGCTGCTTTATTCCCCATTTTGCCTCACAGGCTGCTCCCCTGACCAATTTGACAAAAGAGAAGGAGTCTGTCATGATCAAATAGACCCCCAAAGCAGAAGCAGCTTGGAGGACAATACTATTTTGTTTTTTGAGGATATGGCAAGAACAGAATGATCACGTGACAGACTGTCTAATGTCGCTAGTTTATCTTCTAATAAATAAGAAATCAATTGAATACCCCAATCTGCCTTCAGGCATGAAGCCAGTGCCATATGATGACAATCTGCCAGTACCATAACCACCAGAGAAATGGAGCTTAGATAAAACAAAGATGCTGCAATGTACCAGCCAGGCATGGACAGGGACAATGATCAGGATTTTGAACTGTGTATGCCCGGTGAACCCCATCTCCTAACAATCATAATTAGAAGGACCTGGTCAGTGACTTTGGTTTATTAAAATCAAAAGCAAAACGACTGGGTTCAAGACTGCAGGGATGGCGTTTGCTCTCACCAGGTATTACAATTTCTGTCTTTTGAAGCCACCAAGATGATTGCCAAGATGATTTAACACATTTTTTGTAAGGATATTGACGGTTTGTTCATAGCGTTGGGTTGTGAGCAAGACTTACTAGAATGGCAACGCTTTATTGATTCATTAGTGTTAAAGGAGTTGTAAAGGCAGTTTTTTTTATCCTAATGCATTCTATGTATTAAGATAAAGTAAAAACAGGGGGGATGAGGTTGGGACTTTACATGAGGCATATAATAAAGAACCATAGGCCTCCATCCCTGTAAATGGATAGAGGGGGGGGGGGGATTTTGGGACTTTAAATGAGATGCATTTTTAGCAATATGCAATTATTCTAAAAATAAATAATTATATATATATGAAATATAAAAAAAAATTCCATAATAACCAGGCTCAAAGTTACCAACCAAAAAAGCAACAAACCAAATTAACCTGTCTAACTGTATGCATTAAAAACAGAGGTTGGTTGCACGCATTTGCAAATACCTGTGTAAGCTGCAGGCCCCGTCAAGGCTCTCTGTGTACTGAATTTTAAAGTCTCATCAGTGGGAGCACAGGTGTGCTAATCAATAGATAAGGGGCAGGTGACTGGGGGTAACCCAGTCCTCCTTAAAGGGGCAGGAGCACAACAAACACCTAGCGCATAGAAGCAAAAGTGTTGGTGTGCTACTTGACCATGCCCCTACCTGGTTTAACAATAAAGAGCACTGGAAAAAACGTATATGTATATACAAAGATATCACAAAAGAAATACAGGAGTGGAACTGTTCATACCTTCCAAACCAAAACACCAGCGAACCACATCAACCCGGGTCAGCTAGTCAATACCGTATTTATCGGCGTATACCGCGCACTTTTTTCAGGGGAAAATCATGGGTGCACGATATACGCCGATCCCCGCTGTCTCTGAGCCGCTGTGCGGGGTCTTAACTCTGCTGTTAAGCGATCGCTGGTGTTTAAATATTTGAAGAGTTACAACCCCCAGATCTGTATACTGCAGGAGACCCATCTGGTGGGGGCGCGGGTTCTGGGCCTGAAGAGGGTGTGGGTCGGTGCCCGCTACCATGCTTCCTACTCCTCGTATATAGGTCTCTTCCCTTTCAGCTGTTAGTGTCGAAGACAGACCCGGGGGAAGATTTGTCATGCTGCATGCAACGATCTCTGGTATATCGTATATCATTGTGGGGATATATTTGCCTCCTCCAGTGGATGTGGCCTGTTTGCACAACGTAATGCTTGACGCTACACAGTTTGGGGTGGACAGGGTTCTGCTTGTGGGAGATTTTAACTTAGTGATGTCTCCGGAGCGGGACAGGTTGAAGCAGCGGGCTTCTGCCCCCTGGCTTGTCTCACTGGGCGGACTCATTTCACCTAACAGACCTGTGGCGTCACTTCCATCCCTCCGAGGCCCAATTTACTGGTCTCTCGACCACCTCCTGGACATTTTCTCGTATAGACTTGTCGTTTGCCTCACCTGCCCAGTTACAGGAGGTGGTGTCTACTGAGATCCTCCCCCGTGGTATTTCAGACCACGCTCCAATTATGGTGAGAAATTCGGGCGGGTCTGGTGAGTGGTCCAGGGTTATGTTGTCTATCCAGATACTGGATAGGGGACCCAGAAATCCAACCGCATCTCCCTGAAGCTATCTATAATTTTTGGTTGTCGAACGATGGCTCTTCAGGGCCACAGGTGCTGTGGGATGCCTTTAAATCGTGGTTAAGGGGGGAATGCATTTCTAAGATAGCAGCAAGGAAGAGGGAACTTGGGCAATCACTTAGGCAGTTGGAGGAGTGGGCTGCGGAGAAGGAGCGGGAATATGTCCTAGTCCAGAACCAAACAACCTATGAGGCCTGGCAGCATACATTGCGGGACCTGTCTTTGCTTCGGATTGACCTTACACAGAAATCACTGCTAGACAAGGCACAGAGGGTGTTTGAGTACAGGGACAAAAATGGTAAACTGTTAGCATGGTTGGCCAAGGGACAATTCGCGACAACACACGTAGGTAGGTTAAGGGACCTTGACGGCCAACCCCTGACCACCACTGAGGGTATAAGTAACAGGTTTTTCCAGTTCTACCGGGCACTCTATTCCTCTAGGGTGACGTATAGTGACACCGACCTGACTCGTTTTTTGGACCGGATTCAGCTCCCAGTCTTAGATCCCAATACAAGCGCAGAGTTAGATAAGGACATCATGCTGGAGGAGGTACAGGCTGCGATACAGGGTATGCAGGCGGGTAAGGCCCCTGGGCCGGACGGTTTTCCTATCGAGTTGTACTCAGTCCATCAGGAGGTGCTGGCCCCTAGGCTCACCTCCCTTCTGTCCCAGTTCTCGGCCATGGGATCTTTACCAGACTCCATGTCAGAGGCGGTGGTGGTGCTGGTGCCCAAACCCAGTAAGGATCCAGAGGAATGTGCCTCCTATAGGCCAAACTCACTGATTAACACGGACGCCAAGTTGCTGGCCAAAATTCTGGCTGTCAGATTGGCGTCGGTTATTGAAGACCTGGTACATCAGGACCAAACGGGGTTCATGCCGGGGAAGGGCACGGACATCAACATCCGTAGGCTGTTTTTAAACTTGAACGCACTCCACGACAAAAGGGGCACTAGAGTCGTTGCTTCGCTGGACGCGGAGAAAGCATTTGACTCCGTAGAGTGGGGGTATCTGTGGGAGGTTCTTAAGCGTTTTGGCATAGGCCCTAAGTTCCTGCTCTGGCTGGGCATGCTTTACAAGTCGCCCAAGGCCAGGCTCCGTACAAACGGCAGTCTGTCTGAGAATTTCCGCCTCCAAAGGGGCACCCGACAGGGTTGCCCGCTGTCACCTAGCCTGTTCACCCTGGCTCTCGAGCCATTGGCGATATTGATCCGCGAGTCCTCCGCTGTTAGGGGTCTCAGGTTTGGTCCTTTGGAGGAAAAGATTTCGTTATATGCAGACGACACCTTGCTATACTTGCAGGCTGCCCTGGAGTTGTTCGATGAGTTTGGACGCTTCTCTGGGATCAGGATTAACTGGATGAAGTCGGTGGTGTTTCCGTTGGATCCTCAGGCTCGAGGAGCGGTGTCGCAGACCCCGCTGCTTTGGGTGGAGGACTTCAAGTACCTGGGAATTGTGGTGTCGAGAGACCTCAAGGCCTTTTGGCATCTCAACCTAGAACCCATAGCATCAAGACTTAAGGATCAGTGTGCTAGATGGCGGGACTTACCTCTTAATCTTCCAGGCTGTATTAATGTGCTGAAAATGCTCTACCTGCCTCAGTTTAATTATATATTCCGTAATTGCCCGATCTGGCTCCCAGGCTCTTTTTTTAAGGAGCTGGATAGCTCTGTGAGTTATTTTCTTTGGGGGGGGGGCACTACTCCTAGACTGGCCAGAGCGACCTTGCAGCTCCCCGTGAGCTGTGGGGGTCTTGCGTCGCCTAACCTGAAGGTGTACTATTGGGCGGCCATGTTGGTCACTGTACGCTGGTGGTTCGAGCAATATAAGTCCAACGCAGCCACGTGTTTAGAAGCGGCCATATTAGGTTCCCTTCGGGAGTTGGGGAATCTGGTGTATAGGGGTGCCGCGGCGTACCCTTCGCTCCCGGCTCCCACCAGGGTGACCCTGAGGGTGTGGGGGGTAGCTAGGAAACAGTTCCTTCATGACCGCCATTATTCTCCCTTTTGTCCGCTATGGGGAAATCCTACACTTCCACACTTTCGGACGATTCCTGACCCGCATCTGTGGGCCTGCTTTGGGATCAAAGTGCTTCAGGACATTATGCCCCAGAGAGTGCTTTTATCCTTTGCAGACCTCTCAGCTAAATTCGGACTACCGGGTGGGATGCCATTTAGATACTTTCAACTAAGGCACGCCGCAAGGGCGCAGTTCCCTCTCCCCATAAGACTGAAAGCAGACGCTATCGAGACACTTCTAGTGCAGGAGTCCCTTAAAAAGACCCTATCTACTTTGTACTTTGCCCTCCTTGGGGTGAAATCGCCTAGGATTGAGGCCCTGTGGGGGAGGTGGCCGACTGACATCCCGAAGGGTCTATTTTAGCAGAGCTTCCTTAGCACTTCTCCACGCGTCCTGCACCTTGGACACTGGCGAAAAAACTGAGGTACTTCCCGGATGGGAGGGGCTATATGGAGGGGAACTGACTGATTGGTTGTGCCAGTGTCCAATCACCTCTGGTGAGCATATAACCCATTGTGTAAAGACTTAGTCTGTGTCTCGTGGTGTATGATAAAGAAACATCTGCTTGCTTCACTTGGCCATACAACCACAGACTTTCCATTGAGACTATTAAAGTGGGATTCATCATCTCAATACTGTCAGATGAACCCCAGGTTTGAGCCCACAGCTTATTGGAGCAAAAGTCATCCGGTCATCAATTCTGTGGACTTGTTCTTTGAAGCCACGGCACAACTGTATGATGATGACCCACAGCGTGTAGCCACTACTGAAGCCACCTTACATACTTTACAGCAAGGACGGCACCCCGTAGAAGACTACACAGTAGACTTTTGCAAATAGTACGCTGACATAGGGTAAAATGAAGCAGCCCTGAGATACCAATACTGTCAAGGACTGTCTGAATCTCTCAAAGATGGAGTTAGCCAGAGTTCAGTCCCCCACCACCCAGGAAGGCCTCATTCAGCTTGCCATTCAACTTGATAGATGCCTACTTGATCCCAAGCCTTCAGACCCACCTGGATGTTGCCCAAGGTTTCTGCTTCTCCAGCAGCCATGCCTCCCATTTCATCGACATCTGAAGTTGAGCCCATGCAGATTGGCTTAGTCCGCTCAGCTCTGTCTCCTGAAGAGAGACTCCATCGTCGGCAAGCTAACCTTTGCCTATACTGTGGGGGAACTGGACATTTTACGTAATTGCCCCATAAGACCCAGTAAGCCCTCTTCACATATTCCAGTATTTTTCCAGGTGGCAGGATCTTCCCCATCTCATTCTTGTTCTTGTCTCATTGCAGGTGGTGGAAGAGGAAGTTCGGCTTCTGGCAATAATTGATTCCGGGGCCTGCAGCCGTTTTCTCGACTTGGCTTTGGCAGCAAAACTGGGCATTCCAATTTTCAATAAGAAACATCTGACAGTTCACCTTGCTGATGGCTGTTTAACCAGTTCTGGGCCTGTTACCCAAGAGACTGCACCTCTTCTTACCTTAACCGAATCTGGTCATCGAGAGTACCCACGCTTTTATGTTTTGAGCTCAACCATGTTCCCGGTCATCTTAGGTTCCGCAAGGCCCGAATCGTCACTTAGTTCGATCTACAAGGTGCCTATAATCTGATCCGCATTTGTGAAGGTGACGAGTGGAAACTGGCATTTAGAACACGGTTTGGGCACTTTGAATATTTGGTGTTGCCATTCAGACTCCGTAATGCGCCAGAGCCTCATTCCAGCATCTGGTAAATGTTTTTTTTCGAAAAATTTCTGGATTACTTTGTCATTTTCTACCTTGATGACATTCTTATTTTCCCGGCTACTCTGAACCTCCACAGATAACATGTGGGAAAATACTGTAACTTTGCGAAATCATGGACTATATGTAAAAGCTGAGAAGCGAGACTTTGAAAGGACGTCAATCCAGTTCTTGGGGCTCATCATTTCTACAGAGGGAAATGCCATGGATCCACAGAAAGTAAAAGCTATCCTGAAAAGGCCAGTAGTGGAATGGTGGATAAAAAAGGGATCCAAAGGTTTGTAGGCTTTGCACATTTTTACAGAAGATTCATAAAGAACTTTTCTGCCATCATTTCACCCATTTCTCAAGTAACCCGCCAGCATACCCGGTTCCAATGGTCTTCTGAGGTCCAAAATTCAATCTTTTTTCTTTTCAGCTCCAATTCTTAGGCACCCTGATCCCACTCTACCTTTTTTGTCGTTTTGGAGGTTGATGCCTCAGAAGTAGCAACAGGGGCAATCCTGTCACAGCGCCAGGGATCCAAGGCATTACTTCATCCCGTAGCCTTCACATAAGATGAGTCAGCCAGAAAGGAACTATGACATGGGGGATAGGAAGCTCTTGGCCATAAAGATAGTGTAAGGTACCTGTGACAGGTACTGTGCGAAGTGGAACTTGTGTGCTGAGGATTCAGGCGAAAACGTAGTCCGGCAGATTAGGTTGGCAACAGGTCAGGCAAAATGGTACATGATCAAAATCCAGAGAGTGGTCAGGCAGGCAAAGGTCATACACGAGCTGGCGGTGAAGTACAAAATCAGCAGGCTAGAGAGTAGTCAGGGATTCAGGCAGAAGTTCAACACGATAATCAAGATCACAAGCAGTCAGAACACCTAGAAAGCTAATCCACACAAACGGGCGCTGAGAGATAGCATCACTTCCTATTTATGAGCTGCATTGATTGAAATTTGTTCACAGCTGGCAGCAGGTGGGGCTAGTGAGTCCAAGGTAAGGCTTAATACTGCAAGGACATTTCCAAAAGTCCAGATCTCCTCTGTAGCACAACAGGTAAGGCTGCAGCTGTGTGACCAGGCAGATCCCGGTTCAAACACACCCAGGTACATGACGGATAGCTCTGGAAGAATGGAGATTTTTCACTGACCACAACAATCTGGAGTACCTTAGAACAGCCAAATGCTTATAACCCAGACAGGCTCGATGGGCGTTGATTCAACTTTCATCTTACCTACCGGCCAGGGTCAAAGAATGGGAAGGCCGATGCCCTGTCACAAATGTTTCCTGACACCCCAGAAGAAACAGTACCTGACACAATCTTGTCCAACCAGAACTTTGTTAATCCAACATGACCTAATGGCATCAATTGAACAAGCCTCTGTCCAGTGCACAGAACCAGAGGCATCTTCCCTAAAAAAAACAGGAGGGGTTCCTGTGGCAGCAGGATAGGATCTTTGTCCCACAGCAAGCCAGACTGCAGGTCCTAAAAACCTTCCATGACCACCAACTTGCCGGACATTTCGGGGTTCGGAAAACAACAGAACTCATTCAACGGTCCTTGTGGTGGTTCACCTTGAAAGTGGATTGTAAGAGGTATGTGAACTCTTGTGCCACCTGCCAGCGCAACAAAGGGTCCAACACCAAGGCTTGGGGTCTGTTAAGGCCACTACCAGTCCTGGAACAACTGTGGAAGAAAATTTCAATGGGCTTTATTGTGGACTTGCCCCGTCACAAGGGTATACAACCATCTTTGTGGTAGTGGGCCGCTTGCCCAAGATGGCAAACTTCCTGTCTATGATAGGCATGCCTTCCACTGTGTATAAAGTAAATATCTTTTTTAAATACTCAGACTGCACGGTCTTCTTGACAACATTGTTTCTGATAGAGGGGTCCAAATTACTTCCAGATTTTGGAGAAGTCTCCGTAGGAGTCTGGCAATTGATGTAAACATATCTTTAGCCTATCATCCACCGAGTAATGGGTAGACTGAAATAACAAACCAAACCATGGAACAGTATCTATGATGCATCTGTTCTTTCTCCCAAGATGATTGGCTATCCCTAGTTCCATGCGCTTAATTTGCTTATAATAAATCTGTTCATGCAGTAACCATCTCTCGTTTTTACCCAACACCATCCCTAAAGCCTCAGTACCAGCAGTTCAAGATCGGATAACCATCATTATAACAAATTACCAGACTTTCCAGGAAACCATGCAGAAGGCCCAAGATGACTTTAAAAGACAATATGACAGAAGAAGAAGTAATCCTAGTTTCATAGTCGGAGACATGTTATGGCTATTTTCTGTTAATCTTAAGTCGTCTTGGGGCCAAAATTTGTCGGGCCATTCGAGATCAAGAAAGAAGTTAATCCTGTGGCGTTCGAGCTTGCCCCCTCCCAGGTAGAGAAGATGTGCCACCTCCACCAGTCACTGTGGGTGATGAGCCAGAATTCGAAGTGGAAGCCATTCTGGACTGCCGCAAGTTGTCTTAGCAAGTCCCTTCCCAGGTAAGAAGATGTGCCACCTCCACCAGTCTCTGTGGTTTATGAGCCAGAATTCGAAGTGGAAGAGGAAGCCATTCTGGACTGCCGCAAGTGAGGTAGGCAAAACCAATTTCTTATTAAGTGGAAAGGGTATTCAGTAGAAGAAAACTCATGGGAGCCAGCAATTAACTTAAATTCCCCTAGATTTTGCAGGAGTTTTGCAACAGACACCCTGAGAGGTGGGCCCATTTGGGCATCCTTGGGGGGGGGGAGGCACTGTCAGGGAAATGGCCAAAGAACTGGCAATCTTACCAACACCCATCATGGCCGCATCAGGCGCGATCCCGTGCGTATTGGCGTATGCAGAAGTGCGGCTGCGCTAATGGGCATACGCAGATATGCAATGGTGCTTCCTGGCCTATATAATCCCGCTGCTAAGACCTGTGCATTGCTGGATTATAGTCAGCTCCCATGTTCCTGTGCTTCCTGATTTTTGATCTCCCATTTCTGACCGGGCTTGCTTAACCTGTTATCCTGATCTCCTGGTTTGACCTCTGGCTTGTACTACTGACCCCGCTCTTGCCTGCTTCACTGTGTTTGATCTTGGCTTGGCTTGGCTTACTGACTCTGCTGCAACCTGTCTCACTGTGTATGACCCCTACTTGTTCCACTTCTGCTACCTGAATCTCACAATAACCAATTTACTGTGCATGACCCCCGATCTGGTTCCTAGTTCTGTTTCCAGATTGTCCATCTGCTAAGTTCCGTGATCAGCAACTGGCAAATCTTGCTTCCTTGGGCACTGATCTCCCTGTACCCCTTCCAGGGGTGCACTGCACTTAGTCTCAAGGGGAGCCCTCTTAGCACCTCGGCCTCACACCTGGTAAGTGACAGATGGGGAGCATCTGTAAACAAAAAGTCTTGCCACAGATCCCTAATTGGATTTAGGTCTGGACTTTGACTGAGCCACATATCAATATGCTTTAAATTAAACCAAAAAACTTTTTTGATCACTTTTATTCCCATTACAAGGAATGTAAACATCCCTTGTAATAGGAACAGTGCATGACAGGTTCTCTTTACAGTGAGATCTGGGGTCATAAATTCACCAGATCTCACCTCTAGGCTGGGAATCCTGAAATCTAAAAAAAAAAAAAAAAAAAAAAAAAGATCCGGGCTTCCCAGCCGAGGTAGCAGCATTTTTTTAAATGCAGAGGCCAGTTGTGACGTCATAACATTTGCGCCCGGCCTCTGAACGATCATACAGACTTCGGGTCAACATCCGGCACCAGTCAGTTCCTTCTCCGGTTAGTCGATCATTGGAGCGAGTCGGAAGAAGCCGGTAGGTGGCGGGTGGGGGGGAGAATGTCTCCTGCCATCTATAAGAATGATCAAGCGGCTAAACAGCCACTATGATTTTGTTACAGTGAAGGGAATCGTCGGCTCTAAAAGAAGATATCGGAATAATGCCTGTAACTGCAGGCATCATTCAAATATCATCGCTCAATTTCGACGACGTCACATGACATTGGACGGGCAAGAAGCAGTTAATGCAAATACTCAGGCAGGTATGCAATCTATGCCATGGGCATGAAGGTTACAATTATACAGATATGCATGCTAAAATTTCATATTATGCTGCACCTGCCAAACTGCATTTGGCCCAATACTAGTTTTGCAAGACCAGCCAAGCACATCCAATGCATTCTGAATGCAGCCTCTATGCTGCTTAATAGCAGCCTAAATGTAAGCTCCTTCATATCAAATGCACCCAATCCAGAGACAAAGGGCCAGATCCACAAACAGCGGCGCAAATTAAGTTACTCAAAACTTATGTCATTTAAGTTGCGGCGCCCTAATTTTGTGTCGTAAGTGCCGTATCCACAGCGCACGAATCTGCTCCTCACTGGGCATGTGCAGAACTTGGCTTGGCGCAATCAGTGAGATAAAGGTAAAAGGCCAAGCGTACTTAGTTTGAGGATCGCCCTGTGTATAAATAGCCCCAAACAAACACACTTCCCTTGCAAAAATATATCCCTGTGTTACCCTTCCTAGAGCAAGTTGCTTCTGCTCTGTCGTTTGTTGGTGTGTGTTGGTGAGTTGTGTGTGAGATAAAAGTTTTGGAGGAGTAGTAGAGTGTAGTTGGTGTTTTTTTTCCTAAGTGTATTTTCTGTTTGTTATTTGCGTGTTTGTTTTTGAATTTGTAGTAGCTGTCTGCTTGTGTGTTTTGATTTTTGGGTGTGTTTCTTCTGTGAGTATTTTTGTTTGTTTGTTGTGTTTGTTTTTTGTTGGTGCTGAGTGGTGGCTGTGATGGCACCCAAGCGCAGGAAGTTAAATTTTTCTGTCGTAGAGAAGCAAATACTTTCTCGGGCCATCGTCAAATATGGGCGTTAATTACATGGCCCTGAGAGCCGGAACACCTACCCGGCCCAGAGGAAGGCGATCATACAAAAAATAACGGATCAGATCAATGTGGCGGGGGGGGAGACGAGGACCACCAGTGGCATACAAAAGAATATCAACGATCTTAGGAGCCTGGTCCGTGACAAGATGGCCAGGATCAATGTCCATGCCACGAGCACTGGAGGTGGACCCTGCCCCATCAGGTTGACTGAGGGGGAATGGGCAGTGGCCCGGTGTTTCCACCCACAGCAGGTGGTGGGCCTGCGTGGCTATCAATCAGATGTTCCTGTGAGGACAGGTAATTTTTTGGGTTTTTCTATCTGGTGATTAGCATGTGTGGGTGGGGGAAGGGAACGATGTGCCAAGTGTGTGGATCCTCCAACCTGTGATTGTTTTGTGTCCTCCACAGATGACCAGGAGGTTGCTGGGCCATCAGGCCAGGCTGCTGCACCATCCCCTGGACAAGAGGCTGCAGAAGAGTCCCAAGAAGGGCAGGATTCCCCAGGGGAGGGGAGTGGCCACACCTCCCCTCATGAGGAGGTTGAGGGGGAGGAGGATGAGGGGGTGGAGGCTGAGGAAGAAGATATGCATATTGGCAGGGAAGTCCTTTTGGCCTCGGATTTGTTTACCCCTGAGGCTGGCAGCAGTCAGGCCACCATCAGGGGTAGCCCCTCCCACTCCTCCCCCAACAGGCCTCAACCCACAAGGGTCTCTCTCTCCCCTCCTCCAGGGCCACAAGCCTCAGCTGCAGGCAGGATGGCGACCCAGGAGAACAGGGGGGTGGCCGAGCGTCTGCCGACCAGTCTGCAGAGGGACAATGCCCGGCAGACCCGCAATCTGACTCAGATCAAAGAGACTCTGAGCCAGATGGAGACAAGCCTGGGTTCAATTAAGGAGGCAATCACTGATGGGGCCACAAACTCCTTGGCGGTCATCACATGCTTGTGTGACCTGCAGACCGCCACAACAGGCGTGGCCCAGGAGGTGACTGCCCTGACCCAGGCTGTCCAGGACAATACCCGGGCTGGCCAGGCCAATACGGCTGCCCTCACAAACTGTCTGACCAGGATAGCAGTGGCCTTGGAGGGCAGGCCAGCAGGAGGACAGTCACCAGGGGAGGCTCCTCCTTCCCGTGCTCACCCACCCCCCCAGGATGATCCTCCTTCCCCTGCTCACACCCCCCCCAGGAGGCTCCTCTGGTTGGCCGTGGCCATGCCTGTGGGCGGCCCAGGCGTAGCAATCGCCGCCGCCGTTAATTTTGCAGGGTACTTTTTGTTTTTTTATGATTTTGTTTTGTATACTGTACTTATGATTTGTTTAATGTGTGTGAATGATGTGTGAATGTGGGGGTGGCATTCCTGAATAAATAAGGGTGTCACCCTCAGTTTTGGTGGAGTAGGGATCCCCAGGACCAGGGAGAAGTGATCCCAGGTCCGTGAATGGTGTATGAATGCACAGTGACATAATTGGAGCCGTGGCGGGGCGTTACTGCTCCCAAGTACCATTGGGGGTACTTCGATCTAATCCAATTAGATGTGCATGTGATGTGTCTGTGCTAGGGACCACAGTGGTGTGCATTCATGCATTCTCATTGTGACATAATTAATGTGTGTGTTTACTGTGCAAAGATGCCTTCTGCGAGCCGTCTCCTGACTGCTGTTCCCTCCCTCAGAGTCTAGCTATGCGCATGGATACCCCTGGCATGTTGGCAGACAGATTGTTGTCCTGCAAGTGTGTGTGCTCTGCTCTTATTGGTGTTGCTTTAGCTGACATTTACACAGCAGGTGTAAAATTAGGGCTGCTTTTATAAACTAACAGAAGCGCACAGGGCGTAATCTACGCCGCACACACTTAATTTTGTGGATCGCCTTATCTCCCTCATTTGCATCTTTGCCTATCAAAACAGCGGCGTGTCTAGCGTATTTTGCGTGCGAAGAAGCGCCGATGTAATTATTTTAGGTAGGACGGAAAAACCTGGTTTTAAGGCGTATCTCGTTTTGAGGATCAGGCGCAAAAATACGTGCGGTGTAAATTTCAATTACGCCGCGTATCTCGAGTTAAGTCGGCGCATCTGCTTTGTGGATCTGGCCCAAAGCTCCTTTAAATTCCCACAAATTAAACAGTAAGGGCTGGATTCACAAAGAGTTACGCCGGCGTATCAGTAGATACGCCAACGTAACTCAGAATCTAAGCCGTCGTAAGTTTAAGTTTATGCTCAAACTGAGATGCACTTAAAACTAGCTAAGAAAACGACGGCCTGCGCCGTTGTATCTTAGGGTGCAATTTTTCCGCTGGCCGCTAGGTGGCGCTTCCGTTGATTTTGGCGTAGAATATGTAAATGACTAGATACGCGGGTTCTTACGTTTGTTCCTCTCTAATTACCTCGTGAAATGTGACTCTCAAACGAAACAGGAGAGATAAAAACTGTATGTAAACAATATGCTAAAACTGAACACAAGGACTGGGGTGTTGAAGGTTACACATTCGATCATATAACCAGCGCGCTTGTATAGCACGATCAGATACAATGTAGCGAGCTCCTCAATCCGCGTTGCGTCACTTGTCACGTGACTTTTTCGAGGGTTGCTTCGTGACGAGAGTGCTGTCTTCACAAAGCAATTAGAGAGGAACAAACGTAAGAACACCTGAAGTCTGTTAGTAAATGGATTGTGGACAGGATCGATACATATAAGAAAAACTGCAGGGACATCATCAGTGATTTTATATTTTACTAGGCAAAAAATCTTACCAGTCTGTGGACGGTTCTTATTTTCACGTAATTCATCAGTTGTATTGTTTATACTTGTTTATAGCTGGTTTTATCACGTTTATTATAACATTTGTGCTTTTTAATAGGAGGTTGATTTTAGCCCACCATCACATATTAATTTATATAGGGGAGGACTTCCTGTTTGATCTGCCAGTGTCCATTCCCCTGTTCTGTATGTGGAGCATAACCTAGATAGTAATGATTATAAATCTGCTCTGTGTCCTGTGACGTATGATAAAGAAATTGGGTATTATATTTTTGTGAGCACTAAAATTAATTTGTGTATATTATTAACCACTTACGGACCGTCCGCCATCGTTATGTCGCTACTTTGAAGAGGAATACCATTGTTATGGTAGCAGATAGCTACCATAACCCCTGAAATCCTCTTCAAGAGTGGGTGGTCCGCTTTTAGATAAAAGTGGTCTCTGCCCCGGATTCGCCACAAGATCACATATCAGCAATCGGGTCCTGTCCCTGGCCTGACATGGAGACGAGCGAGGGGAAGATGGCCCCCACCCGTCTGCATAGCATTGCAGGGTGGAAGCGACATAAAAACGTAACTTCCGCCCAATGTTCTTAAAGAGACATTTTTTTTGAATGACATTACATTTTTATTTTAGATGAGAGGGACAGGGCACTGGGGGGAAGACCAGAGGGACAGGGCACTGGGGGGAAGACCAGAGGGACAGGGCACTGGGGGGAAGACCAGAGGGACAGGGCACTGGGGGGAAGACCAGAGGGACAGGGCACTGGGGGGAAGACCAGAGGGACAGGGCACTGGGGGGAAGACCAGAGGGACAGGGCACTGGGGGAAGACCAGAGGGACAGGGCACTGGGGGAAGACCAGAGGGACATGGCACTAGAACTGGGTCTCTATCCATCCTCCTCTCTCTCTCCTATCCATTTCATCATCATGAGCCCCTGTGTGCGGCTCCACGCTTGCATGTCCCCACTTCCCCCTTTTATTCAGGCTGGCAGTGAGAAGAGGAGCTGCAGCACAGCAGGGGGGGGGGGAGTACAATCCAGCGCCAAGATCCACAGCACAGCGCACACCGACACCGCACAGCACACATTGAGACCAGTCTGCTCGCAGTGATCAGGCTGAACTGCTGGACACTTACATAGAGCACAAGAAGAAAACTGCACTACTGGAAGGCTGCCGCTCTCATGTCAGGGCAACTTTCAGTGAGCACTGCCTACCTGGGACACCCGGAGTGGTAATCATCGCAATCCTCCACCTCACTCATGTAGATCGTAGCACTGCACCCACCCCCCTGCCTGCACAGTGCACTCATTACTTCCTGCTCTCAGTCTCCTAAGATCATCTTATTTATTTCATCAAACATTTGGGCAATTTTTTCCCCAAAAAATGCATCTGAAAAAAAAAAAATCGCTGCGCAAATACTGTGTGACAAAAAAATGCAACACTCACCATTTTAATCTGTAGGGCCTTTGCTTTAAAAAAATATATAATGTTTGGGGGTTCAAAGTAATTTTCTTGCAAAAAAAAAATATGTCAGAAAGGGCTTTGTCTTTAAGTGGTTAGAAGAGTGGGTGATGTGTGACATAAGCTTCTAAATGTTGTGCATAAAATGCCAGGACAGTTTAAAACCCCCCAAATGACCCCATTATGGAAAGTAGACACCCCAAGCTAATTGCTGAGAGGCATGTCGAGTCCGTGGAATATTTAATATTTTGACACAAAGTGCGGGAAAATATTTTTTGTTGAATTTTTTGCACAAAGTTGTCACTAAATTATATATTGCTCAAACATGGCATGGGCATATGTGGAATTATATATATCATACGGGGATACCACATATGTGAGACTTTTTGGGAGCCTAGCCACGTACAGGACCCCAAAAACCAATCACCGACTTCGGGCTTTCCTCAGGCTTAAAATGGTGATTCCACTTCCTCACTACTTATGAGGCCATGAAATGTCAAGATAGCACAAAATCCCCCCAAATGACCCCATTTTGGAAATAAGCCACTTCAGGCTATTTGCTGTGAGGCATGTTAAGTCCATGGAATATTTTTGTTTTGCTATCTGGGGATTTTATGGCCTTCAAAACTGATAGGTAGTGAGGAGTGAAATCAAAAATGTACGCCTTTAGAAATCCTGAAGGCGGTGCTTCGTTTTCGGTGTCATGTACGTGGCTAGGCTCCCAAAAAGTCTCACATGTGGTATCTCCATACTCAAAAGAAACAGCAGAATGTATTTTGGGGTGTAATTCCACATATAACCATGGCATGTGTGAGCAATATATCATTTATTGACAACTTTTTATTAAAGTGGTTGTAAACCCCACTTTATGACTTTTACCTACAGGTAAGCCTATAATAAGGCTTACCTGTAGGTATAAAGAATATCTCCTAAACCTGCATGGTTTAGGAGATATTCCCCTCGCAATGCGCCGCTGACGTCAGCGGCGCATGCGCAGGGGGGATCCTCGGCTAAAGGACCGGCAGCCGCCGGACCTTGCCGAATTTAAATCTCCCGCGCGCACGCGCGGGAGTGATGTCATCGCCGCTCCAGCCAATCACAGCGCTGGAGCGGCGATACCCGGAAGACATGCAGGAGCAAGATGATTTCTCGCTCGGCGTGAACCTGGTTTTTTTTTACACACCTCGTTCCGAGGTAAGTATTTCATAATGAGCTAATATGCGGTGCATATTAGCTCATTATGACTTTTGCCTTGCAGGAGAAAAAAATAGAAATTGTAAACGGGTTTACAACCGCTTTAAAGAAAAATATATTTGTAATTTTTCAATCACTTGGGACAAAAAAAAATATTCAATGGGCTCAACATGCCTCTCGGTAATTTCCTTGGGGTGTCTACTTTCCAAAATGGGGTCATTTGGGGGTGCTTTGTGCAGCCCTGCCAATTTAGCACCTCAAGAAATGAGATAGGCAGTCAAACTAAAAGCTGAGTAATTTCCAGAAAATGTACCCTAGTTTGTAGACGCTATAACTTTTGTGCAAACCAATAAATATACGCTTGTTGACATTTTTTACCAAAGACATGTGTCTGAATAAATTTTGGCCTAAATGTATGACTAAAATTGAGTTTATTGGATTCTTCTTATAACAAAGTAGAAAATATAATTTTTTTTCGAAATTTTCGGTCTTTTTCCATTAACGCAAAAATTAAAAATCGCAGAGACAATCAAATATCATAAAAAGAAAGCTCTATTTGTGGGGGAAAAAAAAGAAGCAAATTTTGTTTAGGTGCAACATTGCATAATCTCGCAATTACTAGTTAAAGCAAAGCAGTGCCAAATTGTAAAAGGTCCCCTGGTCTTTAGGATGCCAAATGGTTCAGGGCTTATGTGGTTAAAAGAACAGTTTAAAAATAAAAAATAAAAAAAATAAAAAAGGTAAAAAATTATTATTTTTTTAAAACGTGCCCTGTCCCCACGCCGAGCTTGCGTGCAGAAGCAAAAGCATACGGCAGCACCCGCATATGAAAACTATGTTCAAACCACACATGTGAGGTACCCCTGCGATCGATAGAGCGAGAGCAATAATTATAGCCCTAGACCTCATCTGTAACTCAAAACATGCAACCTGTAGAATTTTTTAAACATCGCCTAAGGAGATTTTTAAGGGTAAAAGTTTGTCGCCATTCCACGAACGGGCACAACTTTGAAGCGTGACATGTTGGGTATCAATTTACTCGGCGTAACATTAAAAGAAATTGGGCTAACTTTACTGCTGTCTTATTTTTTAATTAAAAAAAGTGATTTTTTTTCTCAAACAAGTAGGCTTGTAAGACGGCTGCGACAAAACAGTGTGACAAAAAGTATTGCAACAATCGCCGTTTTATTCTGTAGGGTGTTAGAAAAAAAATATTTTGGGGTTTAAGTAATTTTCTAGCAAAAAACAAAACATTTTTAACTTGTAAACACCAAATCTCAGAAAGAAGCTCGGGGCTAAAGTGGTTAATTTGTGCTTGATAAATGGCTGTACAAATAACATATAACATAAATTGCAACAGCCATCATTTTATTTTCCAGGGTCTCTGCTTTCAGAAAATATAGTGTTTGGGGGTTCTAAGTAATTTTCTAGCAAAAAAATCATTTTTTTAATGGTGTGGGATGGGGATGAATTTTCATTGAATGAATTTGTCAGTTTTATTAATGGTAATGAACTTAATCATGGGTTCACAGTCTCTTAATTCCCTGAGCATTTACTTTCTGGATATCTACTTGTGTGGGGATCCAGATACTAAAGCTATTCACACCTGCATTTACAGAAAGTCATGCTCGGGAAATACTACTCTTTTTGTCACCAGTTTTCACCCATCCCACACCATCCGTGTGATCCCTGTTGGCGAAATCACTTGAACTCAAAAGGAATTGCTCTTCTGATGCCACTTTCAATGTAGAATGCCAGACTATAACTACACGACTAGCCAGTGGCTTAGCGTGGGGGGTGCGAGGGGTGCTGTGGCCCCAAACGCAACATTTGGGGGGATGAAATCCAGTGTTAGTGAGTGTGTCCACGGCTCCGTCCTAATTTTGATTCCCAGTGCTTCGGCGCTTCAGTCGCCATGTTCAACCGCAGGATGGACCCTGGTGCCCTGTAATTGGGTGAATGTGGTCATGTGCAGCGGCAGGTCTGGCCTGTCCTCGATCGCTGGTGAACGGGCCGCTTAGCTGTGAGCCACAGACGTCTCCCCCCTCTCCTCCGGAGTCCAGACCGGACCCCAGATCTTTTCCCCGTTGTGGCAGGCAGTCTGACAGACCGCAGAGGCAGAGCAGATCATAAAGAAAAGCAGGAGAGTGAGAGACTCCCTCGAGAGTCGCGTTGCTGGCCTGATGGGGAGAGGGAGCAGCCAGTAAGTCAGTTTAGTGTGCAGTGTAGTGTAGTGTGTAGTGTTTAGTGTGTAGTGTAGTGTGCAGTGTAGTGTTTAGTGTGTAGTATAGTGCAGTGTGTAGTGCAGTGCAGTGTGGTGTGTAGCGTAGTGTGCAGTGTGTAATGTTTAGTGTGAAGTGTGCAGTAATTAGTGTGTAGTAGTGTTTAGTTTAGTTGGCAGTGTAGTGTTTAGTTTAGTGTAATGGGCAGTGTAGTGAGCCGTTTAGTGTGTAGCATAGTGGGCAGTTTAGTGTGTAGCGTAGTGGGCAGTTTAGAGTGTAGTATAGTATAGTGGTGTAGGAATCAGGTAGGTCAGTGTAGTGGTCAGTTTAGGAATTAAGTAGGTCAGTGTAGTGGTCAGGGTAGGAATTAAGTAGGTCAGTGTAGTGGTCAGGGTAGGAATCAGGTAGGTCAGTATAGTGGTCAGTGTAGAAATCAGGTAGGTGAGTGTAGTGGTCAGTGTAGGAATCAGGTAGGTGAGTGTAGTGGTCAGTGTAGGAATCAGGTGAGTGTAGTGGTCAGTGTAGTGGTCAGTGTAGGAATCAGGTAGGTCAGTAGCTCCTTACAATTTGCACCTACAGGGAAGACTAGATTAAAGCTTACCTGTAGGTGCAAGAAATATCTCCTTAACCTACACGGTTAAGGAGATATATGCTGTAAGGACTGCACCGATGTCAATGGCGCAGGCGCACTGAGCGTGCCGTGTTTGTTAATGGGGCAATGAGGGGTTAATGCCGTAATCCCGCACATGCGCGGGGATCTGCCGGTCTCGCGGGAGTGACGCCATTGCCGCTCTGGCCAGTCACAGCGCCAAAGCGGAGAAACAAGGAAGAAGACTGTAGGAGACTTGGCGGTGGCGGCTGAGGGGACCGAGAACTTTGGGGGCTTTGATCTCAAGTAAGTCCATCATAATGAGCTAGTATGCTATGCATACTAGCTCATTATGACTTTCTCTTGCAGGGTTTTTTTTTTTTTTTTTAAGGTTGAGGGTTTACTTCCTCTTTAAGAAAATTTCAAATGCAGGCTGGGGGCGGGGTTAACGGTCTCAAGGCTATTGGGAATTTCCCAGATGGTCATGTGACCACTGTGGAATGTTCTGGAAAGTGGCTTATTATATAAAGGACCCTCTCACAGGTGTATTCCAGCCAGTTTCCAGCCAGGCTGTGAAGGTGCAACAAGCTCCGGAAGTACAGCAGTCATGGCTATGAAATCCCTCATGGAGGCAAGTACTGGAGAAAGTTGGGGACAATGGAGGAGAAGAATGGCTTAGAAGATGATTAGCTTTGGCTGAAGAGGATAATGAGCAGAGCGGGGTAGAAGGGGAACAAGCCAGTACAGATAGCTGTGGACATGCCTATAATTCCCCCTGTAGGCAGAGGCAGAACGGCTGTGAGTAGCCTGCAGCACCACCATACACGCCGCCACGGACCGTTGCCGCGGCTGCCTGTCACACAGGAGAGAGAGGGCAGCAGCTCAGCATGGCTGGAAGATTCAGAATCTACTATGCAGCGCCGGGTCAGCCTGAGGGAAAAGAAGAAGAGGAGGGTCCGGTTCCCATTGCCACCCAGAGGTACCAGTGGGCGGGCGAGAGGAGTGTCATACATGCAGAGGACAGAGGAGGTGTCTGAGGTTGTAAGTGTGGAGAAGCTACCTCTGCCCAGTGCATCATTGCAGCATGAGGCTGCTGGCAGTGTGTGTGTCACAGACATCCCGCGGATGGCCACTGGAGGCAACAGAGAACAGCATCATGCTGCTTCAGATATACCAGCTGCTTCAGATATACCAAGTGCTCCAGTTCCACCTGGCGGTATAGGCGAGTTTAGCACACACACTTAATAGCATTATGGAATCCATTAATAGATTAGCTGACAGTATGAATACACCTGTAGATGAAAGTAGTCATTATGGAAGTGTTTGGTCTAATGAGAATAGGCATTCTGTCAGCGTAAGTAATGCAAGTAATGTCAATAATACTCTGTCAGTTAATATTAATCCTCAACAATTACTACTAGTTGAGATTAACATATCTAGCTCATGGAAAGGTCAATCTGTTAATATCCTGTTGCTGCTTCCATCCACAAAATAATTTGTCAACAGAACCGATAAAAAATCAGATGAGAAAGCGGAGGATGATAGGAGAAGACCAGTGGCGAGGTCTTTCAATAATTGGCTACAGTCATTTGCTATATACTCCAGTGTACTAGGTGAAAGTGCTAGAAGCGGGGGGCGTGTCCAAGATGGCGACGGAGATGGACGCTTAGCAGAGGAGCTCCGCAGCCATACCTGCTATTTATCCTGTTTCCCTGCGAATTATCCTGCCTCCGACGATCAGGGACCCTAGTAGATTGCCCCCTGGGCTGGTATGCCCTACAAGCGGAAGAAAACCACTTACCAGAAGTCCCCTCCAGCCCGCGTTCATTCTGGTGGCGGGAAGGCCGGATCCCTCGTGGTGTCCAACATGGCATCCCAAACTGACGAAGCGGACCCGGCGCTGCAAGACCAGGACCATTTCGCTGCCTTGATGCAGGCCATCTCCACCTGCCAATCTACACTGACCGAGAAAATAGATGGCATGCAGCTGGAGATGGGTTTTATCCGGAAAGATATGGATAAAATCAGGACCAGACTGACGGAGGCCGAGCGCCGCGTGGGGGACACGGAAGAAGTGCTCGGGGACCATGCCTCCTCCATCCGCACCCTCACTACCAAGGTCAGAGCCCTCGAACACCGCGCGGACGCGGAAAATCGTAACAGGAGAAATAATCTCCGTATCATCGGCCTCCCTGAAAGGGCAGAGGACCCTGATCCCAACGCCTTCACAGAACGCCTCCTTCGCCAGCTGCTCCCCCAGGCTCCCTTCTCTCCCTACTTCACCGTAGAACGGGCCCACAGAATGCCGGCTGCCCGGGGTCCCCCCGGTGCACCCCCACGCACTTTCATCCTGCACCTTTTGAACTTTCGGGACAGGGATGCAGTGCTACGTGAGAGCAGGAAGATTGAGGCCTTACGCTTCGAGGGAGCCCGCCTAATGGTTTTCCCTGATTTTTCCGTAGAGACTCAAAAACAACGAGTCATTCGATCAGGTGAAACAGGCCCTACGCCAGAGAGGAATCAAGTATAGTATGCTGTTCCCCGCCCGACTACGCGTCCAGGATGGGGAGTCCCATCGCTTTTTCGTGATCCCTGAGGAAGCGGCTGCCTGGCTGGAGAGACCCTTCCGCGCCATTGACCTGCTATGCATGAGGCCGGTGTGCTCTCCTGTGGAAGCTTCCTTATCGTCGCTCCCGATGGTCTGACAGACAGTTCCCGCTTTTGCCCGTTCAGCTTTATCTCCCCCTGCCCGCCCTGATGTGGACTCTTCATCGGCCGTGCGCCACCACTCCGAGTCCTGCTGATACCGACGGCTAGGATGTTTCCGGGCCCCTTCCCTAATGATCCTTGGTTGATGCGGAGTGACCCCCCCGCCATTGGACAGCTGACTATGGACCCATTCGTGAGTATGTGGGGCACTCGGGGACGGGGCTACTCTGATACTTGTTGCCCGGGGACCCGGGAGCGGAGAGGATTCTGTTCCTAACGATGTTCCCTTTACGTACTTTTTTTGGTTTGACACAGTTGGCGGGTCACCGCATAGTTTGCTGTTTTAAGAATGTGCCCCCAGCAGTAGCTGGGTGATTAGACTCCTTCTCAGGGAAAACGTTTATATACACTTTTACTTATCCGGAATTCTTACTTTTATGCATTTTTTATTTTTACACTTCCTTTATGGAGCGGGTGGCATAGATGCTGGACCATCTAGTGGGCATCTTCTGTTGGGCCTCCTAGGCGCCCTGTTGGTACATTGCCTCCCAGAGACTATTAGTCATGGACTGTTTGGGATTTCAAACGCGCCCGAGTTTTAGTGGTTGCGTGGGGTGGGGGCTCAGTTCTCTTTTCTGTTTTTTTTTTCAGTTATTGGTACGGTACTGGTGCATTTACTACATGCTTTATTTTGCTCTCCTACTAAATATGAAGGGTATGGTATGGTTGCTGGACGGGGAGTGTCTTTGCTCTCTAACTAGGGGGATGGGCGGGGGTCCGGGTGACGGTGGAGCACTGTATACTTTCATCTTCTCGTTATGGCTCCCCTGAGAATATTGTCTTGGAACGTGAGGGGGTTGAACTCTAAATTTAAGAGGTCCCTGGTGTTCTCGTATCTAAAGAGGCACCACCCGCACATATGCATACTCCAGGAGACCCATCTTACTGGCTCCAGGGTCCTCTCACTTAAAAAGCCTTGGGTGGGTTCTTACTTTCACTCCACCCATTCCTCTCACTCCCGCGGAGTCAGTGTTCTAATTCACAAAGCGCTTCCATTCGTCCTCCTGGATCTCCGCCTAGACCCCGATGGGCAATATGTTGTTATTCATGCTCTTTGTGACAGACTAGAGGTAGTGATCGTCGGACTGTACCTGCCCCCTCGATGGGCATGACGGTACTGCGCAAGGTGCAGACAGCCATTGCTGATTACCCCTTAGCTACTGTACTCTGTGCAGGTTATTTTTACATGGCCCCCAAACCCGTTATTGACAGACTGAACCCTGACCAAACGACTGACTCGGCACTGTCTCGGTGGGCAGAGGTGTATGGTCTGACCGATGTATGGAGATGGAAATACCCGCATGACAAACAATTTACGTGTCACTCTGCCACCCACGCGACACTATCCCGGATAGACTTGATTTATGTCACTGACCCCCTCCTGTCCAGGGTGCTGGCGATATCTCACCTGTCACGGGGAATCTCGGACCATGCTCCGGTTCTGTTGGAGCTCTCCACGGACTCTGCCGCTGCGCAGGGACTGTGGAGACTCTCTAGATACTGGATCACCGATGAGAGACTGGAGCCGTTAATGCCCTCAGAGCTTGGGGACTACTGGACCCACAATGACCACACGGCTTCCCCTGAGGTGGTCTGGGACGCTTTCAAAGCCTATACCAGGGGAAGGCACCAGTTTAATATTTCCAAAGTGAGAAAAGAGTCCAGGTTGGAACTATCTGAGGCAGAGAGGCAGGCTATGAGACTAGAAACTAGGTATGCAGAGACACCCGACCCGGGATCCCACGCTGACATGCTTACTGCCTACAGGGAGTTGGCACTCATCCGTGCTGCCTCCTGCCGCCGTTTCCTTCTCGCTCAAACCCAGCGAATATTTGAGCCGGGGGAACGGGCGGGTAGGATGCTGGCCTGGCTGGCAACTGAGCGGTCGGGCAACTCCTGCATAGCAAATATTAGGGGCGAGGATGGTACCTTGATCTCGGACCCTGTGTTAATTAATGCTAGATTTCGAGCGCTACTACCGAGACCTTTACACATCCAGAGTTTCCTACACCATGGAAGACCTTGACGCATTCCTACACACTCTGGACTTCCCCTCCTTGACCTCCGCTGCCAGCCGAACCCTTAAGGCCCCTGTCACGTTGAAGGAGGTCCAGGGTGCAATTAAATCTATGCAGGCAGGTAAGACCCCGGGCCCTGACGGACTCCCCGTAGAATTCTACAAATCTAACCTTGAGGTGGTAGGCCCCTATTTTCACTCCATGCTCGGTGCAGCATTGGAGAGCCAAAACCTCCTGCCTTCCATGATGGATGCGGTGATTGTGGTGATACCTAAGCCTGGGAAGGACCCGGAGCTGTGTTCGTCCTACCGGCCAATATCACTACTTAATGTAGACGCCAAAATCCTGACTAAGATCCTGGCCGGTCGGTTGAACACAGTGATCCTCTCGCTGGTACATGGTGACCAGACGGGATTTATGCCAGGGAAGGGCACAGACATAAATATTCGCAGGCTCCACACTAATATAGCACTCTTTAGCGAACAGAACACTGATGGGGCGGTGGCCTCACTGGACGCAGAGAAGGCCTTTGACTCAGTAGAGTGGGCCTTCCTGTGGAGAGTGTTGTCTAAATTCGGGTTTGGCTCTAGGTTCATAGGCTGGATCAAACTGCTTTATGGATCACCTACGGCCAGGGTTCGCACTGGTAGTAACATATCCCCCCCATTCAATTTGTGTAGAGGGATGCGGCAGGGGTGCCCATTGTCTCCAGGGCTCTTCGCCCTGGCCATCGAACCTATGGCTATTATGCTCCGTTCGACGCATGAGGTGAGGGGTCTGGAGGTGGGCCCGCTCATTGAAAGGGTGTCACTCTATGCTGATGACACCCTTTTATATCTTGGCGACGACTCCCGGTCCCTAGTGGCAGCCCTTGAAATCATTGACAGGTTTGGCGGGTTTTCCGGGGTCCGAATTAATTGGGGGAAATCTAGTCTATTCCGCTTGTCTTCTCTCAACCCCCCCACGGCGGACTTGACGCCGCTGAGTAGGGTGTCTAAGTTCAGTTATCTCGGCGTGGAGGTCAGCAATTCCTTAGACCACTACCTGACTGATAACTTGTACCCGGTTCTACAGGCCCTAATTGTGAAATGCCAGGCCTGGAAGACTCTTCCTTTAACTCCGGTTGGAAGGGTGAACCTACTCAAGATGGTATTTCTCCCCAAGTTACTTTACATTTTCAGACATACCCCGGTCCCTATCCCTGCCTCCTTCTTTCGTAAATTGGACAGCGTAGTCTCCTCATTCGTCTGGGGGGGGAAGACTCCTAGAATAGCTCTGCGTAAACTCCAGCTCCCCCTGTCCTCACGGGGATTGGCCTTGCCCTCTTTTAAAAAATATTATGGGGCGGCGGTGCTGGTCACCGCGCGCTGGTGGTTCAAACAGACTAGGTCCAATCCCGCTGTGAATCTCGAAGCTGCTGCCTTGGGCTCATACGCCGCTCTCACAAATCTGGTCTATAGGGGACCCAGGGCCGCTCCACAGGTTACCCTTCCGATGCGCATCACAATCCAGGTGTGGGATAAAGTTACAGCAGCTATGGCGGCCCCTGACTCCATCTCGCCCCATGCTCCACTTTGGGGCAACCCGAGACTCTCGCATTTCAGATCTATCCCAGACCCCAGCGTCTGGGCCGGATATGGAATAGTTAAAATTCAACATATTATGCCTGCTGGAACGCTGCTCTCATTTCCAGAGTTATGGGCAGCCTTCGGACTTCCATCACGGATGTTGTTCAGATACCTGCAGCTGAGACACGCGGCCCAGGCACAGTTCTCCAGGACAACTTTGGTAGAACCACATAGGATAGAGAGGTTCCTTATCTCCCGGGGGATTGATAGGATAGTCTCCTCCACCTACCTCCGGCTCACGTGTGAGGACTCAGGAGGGGAGTCCCCCCTTCTCAGAGTTTGGAGGGTGGACATCCCGGATCTCTCGGATGATGACTGGGAGGCTGCACTGACCCACTATATTCCAACAGTCATATCTGCTAGAGATAGATTCATCCAGCTAAAATTCTTACATAGGGCCTACTACACCCCCCAGCGGCTTGCCCGGATATTCCGCACCCAATCGGACCAGTGTCCGAAATGCCAGGGAGGAACGGGAACGTTCTACCATGTAGTATGGGATTGCCCGGTCATCCGGGGATACTGGGAGGAGGTGGTGGCAAAAATTGCTGCCGCTACTGGACTCCGGGTACCACTGGACCCTAGGGTTCTTCTCCTGGGTATTACAGAAAGTGTGACACAATCTACACATGCCGGTCTACAACTGTTTTATCTTAGTTTCTACGCCAGGAAGGCACTTTTACGCCAGTGGAGACTGACGGCCCCCCCTACGGTGGCTCAATGGCTTGCACTGGTTGACTCAGTGTTACCTCTCTTCAAGCTGACATACATGGGGCGGAAGTGCCCTCAGAAATTCGACAAGGTCTGGGGTTCGTGGGTGGCGGCTGGGGCAACTTCCGTGCGGTAATGTGGCTGACGACATTCTTAGACCTGTGACGCCTTACATGACTGACTGCCTAGTCTCTGACGCCTTATTGCTGTGCCTAGCCTTACGCACTATCCCCTACATGCTGAAAATGCTCTGCCCTTAGATGGGGACTCCGGGGCCACGAGCCGCTAAGTGCCATCAGTCCACAATGATATACTGCCACGAGCTGTCTCTTTTGTACCACTATGGAGACTCGTATCTCTCCCCCCCCCGCCTCGGGGGAAAATGCTTATTGCCCTGAACTGCACATGAGCAATCTTCACTTTATCCGGCCTCCCGACCTAGACCCGGCTGGGTCTCATTCCAGTGTCCTATTCTGTACCTACATCAGTAATCATTTTGTATTGTACTTCCTGAAATACTGAACCTTGCTGTACCACAGTTCTGTTAATCTGAAATTCTGCATTGTCCTGTTTCAACTGCTCCTTTTTATATCAATAAAAACATTTCTGTTAAAAAAAAAGAAAGTGCTAGAAGCATATAAGTTTGAGAGTTTTGGAGGTCTAGGATGGTTCCAATATGATGAAACATTTAGACAAAAGTTATCAATATAGCCATCATTGTAGTGGGGCAATAAGGATGTCGGGTTGTGGCCTAACCTGATGGTCCCACAGAAAACTGGTTTCACTAGGCAGCTGCCACAAGCTACAGTGTACCCCTTATAAAATGGGATACTGCTTTGCTTTTAATGAGAACCAGTGTAAATGGGGGGGTTTGCAAGTACAAGCATGAATGCTCGAATTGTCCAGGACCCCACCCTTTGCTCAGGTGTTTCAAAAGGAATCCCAATTTTCGAAGCTCACAGAGAGCGAATTATGCAAAAAGCTTACATGCAACAATGATTGGAAAAATATCCAGACCAGGAGACAGCCAAGTTCTTAATTGAAGGGTTTTCCAGGTTTCCCTCTGCCAGCGTTTCAAGGTGAAGAGGTGTTCAAAATTTGAAGTCAGTTGATACTTATGCACACATAGTTTAGGAGAAGTTATTTAAAGAGATTAAAGAAGGTAGCCTAGCAGGTCCATTTGATTCACCTCCTTTCATACCTTTCAGGATATCGCCGTGGGCATCATACCCAAGAAGGAGCCAAATACCTTTCGCTTAATTCAACATTTGTCATTCCGCAAGGGTAGCTCTTTAAAAACGATGAAATAGATGCTTGCATGTCATCTGTATCCTATTGCATGTTTGAAGATGCTATTCAGCAAAGTATTTTGAGGGTAAATATTACTTTGATATGTGCCTTCCTATTTCAAAAAATGTGCAACCTTTCTCCAATGCTGTTGCTGTTGAAGCTGGCTATACAGGTATATTACATTATCTGGACGACTTTGTATTCATTGGTCCAGCTTAATCTCCTATTTGTTATTTTATGTTACAGATGTTTAGTGCAGTGGCTCACCATTTCGGTATCCCATCAGCTAGTGAAAAAACTGTGTTGCCATCGTCAGTGATAGAATTCATGGGTATCGGGATAGACACCGTTAAGCTGGAATTTCAGTTACCTGAATCTAAAATCAGCAAGACTAAAGCTTTAATTTTAGTTTTGCTTAGGCGTAAAAAAGTTTTACTAAAAGAACTCCAATCGTTATTTGGGCTTCTGGCATTTGCGACAAGGATCATGCCAGTTGGCAGAATCTTCTTGCGGCGCGTGTACTTAGCCATGTCAGGAATGAAATCCCCATTTTCTCAAATCAGATTGACAGCTGACCTCAACCACTCCAGTTGATCTCAAGGAGGACCTGTTAGTTTGGTTTAAATTATTTGATATATATGTAGCGCCCTGCTCCTGACGAACAGGCGCTCCCTCAAATTTAATGGGGGTCTGAGCTGTTATTTGGCTCAGACCAGAGTGATTAAGGGCAATTTAGCCTCTGTTCCAGAGGCTGTGTTATTACCATCCCAGGCCAAGGGTGGCAGCAGCCAGGTCATGGTACATTGAGTGTCCCCCTCTGCAACGAATCAGTGGGAGTGGTTGCCCCACTGTGCATGCTGGGAAGGGGTACTTAACCACTTAACAACCGAGGACGCCATTTAACGTCCTCGACTTTGTACGGTGATATCTGAATGATGCCTGCAGCTACAGGCATCATTCAGATATCACCGTCTTCAGCCGTCAATTCGGTGTACGATAAGAATGAATAAAAAAGCGGCAGTTCCGCCGCTTGATCATTCTTATAGGCGGCGGGAGGGGATGTCCCCCCCCCTCCCGCCGCCATCCGGTGCTTCCCCGGGCTCTCCCGTGCCATCGGGGGCCCAGAGAGCGAATCGGCCGGCACTGCCTGGGAAGCATAGGGATGACTGGTCACCACTCATCTCTATGACCGTCGGGTACCCGGAAGTAAACAAAGCCGCAATTGCGGCTGTTGGCATGTGTTCAGTGTTTTTTTTTTCACCGATTTCATGCTTGTAAGCCTGGAGGAGAGATGTGGGGTCTTATTGACCCCACATCTCTCCATAAAAAGAGGACCTGTCACAGTGATTCCTATTACAAGGGATGCTTACATTCCTTGTAATAGGAATACAAGTAATAAAGAAAAATGTAAAAAAAAAGTGTAAAAATAAAAAAATTAGGAAAAATAAAAATAAAATTTAAATGTTTCTTTTATTTTTTAAACGCCCCTGTCCCCGGTAGCTTGCAAGCAGAAGCGAGCATGCATGCAAGTCCCGC
Organism: Rana temporaria; assembly: GCF_905171775.1. Classification (NCBI taxonomy): domain Eukaryota; kingdom Metazoa; phylum Chordata; class Amphibia; order Anura; family Ranidae; genus Rana; species Rana temporaria. The sequence goes on from NC_053491.1 coordinate 297,142,512, forward strand.
CCCCATATGTAAACGACGTTCAAAACCCACATGTCAGGTATCGTCGCGTGCCTTAGAGCGCGTGCAACAGTTCTAGCACTAGACCTCCTCTGTAACTCGAAAATAGTAACCTGTAAAAAATTTAAAGCGTCGCCTATGGAGATTTTTAAGTACCGAAGTTTGGCGCCATTCCATAAGTGTGCGCAATTTTAAAGCGTGACATGTTAGGTATCGATTTACTCGGCGTAACATCATCTTTCTTATTATACATACAAATTGGGCTAGCTTTACTGTTTTTTTATTTTTTAATTCATGAAACAGTTATTTTCCCTAAAAAAAAGGCGTTTGAAAAATGATTGCGCAAATACTGTGCGATAAAAAAAAGGTGCAATGACCACCATTTTGTTCCCTAGGGTATCTGCTAAAAAAAAAAAAAAGAACCTTCCACCCCTTACTCCTCTTTTCTACTAAAGTTCTCCAAAAGAAACCCCAAGAGAAAGAGGTACATTGTGTGTGGACATTGAAATTCTTTGGACTCTCCTTTCACCCTGGACAGCGTGACTAGAGGTAACGGAGCCAACCAAAATCTAAACCAGCAGCTCCTACGGGGGTAGTGCTACATATATAATGGTAGATCATTTTTTTCAGGAGCAATTTGTATCCTCATCTGTCCTTGAGTTATATACAGATGCAGTGGATGCATGTGGATTGTCACTATTTGGAAGACTCACTGGTGCTGTGGTAAGTGGCCTGAGAGGTGGGAGACAAATAAAGCAACCAGTAGCATAGTAGTGTTGAAGCTTTTTCAGTTTCACCAGCAAAGCACCATCACACCTCCTCCTCCATGCTTCACGGTGGGAACCAGGCATGTAGAGTCCATCCGTTCACCTTTTTTGTGTCGCACAAAGACACGGGGGTTGGAACCAAAGATCTCAAGTTTGGACTCATCAGACCAAAGCACAGATTTCCACTCGTCTAATGTCCATTCCTTGTGTTCTTCAACCCAAACAAGTCTCTTCTGCTTGTTGCCTTTCCTTAGCAGTGGTTTCCTAGCAGATATTCTACCATGAAGGCCTGATTCACAGTCTCCTCTTAACAGTCCTAGAGAAGTGTTTGCTGCAAAAGGTGGCTACTTTGAATTGTTTCACACTTTTTTGTTATGTATAATTCCACATGTGTTAATTCATAGTTTTGATGCCTTCAGTGTGAATCTAAAATTTTCAGTCATGAAAATAAAGAAAACTCTTTGAATGAGAAGGTGTGTCCAAACTTTTGGTCTGTACTGTATGCAGTGAAATGCCTGTCAGCTAAATCTTTACAAGTGATCAAATTACTAAGCTACTTAGTGTTTCTCTGTCTTAAAAATTCAATATTTGGCTAGAAGCCAGGCATGTCCCAGGGAAGGAGAATCAAACTGCAGACGCCTTGTCTCGATTTCAGGTATACCGATTTCGTCAACTCCTGCCAAATGCGGACAAGGAAGGTTACGCGTGCCCAGAACATCTGTTGAGCCCAATTTAGAAGTTTTTACAAATGCAATAAGACACTCTGTGGCAGAAAGTACATGGGTTGAGTACACAACCGCATGGAATAGGTGGTTCAACTTTGCTAAGGAAATGGATATACAATTTGATCCTCCTTCTTAATCGGATATTCAGATGTTTCTATGTAGTTTAATGCAGTTAGAATTGTCACATAGCTCCATGGGTAAAAAAGATGACCAATCAACCTATGGAACTATGACCTATACACTTTTTATTTCACGGGACACCGGGATCTATGATTAGTTATAAGAAAAGTGTGATACCACACTTATTAAATGCTGCTAAAATGTTAATACCTAAGCATTGGAAACAGAATACACGCCCCTCCCTTATGGAATGGAAAAAAGAAGTTAACTCAATAATGGAGGCAGAGAGATGGGTGTATAAGAGTAGAGATAAACAGAATTAATTTAACAACGTATGGGCAGATTGGGAACACCACTCCCCACAGATATAAGGGAGTAATGAATGGAGTCTATCTCCCTTCTCCTCCTTTAGTTTTTTTTTTTAAGACTTTTTCTTTAGCCACATATACTCACTCCTCTCTCTAAAATATACAGGGAGTGCAGAATTATTAGGCAAGTTGTGTTTTTGAGGATTAATTTTATTATTGAACAACAACCATGTTCTCAATGAACCCAAAAAACTCATTAATATCAAAGCTGAATATTTTTGGAAGTAGTTTTTAGTTTGTTTTTAGTTTTAGCTATTTTAGGGGGATATCTGTGTGTGCAGGTGACTATTACTGTGCATAATTATTAGGCAACTCAACAAAAAAAAAATATATACCCATTTCAATTATTTATTTTTACCAGTGAAACCAATATAACATCTCAACATTCACAAATATACATTTCTGACATTCCAAAACAAAACAAAAACAAATCAGTGACCAATATAGACAACTTTATTTGCAAGGACACTCAAAAGCCTGCCATCCATGGATTCTGTCAGTGTTTTGATCTGTTCACCATCAACATTGCGTGCAGCAGCAACCACAGCCTCCCAGACACTGTTCAGAGAGGTGTACTGTTTTCCCTCCTTGTAAATCTAACATTTAATGATGGACCACAGGTTCTCAATGGGGTTCAGATCAGGTGAACAAGGAGGCCATGTCATTAGTTTTTCTTCTTTTATACCCTTTCTTGCCAGCCACGCTGTGAAGTACTTGGACGCGTGTGATGGAGCATTGTCCTGCATGAAAATCATGTTTTTCTTGAAGGATGCAGACTTCTTCCTGTACCACTGCTTGAAGAAGGTGTCTTCCAGAAACTGGCAGTAGGACTGGGAGTTGAGCTTGACTCCATCCTCAACCCGAAAAGGCTCCACAAGCTCATCTTTGATGATACCAGCCCAAACCAGTACTCCACCTCCACCTTGCTGGCGTCTGAGTCGGACTGGAGCTCTCTGCCCTTTACCAATCCAGCCACGGGCCCATCCATCTGGCCCATCAAGACTCACTCTCATTTCATCAGTCCATAAAACCTTAGAAAAATCAGTCTTGAGATATTTCTTGGCCCAGTCTTGACGTTTCAGCTTGTGTGTCTTGTTCAGTGGTGGTCGTCTTTCAGCCTCTTACCTTGGCCATGTCTCGGAGTATTGCACACCTTGTGCTTTTGGGCACTCCAGTGATGTTGCAGCTCTGAAATATGGCCAAACTGGTGGCAAGTGGCATCTTGGCAGCTGCACGCTTGACTTTTCTCAGTTCATGGGCAGTTATTTTGCGCCTTGGTTTTTCCACACTCTTCTTGCGACCCTGTTGACTATTTTGAATGAAACGCTTGATTGTTCGATGATCACGCTTCAGAAGCTTTGCAATTTTAAGAGTGCTGCATCCCTCTGCAAGATATCTCACTATTTTTGACTTTTCTGAGCCTGTCAAGTCCTTCTTTTGACCCATTTTGCCAAAGGAAAGGAAGTTGACTAATAATTATGCACACCTGATATAGGGTGTTGATGTCATTAGACCACACACCTTCTCATTACAGAGATGCACATCACCTAATATGCTTAATTGGTAGTAGGCTTTCGAGCCTATACAGCTTGGAGTAAGACAACATGCATAAAGAGGATGATGTGGTCAAAATACTAATTTGCCTAATAATTCTGCACTCCCTGTACATGATGATTAATGGGAAAGATAAACTACAATATCAGATGACTGAATTTTCCCCCATTTTTTTTTTTTGCTTTACCGTATTCACCTACCCGCCCTTACTATCCCTACCCATGGGGGGGAGATGGGAGGAAATGGAAAGTGAAGGGGCAAAAAGAATGGGGCTTTCCCTCCCCCTTTTTTTTTTTCTCTCTCCTTTTTTTTCTCCTTAGGTGGATGTAAATCATCCACAAAGGGAAATATATAAAGAACACTTTAAACACTAGAGATATAGGTTAATATACACATAATAAACACAGATACATAGATAGCACAAAAATAAACCTGTAAGGGTTTTTAAATTAATATATATGTAGGGAGGTACGTAGACATGTATGGGGGTGCGTGTATATACATACCAGTACACAAAACCCCCCCTTTTCTTTTTCTTTTTTTTCTCTTCACTAGGAAATACTACCATTAAAAAAACACGATATAAACACGAAAAACACGATAGGGGCACAAGAATAGGAGAAGAAAGGAGGGAACACCCAAATAGGGAACAATTTCTATGGAGGAAGGGAGAGGAGGAGGAAGGTATATTAATTGATTTATTCCATTCCCCCCCCCCCCCCTTTTTTTTTTTTTTTGTATTTGTCGTGTTTGTATTTATAAATGTAATGTTCATCGTCTTAGATGGAAGCTGGTTTTATATGTAAGTGATGTTAAGCAATATATAGAAAATGAAAAAAAAAATAATTATAAAAAAAAAAAAAAAAAAGAATTGTCACATAGTCACATTTCCAAAATCATGGCAGGGGTATCCTTTTTCTTCAAATTGAGAAACTTACCTCCATGCACAGCATTCGTTTCCTATTCAGCAGGCCATGAAAGGCTATAGGAAGAGCCATTCCTTTCCAGATAATAGGAGACCCATTTCGATTCACTTATTAAAACAGCTGTGTGTTACTACGCATGCAGTGTGTTCATCCAGTTTTGAGGCTAGGTTACTCAATACAGATTTTGTACTAGCTTTTTTTTGGGGCTCTCAGAATATCGGAGTTGCTGCCAAAAAACAATGCAGTAGTTGTAGGTTTGCTAAAACAGCATGCGATTGTCTCTGAGACAGGGATCAGATTGTTCATTCCGTTATCAAAGAAGGATAGGTTAGGTAAAGACAGTTGGGTATCTTTAGGCCAATGTGGGGATGTGGATATATGTCCAGTTAGAGCCATAACCTAGCAGTTAGGCCAATAGGGGAAGGTGTATTTTTGATTTACACGGATGGGTCCCCTCTTACTCAGTATCAGTTCAATTTAATATTAAAGGCATACTTCTCACTCTTTCAGGATCGGGCCAGCTATGGAGGTTGCTGAGATGGGATTGGATGATACAGTAATCAAACGGTTGGGTAGATGGGAATCTCAATGTTTTCAGATTTATGTCAGACCTGATCTTTTTCTTTAATTCTAGGCAATAGAAGATATGTTTGGATCCTGGGACACTCTTTTGTACACTGGGCTAATAAAAAAGAGCCAAGAAGCGCTGCTATACGTCCAATTCATCTCTGGATCGGGCAGAAATTTAAATTTTATGGAAAGGAATTAGAGGTCTTCAATGGGCTTCTAGCCGGTGTTATAAAGCAGCAAATTATAACATGAACAAACTCAGCCAAATACTATTCAATTATTCTGGACTGCACACCTGATGTTTGTCATATTGAGAAAATTACAGTGATTGTACATTTTGTTGATGTAAGCAAATCATCAGATAAGAGGACTGAAAGATTTACCACAAGAGAACATCTCTTGGTATTTATTCCACTACAGTAGACTACAGGTGCCTTTGCAGCAGAAACTCTCCTTGAACAGCTTGAGCAAATTAGATTGCAGATTGAAAATCTGCACGGTCAAAGGTATGACAATGGGAGTAACATGAAAGGCACAGAAAATGGAGCACAGAAGAGAATCCTGGATTTAAACCCATGTGCCTTTTTTGTGCCCTGCAATGCACATTTTTAAAACTTGGTAGTCAACAATGCTTCTAGGTGTTGTCTGGAAGCAACTACTATCTTCAGGTTGGTTCAACAGATCTATATATTTTTTTCTATTCATCGACTAAGCCTTGGCAAGCTCTAATTAGCCATATATCCGAATTAGGCATAAGGAGATTTGGGTCGAAGCGATACGAGATATCATCTTAGTAATATATATGATGCTTTGATAGAGATCTTTGATGATACAAGCCTTACAGGCCTTACATCTGAAAATACTTCCCGAATTGAAGCCAAGGTCCTTGCTGATGCAATTAGTAGGTTCAAGTTTGTGGTATACCTTGTTGCATGGTACCCTTTTTAAAAGTCAATCTTTCAAGCAAGCTACTACAAAATATATTTAAATATAGCTACAAGGCAATTGCAAACTACTAAGAATTATCTCGTGGACTGCAGGTGTGATGAGGGTTTTCAACAAGTTTTGACAGATGCTACTGAGTTGGCAACACAGATACTACCAAACTTTGAGACAGAACAGTTAGAAACAGGAGAAAGAAATGGCAGTTTGAACATGAGGCCCGAGAAGAGGCACCACAAGATCCAAAGCAGAAATTCAAAACAGGTTTTTACTATGTTGTTTTAGACATGGCCATACAATCTATTGAAGAGAGATTTCAACAGCTACAACAATATAATTCACGATTTAGCTTCCTGTATGATATATACAGGACTGCATACATTTGAAAAGGTTATTGATGCATAATAGAAACTAAGATATTGATGCCGAAGATCTGTATTGCAAACTTGAAGCAATAGCTCGAAGACTTCCAAAGTCTATGCCACCACAAGAAGTACTTATCTTTATACAATAAAAACCTCTGAAAAACATGCCTAATGTTTCTGTTGCTCTAAGGATCCTTCACACACTTCCAGTATGATTGGCAAGTAGTTAACGTAGTTTCTCAAAGCTCAAACTTAAAAAAACGTACATACGTTCAACAATGTTAGAAAAGACTAGTGGGCTTGGCAACTGTATCAATTGAACATGCCCAGGCATCAGCATTTGATCTGGTTGAATTGGTGAAAAATTTTGATGCGTCTGAAATTGAAATGTTTATGAGGAAACTGTCTTTGATTGTTTGTCTGACTGTAAGAGAAATCAAAGTTGGATTTTTTGGGGGGGGTGTTGCAAGTAGCTGGTCTTACCTAGGGTGCAAAATAGTCTAGCACCGGCCCCGATTCCCAAGGCCCGATCCTGAGGGTGCAGGGAAAAGTTTTGAGTAACTTTGTTGTTGCCCTCTGTGGCATAAAAATTCACAGTCTGCGAGTCCTAGTTCACCTGCTGCCGGCTTTAAAAAAAATCTGCCAGGAATTTTTGTGCCCCCTTCAAGCGGGTGGCGGATATTGAGGCCAGGTTCTGTTCGGCCCAGCCGAAGATCTCATGCGGTCAACTGAAGGGAAGGGCTCCTGGTCCCCCCCTTGCTTGTTGATGTAAGCGACCAACCACTACATTGTCAGTGCGAACTTGCGGGTGGTGACCTACTATCAGCGCTTGAAAGGCCTTCAATGCTTTCTGGATTGCCAACAATTCCCTCCAATTCAAAGCCCCCTGCTGAAGGAAATAGTGTCGGTAGTGACAATCGGTGTCTTTGGTGTGTGGCCTTTAGCGTTGCCAACAGAACCCTGAGAAGATTGCGACGGACCTGCCACCACCATAATGATGTTAGGTGGATTGGGAGTCTCCTGACTTTAGTTCATCACTCTAGAACAGCTGTCACTAAATGCCCGCCCGAATGCCGCTTCTGCCCAGACCGCCAGTATAATTCTAAAATTACAGCAAGCGTTGGGCACATGGGCGTACATGGCAAGGGTGGGCACATGGGCGTACATGTACGTCCCTGCCTTCTCGCAGGTAAGGGGTCCAATTGGATCCCCCCCCGGTGCCTGCGGCAGTCGGTTTTGCTTCAGGAGCGATCCATGATGAGGGGGCAGCCATTGATTTCTGGCCACCCCCGCACAATCGCTCCTGGCGAATGAGAAGCTTCCCCTGCCTGTGTAATGTAAACACAGGCAGGAGGAAGTGATGTCATCTCTCCTTGCGATGGTCTTTTCTTCCAGAGCAGCAAGGAGAGAAGACATCAAGTAAGCCTTTAAAAGCAGGGGGGGGACAGTGGTGCTTTTTTTTATCATTTATTTTGCTTTTTTAATCCATTTTGAAACTGTTCCTTACATTTTTTTTTACCATTTTTATTGTTCTCAGGGAATGTAAATATCCCCTATGACAGCAATAGGTAGTAACAGGTACTCTTTTTTTTAAAAAAATTGGGTCTATTGGACCCTAGATCTTTCCTCTGCCCTCTAAGCATCTGACCACACCAAGATTGGTGTGATAAAATGCTTTCCCAATTTCCAAATGGCGCTGTTTATATCCAGGGGGGACATTCCCTCCCACTGCTCATAAAAGCAGTCTAGAGGCTAATTAGTCGCTAGGATTGCTTTTGCATGAAAGCCGACCGCTGGCTGAAAAGAACGATATCAAGATGATACCTAAACCCGCAGGCATCATTCTGGTATAACCATTCAAAGTCCAGCAACATACCAGTATATACCAGTATGTTGCTGGTCCTTGTTGGACATGTATTGTAATCTTTTATTTTTTTCATGCAGCCTGTTGGCTGAATGAAAAAAAAAAGAGATTGATTGGTGGGTATGCCCACCATTAGAATACCTCCCTTCATCCACCCACTTCTAATGATGGCAGTGGCGGCTGGTGAAGTTTTAAAATGGGGGGGGTGCCAGACTCAGCCCCTCTTGTTGACCACTTCTCTTAAGCCACACCCCTTATATAATCCACCCACTCCACCCCTGTATTCCACTAGTGTCAGGAGTATTTAGCGGAAAAAAAAATCAATGCAATGAAAAATTAAGAAATGTCTACATTGCTTTAAACAGCTTTAAAATACCATAACCTAACAGCATACGTGACAGAATCAAAGACTGCAAATACTGTAGAGTGTATTGTGGTGGGTGGTATGTGTAGGAGAGGGGTGTGGAGTGTATGGCTTTACATGTAGGAGAGGGGTGCAGAGTGTATGGTACGTGTAGGAGAGGGGTACAGAGTGTATGGCGGTACATGTAGGAGAGGGGTGTGGAGTGTATGGCGGTACATGTAGGAGAGGGGTGCGGAGTGTATTGCGGTACATGTAGGAGAGGGGTGCGGAGTGTATGGCGGTACATGTAGGAGAGGGGTGCGGAGTGTATGGCGGTACATGTTACATGTAGGAGAGGGGTGCAGAGTGTATGGCGGTACATGTTACATGTAGGAGAGGGGTGCAGAGTGTATGGCGGTACATGTTACATGTAGGAGAGGGGTGCAGAGTGTATGGCGGTACATGTTACATGTAGGAGAGCGGTGCAGAGTGTATGGCGGTACATCATGTAGGAGAGGGGTGCAGAGTGTATGGCGGTGCATGTAGGAGAGGGGTGCAGAGTGTATGGCGGTGCATGTAGGAGAGCGGTGCGGAGTGTATGGCGGTGCATGTAGGAGAGCGGTGCGGAGTGTATGGCGGTGCATGTAGGAGAGCGGTGCGGAGTGTATGGCGGTACATGTAGGAGAGGGGTGCGGAGTGTATGGCGTTACATGTAGGAGAGGGGTGCGGAGTGTATGGAGGTACATGTTACATGTAGAAGAGGGGTGCAGAGTGTATGGCGGTACATGTAGGAGAGGGATGCAGGGCACATTACATGGGGAGGGGTGCAGAGTACATTATATAGGGCACAAGATAAAAAGGCATTGGAATGTAGCTGATCAGCTGTGCCTGTGTTAGGGGGGAGAGAGCAGATAATCTATATTAGGCTAAGCAGTTGGAGTGCTGGGATCGCAGGGACATAAAATGGTCTGATAAGAGGTAAAGTACAGGAGAAAAAGGCTGCAGGGAGACTAACTCAGTGGGACTGAAAAGATAAGAACATCGAGCAGCTTTTGCAGAGACAGAGGGGAGATTTATGACAGGGAGAGCCAGTGGAGAACAATCTGGAGGGAGGGAGGGGGGAGAGGGGTGAACACAGCAGATGGAGCCACGCTGCAAGAGAGTGACATGACAGGAGAAATTAACTTTCTCTCAGCTGGAGAGAGAGAGAACCTCCGATCCCCACACTCACCTTCAGCTTCAGGCTTGGCACTGTCAGCTTCTTGCCCATCCACCCCATTAGTGATCCGTGTTCTGCCTCCAGAGTCCACACTATGCTTGGCTGAGCGTCACCAGAGATGCTGATGTCACTTCCGGTTTTGACTGCCTGTGATAACCAGAAGTCATTACTAGTATGCAAAGCCGTAGCACTTGGACCGGATGCAGTTTTGCGCAATGGAAAGCGCCCGCAAAGCAGGTTTAAAGCCTGCAAATTAAATGCCTCGTCTGCAATCTCATGATTGCATTGACGTGGCATTTCCCATACTGCACTTGTCCGGCGCTCAAACATAGTGCACTTAAGGATTTTTTTTTTTCAATTTTATTTTTCTTAAAGGGCCATTTAAAAAAAAATATATATATATAAATATTTTTTTCTTTTTTTTTTATTGCTTGGGAGGGGGGGTGGCGCCCATGCGCCACCTATGGACGGGCCGCCACTGAATGATGGGCATACATGCACCATTTATATATGCCGAAGCATGGGGGCATCCTCCCGCAAAAAAGTTATGCCGCGTACACACGGTCACTTTTCCACGGGCAAGCCTCCGTCGGAATTTCGACCGCATGTACGCGACATAAAAAGTAGTATTTTGCAGATCTCGCTTTTTGTCACAAAGTTTTGAAAATTTAAAAAAAATGTTTTTCTTCATTTTCAAAAACAAATGAGAGCTGTAAAATATTCACCATGCCTCTCAGCAAATAGCTTGGGGTGGCTACTTTCCGAAATGGGGTCATTTAGGGGGGTTTTGTGCTATCTTTGCATTTTATGGCCTTCGAAACTGTGATAGGTAGTGAGGAGTGAAATCAAAAATTTGCACCCTTAGAATTCCTGATGGCGGTGCTTGGTTTTCGGGGGCCCGTACGCAGCTAGGCTCCCAAAATGTCCCACTTGTGTGGTATCCCCGTGACATGTGTGAGCAATATATAATTTAGTGACAACTTTTTTTTTGTCATTATTCAATCACTTGGAAAAAAAAAATTAAATATTCAATTCAATATTCCTCAACATGCCTCTCAGCAACTAGATTGGGGTATCCACTTTGGGGGGGGGGGGGGGGTTGTGCCATCTGGAAATGTATGGCCTTCAAAACAGATAGGTAGTGAGGAGTGAAATCAAAAATGTAAGCCCTTAAAAATCTTTAAAGCCATGCTTGGTTTTTGGGGTCCCGTACGCGGCTAGGCTCCCAAACTCAGGAGAAGTAGCAGAATGTATTTTAGGGTGTAATTCCACATATGCCCATGGCATGTTTGAGCAATATACTGTATCATTTTGTGACAACTTTGTGCAAAAACAAAAATTTGTAATTTTCCCACAACTTGTGGCAAAATATAAAGTATTCAATGGACTCAACATGCCTTTCAGCAAATAGCTTGGGGTGTCTACTTTCCAAAGTGCTATTTTGGCATTTTATGGCCTTCGAAACTGTGATAGGTAGTGAGGAGTGAACTAAAAAATTTGCACTCTTAGAAATCCTAAAGTGGGTGATTGCTTTTCGGGCCCCATACGCGGCTAGGCTCCAAAAAAGTTATTTTTTGTCATTATTCAATCAAATAAATATTCAATGGGCTCAATATGCCTCTCAGCAATTTCCTTGGGGTGTCTACTTTCCAAAATGGGGTCATTTGTTGGGGGGGGGGGGTTCCAGAAAATGTACCCTAGTTTGTAGAAGCTATAACTTTTGCACAAACCATTAAATATACACTTTGACATTTTTTTTTACTAATGACATGTGGCTGAATAAATTTTGGCCTAAATGTATGACTAAAATTGAGTTTAGATTTTTTTTATAACAAAAAGTAGAAAATATATATATTTTTTAAAATTTTCAGTCATTTTCCATTTACATGCAAAAAAAAAAAAAAAGCAGAGGCAATTAAATACCACCAAAAGAAAGCTCTATTCGTGGGGAAAAAAAGGACGCAAATTTTGTTTGGGTACAACATTGCATGACCGAATAGTTACCAGTTAAAGCAGCGCAGCGCAAAATTGTAAAACACCTCTGGTCTTTAAGCTGCATAATGGTTCGGGGTGGAAGTGGTTAATATAAAAGGTGCCCATCAGCGTGTCCCTTATTTTATGTTAAGGGCCACGCTGATGGGCATATGTTATGTTAAGGGGCACGTTTTGTTGTGCCCATCAGAGTGCCCCTTAATATAAAATGTACCCATCAGGGTGCCCCTTAACATAACATTTGGCCATTAGAGTGTCCCTTAACATAAAATGTGCCCATCAGCGTGACCCTTATTTTATGTTAAGGAACACGCTGATGGGCACATTTTATGTTAAGAGGGACACCTGATGTAAGGAGGCACTCTAACGGGAATGCCTGATGTAAAAGGGCGCTGTGATGGGGACACCTGATGTAAAGGGGCGCTGTGTAGGGGACACCTGATGTAAAGGAGCGCTGTGATGGGGACACCTGATGTAAAGGAGCGCTGTGATGGGGACACCTGATGTAAAGGAGCGCTGTGATGGGGACACCTGAGGTAAAAGGAGCGCTATGATGGGGACACCTGATTTAAAGGGGCACTGTGACTGGGACACCCGATTTAACCACTTGACCAATGGGCACTTAAACCCACTTAATAACCAGACCAATTTTCAGCTTTCGGTGCGCTCACATTTTGAATGACAATTACTCAGTCATACAACACTGTAACCAAATACATTTTTTGTCCTTTTTTCCACACAAATAGAGCTTTCTTTTGGTGGTATTTGATCACCTCTGCGGTTTTAATTTTTTGCGCTATAAATGAAAAAAAACGAAAAATTTTCTTCATTTCTATTATAACATTTTACAAAAAAGTCATTTTTCTTCATAAATTTGGCCAACAATTTATACTTATACATATCTTTGGTAAAAAAAAAAAAAAAAAAAAAGTGGATATTATTTAGTCTGGGTGAAAGTTATAGGGCCTACAAGCTATGGTGCCAATTACTGAAAATGTATCAATTTGATCATACCTGATGTACTGACAGCCTCTCTCATTTCTTGAGACCCTAACAAGCCAGTAAAGTACAAATACCCCCCAAATGACCCATTTTTGGAAAGTAGATAGGCGGCACTGGTGGGCACAGGCGGCACTGGTGTGGCACTGCAGTGGCGCAGGTGGAACTGATGGGCAAAGGTGGCACTGGTGTGGCTCTGATGGCACTGGTGGGCACAGGCGGCACTGATGGGCACATGCAGCACTGATGGGCACTGGTGGCACAGATGGCAAAGATGTGGCACTATTGGGCACTTACAGTTTGTCTCTAATTGCTCTCCTCTCACGCTGGATCGATGTGAGGAAAGGAGAGCGATAAACTCAAAATGTCCCTGTTTGTTTACATTTGTGATCGCGCCATCATTGAACGTAGTAAAGAGCCGTGTTCATTGGCCCTTTACCGCGATCCTTGTTGCTGCAGGTCCCGTGCACCCGGCGAGCACAGATGATTGCGTGTGTGCGCCGGAGGGGGCGCACGGAAAAGATTCTCTGGGAGGACGTCCTTCCAGAGTTAAGGAACCATCTTGTAGCCGTAATTTGGCTATAGTAGAAAATAGATGGAATACCCGCGCTTAGGATAAGATGTGGGAAATGGTATAAGTTATAAATAAGACTGCAGCCCCCCCCTCTATTGTATCCCCAAGAGGATACAAATAAAATTGAATAAATTGGGGTGTGGGGGTAGTGGTGCTGGCTGTGCTATAGCCGATGGCTAGAGGGAAATGGAGACACACGGCAATATATATGCAGAAATGCACACTAATACCACCAGAGGTGGCGTCCACCAGCCTGGAAATATAATATAATGCTAAGCACAGCTAAGCAAATATAAAATAAAAGGCAGCATCTAAACCAAAGTATGTGTGACTATGTGGTGAGTCACTGAAGTGCAAAACTATTGCTAGTTAGGACCAAACATGCTGAAGTGAATAAAGTTAAATAGTGCATAAGGGTGAAATGGATGCAAATAGACCCAGCCTAGGACAAAAGCACAAAATACATTGAACTAGAAATCCACTAGCAACATACAAACGTGAGATAAAGTGCTCTGATGCCCGTAGCTAATTATATAAATATAAATAGGGATATGCACACAATTGTGCAAAAAACATCAACATATATCACCAAAAAAGTAAAAAATCCTGTGGTAACAAGAGTTGGATAGATATGCCCAACTGTGTAATAAAAAGTGTGGCTATGGGGTGGTGATTAAGTGGTTAAAGAAACACTGTGATGGGAACACCTGTGAAGGCCGAGCACCTTCATGATCTCTCTGACCGAGACACTCAGATTGGTCTGTAACTGTGCCACTGACTGATCCATCTTCCTAATCTTCTCCTCCGGAAGAAAGATCTTCCTCTCCAAAAAGGCGATTACGTAGCCTAAGTGGACTACTTCCTGAGAAGTAACAAGATGAGACTTGCCTTTGTTGGTAAGCCATCCCAGAGAGCGCAGGAAATCCTGTGCTATTTGGAGATCTATTTCCAACTGTTGATAAGGAGATCATCTAGATAAGGAGTAAGAGTGATGGCCCTCATCCATCAAGGAGATAGACAGTAGAACAATTTGTTTGTTTTTGTTTCGTTTTAGTTTTTTTTTTAGTTTTTCGGGTCACTTGTTATGATCGCAATTCGTAATTTCAAAAATAAGAAAGAAAATGCTGAAATTTTAAAGAATAACTAACCAATAATACTTAAAGTGGAAGTAAACCTATCGATCTAACAGTTTTAAAAAGCAGTTACATTTCCGGCATGTCGGGATTGCTAACTGTCACATTGGTTGTGCTCTCAACCAAACTGTCAAACCATCCAATGGCTAGTGCCCTAACTGATCACATGTGCAGCATCTTGGCAGTTGAAGATTAAACATAGGCCAAGATGGCAGCTTCCTTGCCTGAAAATGATAGGTGGGTTTACTTACACTTTAACTATTAACAATAGGTATTTGAATTTCCTTTAACCACTAGCCGACCAGCCGCCGCAGTTATACAGTGGCAGGTCGGCTAGGCTGCGCAAGATCACGTAGCTATATGTCATCTCGCGATTCAGCCAATAGGGGCGCGTGCTCACCGCCGGAGGCGCGCGTGACCCCCGCTCGCCCCTGGTCCCGACGCGCGTGGTTTTGGCACTGTGAGCAGGTGCCAGGTCGTGCTGAAAAATGAAATCTTCATCTCCATAAAGCTTTTCAGCAGATGGAAGCATGAAGTGCTCCAAAATCTCCTGATGGGCAGAGTGAATACAGCTAGCTATCAGGAGATTTTGGAGCACTTCATGCTTCCATCTGCTGAAAAGCTTTATGGAGATGAAGATTTCATTTTTCAGCACGACCTGGCACCTGCTCACAGTGCCAAAACCACTGGTAAATGGTTTACTGACTATGGTATTACTGTGCTCAATTGGCCTGCCAACTCTCCTGACCTGAACCCCATAGAGAATCTGTGGGATATTGGGAAGAGAAAGTTGAGAGACGCAAGACCCAACACTCTGGATGAGCTTAAGGCTGCTACCGAAGCATCCTGGGCCTCCATAACACCTCATCAGTGCCACAGGCTGATTGCCTCCATGCCACGCCGCATTGAAGCAGTCATTTCTGCAAAAGGATTCCCGACCAAGTATTGAGTGCATAACTGAACATAATTATTTGAAGGTTGACTTTTTTTTTATTAAAAACACTTTTCTTTTATTGGTCGGATGAAATGTGCTAATTTTTTGAGATAGGAATTTTGGGTTTTCATGAGCTGTATGCCAAAATCATCAATATTAAAACAATAAAAGGCTTGAACTACTTCAGTTGTGTGTAATGAATCTAAAATATATGAAAGTCTACTGTTTATCAGTACATTACAGAAAATAATGAACTTTATCACAATATGCTAATTTTTTGAGAACCACCTGTATAAACGGAAGGAAATGGAAGGAAACGACCATGAGGTCACGTGATCGTCTTGAAACGGCAGGGACCCCAGTGGCATTTTTATAGTAATCAATTATAGCACTGATCGCTATAAAAATGCCAATGGTCCCAAAAATGTGTCAAAAGTGTCCGAAGTGTCCGCCATAAGGTCGCAGTACCGATAAAAATCGATGATCGCCGCCATTGCTAGTAAAAAAAAATAAAAAAATGCCATAAAACTATGCCCTATTTTGTAGACGCTATAACTTTTGCGCAAACCAATCAATAAAGGCTTATTGCTTTTTTTTATGAAAAATATGTAGAAGAATACGTATCGGCCTAAACTGAGGAAAAAAAATAATTTTTTTATATATTTTTGGGGATATTTATTACAGCAAAAAGTAAAAAATATTTTTTTTTTTCAAAATTGTTGCTCTATTTTTGTTTATAGCGCAAAAAATAAAAACCGCAGAGGTGATCAAATACTACCAAAAGAAAGCTCTATTTGTGGGAAACAAAACGACTCAAGTTTTGTTTGGGAGCCATGTCGCACGACCGCGCAATTGTCAGTTAAAGCGACGCAGTGCCGAATCGCAAAAATTGGCCCGGTCATTGACCAGCAATATGGACCCTGACCGCCAATCTGAGATACCTGTGGAAATCCGTAAGTACCGGAATGTGGAGGTACGCATTTCTCACATAGATTATCGCCATAAAGCAGCCCGGAAACAGCATACTCGCCACCAAAAATATAGACTCCATCCTGAAATGTTTGTATCTCAGGGATCTGTTGAGTGGACGAAGATTCAGGATCAGGCGAAACTTGCCCAGTGGCTTCTTCACTACAAATACATGGTTATAAAATCCTTGACCCTGCTCGCTTTGGGGTACCTTCTTGAGAACCCGCTGGTCCAACCGATCTAACAGGAGACAAAGGCACCTCTGCTTTCTCCTGAGGCAAAGAGGTCACCAGGAGTTTGGAAGGGGGACTTGAGCTAACTCCAATCTGTGGTCATTCCTTATTTTTTCTAGGATGTATGGACTCAAGGTCACAGAAGCCCACTGTGGAAGAAAGGACCCCAATTTTCCCCAACTGGGACACAGGAGTCATTGGGTCTTTGCGGGGGCTTGAGGATTGAATAGCATGCCCCCTTTTCCCTGACCTTTATGTCTCAACCAGTGCTTCTTGGAATGGCTATCTCTGTCCTGCTGACCCTGCTGCTTGTAGGCAGGAAAAATGTTTCCAGTACCTCCAACCCCTTGAGATTGCTTTTTTCCTACCCTGGGTGCTTCCTGTAGAACTAGTCAGAACAAATGATGTCTTGAAAAAGAAACTGCAAAGCCTTAGCTTGGATACGGAATCCTCGGTCCATGTTTTCAACCAGACGGTTCTTCTTGGCAGAAGACCTGGCTGCTATCTTAACTAGCTCCACAAAAGCATCAGTCAAAAAAAGGCAATGGAAAGGATTTCAAAATCTGCTGCCTGGACGTGTTGGCAGAGATATGCGTTTGTAGCTGCGTTAGCCAGTAGTCCAGGTTCCTGGCTATACAGATAGCCGCTGGCTTTAAACTGATGGAAGTGGCATCCCATGCACATCACAGTAAAACTTCCCCTCTTTTATCCATGGGGTCCCATGTCATCGAAGGCTAAATCAATTTTCTTAAAACCTTCACAAGCGGGGCATGCAGTTTTGGAATCGTATTCCACGGTTGAGCCCCATCTTCCTCAAAAGGAAACCTTTTCTTAACGTGGATGTAAACCCAAAATTGATTAAGATTCATATCTGTTAAAGCAGAGGATGTCATTTTATCTGTGCCCAGTCTTGCCACAAAGAGTTAATCCAGCTCTGAGCAATCCCCTTATCTTTTTTCAGTAAGATAAAAAGGGACATGGATAAATAGGTGTCTTATCCTTATCTCATGCAGGAGTGTGAGAGGCATTCTGTGTAATTTACAACCCCCTTCTTTCTTCTCCGGCTCTCCCTGGATTGGCTGTGCCACACCTCAGTATGATTTGGCATGCTGAAGTCACATGGTGACTTTTCTGGGTTTTGACTGGATGTTAGTGATCATGGGGAATAATCCATGAGACCAGCAGAAGTTCAGTGTAAGAAATATTGATGTAGAGGTGGGCGGGCAGTCTACTGACATCATGCCTCTACCCACTGAGCCCTGGACAACAGACCCACCCACAGAATCTGGAGTATTGCAGGGCTCCAAACAGCAAAAGGGGAGATTTGTAAGAAAACATGCAGGAGGCAGAATTGATGAGAGTGAGTTTACACCCTCTTTAAGGCTGCCCGAGAAGAAAAGTTTTCTTTCAGGGCCATCCCATTCAAATCTAATAGAATCCACCAAGGAACTATGTACAGGAAACACCCTGGCTCTTTTAGAATTTAACCCCTGGTACATTAGATCATGCTTGGATAACTGTTCCTTATCCCCTTTAATTTCTAGGGTGTCATAGATGGCCTTAAGGAGGTCATCCACCTCATCCAGCATCAGTCTATTCTCCTTCTTCCTCTATCCTTGAGTACACATGTGTAGAGTTATGTGATCTAGGGTCCTCTTCCCTGTCCTCGCCATCCCCTTCCTGGCTGGCATATTGGGGGCTCTGGGTAGGCTTGTGAGGAGACCTTGTATCCTATCCATCAAGCTCTTGAAAGTAGATGCAATCTCATTTTTAACTGAAGAAAGAATTTTGTGACATGCTGTCACTGGCTCATCCTTCACTAGGCTGACACACCCTGGGCAAAGTAGCTTCTCCCAAGTTGAGCCTAACTTTGCTGCATGAACAGCACACTTCCTCCTTGGCATCTGGGCCTGGTCTTGGGCATAACCTAAAAGCCAGGCAGAAAAACAAACCCCATTAGTACCAGGCTCCTGCCTACCAGACACCTCTGTGCTGGGCTGAGAAAGGAAAGGTGCCCACCCCATCACCTGTGGTTTCCAAAAAAAAAACACTCCAGGTACTGGGAAAAGGCACCCCAGGGTCAGCAAGTGGGACCCACCCCATGATTACCTGAGAGGCACCGGTGCCAGAGGACCCAGAGTCCACTGCCTGTGAAGCTGCAGTGCCCTCCATGGTGTCCTGCAGTGCTCCGCCACAGCCTCTCCCAGGTCTCCAGTCGGCACCAGATGCCCACAGCATCTCACCACTGCGCCTGGAACCACCTTCTCAGGAACCGTGTGATGAGGTCGCTCTGCTGGAAGACTTCCCCTGCAGCTTTTAGAACAAGCCTGGAGTACAGACGACCCCAGAAGCCACACTCTTTCCCGCCTTGTGGTGATAGTACACAGGGCAAGCTGCATGGTGGGTGCTGCAACCCCCTCAGAAGGCCACCTCTCTCCCTGAGCACCGGCGGCGGTAGGAGGCGCAGCCCCGCTCTACCCAGAATTGAGGGATCCCGCGGGCAGGATAAGGTTTTCCTGAGGAGCTACTACCCAGGACTGACCTGAAACATGGATCTCCCAAGGTCAGGTTCCTAAACATGCTTCCTTCCTGTCCGGCAGGAAACAAAAACTGAAGGAGGTTGCCTGAAGCACCACCTTTAAGGAATTGGGTGAATGTGGTTCCTGTGCCAGAGGGAGGAGCTCTATGTCTCAGAGGCTGTCCTGGAAGACAAGGGGTGAAAAAACGGTGTGCATTCTTTTAAGCCGACAGAAAATTACTAGTGCAAATGCATTTCTGGAAATTAGCATTTTATGTACTTGATGAAAATGTTGTTAGCCAAAAAGGACTGGTAAGCTGAAAGTATGATGCCGCGTACACACGGTCGTTTTTCGGCATGAAAAAAAAAAACTTTTTTCAAAAACGTCATTTAAAATCATCGTGTGTGGGCTTCACATCGTTTTTCGGCTACTGAAATTTTTTTAAAATGTCGTTTTTCGGGTTGTAAAAAATGATCGTGTGTGGGCTAAAACGACGTTTTAAACCCGCAAATGCCCAGAAGCAAGTTATGAGACGGGAGCGCTCGTTCAGGTAAAACTACCATTCATAATGGAGTAAGCACATTCATCACACTGTAACAGACAAAAAAGCGTGAATCGTCTTTTACCAACAAGGAATCAGCTAAAAGCTGTTGTACGTCAGCGCGCTTTGTTCATAATTTTTTTTAAAACGATGGTGTGTGGGCAACATTGTTTTTAATGATGAAGTTGGAAAAACGTTTTTTGGACATGCTGAAAAAAGGGTGTTTTTTTTCATGCCGAAAAACGACCGTGTGTACGCCGCATCACATTTAGTTTTTGGGTATAGATATACTTTAACTTTGTAACAAAGTATTGGTAGCAAAACCCCCTACAGTGTTAACATGACCATAAACTCCTCAACCATGCACATACTAACAGACCAAGCCTTACTCTTTTATGGTCTTATTTTTGACCATGAACGCAGGGCTGGCTTTTACTCAATCTTAAATTGTACTGTAACTTCAGAAATTGGTTGTGCTCTGCTAAAGTACTGCTTTTTTCCCCCCAAGAATGGGTGTGACAAACACACTGCCCCTGTGATCAAGTAACTTGGAGAATCTTGAAGCAACTTGTGAAGTCTTAACTAGTCTCTTAATATCTCTGGCCTCACACTTCCTTTTGGCTTCAGCCAAAAATCTATTCCCTACTCTAAGAGATATGGTACTTGTAACACAAATCTAGGCCAGCATCGTCTTATTAAGTAATGCATCCGTACAATAATCCTATTTAAAACACACTATATCTCATCCAGCAAGCCAATGGTATTCAATAACACACTATAATTGTAAGCCTAAGTACTTAATTAGATTGGCTGAGCACATTATTGTAACACTGTGTTAAATGTTCTAGAAAAGGTGAAAGGGTCTAATCTAAAAAAAATATCATTAATGAATGCTTAAGTATTGCTCCTAGTGTAAGTTAAAGCAAATCATAAATTAAATGCACAATTCTTTACTGAACAGAGCAGTTAAACTATTTATATCAGTCATTTGAGTAAACAATTTTATAGGCTAAATACATAAATGCATTAGGCCAAATGTGCACATACCCTATTCTACAGGTATCCTATTCCCCAGAAGATTACCTGCACTCTTATTTTAACGATTTACTACATGGCACTGGGTGGCAATAGAAAAAAATGGCAAAAAAATATAACTATGTGTCACCCCACTTTGCATTAAGCCTCCTTTAGACCCCTTTCACACTGAAGCGTTTTTACAGCGTTTTAGTGTTAAAATAGCGCTATTTAAACAATCATAAAATGCTCTCCATGAATCTCAATGGACCCTTTCACACTGAGTCCTGCAAGCAGCATCTTTGGAGCAGCTTTTGGGCACTGAAAAAAACGCTCCAAAAACGCCCCTCTATTGAAATGAAGTGAAAGCGCTGTAAAAACACCTTACCCTTTCACACTGAGGCACTGCAAAAACACCCTAAAATGTTAGGGTCTTAGCGGTGCTTTACCAGCGTTTTTCAGGTGCTGGCAGTGTGAAAGGGCTCTGAAAGCACTCGGGCTTTCACATTGGGATTGCAGATGAGGCTTCGCTCGAATAACGCTCGAAAAACGCCCCAGTGTGAAAGCGGCCTCAAGACTACCAACTTAACGTCCCTACATATATTCTGAGGAGATGCAAAGTCACAAAGATCCCGTAACCTAAAATGTATTAAAAGCTGCACTGTAGTGACTGGTGGGCATACAAAGTATGAGGTCAGTGGGCAGAGCTGTTTTTTATACAATTTCCTTCTAAGCAAGCTGCAAAGCAAACTAGCTAGATGTGAGGAAATTGCCCCAGTGTTCTATGCAACTATCTGTATGTAACACATTTATTTCATGTTATTCACATGTATGATCGCTAAACTGTTTCTGAGCACAGAATTATTGCAGACCATGGAGCAATCACAATATAGATGCAGGGGATTACTGTGGTCTAAGTTGGCAGAGGTAGTGATGTAAGCATACTCTGTCCTAGCACAAAGTGAGTGCATACCAGCAGTGGAGTGGAAAAGGGGGCTTTGTATGCATTGTAGAAGGCAATAGAGCCTAGTGTGGGTGCATCCTATGTCACCTAGGTTTCTCATCTACACCTAATGAGTTGACTATGGGTTATTTAGACAGGCTAGAAAAGAGAAAAGAAAGGAGGGTACACCGACCTAGTGCGATACCGTATTAAAGGGTTTTATTAAATGTATTAAAACAATGGTTATACTCACATGATTAGTTGTATAACACACTTTGAAAAATAGTGCAGCTGGTACACAGCAACGGCAGAAGAACACAGTGACAACATGGATCAAGTGGTATCTGACCGGTGGTATGGCTGACGCGTTTCAGGGGCGTACCCCTTTCCTCAGAGCCTTGGTGATCTACAGATGCCTCTGGGTGTCAGAATCTTGCTATGCCTCATGGGACTTTTAGTTCTGCAACAGCTGGAGGTCCACTAATTGCATATACCTGAACTAGATGGTCAAAAGTTTGTGAACACCTGACTCCCACTATATATGAGCTTGTTGGATATTTTAGTTCAAAACCATGGGCGTAGATATACAATTGGCCCACCATGTATAGCAGAAACAGCTTTCATTCTTCTGTAAAGGCTTTACACAAGTTTTCAGAGTGTGTCTATGGCAATTTGTAGCAACTCAGCCAAGAGTATTTTCCAGATTGAATACTGATATTGTCGCAATATGTGTTTCAATTTATCCCAAATGTGTTTAGTAGGCTTGAGGTCAGGGCTTTATGAAAGCTTTTTTTAGTTCCTCCAGAATACCAGAAAAGGTGGTGTTGTGTACAGGAACACAATTCATGCTGGAACAGAAAAAGGCCTCCCCAAAACTTTTCCACAAGGTTGAAAGTGCATTAAATTAACCAAGTATTCTGTAGCATTAATGGTACTCCAACTTAAACCACTTAAAGAAATAGTTCACCTTTACTAAAAAAAAAAACTGTCTATGCAGGTAAGTGATGTCTGTTTTGACCAAAGTTGTATAATGTCCTTTCTACAAGTGTAGGCCATTTACATACCCCACAAAGCCAGACTGGAAAACTCCTAGGATGTTGCTAAGGGATGCCTAGCTGTTACTGGTTACTGATCATCTTCACCATCACAGGAAAGAGCTCTTTCTCAGACTCAAACCCTCTCAATTTAGGAGCTTGCTCCTATGATGAAGGTGAACAGTAAGAGCTAGGCATCTCTTAGCAATGTCCTAGGAGTTTTCCAGTCAAACTTCATGAGCTATGTAAATGGCCTACATTTATATCTGCAGGCCCCCCTTACTTGCATAGAAACTCCAACTCAATAATTTGGTGTGGTAGCCACATACTTTTTGCCATAAAGTGGGTGGCATGGTCAGGTGTCAAGAAATCTTTGGCCATTTGCTGATGAAAAAACAGGTGTTTCTCTTCCTCATTGTAATTATTGGCCCATTAATATGATTAACAGTCTCTTTCTAGTACCTGTAACTCCTCCACAGCTGGTGGGCCACAGATCAACTAGACGTGGCATAACATACACATAACCAATCACAAAACAGCTTTGAAATTCAACAAACAGATCATGGCTTGTCAGTTGGACAGCTTCTCCAGCTTATATTTCTTCTGCTTGATGTTTTCCATTTATTCAAACAAACAGAATTGCAGCCAAACTGTTCTGATTTTACAGCCGGCTGTATGCATATAATAGCATGTGTATTAAGAAAAAGCAGATGAACCACAGCTCATGTTAAATTTAATGTGGTACAGATCTCTGCCAAAATGCTGTGATATGCCTGTAAAAAAAATATTCCAATTTGTTGTTTCTACATTGGATGAAACATACTGTAGCAATCTTCATAATTTATGTCCTGCTGGGACACCATGATTTAAAGTAACTTAATAAAGAACAGCATCACAACTAATCAAAACCACTTGACAAGATAAACAAGTTTCCCTTTTTCCTTCTGCAGACAGTACTTCTGTTTATTGTCGTGTCATTTGTTAATTTAAAAAATCTTGCCAATAATTGCTGTCAAACCACCGGTCAACTTCAGTCGGCGAGTAGCCCACTGAAGGCATGCACTGGATGTGCTACTAGGGATCTACCCCAAGGTTCTTGCTGTTCAGGCTCAGCCAATCGTATCTTTAAAATCCTTTCATGGTTGTGAGTAAATCTTTAGTTCATTCTCTCCAATTTAGATCAGGCACAGAGTCAAAGTACATGTTTCTGCTAATGATATAGCAGCAGCTATTAAAAAGATATTCGCCTCATACTGACATGTATATTAATAAATGTTCATGGCAAACAAATTTTGCTTAGGTAGCAAATATTTCATCCACATCCCTCAGTAATTCTACAGCCCTCATTTCACCCTGCATCCTTCAAGAGATTTTACATGGATGTTTTTAAATACAGTACAGAAATCAGTATACATACTGTATATTTAAGCACTGACATTATGTGACCATATTATTTCATTACAATTTTTTTTTTCCATTAGATAGGATGTCAGAACCTTATTCCTTTGTTAATGATATATTCAGCATTTTAGAGAGTCCACATACTTTGGGTGGTCAGCCCCCATAATTATAACACTGGTAGGTGCTGCCACCACTTATGCTAGGAGGGAACAATATCAATTGGAGCCAATTTGTCTGCCCAATCAATTAAAACGTTTGGTGGTTTTAGAAACCTCTAACAGATGTAAAAACATTGCTGATATGGCTTAAAACAAACAGGAACAGTGTCTGCTATCTCTATAGTTACCATAACCTCTTGGCGCCGAGAATACGCAAATATGTGGTCCCACTGGACTGGGCTTTTTTCCGTGGGGCCACATAATTGTGTATCTGTCCTTGTGCTAGGCGTGAACAGCACTGAGTCCAGGGTGTCACCCTGAGCCACAGGCCCCATACAAATGATCTCATCTGACTGGTCACCTGATCTCTGTGATAGCCTCCGATTGGCTAGCATAGTGATTAGTCACTGTGAAGCCCCCCGTGTTTTCTCTCTGAAAGGAGGCAAGAGATACGATCTCTCTCTCCTTGTAGAGAGGAAAAACTGCATGTAAAAAAAAAAATACAAAATTAAAATCATATTTGTTTTTAAATGTGGGGAAAAAAAAAAAGACTCCGAATCGCAAAAAGTGCTCTGGTCTTTGACCAGCAATATGGTCCGGGGCTTAAGTGGTTAAACTTCCAACTGATCACTACTTGTGATAAGCTGACGGTAACTGGGTGTGGGGTGGATTTGGCAAACTTTACAAAAAGTTCAGAGTAAATGGGAACCCCACAAAAAAAAAATGGTATGGCGTCCCCTCAATCTGTCCGATTTCCTGAACCATGCCAAGCCACATGCGCTCAACATGGAAAGAGTACTTTTTGATTGAATGAACAGGATTACTCCCCATCAAAATCTAGTATTTCAAATATTAAAAAAATTGAGTCGGGTCCAAACATTGCAAGAATAACACAAATATTAACATACCATAAAACTTGTAAAGTCAGTACTGGTGTCTATAAGATGGCACAGAAGACAGTTTATGAGTATCTTCAGTGGGTAAGGCAGCAATATGCACCAGTCCTTCTTTCCCCACCTTGGAATCAAGTTATTCAAAGGGGAAGGTGGAAGCACGTAACTTCTTACCCCCCTTTAAATCATGTTCTTCAGAAGGGAAGGCAGCAACATGAATACATTGTGCAATAGCCTGTACAACAAAATACCACTTTCAAAAGTTCAACAAGGTGAGAAATCAACCTCGTCTAACTGGGGTGTAATTATTAGCTCTGATTTCCTTCTCAGACTCCAGATCAAATGTAGAATGAATGTACATTGTGATGGGTCAGCATTCAAGAAGGCAGGTGGAGATGACATGAAATGTCCAGAAATGCAGAGGCCGGTACTGCCCAGGTGCTACAATCAGCTGGATTGTAGTCTATAGGCATATAGTGCAAATGATCAGGAAGGGCGAGCCTTCTGATACATTTTACTCTGTTACTGACATACACGTAGAGAGAGTCTATTTCACATTTTATACGCTCAACTGGCTAACACGGCTGCACATACTTCAAACCTTGGAATGGTATGGTGCTGGTTCAGGGGTCAGCTTGGCCTTAACAAGGACAAAACATACACTTTGTGTCTCTAGAATCTATAACTTTGACGTAGGCTACCGCAGGTATTGTTCAATGAAAGCATAAAAGAAAACATGGATCTCTCTTCTGGCATTCGTTAGGAATGCAGAAATGGAAGAGCGTGGTTTTGAAATCCTATCCATGATTTCCAACGTTGTCGTTTCTCTCTGGGAAATTAGGTATCCCAATCTGTGATTTCAGAAGCAAACTGTCTTAGAAGTATCTTACCCTAAACTGTAAAGGATGCCATGAAACCCAGTGGTTCACAGCAGACAACACTTCACATTTCAAGTATTAACTTGTGACAAGCTCTTCACAAAACAAGAATGTGTTTTGTTTGACATCCCAAAGCAATCCACAGCTATGTTGCATAAGGGGATGATCATAGCTCAAATCCCTCTACACTAACAGCAAGTCACCAGAGAGAAAGGCCATTATTATTTGAAATGGTTTTGTGAAGCCTGAGGTTGGCAGTAGCAAGCAATATCCTGAGTTCCTTGAGTAGATCAACTGCTTCTTATGTAGGCAAAGATATGACCCCCTTGTGTACACAGAAATTATTTTCCACATATTCATATAGATCAGATCCAAATTCTTTTTCAACCTCTTGAGCTGTCGTCCTCAGCCCATAAATTGCTACAGCAGGAGAAGGGCTGTTATTGAAAACATGTAGAATAATTGAGTAGTCTAGAATATTGTTGCTGACATCATTTTTGGGATATCCTTGGAACCGGAGGAAGTTTCTGTTGAACAATGAAAAAGTGAAACATTTGCTGAATATCAGCCATAATGTCTTGTCAGAAGCAGAGTCTCAAAGCTTTTTCAGGTTGACCTTTGGAGTATACACAAAACCAAGCATATTTTGGCACAAGATTTGGCACAAAGTCCTTCTCCCAAGCCATCTATCTGTACATGAAAAGAAAACCGGAGTAGGAGGCACTGCTTGGTGTGCACTCTCCCTAGCCATGCTTTTCCTCAGGAGGATTACTTTTACACAGAGTGTGACTGTCTTTCAAGTGGATGAAGCGCTTGCACGTGACCATTTATGTCACATTCTATGCACTTAACAGTAGCCTTTACAGTCTTTGGTATGGGGTTCCGTGGAAGCACAGCATTTGAAGGAAACCCCAAATTTATTTTAAAGTTCTTTGCGTTCATGCAAAGGTTTTTTTCTGAAGCCAAAACATTTCCTAGGCCGGTGTGGTTTATTGTGTATGGGGCAATTTTATATATTTTTTACTGACATTGGACCTCTGTGGTCTCTACGTGAAATATGTGAGCTTGCAGGTTAACCCCATGAGCAGTATCTACGTAACCAAGGCTGGGTAGATGGCTATCTGCCTTGGCGAGTTTAGCTTTTGAAACCTTGGAATGTCTCTGCCAGATTGTTCTTGAAAGGTTTGCAAACTTTAAATAAAGCATCCTCAATGGTTTCTAAAGCTACGCTCATATTTGTCCCAAGCAGCCTTAAGACCTGTAGCAGGGTTGTCAATGTGAAGAGCCGAGTCTTGATACCTTCAGCAGATTGAGGACCCAACCAACAGATAAGCAGATCCAGTTATTCTGTAGTTGCGACATCTAGCTCAGTGATGGTGGCTTTGCAGTGAACTTTCCAACCTCTGTAGTTTTCAGAGTTGTATAACTTGGTGAAACCGATCTTGGTGAGCTATTTGCAGAGCATGTATTTAGCAAACCTTTCAGACTTTGGATGCATAGCGTTATGTGGAACATTGTTAGTTACATTGACCGGTGTGCTGAAATAAACCGACTTTGGGGAGGTATGGTGGTGCAAAGGCGTTCATACCTTACACTGAGTTGAAACCTTCTACAATCAACTAAGTTCACTCTGGAACCGATCTCCATCGATACCACAAAAAATATCAATGGTGCGTTGCGGAACAGCACAGCACCCAATGACATCATTCCCACCAAGCTGCTGAAGGAATGCGCCGACATTCTGGCGCCTCCCATCACACAGCTTATAAATCAGTCATTTAAGGAAGGCATAGTGCCATCCCTGCTGAAAGAGGGCACAATCCAGCCCATCTTGAAAAAACCTAACTTGGATCCCAAGGACCCAACTCACCGCCGTCCCATAACAGGCCTAAATATTCTCTCCAAGATAATGGAGAAAATAGTGGTACAACAGCTGCAACAGCATCTGGATACCCACAATCTACTCGATCCATTTCAATCAGGTTTCCGTCCCGGACACGGGACAGAAACGGCCTTACTCAAAATATGGGACGATGCCCTCGAGGCCGCAGACGAGGGAGAATCCTGTCTCCTGGTTCTGCTGGACCTAAGCGCAGCCTTTGACACAGTAGACCACAAAATGTTACTGATGCGACTGGCCGAGGTAGCCAGAATCGCAGAAGGTGATTTACCATGGTTTTCCTCCTTTCTTGAAAACCGATCACAAACAGTGAAACTGGGATCTTTCACGTCGGAAAAACGCACGGTGCCATGTGGAGTCCCCCAAGGATCCCCCCTGTCACCGGTACTGTTCAACATCTATCTTCGCCCTCTCTTTGATATTATCAGTAGCCAAGAACTACTTTATCACTCTTATGCAGACGATACGCAACTGTATTTTCGCATCTGCAACAAAAAGGATCATCATCTCAGTTTAGAGAAATGTCTCTCTTCAATAGAAAACTGGATGACTAAGAGTTATCTTAAACTCAACAGTTCCAAAACAGAACTTCTTATGTTTCACGCCAGCCGAAAGAGTCAACTGGCAACAACCTGGACACCGCCGCCCATTCTGGGCCAAAGCATCACCCCTAGCTCCAAAGTCAAAAGTCTAGGAGTCATTTTTGACACCTTCATGACAATGGACGCACAAATAGGGTCAGTAGTCAGCGGATCGCACCATTTGTTGCGCCTACTACGCAGACTTATTCCATTTATCCCCAAAGAAGACGTGGCAGTCGTGGTGGGAACAATCGTGAATTCCAGACTGGACTATGCAAATGCCCTTTACCTCGGGCTCCCAAAGTACCAAATCGCTCGTCTGCAAGTCGTACAGAATACGGCCGCCAGACTGGTGACTGGGAAAAGGACATGGGAATCAATCTCACCTTCGCTGAGAACCCTTCACTGGTTGCCAGTAAAAGACAGAATTGTATTTAAAGCACTCTGCCTGACACATAAGTGCATCCATGGGAAGGCGCCGCAATATCTTTGCGACAAGATAGAACCTCACAATTCTAATCGCGTTCTGCGATCCACTGACCAAAATCTGGTCAAGGTGCCAAAAACCAAATACAAGTCCAAAGGAGAAAGAAGGTTTGCTTATCAAGGTCCGAGACTATGGAACGCTTTACCAACCAGCGTTCGGTTGGAGGAAAACCACCTGACTTTCAGAAGACGGATTAAAACTCTGCTCTTTTGATGTCATGAGACACGAAACATCAAGCGCCCAGAGGCGATTCAGTTCGCATGTGCCGCGCTATATAAGTTTTTCATTCATTCATTCATTGCTGTGTTGGGTTGCAGCTGTGGAGTAGTGTACTTGGTAGGAGGTAGTTGACTAGCCTCATGGTAAGCTGTATTGTCCATTATCTGCATAACAGTTTGCTGCAGTGCAAAAATGTGGTGTACTGAGGGATGAGTAGGCAGATTGTCTTGAGAGGTGGTAGGCGTGGTGAAATGACCTTGGTACAGCTGCTGTGACTGGGAGCTAAAGTTTTGGGAAAGAGTAACATGATGCATACGATGCAACCAAGTGTCTTCTGCTGTCCTTCACTTTTTAAAGCAGCTTGTTATGTCTGTGGCATGCTTAGATCGTTTCTCCAAAGCTTCCATCTTTGCTCTCTTGCAGCTTATGATTTTACCTCTGCTTTCCTGCAAGCAGTTTCTGCTTCCATCTCTGCTTCTTTGCATTCAGTTTTTGCCTCCATCTCTGCTTTTTATTTGGGCAAAGGCTGCTTCAGCATCGGCACAGGCTTCAATAAGTTGTTGGCTCAGAGTGGAAGATCTTGATTGTAAAGACTTGGCAGTAGTGTCTTGTAAAGAGATTAGATTTAGATTCATGAAGTTGTGCGAATCTCACTTCTGCCTTTCTTTGTAGTTCTAAACGGTGTCTCTCTAGATTAACCGCTTGCCGACTGTAGGACGTCCATGGATGTTCTTGGGTTGAGCTGATTATACTGTGATGGGATGATACATGCAGGTACAAGTATCATCTTGGTATCAACATTTGCAGCCAGTGTTTCCCTGTAAAGTAGAAGTGATTTTAGTGGCTAAGTAGCCACTCTATCACTTCTGCATGTGGTGGAAGGGGATACACCCAGGGCCGGATTTCAGACAAGGCCACCGAGGCCAGGCCTCGGGGGGCGGCAGTGGGTGAAGGGGCGGCTCCGCCTATCATCTCCGCCCGCTCCGCTCATCCTCCCCGCCTCACTCATGGGAACGCTCATGGGAACGCTGCAAAGTCTCGGCAGTGAGTGAAGGGGCGGGGGTGGCTCAGCCTATCCTTGCGGCCCTCACTCACGGGCACAGTCTCCTCCCGCCCGCACTCACGGGCACACTGTATAGTCCCGGCTCTGCCCATGCTCCCCGCCCTCACTCACGGGCATACTGTAAAGTCTCGGTAGTGGGTAAAGGGGCGGGGGTGGCTCCGCCTATCCTCGCCGCCCTCACTCACGGGCACAGTCAATATCAACACTGCTACTGATTCCCCCCACACCACCACTGCTGCCACCGATACCCCCACCACCATTACTGCCACTGATACCCACCACCATTACTGCCACTGATACCCCCACCACCACTATTACTGCCACCGATACCCCCACCACCACCATTACTGCCACTGATACCCGCCACCACCATTACTGCCACTGATACCCGCCACCACCATTACTGCCACCGATACCCGCCACCATCATTACTGCCACCGATACCCGCCGCCACCATTACTGCCACCGATACCCGCCACCACCATTACTGCCACCGATACCCGCCACCACCACCATTACTGCCACCGATACCCGCCACCACCACCATTACTGCCACCGATACCCGCCACCACCACCATTACTGCCACCGATACCCGCCACCACCACCATTACTGCCACCGATACCCGCCACCATTACTGCCACCGATACCCGCCACCATTACTGCCACCGATACCCCCACCACCACCATTACTGCCACCGATACCACCACCATTACTGCCACCGATACCCACCACCATCATTACTGCCACTGATTCCACCCCACACCACTAGTGAGACTGATACCCCCCCACACCGCCACTAGTACCACTGATAACACCCCCACCACTGATACCCCACACCACCACCACTGATCCCATCCAGCAACCACCATCCCTGCCACTGATCCCACCCCATCTTCCCCAACCACCACTCTCACCACTGATCCCATCCTCCCACCACCGCTGCCACTCATTTCATCCAATGCCCCCCAACCACCACCCCTGCCACTGATCATATTTCCCCCACCACCTCTGCCACTTATCCCATTCAATCCCCCCTACCACTGATCCCACCCCTCAACCACCACCCTTGCCACTCATCCCATCCCCCCACCACTGCTGCCACTCATCCCATCTCTCCCTCACTGCTGCCACTGATCCTATCCCCACCCAACCATCACTGCTGCAAATCACAAGTATTTTTTTTTTTTGTGGGAGGGGGTTTAATATTCCTTTTTCTTTTTTTACCTAATTTCTATCACATGGGGGGGGGACTTTGAAGGACCCGGCCTTGGGGCTGCAAAGGGAGTAAATCCGGGCCTGGATACACCCATCCCGCAACCACCTTTCCCATCTTATTGCTGAGCCCAGGAGCAATGTGACCAGTGGCAACATCTGCACTACACAGAGAGAAAGAGGAACTGACGGTGTTCCTCCCTCTCTGCGACCCCTGGAAACCGGAATGAGGATTCAGTTTTCTTCCAGTTTTAGCTTTTGGTTTACCAGGCTGTTAGTGGACTGGAAAGCAGCCAATCAGACCATTCAAATCCAATGACGCAGGGCCAAGTCCTGCTGTCTGTCAATAAACGCAGCAGCAGGACACGGGCGCGCGCCCGCATGAGTGCCCTGAGTGAGAGCAGCTCTCCAACGGGGCACTTGAGAAGAGAAGGAGCCAGAAGCATCGCTGAGGGACCCCAGAAGAGGAGGACTGGGGCCACTCTGAAAAACCAACTGTACAGAAGAGGTAAGTATAACATGCTTGTTTTTCTAAAACAAACCTTTACATATCCTTTAAATACAAAAAAAATTAAGTGACCGTGTAAAAAAATAATAATTCAAGTTAGACTTACCGGTAACTTGTTTTCCAGAAGTCTTTCAGGACAGCACCTTGAGATATAGTGACTCCTCCCTCATCCTTAGGAAACACCTTCTTCCAATCTTTAAATGGAGGCCACTCCCCAGCACATTCAGTTGTCACAGAGAAACCTCCGGCCCTGGGTGGAACACATAAACACATACGTTAGTCACAGCATGGCACATCAAAACCAATAGGGCGGGTCGTTGCTGTCCTGGAAGATTTCTGGAAAACAAGTTACCGGTAAGTCTAACTTGAATTTTCCCAAAGCGTCTTTCAGGACAGCACCTTGAGAGGATACCAGAGACTTACCACCTTAGGGCGGGACGACAGCTTGTATGACCTTTCTGCCGAATGCCTGATCACTGGCAGAAGTGAGGTCCAACCTGTAATGCCGCACAAACGTGCGAAAGCTTGACCACGTCGCCACTTTACAGATTTGCTCCGGAGTGGCACCAGCTCTTTCTGCCCATGAGGCTGCCAGCGCTTTAGTTGAGTGAGCACGGATCCCTTCTGGTGGGATCTCGTCTGCGTGCAAGTAAGCCTCCCGAATAGCTAACTTCAGCCATCTAGCCAAGGTACCCTTTGATGCTTGGTACCCTTTTTTGTTACCCCCAAATAAAACAAATAAAGAATCTGCGCGTCTGAAGCACTTCGTTATTTCAAGGTAACATAACAAAGTCCTTCTTACGTCTAGCATGTAAAAAAAAAGAGATTTTTAATACAGCTTACCTGTAAAATCTTTTTCTTGGAGTACATCACGGGACACAGAGCGGCATTCATTACTATATGGGTTATATGGAGTACCTTCAGGTGTAGACACTGGCAATCTCAAACAGGAAATGCCCCTCCCTATATAACCCCCTCCCATAGGAGGAGTACCTCAGTTTTGTAGCAAGCAGTATGCCTCCCAAAATGGTCCTCAAAAAAGAGGGGTGGGAGCTCTGTGTCCCGTGATGTACTCCAAGAAAAAGATTTTACAGGTAAGCTGTATTAAAAATCTCTTTTTCTTTATCGTACATCACGGGACACAGAGCGGCATTCATTACTATATGGGATGTCCCAAAGCAATGCTTACAATGAGGGGAGGGAGAACATCTCCAAGACAAAAGGATTTAATTTAGAGATATACTCAAATCATAATAAATCCAACTTAGTTGAGAAAAATAAAATTTTTAAATTTAACTCGAACAAGAGGAGCCCCCGGAATCCGAGGGTCTCAAACTGCAGCCTGCAGCACTGCCTGCCCGAAGGCAGTATCAGTATTCCTTCTTACGTCCAACTTGTAGAATTTTGTAAACGTGTGGACAGAAGACCAGGTTGCCGCCTTGCAAACTTGAGCCATAGAGATCTGGTGGTGTGCTGCCCAGGAGGCGCCCATGGCTCTAGTAGAATGAGCCTTTAATGATACTGGAGGAGGCAACCCTTTCAAGCCGTAGGCCTGAGTGATTAATTGCTTAATCCACCTAGAAATGGTGGACTTTGCAGCTGCCTGCCCCTTCTTGGGCCCATCCGGTAGAATGAACAGCACATCTGTCTTCCGGATCTTCTTTGTAGCTTTAAGATAGGCCTTCATGGCCCTGACAATATCCAAGGTATGCAGCAACCCTTCCTTTCTGGAAGTAGGTTTAGGGAAGAAGGATGGTAATACCAAATCCTGGTTCAAATGAAAACTGGATATGACCTTCGGAAGGAAGGAAGGATGAGGGCGGAGAACGACCCTGTCCTTATGAAAAACAAGATATGGTTCCTTACAGGATAAGGCTGCCAGCTCCGAAACTCTTCTTGCGGAAACTATGGCAACCAAAAATACTAACTTCCTTGTCAGTAGAACCAAAGGAATATCAGCCAACGGCTCAAACGGTTGTTTCTGTAAACTTGACAGAACAAGATTTAAATCCCACGGACAAAGCGGGGATTTAACTGGAGGTCTAATACGTAAGACCCCTTGAAGGAAGGTCTTAACCAGCGAGTGGGTGGCCAGCGGCCGCTGAAACCACACTGACAGAGCAGAAATCTGTCCTTTGATTGTGCTTAATGCCAATCCTTTATCCACTCCTAGCTGGAGAAAACTTAATACTCTATCGATGGTAAATTTGCGAGAAAGCCATCGCTTGGACTCACACCAGCCTACATAGGCCTTCCAGACCCTGTAATAAATCACCCTAGAGACCGGTTTCCTGGCTCTGATTAGGGTAGAGATTACTTTCTGAGACAGACCTCTACCCCTGAGAATCAGGGATTCAGCTTCCAGGCCGTCAAATTTAGATGCCGTAAGGCAGGGTGGAGGATCGGACCTTGCGATAGCAGGTCTGGCCGTAGAGGAAGAGTCCAAGGGTCTCCCACTACCATCCTTAAGATTAGTGAGTACCATGCCCTTCTGGGCCATGCTGGAGCTACCAGGATGACTGGTATGTGCTCCACCCGGATCCTGCGCAGCAGGCGGGGTAGTAACTGGAGCGGGGGAAACGCATAAAGAAGTTTGAACTGATGCCAAGGGCAAACCAACGCATCGGTTCCGCAGGCCATCGGATCCCTTGAGCGGGACATGAACCTGTCTAGTTTCTTGTTGAGTCTCGATGCCATGATATCCAAGTCCGGCACTCCCCATCTTTGGCAGAGTGCTTGAAAGACTAGTGGATGCAGAGACCATTCCCCCGGCCATAGAGTCTGGCGGCTTAAGAAGTCCGCCTGAAAGTTGTCCACTCCTGGAATGAATATTGCCGATATGCAGGGCACATGAGCCTCTGCCCATAGAAGAATCAAGCTCACCTCTCTCTGAGCGGCTTGACTCCTGGTTCCCCCTTGGTGATTTATGTGTGCCACGGCCGTGGCATTGTCTGATTGAATTCTCACCGGGAACCCCTGCAATTTTGACGTCCAAGCCCTGAGGGCTAGTCGAGCAGCTCTGAGCTCCAAGATGTTGATGGGCAACTGCTTCTCTGGCTTTGCCCAAGTACCTTGGCGAGTGCAACCATCCAAAATTGCTCCCCAGCCCGTCAGGCTGGCGTCTGTGGTCACTATCTTCCAAGCCACTGGGCTGAAAGACCTCCCCTTCAGTAGATTCTGAGGGTCTAACCACCAACACAGACTTTGTCGGACTCTTGATGAGAGCGGCAACGGGATATCCAAGGCCTGTGGCCTTCTGCTCCATGCTGACAGGATGGCTGCCTGTAGGATGCGAGTGTGGCTCTGGGCGTATGGTACCGCCTCGAATGTGGCCACCATCTTGCCTAGTAACCTCATACATAGGCGAATAGTCGGTTCTTTCTTGCTTAGAACCAGTAGGATTAATTCCTTGATGGCTTTTACCTTCCTCAGAGGTAGGAACACTCCTTGTTGTTCTGTGTCTAATCTCATGCCGAGATATTCCAACTGCTTTGTGGGCTGGAAAGCTGACTTTTCTCGATTTAGGACCCAGCCGAACCTCTCGAGGTATTGGACCGTGAGGGCCACTGCTCGCTCCAAGCCGGGAGACGAGTGATCTATGACTAGGAGGTCGTCCAGGTATGCTAGGATCGTGACCCCTTGGATCCTTAGTTTGGCTAGGATTGGAGCTAGGACCTTCGTGAACACCCGGGGGGCCGTAGCCAACCCGAAGGGAAGCGCCACGAATTGGAAGTGACGCGAAGCCACCATGAAGCGTAGATATCTTTGATGTGGCTGATAAATTGGAACATGAAGGTAGGCATCCTTTATGTCTATGGACGCCATGAAGTCGTCCTTCTGGAGTGTGGCAGCTGCTGACCGCACGGATTCCATCCGAAATGAGCGGATCTTTAGATATGCATTTACCATCTTTAGGTCCAAAATTGGCCTGACATCTCCATTGGATTTTGGGATGATGAATAGGTTGGAGTAGAAACCCAGCCCCTGTTCCAGGACTGGTACCTCTACTATTACTTCCTGGGAAAGTAGATGATCTAATGCCGATCTTAATGCGGCTCCCTTTTCCGGATCGTTTGGAATCCTCGACTTCTGGAAATGAGGAGGAGGAAACCTTAGGAAATCTAATTTGTAGCCTGTGGCCACGGAAGACCGTACCCACTCGTCGGGAATGCTGGCTTCCCAAATCTCTGAAAAGAGTCGCAGCCTTCCCCCCACCTTCGTGGGTGGGGGCGCCCCTTCATAAGGTTGGCTTGGGGGCTGGTTTTGCTGGTTTGCGAAACCACTGCCTTTTGCCTCTAACAGCCTGTCCTTGTGATCTGCTGTTGAAGCCGAAGTTTGCTTTTGCAGGAGGCCGTCGATACTGCTTGGCATTAGAGGGCCCCTGCCCAGGGGAATACTGTCGTTTAAACGCAGGTCCCTGAACCTTCTTCTTAGTTGGCAAGAGAGTACTCTTGCCGTTTGAAATGGTCTGAATGTATTTATCTAGGTCTTCTCCGAAGAGTCGTCCTCCATGGAAGGGGAACCCTACCAGGAGCTTCTTGCATGGGGGCTCAGCCTCCCAGCTTTTTAACCATAAGAGTCTTCTCATATGGATAAGGGATAACGATAAACGTGACGCTTGCTGGATAGAATCCTTGATTGCGTCTACCGTAAAACATATGGCCTTAGGGACATCCGAAAATTTTTCTGCCTGCTGGGCCGGAATAAGTTTAAGCATCTGCTTAAATTGATCCGATAATGCTTGAGCGACCCCAATCGCAGCCACAGCTGGCTGTACTACTGCCCCTGCAGTAGTGAAGGAGTTCTTAAGTAGTGCTTCCAAGCGCTTATCAACTGGATCCTTGAACACCTGTATGTTTTCTACAGGGCATGTTAACGATCTGTTAACACATGAGATGGCTGCGTCCACTGCAGGAGTAGCCCATCTTTTGGAAAAATTTTCTTCCATAGGATATAGGACAGAGAACCTTTTAGGTGGTAAGAAGATCTTATCTGGCTTGTTCCAATCTTGGAACAAAATTCCCTCTAATAGAGGATGGATCGGAAACACAGCATTGCTTTGAGGCGCCCTCAGTGAGCCCAAAGCTGAAACCGTCGATACCTGGAGATCTGGTACTGGCAAGTTGAATGTCCTATGGACCAAGTCCGACAATCCTTGAATCCACCAGCTCTCCCTCAGGGAGACTGCCCCAGACTCCTCTGTATCCGGGTCTTCGATCCCTGAACCTACTTGGTCCGTGTCCAAGAGGTCGTCCAATTCCCCTGAGGAAAGGACCTCCTCTTCTGAGGGTCCGCGCTCGGGCGACGGAGATCTATTCCGCTTACTGCCCCGCATAGCTGCGGATATCATTTTTCCCATGCTTTTCTGCATCTCTTTTAAAGAGGTGAGTAATACCTCCTCCGTGACCATCTTAGGGTTGGACTGACCCGCGTCAGCTCCAGCCCCAGATCCCGATGGCCCCAAGGCTCCCTGTAGGGAAAACAGCGGCATACCATGGTACAATACCGAGGTACACCTGCTACCTATTGGTATTTGGAACTATAAAAGTTAATTGTCCAAACACCTGTTTGGGGGATAAAAAAAATGCTTCCTCTCCCCTAGATGACTTTTTTTTTTTTTTTTTTTTTTTTCGTTTTTGTTTCAAATCCAGGAAAGAAAAAACATTCTGTCCCCCTGAGTAGTATTGCAAAGAAAAACTATGAGATGGAAAAGAAACAGCCTATTTCTAGGCTTGACAAAACAGTCCTCTGAAGACTGCAATATCCTTTCTGGCCACTGTGTGTCCTCGGCGCCCCGTGCTGCCGCTCTGGTCTTTCTCCTCAGTTCCAAAGTATTGATGGAACAAACAAGGAAGGGCCGCCCCTTCCTTTAAGCCACTGACCCGCCCTTCCCCCCCAGCAACCTCAAACAGGAAATGCCCCTCCCGACAGGGGGAGGGGGGGGGGATTTTGGGAGGAAGGGACCTCTCTGTTCCAGCAAACTGCAGCCTGGAACCATGAGGAGGTCAGCGTTTTGCCTGCTTGCAGGCTCTGAGGAGGAAGACTGAATGGAGCATCGCCTGGAGGCCTGCAGGTAAGCAAAGCTCTCTGACACACACATATATTTTTATATAACACAGGCCCCACTCAATGCTTTTCCAACACTACAAGGGAGGTCACATCTTATGGGGAATAATACATAGAGAGCCATCCTATCTTTATGATATGTGACTAGTTTGCCAGATGCAGTGCATAACTTTAGGCATGTCCCCTGTGACCCCCCAGAAAAAAACCTGCTAAGAACCAAGTTCCGCAAGTTTTCCCCTCACTTACCTGCTCCATGCCGCAGGACTTTGCCAAGCAAGAGGCCCAATCTTCCCCCATCTCCGTGGGGATGTCTAGACCTTCAGGCCCTGGGTTCCTATGAAGGATCCACTGTCCTGGGCCCATATAGCACCCTGGCAACAGAAAACTTTAGGTACCCAAAGGTTTCTAAGTTCTGGGCCCAGGGTCCAGCTCTCTAAAAAGAAAAGCATTATGGGCTATACCCCAAGGGTTTGGGGTCCGGTTACTGACCACTTTAGCGCTGAGGCTTTTTTGGACAGAACCGGTAGCTCACCTAATCCCAAGGATGCGGAGGCAAGCTAAACCATGACTAACACCTAAGACACTGGCGTAAAAACTGAGGTACTCCTCCTATGGGAGGGGGTTATATAGGGAGGGGCATTTCCTGTTTGAGATTGCCAGTGTCTACACCTGAAGGTACTCCATATAACCCATATAGTAATGAATGCCGCTCTGTGTCCCGTGATGTACGATAAAGAAAAGTATTTTTCCCCTAAAGGATTTGCACAAAAAGTAGGTAGCACAATATCCTGAGAACGATTAACTACTGAAGCTACCTTTGGTAAGAACTTAGGATCTGTTCTAAGCACAACCCTATCTTCAAATAAAACTAAATAAGGTTCCCTTATTGACAGGGCATGTAATTCGCTAATCCTGCGTGCTGAGGTTATAGCGACTAAGAATAACGTCTTAAAGGTAAGATCTCTGAGAGAGATATCCTTTAAGGGTTCAAATGGCTTGCCGACCATGGATTTTAGCTCCACCGAGAGATTCCATTTCGGGAAACCCCTAACTTGGGTCGGTCTAGATCTTGTGAGAGCTCTGAAAAATCTGGCTACCAAAGGTTCTGAGGCTACCGGTCTTTCTAGGAACACTGCCAAAGCGGATACCTGAACCTTTATGCCGGGTACACACGAGAGGATTTATCCGCGGAAACGGTCCTCCGGACCGTATCCGCGGATAAATCCTCTGGCGGATTTTGATCTTCTGGTTGTACTAACCAGGAGATCAAAATCCCCGTGGAATTCCGTCCGCGGTGACGTGTCGCGCCGTCGCCGCGATGATGACGCGGCGACGTACGCGACACTGTCATATAAGGATATCCACGCATGCGTCGAATCATTACGACGCATGCGAGGGATGGTTTAGGACGGATCGATCCGGTGAGACTGTACAGACCACCGGATCGATCCGCTGGAGCCGATTCCAGCGGATAGATTTCTTAGCATGCTAAGAAATTTTTATCCGCTGGGAATCGGTCGGCCCGAAATATATCCGCGGATAAATATCCGCTGGATCGTACACACCAGCGGATCTATCCGCTGAAACCGATCCGCGGATCAATTTCAGCGGATCGATCCTCTCGTGAGTACGGGGCCTTAGGGTGTTGATTGCCAGTCCCTTATACGCCCCCTCCTGAAGAAATTCCAGAATGGATTTGAGGTCAGTAGGATCCTGATCCGACAAGGTACACCAGG
The DNA here is from genome assembly GCF_905171775.1 of Rana temporaria. Classification (NCBI taxonomy): domain Eukaryota; kingdom Metazoa; phylum Chordata; class Amphibia; order Anura; family Ranidae; genus Rana; species Rana temporaria. The sequence continues at coordinate 297,182,262 of NC_053491.1, forward strand.
TTGAAAAAACCTTCCACACCTTTGTGTAGATAGCCCTTGGTACTTTCTTCCTGCTGTTTAGCAGGGTAGAAACTAACTGATCCGAAAACCGTTTTTTCTTCAGAAGTTGCCTTTCAGAAACCATGCTGTAAGGGAGAGACTGGCGACATTTGGATGAAACACAGGACCCTGCACTAACAGATCCTGCCTGAGGGGTAGATGCCAACACTGCCCGGTTGCCATACCTAGGACCGTTGAGAACCATGCTCTCTTGGGCCAGTATGGAGCGATCAGAATCACTGGTGCTTTTTCCCTCTGAATTTTTCTCAACACTAAGGGAATCAACTGGAACGGGGGGGGAAGCAAAGCACAGGCGAAATCCACAAGGATGTGCCAAAGCATCTATGCCTAGGGACCCGTCCAGTCTGCTTAGGGAAAAAAATTGAGGCACCTGGGAGTTCTCCCTCGAGGCAAAAGAGGTCTACCTCTGGGAGACCCCACCTGCTGCAGATTTCCCCAAGGACTTGCGGATTCAGAGACCACTCTGACTCCTGAACCTGATGTCTGCTTAGAAAATCTGCCATCCTGTTCAGAGACCCCTTTAGATGGAAAGCTGACAGGGACCGAAAATTATTTTCTGCCCACAGCAGAATGTCTGTAGCAAGAGCCTGCAGGGCCCTGCTCCTCGTGCCCCCTGCTTGTTCAGGTATGCTACTTCTGTAGCATTGTCTGTTATCACCTGGACATGGTGACCCTGGAGAACTGGTGAAAATTTTCTTAAGGCCAGAGCGATCGCCTTTAGCTCTCTCCAGTTTGAGGACTGTACTGACTCCTCTTTCCTCCAGGAACCCTGGATGAAGTCTCTCTCCAAGTGGGCTCCCCAACCCCAAGCACTGGCGTCCGTGGTCAGTCTTTTTTCCACTGGAAAAGACCACACTAAGCCCTTTGAAAGGACCTACTGATCCTTCCACCAGTAGAGAGACCTCTTCACTCGAGCCGGGACCTTTATATGAGTGTCCAGGGAGTTGAGACTGTGATCCCAAGACCTCAGAAGAAAGGTCTGCAGGCACCTGAAGTGCAACCTTGCCCACTGAATAGCCGGCATGGTTGAGGTCAAAACCCCCAGTGCCGACATCACCTGCCTTATAGTTATAGGCTGGTTGGACTGCAGTTGTCTTACAATGTCCTGCACCCTGACCTTTTTCTCTAGGGGAAGAGAAATTTTTTGATTTAGCGAATCCACCTGGTAGCCCAAGAAACAGACTTCTTGAGAAGGCACTAGGGACGACTTCTGAAGATTCAGGATCCAGCCTAGTGACTCCAGGTGACCTCGCGCCCTGGCTAGGTCCTCTAACAGTCTTTCCTTCAAGGGGTGAAGAACAAGAGGTCGTCCAGATAGGGTACGACTGCTACACCCTGTAGACGAAGGGGGGCTAATGCTTCCGCCATCACCTTGGTGAAAATTTGAGGTGAAGACGAAAGGCCGAATGGAAGGGCTCTGAATTGGAGGTGATGTACCACTCCCTCCATTCTTACTGCTAGTCTGAGGTATTTATGGGACTGCGGAGAGATCGGGAAATGGAGATACGCGTCCCTCAAATCTATTGATGCCATGTAACAACCTGGCGTCAACAGATTCCTGACTGAAAAAATAGAGTCCATCGTGAACTTCTTGTAACTGACAGACTTGTTCAGAGGCTTTAGATTCAGGATCATTCTGAATTTTTCTGTGGGCTTTTTTACCAGGAAGATGTGGGAATAAAGTCCTAGCCCTTGCTCTGCTGGTGGAACCCGAATCACCACTCCCTGTTGCATGAGTTCTTTTAAGAAAGACCTCATGGCCAGGTATTTTTCTGGATCCCTTGGCGCATTTGTAACTAAAAATCTCTCCGGAGGAACCTTTGAGAATTCTATGGCATAACCCCCGGGCCAGGGTGGTCAGAATATAATGATTGGTTTTTATAGCTGACCACTGCAGAAGGAAGCTTTGCAGCCTTCCGCCTACCCATACGGCTGATCTATCAGCAGTCCTGTCTAGGATGCTCTCTAGCTCTGGTCCGAAAAGAAGGTCTCCCGAAAAAGGAATCCCACATAGCTTGTTCTTAGAAGCTGTATCCCCAGGCCAGGTCTTTAACCATAATGCCCTCCTAGCGGTATTAGTTAGAACTGCAGACCTAGCTGACATCTTGATAGCTTCCGCCAAAGAATCCGCTATATAAGCTATTGCCGAGGAAAATGTGGAGAAAGAGTCTAGAATCTCTCTGCTACAATATGGGATTTTAACTGGTTAAACCAAAACTCCAAATTCCTGGCAACACACGTAGTGGCCATAGTAGGTTTTAAATTAGTGATAAATCGACTGCCATGGCCTTTTGAGAAGGAGATCCATGCGATTGTCCATCGGGTCTTTAAGAACCCCCATGTCCTCAAAAGACAGATCCGTAGACCTGGACACTTGGGAAAAAGCTGCATCCAACTTGGGGACTTTATTCCACAACGCTGCAGGGTCCTCCTCAAAAGGAAAACATCTTTTATGCGCTTTTGAGAAAAAGGGCTTCTTCTCTGGATCCTGCCACTCTTTAGTTATGGCCTCAGAGATAACAGTGTACCGGAAAGGTACGCCCTTTTGGTTCACTCAGGCCGGCATACATACGATCATGCAGACTTCGATTCCTACTCTCCTCATTAAGCTCAAGTGTAGCATAAATGGCTTTGAGTAAACCATCCACTTCCTCCAGGGACAATTTGAATTTTGAAGGGAAGATAACTGCCTCTTCCCCTAACTCCTCTGACTCCTCACTAGAAGGTACATGGGAGAGACTTTCCCTGATCCTTGGCTCTTCAGCTAAGGGGTCCAAAACCGGTAAAGCTACCGAATCCTGAGAAGGCTGCGAAGTGGAGGCCTGAGTGGTGGAAGAGGCAGCTAATGAGTCACGAAAAGTTTGAATCATGGCAAAAGCTCATTCTTTACAGAGGCAACCAATTCTTCACGTACTGAGGCTGATTCCTCGCTCACTAAAGCGGCAATACATGCACTGCATAGAGCTTTATTCCAACTCTCCCCCATTTTAGTCCTACATGAGGGACACTTTCTTTTTGTGCCCGTCTTGACCTGGGGAGAAGGAAGAGAAAAAAAAGACAGGGGAATCCCTAATGAGACCTCGTCCCAACAGATGGACTCCCTCACGAGGTGCACTAGGAAAGAAAAGTGTGACCATTCCAGTGCCCAGACAGGCCCCATGCCACTAGGGGGGGAAAGAAAGGAGACCATAGTAAAAAAAAATACCCTTTAGGGAAAAACGCAGACTTACATTGCTGCCTCCCGCCGGGGTATTGCTGGTGCCTGTGCCTGTCCCCAACGCTGAAACTTCTGCTCATTCAATGGCAGATGACAGCGTCCACCTGTGGCTTGCAGCACGCTTCCGGACTCCTATAACGCCGCTGCGCCGGACCGGAAGCGGAAATAGGCCCCAGCCTCCATCCTACCCCTTCCTCCTGCAGACACGCTGGAAATGACGCCCAATCTCGGCGACTGCTTCATCCTGGCCATGCCAAAATGGCGGCGGAGCGCGCGACCACCAAGCAAACTGCCGAGCACATACTGGCTCTCACGGAGCACTAAGGAGGACAAAAGGGGAACCCGAGTACTACCACTGCTGACGGGTAGGACGGGAGGACAGACGGTCTCAATGGCAAACACGGCCATAAAAACAAAGGTAGGAGGGAAGCAGTCTTCCAGGCGCACCTGAGATATAGACTCCCCAACTAAGAAAATGTTCCCTCCGGGCCGGAGGAAACACAAAAACTGAATGTGCTGGGGAGTGGCCTCCATTTAAAGATTGGAAGAAGGTGTTTCCTAAGGATGAGGGAGGAGTCACTATATCTCAAGGTGCTGTCCTGAAAGACGCTTTGGGAAAAATACGTTTTTAGATAAAATAAAAATAGAAAAGTGCCCCTGTGCTTATGCACAAATGCAAACTCATATGCAAGTTCCACACACATGTAAACCGTGATCAAACCACACTTGTGAGGCATCGTCACAAACGTTGTGAGAGCAATAATTCTAGTGCCAGACCTCCTGTGTAACTCTAAACTGGTAACCTGTAAAGGGGTTTAAAGCATCACCTATGGAGAACTATAAAACATTTGACATGTCATCCATTTAATCAGCGTAACATGTTTTAGGTATTTTGTGGGTATACCTAAAAATGTGGGTATTTTGTGTTTGTGTGCAATAAAAATCCATAAGTGTATTTTTCCCCCCCAATACATTTTGTTTGAAAAACTGCTGCGCAAGTAACCTGTGATATAAAAAAATTGCAAAACTCATTTAAAATTTCTATAGGGCCTCCGCTAAAATATATTTATTTATTAAAGACACACACACACACACACACACACACACACACACACACTGTATCTCACAAAGTTAGTACACCCCTCATATTTTTGTAAATATGTTATTATATCTTTTCATATGACAACACTGAAGAAATTACACTTTACTACAATGTAAAGTAGTGAGAGTGTACAGCTAGTAAAACAGTGTCACCACTAAGTGAAAATGTTAATGGGGCCCAATTAGCCATTTTCCCTCCTTGATGTCATGTGACTCGTAAGTGTTACAAGAACTCAGGTGTGAATGGGGAGCAGGTGTGTTATCACTTTGTTATCGCTCTAACTCTCTCATACTGGTTACTGGAAGTTCAACATGGCATCTCATGGCAAAGAACTCTGAAGATCTGAACAATACAATGGTTGCTCTACATAAAGATGGCCTAGGGTATAACAAAATTGCCAAGACCCTGAAACTGAGCTGCAGCATGGTGGCCAAGACCATACAACGGTTTAATAGGACAGGTTCCACTCAGAACTGGCCTCGCCATGATGGACCAAAGAAGTTGAGAGCACATGCTTAGCATCATATCCAGAGGTTGTCTTTGAGAATATGAGTGGTGCAAGCATTGCTGCAGAGGTTGAAGGGGTGGGGGGTTAGCCTGTCAGTGCTCAGATCAAACGCTGCACACTGCATCAAATTGGTCTACATGGCTGTCACAGAAGGAAGCCTCTTTTAAAGATGATGCACAAAAAAGCCTGCAAACAGTGTGCTGAAGACAAGCAGACTAAGGAAGGACATGGGTTACTGGAACCATGTCATGTGGTCTGATGAGACCAAGATAAACTTATTTGGTTCAGATGGTCTCAAGCGTGTATGGCAGCAACCAGGTGAGTACAATGACAAGTATGTCTTGCCTACAATCAAGTATGGTGGTGGGATGGGGCTGCATAAGTGCTGCTGCCACTGGGGAGCTACAGTTCTTTGAGGGAACCATGAATGCCAACATGTAATGTGACATACTGAAGCAGAGCATGATCCCTCCCTTTAGAGACTGGGCCACAGGGCAGTATTCCAACATGATAACAACCCCAAACACACATCCAAGACGACCACTGCCTTGCTAAAGAAGCTGAGGGTAAAGGTGATGGACTGGCCAAGCATGTCTCCAGACTTAAACCCTATTGCGCATCTGTGGGGCATCCTCAAACAGAAGGTGGAGGAGCGTAAGGTCGCCAACATCCACTAGTACTGAGCTGTATTTTTTAATAAAACGCATATATATGCTTTTCAATACCTACTACACCATGTTCATAGGTGCACGCAGCCTATTGGATTAGGATGTGCACCCCAAAACTCAAACACATGGTACCAATCACTCATTGTGTTCACTCAAAAAGGGAAGGTGCCAATCACATATTTACCCGCCCCTTCCCCACTCATCCTAAAACAGTGATGGCGAACCTTATCCTCCACTGTGTGCAAGCATCAGCAGCTAGTGGGAGAGGAGGGAATCTAGAAGTACTCTGGGGGTGCCCAGGGCAGTAGGGGAAATCTGCTGTACAGGGTGATAAGGGTGTTCCTGGGCACACCTGGCACACCCTGTGCGCACGCCTATGACCATGTTGTTTTTTTCTTGTTCCTGAGTTTGTGGATTAAAAAGAGATATTGGACCTTAGGAATACACTGTTGGAATCGCTGAAAAGGCTGCAGTGATCATCTCTCCTGAATACTCAAAAGAGCTGGATATCATCATCATCTTTGATGCTGGATATCTATTGAGGAATTCTTGGACCCTTTTGGGTCCATCAACAAGGTGAGAGGCTGATATGAGAGAGAGAGAGAGAGAGAGAGAGAGAGAGAGAGAGAGAGAGAGAGAGAGAGAGAGAGAAAGAGAGAGAATTTTTTTTGGAGACTTTTTTTATGGACTCATTCATTAAATCACCATCTAGTTTTATTGCACTTTAAATTGGATGCTACATGTGTATATACTCTACACATTTTTAGTAGATTGCACACACATATATTATAATTTTGATTTGTCCTATAGCAATTTATAGGAGATTTATTAGCACTTTGCACTTTGAAAATTAGTGCTGCTTCACTATTTGTATATGGCTCTGTGATGTCGTCATGAAGGAGTGGAAGAGGACTCCATTGGAAATCTGTGAAGCTCTGGAGAACTCTTTGCCCAAGAGGGTTAAGGTACTGCTGAAAAATATTGGTGACCACACAACATATTGACACTTTGGGCCCAATTTGGAAATTTTCACTTAGGGGTGTACTCGCTTTTGTTGCCAGCGGTTAAGACATTAATGGCTGTGTATTGAGTTATTTTAAGGGGACAGCAAATTTACACTGTTATACAAGCTATACACCCACTACATTGTAGCAAAGTTTTATTTCTTCAGCGTTGTCACGTGAAAAGATATAAAACAAATATTTACAAAAATGTGAGGGGTGTACTCATGTGTGAGATACTGTATTTAATAACATGGACAAACAGCAGGGTTCCGCAGTAACTAAAAAAAAATAGATATCAAAATGGGCTAATTTCTGATTGGCCATTATGGTTGTTAATATAATAATATAATATAATAATCTAGGAAACTAAAAATTATGCAAGATCCAGAAAGTAAGATTCATATTTTATTTTCCTTTATAGACTGATTATTTAAAAATTTGAATACCGGTAACTGACAAGAGTACAATCAATTTATATGTTTTTGGGGATTATGTAAACCCATGTTGGCTGATTTCCCGTATTGGTGATGGCTGGAACTGTAGGCTTATTTACCTGTGCATGTGTGTGGCTGAGGCTGCAGTATGTTTTAAGTGGAATTCTGGGCTATTGCAAACTATGCTTAAACCTGCTTCCACCTTGTCAGCTGTCCTTCCTCTCTCCTAAAGCCACGACTGGAAGTCGATCACGTGACTGGATCAGAGCACCCTGAGAATAGGTAAGCATACGAATCTTTCTTTCACAGGGTAGTTAGAATAGGATTTAAAGTTGGAAGGGAAAAAGTATAAGTATAGTTTGCAAAAGCATAGAATGCCACTTTAAAGACAGGATGGGCTTGGACCACAGCTTGTTTTTTTGCAAATTCAAGACCACCCAAAAGTAAAGGATACTGACAATAAAATGGTATAGGTGGCGGAGGCAGGCAGTCGCAAAAGAATACATATTGGGATGAAAATTAGTCACCAAGCCTTTAGGCTGTGTTCCAGCCAGTTCCCATACAAACATTTATGCTAGACTGTGGTGTAACTTAAAGTGCATGTACAGCAAACACTTTTTTGGGGATAAAGTGGGGAGGGTTTAAAACGCCTGCTCATTTAAATTTTTGCAATTTGCTTACCACTGGGAAAATGTCTTTCTGTCCCAGAGATGCAACATGAAGTTAGAGGAAATCTTCAAAAGCGAGGAAACAATCCCCTCTTAGACATTTGTCCCTGAAAACAGGTGTCCCTGCTAGAAGATTTCATCTTACCTTCTATTTGTCCCCCTCTGTCTTTGTGATAGTAGTCATCAGGACAAACAGAGGATCAATCTCCACAATGGAAGATTTGCATACTATAAAAAATAAATAAAAAAAGGAAGATAAATTGACTTTGAATATTCTTTCTACATTCCCTGACAGTTATCATATGTCTTGTTAGCAAGTGCATTTCTTGTAGATATTTCAGTTTATGCTAAGTTGAAGTAAAAGGCTTACTGGTTTCAATGATCTCATTTTCATGCACCTTGGCCTCTGGCAGAAAGTGTGAAATAAGCAAGATCCCTCTTGTTCAAATACGTGGGATTATCAAATCCAGAAGTCAACCTCAAATGACTGGAAGTGACAGGGGCACAGAGAAAAAGGGTTTATCTGTTATACACGGCAGTGCAATCAGGAGCCTGTGTAACATACTGTATTTAGTGTTTTCAAACCTTGTTAACAATGCTGCCTCTCATTACTGGGCATAACCTCTGCAACTATCACTCTAATGGCCTGCTTGGGGAATTTTTAATACAGGCAGTGGGTAAGGTTGTCAACCACTGGTTTGAGGCTTGTCGGTACCAAAGACGCAGAAATATGGAACACTACAATTTAGAAACCAATTTGTCTGGAGTACGGGCAGCACAGTAAAATAAATGATGTAACCATGTTTTCACTGTCGAGCTAACATTTGTCCTTTTTTTCCAAGCAACATGGCAGGGATACACTTACATTTCAAAGGTTTCTACATTAAATAAAAGGTTTGCATAGTAAAAGTATGCTTCCTCCGTTGGATTTATAAGGAAATTTCTACAACTACAGCTATAAAAAGGTCATCAAGGTCTATTGAATATTTGCCTTTCTAACCTTTAGCTTGTATGTGCACAATTATCTTGAAGGGTAGTACAATATAGTCAACTTGATATGTAATGCGTTTGCTCACACTGGAGCCAGGTGTGCCTGGAGCAAGCGGTTAGTGTCTGTATTATAAGGCTATCGATCGATCAAAAGGCATCCGATACTTGCAGAAAACAGAAGAGGATGTGAATGACAGACCTCGGTCCCTTAGCACCTGACAACAGCCATGCCGTTAAAGCCAGCGGATGAAAGTAGGATGAAGTATAGGACCTTGCGACAGAAGGTCCTCTCACATCGGCAGTTGCCAAGGAACATCCGCCACCATCCAAACTATGTCGGTGTACCAGGGACGCCAAGGCCAATCTGGGGCAATTAGAATCACTGGAATCGCCTCGGTCTCCACACTGCGAAGCAGACGAGGGAGAAGTTTTAGCGGGGGGAGGCATAAAATCAGCCGATAATGCCCCCCGTGGAGCTACCAGCGCATCTGCCGCGTCCGCCCAGGGATCTTGGCCACAAACCTTAATACCTTCCGATTGAGGTGAGAAGCCAGGAGATCCACATCTGGCGTGCCCCATCTCAGGCAAGGAAGTCAAAATACATCCGGATGTAGCGACCATTCCCCTTGGTCCAGCATCTGATGACTTAGGTAGTCCGCTTGCCAGTTTTCTACGCCTGGAATGTACACGGCCAATAGAGCCGGCCCGCGTCTCGCTCTGCCCTCCGCAGGATGTGAGCGACCCTCCAATGCTGCAGCCAAGCTCCTCGTTCCTCCTTGATGGTTGACATACGCTACCAGCGTGGCGTTGTTCGACTGGATCCTGACTGGGTGTCCCTGCAGTCTGTGACCATGTGGAGAGGCACCGCCTGATCGCGCAAAGTTCCAACACATTGATCAGCAGGCGGGATTCTTCCTGTGTCCAGCGACCCTGTGCCGACTGTACGCCCCAAACTCCCCCCCCCCCCAGCGGTCAGGCTGGTGTCCATCATGATCACCGTCCAATGAAAAGGAAGGAACGACCTCCCAGACTGAAGGGCCGGAGACCTCAGCCACCAGACCAGGGATTCCCTGATTCTAGGTGGCTCACCTGAATTAGATAATCCAGAGACAACGGAGACTTGTCCCATTTGGACAGAATCTCCTTTTGCAAGACTCAAGTGTGGAATTGAGCATATGGTACCGCCTCAAAAGTGGCCACCATGAGACCCAGGACTCGCATGCAAAAGCGCAGTGAAGACCACCTGCGGGATGCCAACAGCTTCACCGCAGACTGAAGAGTCTGCAGGTTGTCTGAAGGGAGAAAAACTCTTGCCTCTGAGGTGTCCAGAATCAAGCCCAGGTACTCCAGGCATTGAGTCAGCACCAACACCGACTTCTAGAGGTTCAGTACCCAACCAAACTCCCGAAGAGTCTGACTGGCGATTGCCACATCCTCCCCTAATCCTGAGGCAGAAGCTGCTCTCAGAAGGAGGTCGTCCAGGTATCCCACGATCATGATCCCTTGTTGCCTCGCCAAAGCCAGAATCGGGCCGAGCACCTTGGTGAAAACCCTTGGAGCCCATGCCAGGCCAAAAAGGGAGAGCTACAAATTGGTAGTGCTCGTCCCTGACCGCAAATCGCAGGAACTTCTGATGCCCAACGCATATGGGGACATACAAGTATGCGTCATTGATGTCCAAGGATGCCAGAAAATCCCCCGGATGTAGTGCAGCGACCACAGAGTGAACCAATTCCATCCTAAACCTTCGTACTTTTACAAAGCAGTTGAGCCTTGAGATCCAGAATCGGACGGACCCAGTCCTTCTTTGGGACTACAAACAGATTGGAGTAGAATCCCTGAAACCTTTCCAGCGACGGCACAGGTATCACCCCACGCCTCAAAAAATGTCCTCTATTCAGCATGGTCTTAGTATGTAGATAGTAATGGTGCACACATTTAACAGAACCAAATCTCCTTTGGGGAAAAAAGGCAAAATTATTTCATTCACTACCCAACTTAAAAAAAAAAAGACAATGGAACAATATAACCTAGCTAGTGACACCCTTCTTATAGCTCAACTGAACCTAGCACAGCCTCATACGTTGGAACATAAAACGGGCATGGCATGCAGCCAAGCGCCAATTTAAGCTATGGGCAGACCAACATGAGAACATTAAAATCTTCCTATGCTGCGGTTCAATACCATAGTGTAAGAGAAATTCAGTTAACCAGCACGCATGGTCACACATGTGCCGGAATACTAGCATGTGCTCAAGAAGAAATCTGCATTTGCGCATGCGTGAGCACGCACACACTCGTGCCAAACGGTCTATCTAAACCAAGCAATCACATGAACACATGGCTGAGTGGTCTTTCAGCTTGTTCCTGCTTGCCCTTGGCCTCATCTGCTTCCTGCCTACCTGTGTTTGACCCAGCTTGATCTCAACCCTTCCCTGGACTTCTGCCTGCCTACTTGTGACCTTGGCCTGTGTTTGACTCTACTCATGTCTCATGCTCCTGTATCTTGCTGTCCGATTGTGTACGGACTCTATATTGCATCCCGTTTCTGCTTTAGCCTCACGTTCCTGTACCTGCATTGCCTGGCTGACGACTCCTTGGCTTATGTTCTGGTTATGCTTCTGCCTACTGATCCAGGGTCACAGAGTTCCTGTTTCGGGTGCCTGTCTGGTGATCTACGGCCATAATTTCCCCGTCAAGCCTCAGCTGGTGCCACCTGCTATACCAGCCCTCATGCCACTCTGTGTCCTACACTCCATGTCAGCTCTACCAGGGTTGTTGGTCAGGAGGTACAAGAGAAGCCCCCTCTACAGATTGATCTCCACCAGGTATGTGACACATAGATTTGGAAACAAAGCGGGCAGACTTCTGGCATGCCTGTGTAAAGGCTCTTTTTGCCATTCACATATTACGACTCTACAATCCCCTTCAGTGTCTATCCTTCCTTCCCCTAAGGATTTTGAATCTCTCCTGACCGAATATTATAAGCGCCTTTACAAGGCCAACCCCATTGACTTGACTAATGCTTCCATTTTCCTGGAGAAACTCCAACTGTCACATCTTACCTCAGCTCAACTTGAAGCCTTAAATGCCCCCCATCTTTTTAGAAGACATATCCTACACTATCAAAGGACTAGCCGACCCCAGGGCCTGATGGCTACAATGACGATTTTTTTTTTAAATGAGCCAAGATTATCTTCCTAGTACCTTATGCTCAGTGATGTGGCAGGGCGGACCTCATCTCCCCACAGGGTCACAGGCCCATATAAAATTATAACCAAAAAAGAGTAAGGGCCCCACATTGCCAGGGTGTTCTAGGCCCATATCTCTTAATGTGGATGCCAAAATCCTCTCCAAGTTTGTTGCTGCTCGCCCTGCTGCCTGCCATCATTCACCCAGCCCAAGGCGGCTTTGTTCCAGGCAGATTTGCGATGCTTACGATTTTCTAGCCTTAGAACATACCAATCTCTTGCCCAATGCAGATACTGCCCATTCTCTCATTAGACGCCAAAAAGGCCTTTGATAACATTAGCTTTCAACGGCTTTTAGTTATGGAGGTTTTTGGCTTCTCAGGTCCAGTATTAGATTTCATTCAATGCATGTATTCCTCTCCTTCTGCACGCCTGGTCACCTCTGAAATTTATCTTGGGCCCCATTGATTTAGGTAAAGGGACTCAGCAGGGATGTCCTTTATCATCACTACTTTTTATTATACCTATAGAACCCCTATCTAGACTACTAAACACTACTACAAGATAAAGTGGCATCGCGATTAGCAAACATGCTCTCCAAGCCGCACTTGATTGTGAGGTTGTCCTTGACTCCCATGTCTAAAATGGCCACCCTTAATAAATCTTTATGGACTTCCGAACGTGCCCTCGATTCCATATAAATTTTGATAAAAGTGAATATGTTCCTCTTTATATCTCCCCTTTTAGCATAGCTACACATCACCCATCTGATGATTAACATTGGCCAGCCAGCCACCCACCCACAGCAGGGTGCACCGTGCCAGACAGTTTTAACCTTCTCTGTTAACACAGTTTCCCACACACAGCTCATGTGTAAGGTAAAGTCTACAGGCTTGGAAAGATCAATTTGTAAATGAATAGAAAACTGGCTAAAAGACAGGATTCGGAGATTAGTGGTTAATGATTCTTACTCTGAATGGTCTAAGGTTATCAGTGGTGTACCCCAAGGTTCAATGTTAGGACCCTTAGTTTTTAATATATTTATAAATGATATAGGGTTTGGGATTAAGAGTACCATTTCTGTCTTTGCAGATGACACTAAGCTATGCAGTGGAATAACGTCCTTACAGGATGTCTCCAATTTACAAGCCGACCTCAATGGGCAACAAAGTGGCAAATGAGGTTTAATGTTGATAAATGTAAAGTTATGCACTTGGGTGCTAAGAATATGCATGCATCATACATACTAGGGGGGAGTACAATTGGGATAATCAATGGTGGAGAAGCATCTGGGGTTTTTAGTAGATCATAAGATCAATAATGGCATGCAATGCCAAGCTGCGGTTTCCAAAGCAAGCAAAGTCCTTTCTTGCATTAAGAGAGGTATGGACTCCAGAGAGATATCATTTTGCCCCTGTACAAATCATAAGTAAGATCTCATCTGGAATATGGAGTTCAGTTTTGGGCACCAGTTCTTAAAAAGGAAATCAGGGAACTGGAGAAAGTGCAGAGAAGGGCAACCAAACTGATAAGAGGCATGGAGGAGCTCAGCTATGAATAGAGATTAGAGAAACTTAATTTATTCCCTCTTGAGAAGAGGGGATATGATCAACATATACAAATACATAATTGGTTCATATAGTGAACTTGGTGTTGAGTTATTCACTTTAAAGGTCATCACAGGAGGACAAGGGGGCACTCATTACGTTTCGAGAAAAAAAGATTTCATCTCCAAATACAGAAACGTTTCTTCACAGTAAGAGCTGTGAAAATGTGGACTAGACTCCCTCCAGAGGTGGTTCTGGCTAGCTCAGTATTTTTTTTCCCCTGCTATAGCAAATTGGATCATGCTTTGCTGGGGGTTTTCTCCTTTCTCTGGATCAACTGTGGGTATAGGCTTATGTATATGGGATTCAATTTTTGTTTTTGTTGGATGAACTGGATGGAATTGTGCCTTTTGTCAACTTAACTATGAATCTATGTAACAATGTAAATGCTTTAAAAGATGGATGCAGAGAAAAAAAGTAAAAGTGTGGTCTGGGACTATTTCTCATCTCAACCATCCCCAGGAAAAGCAGCAGTGTGCAACACATGCACAAACATATGAGCATGGGATCAGCAACTGCAAAAAACTAAAATATATAAAATCTTTGGGTCCATCTAAGAGTTCATCATGTTTAAGAGTTCATCTGTGCTGCATTATATATAATGCATCACAAAGAAAACAAACTGAATCACAAAATACCACTATCCCGGGTAACAAGATAGGCTTCAAAAAAGTGTCTGGATTTGGATAGAAGATCCCAACTGCTGGACAGAGTAATCACAGAGATGATAGTTACCGATAACCAGCCATTTACAATGGTGTCTGACTCGGGATTTAGGCGGTTGATGTCAATAGCAAAGCCAAGGTACACACTGAAGGGTGAAAAGTATTACCAAACCGAAATGCTGGGTAAGATTCACCAAAGGTAGTTGAGAGAGTAAAGACTATGCTGGCAACTCACTCTCATTCACGACTGACTTCATTGAAAGCAGATGGACAAAAAGACAATTGTTGTTGAATACAAAAGTGATGCAAGGATTCCACACTAGGAAGTACATTAGAAAAATGTTGATAGGCATGCTTGAAGACTGGGGAATAAACAAATACAAAGTGATGCATGTGCTTCGAGACAGCAGAGCAAACATGGTGAAAGGAATGAAGCTTGCTGAAGTATCATAGCTTAGTTGCATGGCAAACACCCTACAACTTGTGGTAAATGATGGTCTTTCCAGCCAGAGAGCTTCAATAGATATAATTGTCATTCTAAAGAGGTGTGCAGGCCATTTTCACCATTCAAACCTTGCTAAGCAGCGACAGAGGTGCATTCAGGAAGACTGTGCCCTTTCCAAAAAATAGATTTTTTTGTACTCACTGTAAAATCCTTCTTTGTCATCCATGGACAGGAGAGGACTAGGCAGAAACATGTTAAAGTAACATGTATTTAATTATCTAACAGAGTTGAACAGCCCTGCTCAGGGGGCGGTCCCTCCGGACATAACCCTCCTCCCTGCAGCATGCAGCCTCAGTTCGTAACAAGCAGTACAAACCTAGAAAGTAGGGGTGGGTGCCAAAAATCCTATTTTCTCTTATCGTCCATGGACGAACACAGCTCCGTAAATCTTGACAAGTGGGACATCCCCAGGCAGTGTAAAAAAAACAAGGGGTGGGAACAGTATCAGTAAAAAGCAACTTAGCTTCACCCCAAAACAAGCAGAGCTCCTCAACTGAGAAGTTGCATCTTTAACCAAAGGTATTGAAGATACAGGGCTTTTATACACCCTTCCTTCCCAGACCAATTTTTAGCTTTCAGCGCTCTCACACTTTGAATGACAATTACTCAGTCATGCTACACTGTACCCAAATCAAATTTTTTATAATTTTTTTCTCACAAATAGAGCTTTCTTTTGGTGGTATTTAATCACTGCTGGGTTATTTATTTTTTGCAATATAAGCAAAAAAAGAGAGAAAGTTTCTAGTGTAAAATTTTGCAAATAAGTAATTTTTCTTCATAAATTGTGGGGCAAAATGTATACTGCTACATATCTATAGTAAAAATAACCCCAAAAAAATGTATATTACTTGGTCTCTGTGAAAGTTATAGGCCCGGATTCACAGAGACTTACGCCAACGTATCTACTGATACGCCGTCGTAAGTCCAAATGAGCCCTGTCGTATCTATGCGCTGATTCTTTAAATGATATACGCCTGAATTTTGCCAAGATACGACCGACGTAAGTCTCCTACGCTGTCGTATCTTGGGTGCATATTTACGCTGGCCGCTAGGGGCGCTTCCGTTGATTTACGCGTCGAATATGTAAAATGAGCTACATACGCCGATTCACGAACGTACTCTCGCCTGTCGCTGTAATCTACGTCGTTTACATAAGGCGTTTGTCCGGCGTAAAGTTAAACCACCAAAAAGCTGGTCTAAGTCGTTTAGGGTATGGACGTCGGAACTGCCGTCGGATTTTACATTGTGTACGCAAGTCGTACGTGAATGGGGCTGGGCGTAAGTTACGTTCACGTCATACGCATTGAGCCGTCGTATCTTAGGGAGTATTTGCGACGTGATTCTGAGCATGCGCCGTTCGTTCGGCCATGCATTTACAAGCTTCATTATAATACTACACGCCCACTGCCTTGCTACTTTGAATTAGGCGGGCTTACTCTGGCCATTTTACGTTACGCCGGCGCGAGAAAGGGAGCAAGTGCTTTGTGAATACACTACGAGCCTCTCTATGTTACGTCGGCCTAGCGCATATCAGATGCACTACGCCGCTCTAAAGATACGCCAATCTCTCTGAATCTGGCCCATAGAGTCTACAAGCTATGGTGCAAATCTTTGAAAAATTATCACATCTGATCACACCTGATGTACTGAAGGCCCATCTAAATTCTTGGGACCCTAACAAGCCAGGAAAGTACAAATAACCCCCAAATTACCCCTTTTTGGAAAGGAGACATTCCAAGGTATTTAGTAAGAGGCATGGTGAGTTTTTTGAAGTTGTAATTTCTTTATCGTACATCACGGGACACAGAGCAGCATAGCCATTACATATGGGTTATATAGTGTACCTTCAGGTGATGGACACTGGCACTCTCCGACAGGAAGTTACCTCCCTATATAACCCCCACCCATAGTGGGAGTACCTCAGTTTTTTCGCCAGTGTCTTAGGTGTTGGTGCACGTTGAAGGTTGTGCCTACAGTTTGTCCTTGGGACCAGGGCCAGCCGACCGGATCCGTCCAAGGTGCTTCATAGCCAAAGTGGACGGTACCCGGGCCCCAATTCGTGGATGGGGTTTTGCCTATAATGCCTCTCCTTGGAGGGCTGGACTCTGGGTTCCAGGACTGGGTTTTTTAACCTATGGATACCTGCTGCCAGTAGTGCTGTATAGGTCCAGGTGTGTGGTGTTCCTGACTTGGACCCCGGTCCCTGAAGGTCTATGACCATACCCACGGTGAAGGGGGAAGATTGGGCCTCTTGCGTGAGCAATACCCTGCGGCGTGGAAAGGTAAGCGGGGGGCCCACGGAACTTGGTTTGTCAGTGGGCCCCCCACAGGGGACTCTGGGGTAAAGCCTTTTTCTATGCCTCTGTGCATGGGCTAAAAGAGAAACCACAAGGTCTGCAGGACTGGATGGCTCAGACACCCAGATATACTGTTCCTCTGGCTGGGCTAATAGACTGCTGCTGCTGCTACAAAGAGGTGTTTGGCTCCATGAGATGTAAAAAGGGGGCATGTCAGGTTTAAAGTACTTACTTCCTGGTATCTGTGTGTGGCTTCCAGCAGCTCCTGGGCTCCTCTCCCCACATGGCTTCCTGCTTCCTTCAGAGCGGCGTCGGGAGCGCGCGCGCGTGCGCGCGCACTGTTATAGACGGCGGGCACGCCAACGCTGCGTGGAGGGGGCGGGGGACGCCCGGGGAGTCCCCTCCCCTCTGTGCATCAGAGGGGGAAAACTCTATTTAGCCTGTCAGTCTGCTGAAGGCTGTGAAGGGACACGGAGCAGCGATGCTGAGCTGAGCAGGATAGGTTTGCCTATGTTATGCTGACACAGTGACACCTAGTGGCCGTTTTTTTGTACACACCTCACTAAAGAGCTGTTTAAGCTCATATTTTCTCTAGAAAGCCGGTGTACTAAGCAGCAGTCAGAGTACTTGTATTATTAGGTGCTCTCCTAGCCCAGCATTAAGGGAAGCAATATTAGGATGTGATTAAGCCCTTGGGGCACAATATTGTTATCTCTCGTTAGGTTTTGGGAAGTTTAGTTTCTGTCTAACATTACCCTAGCCTAATTTTTTTCCTCATTTATTTAAATGTGTGTTTTTTTCTCCAGCTATTACAGTTAGTTGTATATTAGCGGAGTATCTCAGATTTGTTTATTATGGCTCCTAAGGGTGCAGGGAACGCTAAAAATGCTAAAGGTGTTAAAAAGCCAAAGGGTTCCCCATCGGGCTCGGAGGATATTTCCCAAAATCCAGCTGCCCCTACCTCCCCGGAGGATCCGGAGGTTGCTGCCCTGGGTAAGCCATCGGGGTTGCTAGGTGCTACGGCTGGCCCTATTCAACCAACTCCTTCCTATGTCACGGAAGAGATGTTAGCCTCCACCTTGGGTGGATTTGAAAAAAGGATGGCCGCTTTTATTACGGCCTCTTTATCTGGGAAAAAGCGGGCTAGGTCCCCGTCTCCCAGGTTTGAATCTCCTGAGGAAGATGTCCTTTCCACTGAGGAATTGGAAGATGCAGGAGACCAGGCCGAGGATCACCTGGACCATTTAGGTTCTGAGGATTCTACTATAGAGGAACCTTTTTCAGCTTCTCACGCAGAAAAACTGTGGGTTCAGTCCTTAACGGATATGGTACGGTCAGCTTTTAAAATGCCTTTGCCTCAGCCTCTGGCTTCCGCTGTGTCCTCATTGGGCTCCCTAAAGGCGCCCCAAGCCAACCTGGTGTTCCCGGTTCATCCTTTGTTAAGGACCTGATATTTCAGGACTGGGTTAAGCCAGACAGGATTTTTTTGCCTCCTAAAAGGTTCGCAGTTATGTACCCTTTAGAGGAGGAGTTTTCGAAAAAATGGGCTGTCCCCACTGTTGACGCAGCCATATCATGTGTCAATAAAGCTTTAACGTGTCCAGTGGACAATATTCACATGTTCAAAGATCCTGTGGATAAAAGGCTTGAGACCTTACTGAAGGCATCCTTTGCCACAGCGGGGGCAGTGGTCCAGCCAGCCGTAGCTGCCATTGGCGTCTGCCAGGCTTTAAAGGACCAAGCAAAACAGGCCCTAAAGGACCTCCCGGCTCAACAGGCTCAGGACTTGGCCGACCTACCTAGAGCTTTATGTTTCGCGGTAGACGCCATCAAGGATTCAATCCAACAGGCGTCCCGCCTATCCCTGTTTTTGGTTCACATGAGAAGACTACTTTGGTTAAAGAACTGGTCTGCAGAAACCCCCTGCAAAAAGCTCCTTACAGGATTCTCCTTTCAAGGAGAGAGATTGTTTGGAGAAGATCTTGACAAATATATTCAAAAGATCTCTAGTGGTAAGAGCACCCTCTTGCCGGTTAAGAAGAGGTTCCGGGGTCCCTCTTTTAAGCGTCCAACCTCTCCAGTTCCAGGGCCCTCATTCTCTAGGCAGTATCGACGGCCTCCTGGACGCGCAGCTGCAAACAGGCCACAGGGGCAAGCTGCAGGGAACAAGAGACCGTGGAACCGTAAGCCGGTTAAGGCTGCCCCTAAGGCAGCCTTGTGAAGGGGCGCCCCCACTCTCTCGGGTGGGGGGAAGACTCCGGTTCTTCTCGGAGTTGTGGGGGGCCAAAGTTACCGACCAATGGGTTCTGTCCTCAGTGACTCAGGGGTACAAGCTGGAGTTTCGGGAGTTCCCCCCTCCTCACTTTCAAGCGTCAAGACTTCCAGGCGACCCTCAAAAGCAGGCATCACTTCTGTCCGCCCTAGAGCGACTCCTATCTCAAGGAGTGATTATGGAAGTACCAGCAGGGGAGCAGGGACAAGGGTTTTACTCAAACCTCTTCATTGTCCCGAAGCCAAACGGCGACGTCAGGCCTATACTGGACCTAAAGTCATTAAACCGCTTTTTAAGAGTCCGGTCCTTTCGAATGGAGTCCATTCGTTCGGTGGTGGCCGCCCTTCAAGGAAGGGAGTTCTTGGCCTCCATCGATATAAAGGACGCGTACCTGCACGTTCCGATTTTCCCAGGCCATTACAGGTTTCTGCGTTTTGCCCTAAACTATCGGCATTATCAGTTCGTGGCTCTTCCGTTCGGACTAGCCACGGCCCCTCGGGTTTTTACGAAAATCCTGGCCCCCGTGTTAGCCATCCTAAGGGAACAGGGCATTCTGGTCATGGCCTACTTAGACGATCTTCTGGTAGTCGACCACTCAGCCGCCGGCTTAAATCGGGCAGTGTTGCTAGTAGTAAACTGCCTAGAGTCCCTGGGTTGGGTTCTAAACCGGGACAAATCGGCCCTACAGCCCACAAGAAGGTTGGAGTATCTAGGTCTGATTTTAGATACAAGACGACAACGGATCTTCCTTCCCCAGTCCAGAGTGGACTCGATAAGGGAGTTAATCCAGGTAGTCCTAAGCAGCACAAGGCCATCTATACGCCTCTGCATGCGCCTGTTGGGAAAGCTAGTGGCCACCTTCGAGGCAGTGCCCTATGCCCAGATCCATTCTCGGAGGCTACAGAGAGCAATTCTCACGGCCTGGGACAAAAGACTCCAGGCCTTGGATCTTCCCTTCTTTCTTCCCTATGCGGTAAGGCAGAGTCTGTGTTGGTGGCTAGTCACAAAAAATCTTCTGAAAGGAAGATCGTTCAATCCCCCCTCATGGAGGATAGTAACCACGGATGCCAGCCTATCGGGCTGGGGTGCAGTCCTAGACGATTTAACCCTGCAGGGGAAATGGTCAAGGGCAGAATCAGCCCTACCCATAAATGTCTTAGAGATCCGAGCAGCTCGGTTGGCTCTTTTGGGCTGGACGGAGATTCTGCAGGGCTCCCCAGTAAGGGTACAATCCGACAATGCCACTGCCGTAGCTTATATAAACCACCAGGGCGGCACCAGGAGTCAGGCAGCCCAGAGGGAGGTGGATCGGATCTTTTCATGGGCAGAAGCCCATGTCCCCTGCATCTCAGCTATCTTTATCCCCGGGGTGGACAATTGGCAAGCGGACTTCCTCAGCCGCCAACAGATGTCCCCAGGGGAGTGGTCCCTCCATCCCGAAGTGTTCCAGGACATCTGCCGGAAGTGGGGTACTCCGGAGGTGGACGTTATGGCGTCCAGATTCAATGCCAAAATAGCAAAGTTTGTCTCTCGAACGAGGGATCCATTGGCCTGCGGGACGGATGCCTTGGTGTGCCCTTGGCATCAGTTTGCGCTAATCTATGCCTTCCCTCCAATACGGATGCTACCCCGTCTTCTTCACAGAATTCAAAGGGAACGCAAGCCAGCGATTCTAGTGGCCCCAGCGTGGCCCCGAAGACCTTGGTACTCCTTGATAAAAAGGATGACGGTAGAGGAGCCTTGGGTCCTCCCTCTACGTCCGGACCTCCTCTCACAAGGGCCATTCTACCATCCTGCCTTACAGGCCCTAAATTTAACGGCCTGGCGGCTGAGTCCCTGATTCTCAGAAACAGAGGCCTTTCAGGGCAGGTCGTTTCCACCCTTATAAGCGCAAGAAAACCAGTTTCCAGGTTAATATACTATAGGGTGTGGAAGGCATATATTACCTGGTGTGAAACCAGGAAATGGGATCCCCGCAAATATACCATTGGGAGAATCCTGGAGTTTTTACAGTTGGGAGTGGAAAAAGGTTTGGCGGTCAGCACAATCAAGGGGCAGGTGTCTGCCTTGTCGGTCTTCTTCCAGAGACCTTTGGCTGCCCATTCTTTAATGAAATCCTTTTTACAAGGTGTTATTCGGGTGAATCCCCCGATTAAAGCTCCCCTGTATCCTTGGGATCTAAATTTGGTTCTATCGGCCTTGCAAAGGCAGCCCTTTGAGCCCTTGTCCGCGATCCCTTTGGTCCTTTTGACTAGGAAACTAGTATTTCTGGTGGCCATGGCATCCGCCAGAAGAGTGTCGGAGTTAGCAGCCTTGTCATGTAAGGCACCTTATTTATTACTGCATAGGGACAGGGTCGTTTTGCGGCCGCTTCCGTCCTTCCTGCCTAAGGTGGTATCGAATTTTCACCTTAATCAAGATGTGATTCTTCCATCATTTTTTCCAAAGCCTTCTTCTAAGGAAGAGAGGTTACTGCATTCCTTGGATGTAGTTAGAGCTGTAAAGATTTACTTGGAAGCTACAGCCCAGATTCGTAAGACGGACGTCTTATTCATTCTGCCGGAAAGGCCCAAGAGGGGCCAGGCAGCGTCTAAAGCCACTATTTCTAAGTGGATTAGGCAGACTATTATACAGGCCTATGGCCTGAAGGGGAAGAGTCCACCCTTATCGGTTAAGGCTCATTCCACTAGAGCTATGAGTGCCTCTTGGGCAGCGTATCACCAGGTCTCTATGGCTCAGGTTTGCAGGGCAGCAACCTGGTCATCTGTCCACACATTTGCAAAATTTTATCAAATGGACGTTAGGAGGAACGCCGATTCAGCTTTTGGGCAGGCGGTACTCCGGGCCGCAGTTTAATCTCCTCTTGTCCGGTGGCACCTCCTGTTTGGTTTTTTTCTGGTTGTCTCCCTCCCCTCATGAAGCATTGCTTGAGGACATCCCATATGTAATGGCTATGCTGCTCTGTGTCCCGTGATGTACGATAAAGAAAAAGGGATTTTTATTAACAGCTTACCTGAAAAATCCTTTTCTTGTAGTACATCACGGGACACAGAGCTCCCACCCCTCTTATGGGGAATTTTGGGAGGCATATTGCTTGCTACAAAACTGAGGTACTCCCACTATGGGTGGGGGTTATATAGGGAGGGAACTTCCTGTCGGAGAGTGCCAGTGTCCATCACCTGAAGGTACACTATATAACCCATATGTAATGGCTATGCTGCTCTGTGTCCCGTGATGTACTACAAGAAAAGGATTTTTCAGGTAAGCTGTTAATAAAAATCCCTTTTTTTTCCCACAATTCTTGGGAAATACTTTTTTTTTCACAAAATTGTCATAACAACAAGTTATTTCTCTTACACAGCATATGCATACTTGCAATGACACCCCAAAATACATTCTGCTACTCCTCCTGAGTATAGTGATACCACATGTGTGAGACTTTTACACAACCTGGCCACATACAGAGGTCTAACATCCAAGTAGCACCGTCAGGCGTTCTAGGAGCATAAATTGCACATCTTATTTGATGACAACCTATCACACTTTTGAAGGCCCTGGAGCACCAGGTCAATGGAAATGCCCACAAAATGACCCCATTTTGAAAAGCTAACACCCCAATGTATAATCTATGAGGCATAATGAATGGTCTCTTGAATGGTTCATTTCTTTCCAGAAGTTTTTGGAATATGTGGAAAAAAAATTAAAACACATTTTTTTTATACAAAGTTGTCCATTTATAAGATATTTCCAACACATAGCATGTACATAGCAAAACTGACACCCCAAAATACATTCTGCTACTCCTCCTGAGTATGGCGATACCACATGTGAGACTTTTACACAGCCTGGCCACGTACAGAGGCCCAACATTGAAGTAGCACTGTCAGGCATTCTACAAGCATAAATTACACATCTCATTTCTCAACCAGGTACTGGTTTCTGGCAGGAACTCTAGTGGCAGGTATTCTGGTGAGGTGGTGAGTACTCTGGTGCCGGGTATTCTGGTGGCTGGCACTCTGGTGGCAGGTGGTGAGGTGGCAGGTACTCTGGTGGCAGGTACTCTAGTGGCAGGTGGTGAGTACTTTGGTGAGGTGGCGGGTACTCTGGTGAGGTGGCGGGTACTGTGGCGAGATGGCGGGTACTGTGGTGAGATGGCGGGTACTATGGTGAGATGGCGGGTACTGTGGTGAGATGATGGGTACTCTGGTGGCAGGTATTCTGGTGAGATGTCAGGTATCCTGGTGAGATGGCAGGTACTCTGGTGAGGTGGCAGGTACTCTTGGCGGGTACTCTGGTGAGGTGGCATGTACTCTGGTGGCGGGTACTCTGGGGGCAGGTACTAGATGACAGGTACTCTGGTGGCAGGTACTAGATGACAGGTACTCTGGTGGCAGGTACTAGATGACAGGTACTCTTTATTTTGGGGGGAGGGGCAATCTGGACACAGTAGTACATGTGTAGTGTTGTGTAATGCACTGTTAGCTGATCTCCTCCTCACACTGGATCGGTGTGTGAAGAGGAGAACCCAGCAACAGTAAATTACACACAATGGTGTGTTTTGTTTACATTTAGTGACCGGCTGTGATTGGACACATCCGGTCACGTGGTAAAGATCCAATTTCAAGTTTTTTTTTTCACCTTAATGCATAGGATGCATTAAAGTGAAAAAACACAAGGGTTTACAACCCCTTTAATAAATGAAACCACCAAAACTGAGATTTGTATTTACTCGGGTTATCTTTGTGTAATAATAAAATGTGTTTGATGATCAGAGTCATTAAGTGTCACAAATATGCAAAAATAAAAAAAAATAAAAGGGGGGAAATACTTTTTCAATACCTGTAATAAATAAATACATTGCCTAAAGTAAGGGGAACTTAGACAATTATCTCCAGAACGGTTGTCCCCACTAAAAGATTTCCTCTTACATCTCACTTTCTATCTACAAACAAATGTACAGTAGAAACTCCCCAACAGAAATAGAGAAAGCTAATTACATTTGATTGAAGGCCTAACTTGATAGAGGGCCCACCAGTTCAAACAAATAGAAATTAATCCAATATCATTTAGTTTGTAGACAACATTAATGTCATCAGGTTTCCCTTAGGTACCACCAACATACAAAAGCTTAGACAAATGGAGGGGTTTGTGCCATAAAGAAACCGGGCCAAGCAACCAAATAGAAAAAATAGTAGCTGTTTAAAAAGGTTTTCAGGGGTCACTGGACAACGTATAGCAAGTACCACATTACAAGATTTTCTGAGACCACAGGTTCATTTTAAAACTATGTTAAAGTGGAGTCAGAAAATTAAGTGCCTCTAGAAAACTTCAGGATGGCCACATTTGCAGGAATAACTACATTAAACAGAAGTGCCTATACTGTTTTAAATCCAGTAATTTGCTTTCTTTCCCTGCTCTGCATATGCTCAGTTGCGCTATTTCTTTTAGTACATTACGGCACACAGTGCACCAGTAATTACTACATGGGTTATAGGTCACCTTCAGGTGATGGACACTGGCATAATCAAGACTGGAAGTCCCCCTTTATATAATCCCTCCCACATGGGGAGTGCCTCTACAATCGTATTCATTCAAAAAAACAAAAACAAAGGCAAAAGTTGATGGTACGCTTCTCTTTGGAGAGCTGGGCCCTGGGATCCAGCACCTTGGTCACATTGCTATACCACAGGTTGCTCTGGCAGGGGCGCTGTACAGGTCCAAGGCAGTGGACCCTAATAAATAAAAGGGGACCCTGTCCTTGAAGGTTTGGCATAACTCCAAGGCCGCCGTGATGGGTAGAAATTGGGTCACTGTGCCAATTCCAGTAGTACCCTGTGGTGGGAACGATATGTTAAGAAGATCCCGTGGTCTTTTTTATGAATAGTTGATGTTTTGCCTGTGTTTTTCTCCTACAACTAAAGAGTGTGCAGCAGCAAACCTGGTGTCAGCATCCCATGCCTGCCTGGTTTAAAAGGTTTCCTCTCAGTTTGTCAGCCACCTAAGAAGAGGGGGGGGGAGTCTGGGGTTCCACCAGCAGCGAGACTTGGTTGACCAAGCTTAACCCTTGTCAGGCATTGTAGCTACCTCCAACACTCCAGCCTCTGCATTTGTCAATTAAGAGGACTTGGCTACGGCTCTGGCTGGTTTGGAGGGCAAGTTGGCTAGTTTGTTTGCGTTCCACCCCCCAGTCTGGGAAAGAACGCGACAGGCCCCTTCCCCTGCAGATCAGAAGTGGGTAGAGGATTCGGATGTACCTTAGAGGACCCAGTGGAAGGGCATCAAGATGGTTCCTCATTAGAGGGCTCAGCCATGGGGGAACCTTCACAACCTCACAGTCTCAAAGGTTGTTAATTCAATCGCTCACTGAGACAGTGCGTATTGGTTATAAGTTGCCCCTTACAGAGTCGGCCGAGGTCCCCTTTTCCTCTCTGGGTTCTCTGAGGCCTCCTAAAGGGGCTCATGCTTTTCCTATGCACCCGTTGCGGGAACAGCTTGTTTATGCTGACTGGGAATACCCAGACAGGCATTTTATTCCTCCTAAGGGATTCTCTCAAATGTATCCTATGTAGGAGACATTCACTAAGAAATGGAGGAGTGTGCCAGCGGTAGATTATGCGGTTTCTTCCCTAAATAAAAGCCTTACTTGTCCAATTGACAATGTTCAGGTGTTTAAGATCCAGCGGATAAAAGACTGGAGTCTTTGCTTAAAGCCTCATTCGATATGGCCGTTGTAGTTGCACAGCCTGCGATAGCAGCTATTGGTGTCTGTCAATTCCTTAAGAATAAGGGCGTCAGAGGGGAAGAAGTCCTGGTCCTTACAGAACTTCCTAAGGCCTTTTGTGTTGCAGTTTGACGCCATTAAGGATTCCATCCATCCAGACGTCACGTCTCGCTCTTCTGCTGGTACACATGCGAAGAATGCTATAGCTCAAGAATTGGTCAGCAGAGTTGCCTTGTAAGAAACGGTTGACTGGGTTTCTTTCATAGAGAGCGTTTATTTGGGGATGACTTTAGATAAGTACATCCAGAAGATCTCGGATGGAAAGAGTACCCTTCCTCCTGTGAAGAGAAGTAAGCATCCTTCATTTCTGCCTCTCCGTCGCCTGGAGCATCAGCCTCCAGGCAGTCACGACGGCCTCTGCCGTTAGCCCCTAGAGCAGTGGTTCTCAACCTGGGGGTCGGGACCCCCTTGGGGGTCGAATGATGATTTGCCAGGGGTCACCGAATCCTGGGCTGTTCCAAAAGCCTGCACCGCTCTCCCAGCCTCTTTGCCCACTCAGCCTCTTCGCAGGCGCCCATTCAGTTCATGGCATGGCTGGGGGGGCAGAGACTAGAGGTCAGCTGACTGGTGATGAATTTGAAGTGGGAGGGGCTGGAGAACACCCTATCTCCTGATTTCGGCAAAGGTGTCACTGCTACGAGACACCACAAAGGGGTTTTAATATTGTACAAGTGGAAGGAAGTCAAGGAGCTCCAAATGTTAATGGGTTAGGGGCGCAAATTACTTGTCTTGCCTTGCCTTGGGTGCTCACAACCCACACTACGAAAATAATTTTACCGTTAGGGGTCCCCACAACCTGGGAAATTTTATCAAGGGGTCACGGCACTAGGAAGGTTGAGAACCACTGCCCTAGAGGAAGGCCCCAAAGCCAGGCTCAGGGCCAGAAAAAAAGTCCTGGGGGCAAAAATCTGCTAAGCAGAGTCCCAAGGCCTCCCTATCAAGGGGTTCCCCCGCTCACACAGCAGGACTGCTCCTGCAGTTTGCAGGAGCCTGGCAGGAGGAGACTCAGGACAGATGGGACGTCTCCATAGTTTCTCTAGACTACAAGCTAGGAGTTTCGGCATTCCTCTGCCTCATTTTCTAAAATCGGGCATTCCCAAGGACCCGTTAAAGAGAACATTGTTTTTTCAGGCACTAGACCTGTTGCTGTCTCAAGGGGTGATCATAGAGACCCCCGTAAGAGAACAGGGAATGGGATTTTACTTAAACCCCTTTACATTGCACAAACAAAACGGAGATGTCAGACCCATGTTTACATCTCAAGGGTCTGAACCAATTTCTAGACATCCATCCTTTCACATGGAATCAATTTAGTCAGTGGCATCCTCCCTTTGGAGAGGAGAATTCCTAGTGTCAATAGACATCAAGGACACATATCTCCAAGTGGCAATTTTCCTTGCTCATCAGAGATTCCTGAGATTCACGGTAGAGCAGCAACACTTTCAGTTTGTGGCCTTGCCCTTCGGGTTGGCCACCGCACCACGAGTGTTTGCCAAGGTCCGGGCTCTGCGTTCGCAAGACTAAAAGCTCAGGTATCTGGAGCATCTGGGTTGGATTATCAACCTAGAAAAGTCATCCTTGCAGCCAGTAAAGGCTGGAATACCTGGGTCTGGTAGTGGACACAGCCCACAAGAGGGTGTTTTTTACCCCAGGCAAAGGTCTGCGCAATAAGAGATCTGGTTCACACGATCAAAACAAGGGAAGAGTCTCCCGCCCATCTCTGTATGAGATTGTTAGGGAAGATGGTAGGTTCATTCGAAGCAGTTTCCTATGCTTAGTTCTATTCAAGACTTTTGCAAAACACTATCCTGTCTGCCTGAAGCAGGAGAAGCCAGGATTTGGATTGTCCAATGTGTTTGACTCCAAGCATATGCCAAAGTCTCAATTGGTGGTCACTAACCGAAAGTTTGTAGAAGAGAATGATTTTCAGGGGGAATGGTCAGAGTCCGAGAAGACCTTGCCCATCAACGTTTTAGAATTTCGGCAGCACGCCTGTCCCTTAGGGTCTGGACAGGCAGACTGCAGGGATACCCTGTCAGGATCTAGTCTGACAATGCCATGACGATGGCCTATATCAGTTGCCAGGGCGGCACCAAGAGTCGGGGAGCTCAGAAAGGGGTAAACCGCATTCTGGTTTGGGCAGAAAAGCATGTTCCTTACCCATCTGTAGTGTTCATGCCAGGGGTAGGAAATTGGCAGGCAGACTTAAGCCGCCAGCTATTGCTCCCAGGGGAGTGGTCCCTACATCCAGATGTCTTTCTGACCATTTGCCGGAGGTGGGGTACCTCAGACGTAGATTATCTGCGCCCAGGTTCAACACAAAACTAGACAAGTTTGTGTCCAGGACAAGGGACCCACTCGCTTGCGGGACAAATACTTTGGTAACTCCTTGGAATCTGTTTTTTCTGATTTATGCATTTCTTCTAGTTCAGTTGCTTCCGTGCCTGCTGCGCAGGATCAGAAGGGAACAAAGACGGGTGATCCTGGTTGCCCCGGCATGGCCCAGGAGGTTCTGATATGTGAAAATCGTAAAGATGGCAGGGACAGATCCTTGGCCTCTATCATTGCGCCAGGATTTGCTGTCACAAGGGCCAGTATACCATCCTCCCTTACAAACGCTGAATTTGACGGTTTGGCTATTGAGTTCCTCACTAAAGGATTGGGGACTTTCAGGCTCAGTGGTAACCACCCTGATTAATGCAAGGAAGCCAGCTTCTAGGGCTATCTACTATAAGGTTTGAAGGCCTATGTTTCCTGCTGTGGAAACAAAGGTTGACATCCTCGCAAAAACAGCATAAGCAGGTTTTTAGACTTCCTACAGTTGGGAGTAGAGATAAAGTTAGCCTTAAGTACTATTAAAAAGGTCAAGTCTCCGCTTTGTCAATTTTCCAAAACCTCATGCTTCTCACTCTAGTGCAGGCCTTTATGCAAGGCACATGAATCCACCAATTGAGTCACCTCTGTGCCCATGGGATCTGAATCTGGTTTTGTCAGTCCTTCAGGGGCCTCCTTTTGAGCCGATGTGTGATGCCCCGTTGGCCATGGTCACAAGGAAACTAGTATTTGTGGTCGATGTACTTCGGCAAGAAGAGTCTCGGAGTTGGCAACTTTATCTTGTAAAGAACCATTTCTGGTGATTCATAGAGACAAAGTGGTGTTACGTTCCCGGCCATCCTTTCTGCCTAAAGTAGTATCCAGTTCCCATTTGAACCAGAATATTTAGCTGCTTTCGCTTTTTGCCAAAGATAAATTCGGCAGTGGAAGAGTCGTTACAGTTAGCTTCTGGAAGCAACTGCTCGGATACGGAAAACCAACGCGTTGTTCGTGTTGCCAGGGGGGCACAGAAAAGGGACATGCAGCATCCAAATTGTCCATCTGTAGATGGGTTTGTCAGATCATAACTCAAGCATATGATTGATTCAAAAAGGTAAGTCCCGCCTTTCCGTTCTAAGAGCGCACTTCACCAGAGCAGTTAGTGCTTCTTGGGTAGTGCGTCACCAAGCTTCCATAGCTCAGGTGTGCAAGGCCGCAACTTGGTCATCTGTTCATACATTCACAAAATTGTACTAGGTGGATGTGGGTCAACAGGAGGATGCCGCCTTTGGGTTCAGTGTTTTGCAGGTGGCAGTATAGGTCCTCATGTCTGACGGAGGTCTGCTTTATTTGTCCCCCTCCCCTCAGATGGCATTGCTTTGGGACATCCCATGTAGTAATTACTGGTGCTCTTTGTCCCATGATGTACTAAAAGAAAACAGGATTTTTATAACAGCTTACCTGGAAAATCCTTTTCTTGAAGGTACATTACGGGACACAGAGGTCCCAACCTCTTTTGGGATTATTATATATTGCTGTGCTACAAAACTGAGGCACTCCCCATGTGGGAGGGGTTATATAGAGGGGGACTTCCGGTCTAGATTATGCCAGTGTCCATCACCTCATTATTATTGTGTTATGAATGTTCCTTGCTAAAGAACATTATTTTTTGTCAAGTTGATATGGGCAACATTCCACTTTAGAGTCCTGCTGGGTTGGGTAAATAAAAAGAAACAGAAACAATTTAATACTTACCATACCTGAAGATAACTTTCAGGGCTTTCTCTTATGTTTAAAAAAGAGTGCACCAAAGAAAAATGCTCAAAGGGAACCTACGCAGTGCACTTCCCGGCGCCAAGGAAAGGGCTTTAATATGAGATGGACAGGAAATGGATTAAGTCTAAAATAATATATATATATAAAATTTAGCAGAAATAGAACAAATCTCTATTGCAGCAGCTATTTAAAATAGATAAAGCACATTAAAAGTATAAACAAAGAATCAATCAAATAAAACCAGTAGATAAAAGGTTATATAATGATAAAACAGCGCTATGCATAAATAAACATATAGATATAAGATGTTGGAAAAGAGTCCATAGATCAGTGAGTCAGGTAAAGTTCAAGATAATAACGGAAATGTTTTCAAGGAATGGTAGTACACCCTCCACCGATTTCCAATCTTCACCAGAACGTGAGACACACTTCCCCTCTGGGGTTTACACTCACCAGAAGATCAATACAAAAAAGCCTTGAAATAAATCATCCTGATCGGACCTCCAACCTCATTCCAGAAGCAGCAAGGGATTTTTTTTTAAAAACTCCAACCAGGGGTTCATAGAAAAAACAAATGGCACCAAATAGTGTAATATCGCTTTAATAAAAGAAATCCCGTATAATAACACACCCCGCTTCCTATCTACGTACAATGTATAAACTTGTAAATGAGCATAAGAATAAAGAGTCAACTTCACCGCTCTCCTCCACACACAGGGGGTCGCGCTTGTGCTGGATGCACGCTGCCGAGGACACCTGGTCTGATAGGGATGGTACAGCGGTGGAACGCACTCTTCACAACTTCCTGGATACGCCGTTGCAGCCACGCCCTGAGTGTAAACCCCAGAGGGGAAGTGTGTCTCACGTTCTGGTGAAGATTGGAAATCGGTGGAGGGTGTACTACCATTCCTTGAAAACATTTCCGTTATTATCTTGAACTTTACCTGACTCACTGATCTATGGACTCTTTTCCAACATCTTATATCTATATGTTTATTTAGGCATAGCGCTGTTTTATCATTATATAACCTTTATCTACTGGTTTTATTTGATTGATTCTTTCTCTTATGTTGGTCATGTATGTAAAACCTTATGCCGCGTACACACGGTCGTTTTTTGTGATGAAAAAAAAAAAACGACATTTTTAAAAACGTCATTTAAAATGACCGTGTGTGGGGGAAACGTCGTTTTAGGTCTTCTGAAAAACGATAAAAAAATAAATATCTTCATGCAATAGTGCAAAAACGCATTGAAAGTGCAAAATTAAAAAAAAAAAAAAAAAAAGGATCAAAAATCCAAACATGCAAAAAAATATGTAAAAAGTAAAGACTTTACTTTTTACATATTTTTTTGCATGTTTGGATTTTTGATCCTTTTTTTTTTTTTAATTTTGCACTATCAATGCGTTTTTTGCACAATTGCATGAAGATATTTATTTTTATTGTTTATATTGGACTCAGGTGCATCCATACATTGAATTTAGTTTCAATGTATGGATGCACCTGATTAGCACTTATTTAATTGATCCGGAGTTTGGGAATTTTGCACCTTTAATGCGTTTTTGCACAATTGCATGAAGATATATATATATATATATTTGTTTACATTGGACTTATTTTGCACATCCAGTGCCGTTTGCTTGAATTTATTAATGCTGCACTTTTTTGATGTTGTATTTTGTCATGCACTTAGTGCATGGAAATTGCATGGGATTTTTCATTCTGGGATTTTAGATCATTTATTTACTAATTATTATTCTTAATTAGCGAGCCCCCCAACACATTACCTTCAATTACACTTTACATGTATTTTTCCATCCTACCAAGACTCCAAAATAAAATTTTCATTTTTAATACTGTAGGTACAATAAAAAAGTTGGGAATAAATTGAACAGATTTGGGTGAACTCATTCTTTATGGCATATGCAACGGTTTCATTGTTCTAGGTTGACCTCAGTCTTTCACAATGCAAGCAATTGAATAATGCAGGGAAAATTTACCAACTCTTGAAAGCATTTTAGAAAAGAGATCAGAATGATCAAACAAGCCTAAATTGTAGGTCACTAAGATTTTATTTTCTAGGATTTCTAAAATAGATTCCTCTTTCTTACATGATGTGCACCACACATTTCTAAAATATGCAAGACAAAGAACTCTTGCCAGACTAACAAAAAAAAAAAATTAACTATGAAATATATTTACAGTAATTAGATTTTTATGAAAAACAAAAAGAAAAAAAAAATACATGTGCCTTGCACTGATGAACTGAGGCTTTGCCAGCATTTTTTTTTTCTTCTAAGAAGCAGATGTAACATTTTAGCCAATATGATTGTTTGTGGAAGGAATAATTCTGATCAAGAACTAAATTGCAGCCAATGCAGGTCCTGTGTTTCGTCTCTGTTAATCCACTCTGACAGGTCTCAGTAAGTAGAGATTCCTACTGTGAAAAGTGCAGATGTGAAGGGTCAGCATCGGACTTAGACATCAAAACTTAACATGTAAAACAAGGTGCTTGAAAGCTTTAAAACGGCTAGCTGTTGGATTAAAGATTGTCCGCTGAATGGTCATATGTAATTTTGTGTAAAAACAGTCAACTGAAGTGATACCTGTGCATATAAAGAAATATATCATATCCTAGAGTCCATCAATTAAAAAGGAGTTGCTGACATCACTAAAGCGTAAATAATTTAATTATGTCAGCAGTGCTCAATAAATGGATAGGCTGATTATTGGTTTAACCCTCAAACAGCTGCTTCAATTTGTAATTAAAGTACAACTAAAGGCTCCTGTATGACAGTCTAAACTAGTACCAAATTTAATAAGTCATGCACACACTTCATAAAGTACACAAAAACTTTCTTTGCCTTTTCTGTCCGAGCTAAACCCTTGGTACCTCCTTTGTTTGTGTCTCACATCCTCTACATCCCAGACACTGTAGCTCATAGTGGAGGAGTCTCAGTAACAGTGCTCTCCGTTTAAGCGGTGGGCTGGACCAGGTGCTGATTGACAAGCTAAAGGCTTGTGAATTAGCAGGGACGATGCTATTGCATTGTCCCACAGTAGTGCGGGCAGGCAAGGCTTAGGACAGTGTTTCTCAACTCCAGACCTCAAGGCGCCCCAACAGGTCACCTTTTCAGTAGGGATGTTGTACCGATACCGAGCATTTCCCCGGGTACTTGTACCCGGGCAAATGCTTCACCTGATACCAGGGCAGTCAGGGTGATCGGTGCGGCAGGGGAGTTGCAAGCATTGATCTGCCCCCTGTATCCTCCTCCACGCTGCTCTCCTCCTCCGGGTTCGTGTCCCCCTCCGGGTCCCTTTCCCCCTCTTTGCTGCAGTCAGTGCTCCGTGTCCCCCTCCATCCTGTCCCCCTCCGTGCAAAACTTGCAATAATAAAAAAAAAATGAATAAAAAAAAAAAAAATGTAAATTAAAAAAAAAAAACACACCGACAATCCACCCCCCCCCCCTAAGAAAAAAGAAGAAAGCAGTGTAAAAAAATAAAAAATACTGCCACATGACATTATAAAAAAAGTATCGGTAATCAGTATCGATACTTGTCTAAAAAAAGTGGTATCGGGTCAACCCTAGTTTTCAGCCTTTCCATTATTTTGGGCAGGCGATTTGATCAGTTTCACTGCCTTCGTAATTACCCCGTTTCATCTGAGGGAAATACTGAAAACATGACCTGTTGGGGTGCATTGAGGATTGGAGTTGAGAAACACTGGCTTAGAGTGGCAACCTTGCTCTGAATTCTGAGCGATGGAGCATCATTGCAACGGTCACAGGAAGATGCATTCGGTGGACTTTACTGGCAGGCTCAACAGGTATTTTGGGGATTTTGCAGAGGTCTTAGGCCCCGTACACACGTCCGAGGAACTCGACGTGCCAAACACATCGAGTTCCTCGTCGAGTTCAGTGTTGAAGCCGCCGAGGATCTCGGCGGGCTGACTTTCCTCATTGAACAACGAGGAAATACAGAACATGTTCTCTATTCGGCCCGACGAGTTCCTCGTCGGCTTCCTCGCTGAAAAGTGTACACACGACCGAGTTTCTCGGCAGAATCCAGCTCCGATCGAGTTTCTGGCTGAATTCTGCCAAGAAACTCGGTCGTGTGTACGGGGCCTAAGAGAAAATATGAAGTGCAGATGCACCTAAAAATTAAGTGATGCAGCATTTTTTTTTAAATGCGAGACCATAGTTCTACTTTTAGGCCTCTTGCACACGATACTCCTGTATGAGCATCTACTTTTTCAGATTTTTTTTGTATGTATATGCTTGTATTTACAGGTATTTTTGCGAAAATGAAAGAAAACGTAAACGCATTTGTGAGTGCATGAAAACATATTTTGGGGTTCTCATTCTGTATAATATGTAAATAGGCATTCGGCGCATAAGGCGTAAAGGACCAAGAAAAAGCAGATTTTTCAAATTTTTTTTTACTGAAGAATACACAGCGCTTATTTGCGTGCTTGTGTGCAAAGGCACATTACAATTAAAGGGCTGCATTTTAGCTCAGTAAAAAAAATAAAACTGCGCTTTTTCAAGCTGCAGTGTGCAAGGGACCTACAACACCCCGACATTGTGCAGAGACGATATACAAATTCTATGGCAGGAAGTGAATTTATATTTTGTGGATGCGAGACACCTGAAATCCCTTAGGCCCCTTTCACACGGGGCAGTGGAGGTGCGGTGACGGTATAGCGGCACGATTTTTAGCTGAACCGCCTGAAACATGTGTCAGTGTGAAAGGGGCCTTAGGCTCCTTTCACACTGGGACGGGAGGTGCAGTGGTGGTAAAGCGCCAATTTCGCAGTGCTATTCGGCTGCCACCCAGGTGGTTTTACCCCCCGCAATGGGCAGGAGCGGTATCCACACCGCTCCAAAGATGCAGCTAGCAGGACTTTTCCCATCCTGCTAGCGCACCACTCCAGCAGCAGCTGTTTAGGGTCGATTTGCAGGCGCTATTTTTAGCGCAATAGCACCTGGAGCGGTTTGCTCCAGTGTGAAAGGGGTCTTGAGAATTTTCTGGAGTTTTGCATGAATAACTCAAACATGCACTAAATTATGCATCAGGATTGGAAATATCAGTTTGTAAATGGATATAAATCTGGCTAAAAGACAGAATTCAGAGAGTCGTGGTTAATGATTCTTACTCTGAATGGTCTAAGGTTATCAGTGGTGTACCCTAAGGTTCAGTGTTGGGACCCTTACTTTTTAATATCTTTATAAATTATAAATCGGGTCTGAGATCAAAAGTAACATTTCTGTCTTTGCAGATGACACCAAGCTATGCAGTGGAATAACGTCTTTACAGGATGTCTCCAATTTACAAGCCGACCTCGATGCTCTGTCTAATTGGGCAACTAAGTGGCAGATGAGGTTTAATGTTGATAAATGTAAAGTTATGCACTTAGGGACTAAGAATATGCATGCATCATACATACTAGGGGGGAGTACAACTGGGGGGGATCCGTAGTGGAGAAGGATCTTGGGGTTTTGGTAGATCATAAGTTCAATAATAACATGCAATGCCAAGCTGTGGTTTCCAAAGCGAGCAAAGTCCTTTCTTGTATTAAGAGAGGCATGGAATCCAGAGACAGAGATATCATTTTGCCCCTGTACAAATCATTAGTAAGACCTCATGTGGAGAATGCAGTTCAGTTTTGGGCTCCAATTCTCAAGAAGGATATTGGAGAACTGGAGAAAGTGCAGAGAAGAGCAACCAAACTGATAAGAGGCATGGAGGAGCTCAGCTATGAGGAAAGATTAGAGGAACTGAATTTATTCACTCTTGAGAAGGAGATTAAGGGGGGATATGATCAACATGTACATATATATAAGGGGTCCATATAGTGAACTTGGTTTTGAGTTATTCACTTTACGGTCAACACTGAGGACAAGGGGGCACTCTTTACGTCTAGAGGAAAAGAGATTTCATCTCCAAATACGGAAATGTTTCTTCACAGTAAGAGCTGTGAAAATGTGAAATAGACTCCCTCCAGAGGTGGTTCTGGCCAGCTCAGTAAAGTGCTTTAAGAAAGGCCTGGATACTTTCCTAAATGCACATAATATAAGTGGGTACTGACATTTATAGGTAAAGTTGATCCAGGGAATATCCGATTGCCTAATGGGGGATCAGGAAGGAATTTTTTCCCCTGCTGTAGCAAATTGGATCATGCTTTGCTGGGGTTTTTTGCCTTCCTCTGGATCAACTGTGGGTATAGAATTGGGTATACGTGATTGTACGATATTATTGTTTTATTTCTTGTGATTGAACTTGGACTTGTGTCTTTTTTCAACCTGACTATGTAACTATGTAATTATCACCACAGTTGGTCTTAATTCAGATAATACCACAATACATTTTACACTGGCAAATCTTTTTTTTTTATTTCCAACAAATCAAGGTCAGCAAAAGAGAGCATGTGAACCTCTAGGACAGTGGTCTCCAAACTGTGGCCCAGGGTCTGGATGTTGCCCTTTTCTTGCCCTGACCCGGCTCATGGGGCACTATTTTCCCACTGATACAAGACACCATTCTGCAAACTGACACACAATAGAGCACCATTTATTCCATTGACATCAACAATGTGGTAGTAATTCCACCCAGTGATACCAACGATGGGGCACTTCTACCTTGTACCAAATGTGGCAATGTTTACTATGTCAATGCAAGGAAATTTTCCACTCCCGCAGGTCACAGTACGGCACCCCCAATCTGGAAGACAATGAACCGGCCCTTTGTTTAGAAAGTTTGGAGACCCCTGCTCTAGGATAACAATCCTGCCAATAAAACAAAAATCACATACTATTTAGATTACCACCTTGTCATCAGTAGTCTACTGAAGTGTATATACAAACTTTTGGTAAATGTACACAGTGTTATGTTTATAGAAAAAAAAAAAAGACCAAATACCATTACTAAATAGCAAAATTTTAACAGTGAAACATGGTGGAAATGCAATACTCTTGACGACATTAAATGCCATACAGTCACTTAGGAACCAATGAGTTTAAGTTGTATCAGAAAATTCTACAGCAGAATCCCCCTGTTTTGTGACATAAAACTGGTTCATGCAGCATGAGAATTAAAGGCAGAGATATAAAAAAAGAAAAAAAAGGGGATCACCTTAGCGACCTCAATACTGCTGCACCACTGTATAGAGCAGTATAGAGAAGGAAAAAAAGTATGCCCTTTGAAAGCCTTTGCTCAAGCTGTATTTCGTTTATTTGGGTTTTTGTTTTCTGACAAGTAAATTTCTGCAACTGTAAACAATGCCCATCTGCAGCCTCACTGCTCATGTGCAGGGTGACTGTGCCTATTTGCAGCCTGCATTACACAACGGGAGATGATCGGGAGATGATCACTTAAAGCGGTGGTTCCGCGGGATATCTTTTTTTTTTTTTTTGTCTAATCCACAGCACTTACCTTTAATCCCGCACTAACAGGGTGTCCCGCTCGTTAAGCCGTCCTATGCGCTTTATTTCTTTAAATTATATTTTTGATCCCGAGGCGATGGACGTTTCCATCTTACCTGTGGGCATAGTGAAGCCGACAGGGTCTTCTTCCGGGAGAGGGCGAATGCTGGCCTCCCAGCATTCACCGCTCGATCCCGCGCATGTGCAGTGTTGACGGTGTCGCCGTCAACACTGCATGGTTGCCATAACAACGGCTGGCGTAAGAAGTTCACGCCCCGTTGTGCCGACCTCTAGCTAAGAGATGTCGCGCGAATACAGCAGAGCGCGTCGACAGGAGTTCCCAAATCGGAGTGACAGGACGGGGGAGAGAGGACTAACACGCCCATTCCCCGCGGGGGATAATGATTGACAGATGTAAACATCGAGCTGCAAACGGGTAAGGAGCGCTCCAAAAAAAAAAAAAAAAAATCGTCTGGTCATTGTTTTTGCAGAGCAGTTGAATTGATTGTATGTTGTAAAACAGGGTGAACCACCGCTTTAAGTAAAAGTCAAGAGAGGCTTTTTCAGCATAAAAAATGTGCTAAAAAAAAGTTGGCTTATACTCGAGTATATATAGTTAGGTTGAAAAAGACACAAGTCTATCCAGTTCAACCACAAAAAAAATATATCCGTTATATATCTTCTTTTTTTTTTTTTTTTATGTAGCTGATTTTTTTTCTCTCTGCAAGAAGAGAGAGATGATGCATCCCTCTTCTCCATTCAGAGAGAGAAAACACAGGGAATGGTCTTCACAGTGACCGATCCCTATAATAGCCTCTGATTTGGCTATCACATCAATCGGGTGACCCGAAATCGGAGAATCCAGGTCTTGATCGTTAGTACGGTGCACGGCCTCTCAATAAGACCCCGGTCCCTGTGCTGGGAGCACGCAGCGTGGTGTGTTTCCAGCAGAAAGACAGAACACAAATATGCGGCCCCATGGCCCTGGTCCCTGTGCTGGGAGCACGCAGTGTGGTGCAGAAAGACAGGAACACAAATATGCGGGGGGGCGCAAGAAAAAAAAAAACTTTTCTGTGTCCTTAAGATTTCCA
Source organism: Rana temporaria (assembly GCF_905171775.1). NCBI lineage: Eukaryota > Metazoa > Chordata > Amphibia > Anura > Ranidae > Rana > Rana temporaria. The sequence continues at coordinate 297,220,831 of NC_053491.1, forward strand.
AAACAAAATCTTGACATAAATAATTGTATCAATGTCTGTTATTTTAAAAATGTTGTTTCTTTGTATAATTTGTAATTATATGTATATATTGGGGTATAAAGTACATATGTGCTGATTATATGTTATTTATTTTGTCTTTAACTGCTCCTCCTCACAATGAGAAAAAACATATTGATTCCCCCATCCACACTAGGGGCTCCTTCCCATGGGCGATTAGGGAGGCAGTAAAAACAGGAGGCAGAGCTGCACCTAAATCTTAACTATATAGTCGAACAGAGCTGTGCACATGATGCGACTGCAGAATTTATAACCCTGGCTGCAGTGTTTAACATTTTATAAATAAGTGGTTTATTTTTAGATCCTTCTGCCTTAAAAAAGTTGTAAATAAAAAATGTTTACAGGGTATAGAGACATAATAGTTAACTGAGTCCTTTTAAAAACGATTAAAAATAGATAAAAATCAATCATATAATGTACCTGTAGTTTCTAGTTTCGTTTTTGCATGTTGTTTCCTGCCTCTGCTGTACAGAGCCACGGAGCCAATACAGGGCAGTGATGGTTTGGAAAACGAAAACGGATTGGTGCTGAGGGGTTTTAGACGCACAGTAATCACACCTCCTAAAGCTTACAGTACTGTGGTTATCAGGAAACAGACAACCAGGAAGTGTGGAGATCAGAGAAGTATTACAGCAACTTGAGAGCAAACACGAACAATGAGGACATGAAAACAGCACTGCATTAAGGTAAAGGAAGCCATTAAGATAAAAAAAAATCCTTTACAAACCCTTTAAAAGTGGTTGTAAACCATTGTCTTTTTTTTTTTTAAACCTGCAAGACAATGTCATAATGTGCTAGTATGGATCAAATGCTAGCACATTAGGGGAACTTACCTTAGAATGAAGTCCTTTAGCGGCACACTGTCACAGCTGAAGGGGCTTCCATCTTGTTGGATATGAACCCCCCTATGTGAATGAGTACAGGGTATATTGTACTTGAGAGGAAACTGACAATATATGGTTACAATATACACATAGCCTATATTTACATTGGTACAGCTTGAGTAAGTCTTTTATATAGCAATAGTTGGGGTTCCTCTATAGTAGGACAATTACTGGTATAGTCTTTTAAAGGTTGAGAGATGTTTTGCAGATGTTATGTGACCACAAGTCCATATCAAGATCGCACTGTCTGAGGTACATACAGCTAAGTGTACAAACACCTGCCAACTCTAGGCCACATATCCTGGGATAAAGGGGATGACATTTGCTGTAGCAAGAATTGTGGTAGATGTGGTCATGTTATTAGCTATTGTTTGCGTCAAATGTGACATGTTTTTTCTATGTATTTTGTACTTTGTTTAACCTTACATGTAACAGGGTAGATTTGATAAACTCGTTAGCTGATTGGGCATTTGGGTGTTAGGAGGGTGTTAAGCTAAGGGGAGGTTTTGGGAGGTATAGGGAAATTTTGTGGTTTAAGGTTATAAATTGTCTACGATGTCAAAATTTGAATACACAATCACCGTGTATTGGTCATTTTTGATTGTCCGGCTAGCCGAAGGTTCACACACAGAACAAACCAAGGGTGCACCCGGGCGCAGGGTCCTTACAGTACTCTTACACATTTACCCAAAAACGTGTCACATAGGGAAAAAAAAACGATGTTTGATGATTCCTTTATTAAAAATCCAAAAACAATGTCCCCCAACTTAGATCGTCAATCACACCACGCTCAAAATAAAAGAAAAAGCTACACATTTAAAGGCTAACCGCAAGTTTTTTGTTTTGTTTTTTTGGGTCTGGCGGGCAGCACGATTGATGATGGATCTAAATCAAGAGACATTTTTAGATTAGTTTTTCTTTGGTGAATAAGTAGGAGTACAATGTACCTCTACTCATTCACATGGGGGGGGCAGGATCTGGGGACCCCCTTGTTAGATTCTGATAGGCCCCCTGCCCACAGACACCCTACAACCACAGCCCAGGGTTGTGGGGAAGAGGCCCTTGTCCCCAAAGTGCTTTCGGGTGGGTGGGCATGCAGCCTGGTATGGTTTAGGAGGGGGGGCGCTCACTCGTCCCCTAGCTTTCCTGACCTGCATGCTTGGATAAGGGTCTGGTATGGATAAGGGTCTGGTATGACCTGCATGCTTGGATATGCAATCTGTGGTGGGGGGGGGGGCACACCATTTGTCCACGATTTTTTTGGTGGCAATGCTGTTTTTTTCATTGAGCTAGCCTGCTGACAGTGGATGACTCAGTGGTTGTCTAGGAGGCAGTGGTCAGCTTCCTGGCCCGCTCCTTGGCAACCAGCTTTATACAGTGTTTTTTAAGGGGAAAAAAATGCAAAATGCATGAAAACTGCATACGAAAACGCATCAAAAACACGGGTTTAAAAATGCAACACTTGCCAGAAAAACACAACTACATAAATGTGAACCTAGACTTTTAAACACTGCTCTCATAGTGTTTTGATTTCATGGACGCACGCACAGATGTTTGGCAGGATTAGGAATACTGGGTGGTACTGATCAAAAGGTGACTGACATTTTTCTCACCAGAGCACTGTACCATGTGACCACATGATGTAATCGTGCCACTCTGTAGTCCAACATTGCTCAGTACACGCCGAACTTGCCAACAGGAATTCAGGAGGGGTAAAAGCATTATCAACACTAGAAAAAAAAAGGTAAAACAATAAAAAAAACAGAGCAAAAGAGCCCTAAGCATGGTCTAATGCTGCTGATGCTGCTACACAGGATTTTTTTTTGCTGAGCCTATAGTTCTTCTTTAAAAGGGGAGTTCCACACAAAAGTGGAATTTCCGCTTATCTGTCTTCTTTCAGGGGGGAGTGGGTACCTGTGACAGGTACCCTGTCCCCACTTCCTTTGGACCTCACCACGGCAAGGTGCATCAAAAGTTCGGTCTCCTCCTCCTTTTTCCTGCTATTGGGCCAGTAAGAGTGCAGCGTGCTTCGCGCATGCACAGTAGAGAACCAGCCATGAAGCCACAAGGCTTCACTGCCGGTTCCCTTACTGGCAATGGTGGCGGCAGCACCTGACATCCGGTGCCGACTAGACATGTGCAATTCGTTTTGTTTCAAATTCGTTTTTTTACGGAAATTCGTTAATTACTAATTTACAAATTTTTTTATTTACGCATTTCCGAAAATCCGAATTTACGAATTTTCGTATTTCCGAAAATCCGAATTTACGAATTTTCGTATTTCCGAAAATTCGTATTTACGAATTACGAATTTACGAATTTTCGGATTGCCGTTTTTTTTTTATTTCCGGATTTTCGTATTTACAATTTTCGGAATTTCAGAAAAAAAATTTTTTTCCATTTTCGAATTTTTCACTTTTTCGAATTTTTCACTTTTTCGAATTTTTCACTTTTTCGAAAATAGTTGTCAACTATCGATTAATCGGCCAGCCGATTAGTTGGCTTGCATATAGAATGCACTATTTGTTTACATATCAGGAAATATAGTGAAGTACACATACAGCTCAGTACACCATCCATACATGTCAGTATACACAGTGCAGTACACATACAGCTCAGTACACCATCCATACATGTCAGTATACACAGTGCAGTACACATACAGCTCAGTACACCATCCATACATGTCAGTATACACAGTGCAGTACACATATAGCTCAGTACACCATCCATACATGTTAGTATACACAGTGCAGTACACATACAGCTCAGTACACCATCCATACACGTTAGTATAAACAGTGCAGTACACATACAGCTCAGTACACCATCCATACATGTTAGTATACACAGTGCAGTACACATACAGCTCAGTACACCATCCATACACGTTAGTATAAACAGTGCAGTACACATACAGCTCAGTACACCATCCATACACGTTAGTATAAACAGTGCAGTACACATACAGCTCAGTACACCATCCATACATGTCAGCAAGTGCCTGAGAACTTGTGAATGGGGCATGTAGTCCTGGGCAGGAAGTAAGTGGTTTCTAAAAGGCAGAAGTTGTTTTTACCTTGCATTAGGGGCGTCTATACTATACTTTGCAGCTTGCTATTGGGGCACTCTGAAGGCAGGAGGGGGAAGCGTTTGGTGGGGGATTTTTTTGACCAAGAAGTTAACCAAGAAGTTTACCATTCTGCTTTTTAGAATTTTTGATTTGAAAATCCACAAAAAGTCTATTTTTTTCTTTAAATAAAAAATTAGATTTAGGAGTCTGATGATATTTGCCAGATTCAACCTCTAATAGTATATTGTATACAGTATATCTCTTCTGTTATTCTCAGAGTGGATTCAAGATTTTGCTCCCGAACCATATATTTGATTATTTACATTTACCACTGCATAGAGATATTTAAGAATAAATAGACGTTTTCTTTAAACTGTACATATTAACTAAAATTATACACCACACTTTTTTTTAACGTCAGTTTCCGATTACTCAATTAATCGAAACAATAATCAGCCAACTAATCAATTATGAAAAGAATCGGTAGTTGCAGCCCTAGAACATACACTACACCAATGGCCATGTTTAATATTTTGACGCTCCGTGAATGCTTAAAAAGCCTGGGTAAGCCTAAAAAGGTACACAATACCTAAAGAAACATTTCACAGTTTATTATGTCACTTCTCTGCCCAACAATTTAGCATTTCAGTCAAATGTGGTGATCCATTTAAATGTTTCTATTTCTCCTTCTCATTATAACATGTTATACACGTCCATTTAACATTACATTTTATTCAATAAAGCTTTGTTGCCATAAAAGCTGGCCTTATTTTATAGATATAAAAAGCTTTACACTACTGAACCGCATTTGTCACTGACAGTAAAGTTTTTTCTGTGTCCTATCACGAGGATATTTCTGCAGGTTGGTGTTTCCAGAAAGCAAAGATGGAAATAGAATCATTTGGGAATCAGCTTTCACATGATGCTTTGAGAATCAGTGTGCTGAAAATACCTTACAGACCTCAAGGAGATGTCATAACTGATTAGAGAAACCTAACAACTGCCTTTAAAATTGCTTGAAAGGCAAAAGTGTTCTTTAAAATGGTTCTAAATTGCTCCAAATCAAGTTATTTTGGAAAAGCAGACTGCAGATTAGAGTCATTTTCCCCCAAAACTCCAGTGCAGAGCAGCCAGACTATACCAGCCAGCGGGAGACGTCTTGTTGGTGGTGCTGATTACAGACAGGGCAGATGCGCCTTACCAAGTTCTAATTACTTTGTAATCGGATGAAGCCAAAACATTCCAGTTCCGTTTTGGAAAAAATCAGAACAGAGTCTTACTGGGAATCAAACTTAAAACCAAAAGACAATAGCATATGTCATTGTCCACCACAGTAGTTCTCAATCTTTTGCTTACTTTTTGTCTAAAACCCAACAACATATTCAAATAAACTCTAAAAAGAGATTACAATATTTTTATGTCAACCTTTTACTCTCCGATTGCATTTTATTCGAAAATTCAGATATACCTTAAATTAACTGTTATTTCATTACATAATTAAAGAATAAGAGCTGGTTCACACTGGGGCGACTTGTCAGGCGACTCAGCCGCCCAGTTCTATTCAATAGAACCGTTCTAATAGGAGCGACGCAAGTCGTTTCGACTTATAAAAAGGTTCTTGTATGACTTTGGGGGCGACTTGCATTGACTTCTATACAGAAGTCATTTTGCAAGTCGCCTCTGAAGTTGTCTTCAGGTCGCCCCCAAAGTAATGCTGCCCCAGTGTAAACCGGGTCTAAGGGTTATAATTTAAAACAAAAACACATTTTCTTTTAGTAAATATATTGCCGATATTTAATAAATAAAACTGTAGCTTTTAAACAGTTTTAGGACCAGTTCACCATCCCACTGGTCCCTGCTGTCTTCTGGGACCTGTGGTGGTACAAAAAAAGATGGTTGATTTTATCCTCAACGTGGCACAAGTAGACACTGGGGTTGATTTACTAAAACTGTAGAATGCAAAATCTGGTGCAGCTATGCATAGAAATCAATCAGCTCCCAGTTTTTTTTACGAGGCTTAAAGTGATTTTTACCTACAGTTAAGCCTATAAGAAGACATAACTGTAGGTAATATCTCCTAAACCTGCACGGTTTAGGAGATATTCACCCTGCATGCAGCAGCTGATGTCAGTGGCGCATGCGCTCTAAAGGTCAGGGATATCATGCCGGAAATTCAGTGCTCCTTGCTGGAAGAAAGTGCCCCCGTGCGCATGGGTGACGTCATTGCAGCCCTGGCCACTCACAGCGCCAGAGCCCACTAACGCGGGAAAAACGGGAATGTCAGGCCCCCTGGTTGGTGACCGGGTGACGCTGCGTGGGGCCTTCGTTCTAAGGTAAGTATTTCATAATGTGCTAGTATGTGATGCATACTAGCACATTTTGGTATTGTCTTGCGTTTTTTTTTTTCTTTTTCAGCGGTTTACTACCGCTTCAATTGAACAAGCTGAAGTTAGAAGCGGATTGGCTACCATGCACAGCTGCACCAGGTTCTGAGTGCTCCAGTTTTAGTAAATCAACCCCGCTGTGTTTGTTAGTAAAGTCTTACTACAGCAGTGTTTCTCAATTCCAGTCCTCAGGCCCCCCCAACAGGTCAGGTTTTCAGGATTTCCATTATTTTGCACAGGTGATTTGATCAGTTTCACTGCCTTAGTAATCACCACAGACTTTTCATCTGAGGGAAATCATGAAAACCTGACCTGTTGGGGGGGCCTGAGGACTGGAATTGAGAAACACTGTACTACAGTAACCTGACTCTGCTAATTCACACCAGATGCAGTTACGTGCACTTTTTTCAGCACTAAAAATGTATGCAGTGTTTTCCATGTATTCCAATTGCTCTCGTTTACACTGGTGCAGAAAAAAAGTAGAGCGTGTTGTGTTTTTCCTGCTCAAAACTGTACTGGAACCTAGCAAATTGTATAAAAAAACGCACTGGAACTGTGTGTCGTGTGAACTGTAGGCAAAAACGGTGCATTTTTGTGGTGTAAAGTGGCACTAAAAATGCACAGTGTTTTCCATGTATTCCAATGGCTCTAGTTCACACCAGTGCAGTCAGTTCCAATCCGTTTTCGGTCAATTTCTGCACCAGAAACTGACTGCAACTGACCATTGATTTCAATGGGCAAGGGCGCTTTAGGAGTGGTGTATACATCGCTCCTGCAGCGCTGCAAAGATGCGTCTAGTGGGACTTTTTTTACCATCCTGCCAGCGCACCACTCCAGTGTGAAAGCCCTCAGCCTTTCACACTGGAGTGAAAGGAGAGGGTCTTTCAGGGTGCTTTGCAGGTGCTATTTTTAGCACTATAGGGGGAAAGCAGCCTCCGAGAAAGTGGTTCCATTTAAACACAAAATTGGAACAGAGAGCCAAGCAATAAAGGTATACCTGTTTTAACATCAAAATAGACTATTGATTCGAACCTAAAGTTCACTAGACCCAATAACACAAATAAAATGTATTGCAGCTTACCAGTCCTTAAAAATGATGGCTGCATTTGTTTTCAATTGTTAGGCTAATTTTTTTTAGCAAAAACAGAAAATACCTGTTGATCTTGCCAGAAATACAGTGTTCTATTGAGGGCTAACCAGGTAACAATTAAGGGCCTTAAAACAAACAAAAAAAAAAAAGCAGCCATGGAACTGGTAAACTGAATATATGTTTTTGTTCATGCGTTTAGCTACGCTTTAAAACGGAAAAGTATTGTATATTTTAGGAGGCTACGTATTTTCAGCCATTACTGCTGTGTTTATCTTAACCACTTCAGCCCCTATATATATATATATATTATATATATATAAAATCCTTCCTCAGTTTAGGCCAATATGTATTCTTCTACATATATTTGGTAAAAAAAAAAAAAAAAAAAAAAAAAAAAAAAAAATCGCAAAAAGTGTATATTGATAGGTTTGCGCACAAGTTATCACATCTACAAAATAGGGGATAGATTTTATTATTAGTAATGGCGGTGATCTGCATTTTTTTATCATGACTGCGACATTGCGGTGGACAGAGCGGACACTTTTGACACATTTTTGGGACTATTCACATTTATACAGCGATCGGTGCTATAAAAATGCACCGATTACTGTGTATATGTCACTGGCAGGGAAGGGGTTAAACACTAGGGGGCGATCAAGGGGTTAAGTGTGTTCCCTCAGTGTGTTCTAACTGTAGGGATGATGGGCTCACTAGAACATGATAGAGATCACTGCTCCCAATCACTGTGAGCAGTAGATCCCTGTCATGTAGCTGGGCAGAACAGGGAAATGCCTTCTTTACATAGGCATCTCCCCGTTCTGCCTCTCTGTGCCACGATCGCAGGTCACCGGCAGACAGAGTCCACGAGACCCGCATACACCCTCCCACGGCGTGCACACGCATGCTAGCCGCCGATGGAGTGGCGTATGGGTACATGGTTTTGCGCATCTGTGCCATTCTGCCGACATACCGTATATCGGTGTTAGCCGGTTCGGCACGTGGTTTAAGTAATTTTAAATAGGACTTTCAGATTTTTACAGGTTTGCTGTTCTATTGTTGGTCGTTTTAGTAGTAGACTTGTAGATTAGTCAATGGAGGCAGGGTAGATTAGGAAATACAAAGGGTAGATTTACTAAAGGTAAATTGGCTGGTCACTTTACACTGGAATTTTCACTTCGCCTAGTGAATATAAGCTCTGCTGACTTCTATCATCCAATCGTGTGCAAGCAGAAAAAAATATTTTTTAAATGGTAAATATTGATAAGATTTGCATTGGGTCATCTGGGTTCACAACTGTGTCCCTTTTTAGTGCATTTTACACAATTTTCATTATTCTATTACAGCGAATGAAACTCAAGGAAGACCAGATATGCCTCATTTTTTTCTAATACAGCGCACAGATATGAAGGGGCTCATTGAATTAAATGTATTTTTACATTGAATCCAACACTTTAATTTTTTTTTTTAAAAACATAAGAACACAAAAAGGAGTGAACCAGGCCTTTTTACATGTATATTTACAAAAACATGAAGAGTCTGTGCATTACCTTTAAACATTAATCATCATTAAAGGCAAATGCAACCCTATTAGGGATACTTGTTATAAATTAAGAACTGTCCCTGTCCCTGCTGTCAGAATACAATAGCACAGTGAGGAGGATTCCTCCATCCACCTCGTTTGTGTGGATGGGGTAATCCGTAATTTTTTTTCAAACATCCCTCTGGCTGACCAAAAAAACATTAGAGCTTCTTCTCCCAAACTCAGCAGACAACTGAACTTGGTAAACATGCTGTAAAAGTCTAATCTTTTCTCTCTAGAAATGGTAAACCGGCTTCAATAGCAAAGCTGTAGTGTGAGGTTAGCATGTTGTGACCCCCCGTATAATATAGTACATTGCAAGGATTTTAACAAACTTTTTTTAACAAACCCCTTCTTTCTATCTTGGCATACATGTATGGCCGCGTTCGATTTGAGGACATCTAGAGAAGCTTCAAGTCCACTGACCCCTTGATTTTCTAAATGTAATCCGATACCAATCCTTTGTACGCTATGGATGAATTGTGCACTGTAAATCAATAGTGGGCTTACAGGAGATACTGAGGACTCCGTATCTACCTTTTGGATGCATAATGGGGTGTCCTTATACATATATGCCCTAAAAACCTTCTGTGGTTGACCTGTATTTGGTGGGGTCCCCTTGATGTTCCAGCACCCGCACAGGGAGCTATTGTGCTGGTGCTACTCTGTGCTGAGATGAGTGCTGTATTGTCTTCATGAGACCTGATGAAGCAAAGTCTGGCAAAACACGTTGGCTAATAAAGACCTACCTTGCCAGCATTCTTTTCTGGTGCATACATATACACAGTGAATTCTATCAGCACTACGTCTTTAATCATTCAAATGCATACATATTGCATGAACTCTTTACATTGTTATCTAATACATTGTATCATTTTATAGTACAAATTGTTTACTCGGTGTGTGGCCTGTACTGTCCGAAATAGTTATGATTTCCTATTGGGAGTATCTCACCAAAAATGAATCATCTTAGTGAACACAAGCAGGAAGTGTTTCTGGGGGGCACTCTGTGTACAGAACACCTGGAGGTAGCATATTGCATTTTCAGAAAATTACAGTGGTTGCAGATTGAAAAGGAAAGGTAATTTTTAATAAATTAATTTGCAATACGACTTCTGTCGCAATTGTATACGCTACATTATTTTCTTTGTTTGCCATTCCCCCCCCCCCCCCCATGAAAAAAGTGGAGTTACCCTTTAAGCACTGACAAGCATCCTTCTAAACACACCCAAATTGTGCACTAAAGAGCACATATAACAGTATGAACTGCACCTACCATGTAAAGAAATTTACAAAGGCTACACTTTGTCATGCAATTTTGCTGCTTGGTACTTCCGGGAATGTTTCAGGGCTCCATTTTCTGGAATAAAACATTGAAACCTGCAATAGCTTCTAAAATGCACTGCAGTGCTTAAATCTTTTTTTGTTTTGTTTTATTATTATTTCGGGGGGGGGGGGGGGTCAAGTATGGGTGGCCTTGGTAGATACAACGTGGCCCCTTGAAGATTTATTCCACTTAATTCAATTCACTGTTTTATTTGGATTGGACATGCCTGATATGAAGTATGCACTGAATAATTAAATACTTAAAAATAGTAGCATAAACACATCCGCAATCTGCAATACCACTGCAATAAGTCTAATGTATAGAAGATGTTGCCTGAAATTATTTATTTGATACAAATTTTTTGTATTTGCCTTGCAAAACTAATAAAACTCTGCAGCTGAATGTCATAAATGACACGCCTCAGAAAAAGATATACATACTTTACACACCCACAAATCTTAAAAAAAAAAAAAAAGAGAGAACATAAACTTATGGAATTTTGTTAAGCACTGTTAGGCAATGAAAAAACAAAAAATTTCAGAGGCTGCAGAAAGGCCGTGGCTAGTTTTGAAATGTGATTTAATATACATACTAATTAAAGCATTAACTTATGAAAATATAAAAATAGATTCTAAATACTAAATTCTGTACCTGCAATTTGTTAATTGAAAAATTTCAATATTATGTGTAACAATACTGATATAAAATAAAAATCGTAACATAACCAACATAAAATATTTTACCTTACATTAATTTTTACTTTGCTGCATATGCATGCATCTTTAATAGTTTAAATATAACAAAGGTTTATGTATGTTTGTGTGTATTTCTGCAGGTGGGTGTTCATATTAAATAAAAAATATATATATTTGTGTCAGATAATTTCTAAAGCTCCAGAAAACAACTGAACTTTTACATATTTTCTGAATATCATTTTTTTATATAAGTGAAACAAAAAAACAACTTTCTACTTAACGATCGTAGGACGTTTTACTATGCTGAGTAATAATGCTTAGCATCATAATTAAATATAATTTAGGCATCAGATAGCAGATGTCTCATATACAAAAGAGAAGACCAGCAAAAATTTTTTTAGACATCTAAATGTATGGAAGAACGAAAGACATGGTAAAGGGTCTTTTGTTTTTCATTCCCTTCATCAACCTAGACTGTTACAGAATTATTTCTTAGGAGGGGATTACAGTAATTTAGTATTTTTAGAATATATTATATATACACACACACACACAGACACACACACACACACACACACACACACACACACACACACACACACACACACACACACACACACACACATGTTTGTGTGTTGCACAAGAACACATTTTTAAGAAGGAAACGTCTATCCTACCAGTATGTAGCTCGGTTCTGGATAAAATCGGAACACACAGAGTAAACCCATGCTAATGCTGGAAGACTATATACAGTAAATTCTTTACAGATTTCCTCTTCATTTAGCATCAGCCTCGGCACACTGGCACTGCAATACAAAAGTGCTATCCACTGTATGGAGCATGAGGAGTTATTTTTTCTTCTCTTTCAAATATTTTATTGGTTTTGCATATAAAGTACAGTGTACAATTAATCATTGTACGTCGTGCAGAGACATCGATGAATACATTGTGACAAATCAACTTATATCCACTAACAGGTTATAAGAATAGTAAACATTTAACGTTGAGAATTCCTAGAGAACAGATCAATCCTCTCCGCTGGCGTGGCACCCCGAATGGGAACTTTAGTGAGCATGATGAATTTTGTCATCTTTTGTGTGTATACAATAAGGTACAAACATTTTTGGGTTTGAGTCAGATTTTTTTTGCATCCTTTGTTCTTATACAAAAATCAAAGCTCATCATGAAATATTTACAAAACCTCTAACCATTTCTTGTATAAATGCAGTCCATAGGTACTGTAGCAGCGTTCATGCTAATTAGTATGAAGGAACATTCAATTCATCTAAAAAATTTGCAGATTTATAACAAAAAAAAAAAAAATTTGTTTTCATTTACCAAATTGATTAAAAAAAATGACAGTTGCTATGAACAAGAGCAACATTGTATTTTAGTTTCTATACTTCAGTTTTTATTTATGTGTTCTATTTATGACAAGATGCAGAGAAGTACATTCATCTGTATTAAATAGTTTAGGACCACATGTTTTAGTGAAAATTTATAAAATATATTTAAGACACAATTTCCTTGGGTGATTTTTATAATTAACCACATTTGTCTTTTGGGCTCTGTTATGTATAAAAGATGATAGGACACTGATGTTACAGTGCAGAGTTATTAAGTCGATCAAAGTCCTATGGGGTTTAAATAAGGACAACAGTAAAAGATCATACAGTATACAATATTAAACCAAACCCTTAAGCAGTGAAAGATTCAGAAGATTTAGGCATTATCCAAATCTATTTTTATGTTACTTGACATGTAATTGCAATGCTGAACTGCAGTACATTAGGAATTGTCTGACCTGTAAATAGTGAACGTACAAGCACAATCATGATCAAAGTTTTCTCTAGTGCTTGTATTAAATGGCTATTAAAGAAATGAATAGCATACTTCAAATAGTTAGCAGCAGACATGTAGAGAAAGTAATCAATTTACAGATAGGTGGAAAAGGAAGTAGTGTACAACTGAGACAACTTTGCAATAAATAACAAGTTTGTTTTGTAAAATACCCCCTCTGCTGGTAAAATGTAGCTCAGCATTTGTTCAGGATATGCCCCTGACCATTTTTAGGGTTTCTTCACACCAATATGTGGTTGCAATTTTTTTTAACTCGCCTGTAAACTCCTTATCTTTGCTAGAGCCACCCTAGTGCACGCTTTTATTACCCCACCCATTCTGTGAGACCCCAGTTTTGTGGCACGTAATTACGAGTGACCACAGGAATGGATGGGAAGGTCCTGTTCTGTACTACAAGATGAGGAATTTCCAGGCAAGTCAAAATCCCCTTATTCGTACAGTAAAAGGACACAGGGTAGTCAAAGACCATGGGATGCCCCCCAATAAATAAATTGGCAATAATATAGCAAACAGAACCACAACAGGCCCACAAAAACAAAGGTAAAAAAAAACAAAAATACTCAGATGACCAGATGAAACATTTAACAGACAAACCTTTCAGCGGAAGCCTTAACATGTAACTGGTAAAACATGTACAATGTGTTAACAGACATCTAATGGACAGAAGGGGGGCAGAATGTCCTCTATGAGAGCCTGCAATTTGGACAATAAGGGACTTAGTCTTTCAAATAGGGGCCATAGAGTTGCCTTGGTATGTTTTGGAGTGGGACAGAGGGAAGGCAGGAATGTGTCCTCATTGAGGTAGAAAGAAGAAACCACCCTGTGTAGAAAAGAAGGTCTTGGTCTCAAGACCGCCTTGTCCCTGTGCAGTACAAGAAACAGCTCCATACAATAAAGGGACACTAACGCAGAAACAAGTCTAACAGATATAATAGCTACTAGGAAGGTAATTTTACATGCAAAGTATTCCAACGGGCATAGCTCTGATTGGCTCAAAGGGGGGAGTCTCTGGACTACAGAGACCACCAAGTTTAAATTTTAAGGTGACACAGGAGAATGAATAGGGGGATTAATATAAGCAAAAAAGGGGGGGAAAGAAAAATCACGCTAAACAAACAAACAATCTAGTAAAACAAATATATGATAATACATACACAGTTAGTTGATGTACTAAATAATTAAATAAAGAAAAGTGTAAATAATTGTGTGATTGGAAAGTCCCAAAATTAGGGATGAAAGTCCACAAAATAGTGAAAAGTGAAAACAATCAGGTGTGAAAATGACGTTGAAGTAGATATATCCACCCCACCAGGATGATAGAAGGAAGCCGCTCCTGGGAGAATGCACCGGGATCAAGAGTAAGTATAGACACCCTTACTGGACGAGTTGGACCTCCTCTAATGGCAAGGTCATATGGACCTGCAGAAATAACCCTCTGCGGGGTCTCCGTAGGTCACAATAATATGCACCGCTCGGCTCCTGACGGTTCCCAGCCGCTGCCTTCCTTAGGTCCGCTATGTCCCTTAGAAAGGATCTCTCTCTCTGATGGAGTAAAAATCCACTCAATGCCATAACCCACATTCACTGTCTTAGACCCAGATTTCGTCATTTAGCAAGTAAACTTCATTTTCTTCAATTGTCTAATACAGTCCCCGAGAAGCAGAATTCTTATTACATCTGAATTGTATTCTTGTGAAAAAAAAAAAAGTATCCAGAGCAGCAGACGATGTTCTGGAATGTCTGAGCCTGGGCCGGTCTCCGGTAAGATGGCGGACTAATATGAGCAACTCGCTGAAGTAGTATATTGATAAAAAAATGCAAAGAAAGGATTATGGAAAAAGACAGAAATCTGTACTTTCAGGGTACTAAGAGCCAGACACTGGTCAAGACCAGAATGAAGAACGACAAAGATACAAACAAAGCATTCCCTGTGACTCAAGCGTCTGTCCTCGCACATGCAATGTTAGATCTTGCAGCAGAAAGTTTCTTGCTCTAAAAAGATGACTGAATCATATGTACCCCCATCCTTTAGGAACTACGTTTCAACAGCCATGCCACTAAAGCCAACAAATGAGAAGCAGAGTGCTCCAGGTAATTTTGGCCTGTTTGGAAGAGGCTAAAGCTTATCCACCAGAAGTCTGGCTGTCTGTGTACCATGTCCTTCTGTGCCAATTTGTTGTGATTAGAATCAACAAAACCCTTTCTACCTCTATCTTGCACAGCAGCCAAGGGAGAATATTTACCAGAGAAAAGGTTGAGTTCAGCTTTAATTACAAGGTCATCCACTGTGAAGGCTATAAGAGCTCTTGTTCAGGCTACAAATCTGTGCAGTATGTTGTTGAATCTGAAGGCCAGGATATCCACATTGGTTTCCCACAATGTTGACAGAGATTCAGAAAGATCTCAGAGTGCAGAAACCATTTCCCTGGATCTACATCTTCACCCCTTAGCAAGACCGTTTGCCAATTGTCCACGCCAGCAATGTAGATCTGGAATGTGAATTAGAGCCAAGAAAAAGCTACATTTTGATTATCTAAGGACAGCTTGACTTCTGATAGACTGGCACAAATGGCAATGAAAGTACCCCACTCTGAGAAGTGGGAGCAACCCTTCATTAGGGAGAAGGACTTTTGGGCTTCTAGGCTTGGTAGACTTCGTTTGCCAGGGCTTGTGACAAAAGGAAGTTCTAAGCCTTTATTTTGAAGTTGACACCTGCCAAAGCAAAAGGGCTATTTTTGCTAAGCACAAGTGGCAGCCATGGGAGTAGCTGACTTTCTTATGGGATAGGAGCAGTTTTCCTTAGTGACTTTTATTTGATGAATTTATTAAGGGATTCCCTAAACAGGTGTGCATTGTCAAAACACATCCTTAAGGAGGTGCATTTTACAAGCAGATTTAGTAAATCAAGAAAAATTAGAGTTACGCTTAACGGTAACGTCTTTTCCAGTAGTCTTTCAGGACAGCCACTATTGAGAGATAGGCTCCTCCTCTTCCTTTAGGAAACACTGCACCAGCACATAAATTCTCACTTCCCCCTGCCAGACCT
Organism: Rana temporaria; assembly: GCF_905171775.1. Taxonomy (NCBI): domain Eukaryota; kingdom Metazoa; phylum Chordata; class Amphibia; order Anura; family Ranidae; genus Rana; species Rana temporaria. Next base: position 297,236,826 of record NC_053491.1, read on the forward strand.
CAGTTTTTATAAGATCACCTTCAGTCAACTGGGGAGACACAAGAACACATTAATAACTTAGAATTATATATCATGATCATGCTGCGTTCCTGGTCTTTTAATGAGACTTCCATTTATTCGGGTGGGTAACTAGGGCTGTCCTGAAAGACTACTGAAAAAGACGTTACCGGTAAGCGTAACTCTAATTTTCCCTTTTCGTCTTTCAGGACAGCCTCTATTGAGAGGATAAGCGAGCACTTACCAGCTAGGGTGGGACTACAGCTTGCAAAACCTTTCGCCCAATGGCTTGCTCACCTGCCGACACCAGGACCACTCTGTAGTGTTTTATGAAAGTGGCGTAGCTGGACCATGTTGCTGCTTTGCATATCTGTTCCGGCGTTGCTCCAGCCCTTTCTGCCTGAGAAGCTGCCAAAGCTTGGGTAGAGTGTGCCTTTATCCCTGTAGGGATCGCTTTACCAGCCAAAGTATATGCCTGCCCAATGGTTGCTCTAAGCCATCTGGCAATTGTGTGTCGAGACGCTTTGTACCCTTTTCTGGTTCCATAAAATAAAATAAATAATGAGTCTGACTTTCTAAATGCCTTTGTCAGCTCTAGGTAGGTAGTGCAGGATGCATATCCTGACATCCAAAGTACTGAACCGTAACTCCCCTTCACCTGAGGGATTGGGACAAAAAGAAAGGTAGAACTATTTCCTGACTTCTGTGGAATTTCGAAGTCACCTTGGGTAAAAAAGCTGGATCGGTTTTAAAAACGATCCGATCTGGGAAAATAACACAAAAAGGGGGTCTAACCGACAAAGCCTCTAACTTGTTGACCCTCCTAGCAGTGGTCACTGCAACCAAAAATACTGTTTTTAAAGGTCAGTTCCTTTAGTAGACACTTGTCTAAGGGCTCAAAGGGAGTACCGTTCGGGTTTGCAACACTAAGGATAGGTCCCAACTGGGAAAGGGTGGACCCTGAGTTGGGCTCTGTCTGGATAGTGCCCTGAAAAACCTGACTACCCAGGGGTTGGTGGCCAGAGGTCTTTCTAAATATGCACGGAGTGCTGAAATCTGACCCTTATCTGCTCCACACTGAAGGAATTCTAGAATGGCAGTGGGGCTCTGTACTGAACAGGAGCATCCTACGCACCACTTGTTGAAGCGAAGCCAAACCTTCCTGTAGATTCTGCGAGTCTCCTTTTTTCTGCTATTAAGGAGGGTGGCAATTAATCCTTCTGAAAACCCCTTAGATTTCAGTATGGCCTCCTCAGTAGCCACGCCGCTAGCTTCCACCTGTGTACCTGAGGGCAGAGGACTGGGCCCTGTGAGAGGAGATCCTCCCGCAGTGGTAGAAATAAGGGAGGTTCTACCGTCAGCTGTTTGAGGACCGAGAACCGTGCCCTCTTGGGCCAATGTGGTGCCACTAGTTTAGGGAAGTGTTTTCCATCTGAAACTTCCTCAGAACTGCGGGTAATAGCACTGGTGGCGGGAATGCGTAACACATTCTGAACTGCCAGCTTTGGGACAATGCGTCTACCCCCCGTGCTCCCTCTCCCCTGTTCAGAGAGAAAAAACAGGGGGCTTTTTCTTTCTTTTGACGCAAAGAGGTCCACCTCCGGTGGTCCCCATCTCTTGGCCAAGAGACAGAAGACCTCCTGATTGAGGGCCCACTCGCTTTCCCTCAGTTGTCTTCGACTGAGGAAGTCTCCTGTCACATTTTTCTTTCCTCTCAGAAAGACTGCTGAAAGTGAGAGGGTGTGGATCTCGGCCCAGCCCAGAATGTCTGCTGCTAGGGCCGACATAACTCCGCTTTTCGCGCCGCCCTGCTTGTTTAAGTAAGCCACAGCCGAAGAATTGTCCGACCTCACCTGAGTGTGGTGCCCCTGGAGTTCTTCCTGAAAAAACTTGAGGGCTAGACCAACTGCCCTCAGCTCCTTCCAATTGGATGAGGTCTTTAGATCCTCGCCCTTCCAGATGCCTTGCGCTGGAAGGGACCCCAGGTGTGCCCCCCAGCCCTTGCCACTTGCGCCTGTGGTTACCACCCGAGACACCAGGATAAGCCACAGACGTCCCTGCTATAGGTTTGTGACCTTCCTCCACCACCAGACGGATCTCTTTACTTGATCTGGTACCTGGACTAAGGTGTCCAGGACCTCTAGACTGTGATCCCAGACCCTTAGAATGAAGGCCTGCAGGGGGCGAAAGTGAAGGCCCGCCCATTGGACTGCTGGGAGGGTAGACGTCAACATGCCTAGTGTTGACATCAGAGATCTTATCGAGACCTGTTGACTGCCCTGGGAGGGAGGCCACTGCTCTGTCCAACTTTAGGACCTTCTCCATCGGGAGCAACACTCTTAAAAGAGTTGAGTCCAACAGGTACCCCAGATAAGTAATACGTTGTGACGGGATCAGGCTGGGATTTCTCCAAGTTCAGTAACCATCCCAGGTCTGTTAGGACCTTTTTTGTCATTTCCAGTTCCCTGAATAGCTGCTCTGGAGATGCTGCAAATAGAAGCAGGTCGTCCAGGTAAGCTAGAATGGACACTCCCTGGAGTCGCAGAAACACTATGTGTTCTGCCAAGACCTTGGTAAAAATATGGGGCGAAGAGGATAGCCCGAATGGCAGAGCTTGGAACTGTAGATGTACAACTGTTCCATCTAGGTCTACCACTATGGTATGGTATGGTGTGAATTACTGCGCTGCTAAATGTGCATGTATCGAGCTGCTGAACACGGCTACTGAAAAATAAGAAGCAAAAAACAAAATGTGGACAAGAAAGTGCAGCGCTCAAATACAAAAATGATGTGACGATGAAGTCAGGACCATACGTGATCAATATGAAAAATATATAATACACGGGAATATGAAGATAAAAATATCATAACATATATAAAGTCCAAAATGAACCAAATGATGATTGAATGGCACAAAGTTCAAAAATGGAAGGATCAATAGAAGTGGAGTGATAACTTCCAGAGATGATAAAAGTGGATATGAATGAATGTCCAAGTGAAAAAGATATCCCATCACCAGTGTGAATGCAGGCTTACCGGAACTTGTGGACTCTGCGAAATGTATATTTCCAGAGTCAATCAGGCTTGGTATAAACTGGAAGCCACGGTGTGGAGTTACTTCAGGAAGGGGTCAGCGGACGGCCTTGAAACAATAACCTGGGGATGGGCTGGAAGGTCTCTCACTCAGGAAATGCAGGAAATGGTCATCCGTGTTAAAGGTCACATATAAATGTGGAAAAGAGAAGAGGGGACGCCATAGTGTAACACCGTAAAAAATCAATATGTGTTTAATTAAAAATTTGCACTTACATATCTGATGAAAATATAGCGCATATCAATATAATGATGGCAACAATGGAGTCATCCATTGTCAAAAGGGTATCCCTCTCACGTGGCCAACAGACAAATTTATAGTGAGCCCCCAAAAACATACAACTCACCATCTGGGAGGAGTCACTCAGAATTGGAGCACTTCCGGGTGAAAATCAAATGCAGCCAGAGCATTGCGCCCAAAGTGGCAATCTAAACCTACAATTTGCACCCGATTATAAAAATTCATTTAAAAAGAAGTGTCATAACTTTTACAATGAAGGATCGCTTAGAACGAGCGCTTCCTGGATGTGGCAAGATGGCGACGGAGCGTGCGCTCCAAGCCTCATCCTGAAATAATGTTCTGATAGGATGTATGAAACAGGGAGGCGCTCAGAACGGGCGCTTCCTGGTTAGAGCAAAATGGCGTCGGAGCGTGCGCTCCAAGCCTCGTTCTGGCCCTGTGTTGTAAATAGAATGTTCCACAGCACTGAACGGCAAGTCGAAAGGCACATAAAGAGTAACTGGGAGCGTAAGAAAAGGGGCGAATCATAATGCACACGTGTGCGGTTCAACCCTCACTATGGTGACCGCTGTGCGTTCCACATGAGCCGGATCAAATAAATCTGAATAGAACTACATAGTGTGACGCATTAAAGAAAATGAAATACAGTGGCAGGCGATGCAACAAATTAGTTTGTTAGCCGCTTAAGCTCAAGACAGTTATTAGGAGTGTGAAACCAAAAAGCATCATAGAGCCAAACTGTATGTGTTAACCGTAAGATCAGTGGTGAACTGTCCTAATTGAAACAATCATAAGTAGTGCATTAGACTTTTAAAATGATAACTGGAAATGAGGGCAGTGTATTTTAAAATGTCATATGAGTGACATGCAAAAAAAGGACATAGCTTTTAATGAATAAAAATGACAGTGATAAAAATCAACTGTCATAAGAATGTGGAATATATGGGTTATAGAAAATCCAAATAAATCCACAAAAATACAGAAAAGATTAAAAACTGAAAAACGATGCTGAGTGAGTCCTCCAGATGATGAGCTGGAATGGCAGACAGAACATGCGTTGACAGATAAAACATACCAATTAGACACTTCGCTATAAATGCAAATATTAGATATAAAAGCAATAATATTTAAAAAGTGTATATAGTCGAGTAAATGAGCAGTATCTTGAATAACAAAAAAAAAAAAAAAGGGGGGGGGGGTGTACTCAAAGTTCCTCCGAAATGAAAACCAGGCGCTTCATGCCTTATCAATGAAGGAATTAATATCCCATTCAACATTCAAGCCGAAGGGATGGTAAGATTGGAGTTCATAAATCCAAAATGTTTCTAACTGGGAAACACCTCTTGTCTTGGCCCCTCCTCTCCACAGAGGTATATACCGGTCTATAATTGTGAATTGCGTGCCGGAAGGGTTTCTGTCATGACACTGTCTGAAGTGACGAGGAACCGTATGGTTCGTGTCGCCACTTTTAATAAAAGCAATGGCCCAGATTCAGGTAGATTTGCCCATTACTTACACATGAGCTGCTCAGCTGAATTTCTCTGCGCTGGGGCAATTTAGCCAAATTGCCACCTGATTCAGGAATCGTTTGTTCAGTTAATTTGCTCCTGTTTAAGGCAAAGCTGAGGGCGCAAGGCCGCGCAAGTGAAAGTGGGTGTGCCCCTATGTAAATGAGCATTTTTCGGCTCAGCAGAGGTTTGCGCCGGGCGCGCGCATGCGCAGTTATGGCGCTTCCGTCTGCGCATGCGTCAAACTGCGCCTATCATACTTTCAGGGCAAATCCTGCTCAGCTGCTTGCACTGAGCAAATAAATAGGAGCAGACTTGCGCAGGTTCTTTGCTGAATTTCATCCTGCTTTTTCCAACCCCCCCGAGCAAGGAAATTTTGCCCATTTTGAAGAGATGGCACCTCCCAAAGGAACTAAAAAAAGAAAGGCCAACTTCGTGGCTGCGGAGATGGACATCCTAATTGCTGCACTCCAGCGCCATAAAGAAGTCCTATATGGTGCCCAGCGGCCAAACACCACCGTTGCCCAAAGGAGGGCTATCTATGAAGCCATAACCCTGGACATCAATGCCCTGGGTAATCAAGAGCGTTCCTGGGATGACATCCAGAAAAAACTAAATGACATGAGGCGCAGGGTCCGGGAGAAACTGGCTCTTATCCGCAAACATACCGGTGGCACGGGAGGTGGACCACGATGTAAGATCCGACTAAATCAGGAGGAGGAGATTATTGCCCAAACTCTAGTGCAGGAGCAGGTGGAGGGACTTGCAGGGTACGACTCCACTGTTGGGAACTTGGGGACTGGTAAGTTATTTTGTTTCATATCTGCTGTGCATCATGGGAGGGGGTAGAAGTGAACATATTTGTGGGTAGAAGTGAACATGGAACTATTATTTTTGTTTCATATCTGCTGTGCATCATGGGAGGGGGTAGAAGTGAACATATTTGTGGGTAGAAGTGAACATGGGACTATTATTTTTGTTTCATATCTGCTGTGCATCATCGGAGGGGGTAGAAGTGAACATATTTATGGGTAGAAGTGAACATGGAACTATTATTTTTGTTTCATATCTGCTGTGCATCATGGGAGGGGGTAGAAGTGAACATGTGAGCAGTGTGTTGCACCAGCAAAATTTTTAGTTTTGGTGTCATCCACAGGTGGTGATGAGGATGATGAAGCTGGGCCGTCTTCGGCTGCGGGGCGACCCACGCCATCCATACCTGAGCCAGGGGTCCAGTCAGGCCCCATGGACATTATGGCAATGCTGGTACAGGAGGAGATCCTACCGGGGACAAGTATGGTGGAGGAAGTGGTTTTGGAGGAGGAGTCCTTTTTCATCATCCAGGAGGACTCTGGCTCCCTCCAGGAGGATACCACCATCCCTGATCAACCCACCACCCCCCCGGCCAGCACGTCATCCCCCTCCAGGGCAAGCCCCTCCATTGTGGACCCCTCCCCTTCTCCCTCTGTCCGTGCCCGAGCCTCTCCTCCCAGGAAGGCTCTGTTCAAAACCAGGGATATACCCTCCAGCCTCCGTCAGGGTCTGCTGGAGGAGCAGGCCCTGCAGAGCCGCCATATAGGGGCCATGGTGGGAGATGTCAAATGTATGGCGGACAGCATGGCATCCACCTCCACCTCTGTGCAGCATGCCCTCACCCTGCATGCAGACCGGGACAAACATGTCTCACGGAGCCTGGATGAACTAAGTGGCAACTCCAAGGCCATAGTCACCTGCTTGGTGGCTCAGCAGAACGCCCCCGCTTTATTAACCACTGAGGTCAGCAGGATGGCAGCTGCGGTGGAGGCCAACACCGCTGCTGTGCAGGCCAACACCGCTGCAGTGCGGGAGGAGGGGAGAGTTACCCGCCGTCATCAGCGGAACACCACCACCCACCAAATGCGGATGTTGGGCCAGACCAACACCATCCTCGCCCGCCTGGCCAACGCCATGGAGGGCATGCAGCCACCACCTGCGAGGAGTCTGGAAGTAGAGGTTGATGCTCCTCCCCCCCCTCCATCCCCACCCCATGCCTCCTCCGCACCACGGAGATTGAGGAGCCGGAGCCGGGGCACCCTTGGCCCAAAGAAGAAAAAAAAAAATTAATATAATTTTAACAATTATTATATGCTCAGAATATGAGCTATTTATTTTTATTATATGCTCAGAATATGAGCTATTTATTTTTATGATAAGCTCAGAATATGAGCTATTTTTTTTTATTATATGCTCAGAATATGAGCTATTTTTTTTTAATATATGCTCAGAATATGAGCTTTTATATTTATTTGTAGTCCCTACACACGGTGAGGAGTGTATACTACAGTGTGACTGGTGTGTGAATGGGGGGGGGGGGTGGCACTCCTGCTGCTCCCTAATACCATGTGGTATTGTTGGGTCTAATCCAATTTGGGGTGCATGTGTCGTGTGTGTGCTAGGGACCACAGTGGTGTGCATACATGCATTATACTTGTGACAAGATCAGGGTGTGTTTAATGTGCATAGAGACGTTCCACAAGACCATTCCGGATTGCTCTTCCCTCAGAAGATCCGGTAGTGTTTATTGGGGGGGGGGGATTGCGTGGTTCGGGGGTAAGGTCATTGCGTAGCTCAATGTGCATGCCCCTTCTCTCAGCAAAATTGTGGAGAATACAACATGCCCCGATGATTTGGCACACAGAGTTGGGTGAATACAACAGGGTCCCCCCTGATTTATCCAGACATCTGAATCGAGATTTAAGGATGCCAAATGTGCGCTCCACCACCGCACAGGTACATGCATGGGCTTCGTTAAATCTTTCCTCTCCTGGTGTTTGAGGGTTACGAAATGGGGTCATCATGTGAGGTCCCAGGGCATATGCTGCGTCACCTGGAAGGGAAAAGACAGGAGGATGTTAGTCGTGCATGTGCCCCTTGTGATGTCTGCATCATGGGGGGGGCAGTCATACCTGACACCCATGTCACTCACCAATCAGCCAGCTGTCTCCATACATGTTCTGGTCAAACTCGGTTGGGATGGGGCTGTGTCGGTAAATAAAACTGTCATGGCTTGACCCTGGGTGTTTGGCACGGACATGCCATATGAGGCCATGTGCATCCACAATCACCTGCACATTTATCGAATGCCAATGCTTCCTGTTGCAGTAGATATGCTTGAGGTGCCGGGGGGGGGCGTAGTGCCACATGGGTACAATCTATTGCACCCACAGTGCGTGGGAATCTGGCTATTTCATAAAAATCACTGATTGCCTTCTGCCGCAGGTCAGCCGTGGTTGGTTTGATAAATTGTGTGCCCATGCGTCTGAGTATTGCAGGGATCACTTGGTGCACACACCTGCTCATGCTGGATTGGGACATCCCCGCCACCATTCCACCTGTGCGCTGAAATGAGCCACTTGCCAAAAAATGAAGGGTTGCCACTACCTTCACCAGTGGCTGCACTGCCTGTCCCCGATGGGTCGGGCTGTTGATGTCATCCTGCAGGATTGTTACCAACTCAAGGATGACTTCAGGGCTGAAGCGAAACATGCGATACACCTCATTATCACTCATATCAAAAAGGTTGTAGCGCCCTCTGTAAATCCTCTCCCGTGCCCTCCTACGAGTCGGCTCAGTCAATAGAATATCAAGAACCATAGCTGCCCCTGGCATGTTGGTGCACAGATGTGAGGTCCCGAAAATGTGGGTGCTCTGCTTGTTCAGCTCGTCTGTCTAGGTGCTGCTGAAGTTGTGCGCTCCTGCAGCTGACATGTGGCCATCTGTTGCTAACTTGCCCCTGCTTTTAGAAGGAGCAAGTTTGCGCGGGGAAAAAAGCTTGCACGCTTCCAGCGCAAGATGCGCATCACACGCGCATGTTTCAGAATCATCGGCAGTACCTAATTTGCATATTAGCTGAGGGAATAACATGAATGCGCAAGTTACACCCCACGCAAAATTGCGCAATAATTGCGCCGGAGCAGCGGGGCTGTGTGCGCCGGAAAAAGGCAGAATTTCAGGCTTAGCTGGTTTACAGAATCGGCCACAAATTTGCCTGGGAGCAAATCAGTACTTGCGCGGTGCAAATCACACTTGCTCCCGCGCAAGTGCTTCTTGAATCTGGGCCAATGTGTTCGCCCACACGTATCGAGTACGTACGGATCGTGCGGCCGACATACTGCTTACCACATGTGCAAGTAATGAGATAAACAATATAATTTGTTTCGCAGGTGCAAAAATGCTTGAGCTCATATTGTTTATTGGTCACGGTAGATGTAAAGTGTGAGATTTTGCGTCCCTTTAATGAATTGTGTAAGCACACCTTGCATTTCCTGCATGGAAAGAAACTAATAAGATCTTGAAAAAAAGAGCTCTTTGATGGAGGGTTGATAATGTTGGGTGCAATCAGACTCTGCAAGGAGGGTACGCCTCTAAAGACCAGTTTGGCCCGTTCAGGGAGTACAGGTCTAAGGACACTATCATTCCTGAGGATGTCCCAATGCCTATCTATGATGTTCTTCACCTGTCTATGTTGGGTGGAATAGGATGTAATCATGGCATATTTGAAACTGTCATCAGGTACTCGTTTGGGTTTAGCCGCAACGAGAGATGATCTGTCCAATGAGAAAATTCTCTGTAACTCCAAATCTAATGCATCACTTGAGTAGCCCTTATCTACAAACCTCTGTTTGAGCATATTAGCCTGCCGTAAGTAAGACTCAGCATCAGTGCAGTTCCTACACAGCCTTAGGAACTGGCTACGGGGGACTGACTGAAGCCATGAACTGTGATGGCAGCTGCCAATAGGAATGAAACCATTCCTATCAGTTGGTTTGAAATAAGTCTGGAAACTGAACTTGCGATGAACAAGCCCAATCTCCAGATCTAGGAAATAAATTTTGGTGAAACTATACTCAAAAGATAATGAAATACCTCTATCATTCTGATTGAGAGTCTTGAAAAATGACTCTAATGATTCTGGGCTGCCATTCCATAGGAGGAGGATGTCGTCTATGTATCTGGCCCACAGGACCAGGGACGGAGTGTCCTGTGCATAGACGACATCCTCCTCCCACTTGGCCATAAACAAGTTCGCTAGGCTCGGTGCGAACTTGGCCCCCATGGCTACTCCTCGTTGTTGGAGATAGTAACACTGGTTAAACCAGAAGTAATTGCGTTTAGTTGCAAACTCCAACAGCTCTAAGATGTACTCACATTGAAATGAGGCAAGAGTGGGTTCACGGTCTAAAAAATGCTTAACTGCAGCAATGCCCAGATGATGAGGGATACAGGTGTAGAGGGAAGCCACATCTGCCGTGGCTAGTAGGTAATCCCCTTCTACAGCTGTTTTTTCAAGTAGACGTATGGTGTCACCGGCTCATGTGGAACGCACAGCGGTCACCATAGTGAGGGTTGAACCGCACACGTGTGCATTATGATTCGCCCCTTTTCTTACGCTCCCAGTTACTCTTTATGTGCCTTTCAACTTGCCGTTCAGTGCTGTGGAACATTCTATTTACAACACAGGGCCAGAACGAGGCTTGGAGCGCACGCTCCGACGCCATTTTGCTCTAACCAGGAAGCGCCCGTTCTGAGCGCCTCCCTGTTTCATACATCCCATCAGAACATTATTTCAGGATGAGGCTTGGAGCGCACGCTCCGTCGCCATCTTGCCACATCCAGGAAGCGCTCGTTCTAAGCGCTCCTTCATTGTAAAAGTTCTGACACTTCTTTTTAAATGAATTTTTATAATCAGGTTCAAATTGTAGGTTTAGATTGCCACTTTGGGCGCAATGCTCTGGCTGCATTTGATTTTCACCCGGAAGTGCTCCAATTCTGAGTGACTCCTCCCAGATGGTGAGTTGTATGTTTTTGGGGGCTCACTATAAATTTGTCTGTTGGCCACATGAGAGGGATACCCTTTTGACGTGTGGTTACACGAAACGCGTCAGGGATGACTCCATTGTTGCCATCATTATATTGATATGCGCTATATTTTCATCAGATATGTGAGTGCAAATTTTTAATAAACACATATTGATTTTTTACGGTGTTACACTATGGCGTCCCCTCTTCTCTTTTCCACATTTATATGTGACCTTTAACACGGATGACCATTTCCTGCATTTCCTGAGTGAGAGACCTTCCAGCTCATCCCCAGGTTATTGTTTCAAGGCCGTCCGCTGACCCCTTCCAGAAGCAACTCCACACCGTGGCTTCCAGTTTATACCAAGCCTGATTGACTCTGGAAATATACATTTCGCAGAGTCCACATGTTCCGGTAAGCCTGCATTCACACTGGTGATGGGATATCTTTTTCACTTTGACATTCATTCATATCCACTTTTATCATCTCTGGAAGTTATCACTCCACTTCTATTGATCCTTCCATTTTTGAACTTTGTGCCATTCAATCATCATTTGGTTCATTTTGGACTTTATTTATATATGTTATGATATTTTTATCTTCATATTCCCGTGTATTATATATTTTTCATATTGATCACGTATGGTCCTGACTTCATCGTCACATCATTTTTGTATTTGAGCGCTGCACTTTCTTGTCCACATTAGGTCTACCACTAGTCGCAGAAAACTCTGAGAGCTCTCTGCAATCGGAACATGCAAGTACGCGTCTCTGAGGTCCAGGAAAACCATAAAGCAGTTGTGGGGGAGAAGGGCTCTGACTGTGAATATTGATTCCATGCAAAATTTCTTGTACGCAACGGATCTGTTCAGAGGTCTTAAATTCAGAACCAATCTGAATTTTCCTGAGGGTTTTTTTACAACGAAAATGTATGAATAAAATCCCTTCCCTTCCTCCATCCCTGGAACTCTGAGGACTACGCTTTGATCCTCCAGCTCCCTTAAGGCCCCCAGCAAGGCTTTGGATTTTTCCTTGCTTTTGGGTAGCTGTGTGTCTAGGTATCTCTGGGGGGGTGGTGTCGTAAATTCCAGACGGTACCCCCTCCTTATGACCACCAGGATGAACCGGTTGGGGGAAATTGCCTCCCACTGTGGGAGAAAGGCCCCCAGTCTTCCTCCCACCCTGACTGCAGTGTCATGGGTTTTTAGGGGGCTGGTCAGGAGGGTGAAAAATCGCCCCTCCTCTGCCCTTGGGGGGCCAAACCCTTTTCTGGCCTTCAGGCTTGAGAGCCCTTTTTCGTCTTTGCGGACGAAACCCCTTCCCTGTCTGCACCGGGGTTTTCCGTTTGGGAGGAAAGGACTTATTTTTGTCTGCCGTGCGGTCTAACACGGTCTCTAGACCTGGGCCAAAGAGCAGGTCTCCCGTAAAGGGTATCCCACACAACTTGGTTTTAGAGGCGCTGTCACCAAGCCAAGTTTTGAGCCAGAGGGCTCTTCTGGCCAAGTTAGCCAGGGCTGCCGACCTGGCTGACATGCGGACAGATTCCGCTGAAGAATCTGCTATGTAAGCGATTCCTAGCAGGATTGTAGGGAAGGAGAATAAGATGGTTTCCTTTGCCGTTCCTGCTTCGATGTGCGCTTGTATTTTAGAGAGCCAATGCTCCAGGTTGCGGGCCACAACAAGCCAGTTCTGGCTTTAGATTCCCAATTGTAGAGTCCCATGTCTTTCAAGAGGGAATCGATCCTCTCGTCCATGACATCGGCCAGGATTCCCATGTCCTCAAACGCTAAATCGGTGTTTCTGGAAACCTGGGAGAAGGCCGCGTCTAATTTGGGGGTCTTGTTCCAAACAAACGTGGATTCATCTGAAAAGGGGAATCTCCTTTTAGGGATTTGGAAAAAAAGGGTTTCCTTTCAGGATCTTGCCACTCCTTCTTAATTGTGTCAATCAGTAACTCGTGTACTGGGAAGACCTTTTTCTCTTGCTTCCCCAGACCCCTGTACATCTGGTCATGGAGGGTTAGAGGCTTTTTGTCAGCCTGAATGCCAAGGGTTGTGTAAACTGCCCCCAAGAGGTCCTCTACCTCATCCAGTGACAATTTATACCAGGAGGGTTTCCTGGACTCCCCGTCCCGGTCCTCTCCTTCTGACCCCTCCTGGGAATCAGAGGTGGCACTATCTGGAAGAGTATGTTCCACCTGGGAAGGTCCTGCAGGATCATCTGCCGTGACTGCAGCAGTCAGTATGACAGGTACAGAGCCCTGGGCCTGTGGCTGGGTAGTAACCCGGGTGGGAACAGCGGGAAGCTGCAACTTTTCAAAATGGGATTTGAAGGAAGAAAAAGGTGGATGAGAGCTCCTTAACTGAGGCTGCTAATCCAGATTCCTGTTCCAACTCCCTTTCCCTGACCAAGGACTGTATGCAATTTCTACACAAAACCTTAGTCCATGACTCTGCAAGAGTGTCCCTACAGGAGGCACATTTCTTTTTAGAGCCGTGTCCTTCCACCACCCGCTTTTTCAACGGCTTTCTGAAATACAGGTAAAAAGGCAGAAAAAAACAGCACATTAAAATATGGTTACAACCCTGGGAGTGCGCTAGTCCCCTAAAACCTGCTGGAACTAGGGCCTCCCCCCCGACCACCCAGGGGGATTTGCCTCCCCATGAAATGAACCATACATGGGGGGAGGCGATCCTAAGATAGAGAGGACCCTCCCCCAGGGTGCTCTCACCTTAGGCTGGCTGGAGGTAGCGTCCGTTGTCTGAGCTTGCTCCGGAGATGCTGCCGACATGACTGCAGGCCTGTGCGAGATCCCGACTCTCCTCCAGCGTGCGCCCGGCCCCCTATCCGCACTGCGACCTGGAACCGGAAGTCGCGGGTCAAAGGGGAAGCATTCGCCCTACGCCGGAGATGACGTCACCCGCCTGGTTCAAAAAAATGCGGCCTGTATAGTGTACAGGGCAAGCTGAGCTGCTTCCCTTGCTGCGGCCCTGTGGACGCGATAGGGGTCCCCCGCAACCTACTGCTGCGCTCGGCGAGGATGGGGTGGCTCTTTACAGCGGCGGGTATGTACCACACCTTGATACCCTGGAAGCCCCTGCTTCCTTTTAGGTATGTGAATGGCCTCAGTCCCCTGACTGCTCAACCTGGTTCCCTGCACAGTGTCTCCCCAATGAAGGAAACACTAACAACTGAGGTCTGGCAGGGGAAAGTGAGAATTTATGTGCTGGCGCAGTGTTTCCTAAAGGAAGAGAAGGAGCCTAACTCTCAATAGTGGCTGTCCTGAAAGACGAAAGAAAAAAAAAAAAAAAAGATTACGAGCTTAAATACAGAAAAAATATTTGCATATTCAACCATATATACATTTTTTTTTTCAAATCAATAGATGTACTGTGACATTTGGCATGAATTCCCACCAGTGTGACAGTGAATTTTTTTGATGAATTTATGTGGATTCCCAAAACAGGCATTCACCGTCAAAGCGCATTCATAACCAGTACCTTTTAGAAGCAAGTTTAGCAAGGCAAGATTAAGACCATGAGCTTAAAGCGGATGTGCCAGTAAAAAAAAAATATTAAAAAGCCAGCAGCTACAAATACTGCAGCTGCTGACTTTTAATATTAGGACACTTAGGCCCCTTGCACACTGGGGCGTTTTTCATGCGGTACAGCGCTAAAAATAGCGTTGCTATACCGCATGAAAAATCATGCCCTGTAGTGTTCAATGTGAAAGCCCGAAGGCTTTCACATTGAAGCGGTGCGCACCAAAAGTCCTGCTAGCCGCATCTTTACCGCGGTATAGGAGCGGTGTGTTCACCGCTCCTATACCGTGCCTTCCCATTGAAATCAAGCGTGGTAATACCGCCCGCAACGCTATACCGTCACCGCGGCTGCACGCCTCAGTGTGAAAGCAGCCTTACCTGTCCTGGAGTCCAGCGCCGTCCGCAGCAGAGGACGAGTGATCGCTCGTCACTCTGCTGCTCCCCCCACCATCCTCAGTGAGGGAACCAGGAAGTGAAGCGCTCCGGCTTCACTACCCGGTTCCCTACGGCGCATGCGCGAGTCGCGCTGTGCCCGCCACTTGGCTCACACGCTGTGGGCTGGGAGCAGAGTGTTCCCAGCACACAACGGGGGACAGACGGGAAGTCAGGAAAAACCCGTCTTTTGCCCGTGACGTGTGGCCGGAAGTGGGTGCAAATACCTGTCTTTAGACAGGTATCTGCACCCCCCACCCCCCTCCCCCCTGAAAGGTGTCAAATGCGACACCGGAGGGGGGGCGGGTTTCCGATAAGCGTGAGTTCCACTTTAGGGTGGAGCTCCGCTTTAATTTAAAAAAAATAAGGAATGTTTGCATACTCAACCATTGATTCAAAAAATATCAATATATGTAGAAAGGTCCTGAAGGCCCTTGTGGACAACATGATATGCGGTTTAATCTTTTATACTATGTAATGTGGTACTAATGCACTTTGAGAGATGCATATTTATAGGGGATTTTCCATACATATTTCCCTTTTCTTTTATAAATATGATTTTACAGTAAGTTAATTAAATACAAAAAATATTGTTTAAATATCACAGTTTCATCCTCTGTACCAGGCCATTCTTTTTACTGTTTTTTTACAGGCAGTACTCACAGCATAAAATAAGATTTTCTAAGTAAGCTTATAGTGGGATTGTCAAATATAACATATTTGTATTGTTATTACAATGCTGTTGCTATAAAAAATAAAGTGCATGCTGTGATCAAAGAACTCCCTTAAAGGGTCACTAAAGGAATTTTTTTTTTTAGCTGAAATGACTGTTTACAGGGCATAGAGACATAATAGTTAACTGATTCCTTTTAAAAATGATTAAAAATAGATAAAAAAAAACAATCATATAATGTGCCTGCAGTGTAGTTTCGTTTTTGCTGTTGTTTCCTGGTTCTCTGATGTACAGAGAGCCACTAGAGGGCAGTCAGCCAATAGAGAGCAGTGATACTTTGTCTAAAACTCCTCAGCACCAATCCAGTTTCGTTTTACACACAATAATCACACCTCCTTGATTAGTGACCACCGTGAGAAATCTCCCAGCACTGTGGTTATCAGAAAACAGGCAACCAGGAAGTGTCCAGAACAGAGAGGATTTACAGCAACATGAAAGCAAAAACGAACAATGAGGACATGAAACCAGGATTGCAGTAAGGTAAAGGAAGCTATTTAGCTAAAAAAAAAAATTCCTTTAGTGACCCTTTAACCAATTCAGCAGTGGAAGGTTTACCCCTCTTCATGACAAGGCCATTTTTTTGCGATACAGCACTTCATTACTTTAACTGACAATTGTGCAGTCGTGCAGCGCTGTACCCAAATAAAATTCCTTATCAGTTTAGGCCAATATATGTTCTGCTACATATTTTTGGTAAAACAATAAGCCCAATATTGGTTTGCGCAAAAGTTAGAGTCTACAAATGATGGGATATTGTTATAGATTTTTTTTTTACTAGTAATGCTGGCGAGCAGCAACTTATAGTGTGACTACAACATTGTGGTGAACACATTTGACACTGAAACCAGTGCTAAAAAATGCACTGTCACTTTACTGACACTGGCAGGGGCAATCAAATGGTTAAATGCATCCCTAGGGAGTACTTTCTAACTGGGGGGGTACTTAGCAGAAACACAGGATCTTTGTCTTCCCTTGTCACAGAACAGCGAAATGCCATCAGCCTTGTGTACATCGGCGGATCAGCGTTCTGCCTCTGTCGGGAACGATCAGTGGATCCTGGCGGACATCAGGTCTACTGGACCCATTTATCTGCAATCTTCTCTACATCCATTCAAAAAACAGACATAATAAAGTGTGTCTGAGCAATCAGAAAAAGAGGGGCAGAGAGCTGAAGTTACACTTTGCAGTGAAGAGAGCTCTGACAGCTGACTGAAGGGAAGGGGAGGGAAAAGAAGGGAAGGAAAAGAAGGGAAGTGTAGGGACACCGCTGCCCCCTCCCCCCCTTTACACAGCACACAGGAATAGAGGGCAGGCCATTAATCAGTTGGTGATCCTTCATCTGGTCACCTTTTTTTTTTTTGGTGTCAAGAAAACTTGTCAGAAGTAATTTATGCAGATGAGAGAGAAACAAAGCAGCAGACCGAAAGTACTATAAAAAGGAAATGCTCTGTTCATATGTCATACCTGAGGTTTCCAAGCACTTTACAGGTATTAGGTTGCTCACACAAATGTCTATTACATGGATAACTAATGCAGTATTTAAAATATCAAGCAAATACAGTTTTGCCCATTGGGACTTTAGATTAAGCACCACACAGTCAGTAATAAAAAACATAGTATAGATTTACTGAATATGCCAGCAATAGGACTAGGAGAAATGTCAAAATGCCAAACAGTTGGCCCAAAGGTACATATCCATATCATAGTTACATGCAGTCATCAAATAATCCATAGTAGGTGTGTCATAGCATCTATGGTAACGCAACATGTTTTGTGAGTTCAATCTTACTCTTCAAGGTTTGATGCATAGACATGATCTATAAAGTAAAATAGTAACAAGAAATAACATAGTAAAGAACATGAAAATATGTCAAATAAATTGAGTTGTGGGAATCAAACTGAGGGATCCATACTCCCAAAGATGCAGGGTGCTGCATGCCGAAGTCGCACCGGCGAGCGCCAGAAACATCTTACCCGGGATCTATGGGTAAAGGATCCAAAGATGGGCCAGCAAAGCAAAAACAGATGGAAAACAGGCAAACAAAACCGTTCAGCATGGCCTACCAGATTGGCGGCTTGAAAATACAGTGTAGGGAAATGATGATGTGCACTACTGAATAAAAAAAATGTGTAAAAATAATTGGGAGGTAAAAAAATATTAAAGTATGATAGAGTGGCCAGAAGAAGCCAAATGGTACAATTGGGAATAGTAAAAATCACCTTCACAGCCAAGTTGAATGAGAAGCCACATGTGAGATTAAGTATACCCAATATTTGCCACTTTACAGAGGGACTTTTTTGTCACTGTGCTACACAGCATTCAGTTACTCTTTATACTTACCCGTTTATCAGTGGGTATTACTACTAGGACAAAATCACCTTGGTATGAGTTAGAAGGATAACCAGATTTATTAAAGAATTGAGTAACCATATACATTCTATAGGCTTATGTCCCCAAAAAACACTGGGGTGGATTCAGTAAGCAATTGCGTCTGCGTATCCATAGTTACGCAGCGCAATTGCTTAGTTGCGCCGGCGTAACGACTTTTCTGTATTCAGAAAGCTCGTTACGCCGACTGCAGCCTAAGATATGACTGGCATAAGGCTCTTATGCCGTCGTATCGTAGGCTGCATTCTTACGATGGCCGCTAGGTGGCGTTCCCGTAGTGGTCAGCGTAGAGCAAATTGCATACTCATGGCGATTCACAACCGTACGCGCGCCATGCGTACGCATTTTACGTCGTTTGCGTTCGTCGGGTTCCGCGTAAGGCTGCTCCTGCTATTAGCAGGGGCAGCCAATGCTAAGTATACCCATCGTTCTCGCGTCGCGATGTTTGAAAATTACGTTGTTTGCGTAAGTGAATCGTGAATGGCGCTGGACGCCATTTACATTCACGTTAAAGCAAAGGACGTCCTTGCGACGTCATTTTCCGCAATGCACATCGGGAAAGTTTCCCGACGGAGCATGCGCACTACGTTCGGCGCGGGAACGCGCCTAATTTAAATGATCCATGCCCCCTACTGGATCATTTAAATTACACGCGCTTACGCCGGCCATTTTTACAGAGCGCCCACGCAAATTATGGAGCTACTGCTTCGTGAATGAAGCGTAGCGCAGGTAATTTACGGAGGCGCAGCGTAAAAACGGTACGCTGCGCCTCCGTAGTAGTGTGCGCCCCTACCTGAATCCACCCCACTAACTTCTGAGATAATTGCTAATAATTTTGTTTGCAATAGAGTGTTAAAATGTAGGTCATGTTTTTATTTTAATCAGTGTAAGGTGTAAGGACTGAAAGAGCACAGATCTTTCTAAAGAAGACAAATGCAGTAACAGAAACTTACTATTTTGGAGGGAAATCCCTACCATGACAGACGGGTTTCTGGTTGATATCCACAAGTTAAAAGAATAGTTATAAAAACAGTGGAGTATACACAGACGCTGCAGCAGCCAACTCACTGCAAGTTCACCCAAGGGTCCTGTTATGAAACTGCCCAAAACCGCTCATCTCAAAATTACAATTATCAGGACACATGGATGCTATACACATGCTTCGTCCCTGTATAGTCGATATCCTTTTACACGCTCTGAATTAAACTAGATGTATCCTCTGATGCTGCAAGTTCATTTAAACAAAAAGTTTGAAATTCCTTTGGGTACAACAATGATAATGATGTAGCAGAAAAAGAAGGGAGCGGCTTTATGCTACTGTAAAAAAAGAGGGATTAGGCTTTTTTGTATACAAGGAAAAACACAGCTAGAAACATTGGTAGGCAGATTTCGACCATCATTTGTTCCTAACTGCAGCTAATCGTTACCTGTGAGAATACTTCCAAACATCAGAGGTAGAGCTGCGGCTGCTGTTGGTTTTAAAATTAATAATAATAAAAAAAAAAAAAAAAAATATATATATATATATATATATATATATATATATATATATATATATATATATATATATATATATATATATATATATATATATATATATATATATATATATATATATATATATATATATATATATATATATATATATATATATATATATATATATATATATATATATATATATATATATATATATATATATATATATATATATATATATATATATATATATATATATATATATATATATATATATATATATACATACATACATACATATATACACACACATATATACACACACATATATACACACACACATATACAGTACAGACCAAATGTTTGGACACACCTTCTCATTCAAAGAGTTTTCTTTATTTTCATGACTATGAAAATTGTAGATTCACACTGAAGGTATCAAAACTATGGAATTATACATAACAAAAAAGTGTGAAACTGAAAATATATTTCTAGGTTCTTCAAAGTAGCCACCTTTTGCAGCAGACATCTATAGAACTGTTAGGAGGAGACTGTGTGAATCAGGCCTTCATGGTAGAATATCTGCTAGGAAACCACTGCTAAAGAAAGGCAACAAGCAGAAGAGACTTGTTTGGGCTAAAGAACACAAGGAATGGACATTAGACCAGTGGAAATCTGTGCTTTGGTCTCATGAGTCCAAACTTGAGATCTTTGGTTCCAACCCCTGTGTCTTTGTGCGATGCAGAAAAGGTGAACGGATGGACTCTACATGCCTGGTTGCCACCGTGAAGCATGGAGGAGTTGTGATGGTGTGGGGGTGCTTTAATCAAAATTGAAGGCATACTAAACCAGCATGGCTACCACAGCATCTTGCAGTGGCATGCTATTCCATCCGGTTTGCGTTTAGTTGGACCATCATTTATTTTTCAACAGGACGATGACCCCCAAACACACCTCCAGGCTGTGTAAGGGCTATTTGACCAAGAAGGAGAGTGATGGGGTGCTGCGCCAGGTGACTACCTCTTGAAGCTCATCAAGAGAATGCCAAGCAGTAATCAAAGCAAAAGGTGGCTACTTTGAATGAGAAGGTGTGTCCAATCTCTCTCTCTCACACACACACACACACACAATCACATTTATGGAAAACACAGGTGTCCTTTCACAATTAAGTGATTAAGGGGATAGAGATGGAGAAAGGAGAACAGCAGATTCAGGCGTAGTATTTGGAACAGTCCTGCTCCTATGCGTAACACTTTTCTCACCACTCCTATTTGAGTGGGCTTAGCGTACCCGGATAGGCCTCTCTCACTGACCTAGCAGCCGAAGTATCGCTCGAACCTCTCCAGGACGAAGTCTCGGCCACAGACCCTCCAGGATGAATGTCAGGGAGACGCCTCTGCCACAGGCCCTCCCTGATTGCAGATACGGAGGCAACCCTCCTAGGTAAAGTTTTGCCTGAATCTTCTCCTTAACGTCGCCCAGGTACCGACTGAAAGAGGAGTCAATCCTTCAGTGTCCGGTCACCTCGATCCCCGGTGGTTCGTCAAAATCCTATTGGACCACCAGCCTCTCATTGGCACTCCTCAGACGGACTCCCCACTGAACAGCTAGACTCGCTTGGGATCTTCAAAAGTAGGAACCCAGTCGACCACTGGGTCCCCGTCCTTCTTAAATGCTCTGGACCAACTTAGGCCCGAAATCAGGAACACCGCATAGCACGCACACTCCGGCCAGGTAGGCCATAGCGCTGGAGCGCCGTGATGTAGCCACCCTGAAGGTGGGTGCCACACCGGAAAAAGAACCCCGCCTCCATGGCGTCTGTTCCAGAAGTACCCTCTCCCAGCATGCCAAGCAAGAACACTCCCTCCTGATTGGCTGCTGGAAAAAGGCACCCAAGCCTCAAATCCACTGGCGCCACCTGTCGTCCTGGGGTGCGATAACACCCCAGCAACAACAGAATGAGCCCACAGTACAGCCAAGCTGAAACAGAGACCCTAACCAAACATTGCAATTGAAATCAGAGTCCATACACTCTGATTATCCCTTAAATTTCGACCAGCACCGGTACTTGGAAGTAACCCGGCGCTACACACATACATACATATATATATATATATATATATATATATATATATATATATATATATATATATATATATATATATACATATACACACATATACATATACATACACACACACACACACACACACACTTTATCACTTGTATCTTAGTTCTGCCAGTCTCCTGCAACTTTCTGACTATATGAATGCATTCCAGAGGTGACCACATGGCAAGTGTCATCACCGGCATAATTATTTAGTGATTGAGTTATTCATCTCTCAGGTGTCTATTGATCCCTAAACAGTAACTCTTTCTGCAAATCCATATTTAAAAAATATATGCATCCTTATGATGCACAAATATTAAATGGAATCTCAACTGCTAGAACAGAACTCGAGGTTTGGAAAAAACATGCAATAGATAATACAAAGACATGATAATATTTTACAGTAAAGCTGCACCATAGGTGTTGGTATGTTCTCACCATTGTATAACGTTAGGATTGACACCAATTAAACCTAAATTTCTGTTTATTGTACTTATGTTGGTATAGGCGTTTTTACATATATCAATTAGAATGTTGTAAATCAATCAAATAATAAAAAAGCTAATAGGGAGCTACAGTAGGCAAGAGATTGAGGGGAACAAAAATTTAAGCGCACATGATTAGGATGTAATAGACAATAAGATCAAATTATGTTCATGAAAAATCCATTGATGTCAGTGCATAGGAGTTCATAACCATCATCCGAGCGGTGGAAAGTCATTTAGAACAGCTTACTGAATACCTTACTGAGGAGAAACAGGAAGTGAGAAATTCAGACAAAGAAAAAAAAACATTTAGAAGGGAAAATGAAGGAAAAGGTAAGTGAACCAACAATGCACTAGCCTAAAGGAACCTATTTAGAAAATAAAAAACGAACCTTTACAACCCCTTTAAGGCAAAAAGCTCTTCTGAGAGTGAAGCCGACTGTGTACATGGAGGAGAAAAAGAAAAACAGAAAAGTGCCACTAAATGTAGTATTTAACAGTTGCATAGAACAGTTGCACAGACAAATGGTAACTCACAGAAGAAGTATATAGGCTCATCAATATATGATATGGCTCCCGATAGATCAGTCCTCAGCACCCCTGGTCTGCTTGTCAGGAAAGCCGCGGTGTGGCAGAGAGAAGCCAGCGTGGTTAGAGGTCGTTCAAGGAAATGTCCTGGGTGGAAGACAGCGTGGACCGCAGTGCCAGCGTCTGACATCACCAGGGAGGCGGGAAGAACAACACATTTCAGAGCATGTGTGAGGCCCTTACCGAGCATGCGCACACCTTACAAGTTATCCGGGAGAAGGGGGAGAGCTGTGTATAGATACACTGATTGATGAGCAATTAAAAGACAAACATAGCATATTTGCCGGCGTATAAGATGACTGGGAGTATAAGACGACCCCCTAATTTTCCAGCTAAAATGTTGGTTTTGGGATATAGTCATCGTATAAGACGACCCCCTTCCTACTAGTCATGCCTTGCCTCACCTCACTGTGCCATTACATGCCTCACTGTGCCACCATTACATGCCTCACTGTGCCACCATTACATGCCTCACTGTGCCACCATTACATGCCTCACTGTGCCATTGCATAGATCGGCGATCCCTTACCTTATCCCTGACATGCAGAATCTGACAGACCGCGGCCGTCCATTTTTCAAAAGTCTCCTTCTGCTATTCCGTGATAGGCGGAACACTCGGCTTCCCAGCAGACAGTGTTCAGCCCATCACGGATGCCCTCTTGTCCGAGGCTCTGCTGGGAAGCCGAGTGTCCCCGCCTATCACGGAACAGCAGAAGGAGGAGGCGTGGCTTTTGAAAAATGGATGGCCGCGGTCTGACAGAGTCTGCATGTTAAGTTACCGGCGTATAAGACGACCCCCGACTTTTAAGAAGAATTTCATGGGTTAAAAAGTAGTCTTATACGCTGGAAAATATGGTACATGGGTGGGGAAAGCAAGAAGATAATACAAAGACTAAAATGTATCCACAAATAATGCGGTATATAAATAAAAAGGGTTAAAAATACACATCACTGCTATAACAAATACATGTAATTACTAGAATATCCAAAAACATGACCATTTTAAAGGATATTATTTTATAGATAAAAACATCCATAATGAATGTGTAATGCATGTAAACACACGGATAATAGGATTTTTGTACTCACCGTAAAATCCATTTCTCTGAGTTCATGGACGCACACAGCAGCCTTTGACCTTAGGGTTATATCCACTTCCTTCCAGGAGAGTAAGTCATAAAAAAAGCACTTTAAGTGTTAAAATCACTTTGCTCAGCACAGCTCCTCCCAGGGGGCGTGGTCCCCCGGGTATAACCCACACTCTGCCTCAGCAGCTCCAGTTCGTAACAAGCAGTACAAACAAAGGAGGGGTGTGGGTGCGGTGTCCGTCCATGAACTCAGAGAAATTGATTTTACGGTGGGTACAAAAATCCTATTTCTCTTCCGTTCATGGACGGACACAGCAGCCTTTGACCTTAGGGACGTCCCCAAGCAGTGTCAAAAAATTTGAGGGGTGGGAAAACACAGCAAACCAAGCTACACCCCAAACAAAACCGGAGTTACTCAACGGAGGAACTCCAACCTTAAACTGCCGCCTATAACACCTCGCGGCCGAAGGAGGCATCTGAAGATGCACTCACATCCACCTTGTAAAACTTTGAAAAAGTGTGGACTGACGACCAGGTGGCTGCCTTACACACCTGTAACAGAGGCTTGATGCCGGAAAGCCCAAGAGGCACCGATCACCCTGCTCGAATGCGCCGTGACCCGAAAAGGAGGCGCCCGCCCCTTCAGGGCATAGGCCTGAAGCTCAACCTGTCTGATCAACCTAGAAATGGTGGCCGACGAGACCTTTTTTAGGACCATTCACAGACACGAACAGTGAGTCCGACTTCCGGAACGGAGCCATAGCCGATAAGTACACTCGTAGGGCCTGAACCACATCCAGGGAATGCAAAGTGGCCTCCTTCGAGTTCTTCGGCCGAGGACAGAAGGATGGCAACACAATGTCCTCATTAATGTGAAAAGCTGAAACGACCTTTGGGAGAAAAGACGGCTGCGGCCGCAGCACCACCTTATCCTCATGGATGAACAAGTAGGGAGCCTTGCAGGGCAAGGCCGCCAATTCGGACACCAGTCTGATTGATGTAATTGCTACTAGAAAAACCACCTTTTGTGACAGAGTCAACAAAGGGATCTTTCGAATGTCCTCAAAAGGAGCGTCCTGAAGCACCGAAAGGACCAAATTTAAGTCCCATGGGGGCAGTGGAGGGCGCATAGGAGGGGCCACATGCCGGACCCCCTGCACAAACGTACGCACCAAGGAGTGCGCTGCCAAGGGTCGCTGAAAGTAAACAGCTAGAGCCGAGATCTGACTCTTAACCGTACTCAAGGCAAGAGCCTGACCCACTCCCCGCTGTAAAAACAGCAGAATCCGGGACACCACGTATGTACGGGGGTGCCATTTAATCTCTTCACATATAGAGATGTAGGCCTTCCACGTACGATGGTAAATCCTCCGTGAAGTAGACTTCCTTGCACGCAGCATGGTAGAAACCACCGAGCCCTATAGGCACCGGTCCTTCAACACCTGGCTCTCAACAGCCACGCCGTTAAAGCCAGTGACTGTAAAGCAGGGTGGAAGATTGGACCCTGCGACAGAAGATCTTCTCTCAGGGGTAGACGCCAGGGGGCGTCTGGCACCAGACGCACCAGGTCCGTGTACCAGGAGCGGCGCGGCCAGTCTGGGGCGATCAGGATTGTTGGAATCCCTTCGGCTTCCACTCTGCGCAGCAGGCGAGGAAGAAGCTTCAGGGGAGGGAAGGCGTAAATTAGGCGATAATGACCCCAAGGTGCCACCAACGCGTCCGCCCACGGGTCTTTTGACCTGGCCACGAACCGCGGCACCTTCCGATTGAGACGGGACGCTAGAAGGTCCACGTCTGGAGTGCCCCATTTTTGGCACAGACTCTGAAACACCTCCGGGTGGAGTGACCACTCTCCTTGGTCTAATGTTTGGCGACTTAGGTAGTCGGCTTGCCAATTCTGTACCCCCGGAATGTACACGGCCGATAGAGCCGGAACGGACCTTTCGGCCCCCCGAAGGATGTGTGCGACTTCCATCGATGCAGCCGAGCTGCATCGATGGAAGTGGGCAGGGAACTGGGCAGGGAACTGGTACAATCACTCCCCTGCCCAGTAGATCCTGGGCAGCCCCTGACAGAGCCTTCCGGCAATCCGGAGGAAACTGATGTTAGAAGGAAAAAATCTGTTTGGTGGACAAGAGAGAAACTATCTTGTACCCCGAGGAAACTACTTCGCAAACCCAACGGTCGGAAAGAAGAGACCTCCACTGATCCGCAAATTTGCAAAGCCGGCCCCCCACTCGAGACACGGGCAGGGGCAGACCTTCATGCGGAAGCAGGCTTGACCGCAGGCTTGTTGGGCTTGCGGTACCAGGTGTGCTTCTGCCCCGCAGCGGGGGTCTTAGCACCTTGCAAACTTTTTCCTGCCGCACTGGGCGTACGAAAAAACGCTTTGGGGTAGTAAAGGAGGGCCCTTGCTTACTGCGAGGCTCCTTGCCCTTCCCAGACTGTGGGAGCAGTGTGCTCTTCCCACCTGTGGCATCCTTTATGAGGTCAACCAGGGACGCCCCAAAAAGCCGTTCAACCTTAAAGGGCAAATCCACCAAGGCCTTCTTTGAGGACTGGTCCGCAGACCAGCATTTGAGCCGCACAAGGCGGCGCAGTACCACCGCATAGGCAAAGGCCCTGGAAAGCAAGGGAAGCGTATCCAGAGCCGACTCACAGACAAACTTTAGACCCTGAACCAATTGTTCAGCTAGGTCCTTACAGGTCTCGGAAGCATCCTGCGCCTCCAGCTCCTACAGCAACAACTTTGCCCGTTCAGTCAGTGTCTGCGACACCAGAGTCCTGGCCAAGACCAGTCTCACAGCCGAACCCACTACTGTGAACATGGAGCGGGCCACAGCCTCCACTGTCCTATCTGCATGGTCCTTAAAGGCGGGAGCCCCTTCCACAGACAATGTCGTGGCTTTACTCAATCAGGACACGGGAGGGTCCACTGATGGAGGAGAGACCCATTTTTTTCAAAAAGTCCTCCTCAAAGGGATAACGGACCGCAAAGTATTTTGGAACAGCAAAAACCTTTTGCGGCGAATCCCATTCCTTGTATAACAATTTGTCCAAATATGGAATACAAGGAAACACTTTTGTGGTGCGGGGATGCTTGCGGAACCCAAAAGGGACCGGCACATCCGATGCCCCTGCCAAATCCTCAAGGTTTCTGAGTATCCCACACCGCAGAGATAAGAGCTCCAACAAATTCCTCATCATTCACTGACCCTGAAGCAGAGTCATCCTCACAGTCCGTGTGGGTTAAGCCCGCATCATCTGACATGACAGAACCAGAGCCAGAAGCAACTGCAGGATATGATTCTGTGTCAGAAATGTCCTCAGAAGCAGGCTCAGGGAGGGGGCGCTTTTTACCCCCCTTCTGGCCACTTGCCGCTTCAAACCTGGCGAGAAACGCCTCAAGGACAGCCGACATTGCCTCAACAGATGCGGCAGGGGGATTAAGGGTTAACTCAGGCATTGTTGGGGCAGAAGCACCAGGTTCAGGCTCCATGATGCCCCACCGCTGTGTCACCCAGCACTGCAAAGCAGAACAACCCACCGGTCACCTCCGGCTGCAAAGAACAGAAGGCAGAGGCCCCCAGGGAACACACCACCCCACCCGGTTGCAGTGAGCTGAAAAAAAAACTGAAGTGTGCTCTGAAAGCTGGCTGTGCTGCGTCTGTCACCTCAGGGACGATTCGCGGTCTTTTGCAGCGCTATTACAGTCACAAGAGGCCAAGACATATCTAAGATGGCCATCGTCTGAGGTAAAAAGCACCAGCGGGCTACAAGAAAATGGCCGCCGAACTACGTAAACCGCGACCACGGCAAAATGGCAGCCATGCGCAATTTTAAAAACCCCCAGTGACGCACTAAACACAGAGCAGCATCCAGCAGCAACTCCACATTAAAAAACACAGCCCCCCGCAACACACGGTCCCCGGTGGTAATAAAAAAAAAAAAACAGGAGGCCCCCCTCACAGCCTCAACCCAGTATGGGGAAGGAGGGAGAGGAAAAGGAGAGAGGAAAGCAGGGCGGACCCTCAGTCGACTTCCCCAGGGGAAACAACAGCCATACCACCTTGCCAGGGGCCACTACTTACCTGTCCTGCGACCACCGGCTAGAGGTATCCTGGACAGAACCAACGTCCGCTAAACGGCATGGCTGTCGGCCAGACACACTGTGACAAGACCATAGAGACCGGTCATATGTGTGCCCTGGAACATGTAGTTCCCCGGCCGCCCCTGGAGCAATGGGGCCTGTCCTGGACAACCCAGAGCTGAGCTGAGGGCCGGCACACGCTTGATGGCCGAACATGGGGGGGACTACAAGAGTCAAGAACCAGCCTGTCACCCAGTCGGCAGTTGATAGAAGAATCTCAGGATTCAAAAATGCAGGAACAAATAAAAGCGAAAAAAAAAATCGCAAAAAAATTCCAGAGTACAGGGACTCCAAAAGGTCATGTCCTCTCCTGACATTAGGCAGAAAGAAACTGGAGCTGCTGAGGCAGAGTGTGGGTTATACCCGGGGGGCCACGCCCCCTGGGAGGAGCTGTGCTGAGCAAAGTGTTAACACTTAGTGTTTTTTTCTGCCTAACTCTCCTGGAAGGAAGTGGATATAACCCTAAGGTCAAAGGCTGCTGTGTCCGTCCATGAACAAAAGAGAAATATATTCTTTTGTGTAAAATGTCATACAATAAAAAAATATATATATGAAATATAAGTACTATTATACAGATATCTAATATCTTTTTGTTGCCAGTGGTTTAGACATTAATGGCTGTGTGTTGAGTTATTTTGAGGGCACAGCAAAATCACACTGTTATACACTCACTACTTTACATTGCAGCAATGTGTCATTTCTTTAGTGTTGTCACAAGAAAAGATATAATAAAATATTTACAAAAATTGTTCCCGATAGGCCCCCTAGTTTACCCAGTCCATATTCAGAACAAAATAGATATTGATTTACTGGCTGTTTCAGGCTTCATGAATAATCCCTAGAAATAGCTATCAGAACAAATAGATATTGATATAGACTTACCTACTTACACAACATCCGCAGACATCTCCCCCAATCATACATACTAAATTGCAACCCAAATCTGTGTTTTACCCCACCCATACCAAGTGTACTCACTTTTGTGAGATACTGTACATAAAAAATAGTAGATTGATTGTGAACCTCCAAATAATGTTGTGGTACACTAGGTTTATCACTGCCCTCTTCTATAAAATTACGATGTTCCCCAAAGCACTGTCTTGGGGGTCTAATGGTTCATCCAACATATAATTGCTTGCACGGACACGCGAGACAATACACTACATAATCAGTAGAGAAATTATAAAAGTAGTCTTATGTTGTATGTTATACTTTTGTGTGTAAAAAAATGTCATCCATGCTTGACAAAGTCACAGGTTTTGCACAATGCTTTGCAACAGCGATATATCCTTTTTAGTGGGAACAGACATAAGGCATTTTTGTTCTCCTATAATTTACTAGGTGAATACTTTGTAGGAGCTCTCCTGTAGGTGACTTTTGGTTTGTCTAGGACAGTGATGGCAAACCTTGGCCCCCCAGATCTTTTGGAACTACATTTCCCATGATGCTCATGCACTCTAGTCAAGAAATGTAGTTCCAAAAATCTGGGGTGCTAAGGTTTGCCATCACTGGTCTAGGATGACTGGGTTAAGATGGGGGTCCTGCATTAGGCTATTCCAGTGTTTTTCCCAGTCATACACCTATTGCTGCAACAGCCAATACCAATAACTGCCAAAATCTTATGAAACAATCCAACCATAAAACACGAAAAAATATTCCCAACACAAAAATCTTCATCCTAAGAGCAGCTCCAAAAGCACATCTCCCCCAATAACCATATACCTCACTCCAATGTAAAGCCATCTACAGCCTCAGATTCACTCTCACATAACAATTCCTCCAACAGTCCCCCTTTACATATTACATCTACCCTTTTGCCAAACAAGCCCATAGATTCAGCTACCAACAGCCCACCTCTGTCTCTAGCAACTCTGGTTTCTACACATGAAATCACCAGTAGGTCCCAGATCAGTTACCCAGGCAGCCATCATTCTCTGCCATCTACCACAGACGTCAATATATTAATTGGCAATTTCAACAGGGGTGAAATACCATCCACTTCATCTTCATCTTACCTTTCTTTTTTAGAGGTCAGACCCCACCCAAAACACAGATTAAAAATAAAATACACCGATGAGGATACAGGGGGATGAAATAAAAAAAATCTATGAAGTGCCAAGGACAAGCAGTGTAAATGTAAAACTGTTCAACCTATCCTCTCATATACGGTCATTAGAAGAAATCTCCTTATTGTGCAGAGGTCTCAGTTTCGCCCCGACCACATTACCCAATTCCTTTCTGTTATTTAAAGCGGAGTTCCTCCGGAAAAAAATAAAAATAAATACTGCAGCTGCTGACTTTTAATATAAAGGACACTTACCTGTCCAGGGCGCCCGCGATGTCGGGTTCTGAAGCCGATTTGTCTTTCGGCTCTCGGGTGCTGCTGCCGATATCTTCGGTAAGGGAATCCGGAAGTGAAGCGTTGTGGCTTCACTTCCTGGTTCCCTACTGCACATGCGCGAGTCGCACTGCACAATTTCACTGGTCCCTGCTGTCTTCTGGGACCTTTGTGTCTCCAAGAAGACAGCGGGAGGGGGGGACAGAGTAGGCGCCGGACGTGGCGTACCACGGTGATCTATGCCCAGAAGTGGGAGCAAATACCTGTATTAGACAGGTATCTGCTTCCTCCTCCCCCTGAAAGGTGCCAAATGCGACGCCGCAGGGGGGGGGGGGATCCAAAAAGCAGAAGTTCCATTTTTGGGTGGAACTCCGCTTTAAGGATCTGAACAATTTTATCAGGAACCTATCTCTCAAAAGATTTTTTAACATGAAACCTAAACACCTAACCACTAACCTTCTGACCAGGAAACCGTACTGGCTGTTTCAGGCTTCATGATTCCTCCCTAGAAACAGCTGTCAGAACAAGTAGATATTGATATAGACTTACCTATTTACACAACATCCACAGACATCTCCCCCAATCATACATACAACCCAAAGCTGCGTGTTTTACCCCACCCACACCAAGGGACCATACCTTGAATCCTTCTATAGTGTAGTGTTTTCTGCTTTTCATAAACTGTGTCAAAACTCTAACAACAACAAATATCTATATCATAACCTCAATTCTGGTGAAATGCGGGCCATAAAACTATTTACCAATAATCCAAACCTTGTCATTTAACCAGCAGACAAGGGTGGAGGCATAGTCCTCCAAAATAGAACAGAACAGATTACATATCCGAAGCCTCTAGGTTGTTGTCAGATCCACAGACATAAATAAAGTTTCCCAAAAAAACCCTACCGACCTTCATATCAGAGGCTCAAATTTTAATCCAGGAAGCAACTAAAGAGAATATCATTGGCGTAAAATGAAGGATGGATGGCCGCACTCCAAACCAAACAGGTTGTCTTTATTTAAACGAACCAGCAAAAACATACCGGATCACAGCAACAGAAACAGGAGGATAACCGACGTTTCGCACTGACTTAGTTCTTATTCATGGCTAACATGCATTAAGACTGTTTAGTATATATAGAGATCAAAAGCTGGCATGTGACCTGATTGAATGATTGGCTGGGGGTGGCCCGCAATCACTGGACACACCAGAAGCCAATATCAGGTCACAGACTGCTGGTGCATACCAAATGGGAAAAAAAGGAAAACATTTTTTGAAAAGAAAAACAAAATATAAGTAAACCAAAATCCAAGGGTGCCAAAGTACAAACATAATCCACATAAATAAAGAAGGAGACAAATGTCATGGAAACACAAACCCGGGCTAGACACTGACAAATCATAAAGTGCCGCAATAAGCATCATGACTTGAGGACATTGCCCATATGGGTTATGCAAATGTTGAAAATTGCATTATTACCGTGAACTAAATCTGGAAGCAAATGACGCATAGCATGAATACAGGCTTAAGATACAAAATACATGTGAATAGTATAGTTATAGAACCAGATGCTCTGGCTATAATGTGAAAAGTGGCTAGAGATACATGGGTTGTAACCAATATATCTCGCCGACCCTGATATTCATGTAGGTAAAGGAAAAAAGAAAAGAGAAGAAAGAGAAAAATATATATGCCTTTAAGGTGAAAGTATAGCCGGGTGTGTGAACCTGGGTAAACCATGACATGAGCTCCCGCGAGATATGTCTTGGGTAAAATTGATTGAATATGTGCATGCGTATGTGTGCAGATGTATCAAGTAATAAAATTTAGCTGCACATGCATATATACAAAAAGATCTGTATAAAAGAAAAAAAACAGAAAAATACATGGAACAGGCTCCGCAGAGCGCGCGTAGTCGTTTAAGACTATTATCGCATTGGCAATGGATGTGTGTTAATTGGTTAAGGGGTGTATATATATATATATATATATATATGAGACGGACATCTCTAATGCTGTATATAACACATCAATTGCTACCGTTTCCGTTGACAACTAGTTAGTCTTATCAATTCTTAAATTGCAAGTGTATGCACAAAGATAAAAAAGAGATAATAGCCAACCAAACGTGAACATATGAACGCGCGCTGGATGTGGACACTGTAAAGCAGGGCCCCTTAAAAAATAATAATACTCTGTAAAAATGGCCGATTTATGTAATAACATAAGGCACTATATATTTATGTCAGGGGCATATTGAAAACAAACGTAATAAAAACAGAGAAATTGGTAAAAATAAAAAAGGAGTAAACAGACGAAATTGGGGATGTTTAAAAAAATACTTGGTATGAGTGCACTATATGGCTTGTGAGTGTGCATGGTCAGAAAAAAGCATCGAAAAGCTCGAGGAAGGTTTTTGGAGCACTTAATGTAGGCATTGTAGACGAAAATTATTCATAATGCATAGTTATTTTCAAAACGATATAGGGTGTAATGAGTATAGTACCCTAAATCGTAATAATAGGAAACGTCCCATTGAAAATTGAACCCCTCAGGCATTCTAGTGCCTAAAAGAAAAATCCAAAAAAATTCTCATCGGCAAAGCAAACGGAATTTATCTCCCCCCCTCACTGGGCGGGTGATTTTCTCCATGCCTTGTATATCAGGCTGGAGAACTTCTTTATGATGAACCAGGTTCCAGTGTTTTGCTACATTTGTATTATTATCTTGGCTGATATCATAAAGATGGTCTCCAAGCCTGTCTTTCAACCGTCTGATCGTGTGGCCCACATATTGAACATGACATAATTCACAGCTAATAACATAAACTACATGTGCAGTGTTGCAGTTAATGAACTGCTTAATATCATGGTTTTTGTTCTTTGAGTGGGAATGCACTGATGGTCCGGTTGTAATGTGTTTGCAATACCTACAACCCCCCACTCCACATCTAAAAGTGCCTTTAAATGTAAGCCAATTGTCTCCACTCGGCCTGCTGAGAAACAGACTTGGGGACAAAATGCTGCCTAGGGACGGAGCCCTCCTACTGACCGTCTTAACCCCTTGTGTCAGAATCGACTGATAAGTGGTGTCATTAAACAAGACCGGAAGGTATTTGTTAATGATATTTTTAATGCCATTAAATTCTGGACTGTAAGGTGTGGAAAAGATGGGGATGGCATCATTGAAGGATGATGCTTTGTTGTGCCGTTTGTTATCAAACAAAGATGATCTAGGAATGGAGTTGACTCTAGAAAGTGCCCTATTGATGGTCTTGGCAGGGTATCCTCTATCTTTAAATCTGGACACCATATCAGAAGATTCCCGAGTAAAATCATCCGTATTGCTACAAAGGCGTTTCAGTCTAAGGAATTGCCCAAAAGGGATTTCCTCTGATGGTGTGCTGGGGGTGGTGAAGAGTCTGCACGTAGAAGATTATTACCCGCCGTGTCTTTTCTAAACAAGCTGGTAGAGATGAAGCCATCGTACCGGTGAGCCTGACGTCCAGAAAGTCAATTGTGGTGGGCCTGCAAATTAACCAGTAAAAGCGCAATTAAGGCTAATGTCATTAAGATACAGTAACCACATGTCCAGGCTGATGGACTCACCGGAACAGATGAACAGCAAGTCGTCAATGTAACGACAGTAAAGCACGGTGTCTCGCCGACAGGGACTATCGCATTCAAAGATGCGGGACCTCTCCCACCATCCCATATAGAGATTGGCCAGGGAGGGGGAGAACTTGGCTCCCATGGAGGCCCCGCATCTTTGGAGGTAATAGTCCCCATCGAACATAAAAAAGTTGTGCGTGAGTAAATATAAAGAGAATATCAACAGCAAAAAGGAAGCTACCTTCTTACGTAAGGATTTTTATAACGCCCTATATTTATTAACATTTGCCAAAAGTGCATAAAAATCAGCAACACCCCCCAGGTGGCCAATGGTGGCATCCATAAACCGCATCACTAGTGGTTTTTAACAATATATTGACTATGACCCCATAAAATAGGAAGGGTAGCACTACAGTACTTTATTTCACAGGACCCCATTTTAAATCCCAAACAAGCAGCTTTAAATTTTAGACGCCACATACTTCTGCCTCGTGCATAATTGTTTTCTTTTTGAGGATCAGTATTATTTACAAATCTGTGGAACGGTATTGGGGGCCAACTTTGTGGCCTCATACACGAATCTGGCAATGTGGTACTGGGAAGCCCTGTCCATGTGGAAAAACAACCCATTCACACAGCATATAGTTTTTCTTCGGTAGATATATCAATGAGTGGGATGGTCCTTCCCCCCTTGAGAGAATAATTTGTTGCACACTGTAATCAGAACCAATCTGGCCTTTCTTTGGGACAAGGACACATTAGCCTTCCCGAACCTGGTATTAGGCCATGAAAATGGCGGCATCTTTACCCTTAAATACACCAAGCCTACTGCAGGAAATACTTACCTACATTTTAATTGCGGTCACAACCTGCAGTGGGTCAAGAATATACTCAAAGGCCAGTTCTGTCGGCTCAGACAGCCTGTACCAAAGACTGATTATAACTCACAAATCAATCTGCTCCAGCAAATATTTCTGAACAAGGGGTACCCAGAGACTCTGGCTGACTAAGCCTACACCACCTTTCTCCCAGGGAAGACCCCAAACCTGAAAAACCCAATGAGAACCCGCCAGTCTGATTCATTACAAGTAATCATAGGCAGTACAAGAAAGTAAGAATTTCCAAAACAAGCACTGGAATATCCTACTACAGGGCCCCCACCTTAACCCAGTCATCCTAGTAGGGCTGCAACTAACAATTATTTAGATAAATCGATTAGTTGGCTGATTGTTTCGATTAATTGGTTAATAACCTTAAAAAAAAAGTGTGGTGTATAATTTAGTTAATATGTAAAGTTTAAAAAAGGCAATTTATTCTTAAATATCTCTATGCAGTGGTAAATATAGATAAACAACTATACGCTGGCCACACAAAAACAATATCTTCCTTTAACCCCTTGCCGACCACTGCACGACTATTTACGTCAGCAGAATGGCATGGCTGGGCAGATCGACGTATATATACACGTCGCCTTTAAGGCCCGGGGTTGTGGGCGCGCGCCACAAGCTCCGCGAGTGTGACCGCGGATCCGATTTGTCCGCCGGGAGTACCGCGATCGTCTCACGGAGAGGAAGAACGGGGAAATGCTAATGTAACCAAGCATTTCCCTGTTCTGCCTGCGATCGGGAGCGGTGATCAATGTCATGTCACACATAGCCCACCCCCCAAACAGTTAGAACACATCCCTAGGACACACTTAACCCCACCCCCTACTGGTTAACCCCTTCACTGCCAGTCACATTTACACAGTAATCAGTGCATTTTTATAGCAATGATCGCTGTATAAATGTAAATGGTCCCAAAATAGCGCCAAAAGTGTCCGATGTGTCCGCCATAAAGGAAGAGGGATGGCGATGCTCTAGTAAGGGTGTCTGGAAAATGTAACTCTCCTCAGAATAGGAACTGTTTCAGGCTATGCAGGCTAAGCATAGGCATAGGCAATTGGGTGAGAGAATTTTTTCCTCACCCAAGTGTCCGCCATAATGTTTCAGTCATGATAAAAATCGCTGATCGCTGCCATTACTAGTAAAAAAAATAGAAAGAATAATAAAAATGCCATAAAACTATCACCTATTTTGTAGACGCTATAATTTTTGCGCAAACCAATCAAACGCTTATTGCATTTTTTTTTACCAAAAACATGAAGAATACATATCGGCTTACATATATTTTTTATATTTGATCATTGAAGAAGGGAAACAAGTGATTTTGTCGGTGCACGTAAAAAAAATAGAAAAAGAATTGTCTTGGATCAACAATGTAAAAAGATGTACCGTATATATCAGCGTATACCGCGCACTTTTTTCCCCCTTAAAATAAGGGGGAAATCGTGGGTGCGCGATATACACCGATACCCACTTCCCACGCTCAGTTTGAATGCCTGCGCCGACATATACCGAGTGCAGTACACTCGGCTACATTCGGCCAGGCTCGGCTTCGCTCGTGCTCACGCATAAACGTCACAGAGCGTGAGCACGAGCGAAGCCGAGCCTGGCCGAATGTAGCCGAGTGTACTGCACTCGGTATATGTCGGCGCAGGCATTCAAACTGAGCGCGGAAAGCGGCGATTCGACGGGGAGACAGCGCGGGAGAAGCCGGGAGTACACCACCGAAGCCGCAGGCGGACGCCGGACCCGACGAGGCCGCCGATGGACGCCACGCAAGACACCAAAACTAAGTACAATTTATTTATTTTTTACAGGAATTGCGGGTCCACATTAGGGGTGCGCGCTATACGCCGGAGCGCGCAATACCCCGATAAATACAGTACAAAATATTTTTATTAAATACAGATCAATAAAAACATAGATCCAATTAGATGACGATAACAGTGTATGGTGGCAGGTTACAGTTGTACTGAAGGGAAGATATCGCAGAATCCCAACATGTTTCGCAAAATGCGCTTCATCAGGGTAATGCGATGACCAATCATACTCTTATAACTATACAAATGAAAAACATGGAGATTAATTATAACATTTCAAAATCAAGTATTATATACAAGGTATGATATATAGAGATAATGACTGGGATGTCAGAGAGGCCAAACAGGTGCATGCTTACCCAAACCAAACTGCTGGACCAAATGTCAAAGCATCATCCTGGGCGTAGGATCAGGGAGTGAGGACCCCCCAATGGGGGAAAGGAGTGTTCTGATCACACCACAAAGGACGTATATAGAGGGAATGTGTGGACCAAAAAGCCAAATGAGAGAAAATTAGTAATTATATATAGAGACACAGCCAAAATGAGGCTGCGTATGAGATTAAAGACGATGATGTTAAACTTGATACTTACATAAAAGCAAAATATACTGTATACAGAAAGGGGGGACACTGCGATGCGGCTGGTCACCGACAGTGCTTAGAAAATACGATCTGGACAAAAAAAAACTAAAAATTAAAAGATAGGATAATCCCTTTAGAAGTATGCCACTTTCCTCTCCAAGTGGCATACATCAGACAAAGAAATATATGTCAAAAAGTAAACTGTTACATGAAATGAATAATAGAGGAAAATCTTATTAAGGTAAGGCAACTCAGTGTTTTAAGGTCACAGAAGGGGGTAATAATTACTAGTGTATCTCTATAAATACAGAGAACACTGGGCGGACATTTGTCTCACTATATTACAATTTTACAGAGGTATATGAATTGGTTCAAATCGTTTTTAAAGACAGAAAAGCCTTGGAAACTTCTTGGATAAACAATAAAAACTGAGGTATCTGAACCAGCTAAACAGGGCGATATAAGCTTACCAAGCCTATCTTTAAAGTTCGTCACCACACAGGTCCCCCTGCTTACTGCACGGCATTAGCCACCAGAGCAGGAATTGATATAGTCCTGCCACCGCGCCCGGCGTCTGACGTCACCGAGAGCAAGAGCGAGGCGGGCAGATGGGCGCCAATGCGCATGCTTGGGAGTCCTGGCTGATACCAAAACTACAGGCCCCATAATGCCCATCATCGGGAAGGGGAGGGAGATGCCACGACACATAGCGATAAACACTAGTAGCTACGGCAGTGGAACTCCCCCCTCGCAAAGCTGCAGTCAGGAGATGAAAAAAGATGGGGGCCAAAAAGATAGCCCAACAGACTGGGAAAGATGAAATCTATACACGGCAGGGGAGTAGTGAAAGGAAATCCACCGCAACAGATGGCAAAACATAACACAGATAAATGGGGAGGCTGAATGGAGGATAAAAAAGCCCCCCCGTGTCATGACCCAGGGTGTATTCGAACCGGGAACTTCCTGGTCTCTTAAACCAAAGCCTTACCTGCTGTGCTACAGAGGAGATCTAGACCTTTGGGAATGTCCTTATAGTGTTCAACATTACCTTGGATTCACTAGCTCCACCTGCTGCCAGCTGTGGACAATTGTCAATCTAGGCAGCCTTTAAATAGGAAGTGATGCCATCACTTAGCGCCCGTTTATGTGGATTACTTCCCTGGGTGTTTTGACTGCTCTGTGATCTTGTGATCTTGCCTTTTGTATTGAACTTCTGCCTGAATTCCTGACTATTCTACAGCCTGCTAATGTTGTACTTTACCGCCTGTTCGTGTATGACCTTTGCCTGCCTGACCATTCTCCGGATTTCGATTGTGTACGGCTTTGTCTGATCCGTTGCCAACCGAATCTGCCTGACGACGCTTTGCCTGAATCTTCAGCATACAAGTTCCACTTCGGACACTACCTTTCACAGGTACCTTACATTATAAACGGGCCACAATGGCAGTTGACCCTGCTGAGATTGTTAAGGCGATTACACGTCAGGGACAATTGATTGGAGCTCATGAACAGCATCTTTCTTCCCTGGACGCCAAGTTAGATGAACTTTGCACTATGCTAAAATCTTGTTTGCCTGGTCCCTCTGCAACGGTTCAGACTCTGGATCCTACTTCTGCTACGATCCAACCCGCCTCTTCTGTACCACCAAAACTTCCCTTGCCTGACAAGTTTGGTGGTGATACTGAGGACTGCAGAGGCTTTTTGAATGTTTGTAGTTTGCATTCACGCAACAACCCTGTGACTTTTAGCACTTCTTCTGCCAAAGTGACTTTTTTAATTTCCTTGTTAAAGGGGAAGGCCCTGGCCTGGGTCTCTCCTTATCTGGAACGCAACGATCCTGTACTCCAAGATGCTGACACATTTCTGGCTTCTCTCCAGACTGTATTTGACAAGCCAGATAGAGCTTCTGCAGCTGAGTACTCTCTCTTGGACATGCAACAAGGCACCAGGTCTGTGGCACAATATGCTATCGAGTTCCGTACCCTTTCTGCTGAGACTAATTGGGACTCAAGGGCATTACGTGCAGCCTTCCGAAAAGGTCTTGCAGATCGCATCAAGGACGAATTAGTCTATAAGTATCCCCCAGAAGACCTTAAGAAATTCATAGAGCTGTGTGTTCGTCTGGATGTCCGGTACCATGAAAGGTGCCAAGAGAGACTTGGAACCCGCAAGTCTCCTAAACCAGTTTTACCGTTTGGGCCCCTAACTTTCAAGCACCACCTCAGCCAGAACCTGAAACCTCTGTTGAATCCCAGGCTCCTGTGGAACCCATGGATGTGAGCCGTCTCCACCTAACTGAGTCAGAGAGACAAAAGAGGCGTTTATTAGGCCTCTGCCTGTACTGTGGACTTAAAGGACATTTATTATCTGTCGCCCTTCCCGTCCAGTAAAAGGCAGGGTCTAACCAGTGTTTGAGGAGCTGGCTTAGACTACAGGTATATCCTCCAAGACCAAGATTACCGTTCCGCAACTATCCATTTACCCTCTAAACTTGTCTCCTGTGAGGCTTTTGTGGATTCTGGAGCCGCTGGCATATTCTTGGACTACACTTTTGCTTAAGAAAATAACATCCCATTTGTTCCTAAGTCTAGACCCCTGAACATCACCACCCTAAATGGACAGCCCTTGGGAGATGGCATTGTGAAATTTAAGACTAGGACAATCACCCTTCAGGTGGGGCATACTCCACAAGGAGGAAGTTATCTTGTTTCTTATTGATTCTCCGCTTCTGCCCATTATCCTTGGTTACCCATGGTTTACAACAACATAATCCTCCTTTGATTGGGAAAATGGAGAACTAACCTCTTAGGGATCGTTTCTGTCGTCCTGTTTGTCTCAACCCAAAAGACTTTCTGCTTGTATGTTGGCTCCTGTTGACTGTCCCACCTACCTTGCCTCGTGAATACCATAAGTTTGCAGACGTATTTTGCAAGCAAAAGGCAGAGGTTTTACCTCCACATCGTCCTTTTGACTGTACAATTAAATGGATTCCGGAGCACCTCTTACCAAAGGAAGGTCTTTGCCTGAACAAAAGTCCATGGAGGAATACGTGAAAGACAACTTGGAAAGAGGTTTCATCCGACCCTCTTCTTCTCCAGTAGGGGCAGGTTTTTTCTTTGTTGAGAAGAAAGATGGGGGCCTTCGACCAGGCATAGACTATCGGGGTTAATCAAATCACCGTAAGGACTCCTACCCTTTGCCTCTCATTCTTGAAACCGTTGACGTACTTAAGGGGCTGTTATCTTCTCCAAGCTAGACCTACGAGGGCTTATAACCTGATTTTGAATTAACGATGGGACGAGGTGGAAGACAGCATTCAACACTCGTAATGGACTTTTGAATATTTGGTCATGCCATTTGGGTTGTGTAACGCCCCTGCTGTCTTCCAACGTTTCATGAATGAAATTTTTCATGATTTTCAGCAACCGTTTTGTGATCATCTACTTGGACGACATTTTAATCTTTTCCAAGACTCATCTAGAGCACATCTCGCATGTGAAACAGGTATTACAACGACTTAGAGAAAACCATCTTTATGCAAAAATCGAGAATGCAGTTTCCATCAAAGCTGTATTGCTTTCCTTAGTTACATCATAAGTGCTGTCGGTTTTCAAATGGACCCTCAAAAAGCTCTTCCGCTGTCTTGCAATGGCCCCAACCGACCACTTTAAGGAGGACTCCAAAGCTTTTTAGGGTTCGCAAATTACTACAGATGCTTCATTAAGAGTTTTGCCTCCATTGCGGCCCCCCTTACTGCCATGACTAAGAAGGGTACAATTTGCAAGGTGTGGTCTTCAGAAGCAAAATCAGCTTTCCAGCGATTAAAAGAACATGTTTCAGTAAAGCTCCAATTCTTCAGCATCCAAATCCTGATCTCCAGTACATTGTTGAGGTTGATGCCTCTGAGGTTGGAGCAGGTGCCGTACTCTCCCTGAGACCGCCAAAGTCCGGTAGAATCCATCCAGTAGCTCTTTTTTCTAGAAAGTTTTCTCCGGCAGAGATGAATTATGATGTTTGGAATCGAGAACTACTGGCCTTCAAACTGGCATTGTCTGAGTGGCGACATCTTTCTGGAAGGGGCTCCCAAGCCTTTTACTATCCTCACTGACCATAAAAACCTACTGTATCTTCAGACTGCTAGACGTCTGAACTCACGTCAGGCTCGATGGGCTCTGTTTTTCTCCCGTTTTAATTTTGTCCTTTCTTATGTTCCAGGACATAGAAACAAAAAAGCCGATGCTTTTTCCAGACAGTTCGCTACCTCTGAAGAAGATCAACCAGCCAAGCAGTATATAATCCCACCTCACAAAATTGTCGCACAGATCTCTACGGCCCTTTCCCAACAGCTACAAGAAACCCAGAATCGTGTTCCCCAGGGCTTGAAGATACCACCAGGTCGCCTGAACGTAGCCCCTAGCCTCAGAAAACCTGTACTCCTCTGGGCACATGACGGTGTGGTTATCCGGTCATCCTGGTGTCACCATCACTCTTAAGACCTTGCAGCGTCATGTCTGGTGGCCTCGTATGAAAAAAGATGTTACTATGTGGCTGCCTGCCCAACTTGTGGCTGCTAAAAAGTACCCCCCGCACATTGCCTACTGGACTGTTACAACCACTTCCTGCACCTCGCCAGCCTTGGACCATTTGACCATGGACTTCATTGTAGAACCTCCCCAAGTCCGAGGGCATAACTGCTATACGAGTCACAGTGAATCGCTTTTCCAAAATGTCTCATTTTGTGCCGCTCCCGGAGTACCTACTGCGAAAGCACTGTCCACTCTCTTCCTTTCCCATAATGTAAGACATCATGGCATACCTACCAATGTTCATCTCAGACCGCGGATCCCAGTTTGTTTCCCGATTCTGGAGAGCGTTCTGCAAGAAACTGGGAGTAACGCTCTCACTCTCTACCTCACATCACCCTCAAACTGATGGTCAAACCGAACGCATGACCAGACCCTAGAAACTACCTTCGACATTATGTCAATGCCTTACACTCCAACTGGTTCTGAGTATTTGACTTTAGCTGAGTTCGCCCTAAATTCCCGTTGGCACAGTGCTCTTCATACCACACCATTCTACGCAGCCCTAGGCTATCGTCCTCAGACTTTTCCCCTACTTCAGCTTCTTCTGGTGTACCGCGAGCAGATCAGTGGGGTGAAAATATTCTACTACATTGGAAGAAGATTCGGTTCATTTACTACGGAAGTCAGCAGGCAAATGCACGCTTTTTTCCAACAAACGAAGACGCCATATACCCCCATATGTGGTGGGGGACAGAGTTTGGCCATCAACCAAGTACGTGAGACTGAAACAACCTTCTACCAAATTGGGCCCTCGATTCATTGGTCCTTACAGGATCATTGCTCGAGTCGGGCCAGTCTCCTATCGCTTAAAATTACCTTCCTCTCTCTGGATACATCCAGTGTTCCACGTTTCCCTCCTCAAAAAAGCAATTTTCAACCGCTACTCAAGATCGCAACAGCTACCTCCTCCTGTTCTTATTGATGGACAAAATGAGTTTGAAGTCTCCAAGATTCTTGATTCCAGAAGACAGGGCCGTGGCCTTCGGTATCTGGTTCATTGGAAGGGATATCCTGTCACAGACCGCTCCCTGGGTTCCAGCCAAAGATCTGCATGCCCCTTCTCTTATACGAGACTTCCATACCTCGTTTTCCCACTAAGCCCCACTAGGCCCCCGGAGGAGTCCATTGGGGAGGGGGCCCTGTCATGACACGGGGTGTATTTGAACCGGGATCTTCCTGGTCTCTTAAACCAAAGCCTTACCTGCTGTGCTACAGAGGAGATCTAGACCTTTGGGAATGTCCTTATAGTGTTCAACATTACCTTGGACTCACTAGCTCCACCTCCTGCCAGCTGTGGACATTGTCAATCTAGGCAGCCTTTAAATAGGAAGTGATACCATCACTCAGCGCCCGTTTATGTGGATTACTTACTCCACCTTGGGTCTCTGGGAGGAGGAGGATGTGTATACGTCCCAGATGTACCGCCGCCATGAACTTACCTGGTGGCGTACATCGACGATGTTCTGATGCTTTGCCAGGGACCTGTTGACCTATTACATCAATTTATGATGGACCTTAATAAAAACGATCGGAACATTCATTTAAAGTACACCTTTGATTTTGAAAAATCATCTTTTCTGGACTTACAGATAACTATTGACCAGGGCCCAAATCAATACCTGTACTTTTCGCAAACAAACTGCAGTGAACACCCTGCTCTAGCTACCAGTCACCACCCATACTGGCAAAAGAATGGCATCCCCGTCGGACAGTTTCTACGCATAAAGAGGAATTGCTCTAATGCAGAGGACTACCACCGGGATAGCCAGGAACTATACACTCGGTTTCGCGAACAAGGTTATTCACATAACCAAATTAAAACGGCCAAGAAGCGAGCCGCGATTCGTGACCTGCTCGACTTGATGACCAAAAAAAAGATCTGTCGACAAGTTTCCCCAGGATTCGACCGAACCAATCAAAATCATTACCTCATTTGGATTACAATGGGAGCTGGTTCGCTCCATCCTTGACA
Source organism: Rana temporaria (assembly GCF_905171775.1). NCBI lineage: Eukaryota > Metazoa > Chordata > Amphibia > Anura > Ranidae > Rana > Rana temporaria. The sequence goes on from NC_053491.1 coordinate 297,280,294, forward strand.
AACATTGGGCCATTTTGACCAACACACCAGCTTTGGCAACCATAGTTGGTGACTCACCTAAACTAGTGGCACGCCGTGCCAGGAGTATCGGCGACATGCTGATAAAGTCCGAATTCACAAGGGAACCTGACACCGCCTGGCTTTCAAACCCCGCAAACTCTTGGGATGTACCCATGTAACAAGTGCCAGATCTGCCCCTATGTTCATCGAACCTCCACATTCACCGATGCTCTAGGAAAGGAATCCTATGAAATTAGAGATTTGATTAATTGCTCGTCCACACGTAATAATCTACGTTATCACTTGTCCATGCCCTAAAATTTACGTCGGGAAAACAAAACGTTCACTCAAAATTCGAATAGGGGAGCATCTCAGGGAAATCAATGATAAAGAAAAAACTCCTGATAAAACCGTTAGCAAAACATTTGCACAGTGCCATAATAGGTGTTCAAAGGGCCTGGACTGTTCAAAGCATATATGCCCTCAAGTTACCCAATAGACGCGGCGACTTTGATCGCATTCTCCTTCAAAAGGAGAAATGGTGGGTGTATCGTTTAAAATCTTTAGTGCCCACCGGCCTCAATACTGAGTTAACCTACAGATTTTCCTTGATCTCTGATATTCCATCTATTTAGATCTACACACACCCTCCGCTTTGCCTTTCTGGCGTTATTGCCTTACTGTGTGCTCTTCCTTGGTCTCCTGTCTGATCAACTGTAGCATGTTATGCACAGTATGATAAGTATTGACACACCTGAACCAATACCGTATATCATAATTAAAATATGCAGACCTTTCTGCTCCTGCTTCCTTGATCCATAGTATCCACTGGCTACACCTGTATTGTTTTACAGTGGGCCACTGGACGCGTGTTCCCCCTGTCATTTCCCCGTTTTATTTACCTCTGTATTCCCAGCATGTGCCACATTCCCTTACTAAAATAATAGGAATGAACTTTAAATGTGTTTGCTATATAGATTTAATAGCACTGTTGAAATTAGCAGAGCCAGCTTTGAATTTAGTGGATTACTTCTTTCTTTTTTTTTCCTGGACTCCCACCCTGCCTTAAACGGTTCTACAATTACTTTGAACTAAAAAGAGGAGGGTAAAGAACCCTACCATGGAGTATCCATGTTACTCCTACAACGGGACTCAATTTAGCTTTTCAGATCAACCACTCATCTTTCCCCCTGGTGATAGTTACTGGCCGTTCAGGTGTGTGTGTATATTGTACAGGACGCCATGGCTGGTCCTGGAAGGACTTATATTTCCCTCTGTTTGGACTGTGGTGCCTTTAAGGAATGGAAAGGGGTTAACGCACCTGTCTAAGGAAGTAGTTTAAAGCAGACAGGAAGTGCAGGTGAGAGTGAAGGAATGTAGGAGAGTCCAATGCATGGTGAACAAGGAAAGCTGTGGAAGCTATGAAAAGCTGTGAAAAGCTGTGAAAGGGACTTGGCAGTGTCCTGCCTAAAAACCTGCTACTGAAGGACTTACCTGAAGGACTGTTTAACTGCAATAGCAGTTCTGAGCTTGTACAAGTCGGTGAGACTGTTATTTCTTTTGTTTTTGCTGCTGCTAAGCCATTTAAGTTTAATAAACCTCAGTTTTGATTTTAAGAAGCCGATGTGTCCTGCGATCAAGCTGTCCCCCAAACATTACAATATATATATATATATATATATATATATATATATATATATATATTATATACATACATCCACACACACACACACACACACACACACACACACACATATATATATATATATATATATTATATATACACACACACACAGCACCCACACCGTATGACCACTGGAGGCCAGTAGACGTCCGAGATGAAGCTACGCTATCTGCCAAGCAAAACGCGTTGACGTCACCACCCGGCCTCGTCACGTGACATCCCCTGTGTGTGAGGGGAACGCCGAGGAATGAGGGAGCTAAGCGCGGGGCTTGAGTTTCGAATATACATCGAGAAAGTTGTCCAGGTGGAGTGAACGGTGCGCTTAACACCCACTATACGGACGCCATACCAGGCCCATCCACCTTTAACTGTTGACCTCCTAAACCCGGTGACTTAACAGACAGATCGGATGAGCCTAGGAAATCCATCCATCGTCATTTTCAATAGGATGACTGATTGTACATTACCAACTTCTTGCTTGTAATCGACTATCAATCTTGGACATAAGTTTGCAGCTTGTCATTTCTTGTGCTTAATGGGTTGCTTAACCATTTAAGGTCGGATTTATACCCAGCGCCAGCACACAACAAAATACTTAATATATGAAACCATTGTCCTACATGCAATTACCAAACAAACTCTGCACTAACATAGGCCAATTCCCCTATGTCGCATCAGTTCATGTTGCTCCTTGCCAATCAACTTAATTGTTTGGATCCGGCACAACAGTTCCAATTAATACTTCCTCAAGCAGCCCCATGCAGGATTTCAAGTATTCAAGTTGTTACATTGTGTGTCTTTTAGTGATAATTTTAAATTATTGTATATGATTATCTATCTCCACTTATAGTTCATTCGATCCTGTACTGCCTTATATGTTCTTGATATTAATAGTATAAATATACAAAATTATTTATTAATATCTGAACATCCCCTGACCTATTATTTTCTGCTGCTAATAGAACCCCGTTTGGTCTATTCTTGGCCATTTCCCTCCTTCCCCCCACCCTATTCATAAGCCATGTTTCTAGAAAACCTACTTATTACAACATATAGCCAGGCAGCATTCTCTGCCACTTTCATGGTGAAAGAGCCTACCGAATGCCTGCACGCCGTTTATGTCTCAGGAAGCACCACAGTGCAATTTTTTATTGCCAAGATGCTCAACTTCAGAGATCGAGACGCTGTTCTGGGCCAGGCAAGAGAGTGTAACAGCTCTGGTGAACGGGAGTGAACCACAACTGCGGTTAGCAAGGACTTCAATGCACTTTTCTACATCATCTCTCTCTCACATAAAGGAAATGTATTGAGCTACTAAGGCTGGATTTATTACAACATGCGACCAAACCTTAGCTTTTAAAAGTATACGACACTTGTGAAGATTCCAATGCACTTCTAAATGCAAGTGATAATCAGTACCGACCCCAGGCGTCACTCCAATCAGAGAACAGGAGTTTAGGCGTTCTCTACATCAATCACTTTAGCATAAATTTGTGCATTAGGCCACTAAGGGAGCAGGTATGAAATACCAGCAACCCTTAGCATAGAAAAGCGAAGGCGAACATGTTCAGTAAGTTAGGGCATGGGGCCCATAAACAAGTAACAACTTATGTCAAGCACGTAGTAAATAGGAATTTTGAAGGCAACTAATAATTGCGTAAGAGGCAAATATAGCTCAGCTAATTTGAGAGTATATGTCCCTTTAAGGATGTTCCTCAGCATACAGCTAAAGGCACAACAGTCAGTCCCAAGTAGTACGTTAATAGCTTACAAGTCAGAGTTAAATACAGCAATTGTTTAAGAGCATATATGTAGCAGATCTTTCTATAGCACTACAAGTGAAACAATTGCTACTTATCCGTTTGCAGGGCTTGAGTGTAGCTGCAAGGGATTCTGTAATGTAGGGCAGTGTTCCCCAACCCCCGGGCCGCGGACCGGTACGTGGATCAAACGGTACCGGGCCGCCGAGGAACCTTTAAATTATTTCACTGTGGCGGCCGAGGTGCAGAGCATTGCACTCCCAAACCCGCCCATTGTGTGACAATAGTGAATGAAAATTCGCTATTGTTACACTGATCCTCCTGGCCAATGAGCGCCGCTGTCCCGCCCTAACATACGGGGCAGCAAGGCTACGCTACACAGCGTCACAGCTGCCCGATGAGAGCAGAGAGAGAATTACGTCATCTCTCCGCCCTCCCCCTCTATGCATTCCCGCAAGCGAAAGGCTCCCCTGAGACTAAGTACAGTGGGCACTGTGGAGGGACATGCATATTGTTTTATACTGGGACAGTTATTATTTTTTTTATACTGGGACATTTAATCCTTTATTATTATGGGACATTAATTGTCCCAGTATAAAAAAAATGATTAAATGTCCCAGTAAAAAAAAAATCGATTCAATAATTTTTTTTATACTGGGACATTTAATAGTTTTTATACTGGGACATTTAATATTTTTTTTTTTATACTGGGACATTTAATATTTTTTATACTGGGACATTTAATAATAATATTTTTACACTGGACATTTAGGGCCGGTTCACACTGCACCAATGTCAGAGTTCGGATGTGCGATGCGATTTGAGCCATAAAAATTGTATGGCTGAATTCACATCAAACTCGCACAGGACCCTTTTTTTTTTCGTAGCAGAAACGAATCGCATGGGTGTTCACACCCATGCGATCCGATTCCTGTCCGAGTTTGCAGATCGCACTGCGATATGCAAACTGATTTGGGGGTGTTAACTTTTAAATGACTCCCAGCAGTTCGCATAGGGCAATGTGAACTGCCGCAAAACATGTTATGCGGGAACCCGCAATGGATTTGCAGGGTTCCCGCACTAACCGCTAACGCAACACATCGCGATTCCTCCTACCGGGCCTTGGAAATATATTCTTCCACAAACCGGTCCTTGGTGCCAAAAGGTTGGGGACCACTGGTGTAGGGTGTCAGCAAGGAAGATCTCTTAGGTTGTCCCCAGCAATGGCAGCCTGGATGCAGTTAAGGTAATAGCTGATAGCCATGGAGTTGCAGCCTGGGTTAATATGCAGCATGGGGAGCGATAGCACCGGTGTTTGTAGTGTGGCCGAGCTACGGCTGACAATAATAGAACGGGGTGTATATACACGCCGTTCTATTTAAAGCTGAGAGGCATGTGTGCCGAAAAGAGCACCGATGGCGGTCGGCACTTCCGCATTCTAGGCTGGAATGCACGCTGGCGCCGGGCGATGATGTCATCACGCGGTCACCGCGCTGCGTTCCAGATTACAGAGAGCAGTGATGGCGAACCTTGGCACCCCTGATGTTTTGGAACTACATTTCCCATGATTCCCAACTACACGCAGAGTGCATGAGCATCATGGAAATGTGGTTCCAAAATATCTGGGGTGCCAAGGTTCGCCATCACTGACAGAGAGAAAGGCAACATCCCATTCCAAAACACCCACGGGGCAGTCTTCTCCAACTTTTCAGCATAGGTTCAGCACCAAAGGTCCCGCTTTATAGATTAAACAACGCCTTCAAATTCATCATCTAAAAAGTATGCCATGCTCTTTCCTTCCAGCTGAGATGGGAGGGGGGAGGGGCTGTATGTTAAATTCTTCGAAGATCAAAATTGGGCATCCACCTGGCTAAATCAATGGTCAGCTGACCATGCTGCTCCAACATGATACTCATCTCCTGTATCGTGAGTAATCTATATTTGCTCCCCATTAGGTTCCATTGGGAACCCCAACACCCCACTGGGCCTTGTCACGTGAACGGACACTTCATTCTTCACTTGCCAACAATCCCTGTACAGAACTATTGATTGGTTGGAAACTCTGGAGATATCCCTTAATAGATACGGTCCACAGATGACTATCATATATACACCCATCATACATAAGGTTTATGCCGCCGACTGTGGCTGTCTCCTTTTGGGGCTCACAAACAATTCATAATTTTTTCTATCCCCACTTTGTTTGTTTTTTTTCACACACAACTACCTTCTGTGATCTCATATGCAACATTCCTCCCTATTTATTACTACATGCTATACGATGTACTCTTCCTTGAGACAATCGCATTCCCCTCCCCACATTACACACACATAATTATATACACACACACACACACACACACACACACACACACACACACACACACACTACATACATACATACTACTCTGAACACTTTGTCCCTGACCATATGGTCTAGGCAATATGTGTTTCAACTTTTGGTTTTCGGTTTCGGTACAATACACTCCGGGAGCGGAGACCAGGAGATGGTTAATTTTTTTGGTTCTGATGTGCTATGTATTGAGGATTCAATTGTATGCTTTGTTATCGTCAATTGCAATGCCAATGATGTGTTTGCAGGTTTCCATTAATGTATCTATCCATGGCGCTTAATACTTTTTTAGGTCTGTGGCTCTGGCTTCAGAGAGTGCGTCGACCATTCCAATACATAAATAATGGCAACTCTAAAATTTCTAACATGGAATGTGCGTGGGCTTAAGAGAAAGAGAACTTAAATGCTCAGCAGTGTTAGCCTTTCTAAAATCCCAACGAGGTAGACATAATCATGCTTAATGAGACACATATTACAGGTAGGCTACAGCTGGCCCTCAAGTGCCCATGGGTGGGCTGGACATACCATGCTATGCATTCATAATTTTTCCAGGGTGTCTCGATCTTAATAGCAAGGTTGGTTGCATTCGAATTGCACTAGGTGATTACAGACCCACTGGGAAGATAAGGTTTTTGTCCATGCCTCCATAATTGGTCGCCTTTTATTAATCTTGCCTGCTATATCCTCTCCTCCATATAACTAGACAATCCTCACTGAAGGTTAGCCTTCATGCTCAGCATACAGCCACCCCCTCAATCTGGTTAGGCGATTTCAACATGGTATTAAACCCCAGTCTCGACAGTCTGGCTCAAGATGCTAACCCATCTCCCACGAATCATCCCACTAGACTACATTGCATCCTTACTGACTTCGCTCTCATAGACTCCTGGTCACATAAATATCCCTCCCGCAGAGCATACTTTTCAACAACTCATGAATCTTGAATAGACTATCTTTTTGTTGCACACCTTGCTGTCCACCCTGCAGAATGCTGGTTTCCATCCCAGGGACCTGTCAGACCATTCCCCATATTGGGTACAAATGAACATAGGCCACTCGTCTCCAACACCTTTCTGGCGCCAACAGCTTTGGGAGATCCACAAGCTCTGGCTACAGAATGGGCATGCCATTACCGCAAAAATCTGGACACTGGACCCTACTCCAACCAATGCCGCCACATTGAGGATGCTGTCATGGCCGTGATACATAAAGATTGTCATAACTCACGAAACACTCAGCCAAGAAGTCGCCATACCAGGGGAGCAAATACCCAAACAGAAAAGGTTGAATGAATTATCCCCAGTGGAGAGTGGAGAGTGGAGGTCAATATACAAACCTTATGTTGAAACAGAGTAGCCGGAACAATGGCGACACTTCACAAGAAACCAAATGACAATATTCACCTAGTATTTTGAGTTCTAAATATCAAGGCCTTTGTTAAAAGGAAGCCAGGGTAAATAACCCCATTATTTCAAATGGCGAGATCACACTTAAAGTAAAGCGACCAGTGTTGACTCAGCTTTTCCTAGACAATGGCATAAGACTCAAGTGAATTATATGCCAGAATGACACCAGCCACTAGTTGAAACAGAACAAACAGTATATATATATATATATATATATATATATATATATATATATATATATATATAATATATATATATATATATATATATATTATATATATATATATATATATAATATATAATAGATATATAATAGATAGAGATGTGTTATGGTTAAGAGGTGATGTCTGATTCCATGAAACTCTGTCAATCTCAATATATGTGGTTAGGTAGAGATTTCTTATAGCCAGTAAAATACACGAGATGGGGACAGCAAATGTCAGGACAAAAGGCAACAATCGTCATATTATATTAACAGGAAACATGTTAAAATACATTTTAATAATAACACTTTACTGTACATCATTAAACCTTAACCATGATCACAGATGATGGTGAGAATCAGGGCAGTTACCTCCCATATTTGGAACCAACCAATCACAAGATGGTCAACATAAAGTGAAGGAGGTAACCATACAAGAATGTGCACCATACAAAAAAGGAAACACACACACACACACGTTTGAGAGGACCACAGACCCACCCACTGACATACACTTGCTGGACGAATACAATTTTGGTAATAAGCGACCACTCCCCATCTTGCTGGACATTGCTGCTAGGACGAATCCTTTCCTTTAAATAGGGGTGAGATACTGACCATATAAATTACGGATAACATTTTCTTCCCAAAATTATAGGAATTGTATTTTACTGTTTATATTTTAATCTTATCCAGTACTGTGTGAAGGGTAGTTTAGTGTGTTGAAGTCGTGTGTGGGCGCGATTAAGATCAGCCAGTATTACAGCCAATTTGGCTATTGAGGTCCCAAGAAATTTTTTGTCGCCCAATTCAATCTGGTAGCCCCGTTACATTTATTTCCTTCAAATTGACAATATCTATCTATCCGTTGGCTCCGGACATATTTTGAATTCCTTTTGGCCGGGGGAATTCTGGAAATAGTTTGAACGAGCAACAAGAGATATTGTGTTGTTGAATTTAGGGCGCGGTTACACTTTTTTCATAATATAGTTATTGGGGCTACCCTTGGGTATTTGCCAAATTATAAGGAAAATAGTTTTATTGTCGTATAAATGTCTTTGATAAGGTGTATGAAATATTAATTCACTGCTCAAAACCCTAAAGTTTTATGTAATTCACATTTCCTATGTGTTATTAAGATTCAATACCACACTCAACATAAATTGGCAAGCACTGCTGAGATATTTTGCAAGAGGGAATCTACCCACATTACAGAACATATTGGCGATTGTATCTTCAGATACATTTCTAAAGCGGAGCTCCACCCTAAAAGTGGAACTTCCGCTTATCGGAACCCTCCCCCCTCTGGTGTCACATTTGACACCTTTCAGGGGAGAGGGGGGTGCAGATACCTGTCTAAGACAGGTATTTGCACCCACTTCCGGGAGTCCTCTCTGCGGGTAGTGCATCACTTCCCGCCCCCGCCCGTTGTGTTCTGGGAAACACACGGCTCCCAGAACACAGCGGGGACCAGTGAGGACGGTGCTGCGCAATTCGCGCATGCGCCGTAGGGAATCGGGCAGTGAAGTCGGAATGCTTCACTTCCCGATTCCCTCACCGAGGATGGCGGTGGGGGCAGCAGATAGAGGAGCGGTTGCTCGTCTTCTGCAGACATCGCTGGACTCCAGAACAGGTAAGTGTCCATTTATTAAAAGTCAGCACTTGCAGTATTTGTAGCTACTGGCTTTTAATATCTTTTTAATGGCGGAGCTCCGCTTTAAGGACATCTGTGATAGTGAATCAAGTTCATCTAGAAACACCTGGGATGGTAATACCGCCCAAGCTTTAGCTACCTCAAACCTGAAAAAGGCTACTGAGCCTCAGAAAAACTTAAAGGGGAGTTTTTGACTATGGTGTAACCGAGTATATTCGTAAGAGATTAGACCTAGGAGGCAATTTGGAGGAGTTTATCAAAGAGGAGAAAGAACAGGCCCCAGAAGTTATGTGATCATTTTTTTATTGAAGATGGCTGGGTTTACCAACAGATTATGGCTTTTGCTGGTACAGACTGGCTAATTATGGAGTCTTGGCCGATCTTGTGGTTTTTGTGCAATGAAGTTGCCACACAAATGCCACCCCTAAAGAAAGAATTGCTGGAAACCCGTACCACTGTAAATAACAAACAAGAGAAGATCGAATCCCTGTCAATCGAGATCCAACAGGCTGAGAGTAGACTCAGACAGACAATCTAGAGAAGGTCAGGAAGAGTTAGCAGGCCAGATCCAAATTGCTCAGGCCTTATACAGTATGAAGAGTCCCATCACCTATTGAAAAAATTGCAAGAGAAATATTAAAAAACGTAAAGAAGAAATAGAACATTACAAACAAGAAAAAAAAAAAAAAAAAAAAAAAAAGAAGAGTAAAGCAGAAATTGAGACTCAAATCTGAGCAGAGAGTAATGGAGGAACAGATAGAAAAATTAACATCCCAGTTAGACTGAATCCACAAGCCGAGATCGCTTAGAGCAGTGGTCATCAACCTTGTCCTGCAGGGCCCACTAACAGGCCAGGTTTGCAAGATAACTGAAATACATCACAGCTGATATCATTTGCTCCTCAGTGATTGCAGTATTCTAGACTCCATCTCCCCAAGGTAATACATAAAACCTGGCCTGTTAGTGGGCCCTGCAGGACAGGGTTGATGACCACTGGCTTAGAGGAACGGGAAATGGAAAGACGGAAATATTCATATTTCCAGGGGACACAGGCAAGTCACGATGAGAGACAGGGTCAGAATACAGGTCACCCCATAAGCTTCAAAAATACTCCCCAGAGTGTACAGACAAGGAGGTAGAAAGGGCTTCATATGCACAGAAAAGGAAGTTTAGGACCCCAGTTAAAAAGGCATGACACCCCCAAAATAACATTCTTAAAATAAACTGTTCCCATTTTTTCCCCAAGAAAGAATCCCCAACCATCACTGACCATCTAGGAACATACGAACGTACCTTAAAAATCTTAGATATTCAGGACGATCGTACCAAAATTTAGTTACTACCATGGATATTTGAAGAAAAGTACAGACAATTCTTTCATTCATTACAGGCCCTGTATGGTCAGTCATGGAGGGAGATGAAACATGGGTGTCAAAAAGTTTTGAACCTACAAAACTGTCACCGCTGCCAAAGCTGTGACCTGCAATTTAAAATGTGGCCCTAATCAGTGTCCCACATACTTTCTGTCTGAAAAGGACCCCAATCGGGACCAGCCAGAATTCCAGACTATTTTATGAAGCATTACCTGCTTATATAAAATTGGGGCTGGCATGGGATTTTAACTACTAGCCGACCAGCCACTGTCATTATACGGCGGCAGGTCGGCTCTCCTGGGCGAGAGCCCGTAGCTATACGTCCGCTCTTCGAGCGGCCACTAGGGGCGCGTGCGCGCCCCCCGCTCGCCCCCGACTCCCGTGCGTGTGCCCGGCAGGCTTGATCGCCGCCGGGCACCCGCGATTGCTCGTTACTGAGCGGGGACCGGGAGCTGTGTGTGTAAACACACAGCTCTCGGTCCTGTCAGCAGGGGAAATGCTGATCTTCTGTTCATACAATGTATGAACAGAGGATCAGTGTTTCCCCTAGTGAGGCCACTCCCCCCCCCACAGTAAGAACACACAGGGACATACTTAACCCCTTCACTGCCAGTGGCATTTTTATAGTAATCCAATGCATTTTTATAGCACTGATCGCTATAAAAATGCCAATGGTCCCAAAAATGTGTCAAAAGTGTCCGAAGTGTCTGCCATAATGTCGCAGTACCGAAAAAAAAAACGCTGATCGCCCCGATTACTAGTAAAAAAAATATATATTAATAAAAATGCCATAAAATACCCCCTATTTTGTAAACGCTATAACTTTTGCGCAAACAATCAATAAACGCTTATTGCGATTTTTTTTTACGAAAAATATGTAGAAGAATACGTATCGGCCTAAACTGAGGGAAAAAAAATGTTTTTTTATATATTTTTGGGGGATATTTATTACAGCAAAAAGTAAAAAATATAATTTTTTTTCAAAATTGTCGCTCTATTTTTGTTTATAGCGCAAAAAATAAAAACCGCAGAGGTGATCAAATACCACCAAAAGAAAGCTCTATTTGTGGGAAAAAAAAGGACGCCAATTTTGTTTGGGAGCCACGTCGCACGACTGCGCAATTGTCAGTTAAAGCGGCGCAGTCCCGAATCGCAAAAAGTGCTCTGGTCTTTGACCAGCAATATGGTCCGGGCGTTAAGTGGTTAAAAAGGCATGTTCCCTGGATTGGTTAATCAGAGAGAGGGATCACCTGTATTCAATCCAGCAATCTAGCAAAGGTGGGGTAAAAAGCCAACCCCAACCCTAAAACCATAGCAGCCACTACTATGACCCCTAAAACTCTCGGTCTGCAAACAGAGAGAAAATCATATGCCGAGGCAGTCCAAGATGAAACCCAGGGGACATCCCAGAGTTACGCCCCAGCCACAGCAGATGATGGGGGACAGACAGAGGTTGCAAGGTTATGGTAGTGAGGGTGAAAGGGGCCCCGGACACAGAAATAGCCAGAGGGGGTACCTGCAGGGGACCCAGAACAACCAGCATTCAAATTTTAAAATCGAGATACCAATTTAAATAGGTACCCCTACTTTAACAGGAACCCTAACTGACAGAAACCCAAATGTAAACAGACCCCAACTTCCAGTTTACTACAGAAACCCCAGCTTTAACCGAGACCCCAACTTCATAAGAGACTTCATAAGAGAATTTTAAAGAAAATCCTGATAATCGCAGGTCACCTCCCAATCAGGAACACGTCAGTAACCCCAGAGTTGGTGTAGCTCCCCTAATGCCCGGGGGGCGTGGCCTGACTGGCAATGGAGTAGGAAGCAGGGCGCCGGAGCTCCTCTCGCCGATTCTCCTGCTTCACAGCCTGCATTACCCGTCGGGGTTGTAAAGAGCCCACAACGCTGACAGACGTCTCCGGGACCGGAACGGAAGATGTCCCCGCCGAAAAAGCCGTCCGCAGCGGCGGACAAGCTGGCCAAGTATAGACATGGAGGTGAGGAGGAACAGGCCAAAGATGGCGCCGACGGCCCCTCGGGAGAAGGGCGCCATGCGGAGGATACGACGAAAGTGCTAGAGGCAATAGCTGCGCTGCAAAGCACTCTCACCACAAAGATAGATGAGGTGAAGATAGACATCTCCCTCATGAGGCAAGATCTATCCACGGTCCGGGAACGAGTCACCGAAACGGAGGCCCGAATCAGCGCGGCAGAAGATGTTCTGATACCTCTGCAAGAAGCCACAGAGGACATACAGCAACAGATGCGGCGGCTCCACGATCATCAAGATGAAATGGAGAACAGACTGCGCCGCTGTAACTTGCGGTTCATAGGCATTCCTGAGAGAGCGGAAGGCAGGGAGCCTGCGGAATTTCTGGAGAACCTCCTCATAGGTGAATATGGGAGAGATGCATTCTCAGTGATGTTTGCGGTGGAAAGGGCGCACCGCATACCAGCAAAGCCCCCACCTGAAGGAGCACCCCCCGTACGTTTATAGCCACGTTCCTGAATTTCAGGGACAGAGACAAAATCATGCGTCTGTCAAGAGAAAAGGGGAACATGAAGATGGGTAACGGACACGTGGCGGTGTTCCCGGACTTTTCCACTGAGGTGCAGAAGAAACGAGCGCAATACCAGGATGTGAAGCGTCGCCTGAGAGTGCTACACCTTAAGTACGCCATGCTGTTCCCTGCAAGACTCAGGGTAGAGGAAGACGGAAGGGCACAGTTCTTCGATACTCCTGCTGCAGCGTGGCTGGACCGCAAAGGAAGGCAGGCATGAAGCCTGTTACGGTGAATCGTGAGTACTGTTTTCTGGAGATGGCTGGGGCTTTTAGTTCCCCTATTTGGGGCCCGAATGGATAGAGCCTAGGCGAGAAGAATTTCCAGGCTTATTTTCTGTTTATTTTGTTTCTTTTACCTCAGTTTTGACTGTCTCAGACCCCTCGGTCTCTCTATGGAGTCCCCCCCCCCCTTCTTTCATACATGTATTACATGTGGGCCCCAGCCCCTGACTCGAGAGCCGATGGGCCTTGAGCCGCTTATTCAACGTCTGCTGACATTCGCCGTGGGCTGTGAGACAGGGATGGGGAGGACTTAGACGCATATAGAACCATAAATCAGAAAAGGGGGGGGAACAGAAGAAGATGTGCAGGACGTTGATGGCAAATACTAAAGTTTGCCCCGGATGGGGGGCCTGTTTTTCTACGAACATATCTATACACATAACCCCTGGTTTTACAGTATGTCTGCGGACGAACAATGGATCCGGAAAGGTCACTCTGGAAATGGCGGGGAGGGTACACAATGCAACACACTGCCGGGCGGGAGGAGCGAGGCCCTAAATTGTTGAGGTTTTCCCTTTTTATTTGTGCTTCTCTGGCTAGAGAGCATGGGCCCCATCACCCTTTGTTTCACCATCATGGGGATGTTAACTTTGTCCGGCTCCGATTCCATGTGTTGCTCAGTGAACAACCGCCCCCACGTTTCACATTGGTTTTATAATGTACAGTCTTTAATGGGTTTCAAGATGTGTGCCTCCAGTCGGGACAACCCGCTGGAAGAACTGATCAGTCGTTATTTTGTGTTGGATACAAGGTTGGGGGATCAAATGCTCACACCAGGTTGGGGAGGTGATGGGCTGGGAGGGGGGAGGGGGGAGGGGTGTTGGTGGGTGTACCATTGGTGTACAATGGTCTAGAGATGTAAGGGGAAATATACAGGTTGCTATAACGAGAAGGGGAAACCCGTGTGTTAATGCGGTAATGTGCCTGCTGTATTTTTATGCTACCCTGCTGATCCGACAGTACTACCCCAGGTGACGTCATGGCATCAATTAAATTTCTGACGTGGAATGTCAGGGGGATGAGAAATAAAATCAAGCGCACTGCAGCTCTGGCCTATTTAAAAGCACAAAAAGCTAATATAATGGCATTGACCGAGACGCACGTCACAGGTCATCTGCAGGCAGCGCTAAAGCGCCCCTGGATCGGCTGGGCGTATCATAGCATGCATACCAGCTTCTCCAGGGGGGTGACATTACTAGTGACGAAGGCCACCCCATTTGAGTTACTGTCCTTGGAATCGGATCAGCAGGGAAAATATGTCTTTGTAAATGCCCGTGTGGGAGGGGCCCCTATGCTGCTGATAGCGTGCTATATCCCCCCCCCCCGTACAGCTCAGAGGTCGTCACGATGGGCTTGGCATTTATGGCCAAATACCCGACGGTCCCGGCTGTATGGCTGGGGGATTTTAACATGACCATGGATCCAGTCATGGACAGACCAGCACAGGTGGGCGGGGATCCAGGGGGGCCCAGAATGACAAGACTGGGCCGCCTGGTGAAGGAATTCGCCTTGACAGACATATGGAGGCATAAAAACCCAGAGACTAGGGCATACACGTGCCACTCCACCAGCCATGCCACAATGTCCCGTATAGATTACATCCTGATATCAACGCCCCTCGTGCCCAGGGTGGAGGGGGTGGGGTTTGCTCCTAGAGCCTTATCAGACCATTCACCATGTTGGATGCAGATGTCCTTGCGGAGGGAGGCCCCTGGAAGGGTGTGGAGATTGAACCCATTTTGGTTGAAAGCCCTGCAAGATCACGACAGCATAGAGCGGGAGTTAAAGTTCTTTTTCCCAGAAAACCAGGACCCTTTGACACTTAATCACCAGTGGGACGCATTTAAAATACACGCGAGTAGGGTGCTAGACACCAAAATTAACAGACTGAAGCTTTCCTCACAGGTCATAGTACATGAATCAGAGGAAGCGTTGCGGCAACTAGAAGAATCATTTAATACACTACCCACCCCGGAGAATTTGGAAAAGGTAAAGGTACAAGCCAGAGTAGTAACACAGCTACACATGGAGAAAGCCAAACAGCGCATCTTCTTCTGTAAAACACGGATATATGAGCATGGGGAAAAGGCAGGGAAGATGCTGGCATATCTGGCCCATCTGGAAGACAGACCACCGGTGGTGGTGTCCCTGGCTGAGCCGGACGGCTCGTTGGTCACGGACCCCCCACAGGTGGCGGACAGGTTTATGAGATTCTACAGAGACTTATATACCTCCCAGAGTAGACGCACACCGAGAGAAATACAGGCATACCTACATGCACTGCAATTCCCACAGTTGAAGGCAGAGCAGGTGCGGCAGCTTGAAGCCCCTATCACTGCCCAAGATGTTGCGAACGCAATATCACAACTAGCCAAATCCAAGGCCCCGGGGTTGGATGGTCTGCCACTGGAGTTCTATGCCACTTATTCCGAAACACTGGTACCAAAGTTGCGGGATGTTTATCATTCCATCTTTGACTCAGGTATTCTCCCTACGTCTATGCAGGAAGCTCAGATCATAGTCCTTCCCAAACCAGGCAAGGATCACAGGTACCCCGAAGCGTATAGACCCATATCTTTATTGCCGGTAGACATCAAGATATTGGCTAAGATTTTGGCCTCCAGGTTGAATGAGGTGATTCTCTCCCTGATACACCCGGACCAGACCGGGTTTATGCCGGGCAAGAATACGGCCATGAACGTCAGGAGACTGTTCATGAATATACAGGCACAGCATGACAATGTAGGGACTAGAGTGGTGGTATCCTTGGATACGGCCAAGGCCTTCGACTCTGTCGAGTGGCTGTATCTGTGGGAGTGCCTACGGTGTTACGGATTTGGCCCGAAATTTATTAAATGGGTACAGCTTCTATACCAGACACCCAGGGCCAGAATTTTTGTAAACGGGTGGTTATCGGAACAGATTGCATTGGAAAGGGGTACGAGACAGGGATGCCCCCTGTCACCACTATTGTATGCCCTGGCGGCAGAACCGCTGGCCATGGCAATTAGGGCAAGTCCAGATGTGATAGGCCTCAGAAAGGGGGATACATGGGAGAAGATAGGATTATATGCAGATGACACTGTCCTATATCTGGCAGATCAGGGACCATCACTAAGGGCAGCTCTGCTTATAATAGAAGAGGCGGGTACATACTCAGGGTTAAAGATTAACTGGGACAAGTCCCCAATTCTTCCGCTAGATCAGTTTCCCCCTCAGGCGTCGTCCCCGGAACTACCACTACAAAGGGTGGCGGAAATTAAATATCTCGGAGTGAGCGTGACCAGGAACCCCAAGGATTATGTCCACCTGAACGTAGCTCCCCTAATGCCCCCTAAATGCCAACTATAAATTATTGGGAATCCCACAGATCCTCAACCACGCTAATTTCATGTGTGAGTCGACTGAATCAGATGGAAGATATTTCACTACATTGAAGGCACATGAGGCCGTTGACCACCCCATTTCAGGTTTAATGGACACCCATTGATCCCAAGCCACCATCCTGTCGCAGGAACAATTTAATGAAGTAGTAAATTAAGTAGTAAATTCAATGCCTAACAAACCAAAACTTAGGCGCTTTGATTGTTCACTAATTGGGGTGAGGGGAGAGCCACTGCAAGTCATGGCTACTGCCTGGCTTAAACTTAAATTAGGTAATAAGGAAATTAGGCACCCTATTATTGCAAATCTCCCACACCATCATACGATAATTGGAATGGATCTCCTTAAGAGGCTCAACACAATTGTTGACTGTGTGAATCAAGTAATGTGGTCACAAGTCAACTCCCCGATTAAATATGAGAGACATACAACTCCCCATTCCCGGTGACACTGCCACCTGGTGGAAGAAAGGCCTGGTTCCCTAGAAATCCACTTCAAGAATAGGCAGTTCCTCGATGTTACGGTTATCCAGCCTGACAATCATGGCTTGGGAGTAGGAGATAAGGACCATATTTAAAAAAAAGAAAAGAAAAAAAAAAAAAAAAAAAAAAAAAAGAAGAGGAGAGATCTCCCTCCAAGATAACGTACTGACTATATCCTTCCATCAGAAAAAATAAAACTAAGAAGGGGGGAAATCACGCCCAGTTCCTGACAGAAGTGAAAAGGGTTAGCGGCAACCTATTTATCCCTATCCAGAAAGTCTTAATAGGTCAAGATATGCTAAAATTTATTTAAAGCAAGAGCATAGCTTTGCGAGCCGTGGGCTGTTGGCCACCTCTATGAAATGGAAATGATCCGTTTCGCCACTCCTCAGAGACATTGGATGTCAGATGCCCTTGATGACTCCGAGGACCATAACTCAATTGCTAGATGCCTTTTAAATATCACTATAGGTATTAAAGACACCCACCAATGTGTTCATAGTGCTGAATAATCCCCAATCCCAAATTTACCTCAGCAACGACTTACTTCATCGTTTTGTCCCCCAAATTGACCGGATAAATGCTTATGGAGTCGACTAAAGGGGGACCACGACAAGTACCAGGATATAAGCCCTGAAATTCTAGCAACAGATGCCTTATGCTGTTAAAATTCAGGTAGTTTACAAAATCATCCCCAGGGACATAAAAAATCCTACTCCCTATAAATGTAAAAAAAAGGGACTAAAACTGGGGGGTCAGATGCATTAGTTTGTCTATCCTAGATAATACAGGATGGGGGAATAAAAATTACTCATGCACCTTTGATCAACACACATCAATCTACAATATCCATCTACATCCTCAACCTCTCAAATCAGGACCATAACCTAACCAAGGGCACCCTTATCGGCCTTGCGGTAGACACTGTGTATTATACATTTGGAGTCACCAAGTGATTAGACCCATACCAGATGAATATTTACCTGAGGAGAAATTGATAGAACAATCGTTCAATTATTTACCCAAGGGTATGTTCACCATAGAGTCCATTTACCCCTTCGATTAAAAAAATGGTACCTGTAGAATTGAGGAGATGTCTCTAGTCTTTGACCAACTAAAGAACTAGAGTAACCCAAGGGACCTGACTAGGAGAGAAGTACACATCACATACCCAATGACCTGACCACCAGGCTTGAAGAGGCCTTAAGATAGGGCAACCTGAAAGCTTTCCTGGATTCAATGAGATAGCCAAGGAAATAATATCAGTACTAGCTTATGCATGCACCAATGATCTTGAGCAACAGTTGCTCCGCAAGCTTCTTTTTTAATTCCAGGAAATCTTTGTTCAGGATTCTTACGATTGTGGGAGTACTGAACTTCATTTCGCCAGAACCCAGACTCACCCTCAGGCTCCACCAGTTTTTGTAAAGCAGTATAGACTTCCGCTAGGCTCCTATGAGTCTCTAGCCAAAATCATTAGGAAGGGTCCAAGGTATTCTCGGCCCTCGACTGTGCCCAGGACACACAAAAGTCAGAAGATCAGTATAAAACTAGCCTTCAGTTTTGGGAATCAACAGTACTGCTGGGTTCGTATGCCTTTCGGCTATATTAATTCTGGCCATGAATTTGCCATCTTCATGCACAAGGCTATGCCAGATGCCTTAGAGCGAGGAACATTGGCATATGTCGATGACATCCACATCAAAAGTACTGATATGACCAAGCACCTTACAGAACTCAGACATATCTTGGGTCAGTTAAAGATGGCCGGAGTGAAGTTATCCATTCAGAAAGCACTTGGGTAAATCTATTAAATTTAGGCCATGAAGTTACCTCAGAAGGTTTAAATCCCCAGAAGAAAAAGATTTAGGCAGTACTCAACTGTAAGGTCCCTACTAATCTTAAAGAATTAAGATAATTTCTAGGAATGGTTAACTATTCGCGCAAGTTTGACATTACGCAGAGATTATCAAAACGTTTGCATCATCTGCTGAAGAAAGACACCGAATGGACATGGGGCAAGAAACAAGCCAACGCTGTGAAGGAACTGAAGGTACGACTCACCCAGGCCCCCTGCTTTGCGTATCCAGAAGGAGGTAAACCTTTATTTTTTGGAGACAGGGTACACGCAGGTGAGTACGAGTCTGGTCTTTACCAAAAACAAGAGAATGTCAGTAAGATTATTGCCTATGCCAGTAAAACATTGTCCTCTGTAGAGATGAAGTTTTCCAACTGTGAAAAAGCTTTGTTATCCACTGTCTGGGCATTACAGAATTTCCGTAGTTATATTTAAGGAGAAAGAATTATTGTTGAGACCGCACACCAGCCTTTAAAGTATTTACAGAGAGAACGAATCAGGGATGAAAATGTGTCTAATAGCCGCATCACTGCTTAGACTTTGCTGGAAATTTGATACAAACAGAACAAAAAAAGTCCAGTGGCCCAGGGTCTTGCTGAGCTGCATGACTGTTCTGCCCCCGATCCCTGCACCGGGACCACGGGCGCTGACTTTTTAGAAGAACAATTGTTGTCTCCTTTACAAGGTTGATGATGATGAACACTGTAAACAATTGTCAGGTGTATACAGTTCTGTATTTAGGCCTAGGACAACTTGGCCCAGGCCTAGGGCGGCACTTTGCGGGGGAGCGGAGAAAAAGCCCCCTCGACCTGCCTTCCTGAGTCCCGACTCCCGCGGCTGTCTCCGGCATAAATCCAGTGCCTGGCAGCCAGCTTGCTGCAGTGGTACTTGTAAGTAGCACTGTAAATCGGCGGCGTGCTTGGCCGGGGGGGGGGGGGGGCCTCCATAAGCGGCCAGTGACTGACTGGCTGTATGTAATTAGACTGATGGAGGCGGAGACTAAAGCTCCACCCACCCTCTGTGCGGATTTTGTTCACTGCATCATCTCTTGGGGAGGGGGGTCTGTCTGATGACAGGAGGAGTGGACAGAGAAGCACAAGGGGAACCCCCTGGCCAGGACAGCAGGTAAAATTGAATAAATTACTTACTTTTGTAGTGTGCGTGCACCAAGCAGTCAATCTGTGCTCAATATAGAAATTAATTTACAGATAATGCTTTTGCAATAAAATGATCCATGCTACAAACTCATTAAACAGTCCACCTTCAGTGAAAGTTCATGTACTGCAAACTAGATGCGGCTTGCAGGACTTTTTTTCACCGTCCTGCCAGCGCATCACCGATTGGCACAGGTGAGGTTGCACCGATGGGCACCGGTGAGGCTGCATTAAAGGACAGTGATGAGTCTACACTTGGTACCCACTTTTAATATAGAGAGAGTTAGAGGTGAAGCTCTAAGACAAAAAGGTGAATCCTAAAAAGTAAGGGGTGTAGTTTACAGATGACAGGACAGGTCTTAAGCTGAAAGGGGTATGGCCTTGACAAGAAGGGGTGGGTTATATTTAAATTAGGGGTGCATGAGTTTAGTCAGGCCAAGGCAGCACAAAACCCAAATACACCATTGGGTGTATATGTAGATGGCTGTGCCTATCATAAGGACAAACAACAGCTCCAACTAGTGGCTGGTGTTGGGAATTATATGGACCCAAGGTGTAGCCCCAACCTCTGTGGGATACAAGCTTGGGCCAAGAAGCAGCCAAATTTCTGAACTCGCTGCAATCCAGAAAGCCGTTGAAATGGCCATAGATTACTGCCTCAAAGACTTTGCCATCATCACAGATTCAAATTATGTCAGGAATAGTTTTGTTGAGTATCTTCCCCGATGGAAAAGGAGCATGGTATAAAGTAACCATAAACCTGTCAAACATGGTAATTTGTTTTGTCAAATCGACCAATTGGTAAGGGAACACGAGATCACTCTGTATTTTAAGAAAACCAAGGGCCACTCCAAAGTCCTAAGTGAAGAAAAGGAAGGGAATTATCAGGCTAATTCCATAGCCAAAGAAGAGACCCTAACAGGTGAGTTGCAAAATATATATCATCTCTTAGGTCCAGTACAGTCAGAAGCTGTCAATAGACAAGCTAGGATGGCCGATGATTCAAATGTATTGCAATGATGTCATGAAAACCCCAGTAAAGATTTAATCACAGCCCAAAAAGAAGACCCAATAATTGGTGTATTTTATGACCATTTAGAACACCCGGACCAGAATCCCCTTAGAAAATTATACTGGCAAGGAAGACATACGTATATTAATGAAATCCAAATCCCAGTTTATGCTGCATCAGGGATTATTGATCTGCACCTCAAAAGGGGGTATCCAACAATGGGTAGTCCCACTTAAATTCAGAGGTTTAATGCTACAGCATGACCATGACACCACCACGTCTGGACATCGTGGAGAAAAGATAACCTATGAGATCCTCCGTAATTACGCCTACTGGCCCCTTTAAATCCCACATACTCCCTGTTGATCAGTTTCCTTCAACTGCTGATCAGGCTGATTTAGCCCTGGCACATGTATTCTCCTTTCGATATCTGGGGGTGAAGCGTGTCCCGCTCTTTAAGCGACCATCTTCCTTTAAATATAGAACCCCCTATTTGTCTTAATTAAACAAAAAACACAACATTTTGTCTGTTTCCCTTGGGTGTAATGGGCAGGATTAACATAATCAAAATGGTGCCATTGCGCAAACTTCTGTACCTTTTCTGGCACTCACCTGTGTATATACCATTGAAAATGGTAGACTCCATACTTATTACCTTTGTGTGGGGGAGTTAACGGCATAAACAGTGATAGCCAATCCTAAAAAACCTGATGTCTATGGGCAGCGCAGCATTGCCAGATTTCAATTTATATTACATTGCATCCCAGTTGTCTCACCTATACCACTTTGAGAAGACAGATTCAGAGAAGTATGAATGAATGAATGAATGAATGAAAAACTTATATAGCGCAGCACATGCGAACTGAATCGCCTCAAACCTAAGTGTGTAGACAGCCCACTCATCCAGCACATTCTCCACTACAATCAATATTCTGGGGTACTAATTTTCCATATGCCCGGGACAGTATACTGTTCCACCACGAGTATGGGAATTAGCTTTGCACAAAATTGAGAAACATCTATTCCAGTCACATCCCGCTCTGGTACAACCACCACCTACCAGAATTAATGTAAAAAGGCTTCTGCGCTACTCCGTGACGTCTTCCTATATAGACAGAGTGAATAATTGCAGCAATAACTATGAAGTGTGTACACAACAACAAAAATGGAGCAATGGTGAATGGGTTATTGCGCAGAAAAATTCATAATACATAAATATTATATATCTCAAGACACATAGATAGGTCTATAAAGCAAGTGAAAAGGGTGATCAAAAAAAAAATCAATTGATTCCACTGGAAAATAAGAGTGACAAAATCCAAAAGATGAAAGTGCAGATAAACTGCTAATGTGAGGTGTCCATTAATCCCAAGAGGAATGAAACTCCACCAAAGACAGCAGTCTGGTCTCCCAGAACTCTATATATATTTTTGTATATTCAATATATTTTTATAGATAAGATTTTATATATGGTAAATAAATGGTAGATTTTATTTGGATAATTGACCCATTTAATATACATTTATTATCCCACTCCTGATGATCTCAATACACCATATGAGTCTCTTTCAGGCAATGAATCTATGCATAATCATATGCTCATATGATGGTAGCAATACCTAATTTTGGACGCTAGATGGCGATACTGCCAGATTGTGTTTAATGATTGCTCTACATTCCAATAAGATTCGGTTTACATATACTGTTTAATGAATTGTCTAACTAAATAAGTTCCCCAGATGGCCCCGATTGATATCTACACGCCATCTGCTCACTGTTGGCGTTTGAATATACACAAGATTCGTCACCCTATAAAATCGCCATGTTAGGATCAGCATTGAAGCGTCGGGCTTCAAGAAAATGGTGGCTAGGGAACTTCCTGTCTGCACATATAAAACTACCAGCGGTAGGACCAGTCAGGTTCCCCAGATGAAGACACGTGACCGTGTCATAATGCATAGGGATTGGCCGTGGACAGACGTACACCAGGAGTGACGTGAGAAGGCACTGTGGACACCACTGTTCAATTCAATGCTTGTTTTTATCGATTTTCATGTAAGCGCAACTGTTTTTCAATAAATGCCCTGTTTATTTACGTACTACACTATTGGAGGCCTTCCATTTGTCCCTCTTGTTCCCTGGGCTTGAGAGATTTAGGTACTCTGTTAAGGGACCAGTGTTCCATCTGCCTTTACCAGGGGATATCGAGGAGATTGATGCGTGGTGGCATTTCACATTGATTGCTGATTTTAGCCCTCATTGAGGAGAGAGTTCTGGGAGACCAGACTGCTGTCTTTGGTGGAGTTTCATTCCTCTTGGGATTAATGGACACCTCACATTAGCAGTTTATCTGCACTTTCATCTTTTGGACTTTGTCACTCTTATTTTCCAGTGGAATTAATTGATTTATTTTGATCACCCTTTTCACTTGCTTTATACACCCATCTATGCGACATGAAATATATAATATTATTTATGTATTATGAATTTTTTTGCGCAATAACCCATTCACCATTCACCTACCAGAATTATTGCAGATTCCAGACCTGATGATATGGGCCTACAAGGGCATTATATATTTAGAGCATGTATTCTCCGACACAGATTTGAAAAACTTCTTGGCATTACAATCGTTATTTTCCCTTCCTAATCAAATTTTTGTGATATATACAGCTACGTCATGCGCTGAGAGCGCAGTTCCCGGGTACAGCCCCTCCACATACTATTGTTCCATCATAGGTAATGGAGTGTGTTCACAGCCTACAAAGTTGATCTCTACACTATATAATGCCTTACAGACACCCCAAGCAGATAAACTGGCATACCGAGCGAGTGGGAGGAAATACTCGAAAATTACAAAATATTTTCTTCTAGGATTTCTAATTGGTTAACCCAACTGTACATTCTACACAGAGCCTGACTCCAGTGCGTGTATCCCGCTACAAACTGGTACACAGTTCACGGTGTCCTTATTGTGGACAACAATCAGAAACGTTTTATCACCTATTATGGTCTTGTCCCATTGTGCAGACGTTTTGGGCCAATGTGATTTGGTTTCTTCATGATCACATGGCATCTCCTCTCTCTCTGGACCCTAAACTCTGTCTGCTCAGGTTATTCCCGGATGACGACATGGACAGGTTTTGGAAAATATTTTTGCACAAGACTATATTTACAGCTCGCAAGGTGATTTCACACAACTGGATACAGACAACCCCAACAAAGCTGGAGATGTGGATGAGGGAAATAAATCTTACCCCACCAAATATAATAAAGTGTGGGATAGATGGTTAGCCCAACCAGAGACTTGTATGGAATAAGTTGGTAGAATCTGGTAAACCATTTTGTACAATCTACCAATTTCAAATATATGTTTGTTTGTACAGTATTCCCCATGCACAAAAGTACTTCATGCTGCAAAGTGTATAACGAATAATACTTTATTATTTGCCATTTTACATAATTGAATGAGCGATTGACATATTGCGATATTCTGATGATTCAAATATGGTGACATTTTATGTTGAATTATCTGTGAAACCTCAATATAAATTTTCTTTAACCACTTAAGCCCTGGACCATATTGCTGGTCAAAGACCAGAGCACTTTTTGCGATTCGGCACTGCGTCGCATTAACGGACAATTGCGCAGTCATGCGACGTGGCTCCCAAACAAAATTGGTGTCCTTTTTTCCCCACAAATAGAGCTTTCTTTTGGTGGTATTTGATCACCTCTGCGGTTTTTAGTTTTTGCGCTATAAACAAAAATAGAGCGACAATTTTGAAAAAAAATTAATATTTTTTACTTTTTACCATAATAAATATCCCCCAAAAAGACAAAAATATAAAAAAAAAAAATTTCCTTAGTTTAGGCCGATACGTATTCTTCTACATATTTTTCGTAAAAAAAAAAATCGCAATAAGCGTTTATTGATTGGTTTGCACAAAAGTTATAGCGTTTACAAAATAGGGGGTAGTTCCTTACAGGACCGGGAGCTGTGTGTTTACACACACAGCTCCCGGTCCTGCTCTGTAACGAGCGATCGCGGGTGCCCGGCGGTGAACGCGACCGCCGGGCGTGCGGGAGTCGGGAGCACGCACCCCTAGTGGCCACTTCGAGAGCCGACGTTATACTACGTGCTCTCGCGCAGGAGAGCCGACCTGCCGCCATAGAACTGCGGCGGCTGGTCGGCATGTAGTTAAATGCTAAAAACTGTAGATACACTGGGGTTGATTTACTAAAACTGAAGAGTTAAAAATCTGGTGCAGCTCTGCATAGAAAAACCAATCAGTTTCCTGGTATTTCGTCAAAGCTTAATTGAACAAGCTAGAAGCCGATTGGGTACCATGAACAGCTGCACCAGATTTTGCACTCTCCATTTTAGAAAATGAACCCCACTAGGTCAGGCTTTTTTTGTGACAGGTTCATTTTTAAGATGGTTTCCAAAATATTTTCCTTTTTTTGTCTTTGCTAAATAATACATTTTTGGAATTTCAACAGTAAATAGTAATGCTAATCAAGTCAAGTAGGAACGATAAATAATTGTTTTTCAATATTCTGCACACTCGGTTATAAAATGTTTAAAATGGAAAGAGCAATTCCCTCTGATGGAAGAAAGTTTAAAAGTTTAAAACTATGTTGTACCCTTCAATTCAATGCCACTGATAGGTTTATGGCTATTCAGAGTATCATAAAACACAATAAAGTGGCTTTTTTTAACATTTCAGCTTCATGGTTACGGAGCACAGTGCTGGATGCCTCTTAGAACACTGGAAATCAAATTAAAGGTAGACTTTTTTGAACAGTCATGACAAGCATAATCCTCCTTACCATGTAAATTTATGGTAAACGGCTACAATATCAGCCACAGGTGTTGCTTTTAATATATTGGGTGCAGCTGGCTGGGAAAATCATTCCTCTCATGTCTGAAAATGACATCACTATGAGACATTAAAAGATAAAAAAAAAAACACAACATAGAAACATTTAAATATGAAAGCCTAGCCACACCTACATACAGAAACATATCCACACAATAAACAGAATAAAAGGATCTAACAAAAGACTTGTATAAAACATCAAACAGGTTACATTTATTACTGAAGCACAATCAAAAGCTGTAGATTTGACCAAGCTGACCTAAGAACTTTTTTAGACACATGGGAATAAAGACAATAGAAACCATATAGCAAACAGTATGTTATGTTGTTCCTCATCATCACGGTCTATGAAGTTACAAGTAAAAAATGCTATTTAAGCTACAGAAGACCAGACATACTAAGGTGATTTTGTATTACTATAAGGGATGGGAGGAAAAAGTATATAAAACCTAAGCAAATAACATTCAAAATAAACCAATCAAAATGTAAAAACAAAAAATTGGAGTCTGGGGGAAAAAAAAGCTTAATTGGTCATGCCATAAATAAAAGCTTCAGACACATCTGGTCTAAAGGTTTTATGCTCTATGTTATTGAAGTGCTAGGTCTCACTATTACAGTGTTTCTCAACCTTTTTTGGCTTGCAGCGCACCAAAAAGATCTAAACATTTTCGCTGCACACCTGAAAAAATAAAAAAAAATTGTGGTGAAGAACTTATTTATTTTTACATATATATTTAAAATTTAATGCGATAATGTGCCTTATATTGAGAGCAAATCAGATTGAAGTGAAATTCGACAAACAGGCGCGCATTTCATCCTTGATTTTAAGAAGTCTCTTTTTCAATTTGATTTCAGTCAATGCTGAAAATCCAAACTCACAAAACAATGAAGACACAAATGGCAGAATTACTTTGATTGCTTTTGTACTGATTGTAGGATATGACTTCTTAAAGGAGTTGTAAAGGAAACATTTTTTTTTTTTTGCTGAAATGACTGTTTACAGGGTATAGAGACATAATAGTTAACCGATTCCTTTTAAAAATGATTAAAAATAGATAAAAATCAATCATATAATGTACCTGTAGTTTCAGTTTAGTTTATGCATCTAGTTTCATGCTTCTGTGAAGTACAGAGACACAGAGCCAATAGAGGGCAGTGATGGTTTGTAAAACGAAAGTGATTGGTTCTGAGGGGTTTAAGACACACAGTAAATCACACCTCCTTGATTAGTGCCACAGAGAGAAAGCTCCCATGACTTTTTTCATCAAGAAACAGACTGTTCGTTTTTGCCATGATGTTGCTGTAATCCTTCTCTGTTCTGAACAATGAGGACATGAAAACAGGACTGCAGTAAGGTAAAGGAAGCTATTTTAGCTATATAAAAAAAAAAAAAATCCTTTAGTGACCCTTTAATTGAGATCCAAAACTCATTCAGGCTCTTTTCAGGAGATGTTGACTGAAATATATAATTAGAACAATCAAGTTCTCCCGCGATCTCGCACAAGTTTCATGTTCCAAAAGGAACCAATGAATGACAGGATGACAGACATTGAGTTTTTATAGATGTTACTTTTTTTTTTTTTACTTTTTCAACATTGATTTACCATTTAATTTTCCGATATGTTAAAGGTTTCATAACGCTAACAATTTTTAATATTTTTCTTTTCAAAAAAGTTTAAGAATCACTGCACTATTAAGAGCTCAAATATTTATTATTCAGTAATAGGTGTGTTAGTAGCGTACTGGACTCAAAGGGGAGAGATAAAGCTTAAGTTTCAATATAGAGGCAACTTATCAGCTGGAGTACCCCAATAAGTCCCTAGAGTATGACAAATTATTAAAGGATGGAGCACCACAGGTATGGCATGGGTCCAGTAAGCGTGTATTGAACACAACATGTCACAATAAAAGCCAATGCACTTCTGGGGCTCTGTAATCCTCTTCTGACCTTGATGGTTTGCAAAGCCCTCAAAAAATGTTGGCCATTATTGTGACCTCCTGTTGTGTTTATCAAAAGGTTTTCTTTGTGCGTTTGTTGGGTATGTATAGGTGAGGTGATCAACTAGAAAGATGTGCCAGTGAAGGGAATCATCCCTATAGTAAATATATTGCAACAAAAAAAGGGTAGGTAGTAGGATTTTAACCACTTACGGACTGCCCGCTGTAGTTATACGTCGGCTTTTTGAAAAGGGATATCGTTAAGGCAGCAGCTAGCTGCCATAACCCCGGTATCATCTTCAACGGGCAATCCGCTTTCAGATAAAAGTGGTCTCTGTGGTGGATTCGTCATGATTGGTGGGAGATTGCCTTTGCGTCTGCTCCCGTCTGTGGTATGGAGCCGAGTGAGGGGGAAGATGGCCCACCCATCTCCATACCATTACAGGGCGGAAGCAACGCCAAAACGTCACTTCTGCCCATAGCTCTTAAGCCTCATGCCATGAGAGCCTTTGGTCAGTAAAACCGGTCAGGTCCAATAGGAAAACTGCCAAAAAAAATAGAGAACCTGCTCTCTATTATCCCGTCTGACTTTTTCCAGTCGAGAAAACTGTGTGTATGCTTTTCAGAGGGTAAAAAAACACGCATGCTCAGAATCAAGCATGAGACAGGAGCGCTCCTTCTGGTAAAACTAGCGTTTGTAATGGAGATAGCACATTCCTCATGCTGCAAATTATTAAGCGCAAATCGTCTCTCACCAAACTTTTACTAACACGCGATAACACGAGATCAGCACAAGCAGCCCAAAGGGTGGCGCCATTGGAATGGAACTTTCCCTTTATAGTGCCATCGTACCGTGTTGTATGTTGCTTGGACCGGCGGGATTTTGTATGACAGTCTGTACACAAGACAAGCTTGGCAGGAATCCCGTCGTGAAAACCGGCGTTTTTTTTCCAAGGGGAAAACCAGCCGTGTGTACAGGGCTTTAGAGACATTTTTTGGGGGGGGATTTAAAACAAAATCATCTTTTATTGCATTTTAGTGTAAATGAGAGATCCGAGGTCTTTTTAACCCCAGATCTCAAATTTCTGTCCTGTCATGCCTTTATTTTATTACAAGGGATGTTTACATTCCTTGTAATAGGAATAAAAGTGACCCAATTTTTTTTAAAAGATCAGTGTAAAAATGTAAAAAACAAAAAAAAAGGTAAAATAAAAAAATAAATAATGCTCACGTGCAGAAGTGAACGTATGCGTGAGTAATGGCCGCATATTAAAACAGTGTTCAAACCACATGCGAGGTATTGCTGCGATCGGAAGAGCGAGAGCAATAATTCTAGCCCTAGATCTCCTCCAACTCAAAACATGCAACCAGTAGAATTTTTTAAATGTTACA
Organism: Rana temporaria; assembly: GCF_905171775.1. Taxonomy (NCBI): domain Eukaryota; kingdom Metazoa; phylum Chordata; class Amphibia; order Anura; family Ranidae; genus Rana; species Rana temporaria. The sequence goes on from NC_053491.1 coordinate 297,309,674, forward strand.
TATGGAGATTAAGGATAAAAGTTTGTCGCCATTCCACTAGCGGGCGCAACTTGTAAAAAAGTTTGAAAAATAGGTCCCTAAGTGGTTAAATACCCCTCCAGTGATCATACAAGTACACTTATGTAAGAAAAAATAAAATCTTTATGGTAACAACATTTTTTTTTTTTTAAACCACATGTCAAATTGTGATGGCTTGCATACTGATAGCAGCAAAACATTATCCAATACAAACATGTATAGCGGTTTGTCAAGTTGAGAAACTGGGGTCAAGGCGTTTCATGGAAATTACTGCTTCTTCAGGGCCCCTTAAATGTACCTGGATTCTAAGAACAAAATATAAAATATAGTTTGCTCTTTCATAACTCACCCATGTGGATATCCAACAAATGGTTTAAAACAGATTGACTCCCAGTTCCATGATCTTATTTGGAGGAGGCAGGCCCGTATTAGCTTGAATAGCCTACAATATGGCAAGGATGCCCCCCATCCTTGCCATATTGTAGGGTATTCAAGCAGGGCCGGTGCAAGGATTTCTGCCTACACAAGCGAAGCTCCATTTTGGCGCCCCCCCCCCCCAATGGCCACCCACCTCCCTTGCAAAATTTTTTCTTTCAATCATTTTTTTATATAAAAAAACACACTAATTTGTGCTTTTGTAACCACGCCACACCAGAAATTCTTAGTATAATATACACCATACTACTAAATGTAAAACATACTGGACCCCTTTACATTACACAGCACCATACACCACTGGACCCCTTTACATTACATAGCACCCTGCACCTCTGGACCCCATTACATAGACACCCCCCAACAGTTCAGACCCCCCAACAGTGCAGACCCCCACAGTACAGACACCCCTATAGTGCAGACCCCCACAGTACAGACACCCTTACAGTGCAGACCCCCACCCGACACAGTACAGACACCCCTACAGTGCAGACCCCCACAGTACAGACACCCCTATAGTGCAGACTAGAGGTAGACCGATATGGGTTTTTCTCTGGCCGATGCCGATATTTCAAAATGCAGACTAGAGGTAGACCGATATGGGTTTTTCTCTGGCCGATGCCGATATTTCAAAATTGGGGCGGCCGATGGCCGATATTTTAGGCCGATATTTTAGGCCGATTTTTGCAGCCGATATATTTTTTTTTTCATTATCTCAGGAAATCTAGGTTGGGGAGGAGGTTATTGTTTAGGGTGGAGAGGTAAAGTGCAGCCTATCAGTGTCCAACAGTGCCACCTCATTAGTGTCCACCAGTTCAGCCTGTCAGTGCAACCTCATCACTGCCTACCAGTTCAGCCCATTAGTGTCCATCAGTGCCACCTCATTACTGCCCACCAGTGCCACCTCATAATTATTAAAATAGAAAAAAAAAATACAATCTTAGTCATTTTAAGGAGGGGGTACAGAGAGGTGGTTGTGGAGGAGGGGGGTACAGAGAGGTGGTTGTGGAGGAGGGGGGGTACAGAGAGGGCTGTAAAGCTACTTCTCTGTGCCCCCTCCTCTACCGCCACCTCTCTGTACCCCCTCCTCTACAGCCACCTCTCTGTACCCCCCTCCTCTACAGCCACCTCTCTGTACCCCCCCTCCTCCACAGCCACCTCTCTCTGTACCCCCCCTCCTCCACAGCCACCTCTCTCTGTACCCGCCTCCTCCACAGCCATGTGTTGTGGAGAGGGTGGATGGTGCTAGGCGTGGGTGGGGATGCGTTGTGGAGAGGGGTGGGTGGTGATGCGTTGTGGAGAGGGATGGATGGTGCTGGGTGTGGGTGGGGATGTGTTGTGGAAAGGGATAGATGGTGCAGGGGATGCGTTAGAGAGGGATGGATGGTGCTGGGTGGGGATGTGTTGTGGAAAGGGATGGATGGTGCAGGGGATGCGTTAGAGAGGGATGGATGGTGCTGGGTGGGGATGAAGATGATTGTGTTGCATTGTGAAGATGGATGAGGATGACTGTGGGGATGAGAGTTACATTGTGAAGAGGATCTCCACAATGTAACTCTCATATCCACCCAGAGTCATCCTCATCCATTTTCTCAATGCCAGCCTGTCAACCTCAGCCAGGTTTCCCTTTAAACAGGAGTTTAAATAAAGTCTGCAGGGGGGGGGGCACAGTAACACACACAATTTCTGTGACTTACCCTCCATCCATGCTGCTTCCTGGTATTTATACAATAACATCATTAGCATGTGACAAGCCTCTGCTGCCTGACTAGTAACTCGACCCCAGCAGGAGATCGTGGCCAGCACTAGCTAAACTTATTTTCCTTCCCTGCTGAAGGGAGCATGCTGGCTGCTTGTAATTTTTTTTTGTGATGGACGCTGATGAGCTGACCAGCCAATCTGCATGCACATGATAGGGCTAGGTGCATGCAGATTGGCTGGTCAGCTCATCAGCGTCCATCACAAAACAAAATTACAAGCAGGGAAGCACGGCCACGATCTCCTGCTGGGGGGAGTTACTAGTCAGGCAGCAGAGACTCGGGTTTGTCACATGCTAATGATGTTATTGTTCTTCTGCAACAGCTCGCCGGGGGAGGGGGCGGGGCAGTGCGGTGCCAGTGAAACTTTTTCTCCCTCCCTTCTCCTCTACAGACGCCGTTCCCGCAGGACAATAAAAAAAAAAAAAAAGTCATCTTTTCGCCCCATCCCAGGCTGCGGACCTGCCCGCCCCAAGCGGCCGCTTGGTCCGCCTGGTGGTTGCGCCGGCCCTGTATTCAAGCTAATACTGGTGGTCCCACACTCCAATATGCAAGTTCTGTCATCCCACCTGCAAAATTTTCAAGGCAGGGGTTTCGGAAATACTGATTATCCCATTGTTCATTTGGTGTCTTTGTCTAACCCTGTATTAACAGCTGGTTCACTCCCTCTCCAACAACATTGTTCAAGAAGGTTTGGAAAGCAATCAGGGAGGCTCTGTCCATTAATGGCCCTATGGAGTTTACTCTATTATGGAATAATCCTAACTATCCTGAATTGGACAAACTACAGGGATTTTCCTTCTGGAGGCAGCAAGGGATCTGGTTCTTTACCCAATTATACTCTAGTATCAAGGTATGTGATCACCTGTGTGTGGAATTCTCATCAACACACAGACAATTCTATTAGCTTCAGCACGTGCTACAGACCCAGGCATGAACCCTTAGCTTGTCCGTAGCTCAATCCCTACTGCTGCAGGAGGTTTTGCAGGCAACTACTCACAGGGGCTTAATATTATGAATATACTTAGTATTATCAATTCAGGACTGTGCTTTACTCAAATGTAGAGCCCACTGGACTGCCGATATTCGGGATATGGATGGAGACCAATGGGATCCCAGTGGTGTTGGTATTGGCTTCCCATAAAACTTTCGAAATTATTCATTCTGCACAGAGCCTACCGCACGCCTGAAAACTATATGACTGGGGTCGAAGGGATTCTCCATTTTGCCGGAAATGTACTGTCCCATAGGGGGTACATTATACACATGATCTGGCGATGTCTAAAACTTACAAGGTACTGGGCAGAGGTTACACAGACCATTTCTGACTTGGCTCAAACACCCATACCACTCACACCACTGGTGTGCCCGTTAGGGGGCACTTGATGCTGAAATGTATCTGAAAAAGTATATATGTAGCGGGTGACTATAACCCATGACCCCGCCAAGCTGGCCGGAACAATGTACACAGACTTTCTAGTTGGAGTTAGGGAGAGCTGCCTGCTAGCAGCTGCAAGGGGGATTTTTCACCCCTCCCCCCTTCCCGTTCAATGTAATGTGAGCTGACACACAGAGCTGAGCATTCAATAGCCTCTCTTGTGCCTCTATTGGCAGGACGTAAGCCAATTAAAAGGCACAGTTACAGCAGCCAATCAGGGAGACTGTACTAAGCTGCAGAAAGCAGCTGCAATGTATTCTGGGATATGCAGTTCCCTCACCAAGAGGCTCTGTAGCCTGGTATTCAGAAACTACAAAAAGCCCAGGATTCTCTGTGACAGGAAAGTAACGACTTCATTTTGTGTCCTGAGAAAAAGTCAATAAGCCTTGAGGGAGGGAAGAGACCAGACCTGAGGAAGAGATGCGGTCTTCCAGATGCTCTCCCCGCGAGATTCAGGCCTCCACTGCCAGTTGGGATGTCCAGCCTGAGAGAGTGGGATCCCAGGTGTATATCGAGGTGCACCTAAACCGACAGTGAATCATTTCAGTGTGAGGTGACCAGTCGGGTTGCCAAGAGAGCATGTCTGTTTCGGGACGTTCATTTGGGCCTTGATCGCAGGATTTGGTGAGAGGGCACTTTCTGCACATCTGCAGGGAACAGAGACACTGCATTACAGAAGGAGTTATTTGAACGCTGTATACAGACATCATTACTGGTAGTCATCACGCTGACACTTGTAGTACTACAGCGATAAAGGGATATGGTCCTTTTCACACAGGCGGCCTGTTCGGGTCCGCTTGTCAGTTTTTTAGGTGGACCTGAACGGACGCTCCGTGCAGGTCTATGGAGAAACGGATGTCAGCGGTGACATGCCCGCTGACATCCGACACACTCCGATCCGCTAAAGTGTGACGAATGGAAACCCTATTATCCATCCATCTGGCGGATCGGATAAAAACGGACTCCATGGTCCGTCTTCATCCGATCGACCATAGAGGACAGCGGGGCTCTGACAGGTCGGTCCCTGCACAGTGTGCAGAGACCGACCTGTCATCTGCCTGTTCAGCAGGGTTTGACGGAGAAATACCCACTGAGCAAAGCCGAGCCCATACACAGACACGTCCGTGTGAAAGGGCCCTAAGGCCATCCATTTCTAGGACATTGTATACAGACATCGTCCTCTCACCTTGTTGAACAAAACCATGTCTGTTTCACTTGATAAGCTGGGCCAGTTGGGTTGTTTGGCCCTGCTATACAGGAGTTTAAGTGAACCAACGAAAGTGGCTAGCTAAAGACACCAAATCTTATCTTTGCTTCAAAAGGACTGAAACTACTATTGCCATACAGATCCGCATACACATACTCAGGGCTCTGTATATGCATTGGGTGTGTGGGACAGTTTATCTAAGAAGTTAAGCTATTGCCTGTTGAGTTGCATAGAGCATTTAAAGCTGGGCCTGTGGTGCCAGGGGACAGGAGAAAGTAGTATGACACAAAGGGTGCCATTCCTCTGCTCTCCTCCTGCCTAGAGCCAACTTGACTAGAGATAACCAGTCCAATTTAAAGTGTCATATTGTATTTTTTTTTTTACATCTAAATGAGCCTCTGCTCTTGGGGACATTCTACTGTTTGGAATACCCTGAAAGCAGCTTGAATATATTATTGAGAGCTATATTTCCCTTAAATCGAATTTATTGCTCTCTAGTTGATTACTCGAATATATATTGTTACTGTCCTTTTATTCTTCCACAAAAATATTGCAGTAAAGACAATTTTTGTGTTTTAATATAACGTGTGTTTCTGGTCTTTGCACTTTCATTATTGCCAGGTGTGCCAAAAGGGGACTGAGACTGTTATTGGGGTTGAGAGGCAGAGTAACGGACTGAACTAACTTAAGCAGCTCCTGCAGGGGTATCACTACATATATGTTATGGTAACCAGATTGCTGTATCTGGCTAGGACGTTGATTGCCCGTTTCTGGTTGGCATCCACTGTGCCTACTCAGGCTCAGGGGATCTCATAAGTTAATACTCTTTTACTAAGGGGAACAGCTGGCTTATTGCCATCGCAATGCGGTTAAAAAGTTTAATCTCATATGGCAGAACTGGCTGGAAAATTCTAGTCTTGCCCCACCTCAGTTAGTGATGGATAGATTATTATGGTTCTAGACCCACCTTTTGTTTTAGGGTTTCTTTTCCCCAGGCTTGGGACTCCTTCTGTCTTGTACAAGCGTAGATAAAATATCATTCTGTGTGAACATCCATAAACAAGCTCGGGTGGTTTTGTTTGCTTTTTTTTTGTGTTTCTGTGAAAAATGCTTAACTTAGCTATGTCATAGGTAAATGCTTGTTAGCTAAATATAATGGAAATAAGAAAAAAAACTGCGCCAAAACCCACCACTTGTAAAGATACCACAGAGTGAATAAATGATAACCAAAAAAATGGTAATTTAAGAAGCCGAAAGGCTATGATAAGTAATGTGAGAGTCCATATAAATTAAACACACAGTGAAATAATTTTCAAAGGATGGCACTGAATACAGGAGTAACAGGTTGACTGTTGAAATCTCAGATTCTTTGTGCAAGACATAAGTAAGGTACTCTTACCGCAACGGTTGGACTCATCTGTTATGCAACAGTGGGTCAGACGAGCTTAGGGTCTCAAAGACCTAGATCGGTACAGCTGGATCTCAGTGGTAGCTAAAGATGTCTGGAACAATCCTATGAAGAGTGGTCCACAATGCTGAAATAAGGAAACAACCCTCTTTCCGCTGACAGATTGATATTGGAGTAGATCCGTATAGGCTCCAAATGAATCGGGAACAAAGGAAATCATTTTTTTTTTCTTATATGTGGGACAGTGTATACTTATTTGTTCAAGAATGTAGCTGGGGGGTTCTGGCTATCCAACAGGCCCCTTTTTATATTTCGCTATATAGGATGATAGGAGGTGATCCTGTCATTTTAAATCAATACATTTTTTTCTGTTTAGCCCCTTTTTGCCAGCCGTTGTAATTACAACCGTCTGTTATTGATGTTGCCGTGGTCGCCGCCCCGTCTCTGTGTTTTGGGGCGTTGCTGTACCTGAGGTGTGATCATGTCGCGTGAACGCCATCGGTCGGCCTATTGGCATCCCGCCGATGCATGCATCATGACGTCCCGCCATAGGAGTGTCATTCAGTTTCGCTGTGCCCGGTTGGATGTAGGGCTCTTCCGATTGACGGTTGTTTTAGGATTTGGACTATGCGTCGCATTTGGTGGGCGGCGTCATGGATTGGATTTGGACGCTCCGTCTTGGTATAAAGGGCCCATGTGATGCAACCCACCTATTACGCATAGGTCAGTCTCATCAATATGGTTTTGGACACAGTAAGGTCTTTGACCATTGGATGCTGGAGGTAGTGTTATAACCGCCCCCTTTCTATGTTATGAGGGTCAGGATTGGTTGCAATGTCAGAGTGATACTTTTTATAAGGACTATAGGGCCCCGATATCCTCATCTAGCCTATGTTATGTTTCAAAGAGAGGCTTGGAGTGCAAACATCAGTGTTTCCTCTCTTACCGGCATTACATACTATCCATTGTTGTGAATATGTCATTTGTACATCACTATATATGCTAAAATGTTACATGTATGGAAATACATCAAGCTTCTGCCCATTTTATCAACAATATTGAGTCAAGAAGAGGCTTGAGAGGAATGAGGTTTGATGTAATTTCCTGTATCCATCCCGCCTTTCATGGGCGGGTCTGGGTTATTCTGAGTATATAAATATTAGCAATGTGGGGGGTACAGAAATATGCCCTTATTGATGACTTAGTCAAAACGCGTTGGGTGGCATTGCTGCACCCCACATTGCTTTTTTATAATTTACTTTTGTGATCACTTTTATTCATTTTTGTCATTTTCTGTATGGCCATTTTACGTAATAAACCATGATTGGTTTTATGACCTGCACCATTTGGAGCCTTTTTTAATTTCCTTTGTTCCCGTTTCATTTGAAAACCTATACAGATCTACTCCAATATCCATCTGTCAGCGGAAGGAGTGCCGTTTCCTTATTTCAGCGTTGTGGACCACTCTTCATAGGATTGTTCCAGACATCTTTGGCTACCACTGAGATCCTGTACCGATCTAGGTCTTTGAGACCCTAAGAGCGTCTGACCCACTGTTGCATAACAGATGAGTCCAACAGTTGCGGTAAGAGTACCTTACTCATCTCTTGCACAAAGAATCTGAGATTTCAACAGTCAACCTGTTACTCCTGTATTCAGTGCCATCCTTTGAAAATTATTTCACTGTGTGTTTACTTTATATGGACTCTCACATTACTTATAGCCTTTCGGCTTCTTAAATTACAATTTTTTTTATTTATTCATTTTGTGGTATCTTTACAAGTGTACTACTCACGATTATTCAGCGCTGCCATACTTTTTGTATATATCTAAATATAATACCTTTTTTGGAGATTTCAATTAATATACTTTTCATGCATCTTGTAACTAGACCACACAGTATACAGAGATGTACTGGTGGAATATTCAGTGGGGTATAGTCTCGTTGTCTCATGAGAGAAAGATCATCCCCAAAGTAGAGCTCTAAAGGAAATGTAAAAAAAATAGGGAGCCCTACAATATGGCACTCCTGCTCCATCTGGAGCATAATGTTTGGGGTTGAAGAAACAGCCCTACTCAAGCCTGGGGCCACAGGATTGGTCCACGTACAACTGCTAAAGGCAGTCTCAGGAGTTGTTCATTGCCTCAGGTGTGGTATTTATACAGGCAGGCATGTCATTTCAAACCAAGCTTGTTCCTCATACTACCACACCATGTTGAAACTCTGGGGTCTTTCTGTATAAAGGTAAAGAGGCTAGATTGACATTTTTTACTACATTATATCCATACAGAGCACTTATCTAGAGACCCTGTATTTTAGCTGGTTCCACTGTCACTTTATCACCAATTTTAGCTTGTTTGCTTTTATGTGCTTTCACTTGTCATAATAAACACACATTTTGAAATCTATTTTGTTCATTTTGAACCCCACAGCTTTTGCACTACACCAGTGGTTCTCAACCTCAGTCCTCAAGTACCCCCAACAGGCCATGTTTTGGGAATTTCTCTTAAATAAAATGGCTGTCCAAAATGCCATCATTGATTTAAAGCACCAAGATAAAGGAAAACCTGTAAACATTGCCTGTTGGGGGTACTTAAGGACTGAGGTTGAGAACCACCGCACTAGACTGTATTACTTCAAATTCACATATTGAAGGCACGCCTCATCTCACTCCTAGAACTGCTCATAAACTCCAGCGAATTGTCCCCATTTACTTATAAGACTTGAATGCCATAGACATTATATTATATTTTTGTAGAGCACTGATCTAGAGAGCATATTATATAGCTGGTCACACATCACTTCATCACATGCATTTTGGATTTTTATTTATTTGTTTTCACCGGTTTACACTAAACTTATATTGATTAAGCACTTAAGCCCCAGAAGGATTTGCCCCCTTAAAAAGGGACACTTAGGCCTCGTACACACGGTCGGTCAAAACGAATAAAAACGGACAGAAGGTCAGGTTCATCGGTCCAAACTAATCGTGTGTGGGCGCCATCGGTCAGTTATTCTTTGGTCAAAAAAAAGAGAACTTGCTTTAAAATTTAACCGATGGATGCCTAACCGATAGGTCAAAACCGATGGTTAGTATGCAAAAGCATCGGTTAAAATCCCACGCATGCTCAGAATCAAGTCGACGCATGCTTGGAAGCATTGAACTTCGTTTTTTTCAGCACGTCGTTGTGTTTTACGTCACCGCGTTGGACTTGATCGTTTTTTTAACTGATGGTGTGTAGGCACATCAGACCATCAGTTAACCGATGACAACGGTCCTTCAGACCATTCTCATCGGATGGACCGATAGTGTGTACGAGGCCTAGAGGTTCAGGGTTAAAAAAAAACAAAAAAAAACAAACACACATATCATACTTCCCTCCACTGTGCAGTTTGTTTTGCACAGAGTGCCCCCGAATGTCCTCTTCTGGTGTTCCTCATGGGTCCTCCCAGCAAGAGCTAACCCCCTCTGGGCATGCTCCCGTATGATAGCCGCCGAGTGCATGACGCAGGTGCGCCGCATCATTGGTTTGATTGACAGCAGTGGGAGCCAATGGCTGCGCTGCTATCAACCTAACCAATGAAGAGCCGACAAGCCGTTTGGAAAGCAACCCGGGATCAAGCCCACGGAAGTTCGGGGATCAGGTGAGTAAAACGGGGGGTCAGGGGGGGGGGGGTCGGATGCATTTTATAGGATGCATTAAGGTGAAAAAACACAAAGGTTTACAACCCCTTTAATGACAGGGCCATTTTTTGCGATACAGCACTGCGTCGATTTAACCGACAACAGCGCGATGTTGTACCCAAATAAAATGTATGTTTTTTTCCCCCACAAATAGAGCTTTCATTTGGTGGTATTTGATCTCTGCGGTTTTTATTTTGTGTACTATAAACAAAACAAAAAAAAAGTGTGATAGTTTTGGGGAAAAACACACAATATTTAGTATTTTTGCTATAATAACTATCCCCCCCCAAAAAAAAATGTCTTCATCAGTTTAGGCTGAAATGTATTCTTCTACAGTACAACTGCGGTGGCTGGTTGGCAAGTAGTAAAGAATTTTTTTTTTTCACATTCACATAATTTCTCACATTTTCAGCCAGCTACTATCATTTGCTCATTATTTTTTTACATATCTTATAGAGCTCTACTCTGGGGATGATCTTTCACCCATGGGCTGGTAACACTATACCTCACAGGATATTCCACCAATACATCTCTGTAAACTGCTTGGTCTAGTTACAAGATGCATAAAATGTATATTAATTGAAAACTCCAAAAAAAGGTATCATATTTAAATAGTGTTTTTTTCTCTCCCCCCTCCCCAGTCTTTCCTTGGGGATAGATATATTGTTTCTATCTAGTGGTACAACGGATCATCATTGATCCGTGATCCGAACCGAAAAATATTGATCCGAACCGCACACACGTGATCCGAGGATTGATTTCTGAAAAAAAAAAAAGTTTTGCGCATGTTCAGTCCACACACAGCATGGTCATGGCGAGCGGAGGAACGGGGGAGCTTGAACTCCCCGCGTCATTTAAATCTCCTGTATGCGAGCATTTTGGCTTCCCTGTAAAATATAATGATGAAGGAAAGAGGTTAGTGGATAAAACCATGACGGTGTGTAGGCACTGTGGCACAAGAATTGCCATATGACAGTGGGAACACATCAAGCATTGTCACGCATTTGAAGTGACACCACCCCGGTGTTTCTCTGACAGGAGTGAAAACGAAAACGAATGCTGCTCAAAAACCGATTATCACCGCAGCATTTAAGCAGCCCCTTGTTGCACAATCAGACCGGGCTAAAGCAAACGCTATCGATGTGTATAGGTGCAGACATGAGGCCATATTCAGTTGTGCAATACGAGGGCTTTAAACACATGCTGAAAGTGCTTGAGCCACGTTACGACATTTTTTTATTTATTTTTTGCTGATCCGAAAAATGATCCGATCCGTGTCTCTGATCCAAGAGACAATCCGAACCGTAAGTTTTTTGATCCGTTGCACCCCTATATTCTATCCCTGACCCAATGATTATTATAAATAAATGTATTTGAGGTTTTGCAAATTATATTCCTATTTATATTTTGTTCTTGGAATCCATTTGTGTGATCAGCAGGTACATTTAAGAGGTCCTGAAGAAGCGGTCATGTCCACGAAACACGTTGACCCTAGTTCCTCATCTTGACAAACAGCTATACAGGTTTGTAGTGGATAATGTTTTGCTGGTATCAGTATGCAAGTCATCCTAATTTGACACGCGTTTAATATTTTATTTGTTAAACGTTTTTTTGTGATGTGTGATCACTGGAGGGGTATTTAAAAGCCTACTACCTACCTTTTGTTGCAATATATCTCCTACGGCATTTTTAATCATACCTGTGGCATTCTCATCCATCTACTCTTTAAATATTTACTACTAGAATGGGTTAGTATAGTTAAGGGTGTGTTTACCGGTCACAAACTCTTCTATTAGCGGAAAGGAAGGCTAGAAGAGCCCTTGTCAGAATTTTTGTCAGTGTCTGTTGCATATTTTTTTCCCCACGTCCTGTCCACCTGTCCTGCGTAGTGATGTTTTAAAGTGCTGGACCATTATACAGGATAGGGAGGGCAACGGAAGAAAAGGAAGAAGTTACAAGTAGTTTATCTTTTCTTCTTTTTAAAAATGTGAGCTCTTAATTTAGCCCGCCTGATCGCATTCCACTTAATGCTGTACTATAATTTCCCTATATCAAGGCTGACCAGAGAGATCAAAGTGGTTGAAAGGACAGGCTGCCCCTTGCCACCCCGTCAACACCAATGATATGCCTGCATTGGCGTGTATTTCTTCCAGCCAGTGTCATGCCCTAGATGTATTCAGTGGTACTAATGGGTAAAGAGATGTATTTTGGAACACTGTCTACAGCTACACTTTTAAGTCATCTGTGTTTACCCACTAGTGTTACTATATTTCCAAGCAGTTAGGAAACAGATGTCCTATTTCTTAGAGCTGACTAGGTGCTTAGAGTTACAACATTTCCTGCAAATCCCCCACTCTTATACTTTTTTTTTATATTGTCCGGTGAAGCCAAAAAATACTCTGCAGCATTATTATTTTTTTATATAAAAACATTTTTGCGAGATAATCTACAAGCCTGTTTATTGCCAATTTTACTATAGAAACACAGCATTTTAACTGGTGTCCTGTACTTGCAAGTTGGTTAACTTGTTCCTAGACACACTGTAATTGTGTTTGCGACACTATTTGTATGGAGTTTGTATGTTCTCCCTGTGTTTGGATTTCCTTTAACTTGTTTCCGCTGATATTTCCAAAACATATTGGTAGTAAATTGGCATATAACCAAACTTGCCTTACATTATGGTATACAGTAAGTTCCTTTGGCTGCAGGGAATGATGTGAATGGACCTGTGTTCTCTAAAAAAGCATTACATAATTGCAGATACAATTTAAATACAGGAAATTAATAACTTTACCAAATAGTGCAGCGATACACACAGCAAACCCCCCAGGTCTACAATGGCACCCCCCCCCCCCCACACACACAAGTTAATGTATTGCCTGCCACAGTGTTAATACAGCAATACAGCTGTCAATAAAGAAATATTTAGGCTACTATTGCTGACCTTGATGTGAAAACCTTAGCCTAGGGACCTATTGGAGAGATTGCCCTAACTTCCTGTTCCAGGTGATGTGCAACACACTGAACAGAAAGTGAAGGAAAATCTCCTCAGTCAAACACATATTTTAAAACCCGATAGATGTTCAGAATTTGTTTTTTGTTTTACTGATTTAAAGTTCAACTTTTGGACAGATGACCTTACATTCTATTTACACTCACTTTGATATAAATAATGCAGAATTTATAGCCAACACGATAACGCAAGCTGTCCAGGTGCTGAAACGGCAAAAAAAATTCCACCACTTTGATTTACAGTTGGTATGAGTTTCTTTTCTTGAAATGATACCTTCGGTTTGTGCCAAAATACTGTACGTTTATACATACATATACTGTAAATGCACACACACCTCAGTAAAGTGTAAGTCAAAACTTTATTTGCCGTAAACCTTGTAAAGTCTCGTTCACACCAATGATTGGGGGGGGGGTGGAAAAGCCATATAGTTGAGCCATGGAATTACCACTCCCCATTTAGCTGCCAAGGCAACAGAGGGATGTGTACATATGTAGACAAACATTATCCTCACTGTTGCATTCAGTGTGCAGTACTGCCTGCTGATCGTGACCCATTCAACCGAATGTGGGTTGTCCCACAACTGCCTTGCAACTGTGTACAATGCATGTGGTTGTAGAACACTAGTGCAGGGTTCTAGGGGTTAAAGCAGTCAGTGAGGAGGCAATAGTAACATTACTGTAAACAACATCTTAGATCTTTCACACTGGAGGAGTTTTTCAGTCGCCAAAGGGCCAAAAATAGCATCCTGTAAAGTGCATGAAAAATTAAGCGTCATTGGGGCGGTGGGGGATTTGCATGCGATTTGACATGTCAAATTGGCCCGGTGTGAACGAAGGCTAAAACCTGGAAGCGGATTGGTTTCAATGCATGAGCTGCACCAGATTTTTCACTCTCCAGTTTTAGTATATCAACCCCTAAATGTCTCTATACCAATTATAAATATATCAGCAGTCCACTGAAAACTGCGTGACCGGTTTGTCTTTTAAAAACATTGCTTACATAAACATTTGTATTTATATATATGTGTACACGGGGGAACTCTTATTTACCTTACATACAGACTGAAAAACAATGGTTGCAATTTACTGCCGTTTCTCACAATGGCGGTTTATGAGTTGATTGACTCATTGAAAACATGGACTCTCCTATGTGGCCGATATTTTTTTCTTAACATCTGCTAGGAGTAATTGCAATGAACCACTAAGGGCTCCTTTTAGCAGTTTATTTTAAAATCTCTATATTTACTACAACGCTACAAATAAAAAAAAGTGAAAGTCTGTGAAAAATGTCTTTTTAACAAACACTGCAATACTGAATATGTGTTCAGTGCATTTACAGTTGTGTTCAAAATTATTCAACCCCCCAATGCTGTAAAGGGTTTTAGGGAATTTAGTGTACATTTGTAATTGTATTCAGAATGAAATCCTACAAGGACTTCTTAAAGAACCATATGCAACTAAAATGACATCAATTGGTTTTGTAATACAGTAGTAAATGTTTATTTTGTGAATTCTTCATTTACACAATTATTCAACCCCTTAAAGACTACCACTCTGAAGAACAGAGGTTCATTGAAGTGTTTTCAATCAGGTATTGAAAACACCTGTGGATGTCAGGGAGCAGCAATAAAGCCTAATAAGCACCAATCAGGCAGCTTTAAAATGACTGTGATACTCAGCTCCTTCTAGACATTTACTGGTGTGGTTACAAACATGGTGAAGTCAAGAGAATGGTCCGGGAAGACAAGAGAAGAGGTGATTACTCTTCACAGGAAGGGCAATGGCTATAAGAAGATTGCAAAGATGTTAAACATACCAAGAGACACCATAGGAAGCATCATTCGTAAATTCAAGCCAAAGGGCACTGTTGAAACGCTACCTGGTCGTGGCAGAAAGAAGATGCTGACTTCGACTGCTGAGCGCTACCTGAAGCGTAGAGTGGAGAAAAGTCCCCGTGTGACTGCTGAGGAACTGACAAAAGATTTGCCAGATGTGGGTACTGAAGTTTCTGCTCAGACAATACGGCGCACACTGCGTAATGAAGGCCTCCATGCCAGAACTCCCAGGCGCACCCCCTTGCTGTCTCCAAAGAATAAGAAGAGTCGACTGCAGTATGCAAAAATCATGTGGACAAACCACAGAAGTTTTGGGATTGTGTTCTGTGGACTGATGAAACAAAATTAGAAGTGTTTGGGCCCATGGATCAACGCTATGTTTGGAGGAGGAAGAACAAGGCCTATGATGAAAAGAACACCTTGCCTAATGTGAAGCATGGCGGGGGGTCAATCATGCTTTGGGGCTGTTTTGCTTCTGCAGGTACAGGGAAGCTTCAGCGTCTGCAAGGTACCATGAATTCTCTTCAGTACCAGGAGATAGTGGATAACAATGTGATGCAGTCCGTCACAAACCTGAGGCTTGGGAGACGTTGGACCTTTCAACAGGACAATGATCCCAAGCATACCTCCAAGTCCACTAGAGCATGGTTGCAGATTAAAGGCTGGAACATTTTGGAGTGGCCATCGCAGTCACCAGACTTAAATCCGATTGAGAACCTCTGGTGGGACTTAAAGAAAGCAGTTGCAGTGCGCAAGCCTAAGAATGTGACTGAACTGGAGGCTTTTGCCCATGACGAATGGGCGAAGATACCTGTAGATCGCTGCAAGACACTTGTGTCAAGCTATGCTTCAAGTTTAAAAGCTGTTATAACTGTAAAAGGATGTTGTACTAAGTACTAAGATTGAATGTCACTTGGGGGTTGAATAAAACTGATAATGATGTGAGCACAGAAAAGACATTTGTGGTTATTTCATTATACATGTTATGTTATATTTGTCTGACCTACACGTGCCTCTTTGATTTAATTGTAAGCAGGATGACTAAATGATCAAAATCAATGTCAAACTGGGCAAAACAATCAATTTCAGTGGGGGTTGAATAATTTTGAATACAACTGTATTTATGCATTTTACCTGCCTTTAGAAGGCAAAGTTATTATTTGCTTGAGTGTAACCAGGTATGTAAAACTCTATGTAATGGGGGGTTTTCAGGAACATGGATCTCTTTCTGTCTAAAATTTTAATGCAACATGTATTTCAGGTAGTCTTGTAAGAAGCATGCTCGATTTAAAAAGACACAAACACATATAGCATATGAAAATTTACATTAAAGAAATTAATAGCATACATTTATGAAGGTCACCATGTGAAAACTCTTTGTATAGCTGTAATGAGCCAAGGCAGTGATACCTTTGAAAAAGGAGCTTAATAATGCAGTTATTCAGAAATGGTTTATTTTCTTTGGCAAGCAAATCTGTGGTTGGTTCGTTTTTTAGATTTACCACCGCTTTGGAATTTATAAACTGCAACACATCTCAAGCATTGGTCCTATAACTAGATTTTTTTTATTAATAATCATATTAAAAAGCAGTCATTATTGCCAGGACTTAGTAAACTTATGGTCTAAAATATGATCTGAAAACCATAATTGAGAGCCAAATATATGAAACATAATCGCCTTCAAGTTAATTACAGGAATACATACATTTTAGGTAGTGAAATTTAATGCTTGCCCATCACCTGCACACAGGGAATGGAGCCATGTTTCAAGCTGAACAAGTTTGCTATGAAACGTTAATGAAAACTGGTGGCATCTCTGAAGCATAAAACAACAGTACCTCAATGCTTCCGTAACAACACTTGTTCCTACAAAAGTAAAAGTACTTCCTTCATGGATATTTCTATACCAGTGGTTCTCAATCTGGGGTCGGGACCCCCTTGGGGGTCAAATGACAATTTGCCAGGGTTCACCAAATCCTGGGCTGTTCCTGAAGCCCGCAGCACTCACAGCCTTTTCGCAGATGTCCAGCAGGGCAGTTCCTGGAGCCTGTGGCCACCCATTCAGTTCACGACATGGCTGTGGGGCAGGCAGAGATTAGAGGTCAGCTGACTGGTGAGAAATGTGAAGTATGAGGGGCTGGAGGAGACCCTATCTTCTGATTTCAGCATAGGGGTCACTGCTGCAAGACACTACAGAGCTGGAGACACAGTGGGTAACACTGCCTGTGATTAGAGGTGTCATTTAAAGTCCCTACTACAGTTCTCAGGTCAGCAGGTGATCTTGATCAAGAGCATCCAAGTTGGCTGATCAAAACTCCCTGCCAGCACTGCCACTCATCCCAACTCCCACCAAGGAGTAAGAGAAGCCATACAAATAGAGAATACATGGAAGGGAGAGGGAGAGAAAGAATAAGAGAAAGAACAGGAAAGACAGCTAGAGAGGGGATAGGGGGAAAAAAAAGAAAAAAGAAAGATAGAGAGATACAAGGGAAAAAAAGGAGAACATAAAGAGAGTGGAACATCCTAAAATTTACCAGAAGGGGTTTTAAATATGGTACGAGTGGAAGGGACTCAGGGAACACAGCATGAAGCATGTCTGACAATAGGCAATAAGGGAGCGTGCCCAGAAGATGACAAAATATTGTTGTGGACTGTATAAACACTAATGCCCTGTACACACGATCGGTTCATCTGATGAAAACCGACCGATGGACCGTTTTAATCGGACGAACCGATCGTGTGTGGGCCCCATCAGTTATATATTCTTAATTTTTTAGGTTTTATTAATTTAGACATCACAATAGCACACCATTGAGTATATTGTGGAGCGCCACCAAATAGATTGTATTTACTTATTATAATCAGGTTTACAAGAGAGAGTGTGCAGGGTGTGAGCGATTCACAAATAGGATTTTTATTGTAAGCATATAGCAGCCCGCTGGATTTATATAAATTTTTTTTGCGATACTGCAATAAGTAATTTTAACAGACAATTCCACGGTAATACAATACTGTACCCAAATAAAATGTATGATTTTTTTACCCACAAATAGAGCTTTATTTTGGTGATATTTGTTTATCACTGCGTTTTTTTATATTACTGGCAGTTATCCCCTTCTTATGTTTCTGTGGTTGGGCTACCAATGTATCGTACTATATACTCTCAGATTGCT
Source organism: Rana temporaria (assembly GCF_905171775.1). Lineage (NCBI taxonomy): Eukaryota > Metazoa > Chordata > Amphibia > Anura > Ranidae > Rana > Rana temporaria. Next base: position 297,327,643 of record NC_053491.1, read on the forward strand.
CAGATGTGACATTCCTGTGTTGTTTGTTTTCAACACACTATTTCTCTATGGGAGAATTCCAAATCTATTTGAAGCGTATTAGGCTTAGAACGTGCTCTTGACACATTATAGACTTATAAACAAAAAAGGAACAATTACTCAAAAATTTAGCAATCGATTGTCGGATTTTGGAGGCAAGACAGAAGTATATAAAAAACACAAATTTATTACAAAAATAGAAATTTAACAAGGAACAATAGACATAATAAAAACGGATGTGGCCAATGTGAGTGCTTTCCCCATCCCAGTTTCCCCTTTTTCGTTTTTTGATTCACATTATAGACTTACTTAAATGAGCCTTAGTGGAATAATTCAGATTATACTCACAATTTTTCAGATGGCAAGTTTTTGCCTATGACCTTATTGGTTGCTCTTCAGCCATTTAATATCTGTACCGCGATTCTGCCTTTGAGAAATGTCACAAGGCCAGAAGGGTGAAGGCTACAAGATCAACAAAGCTTTATTCTGACTCATAACAGTCAGAATACTGTAGCAAAAGTGATACAAAAATTTAACAAAATGGAACTGAAACCATCTCAGAGACGTCCAGGCTGTCCCCCACAAGCGTCCTCTGATAAGAAGGGTTGAAGAAAATCACCATGCAAGTTCACTGCAGTTAGCTACAGAAGTAGAAAGAAAAACTGGGGTGGTTGCTTCTCGTGACACAATACGGTCTAAACTGTAGAGGAATGGCATGCATGGGTGTCGTCCACGAAGGAAGCCTCTCCTAAAGCCGATGCACAAAAAAGCCCACCTAGAATTTGCCAGGGCCCATGCTGAAAAAGAACACTACTGGGACTCTGTACTTTAGAGTGATGAGACCTAGATAAATGTTTTTGGAACTGATGGCTTCAAAACTGTATGGTGTCGCAAAGGTGAGGAGAACAAAGAAAAATGTCCTTCTGTGGGGCTGCAGGAGTGCTGCTGGTGTCGGGAGCTGCTCTTTATTAATGGTACCATTAATTCCCAGATGTACTGCTCTACATTGAAAGAGTATCCTTGGTCGTGCACTTTTCCAACATGACAATGATCCAAAACACACATCTAAAGTCACTGTTGCATTTCTGAAGAACAGGGTGAAAGTGGCCAAGAATGTCTCCTGAACCCAAATCAAACCCTATAGGTATAGGGAATTCTGAAAAGAAAAAAGATGATCATCACTCTCCATCCAGCATCCAGGCTCTAAAAGAGGTAGTTCTGGAAGAAATGTAGTAGATTTTGTTGTGGGGTAGATTCATTTTTGCATGAACTAATTTGAGTAAAACAGAAGATTTTGTAATCCAAGTTATATTATTAACCCTACTTTCATGTGATGAGTTAAACAAATGTTCTATAAAACTCTGTTTTGTCAAAATGTGGGACATTGTTTTTTGCTTTCTCAATGAACACAGGAACAAAAAAAAAAAAAAAAACACAATTTTTAATTGCGCGGTCGTGCAAAAAAGACCGAAAATTTTGAAAAAAAATATTTTCTACTTCTTGTTATAAGAAAAATCTAATAAGCCCAATTTTAGTCTTACATTTAGTCCAAAATGTATTCAGCCACATGTCTTTTGTAAAAAAAAAAAAAAAAAAAGTCAAGAAGCGTATATTTTTTGGTTTGCGCAAAAGTTATAGCGTCTACAAACTAGGGTACACTTTTTTTTTAGGAATTTACACAGCTTTTAGTTTATATGACTGCCTATCTAATTTCTTGAGGTGCTAAAATGGCAGGGCAGTACAAAACCCCTCCAAATGACCCCATTTTGAAAAGTAGATAGCCCAAGGAAATTGCTGAGAGGCATGTTGAGCCCATACAATATTACAAATTTTTGTCCCAAGTGATTGAGTAATGAAGAAAAAAATAAAAAGCAGCAATAGAATGTATTTTGGGGTGCAATTCCACACATATGCCCATGGCATGTTTGAGCAATATATCATTTAGTGACAACTTTGTGTTAAAAAAAAAGTGTATTTTTCCCGCAACTTGTGTCCATGGACTTGACCTGCCTCTCAGCAAATAGCTTGGGGTGTCTACTTTCCAAAATTGGGTCATTTGGGTCAAAATTGGGTCATTTGGGTGGGTTTAAATTATCCTGGCATTTTATGCACAACATTTAGAAGCTTATGTCACACGATGTTATGTTTATGCTTATGTTTGCGCGAGAGCCCCCTGCTTTTTTTATTATTATTTATTTTGCTTTTTTATTTTATAAAAACTGTTCCTTCCATTTTTATTTTTTATCATTTTTATTATGTCAGGCAATGTAAATATCCCCCATGATAGCAATAGGTAGTGACAGGAACTATTTTTTGAAAAAATTGGGGTCTATTAGACCCTAGATCTCTCCTCTGCCCTAAAAGCATCTGACCACACCAAGATCAGTGTGATAAAAATGTTTTCCCAAATTCCCAATGACGCTGTTTATGTCCGGCAAAATCTAAGTCATGAAACGCTCGTAGCTTCTGGTTTCTTAGGCCATAGAGATGATTGGAGCCGTTTTGGTCTCTGGTCAGCTGGCGGAACCACCGGCTGCATTCTCAGGTTCCCTGTTGGGACAGGAGAGCCAGAGAAATCCATGGAAGATGGTGGGGGGGGGGATTCGCTCCGACTGTTTGTAAAAGCAGTCTAGAGGCTAATTAGCCGCTAGGATTGCTTTTACATGAAAGTCGACCGCTGGCTGAAAAGAATGAAACTAAGATGATACCTAAACCCGCAGGCATCATTCTGGTATAACCATTCAAAGTCCAGCAACATACCAGTACGTTGCTGGTTCTTGTTGGGCATATATTGTAATATTTTTTTCCCCCATGTAGCCTGTTGGCTGAATGAAAAAAGATTGATCGGTGGGTATGCCCACCATTAGAATACCTCCCTTCATCCACCCACTTTTAATGGCATTTATATATGCATTTATATATGCCAAAGCATGGGGGCATCCTCCCGCAAAAGTTAGGAGCAAATCGCTTCTCCACCACTGCTGCCCCGGCCATGCTTCTGCATATATGCTTTTTTTTTTTTTTTTTTTTTAACTGTGGTGGTGAAATCACCTCCTACAGCGTTGGAGTCACGGCTTTATGTATCGTGGGAGCAAACGCTGTTGCTGTCAAGATAAATAAATCCGCGCTGCAACTGAATGGTGTTCCTGCTAAGCAAATGACGGTTAACATTAACTGCTTGCTGACCAGCACACAACTATATATGTCGGCAGCATGGCACGGACAGGCAGATGGAAGTATATATACGTCCCCTTTAAGATCGCGGCATTGTGGACTCGCACCCGCCGTAACTTCTGTGAGCCCGACCGCGATCGTCTCACGGTGAGAAAGAATAGGGAGATGCTGATATAAACAAGCATCTCCCCGCTCTGCCTATTGACAATGACAATGGTCCCAAAAATGTGTCAAAGGTGTCCGATGTGTCCGCCATAATGTCACAATCACGATAAAAAAAAAAAAAAAAAAAAACGCTGTTCGCCACCATTACTAGTAAAAACAAATTAATAAAAATGGCATAAAACTATCCCCTATTTTGTAGACGCTATAACGTTTGCGTAAAACCGATCAATAAACGCATATTGCGATTTTTTTTTACCAAAATTATGTAGAAGAATACATATAGGCCTAACTGAGGGGAAAAAAATTATATATTTTTTGGGGATATTTATTACAGCAAAATGTACATAATATTGCATTTTTTCTCAAATTGTTGCTCTATTTTTGTTTATAGCGCACAAAAAAAAAAAAAAAAAAAGCAGAGGTGATCAAATACCACCAAAAGAAAGCTATTTGTTTTCAATTTCTTTTTATTAATCATCTTTTTCTCAAATACAAAAAGCTTTTACAATGATACAAGATTCAGTTACAATATACATTGTTCCCACTAATTATTCAATATACCGAATCTTGATAAGTATCTACCAATTACTTTCTCATTAAAACAATATACCCTTCATCATTTATACTCCTATTGTCTTCCATATCCATTCGTCCTCGCATCCATTCATCCAAAAAAAAAAAACCCACACATCTCCCACTTGTTCCTCTCCCATTTTCCGCTTCCTTTGCATTTCTCCTTATTTCCCATTTATATACAATATATTCCTTCCGAGAGCTGAAATTCGTCCCATTTTTGCCACATTTCTGGCATTTGACAATTATATATCCTTCTCTTATCGGTCTTTCCATATATTGTATTTTGTTCATTTCACATATCCAATCTGCTATATTTGGGCTTGTATTTACTCTCCAATTACGAGCTATTATTGTTCTAGCTGCCATTGTCATATGATGAAAAATATCATTCTTAATGCTCTTTACCAAGTCTGGTAAGCAATGAAATATCTATATTTAGGTTCCTCTCAACTCCCGACACTTTCCAGTATATCTCGTGAACTTTTTCGCATAAAATTTCTCACCAAATGACAACTGTACTAAATGTGATCCATAGTCCCCCTTTCGACCTTACATCTCCAACAAATATCTGTTTGTCCACATGGACCACCACGACAGTACAATCATTGTAAAGAAAACATTGCGATATATACATGTGGGGGATACAATACATATTAGCACATATTTTGCAAACTACACGTGCAACAGTCAGGCCCTCAGCTGGGGCACTGCTGTACGCAGTAATTTGTCATTACCACCCCGGCTGTTCTCACTTTTGCATATGCATATCCCATACAGTACAATTAGTTCTGATCAGGTCGCTATGGCCCTGCGGTACCAGTCCCCTGGCTTTTTCCGTTTTGTTTTTTTCCCCCTCCGCTACCGCACTAAACAGCAGCGCAGGAGTTACCAGAATTAAAGAGCAGTTAGGTTCCAGTAGATCTAGAGGACATATAGTCAGAGAGCTAGGAGAGAATGAGAGAGAGGGAGAGAGGAAAGACTAGATGGGAGGGGGGTGTTACGAACATGGATTCTACGTCCACTGTTCGGACAAGGAGGGGGGGGGGTCACTCATCACACTGACATCGCCCGGATCAGAGGTCACCTGGCAGAGAAAGTCAATCAATTCAGATAGGGGGGTCACTGCCCCTAAGAGTTAGACCTTCATCGGAGTAGGAAAACATATTCCAAAGCCGCCAAGTTTTGGAAAACGTCTGCCTATTTTGGCTTGTGAGGATGAGGTCCTCCATTTTATTGATTTCATCTACCTTCCTCAGCCACATGGCAACTGTCGGCGGGTGCAGCAACATTCAGCAGAGCGGAATGCAGGCCTTCGCTGCATCCAACAAGTGGCAAATGACCGAACGCCCGTAAATGCGCATGGGGGTGTCAGTGGCATGAAGGAGGAAGTACGCCGGTTCATCAGGGAAATGTCTGTCCGTGAATTTCTGCATAATCCACCTGACCTCATTTCAAAATTTCGGATGCGAGGGCATGTCCAAAAATGTGCAGTAGTGTGCCTCTCTCCCTTTGGCTACGCCAACATTGGTCCGACGCTGTCGGGAAAAGTTTATGAAGTAAAGTTGGGGTCCTATACCAACCAGTGAGGATTTTGTAGTTGGTTTCCTATACTTTGGTACATATGGATGATTTATGAGTGAGTGTTAGAATCTGTTGTTTTTTCTGGGTGGTGAATGTGCAGTTCAGTATCCGTTCCCATTTAGAAAGACTGGGGGACTGATAATAGTCTCCTGGGGAAATTAGTAGATCGTGTGTTAGGGACAGCGCATGTGGCAATACTCCCGTTCCAGAGCACCATTCCTCCAGCGCCGTAAGAGGGTGGTTTGCTACCTGGGGGGGGGGGCGGTGTCATGGTACCCAGGAAGTGGCTGAGCTGCTCAGCTCTCAGAAAGTCTAGGCAATAGCTGCCCCCCGGGGCCATAAGTTCCGCGCTTGTCTTCCACCTCCCCGCCACGCCGAAGTGGGATGCCTGGAAGAGGCCCGACTCTCAGCGTACGGAACCTCCCATCTCGCATACCCGGTTCAAACAATGGGTTGCCCAGAGAGCACAAATCCGCTCGTGTCAGCAACCCAGAGAATATTTTAATAGTGTTCCCTATTAACGGATGTCTATGATACGCCGAAGCGGAGTGTCACTCTGAGTTATTTTATTTTTTTAATGCTACTGGCCTCCAATACCATCTCATTGCTATTTTGTAATTTCTTTCTTGGTACTTGTTTGCTATAGATGTTTTATGAATAATTGAAAATATTTTCTCCCATTCTATCTCGGATATTGATCTCCCCATTTCCTTTTCCCATTGTTTCATTCCCGTTGGTTCTCTTAGGGGTCCTGAAGGGAGTAGTAAACCATATATCTTAGAGATAGTTTTTTCAGTTGATTTTTGTTCATCTAAAATTTGTTCAAATTTAGTTTTTGGTCTATTTATTGAAGGTAATATTATATTTGTTGCAATATATGCTTTTAATTGCTGGTATTGTAGCCATTTATGTTCAGGACCCAAATCTTGCATTTTTGGTAGTTTCCCTTCCACTAGAATCTGGGCCACCCTTGCGTTCTCCAGTATATTCCATTTTAAGCACTTTGTGGTTGCCAAGGCTGGTGGAAATTCTGGATTGGCAAATAATGGGCTCATTAGTCCCATCATAGTGAATAGGTTCCCCTTTTTTAATTCTGCGTCCCATATTTTTAATGTGGCTCTGGGGGTGCAGGGGGTGATTTGGGGATGAAAAGTGTGCCTATGTGTACTGGTATCAGTGTATTGTTGGTGCACCTCCGCTGGGAGGCAGGGGCGTATATATACGCCCATTTGCCTGCCCGTGCCATTCTGTCGATGTATATTGTCGCACGGCGGTCGGCAAGTGGTTAAAAAAGTGTATCAAAAATATCAAATAAAAAAGTATAAAGACAGTAGTAACACCCTTAAAATTGCCCTGATCTAATTTTTTGCCCCAATTTTTTTTGAAAAGTGGTCACATTAGGTGGTTTAAAAATAAAATATGGAGGGGCATGGCTACTGCGCTTTTGTATGGCCACCCAAGACTGCAGTTCCACTCTAGTGCCAGGAATTCCAGCTAACAGAGGTGACCCCAGACCGAATACTTACCACCAGACTCTCTAAATGGTCGCTCATTCTCCCAAGATGACCAACAAATGAAAAAAGGCATCCCAACCACAGAAACTTTCACACTCAGTGCAGCGGGGACGGATCCAAGAAGGCGCCGGAGGCTGCTCTCTGGCCCCCTCCAGCGGGTCCCTCTCTGCCTCACAGAGCCCCAACTCATCAGCTAGATCTCGGCAGCAATCCCCAGAGGCTTCCACTCCGATCTCCCGATGCCCTACTAAATCAAAGCCTTGGCTATATGCAGGATCCCACAGCACAGAGGTGAGCAAAGGGAATGGGTCACTGGATGACATAAGGGAGCATTAACACTTTCCATACCACAAACCAACCTCTCTCAGGCACAACTCTCAAAGTCATGCTTGTCTTAATCTGCAGCTCTCTCCATTTAGACATTATGACATGAATACAAACTTTCAAGGCTTTAGTGGGAGAATTAGGTGGTAAAATAGATCATACTAAGCAAACAACTGGGTAATTTGCTTCATCATTCAAATGTCCACCATGAACATGACAATAAAGTGACCTAACCTAAGAACAGAAGTTGTCAGACCTCGAAGATATGTCATGCAGAAAAAAATTGAAAATATGTGGCAATCCGGAAGCAATACAGCCGACACAACTCAAGCAATACGCTTGTAACCTTACAAAGGCTTTTCTTCCCTCTGTACAGAATTCAGAGCCGATAGTCGATAGGATCCACCGACTGCTTAAACCAGCCCACCTCCCTGACAATATTCCCAGGGATGTATTGATGCGGGTGCACACTAAAAAGAGCAGTTTGTGCAGGCGTTTCACAAAAAAGTTTGCAGCCTTCAGAAAAATATGCCTTGATCCAACTTCCGTGACCGGAAGTCCCTGCATATGCCGTTGATTTTTCCGTCTGTCGTTTTTTACAGTTTTTAAAGAACCTTAATTTTTTCTAAACTTGTGGATCTGGAGGCAATACTTCCTAGGAAATTTCCATGAAATCGGAGGTATAGCTGCAGTGGTCTCCTGTCCAAGATACACCAAGGAGGAAAGAGCAATTACCGCTTGCTGGTCATCACCGTTCGATGCACTACTAGACCCGTTGGGGTCCATCAATGAGGCGAGAGGCTAGCACTACTGGGGGATCATACAAGAAATATTTCTGTGATATCTACATACATCTGCAGATTTGGACTCCCTTACCCATCCCTCTCCCCCTCTCTCCATGTTGTTTACAGGGAGTCCCCGAGTTACGAACATCTGACTTGCGAACGACTTCTACTTAAGAACTGGAGACTGCGTGGCCACTTTGACGGCGGGCACATTTGACGGAACCTTTTTTATGGCGGGCACATTCGACAGAACATTGGAAAACAACGTATCTGCCTCGTATCTGACTTGTTTATTATTTTTATTCATATGGACTTTTTTCTAGTTGATTGATTTTCATTTAAATGCCATCTTGATGTGATGCACTTTATATTCATTGTATATTGTTATGCCCACTTAGCACTTTATTAATAGAGTAATTAGCGCTACTTCAATATATTTACACAATTTCATTGGAACATTGTAAGCCAAATTAATTTCTCATTCACTATGCTTAACTGATTTAGTATCTACTACCTTAAAGTGGATGTAAATCCTCCATTACACCCAGTTAAGTGAACAGCCTCAGACGATACACTGAGATGAAACAAATATCCCTACATAGGTTTTACATGTATATCTGCTGTCTTCACATTTATATATACTGTTTAAAAAGTTCAGATCGTGTTAGGAAATTTTCTCTTACTGTTTAACACAGAGTGCGATGTCTGGGCATACAGCCGAGGTAACCAAAATTGCTGATTAGAGGAAAGTCACACACCCCCCTCTCCACATAGGCAGAGACTCTCAGGAGGTATTTTGTAACAGGGCCAGCTCCCTGCTAATCTATTTATAGCAACCTCCCTGTACAGAAATTTCAGGCTGCTTTTATCTCATGTGTCAGAGAATTTGTCAGGAGTTATCAGGCCGATAACAGAGGAAAGGGTCAGGAGAGAGCTACGGGACTTAGCTCTTTGAAGAAAGATAACAAAATACTGCAGATATATGTGCCCAGCTCAGATTTCATGAATTGGGTTTACATCTACTTTAATATTAGGGTTTCTCTCACTGTATGTCAGACCTATAGTTTATACAGTTTGTACAGTTTGCACAGCTCGATTCATCTGTGTTGTGCCTGTTCTATACTTTTTCTTGTCTTTGTATTAAGCCTGTAAGGCTCTTCTTTTGTACTAGGTTGCTCAGAAACAAATAAAAAATAATTAAAAAAAATAAATAAAAATATGGTCGCCCACTGAAGCCAAGTACAATTCTTCCATCATTAGTTTTTTAAAGTTGAAAGTGTGAAAACGTAAAAAGGTTGAAATTGCAATGTGTGCAATAACCCAAAGTCATGGATAAACCCAAAGCACTTCAAACCCCTCCACAAAAAAAGGGTTAAACCGAAATTAAAGTGGATGTAAACCCAACAAAAAATTTTTTTTTATATGTCACAAGGTAGAGTATACAATTTCCTATCATCTGTGCCCAGTCTTGCCACACAGAGTTAATCCAGCTCTGAGCAATCCTCTTATTGTTCAGTGAAAATTAACAGACTTCCAGATAAAAACCTGTCTAAATAAAAAGTCCTTTCCTCTCTCCTTGCTTTGAGTGACAGGTTATTTACATATCTAGCTTGGACACGTTTATCATATGTTATGTTAATCATAATATGAGGTGATCCACAGTATAAAAAGTGAGAAATCCACCCCTCCCCCACATAACACATCCTGGTAATATACAATGAACTGTGAATCACCTCATATTATGATAAGCATAACATATGATAATAACCTATCTAGATTGGACATGTTTAACATGTCACTTAAAGCAAGGAGAGAGGAAAGGACTTTTTATTTAAACAGGTTTTTATCTGGAAGTCTTAATTTTCACTGAATAAAAGAGGATTGTTCAGAGCTGGATTAACTCTGTGTGGCAAGACTGGGCACAGATGATAGGAAATGGTATACTCTACATTGTGACATGGGTTTACATCCACTTTAATTTCGGTTTAACCCTTTTTTTGTGGAGGGGTTTGAAGTGCTTTGGGTTTACCTATGACTTTGGGTTATTGCACACATTGCAATTTCAACCTTTTTACGTTTTCACCCTTTCAACTTTATATAACTAAATGATGGAAGAATTGTACTTGGCTTCAGTGGGCGACCATGTTTTTAATTATTTTTTATTTGTTTACATCCACTTTAAGCCCTAAAATTAGCAATTACTGCAGCTTGATCTTATGCTAAACGATAATAAAACCAAGGACGGCAAGTCACTCAGCTGCTCACCCCCCCCCCCCCCCCGAAGCCAATAGATTGACAGCAGCTCGAGACTGCTTTGTCCATTTGACTTGCTCCATGTGGCGTACTTAGTGCGTGCGCTCACTGACCAGAAGTTCAGGAAAGTAGTACAGAGAGTGCTGGAGACAACAGCTTATCAACAGTAAGTGCTTGGGCATTGCTATAAAGAAATGTTTTACTGAGGAATGGCTATTGGATTGATATGCATGGATTAATGTCAAAAACAGTGAGCGTTTAATGCTACTTTGAGTGCAGCTTCTCTCCAAAGCCTGTGTTGTCTGGGATTATAGGATTTCCTCATAGCATCCCGAAGAAACATGAATCCCTGCAGGGTGGCAGTGCTAACACCTAAAAAAAAAAAAAAAAAAAAAAAAAAATGTTTGACAACTGAACAGTTTTCTTGACTGTCTGTAATGGCTCCCAGTGGGAGCTTCTACATATGGTGAAATGATCAAATTTTCCACAATCTGAGTCATAAAAAAATATTATGATTATAACAATATTGATGCAGAAGGAAATGAATAAAACATTTTAAAACCATGCATAGAATAAGTAATGATTTCATGTTCAGAGATAATATCCATAAATTAAATACATGTATACATGAAACCTATCACAATATCTGTCTATAGAATTATACTATTTCCACAATTCCATATTCTTATCCAGCTTTAAAAAAAAAAAAAAAAAGAAGGTTTAACCTACATCTGAAAGCATTTTTAAACAAATGCCATGTAAATGTCCATGATCTTGAGGCCCTGATCTTCCTACATGATTAACATCTGTTGATGTACAGTTCAGAGCTTCTGAGAGTCTGGCAAGCATTTGAAAAATGACACAATTTTCCATGCGTGTTATCACTGACAAGTCAAAAAAGGAATGAAGCCAGTAATCAAATTGGCATCATATGTGAAGCACAAATAAGGAACACCTACTGTACTATTTGTCCATTTTTTCTGTAAGTTATGAAAAGTGATGATGTTCCTTGAAGTAGAACTAGCACCAGATGAACACATTGAACATGAGTTACATTGAACTACAATACATGTGAATATACTGTATGTACTTTGGGTCTACTGTTACACAACAAAAGGAAATTGCAAAATGTGAGTGATATATGGCCAGATACCCATAAACTTTTTTTTTTTTTTTAAAGCATCTTGAGATAAAATCTAATCTTGATGTCAGGATTTTTGACTTGCTAGTAAAATTTGTTTCTTGGGGCTAGATTCAGAAAGGGGTAACGTCGGCGTATCTCCAGATACGCCATCGTAGCTCCAAATGAGGGCCGTTGCATCTCGGCGCCTGATTCATAGAATCAGATGCGCCTCAATGTTGCCTAGATACGAGCAGCGCAAGTCTCCTACGCCGTCGTATCTTAGGGTGCATATTTACGCTGGCCGCTAGGGGCGCTTCCGTAGATTTCCGCGTATAATATGCAAATGAGATAGATACGCGATTCAGAAACGTACGTCCGCCCGGCGCATTGATTTACGTCGTTTACGTTAGGCTTTTTTCGGCTCAACGTTACCCCTGCTATATGAGGCGTAGCCAATGTTAAGTATGGACATCGGGCCAGCGTCGAATTTTGCGTCGTTTGCGCAAGTCGTACGCGAATAGGGCTGTGCGCAAGTTAGGTTCACGTCTAAAGCAATGACTATTTGCGGCGTAATTTGGAGCATGAGCACTGGGATACTTTCACGGATGGCGCATTTGCCGTTCGTTAGTAACGTCAATTACGTGGGGTCACGATTAATTAGCATACAACACGCCCACTACCAGCCTATTTTGAATGAGGCAGGCTTATTTTGGCCCATATACGCTACGCCGCCGTAACTTCAGGCGCAAGTTCTTTCTGAATACGGGACTTGCCTCTCAAAGTTACGGCGGCGTAGCGTATAGGAGATACGCTACGCCCGCCTAAAGAAAGGCATTTGTTTCTGAATCTAGCCCCAGGTGTACAGGCTCTTAAATCATGGCTGGGTTATATGCAACTTCCTTCAGGTGAATGGACACTGGCAAAAAAAAAAAACATTTGTAACCCCTCCAGTTTTTGTAAAAAGCAACAGAAAAAAAAAATAACAGAAAAACAGAGGGAAGGAACCAGTAAATGGATTTACCAGAACGGCAAAAATTCTATTTTCTGAGCCATACAGTACGGGACACAGGCGGTTTAATCATTAGGACCAGGATATGCAACAGTAGTCCAAATGAGAGGTGGGAAAGAGAAAAAGGAGGAGAGAGAGGCGCCAAGCCAATCCCAGGAAAGACCCCTGCGCGGGTCCCACTCATGATGTTAGCCAGATGTTGGCTGTGCTGTTGTACGTTTGTATTGTCTATGCGTGTATAAAAAATACAATATAAAAGATTTAAAAAATTAAAATAAAGACAGCTCAGGAATTTATTCAGTATAGAAGTATAAAACATTAAAAACTTGCGTAAAAAATGTTGGAGAACTAGAGCGGGTGGGAGCTTACACGTGCAGTGTCACAGGAAGACCGCCAGGAAGTTTCTATTGAGGGATCCACGAGTGCCGTGTGTTAGCCGCAGTTGGAGCCTCTTTAAGCTTCATGGTGACGTCGGCTGTGTCTCTGGTTGGGAGTGGTCCAGGGCTGTTAAACTGGGGAGCCGTCCACATGCTGTCTGGACAATCAGCATAAGAGGTCCCTCGCTGAAGTCCTAAAAAAAAAAATTAGGACTTCAGCAAGGGGCCTCTTATGCAGTCTGTTAGTAGAAGGTATAGTGCCAATATATTATTATGGCGATCGTTATTAATTCACCAGGACCTAATACTATAATAAGTTTTCCTAATGTTTGTTTTTATCCAGAGTTATCGGGTGTACCCCCACTTGCTCTCCATCAACATACAACATATAGTGGTTGTTGGTCTGGAACTTGTCGGCTTCCATGTTCCCCTCCCCTACTACTAAAATCTTATAGGGGTGGGACCTGTTTGCCACCAGCTAATCTATGGTTCGGGGCAACCATCGCTTTCTCCCACATAACAACCTTTTTGGTGAGTATGCATACTTGGATACATCTGAAGTCTGTAAACTTATATTCTAAAAATGCAAGCTACTTAGTAGTGTTAGATTTTGAATTTATTACTATTTTATGTGATAAACGTTTCTGACATCTCTATTGAAACATGTTAATTTTGAAGGCTGATGAGGAAAGAGAAAGGTCATCTGTTGTAAGTTACATGTATTTTTGGAGTTCTACGTCAAGACAATGGGTGGAGTTATGTTACTTAACCCCTTAATGCCATGAATAAGCACTAAATTAGTGCGAAACGTCGGTTATCCTCCTGTTTCTGTTGCTGTGATCTGGTATGTTTTGCTGTTCGTTTAAATAAAAAGACAACCTGTTTGGTTTGGAGTGCGGCCATCCATCCTTCATTTTACGCCCACCCCTTAATGCCCGCCGCACGACTATTTACGTCCGCAAAATGGCACAGACAGGCAGATGGGCGTATATATACGTCCCTGCCTTCTAGCGGGTGGGGAGTCCGATCGGGACCCCCTTCGCTGCGTGCGGATTCCCTCGGGGAGCGATCCGGGACGACGGCGCGGCTGATCGTTTATAGCCGCTCCCCGGAGCTGAAGAACGGGGAGAGCCGTATGTAAACACGGCTTCCCCGTGCTTCACTGTGGCGGCGTATCGATCGAGTGATCCTTTTTATAAGGGAGACTCGATCGATGACGTCAGTCCTACAGCCACACCCCCCTACAGTTGTAAACACACACTAGGTGAACCCTAACTCCTACAGCGCCCCCTGTGGTTAACTCCCAAACTGCAACTGTCATTTTCACATTTTTTGCTGTGAAAATGACAATGGTCCCAAAAATGTGTCAAAATTGTCCGAAGTGTCAGCCACAATGTCGCAGTCACGAAAAAAAAAAAAAAAAAAAAAACGCTGATCGCCGCCAATAGTAGTAAAAAAATTTTTTTATAAAAATGCAATAAAACTATCCCCTATTTTGTAAACGCTATAAGTTTTGCGCAAACCAATCGATAAACGCTTATTGCGTTTTTTTTTACCAAAAATAGGTAGAAGAATACGTATCGGCCAAAACTGAGGAAAAAAAAACATTTTTACAGTATATATGTTTTTGGGGGATATTTATTATAGCAAAAAGTAAAAAATATTGAATTTTTTTCAAAATTGTCGCTCTATTTTTGTTTATAGCGCAAAAAATAAAAACCGCAGAGGTGATCAAATACCACCAAAAGAAAGCTTTCTCTTGTGGAGAAAAAAGGACGCCAATTTTGTTTGGGAGCCACGTCGCACGACCGCGCAATTGTCTGTTAAAGCAATGCAGTGGTGAATCGCAAAACCTGGCCTGGGCATTTAGCTGCCTAAAGGTCCGGGGCTTAAGTGGTTAATATACACAAGTGGGTGTTACGTTTGTGACCGGAGCATCACCACATTTCTTGGAGCTATTCTAATTGTAAATTATGCTTAGCTTGGCTTTAAGAACAGTATAAGAATCCATGTGGTTTGAGTAGCTAGTTAAGGAACTCTAGGGTCACCCGACCCTACAGGGAGATGGGGGTAGGAAGCCTTCACTATGGAAGTATCGGGGGAAGGGACCCTATCCAGCAGAAAGATGATGTACCATCTAATTCCTCCATCTGAATTACCATCTTGCCATGTGTTACCAGCTGCCATTATGTAAGCATTGTCTTTTGCCTGTCTATTTTGAAGAATAAACTTCGTAATTATGAAGAGAGCCCAAGTCTTGTATATTGGGAACGAAACGCCTGGAAGACAGACTATTGACATAACACATGACACGTGTCAAAAATGTCCCCTTTTCCACCATTCTTCAGGTAATATTTCAGTTCATTATATTCTCTAATAAAAGTCTATTCTTGTTTTTAAAATTCAGAAGCTCCTGAAGAAGCAATATATCCAAAATTGCGAAACATGTTGAGCTGTCTTTTAATGTTCTAAGGACTTAATCGGTTTCATCCAGGATTTCATTATTTGTAGATGCATTTTGTACCTATTTATGCAATATTAAAATTAAAATTTTTTTATCTGTATGTGCCTACAAAGTCCATCTTTTTTTGAAAAAAATAGTACCATGGTTCTGTTTTTTTCTGCAACCCATATGTGCTCTAATTGTTAAAAAGCAAGTGATGAACAAGGGGGCGTGACCGGACGCAGGTGTGCGGCGTGTGTGATGTGAGAGAGATGTGAGATAAGGGGGAGAGATGTGTGTCTCCCATGATCCATCCACCCTAACCATGCCGTTTTGAACACCCTGCTTACATCCTGATCTGAACCCGGAGATTGCTACTAACCCCTGGTCGTTGGTGCCGCCGCCGGGGTCATCTCATGAGAGAGGGAACAGTGCCCTGCTTTTTGTTCTGTTCCGCTGTGCTGGCAATGTGATTTGACAGGGAGACTGTGCAAGCATGCGCTTTGGGTCCTGTGGCTGCAGACTCGTAATTGGGAGCTCGCGATTGGTGGACTACGGTCGGCTGACCTGGGGGACACGTGACCATTCCAGCGAATATCGGCGTGCCCGAAGTTGCGGCTGGAGGAGCCGGCATCGGCGGCCACCAGGAGGGTGCTCTTCCATCCCCTCTTGCATCCCTGGCGTGGAGGACATCCCCCGGGAATCTGCAGCACGTAAGGGGGAGAAAACAGGTGGCCCTCTGCCTGATCTGAACGCCATCTCACAATAGTGGTCACTGCAAATAGCTGTGGCAAACAGCAAATACTGAGGGAGGAAGAAGAAGAGGAGCTGAAAAAACTGAAAGGAGTGAGTAATACATGGCACTGTGTATGTACTATGAATGGAAATATACAGTAGCAATGTCTTAAATTAACTGAATCAATCATAAAACCACCCAAGACCTGTATGCTGCACTCTATCTTTCCCTCGTATAGTAAAAGAACTGCTATTTCCCTTGATTGGGAGGAAACAACCGCGTAACTGACTGAATTGAAGTATAAAAATACTAAATTGTATAAAATCTGCATTCGGCACTTTGCACTCTGCACTTTATCTCCCTATACTCACCTCTCACAGTATAGGGAGTTGGGAGAGAGGGAGCCGCTTTCTCCCGGGAAAAATACCAAAATACCAAACTTCGTGCAGAAAGGGCTGGTATAGCCGGAATAGCTCCTAAACTATTATTGAGCAGGTGGCTGGAAAATTTCGATTACTTTTCCCTTTTAGGAAACAGTTGAATATCTCTCAAATCATCAGGTGGGCCACTGGGGGAAAACATTTTTTTTTTTTTGTACTCTTAGTATGGCTGGAAAAACTGGGACATTACTGGCAAATTATTATTGGCTACGGGAAGGATCAATTTTGTCTCTTTTTTTTTCTCTTATCCTTTTTTTTTTTTCTTCTCCCTTGCTGAAAGTATTAACGCCATTGCATTACTGAGTGTTCAGTAAGTGCTACCTTCCCACGCCTCAGATCAACTGTTAAAATTGACTGTTTGTAAGCCTCTCGTTAGTATTGGGAAAAAAAAAAAAAAGCAGCTATGTCGGGCCCACAATCATTACGTTCTGCTAAGGATAAGGAAAAAGACAAGAATGGGCCAGTTAACGCGGCAGCTAAATTAGAGAAACATGGCCATACAACAGATCATACCCCAGCTAAAGGAGGGCTATTAGTCCAAACTAAAATAACAATGGACAGGAAAAGCCAAGGACCACAGGTAGGGACTGGTAAAACTGCTAGTAATAAAAATATAGCCACAGTTGATAAAGAGACTGAGACAGATCTGGTATTGGTCCCCACGGTGGAAGGGGACCCTACATTAAAAGAGGTACTATCTGTGGTTAATATATGCAAACAGACTCTGGGGGAGCTATGTGATCAGATGAAGGGCATTAAAGAAGAGCTGGTTCTTGTGCGACAGGCGCTTCAAAAGACAAATGAACGGATAACTGAGGCAGAGGGAAGAATATCTCAAATAGAAGATGATCTATACCCAGTAAAGCAAGGGGTTAAAACAATGAAAGAACAAATGAGCAAGTTTGAGGAAAAGTTGGATGAAATGGAAAACAGGAACCGTAGAGACAATGTAAGATTGGTGGGACTACCGGAAAAGTGTGAAGGGACTAATCCAGCAGAGTTCCTGGAAAGTTGGTTTTCAAAATTATTTGGAAGAGAATCTTTCTCACCACAGTTCTCAATAGAAAGAGCGCACAGAGTCCCTGCTAAACCCCCTCCATCAGGGGGACGCCCAAGATCAATTTTAATGACATTTTTGAATTTCAGGGACAAAAGTAACGCTACTAAGAAAAAGAAGAGAGATGGGGAGTGTTATGTGGGAGGGATCGAAGGTCTCATTGTATCCGGATTTTTCACCTCTCCTACAGAAGCGGAGGGCCAGTTTTATCGAAATCAAGCGGAAGATGCAAAAGTTTAAATTGACATATGCTTTATTATATCCAGCGCGCCTGCGAGTGGTGGCACTGGATGGGACTTTTTTTTTTCGAATCTGCAGATGACGCGACAACATGGTTGGAGGACAAAAAAGATCAGCTTATATTAAAATATGACAGAACATTTAGTTTAAATATATAGATACGGGGAATCTAAGGAATAATAGGCACTCTATAAGGATGGGGGAATGGGAGACACGCATTGTTTAGGGGACACAGTGAGAAGGGAGTGTATCACAATGAGATTTGGAGTGGGGGCATTGGCGGGGTAGGGGGAGGGGGGGAGAGTATGGATGAACCGATCACAATAAAAGCCCACAGGGATTACCTAGGAGGGGATAGGGAGGGAAGGGGTGGTGGGAGGGAGAGAAGAAAGGGATGGGAGTATTTAAGTAGGGTATATGGGGGGAAACAAAAGGGTTTGACTACTACATTGAGAGGAATATATGCACATACGCAAAGAACACAAATATTGGTAAAAGGTGAATTGACACAGACAATAGATCTAACAGGAGCATATATAGATGCTACATAATATAATAATAGAGCACATAGACACTCGAAATAGTAAACAGGGAAAAGTTAATAGCACATTTTGGGAAAGAGATAAGAAAAAATATGATTGTGTGGATAGAATGGGGAGGTGGGAGATAGATGTAAATATGTAGGTATAGATATGTATACGCGTACAGAGATAAAGGAATATGAGTATATTAGGTGTAGTAGGTGGTGTAAGAAGGAATTCCCCTTTGAATGAATTATAGAATGTTAAAGGATATAAATTAAGGCAGAATAGAATACCGCAGATAAGACTGAGGATGCTATGTGCAATAATCGTCTTTTTCTATGAGTAAGCAGGCAGATACAATTTTATCCTGGAATATTAGAGGTCTGCATGATCCTAGAAAAAGAACTGCTTTATTTACTTTTTTTTTTCGCAACAAAATCCCACAATTTGTTTACAGGAATCTCACCTTACTGGGGATACTATTCAATTGCTACGTATGTCTAAATACCCCGTGCAGTATCATTCGGGGTTAGTATATTGTTCTCTAGGAACACAGCATTTATTAAACAAGATGTGCTCGTAGACCCTGAGGGCAGGTTTATCTTTTTAATGGGAAAATGGGAATCCCGCCTATGCGTCATTGCTAATATATATGTACCACCACCTTTCACGCCGACAGTACTGCAGTGCCTGGCCAAGTTTTTGGCCAAACATCCGCAGTTACCTGTATATGTCCTTGGAGACCTTAATAGTGCAATGGATACCTCCTTGGATATACATAAAAAAAATTCTCCACAAGGCCCTAGGGCAGGGATATGCAATTAGCGGACCTCCAGCTGTTGCAAAACTACAAGTCCCATCATGCCTCTGACTGGGTGTCATGCTTGTGGCTGTCAGAGTCTTGCTATGCCTCATGGGACTTGTAGTTCTGCAACATCTGGAGGTCCGCTAATTGCATATCCCCGCCCTAGGGAATATACATCACTTGCTAGATTTGTGAGCTGGGATTAGTAGATCTGTGGAGATGTAAATACCCTCTCCAGGCCCAGTTCTCTTGTCACTCCCTGACTCATTCCATGCTCTCTCGTATAGACTTTGCCATGGGTAAAGATTTAACGCTGTCCTTTGATCCAGTGGTAACGTACCTGGCCAGGGGCTTGTCTGACCACTCCCCGGTGCAGCTTTCTTTGGATCTTCATAAAACATGCCTCCCTATGCATTGGAAACTGAACCCCTTCTGGTTCCAGCTGTTTAATGATACGGAGAACATGCGGATGCAGATTCAATACTTTTTGGATGATAATAAATTCTCAGCTGCGCCAGGAGTGGTATGGGACACGCTAAAAGCTTTCATTAGCGGGATGTGTATAAAAGAAATTAGTTCTATTAAAACAAGGAATAGGCAGTGGGTTCAAGAGGCCGAGAGGGAGGTGGAGAAAGCAGAGGAGCTGTACTTGTTGGATCCTACGCCCGAATGTGAAGGGAAGTGGAAAGACGCACACAAATTGTATCGTACTATTCACCTACAACAAGCTGATAATAGATTTTTCACCTCCCAAACATATTTTGAGGAAGGTGAGAAAACTGGTCATATGTTAGCCATGATAGCTAAGTCCCAGCAGCCACCCCAAGTGGTACACAGTATAAACGACATCGACGCAATTGACGGTTACGGACACGCCCGCTATTTTGAAGGAGTTCCACTCCTTTCATCAAGACCTATACTCTTCCAAGGTGATATACCCAATGGATGACTTGAATAGTTTTCTGGATTCCATCACACTCCCCTATCTCAAGGAGATAGATAGAGAGCGTTTAAACGCACCTTTCTCCCTTGAAGAATTCCAGACTGCGCTGGCCATCTTTCCAAACTCAAAAGCTCCGGGAAATTATGGATTGCCAATAGAACTGTATAAAAAGTTTTGTGGAGTGCTCCTACTGGAGCTACTCCATACACTTAATAATGCATTGGAGCTTTGTTCCCTACCTAGATCTATGTATGAAGCTGTAGTGGTAGTAATATTGAAACCAGGCAAGGACCCCGAAAAACCAGACTCATATCGACCCATTTCACTGTTAAATACAGACTTGAAACTTCTGACGAAAGTGATTGCCATGCGGCTCTCGGCGGTGGTGACTGCACTGGTGCATTCGGACCAGTCTGGTTTCATACCAAACAGATCTATGGCAAATAATCTACGACAACTTTTCCTTAACATGCAGATCCCTAGTGACAACCATGGACAAAGGGCCATACTCTCGCTGGATGCCGCTAAGGCTTTTGACAGCGTGGAGTGGGAGTATTTGTGGAAAGTGCTGGAGAAGTTTGGACTGGGGGAGGATATCTTCTCTTGGATTAAACTTGTATATAAAGCACCAAAGGCGTGTATCCGAATAAACAACACCCTTTCACCCTTTTTTGACCTATATAGGGGTACTAGAGAGGGCTGCCCCCTGTCTCCTCTGCTCTTCGCCCTGGCTATAGAGCCCTTGGCGGCTGCCATAAGGGGGAATCCAGACATACAGGGCTTTAGGCGGGGTGAACTAGAGGAGAAGTTGGCATTATATGCAGACGATGCACTGCTGTTTTTGGGTGACACGTCTGCATCTCTGACCCATCTTATGGAATTGGTTCATACCTTTGGAACCTTCTCCGGCTTCAAAATTAATTGGGATAAATCTACCCTTCTTCCACTGGATCCGCTCTTGGGACCTTTGCCGCAAATTGCCAACCAGATTAAAGTTGTGGATACATTTAAATATCTAGGTATTATGGTCCATTCTAACTTGGAGCAATATATTAAATTAAATGTGGAACCTGTTCTTAAAAAGTTTCAGGAAAAAACAACTAGCTGGACCAGGCTGCCACTATCTGTT
Source organism: Rana temporaria (assembly GCF_905171775.1). Lineage (NCBI taxonomy): Eukaryota > Metazoa > Chordata > Amphibia > Anura > Ranidae > Rana > Rana temporaria. The sequence continues at coordinate 297,348,859 of NC_053491.1, forward strand.
GTTGGACGTTGCAACCTGATCAAAATGATCTGGAATCCTCAGTTACTCTATGTGCTCCATAATGCTCCTATTTGGATCCCCACCCAAGTGTTTAAGAGATGTAATACTATATATCGAGCACTAATATGGAGGAAACTGGTCCCAAGAATTAAATTGGAAACATTGCAGGAGAGGAAGGACTTGGGAGGTTTAGCCGTACCGAACCCATTTTATTATTTTGTTGCGGCACAGCTACAACATTTGGCAGGATGGTTATGTCCGGATCCTGCAGATCCCATTAGAAATATGGTGGGTGCTCAGGTAACTGGAGATAACATGGTGGAATGTATAGAGGCGGGGGAACTGGGGGCTATGGACCAGTACCCCACATTTATACTGATAGATAAGATTTGGAATAAAACTAAACAACATCTGCAATACATGGGATACACTAGTTGGTCACGTATATGGAGGAACAGCAATTATCCACAGCTTAATAAACTAAACTACAAAACTTTATTAACTGGGAGAGATGGGGAGTAAATTACATTATACAATTGTATGATGGAAGAATACTTAGGGATTTCCAGTCCCTGCGTGCAGAATTTGATTTGCCCAATAAGTTTTTTTTTTCAATACTTACAACTGTGACATGCTATCTCTGCGCAGGCCTCAACATCTATATGGGAGCTTACTAGACCATTAATGCTTATGATGTTAACTATGGCCCCCTCTAGGAAAGGACAAATTTCGTCCCTGTATAGTGCACTCTTGGGCCACGTCTCTACAGCAATGACTTTGAAGTGTAGAGCTGGCTGGGGGGACGACATAGGATACATTGCGGACGATGAATGGAACACAATACTTGGTAACGTTCTTAAGGTAACATTGTCGTCAACTCAGCAGCTCACTCAGCTCTTTATTATACATCGCACATATCGTACACCTGAAAAATTGTATAAATGGCGCAGAAGGGATGATCCATTTTGTCCCCGCTGCCTAGTAGACAACGGGACTCTTGTGCATATGCTTTGGAGGTGTCTGAAGCTGCAGCGCTATTGGGGGGCGGTGATGGCTACTGTTAATGCTATATGGAATCTTCAACTACCTATGGACCCTAAATTGTGTGTGTTGGGGTGGTTAGATGAAGAAAAGTATATGCCATATACTTCTATTGCTATTCTAAGGGTTCTTGGCCAGGAAACTTATCGCTAGGAAATGGCTTTCTGCATTGGCCCCCACACATGCGGAGTGGATAATAGCGGTAAAGGACTCACTTGTTAGGGAACAACTTATATTTAAGCACCGGGGCAACCTGGGGAAATTTGAGACTATATGGGGCCCCTGGCTGGATACCCCAGGTCTAGCACCAACTTGGTTGATGCAAAGTAGAATTCTTGGGGACAGAGACGTAGTGGCCAGCGGGAGGGAGTAGAAGGAACAGGTGAGAAGGGAGGGTGAGGTAAATAACCTCCTAAGATAGAGTTGAAGAATATAGAGGTGCTATGTGGACACGTATGCTTTGAAAGATATGCGAAATCTCTTGTGATGAAATGTAACCTGTAAAATTTTGTAATGTATTTAAAAAAAAAAAAAAAAAAAGGGGATGTGTTTTGTATGTTGGAAACTCAATAAAAAAATTATCTGATTAAAAAAAAAAAAGCAAGTGATGTGATCAGCTGATGAAGAAGGCGAGGCCGTGCCTTTTGAAATGCATTCCGATTGGTCAGACAGTGTGTGGGCGGCTCCCCAGTTTGACAGCCCTGGACCTCTCCTACCCTGAGACACAAAGCCGACTTCTTCATGAGGCTTACCGAGGCTCGAGCTTCAGCTAACACACGACGCTTGTGGATCCCTCAATAGAGACTTCCCGACGGTCCTCCTGTGACACTGCACGTGGAAGCTCCCACCGGTTCTAGCACTCTGCAAGTGCTCCAACATTTTTCATGCAAGTTTTTAGTGTTGCTTTATACTTCTATACGGAATTCCTAAGCCGTTTAAAGGATTGGCTTGGCGCCTCTCTCTCTACTCATTTTTCTTTCCTTTTGTTCACAGCGATCAGGTTTCCCCAGCCCATGCCTGAAAAAGAAAGCCTTGATTCCCTTTGCAACCTCGATTTAAAGGAATTTTTTTTTTAAGTTTACGCCCCTAGAACTTTCAATCCACTTATCATTCACATGGTTGCACCTTCATGTATCAACATGTAGATGAATGCCTTTTCATTTAAATTGTAATCTTTTTCATCAGATGGTTTAGCTCTGAACATTATACCAATATTGTGTATGCGTTTCCTCCTAATGTGAAAGAGAAAACCATGCCAAACAGACCTACATAACAAATGGGTTCAAGAATGTACTGACAGAGTCAGAGACAAGCTTTCTAGCACCTTACACCTGAAAAGGACATCAGAAGAGGCTTGAACATCCACCTAGGAGAACTTAAAGCAGACCTTCAGTCATTTTTTTAACTTTCCATCTATTAAATCTTCTGCCCTCGTTTTAACTTTGGATAGTAAAACGTTTATTTCTGCCAGTAAACACCTTAAAACAGCCCACTTCCTGTTTGTCTGGTAAAAAGGCTAGGCTTATGACAATGCACAGGAAGGCAGGGGGTGAGTCATAAGGAGGGCCAATGAGAGCTGCAGGGCTGCACAGCTCGAGGTAAGCCTATGTGTGCCTGTATGAATCCAGGAATTATTCAGACAGCAAATTCACAGTTAAGATGGATTTTACCAGACTCAGTGAAGGGAGATTTCTGCAGCATATTTGGCAAGTACAGAATCACAGTATATATATAAAATATGCAAATTGGTTGGAGGGAAGCTTCAGACTGGCAAAGATATTCCTATTACAAAATTATGTGAGCAGACTGCAGTTCCTCTTTAAACATGTGAACAGAGCACCAGGTGGCAGACTTGTAAATCTGAAAAACAGATGCTTGATGCTGAACAGCCCAAGAAGTACCAACAGATCCGATACAATGCACTTTAACAGGAAAGAGAGGAACTACAAAAAAAGAGAAAGGAAGGTGCAAGCACCTAGTGAATTACTGCAAAGAATGTATTTGAGCAGGAGGAACCCTATCCTTCAAACCAGAGGCTCAAAGAAAACCTTGTCTGAATAATCTAGCAATGGTGGTGCAAGAACCTGAGAGTCCCCTGTGCATACCCCCAGGAAGCAAAACAAAGGGAACCAGATTGCCTTCAAGAGTCAGTAACTGGGAGGTAAACTTTCGCAACGTGCACCACACTCAGACACCAGAGAGAAATTTCCTTAGATTGTGGGAGCAGGACAATGGCCTGCTCCCAGTGGAAAGCAGAGACTACCTTTGGGGCGAAGGTGGCCTTAGAAGGTAGGGCTGATCAATTTGTAATGGCCCTGTTCCTCAGGACCGTGCCTTCAACAGCCAGTGACCAAGAAGCAGAATGGAACACTTAACCTTGGGACAGAAGGTCTGGATGATCTGTTAGGGCCTATGGAGCATCTGACAGGTGTTTGTGTACATTACATACCCACACTCTTCTGCACCAATTAGAGTCACCAGAATGTCCTCCATCTTGATACTGAGAAGTAGAAGATGAGTAATGTGGGAGGGGCAGAATAGCACAGTTCAGGTTGAACTAATTCCACAGTGTCACCAGAGTATACACTGTAAATGCTCAAGGGTGACTGGGCCTAGCTAAAAGCTTGTCCAGTTTGTTGATAAAGCTGGACATCAGTAGTTTCACATTTCGCATCCACCACATGTTGCAAATGGCAGAAAGTGTGTGTGCCAATTTTCCTCACTTGGGACAGGGATGACAAGTGAGAGACTGATGTCTGCTTCCTGGTGCATGGCACAGCTTCTGGTGCCTCTTTGATGCTTTATGTAGGCCATTGTTGGGGCATTGTCCAACTGGATTCTCATTGAGTGTCCTTGCAATAGAGGAGTACAGTGTTTGAGACAAACAAATCACGCCAAGGCCTAAATTGTTGATGGAAAGATGAGCTTCCTCCAACAGCCCAGTCCTCTGCACTGAGAGGGCATACAAGACTGCTCCCCAGTCTGACAGACTGGTATTCGCCATAAGCATCCACCACATCTTTAGAGGTAAGGGCTTCCCCAACTCCAGCACTGGGTTGGAATCCCACCACGCGAGGGAGAGTCTGGCCCCGGGGGTCAGATGCCTGGACAGCCCTGGGAAAGACCTGGGCATGTGTGCAGGAGGGACAAAAAGCATGAGGATCAGATTGGGATCCAGCCAAAGCTCTCTAGAGTCTGTACTGTCTGTTGGACGCTAGTCCAACAGGGACAAGAAAGACTGAGGCCCAGATTCACGTAGGGAGCGCGTATTTGTGAGCGGGCGTAACGTATCCCATTTACGCTACGCCTCCGCAACTTTGACAGGCAAGTGCAGTATTCACAAAGAAAAGTTGCGGCGGCGTAGCGCAAATAGGCCGGCGTAAGCCCGCCTAATTCAAATATGGAACAAATGGGCGTGTTTTATGTTAATGTATTGTGACCCCACGTAAATGACGCTTTTTACGAACGGCGCATGTGCCGTCCGTGAAAGTATCCCAGTGCGCATGCTCCAAATTAACCAATGCTTTCGACGTGAACGTAAATGACGCACAGCCCTATTTGCGAACGACTTCCATACTCAACATTGGCTGCGCCTCATATAGCAGGGGTAACTTTACGCCGGAAAAAGCCTAACGCAAACGGCGTATCTGTACTGCGACGGCCGGGCGTACGTTCGTGAATAGGCGTATCTAGCCGATTTACATATTTTAGGCGTAAATCAGCGTACACGCCCCTAGCGGCCAGCGTAAATATGCAGTTAAGATATGACGGCATAGGAGACTTACGCTGGTCGTATCTTAGAGAAATTCTGGCGTATCTGATTCTTTGGATCAGGCGCCAAGATACGACGCCTCACACTCAGAGATACGACGGCGTATCTAGAGATACGCCGTCGTATCTCCTACGTGAATCTGGGCCTGAGTCTTTAAACAGCAGATTGGTAATTCTGATCACTCACTGCAAAATGTAGATAGTGATGATGCAAAAAGGTGGGAATGTGCAAGTAAGCTTTCCAGATGTCTATTGCGGGCAGAAAATCCCCCAGGGAGAAAATGACCAACCTGGCAATTTCCAAGTGGAACTTTTTTGTTTTAAGCAACACGATGAAAGGCTTCAGATCCAAAATGGGCTGAACTGCTTCATTTAGTTTGGAAATAGTAAAAAAGGTCACTAGCAGGCAGCTCCATTCATGATGGGAAAAGGACAAGTTTGAAAGCATAAAGCAAGGACTCCTGGGCATCTGAGGTTTTCTGGGACCAGTAGGCTGAGAAGCAGGGTGGATATAAATCGATGATTTAAAAAAAAAAAATTGCAGTAAAACTTTATCTAAAGCTAGTTTTCTATTTAAGATACATTAATAATTTAGTTTATTCAGCATGAAATGGAGCTTAGTTATTTGACATGAGGCTGCTTATTTTCATTTTTGGTAAACTCATTTAATGAATCCAAGCTCTACAAGCAGAGATGACATGCACTGCATTGATGCATTCACACAATTTCACAGTAACCACGAGATAAACCAAAGTTCAGGAATATTCCTTTATCCCATTGTTTTGCAAATCGATGTACACTATAAACTGTATGATTGAATCGTTTTTGATATCGCTGTTTTACTAACCTGACAGGTTAATTTTTGCAAACAAAATGAATGTTTCCTATTTAGCATAATAAAGATGCCAACTGCCAGCAAGAATAAGTCCTTACATTTAAAGAGCACCTGTCATTTCAGATCTATCATGGCAGCCCATTAGCAGGCATCCACTGACCTGCTGCCGCCACCTCCATCACTTTGTTGTGTCACTGCCGCATCTCCAGCCGTCCCATTAAAGTAAATGGGATTGTCGGTGAGTCAATAGTGAGTCAGAGGAGGATCTGCTGCGGGACAGATTAGACAGTTGCTCTTTAAAGATTATGATTTTAAATTTAAATCAAGCCTTTTTACTAGTGATTTAAATCATGATTCTGCCTAGGTTCACATGGGATCGATTTGTCATGCAATTTGAGAGATCAAATCGCATGACAAGTCGCAGCCTATTGGCTGCAATGGAACTATTCCAATCGGTGGGACACTGATTTTGCGGCGCTGCACCAATTTGCAAAAGTAGTTCCTCCACTACTTTTGCCAATTTCAGGTGCGGCATCAAAAGACATACGTGTATGAAGCCACACAGGTGTCTATCAAGTAGCACCTGAAATCACACTGACTTCGCTACTTTGAAATCAAAGTAGCATCAATGTATACCAGGGCTTTAATCGTGATTTAAAATCGACTTGATTTAAATCAAATCCACCCTGCTGAGAAGAACAGACATCCTCCAACTCTTAGAACTGGAGGTGTCCCATCACTGTGAAGAGGCCTTTGCACCAATCTTGGCTGGTTTGGAGGGCCAGGGGGTCCTGTACTAACATAATCAGTAAAGTCTGCACAGTCAGAATCAGTACTGTACTGACCTAACCAAAAAGGTCAGGAGAAACAGAATCTGTACTATACGACATCAGGAACATGCTTACCTTCAGATAGCGCATGTTAATGTAAAACACCAATATGGGCCAGAGGGAATGAGCCCCAACTAATCCTCCAAATAATCATTACAGGCATGCCAAAGAAGTACAAACATATGGCAAACAAGAAGGGTATGTGTGGTCTATGTCAAACAAAGTGAACCAATCCTCCCACAAATAGCTGGCATAAATACAAACGGTAGAAAACAGCACATTGAGGAGAAACCCATCAATAAAAAAAAAAAAACAACCACAAGGAAAACCTTTATGTCATACAATGCAAGCACGGTTCATGATAATAAAGCAAAACCACCAAGCCAGAACCACCAGGTCCAAAAGTAAAAGAACAGCATCATACAAATAAGTTCAGAAAACCACAACCAATTCAGAATGTGGCTAAACTTAGACATTTATACAGTGTGTATAATGGTTTAAAAGGCTAAGTTTACCTTTACAAATGCAATTTTTTTTTTTTTTGCAAGGAAAAAAATATTTGCATTTATTAGGTTTACAAAATGTTTAAAGCCATGTATTTGGGTATTACAAGCAGTACCTACGATGTGCGAGTGCCATTAATGCTGCTCAGACCAGAGATTAGAAGAAATGGACAATGCTTTCTGGCAGATATTCGGTTTTGTGAACTTACTAATAAAAGAGTGCACTAAAATTCCAAAATTGTGGAGGTAGCTAGGCATTGACCCCAACAGCTTTGGTGATCTACTGAAGGCCATGGCCTATCTGACCTACTCAAAAATCTAGCACAGGCTTTTCTGTGTCCTGTGCACTCTGCGGTCTTATCTCAAGTCATGTTAATATTCCTTCCCAATTCACCTCTGCAGAGTGCAGAACATCCCTATGTTATATAAAGCAGAGAACAGGAAAGATGTTTGTAGTTCTAACACACTTTCCATGCTGGGGTGACAAAGCCACTCTTCCAAAGTTAACAGTAAAGGAGTGTTGTCACCTGAAATAGGAAGGGTTTTACTGGTAAATCAACAGATGAAAAAAAAATTTAAAAGCCCCAAAAAAAAAAAAAAAAAAAAAAAAAACAACAATGCAGTCACCACATTTAAAGACTGGTAAGCTGCAATACATAACATTTTTGTTCTTGAATTTAGATACACATTAAGAGGCGATTTAAAGCATTTGGTCTAAAAAACACCAAAATCCAGTATATGTCTATACAGTACAGGCTATTTGCCTGTAAAAGACAGACAGCAGATGCTGCCACAACAAAAAGCAGTAATTTATTCTGACAGTCTCAGGTGTGTAATAACCACAATGACTGCATCAGCCCCTTCCTGCTTTGGGTTTAGAAATCTAAGTCTCTTAAAAACTGTAATCAAAAATCTAATTCCCACAAATGTCTGCTAAACCAGAGATATGACATTTACAGTCATTTACCAGTTTTTTAGACGCAGTCATTATAATTGCAAAATGGGGAATATAAGCTTATAAATGTATGCTTCTACATTCTGTTTACGCACTAGCATAAAATTCATGGCCTGTTCACCTTTATTGATCTTACGCAGGAATATATTAAACCCTTTCCCTACAGCTCTAAATGCCAGGAGGCAAGCATTCTGATCATGTGATTTAATGTCATAGCAGTCACATGATCAGAAACTCCCAATCACAAGTATACATCGGGAGCTTTCCTTGAGATTGTAGTTAATGTGTGTACTCCATTCAACCACAGACAGGTGTGGACACCTCACCCATCTCCACCAATGTTTCTGTCACTCATTCTGCCTGAACAGCGTAATCTAAACCAGTGGTCTCCAAACTGCGTCCCGAGGGTCGGATGCAGCCCTTTGCTTGCCTTTATCCGGCCCTTGGGGCACTATCCCTCCCATCTGACACCGACAATGGAGCACCATTTCTTTCACTGACACAACTAATAGAGCACTATTCCTCCCTATGATACCAGCAATGGGGCACTATTCCTCCCCCTAATACCAGATGTTTACTAACAACGACGCCAGGAAAATTTCCACTCCCGCTGGCCAAAGTCTGGCCCTCCAAGAGTCTGAAGGACAATAAACTCGCCCTTTGTTTAGAATGTTTGGAGACCCCTGATCTAAACAAACCCTTTTTCCCAAAATGGGAAACTCCTACCAGGCACCCTGCTCATACTGCCACAAACTATGCCACCTGCAGTGTTCCCTATTACATGACCTATTGTTTTTAGAAAAAAAAAAGCCCTGTACTATTGTATGTACATATCAAAGTCATATAGACATACACAAACACTACAGTCAGTTTGAGTGGAAATTGATTACCCCATCACCATGTTTTGGATATTAAGAGAAAACCCAGGCAAAAGAAATCTTCAGAACTTTTATCCAGGAAGTGTTCCTGAAAGTAGAGTTCACCATAATGCACATATATTTTATTTTTTAGAATAGCAAGTTTATGAATAACCAATTCTAACCAATTCAACAGTTTACACTGATTTCAAGTCACCTGGTTGAAGGTCTTGAAGGCAAACTCTTTGTAGATAGCATCTCTAGCAGTGACCTCAATCCACCCCAAAGACTGCAGTTGTTGCAGAGTGTGTGTCCTTTCTTCAGGAGTTAGAAGGTGAGCCTCTGAAGTCTGCCAAACAAAAACAAAAAATCATAAAATTGGAAAGTTACATCATCATTTTCAAGTTGATAAATACAACCCAGAAATGTAAGGTTTAAAGGCCATCACCACTACAGTCTATGAAAACCATGGCTTCTATGAAATATAACCCAACAAACAATTATAACCCAGAAGGTTCTAGCGAGAATGAATAAAAAGGAAACAATGTATGATTGCACTGCTCAAATAAAAATCTTAATATCACAAATCTATATAACATATAATACTGTAATAAAGTGCCAACAAATCTGTACAAAAACTAAAATGTCCAAATATACGAATAGAAAAAAAGTCCCAACTGTCCATAGAAAGTGCTCTGAATAATGCATCTTCATAGGAAAAACAGTGGCCCAGATTCAGCATAGCTTGCGCTTTATTTGCGCGGGCACAGGGCAACGATTTTGCCCTGCGCCCACGCAAATATTTTGCGCTGCCCTCGATTCACGGAGCAGTAGCTCCGTGAACTGCGAGTGCACGCCGGCAAATTTGCCCGGCGTAAGCGCGCGCAAGTTAAATGATCCCGCCGGGGGCGGGAATCATTTAAATTAGGCGCGCTCCCGCGCCGAGCGTACAGCGCATGCTCCGTCGGGAAACTTTCCCGACGTGCATTGCGGCAAATGACGTCGCAAGGACGTAATTTGCTTCAAAGTGAACGTGAATGGCGTCCAGCGCCATTCACGAATCACTTACGCAAACGCCGTGAAATTCAAATTTCACAGCGCGGGAGCGGCGGCTATACTTTAGCATTGGCTGCCCCTACTATTAGAAGGGGCAGCCTTGCGCTAAAGTAGCCGTACGGAAACTCCGTACCTGGCTTGCGCGGGGCCCGCGCAAGCTTGTCAATCAAGGGTAGTATGCAATTTGCATACTACACGCTGATACACAATGGGAGCGCCCCCTAGCGGCCCCCGCAAGAATGCAGCCTAAAATCTGCGAGGCATAAGAGCCTTATGCCGCGCAGATTTTAGGCTGCAGCCGGTGTAACGAGGTTCCTGAATCAGGAGCACTCGTTACACCGGAGCAAGTCAGCAATTGCGCCGTGTAACCTATGGTTACACGGGCGCAATTGCTTTCTGAATCTGGGCCAGTGTGTTATGCTCCTTAAATCCACTCTGTACTCCATTATAAAATAGTGCTCCATCACCAGGTGAATTGCACGCAGACCTTAAAAGGAGTTATAAACCCTCAGTTTTTCACCTTAATGCATTCTACATATTTTTGGTAAAAAAATTAAAAATTACAATAAGCGTATATTGGTTTGAGCAAAGGTTATAGCGTCTACAAAATAGGGGATAGATTTATGGAATTTTTTACTTTTTTTTTTTTTACTAGTAATGTCAGCGAGCTATGATTTTTAGCCGGACTGCGACATTGCGGCTGACAGATCGGACACTTTTTTGAGACCACTGGCATCTATTATTTTAAAAATGCACCGATTACTGTATAAACGTCACAGGCAGGGAAGGGTTAAACACCAGGGGAGATCAAGGAATTTAATGTGTTCCCAACTGTGGGGGGGGGGGGAGATGGGAATGACTGGAGGTGGGGACATATCGCTGTTCCCAATCACTAGGAACAGCAGATCTGTCTCTCCTCCACTGTCAGAATGGGGATGTGTGTGTATACATACACACATCCCCATTCTGGCTCTCTTGCCTGTGATCACAGGTGGCCAGGGGACAACGTGGCCACGCGCATCGGGTACCCGCCATGCAATGGGAGTGCAAGGGTGCCTGCTATTGCCCCTAAAAGGTTCCAACATACACCTATGGCGATTTGTGGGATCATACCAACCTGCCAAGTAGAAGCTGGATTATTGGAAGCAACCAGACACATGACACATACACACACGATAATTTTTCGGCCTGAAAGAAAACGTAATTTTTCAGCATGTCCAAAAAACGAAGTTTTTCCAACTTCATCATTAAAAACGACGTTGCCCACACACCATCGTTTAAAAAAAATTATGAACAAAGCGCGGTGATGTACAACGGCACTCTAAAGGGGAAGTTCTATTCGCCTTTGGGCTGCTTTAGCCGATTCCTTGTTAGTAAAAGACGATTCACGCTTTTTTGTCTGTTACAGCGTGATGAATGTGCTTACTCCATTATGAACGGTAGTTTTAGCAGAACGAGCGCTCCCATCTCATAACTTGCTTCTGAGCATTCGCTGGTTTAAAACGTCGTTTTAGCCCACACACGATAATTTTTTACTACCCCGAAAAACGAAATTTTTTAAAACTACGTTACAAAATGCAGCATGTTCGAAACTGAAAAACGATGTGCAGCCCACACACGATCATTTTAAATGACGTTTTTAAAAACGTTTTTTTTTTTCATGACGAAAAATGATTGTGTGTACGCGGCATTAGAGAATAATATGCACAATGTGGTTAAAATGATAAATTTAATTAAACTGGAGAGCAATAAATCACATAAATTCTATATTTTGGTTTGTAGTACAGAACAATGATGTTTAGACCGAGACGTAAAGAACAGTAGTATTAGACAACATTATGTACTTCCAGGTGCTCATTAAGGCCATTTGGTGACAAATATCCAAAAATATAAATCCAAAAAAATTCAACATGGGCTACTGGAAGGAATAACCCCTTTTCCAAACACGTAGCGTTCTATGGCCAGAATATCAATGACATCCTCCTTATTTGGGGAGGTGCCCCAGACTTGTTCTCGTCCTTTGTGGCCCACTGTAAAGTGAACTCTCTAGGGCTATCCTTCACTCATGCGATTGATCCAGGCGAAATCATCTTTCTGGACCTGGTTCTGTGACATGAAGGAGGTGCGGTCATCAGCAAGAACCATAATAAACCCACTAGTGGGAATGCTTACCTCCACTATTTTAGCTGCCATAATCCCGTGTGGAAACGTAACATCCCTGGGGGACAAGGTTACGCAGAAATTGCTCATGGACGGAGGATTATATTACACAGGGTACCTTTTCACGCTTATTAAGGAGGCCTTTAATGCTAAAATAAATCCCCAACATAAAAGACAGGAACAGCTAATCAGATAACAATACCAATACAATTAAAATAATCAACACCTTTAATGACAAATATAGGTCAGTTTCTAAAATTCTCAAACATTATGGGATATTAAAACTAGATCAGAGATTGGCTTCCACATTGCCTCCAGCTCCTCAGGTCATGTTTAGAAGAGCATGCATGTTTAAAAAAAAAATTAGCCCCCAGTAATCTACAGACCACCAAAAAAAAAAAATGTCTACGATATCAGATCCTATTTCGTTAACAGAGTTGGGATTTTTCAATGTAAGAAAAGGGGATGTCTCACATGGGCGTACGGAAATAGTTGACAAAAAAGGGAAAAAAAAAAACTTTCAAAACAATCAATTCATCACATGCTCCACCGAGTTTGTCATCTATGTTCTACGGTGTCCCTGTGGCCTGCTTTATGTAGGTCGTACCATGCGCACTTTGCAAGCACTGCAGATTCATACACAAGGGCTTTGACAAACAGTATTATTTGCCATTTCCTTCAGGAGCACAATACAAATTTCAGATGCCTGGAGGTGATGGCGATCAAAGCTATCCCCAAAGGTACCTTCACAGACAATGAAAGGTTCTCTCTCCTTTGTACAATTTATAATTTTGGAACTTTGTTACCAAATGGCCTTAATGAGGACCTGGAAGTACATAATATTGGCTAATGCTACAGTTCATCAAGCCTGGGTTTAAACATCTTTGTTATGTACTACACACCATAATATCGAATTTATGCGATTTATTGCACTCCAGTTTAATTATTTTTATAAAAGTCTAACCTCATTGTGCATATTATTCTCCTCAATGAACTTCTACGTTCACATTATTTTTTGTTTATTTTTATTTTTTTTCCCAATAATACATTTTTATGTAGACATTTCAGCATAACATACATAGATTTGTATTTTTTGATCAAGTGTGATTGATCAAATATGTAATATCAAGTACATTGAATAGGTAATATGTTCTACATCATGGAAAGGGCACCGATGGGTTAACTGGTAATAGCTCTGTCCCTCAGGTCTGCCCACTCCCCGCCCTATAACCAAGTTTAAAAGCTTGTCCTAGGTAATGCCCACATTTGATGAGTTTGCACGATTGAAACTGAAATACAATTATTGAAAGGGTTGGGCCAGATGCTAGATGTCCTTCAGCCAGAGCCAGGCAGTCTCAGATTTGCTGCAGGTGCCCTCCTCTCTCACTTTTACACTTTGCCGCAACATCCTGGGACACATGACAGGCTCTAGGGAGCTGTGGTTTTATGCACATAGTGCAGTGCAACTTCTGCATGAGCAGTGGGGAGCCAGCTGTGAAGCTGCAAGGAGTCAGTTGGCTTCCTGTCAGAAACATGACATTGCCAAGGATACCAAGACCAGCAAAGAACTGGCCCACCTGGTGAGGATAGCGCCGGATCTATGGACAGGTAGGTGGCTTTTTTATTTAAAATTAGCATGTAGGCAGGTACGGTGGTGAAAATACACTGCAGGTGGTGCTCAATCGCAGTGACATTGCAGTTGGAGGAAAATTATTCCTTTATGGTTTCATGGGTCACTAAAGCTATCCAATGGGATGCTGCCAACCCATGCGACTCTGGCAGCCACCTTGGGTCACGCAGAGCCTATTTAAGGCCCTGGCTCCCAAGCTTTGGGTGCATATCGCATGTGGATAGTGTAAGGACAGGTCATCCATCTGACAGTGCGAGGTTCCAGACAAGTAGGGAAAGGATAGGGCCATATTTCCTGGATACCTCCCCATTTGGGTACGAGACTTTCCCTGCTACACATCGTTGTTGTATTCTGTGAGTGTTCCCAGTTAGGGGGGCTTGTAAACTGCTCATGTTCTTGTGTACATGGATGGGTCTTTACAAAGCCTGGGGCTGTACTGGCTCAGGTACAAGACAGCTGTGAATGGGTGACCACCTACGCCAGCCGCATCCCTTTTCTCGGAACACCGAAAACCAAAAACTGTTTTTCTATACTCAGAAAGCAATTTTGAAGCCCCTTACATATGCGAGACCCCTGTGTACTAAAGTAGAAGGGCAAAAGATCAGTCCAATTGGCAGGCAAAAAACATGGTCGATTTACAGGCCGATGTTGGTGCATGTGAAAGTCAGAAATGTGATTTAAAATGGAAGGCAGAGGCATTGTCGGTATACAGGCTGAGGTTGGTGCACGTGGCAGTCAGAAACGTGGTTTAAAAACATCAGGCAAAGACATCGTCGGTAAACAGGCCAGGGTCAGTTAACCTGGAAGGTAGAAACATGGTAGCAGGCAAATGATCCACACAGGTATTTGAAATGGGGAAATGGCAGTCTGTTAAAAATAAGGGGACTTAATATGTAATGGATGTGTGGCAACTTCTGAAGCAATCTCAGATGCACAGGCTAGGCAAGGAGGGACATTATGGACAAAAATAGCTGGTATCTCACCTAACTCCTCTGCTGCACACACAACATCTCTTTCAAATTCTGTGGGGGGAATGTTATAGGGAAAATGTTGCTCATGAAGTCGACTCACACTATTAGAGCAAATGCTTCCTGGGGCTAGTCCGTGTTGGTAAATCAGGGCAATGATGATGTCTTCAATATTTATGAGGCGATTTGTTGACTTTTGGTAGCTGACAAGCGAATTAAACATGGCCGTATGAAATGCAACTTTCTTATACCGAGAACGGGACTTTCAGGTTGACAAATATGGTTGTAGCAACCGATCATTTAAATCCCCCACCCCCCCCCCCCATGTATCTCCACCAAGGGGTCATTGTGGATGGTAGAGAGGATGTGGAAATCTTTCATGGCCAACACTTCCTCATTTCTCATGAATGCCGATTCCCCGTTTTGTAATTTTTTTGTCAATAGATTTTGTTTTTGAAGGTTTTGCAGGCCTGGGTTTGTTTACGGTAAAGGTGGCGAAAAAGGGGCAGGCTGGTATAATAATTGTCCACATATAAAAGGTTATCCTTTTTTGAACAGGGGGTATGCCAGCTCCCAGATAATTTTCCCACTGGTTCAAATACATGTGGGGCAGTCACGGTGCTGGGAGTTTTTGTCTTCGTAAATACAGAATGTGTACATGTATCCAGTGGCTCACACAATTTATTAAAATTTCAACCCTACCTGGCTTCCTTTGACTCGGACTCCGATGCACTACCCTCTACTGGCTCGAATTCCAAACCAGAATCAGATAGGAGCTCCCCGCTGCTCTCATCATTTGACATGGTAAGGATTGGCATATGCCTCCTCAGGAGTGTAAACCCTTTGAGCCATAATGGCGGTACTTATTGGCAGGCCTGTGTGATGTACTGCTGGCGGTGGGTCTGTGTGGTGGTACTAGTGGTGGGCCTGTGTAGATATACCGATGGCGGTATTAGTGGCGGCCTGTGTGGATATACCGATGGCGGTATTAGTGGCGGCCTGTGTGGATATACCGATGGCGGTATTAGTGGCGGCCTGTGTGGATATACCGATGGCAGTATTAGTGGCGGCCTGTGTGGATATACCGATGGCGGTATTAGTGGCGGCCTGTGTGGATATAACGATGGCGGTATTAGTGGCGGCCTGTGTGGATATACCGATGGCGGTATTAGTGGCGGCCTGTGTGGATATACCGATGGCGGTATTAGTGGCGGCCTGTGTGGATATACCGATGGCGGTATTAGTGGCGGCCTGTGTGGATATACCGATGGCGGTATTAGTGGCGGCCTGTGTGGATATACCGATGGCAGTATTAGTGGTGGCCTGTGTGGATATACCGATGGCGGCATTAGTGGCGGCCTGTGTGGATATACGGATGGCGGTATTAGTGGCGGCCTGTGTGGATATACCGATGGCGGTCTGTGTGGATATACCGATGGCGGTATTAGTGGCGGCCTGTGTGGATATATCGATGGCGGTATTAGTGGCGGCCTGTGTGGATATACCGATGGCGGTACTAGTGGCGAGCCTTAGTGGCAGTACTGGTGGCAGGCTTGTGTGGTGGTACCGATGGCGGTACCGATGACAGTCCTGTGTGACAGATCCAGATGGGCTTACAGAACTGACGATCAGTGTGTGAGGAAAAAGAAGGGATCATATAGTAACCGCCCTCCTGGGTTTACATTTGTGACCGGCTGTGATTGGACACAGCTGGTCACGTGAAAAATTGGCTGTTAACCATGATTGGGGAAGCGCTGTGTCCGAGGGACACCCACCACCCCCAATTGCCGTGGTGCGGATTCTGTGTACTAATATGACTGGCTGTGATTTGACACAGCCGATCATGTGGTAAACAACCAATTTCATTTCACCTCTGGGCATTTAGCTGCATATTGGTCCGGGGCTTAAGTGGTTAAACTATGAGCTCAGAGCTACTGCATCAGGGAAGAGAAAGCAAATGTGAGAGGAATTGAATCAGAGAAAGAGCTCCCGCCTGTAATGATGGTGAACAGTAAAAGCTTGGCCTCGCCTAGCAATGTCCTAGCAACATCCTGGGAGTTTTCAGTCAGGAATAATAAGGTAGGTAAATGACCTACAGCAAGGAGTTTATTTAACCTTAGTCAAAACTGCACAGCTTGTTTTTAGCTAGAGAGACATCCCTTATTTGCATAGACAGTTTTTTTAGTAAAGGTGAAATAACCCTTTGAAAAAAAGAGTTGTAAAGGCAGAATGTTTTTTTATCTTAATGCATTCTTAAAAAAAATATTCTGTGTGTAGCAGCCTCCCCAGCACTCACCATCTCTCTCCAGCGATGTCCACAAGTGTCTTAGCCAATCGCAAGAAGAGTCCCGAACAGCTAACTAACGTTGACAGCCACGGGAACCAATCAGGTGAGAGAGGGGCGGAGCCAAGTCAGGTCTGAGTGGACACACGGAGCTGTGACTCAGTTTAGGTGCCCCAATAGCAAGCTGCTTGCTGTGGGGGCACTTGACAAGAGGAAGGGGCCAGGAGCAGCTAAGAGGGACCCAAGAAGAAGAAGATCCAGGCTGCTCTGTGCAAAACCAACTGTACAGAGGATATTAGTATAAGATGTTTGTTATTATTTTTATTTTTTAAAACAAGACTTTACAATTATTGCAAGTTAGCCAATAAAAAAAAAAAAAAAAAAAGGTATAATTTAAGCTCCAAACTTCCAGTTCTAGGGTAAAGATTAGGGTTGTCCCGATAACACTTTTTTAAAGACCAAGTACAAATACCGATACTCGCCGATAACGATTCATTTTTCAATGTCATGTGACAGTTTGACAGATGGGGCAACTGATAGGTGGCACTTGCGAGTACTGAAATGCTGCTAAAAATGACACAAGGAAAGGACTTTTTTTTTTTTTTTTTTTTTTTTTTATAAATGATGGTGCGACGCCCATCTTGGTACACCCTGCACTCAGCTGCAGTAAACAGAAGCGGACATCTTGTTACACCCAACCCATATAGTTTGGGCTGGGTGTAACAAAATGTCCGCTGCTGGCTTACTGCCGCCGAGTGCAGGGTGTACCAAGATGGGGGTAGGGATGTTCAGCTGCTGACAGCGACCGAAAGTGACAACACCGGTCACCGCTCCTGATGCGGCTGCGCCCTACACCGCTGCCAGCTTACCAAGTTCCACTGCAGGTGAGGACTGAGGACTCGCTCGCCGCCCGCCCTCTCCAGCCACCGACTCCGCCCGCCCTCTCCAGCCACCGACTCCGCCCGCCCTCCCTGGCTATTAACTCCGCCAGCTCTCTCTAGCCGCTGACTCTGCCCGCGACCAGGTATCAGGAGCATTTGTGAGAGTACAAGTACTCACGCAAATGCTCGGTATCGATCCAGATACTAGTACAGTACAACTATACTTATTTTGTAAGCAGCTTGTGGACCAAGAAGCCATCTAATATTAGACATTCTTATTTGTATCTAAATAAGGGTAGGAGTGGAATTGAAAAGACAGTTGCTGAGTAAGCACCAATAATATTTATTTTTATTAAAAGGTACTTTTATAGCGCCATTAATTTACACAGCGCTTTACATATACAGTGCATATTACAAGTCTACACACCCCTGTTAAAAAGGTCAGGTTTCTGTGATGTAAAGGAAAAAATGACAAAAATAAATCATTTCAGAACTTTTTCCACCTTTAATGTGACCTATAAATTGTACAACTCGGTTGAACAACACACTGAAATCTTTTACATGGAGGGAAGTAAAATAAATATAGTTGCTTAAGTGTGCACACCCTTAACCACTTCCCACCCAACCTATAGCAGATTGATGGCCAGGACGTGGTTCTGTTATCTTGACTGGATGTCATACAAAGCCCAGCAGGATAACATGCCGGCACGTAGCGCGGCAATCGCAAATGCGGTGCGTCAGTCTGACACGCTGCATCTGATTGTGGTAAAAAGCCTCCGACAGAGATTATCAGCACAGCCCCCATCACATGTAGGTAGAATAAATGTGAGCCATGACTAAGCACTGACTGCCAGTGCGAAATGCGTCGGCCATACTGAATGTTGTTGGTTTGCAGTGACTGTATGTACAGTTGAAAAATAAAAGACATCTCTTTTTTAAGTGATTTTGGAGTGCGGATGTCCAGTTTTTCGTTCTTTCCATTTTTTGCTAGAATAAATGTGCAGGGTAATGGCGCTGCTAGAATGTGGTATTGATATATCCTTATGTCACTCTCCCACGTCAATGGTAGCCTAACAGGCACACTTAGAGGGCTGACTCGCCCTATACTCACTTTCTTAGTATATTGTTATTTTTCACACACAAGTCCACTGGAGGACAAACTTTATCTTTTTTGCGTATCATATTCATCATAAGGGGACCTATCACTATTGGAGGCTTCTCATATGAGCCTACCGTACACAGGTGCCCGACACTTTATTACACATTTATCACCACAAGGGTTGGATTGAACATAAGGATATATCAATACCACATTCTAGCAGCGCCATTACCCTGCACATTTATTCTACCCATTTCTAAACGGTTCCTCCTTGAGAGACCACACAGGGGGCAGCAGCTCATCTACCCAGTCCTAGCGCAGAAGTTTTACCCCTCTTTTACTCCCCCATCTGATGTGCCCATAACCTGCCAATCAGTGCCCAACAGCTTCCAGTCAGTGGCCCCTCAAAAAAAATCCACCACAGTGCCAATCAGAGCCCACCACAGTGCCAATCAGAGCCCAGAAGTAAAACCTGTCAGTACCTCATCATCAGCGCCATCTATTAGTGCCCATAAGTGCCGCCTATCGCTGCTGCATATCAGTGCCCATCAATTCTACATATCAGTGCCTCCTCATCAGTGGCGCCTGAAATAAAATCAGATTTTTTAGTTTGTTTAGCAAAAAATAAAAACCCCAGAGGTGATCAAACACCAAAAGAATGCTCTATTTGTGGAAAGAAAATTATAAAAAATGTTGCCGGGCTTGGATGTTTTTCTTTGTAAGAAAAGGTTTACGTCTTGCCACTCTACCCCAAAGACATATGAAGAATACCGGAGATTTTTGTCACATGTGCCACACAGCCAGTACTTGCCAGATATTCCTGCAGCTTCTTTAACCACTTCCCGACCGCTGCATGTACATATACGTCGGCAGAATGGCACGGACAGGCACATCAACGTACCTGTACGTGCCTGCCTAGACGTGGGTCGGTCGTGTTCCCACGGGGAGCGATCCGGGACGACGGCGCGGCTATTTGTTTATAGCCGCTCCGTCGCGATCGCTCCCCGGAGCTGAAGAACGGGGAGAGCCGTGTGTAAACACGGCTTCCCCGTGCTTCACTATGGCGCTGCATCGATCGAGTGATCCCTTATATAGGGAGACTCAATCAATGACATCATTCCTACAGCCACACCCCCCTACAGTTGTAAACACACACTAGGTGAACACTAAATCCTACAGCGCCCCCTGTGGTTAACTCCCAAACTGCAACTGTCATTTTCACAATAAAGAATGCAATTTAAATGCATTTTTTGCTGTGAAAATTACAATGGTCCCAAAAATGTGTCAAAATTGTCCGAAGTGTCCGCCATAATGTCGCAGTCACGAAAAAATAAATAAAAAAATAAATAAATAAAAAAATTCGCTGATCGCCGCCATTAGTAGTTAAAAAAAAAAAAAAAATTAATAAAAATGCAATAAAACTATCCCCTATTTTGTAAACGCTATAAATTTTGCGCAAACCAACCGATAAACGCTTATTGCGATGATTTTTTACCAAAAATAGGTAGAAGAATACGTATCGGCCTAAACTGAGGAAAAAAAAAATTTAAATATGTTTTTGGGGGATATTTATTATAGCAAAAAGTAAAAGATATTGCATTTTTTTCAAAATTGTCGCTCTATTTTTTTTTATAGCGCAAAAAATAAAAACCGCAGAGGTGATCAAATACCACCAAAAGAAAGCTCTATTTGTGGGGAAAAAAGGACGCCAATTTTGTTTGGGAGCCACGTCGCGCGACCGCGCAATTGTCTGTTAAAGCGACGCAGTGCCGAATTGTAAAAAAAAAACCTTGGGTCATGTAGCAGCATATTGGTCCGGTCCTTAAGTGGTTAATGTTGCTGTGGGCTTCTTGGCAGCCTCCCTGACCAGTTTTCCTCTCATCTTTTCATCAATTTTTCTAACACCCCAGAGAATAAAATGGTGGTCGTTGCAATAACTTTTGTTACACCGTATTTGTGCAGCAGTCTTACAAGCACATTTTTTTTAATTAAAAAACAAGACAACTAGATAGATAGATAGATAGATAGAGATAGATATAGATAGAGATAGATATAGATAGAGATAGATATAGATAGAGATAGATATAGATAGAGATAGAGAGAGATAGATAGATAGATAGAGAGAGATAATGTTATGCCGATTAAATTGATACCCAACATGTCACACTTTAAAGTTGTGCCCGCTCGTGAAACGACAACAAAGTTTTACCCTTAAAAATCTCCATAGGCGACGTCTAAAACATTCTACAGATTGCATGTTTTGCATTACAGAGGAGGTCTAGGGCTAGCATTATTGCTCTCACTCTACCAATTATGGCAATACCTCACTCACTCTACCAATTATGGCAATACCTCACTTGTGGTTTGAACACTGTTTTCATATGAGGGCGCTGCTCATGTATGCTTTCGCTTCTGCGCACAAGCTCAGCGGGATAGGGCGCTTTAAAAAAAAAATGATTTATTTTTACTTTTTTTTTTTAAATAAATAAATTGGGACACTTATTTCTAATACAAGGAATGTAAACATCCCTTGAAAATAGAAAAAAGCATAACAGGTCCTCTTAAACATGAGATCTGGGGTCAAAAAGACCTCAGATCTCATATTCAGATTAAAATGCAATAAAAAATTTTTTTTTATATATAATATATATATCACACATACACATACACACAGTGCCTTGCGAAAGTATTAGGCCCCTTTGAACTTTGCGACCTTTTGCCACATTTCAGGCTTCAAACATAAAGATATAAAACTAATTTTTTTTGAAGAATCAACAACAAGTGGGACACAATCATGAAGTGGAACGAAATTTATTGGATATTTCAAACTTTAACAAATAAAAAACTGAAAAATTGGGCGTGCAAAATTCAGCCCCCTTAAGTTAATACTTTGTAGCGCCAACTTTTGCTGCGATTACAGCTGTAAGTCGCTTGGGGTAATGTCTCTATCAGTTTTTCACATCGAGAGACTGACATTTTTGCCCATTCCTCCTTGCAAATCAGCTCAAGCTCTGTGAGGTTGGATGGAGAGCATTTGTGAACAGCAGTTTTCAGTTCTTTCCACAGATTCTCGATTGGATTCAGGTCTGGACTTTGACTTGGCCATTCTAACACCTGGATATGTTTATTTGTGAACCATTCCATTGTAGATTTTGCTTTGTTTTGGATCATTGTCTTGTTGGAAGACAAATCTCCGTCCCAGTCTCAGGTCTTTTGCAGACTCCATCGGGTTTTCTTTCAGAATGGTCCTGTATTTGGCTCCATCCATCTTCCCATCAATTTTAACCATCTTCCCTGTCCCTGCTGAAGAAAAGCAGGCCCAAACAATGATGCTGTCACCAACATGTTTGACAGTGGGGATGGTGTGTTCAGGGTGATGAGCTGTGTTGCTTTTACGCCAAACATAACGTTTTGCATTGTTGCCAAAAAGCTTGATTTTTGGTTTTATCTGACCAGCGCACCTTCTTCCACATGTTTGGTGTGTCTCCCAGGTGGCTTGTGGCAAACTTTAAACGACACTTTTTATGGATATCTTTAAGAAATGGCTTTCTTCTTGCCACTCTTCCATAAAGGCCAGATTTGTGCAGTATACGACTGATTGTCGTCCTATAGACAGAGTCTCCCACCTCAGCTGTAGATCTCTGCAGTTCATCCAGAGTGATCATGGGCCTCTTGGCTGCATCTCTGAT
This sequence comes from Rana temporaria, assembly GCF_905171775.1. NCBI lineage: Eukaryota > Metazoa > Chordata > Amphibia > Anura > Ranidae > Rana > Rana temporaria. The sequence goes on from NC_053491.1 coordinate 297,371,418, forward strand.
CAGTCTTCTCCTTGTATGAGCTGAAAGTTTAGAGGGACGGCCAGGTCTTCGTAGATTTGCAGTGGTCTGATACTCCTTCCATTTCAATATTATCGCTTGCACAGTGCTCCTTGGGATGTTTAAAGCTTGGGAAATCTTTTTGTATCCAAATCCATCTTTAAACTTCTCCACAACAGTATCTCGGACCTGCCTGGTGTGTTCCCTGTTCTTCATGATGCTTTCTGCGCTTTAAACGGACCTCTGAGACTATCACAGTGCAGGTGCATTTATACAGAGACTTCATTACACACAGGTGGATTCTATTTATCATCAGTCATTTAGGTCAACATTGGATCATTCAGAGATCCTCGCTGAACTTCTGGAGAGAGTTTGCTGCACTGAAAGTAAAGGGGCTGAATAATTTTGCACGCCCAATTCTTCAGTTTTTTATTTTTTTAAAAAGTTTGAAACATCCAATAAATTTCGTTCCACTTCATGATTGTGTCCCACTTGTTGTTGATTCTTCAAAAAAAATTACAGTTTTATATCTTTATGTTTGAAGGCTGAAATGTGGCAAAAGGTCACAAAGTTCAAGGGGGCCGAATGTCATTCTAAAAGAAAAGAAATGTCCCTTTAAGAGCATTGGGTGGAAGGGACGTTTTCACGTCACTTCCTCACTGCAGTGATGTAAATCATGTAATGATTTTTTTTTTCAAAAGGGCCATTCACATTGGGTGTTTAGCTGTATTGAACGAAGGTTCGTTTACCTGTGTTTAGACAAAATAAAATTCTGCGCATCCAAGATCCAAATATAGACACTCTAAAAGTGGCTAAACACATTTAAAACGCACCTAAACATGGCTAATCCACTTCAAAGAAGGAACATCTAAAAGCAGGAAAAAGTGATCTGGAAAACATAAGGTCTCCTTCACGCGAGTGATTAAGGACATACACTGAATTCCAGTAGCAAAAATCAGCAGATACTTGTAGCTGGGATCACATGTGTACTGTATGTGAACAGTGGCAGCCGCTCAAGCTGTAAAAGTAATGACAGGCTGACCGGAACCATCATTGTTGGCATGTATCCCCACATGCAGCAATTACCCGCTGATAGGGACAGATATCTGAGCCTGGGTGCATCTTTCCACATCCAGCAGCAATCATCTGTCTCTACTCTAAGGCCCCTTTCAGACTGGGGCGGGAGCTGCGGTGGCGGTATAACGCCGCTAAAAATAGCGGCGCTATACCGCCGGAACTGCCGCGGGTATCAGCCGCTAGCGGTGCGGTATTAACCCCCGCTAGCGGCCGATAAAGAGTTAATACCGCCCGCAATGCGCCTCTATAGAGGCGCATTGCGGGCGGTATTGCCGCGGTTTTCCATTGTTTTCAATGGGAAGGAGCGGTGAAGGAGCGGTATACATGCCGCTCCTCTCACCGCTCCAAAGATGCTGCTGACAGGAGATTTTTTTGTCTCCCGCCAGCGCATCGCCTCAGTGTGAAAGCCCTCGGGCTTTCACATTGAGTCTGCAGTGAAGGAGTTTTTCAGGCGCGATAGCAGCGCTATTTTTAGCGCTGTACCGCCTGAAAAACTCCTCAATGTGAAAGGGGCCTAACTGCAAAATTACCACTGCATGTGCGTTTTCTCGCTGACAGCCACTGCTGCTGCTGCTGCTGTGAGCCTGTCATTCATACACATGAGTAGAGTGGCTGCAGTTAAACACAGATGATTCTGGTTGCAAGAAATTACAAATTCTTGCCACCAGAATTCACACATTGGCCCTAGTTGTTCATGAGGATGAGCCCTTAAAGTTTTAACTTACCAGATAATTCCTCCTAAGATAAATACAGAAATGCCAGTACGAATGAGTCCTGAGCCCCAGTTCACAGCAGTGCGGATTTTAAATCACGCTACTTAAAGTGGAAGTAAACCCTGCTATTGTTTTCAGCCAAGGAAGCTGCCATCTTGGCCTCTGTTTAATCTGCAACTGCCACGATGCTGCACATGTGATCAGTTATGAAACCAGCCATTGAAAAAATATTTATATTAAAAAAACACACACACACACACACACACACACACACACACACACAAAGTATAAATTAATTTGGTGGAAAAATGAGAGAGAAAATTGAGTACTGTCTGTGATACTTTTTTATTTGCACTAACATACAATTTTTCAGGATAAGCTTTCATGATATGTCCCCTTCTTTAAGGTCCAAGGGAACATACACCGAAAGCTTGCCCTGAAAAATTGTATGTTGGTGCAGATAAAAAAAAAGTAGTATCATGGACAGTACTCAATTTTCTCTGTCACAATTGCACTAATACAGCTACAATCACGTCAAGTAGGAAAAATGAGAGAAAAGGCATCTGAAATTGTTACAGAAATAACACATGGTTGTGCTATATTTCATTTTACCACTAGATGGTGCCATGAGATAAATAATAGCTACAACAGACAAGGATAAACAGTTCATATACAACTGTAGCAAAAAAATAAATAAATGCTGCTTATAAAGCACACTAAAAGTTATGTATCACACGTACGTTTATGCGTGTCTATGGTTTTAGCATTAATGAATTCTATTGGCGAGAATATAATTTTTTTTCTGGCCATTAACACCCAAACGCTAGACACATCTAACATGTCTGCCAAAATAGCCCTTTTTCTGCTCCTCAGCTCCTCTCTTTAAAGTGGAGGTTCACCCAAAAACTCAATTTTTAACATTAGATTGAGGCTCGTTTTGTGAAGGGGAATCGGGTGTTTTTTTTTAAATCGAAGCAGTACTTACCGTTTTAGAGATAGATCTGCTCCGCCGCTTCCGGGTATGGGTGCGGGACTGGGTGTTCCTATTTGATTGACAGGCTTCCGACAGTCGCATACAGCGCGTCACGATTTTCCGAAAGTAGCCGAACGTCGGTGTGCAGGCGCTCGTGACGCGCTGTATGCGACAGTCGGAAGCCTGTCAATCAAATAGGAACGCCCAGTCCCGCAGCCCATACCCGGAAGCGGTGGAGAAGATCTATCTCTAAAACGGTAAGTACTGCTTCGATTTTAACCACTTCTATACCGGGCCTATTTTGGCACTTCTCTCCTACATGCATAAATCATAATTTTTTTGTTAGAAAATTACTCAGAACCCCCAAACACTATATATACACACACATCATACATTATATATATATATATATATATATATATATATATATATATATATATATATATATATATATATATATATATATATATATATATATATATATATATATATATATATATGTGTGTGTGTGTGTGTGTGTGTGTGTATATATATAAACACAAACACACACACTATATATATATATATATATATATATATATATATATATATATATATATATATATATATATATATATATATATATATATATATATATATATATATATATATATATATATATATATATATATATATATATAAATAAATATTTTTTTAGCAGACACCCTAGGGAATAAAATACCGGCCATTGCAACTTTTTATCTCGCACAGTATTTGCGCAATAATTTTTCAAACGCCTTTTTTTGGGGAAAAAAACGGTTTTGTGAATTAAAAAATAAAACAGTAAAGTTAGCCCAATTTTTTTGTATAATGTGAAAGATGAAGTTACGGCGAGTAAATAGATACCCAACATGTCACGCTTTAAAATTGCGCACACTCATGGAATGGCGCCAAACGTCAGTACTTAAAAAAATCTCCATAGGCGTCGCTTTTTTTTACAAGTTACAAATTTAGAGTTACAGAGGAGGTCTAGTGCTAGAATTGTTGCTGGCGCTCTAACGCACGTGGCGATACCTCACATGTGTGGTTTGAACGGCGTTTACATATGTGGGCGGGACTTACGTGTGTGTTCGCTTCTAAACGCGAGCTACCGGGCATAGGGGCGTTTAAAAAAAAAAAAATTTATTATTTTACAAATTTTTTTTTATTTTTACACTTTTTTTTTACATTTTTTTTTTTTTTTTTTTTTTAACACTTTTATTCCTATTACAAGGAATGTAAACATCCCTTGTAATAGGAATGGTTTGTGACAGGTACTATTTATGGAGAGATGCAGGGTCAATAAGACCCCACATCTCTCCTCCAGGCTGGAAAGCATTAGATCGTGAAAAAAAAATCACCGATCTAAAGCTTCCAGCCGCGATTGCGGCTGTGTTTACATTCCAGGACGATCATAGAGATGACTGGTGACCATCTGGTCACCAGTCTACTCTATGGTTTCCATCGGACGCCGGCGGATCGTTTCTCCAGGTCTCCAATGGCAAAGGAGAGCCTGGAGAACCCCCGGATGGTGGCGGGAGGGGGGGCGTCCCCTCCCGCCGCCTATAAGAACGATCAAGTGGCGGAACCGCCGCTATGATCATTCTTATGGTGCAGGGATTCGTCGGCTGAAGAGATGGATATCTGAATGATGCCTGTGGCTGCAGGCATCTTTCAGATATCCCCACTGAAAGTCCAGGACGTCATATGACGTCCTTGGGTTGGAAGTGGTTAAAAAAAAACACCCGATTCCACTTCACAAAATGAGCCTCAATCTAATGTTAAAAATTGTTTTTCGGGTGAACTCCCGCTTTAACCACTTCATTACTGGGCACTTAAACCCCCTTCCTGCCCAGACCAGTTTTCAGCGCTGACGCATTTTGAATGACAATTGTGTGGTCATACAACACTGTACCCAAATTATATTTTTATCATTTTTTCCCCACAAATAGAGATTTCTTTTGGTGGTATTTGATCACCTCTGCTGTTTTTATTTTTTGCACTATTAACAAAAAATTCAGAAAATTTTGAAGAAAAAAAAAAAAAAAATAAAAAAAAAAAACACACAATATTTTTTACTTTTTGTTACAATAATATCCCAATTTTTTTTTTACTTTTTTTTTTCCTCAGTTTAGGCCGATACATATTCTTCTACATATTTTTGGCAAAAAAATAATAAAAAAAAAATCGCAATATGCGTTTATTGATTGGTTTGCGCAAAAGTTATAGCGCCTACAAAATAGGGGATAGATTTATGATTTTTTTTTTTACTAGTAATGGCAGCGATCTGCGATTTTTGTCAGGCCTGCGATATTGCGACGGACACATCGGACACTTTTGACACTATTTTGGAACCATTCACATTTACACAGCGAACAGTGCTATAGTAATGCACCGATTACTGTATAAATGTGACTGGCAGGGAAGGGGTTAAATGTATTCCCTGGGAGGGATTCTTACTGTGGGGGGAGGGTGACTGAACAAGGGACACAGCATCGGTCTCCTCTCTCCCTGACAGGACATGAAGATCTGTGTTTACACACAGAGCTCCACGTCCCTGCCGATCGCGGGTACCTGGCGGACATCGCGGCCGCCAAGCACGCGCATCGGCATCTCAGCTCAAAAACACTACCTGTCTAAGGACTAAATCAAGGTCCCAAGCTACTTGTCCCTCATGACAAGCTACTTGTCCCGATTATATATTTTTTTAAACCAAAACCATACTTAAAAGTGGAACTTCACTCTCCCAATCAACATTGATTTATTTTGTATTTTATTTTTTTAATCCTTATGCTGCTAGAATTAGTAAATGGATAGGAAGGTATATTATATTTACTTGTTTTAAACAGTTTTTTTTTTCACATTTCTTCAGTTACTTCCTGGTTTCTTGCCTAGGCAAATTATGTCATACATCCCGGAAGTCTTTAGGAGGGGGAAGATGGGTTTTCTCAGCCAAGCACACTCTCCTGTATGCATGCCTGTGCTAAGGGCAGATGGATTCCAGGAAGTAAATGCTACATGAATTGTCTCTACCCTTACTCAAGATGGCCATGGCCAGAAAAACTAGGGGAATGTTTTTCAAACAGATTTCTCAAAAAAATAAATTATGGGCACATGGATGGATGGGGGAGTTTGCTTAGAATATTAAAAATGGAGTAGAATAGAGTTTTTGGTTTGTGGTGCTCAGAAGCAGCGAAGATCCGCTTTAAAGGATAAATTAACTTAAAAAAAAAAAAAAAAAAAAAGAAGAAGTGCAGTTATTTTTTTGTTGCAGGAGCCTGTAAAGCATTGCACCATACAGGTCTCCTGCACACTGTTAGTGTATCCGATTGCCATACATCTTGTACGGGTAAGACAATACACCCTGACAGGAAGGTAGTTCCTTGATACTGTAACTATAAGCCGAAAGTCTTGTATGAATAAACGCGGTTGTGGGCGGACCCCCGCACAGCCACGCTGTTTTCAAACAGTGACAACTAGTACATGGAGCTTCTCCCCATACTGCTGCCACAGGGAGGGGGGCAGCGGGCGGCGGCTGCAGCTCTGAGGACATGTTACATGTTCCACCCTAAAATCAGGTGTAACATGTTCCCAAAGGTAAAGGGTTGATTTTTTATTTTATTTGGTAGAGGTGCTTTTAAAAACAAAAAGGGTCTTTGTGACAACTTAAACAGCTCAATGTTAAAAACATTTAAAAGCTCATCTCCTACTCACCCAACTGTCTCCAGGACCACACTCGGGGACTAGCAGGGATGGGAGGGACTGTGTAGTGTGATGAACAGCGATTGGGGAAAGGGGAGTGTCGGACTCTCTTAAAGCTTAGCAGAAGCGCATCTGCTGAGCGAATAAATGAGGTGTCGGCCTCAATGAGGAAAAAATAAATAAAACTTTATTCCTTCAGGTTACACAGAAGAACTTGGGTGCTCAGTACAAAACAAGCACATGCTGAGAAGACAAATCAAGCTCTGGTGTCCACTCTGAAAAAAAGTAAACCCTGCTGCTTGCAAGGCTAAATGTAAAAGAAATGAAAACACACATGTCCCTGCACATCGGCGATATGATTTGCCCATCCCTGTGATAACCAGGGATTTTTTCATTTTGGATGGATTTTCTCTCACTCTCTGTTTTGGCTATGGGTCAGGAAGTGAAGGAAATCCACATCCCTCTCACAGATAGCTAGAAAAAAAGAAACTGGCAGGGTTTCTAACCCTCCCCACTGAAATGGAAACAAATAAATGTCTTGTCTTTTGTTTTACTTTAAGGCCTCATTGCACACTGGACGTTTTTACAGCAGTTGTTTTTGGCTTCAGACGTATAACGTTATTTTAACGTCCAGTGTGCATGACGCCTAAGAGCTCTTTGCACTATTTAATACGTTTTTTTCTATACAACAGGATTTACATGCATTATGCTCCTGAAATCTGTGTTTTCCAGCCTTATTATTAGCTTGATCGGCCAGACTTGTTGTACATGAGGCAGTCAGTCCATGCCCCCCAAATACTGGCCTAGCTGTCAATAAGTAAAGCAATAAAGACAGATTATAAAACAATTTCTGATTACGGCTCGGTTCACACTGTCCCGACACCGGATGCCATTCGCACCGCACTGCATGTCTGTGCGATGTGAACTCAGTCATACAAATTGTATGGCTGAATTTGCATCGCATTCGGACCAAACTCGCACAGGACCCTTTTTTTGGTCCGTACCAGAATCGGATCGCATGGGTGTTCACACCCATGGGATCCAATTCCTGTCCGAATTGACAGTTCGCACTGCGATATGCAAACTGATTTGGGAGTGTCATTAAAGCAGGGGTGGCAAACACAAGGCCCGCGGGTCGAATCCGGCCCGCCAGACCTTGCCATGTGGCCCGCGCAACGGCCAGCAGGTCTCCCAGGCAACACGAGTAAACATCCTCGGTTCGGTTTTTGAGTCACGTGTCTGGTTTTCAGCACACTCAAAACCCAGAAACACATTCAGACCGGATGGTAGCTTCCTCTATGCAGGCTTTCGGGAGAGTGTTTATACCAGCCACCGGCACAGAACCGGCCTGTCATCTCACCTTCACGCTCTCACTATCTCTCTTCTCATCTCCGGGATTGAGGGGACGCAGTGCTGAGCATGGAATACTAGCAGATAATATGTGTGCGGGCTGCAGGGTCTGTGTTCACCCCTGGAGTGAAGTGTCTTTTCTATCCCTGAGAGAGCGCCATGTGACTGTCAGAGGATAGTGAAGACAGCGGTGTAGCGGTTGAGGGGCACAGGATTAGCCCAGGTTACATCGTACAGGCTCTTGCAGGTACAAGTGTTCCCTCGTTCATCACAGCTCAGAAAGAGGCAGCGGCAGAGCAGTGAACAGGAGGTGGGGGAGGTTATGATCTCTACAGGTAGAGAGCCGGTGGAGGAAGAAGTCATCATGCAGCAGCAGCAGGTCAGTGCAAGTTACAACACACAGAGGTTGGGGGCATGGATACTTACTGTGTGCTCTATTGGTCATGAGTGAGATCTGCAAGACTTCCACACACACACCAAATCCCATTCTACCCCATCCCATCCACCCCACCATACCCCATCCCATCTCATCCCATACCCACCCCATCTCATCCCATCCCTATCCCATCCTACCCCACCATACCCCATCCCATCTCATCTCATCCCACCCCCATCCCATCCTACACCACCCCACCATGCCACATCCGACCCCTCCATATCCCATCCTACCCCAACCCATCCTATACCACCCTACCCCATCCTATCCCAGGGTGGATGGAAGGAGAGTGGAGGGTGCAGAGGTCAGATATTGCACACGGTCCATAGCATACTCCTGTATCCTGCATTCCGTACGCAGCAAACTCCTGAACCCAGCGCTCCATAAAACCAGTAATAAATGCAGTGACAATTATTTATGATAATAAATAGTGGACACATAGTCCTACAGATACGACCGGCCCTTTGAGGGAAACCATACTGCTAATGCGGCCCCCCGATGAATTTGAGTTTGCCACCCCTGCATTAAAGGGTTTGTAAAGGAATTTTTTTTTTTTATCTTAATAGCTTCCTTTACCTTAATGCAGTGTTGTTTTCATGTCCTCATTGTTCGTTTTTGCTCTCAAGTTTCTGTAATTCTTCTCTGATCTCCACACTTCCTGGTTGTCTGTTTCCTGATAACCACAGTACTTTCTGTGGTCACCAACTTCAAGGAGGTGTGATTACTGTGTGTCTAAAACCCCTCAGCACCAATCAGTTTCGTTTTCCAAACCATTACTGTCCTCTATTGGCTCTGTACAGCAGAGGCAGGAAACATGCAAAAACGAAACTAAAAACAGGTACATTATATGATTGATTTTTATCTATTTTTAATCGTTTTTAAAAGGAATCAGTTAACTATTATGTCTCTATACCCTGTAAAGTCATTTCAGCATAAAAAATGTTTATTTACAACTCCTTTAACTTTCTATTGACACTCCCAGCAGTTTGCATAAGGCAGTGTGAACTGCCTGCGAGTTAGGTGCGATGCGGGAACCTGCAGTGGATTTGCAGGGTTCTCCCATTGCATCAATGTAAACCAAGCCCAAACCCCAGGCAGATGTTTCTGTTTTTTCACCTTATTGCATCCTATGCTTTAAAGGTGAAAAAACAACTGTCGATTACTGCCACCCCCAGCTCCCCCATTTAACTTACTTGAGCACTGGAAAGTCCCACGTCGCGAACTGGGCGATTACGCCCCCCCCCCCCCCCCAAAAAAAAATCTGCGATTCTTTTTAATTGTATATTAAAGTGCATCAACAAACAAAATTGCAAAGGCAAACCCTTTCTCCAACTGAAAAGTCGCTGTGCAGTATATTATATATACCGTATTTATCTGCATATACCACGAACTTGTTTCCCCTTAAAATAAGGGGAAAATCATAGGTGTGCGCGATATACGCCGATACCCGCGCTGTGTTTGAACCTTGCCGCCGACATATACCGAGCGCAGTACACTCGGCTCCCCTCGCGGTCACGCCCTGTGCCGCCTCCTATGCGAGAGGAGACAAGCGTGGTCGAGCGTGCCCGAGTGTACTACGCTCAGTATATGTCGACGGCGGCGTTCAAACATAGCGCGGGAAGCGGGAATCGGCTCAGAAACAGCGCGGGAGAAGCAGGGAGCACACCACCGAGGCCGCAGATGGACGACAAGGCCGCCGATGGACGCCGGGCAAGACACCGACGAGGGGCATTCAAACTAAGTATTTTCTTTTTTCCTCAAATTTCCCTTCTAGGTTGGGGGTGCACGCTATACGGCAGTGCACGCTTTACCCCGATAAATACGGTACATTTATATTATCTGTCTAATGTACTACACACTAAACCTTTTTCTCCTTTGCATATCCTGGTTTTAGTCGTATTTAGTCGACTAAATCTCCAGTACATTTTAGTCGACTAAAATGTCCTATGTTTAACCACTTCCATACCAGGTACTTACGCAGCTTCCCGCCCAAGCCAATTTTCAGCTTTCAGCACTGTCGCACTTTGAATGGCAATTGCGCGGTCATGCTACACTGTACCCAAACAAAATTGGCGTCCTTTTTTCCCCACAAATAGAGCTTTCTTTTGGTGGTATTCGATTACCTCTGCGATTTTTTTTTTTTGCGCAACAACTAAAAAAAGGCTGAAAATTTGGAAAAAAAATTACGTTTTTATTTTTTTCTGTTAATTTTTTTGTAAATAAGTTTTCTCTTTCAATTACGGGCACTGATATGGCGGCACTAATGGGCACCGATGAGATGGCACTGATGGACATCGATGAGGTAGTACTGACGGGCACAGATGAGGTGGCACTGATTGGCGGCGCTGGTATGCGACACTGATGGGCACACATAGGCGGCACTGATGGGCACACATAGGCGGCACTGATGGGCACACATAGGCGGCACTGATGGGCACACATAGGCGGCACAGATGGGCACTCATGGGCGGCACTGATGGATACTTATGGGTGGCACAGATGGGCACTGATAGGTGGGCACTGGGCATGGATGGGCACTGTGGGGTGGCACTGATGGACACTGGGGTGGCACTGATGGACACTGGGGTGGCACTGATGGACACTGGGGTGGCACTGATGGACACTGGGGTGGCAGCACTGATTTTTGCCAGGTTGCCAGTCAGTGCCCATTTGTGGGCACTGACTGGCATCTTTTTTTTTCTTTATGCTTTTTTTTTTTTTTCTGTCATTTTTTTTTTTTTTGCCCACCCTGGTGCTCCAGGGTGGGCATCCCTGGTGGTCCAGTGTGGCGATCCGAGGGGGGGCTGCGCTGATAAACAATCAGCGCTAACCCCCCCTGTCAGGAGAGCCGCCGATCGGCTATCCTCTACTCGCGTCTGTGAGGAAGAGCCATCGACGGCTCTTCCTGTTTACATCGTGATCAGCCGTGGTTGGACACGGCTGATCACGTGGTAAAGAGTCTCCGCCGGAGGCTCTTTACCGAGATCGGAGATGCAGGGTGTCAGACTGACACCCCGCATCACCGATCGCCGCGATGCGCGCCCCCACGGGCGCGCGCGGCATGAAATCCTGCAGGACGTTCTAGAACGTCCTGTCAGGATTTCATAACCACTTCCCGGACGTAAATCGGCCATAGGCCGGGCGGGAAGTGGTTAAAGTCGACTAAAATGTACTGGAGTGCTAAAATTTGACTCTTGAGGGTACTTATGGATAGACCCTTTACCGCCCCGCACTGTAAAAATTCCAAAATAGCTGTGGGACTCTGCACCGAAAAGGAGCTTCCTACGCACCACTCGTTAAAGCGGAGCCAGACCTTCCTGTAAATCCAGCGTGTCTCCTTTCTGCTATTGAGGAGGGTGGAGATTAAGCTCTCTGAAAAACCCTTAGATTTTAGTATGCCCTCCTCAGTAGCCAGGCCGCTAACTTCCATTGGTGTACCTGTGGACAGAGGAGTGGACTCTGTGAGAGGAGATCCTCTTGAGGTGGCAGGAATAAGGGAGGTTCTACAGCTAGCCGTTTGAGAATTGAGAACCATGCCCATTTGGGCCAATGTGGTGCGATCAAGATCAGAGAAGTGTTCTCTATTTGAAATTTTCTCAAAACTGCCGGCAACAATACTGGGGGCGGGAAGGCATAGCATGTTGTGAAATGCCAGTTCTGGGTCAATGCATCCACCCCCAGCGCTCCCTTCCCTCTGCTTCTGCCGAAGCGTCTGCTATGTATGCGATTCATCGCAGAATCGTAGGGAAGCAAGATAAAATGGTTTCTTTGGCAGTCCCTGGTTAAATGTGCTCTTAAATCTTGGAGAGCCGATGTTCTAATTTGCGGGCCACAACTGTAACAACCATTTCTGGCTTTAAATTACCTATCGTAGAGTCCCAAGTTTTTTTTAGGAGGGAGTCTATTCTTTTGTCCATGACGTCAGCTAAAGCTCCCATGTCCTCAAATTCCAGATCTGTATGCCTGGAGACCTGGGAGAAAGCAGCGTCTAATTTGGGGCTTTTATTCCAAATGGACACGGGATCCTCAAAAAAAGGGAATCTTCTTTTTAGGGACCTAGAGAAAAAAGGGCTTCCTTTGGGGATCCTGCCATTCCTTTTTAACCGTTTCAACCAGTAAGTCATGTACTGGGAAGACTTTTCTTTTGTTCCCCCAGGCCCCTGTACATTTGGTCATGAAGTGTCAGGGGTTTCTTGTCCGCCTGAATACCGAGGGTTGTGTAAATTGTCCCCAAGAGGTCCTCTACCTCATCCAGGGACAATTTATATCTGGAGGGCTTCCTGGACTCACCGTCCTGGTCCTCTCCCTCTGATCCATCCTGAGAATCAGAGATGGCACTATCTGGTTGTGCTTGTTCCACCTCTGAAGGGCCTAAAGCCTACTCTGCCCTAGGTGCAGTGGCAGGTGCAGAGCCCTGAGCATGTGACGGGGTTGTATCCTGGGGGGCGGGATTAGTGGGGAGTTGACATTTTTCAAAAAGGATTTGAATGATGAAAAGGTGGACGATAGTTACTTTACAGAGTCCCCTAGAGCAGGGATATTCAATTAGCGGACCTCCAGCTGTTGCAGAACTACAAGTCCCATGAGGCATAGCAAGACTCTGACAGCCACAAGCATGACAACTAGAGGCAGAGGCATGATGGGATTTGTAGTTTTGCAACATCTGGAGGTCCGCTAATTGCATATCCCTGCCCTAGAGTGTCCCTACAGGAGGTGCACTTCATTTTTCAAGGGGCCCAACACATCTGTGCTGTGTACCCACTCCACCCCCAACACATCTCTGTACCCCCCCTCCACCCCACACTTTCACCCCATGGTCGCTCAGCAATCAATGTTGATGACAGTCTGCGGTCAGCATCTCCCCCTGCACCTCAGATCACTTCTGTTGCAGCTCACTATGCAGTGGTTGTCCATGCTCCTTGGGCTATATGTCCATCCAGATGGGCACCCCACCCCCAGAAGCTTGCGTCTGTCGTCAGCCTTTGCTCTATAGGAAAAGAGAGAGAGAGAGAGACTTGTAAAGCGCAACACATGCGAACTGAATCGCCTCTGGGTGCTGGATCCATTTCATGGGTAAGGAACCCCTTGACCGCAGAAGAGATGGGTTTTAATCTTTCTCCTGAAGGCCAAGTGGTCCGACTCCAGTCAGATGGTGGTTGGTAGTGCGCATTCCACAGGCGGGGTCCTTGGACTGCAAATCTTCGATCTCCTTTGGACTTGTATCTGGCTTTGGGTATCTGGAGGAGGTTTTGATTGGTGGATCGCAGAATGCGATTGGGGTTATGGGCTTTTATTTTTTCGCATTGATATTGGGGGGCGTTGCCTTGAATACACTTATGTATTAGGCAGAGTGCCTTGAAAGTGATTCTGTCTTATACTGGCAACCAATGAAGGGATCTCAGTGAAGGTGAGATTGATACCCATGTTTTTTTACCAGTCACTAGTCGAGCGGCCGTATTTTGAACGACTTGCAGACGAACGATTTGGTATTTGGGGAGTCCTAGATAGAGGGCATTTGCGTAGTCGAGTCTGGAATTGATGATTGTTCCCACCACGACTGCAATGTCCTCTTTCGGGATAAAGGGCGTGAGTCTGCGTAGTAGGCGCAGCAGATGGTGGGATCCGCTGACTACTGACCCCATTTGTGCATCCATTGTCATGTCGGTATCGAAAATGACTGAGACTTTTGACTTTGGTGCTAGGGGTGATAGTTTTACCCAGAATGGGTGGGGGAGTCCATGTTGACGCGGGGTGATTTTTCCGGTTAGCGTGAAACAGGAGAAGTTCTGTTTTCGAACCATTGAGTTTAAGATAACTGTTTGTCATCCAGTTATCTATTAGAGTGAGGCATTTCTCTAGTCCAAGAGAATGATCCTTTTTGTTGCAGATGCGGAAATACAGTTGTGTGTCATCTGCATAAGAGTGATAAAGTAACTTCTGGTTACTGATGATTTCAAAGAGAGGGCGAAGATAGATATTAAACAATACGGGCGATAAGGGAGATCCCTGAGGGACTCGCATGACACCGTACGTTTTTCAGAAGTGAAAAGACCCCAGTTTCACTATTTGTGATCCAAGAAGGAGGAGAACCAGGGTAAAACACCTTCAGCGACTCCGGCTACTTCAGCTAGCCTAGCCAGTAGTAGTCCGTGGTCTACAGTGTCAAAAGCTGCGTGATAGCTGGTGCCAGTATATCGGCATATTTTTTAAAGGGGTTTAGTGGGGGATGATATCGTTGGGTGCTGTGCTATTACGCAGAGTCCCGATGATGTTTTCAGTGGCATCGATGGAAATGGGTTTTAGAGTGAATTTTGGTGATTGCGGCGGATTTATGTGGGTATTAGGTTTGTGATTTGGGGGGGGGAGTTGGTGACGGTTCCATTTTGCTGAATACTTTCACGGATTTTTTTAATTTTATTAATGAAATAATCTGATAATTAGTTGCAAAATTCTTGTGAATCAGAATTGGGGGCCTCTAAACAAGCTGGATTCATAGTCTGAGTGACCAGCTTGAAGAGTTCTCGGGGGCGGTTACGGGCATTTGCGATGATGTTGGAGAAATTATTTTTTTTGGCCGTGAAGATTTCTTTGTGATATTTCTTTGTTATTATCTTGTAAATGGTGTGTTTATCTGAAGAGCACCTTTTCCACGCAGCTTCTGCTCTTCTACGCTCTTGTTTTAGCAACGTCAGCTGGTCATTAAACCAGCTGGAGTTGTTTTTCCGGATGCAAGTTTTGCGTTTTGGTGCTACTAAGTCAGCTGACTGTAGTAGCGCCTTGCTGATGGCGTCAAGTGTTTCTGTGGCTGTTTGTTTTTATTTTGTTCCCTAGTGTTGTTTTGAAGAGTTCCGAGTGGAGCTTCTTCTGATATCTAGTCCAGTGAGTTGTCATCGGTTTTGTCGTTTTTTTTTTTTGGGCTGGCATTTTTGGTGATTGTGAATTTGATGGCATGGTGATCGGTCCATGGTTGCGGCTCATTTCCCAGGACGTCAATTTCCAAATCTTGTTTGAAAATGAGATCGAGCGTATGGCCTGAGGCATGAGTGGGGCCTTGTATTAGTTGCTGCAGACCTAATCCTTCTAGATGGTCGATGAAGGCGTCGGCTACGGGGTCCAGCGAGGAGTTGGCCCAGAGGTTGAAATCCCCAAGCACCAAAAGGTGTTTGATGTTTAGGGTATATGTGGGGATGAATTCCGTCAACGACGTGAGAAGGTGCGTTTTTGGGCCTGGTGGTCTATAGCAAAGTAGCATATGGACCGTATCTTGGGGATTTGTTTGCAGCTGCAGAGTGAGGGTTTCCATGAATGGAAGCGAGTTTTGAAGGACTGGTTTGGTGATCGAGAGGTGAGTCTTGTGGATCACCGCCAGGCCCCCCCTCTTTGCCCCACTCTGTTTTGCATTTGAATGCGATAATTTGCTGGCACCAATTCTGTTAGAATGGTGTTGCAGTCGGCTGTGAGCCAGCTTTCTTTGATGAAGAGGCAGTCTAGATCGTGTTGAAGGATGAAATCATAGATTTCTTGTCGGTGTTTAACCAAAGCGTGTTGACCAAAGCGCATATTATGCGCTTGGGCTTGGGCACCTGCGCGTAGTTTTTGACTGTTGATCGCCGATTGATTCTCAACAGTCGCTCATTCCTTAGAGATTTTTTGGTGACAACTGGGAGTATAGAGGCAAATGGTTTTAGTTCCCGGATGGTTTCTGCAGAGTATTTTAGGTAACCCATGGTCGCAGAAAAAATGCTGAAGATCTCTTGCATGGAGACGTGCCCATTGTACTGCTGGTATTGAAGCCGTGATGAGGCCTAGAACTGATATGGCTGCCCTGATTGCAATTAGCAGGTTTGTCAGTCCCTTTTACTGCCTTTTGGACCGTCTTTATTTTTTCCTCTGGGAGGAAAATTCTTTTCTGTATGGAATTTATGGTATATCCCAGAAATGTTATTGTCTGGGACGGGATCATATTTGACTTTTCTTTGTTTATGATCCATCCGAGACTCTCCAAATCTTTTCTCGTCTTTTTTAGATCTTTCTCCAATAGATCCCTTGTTTTGGCAAATAGCAAGAGGTCTTCCAGGTATGGTACTATTGACATCCCCTTTACTTTGAGGGGTGCTAGGGCCTCTGCTATAATTTTTGTAAAATATCCTTGGTGAGGACAACAGCCTGAAAGGGAGGGCTCTGAACTGCAGATGTGAGATTGAGTCCTCCATCTTCACTGCTAGCCGTAGGTATTTCTGCGATGCTGGGGCTATAGGCACGTGCAGGTACGCATCCCTCAGATCTATGGATGCCAAAAAACAACCTGTCAGAAGATGTTTCAATGAAAAGATTGTGTCCATCCTGAATTTTTGTGTTTAGTATTGTTTAGTATTTTCAGGTTCAGCATTAAAACAGAATTTCCCTGATGGTTTCCTTACTAGAAATATGTGCAAATAGACTGTCACTGTTTTTTTTGTGGTTTAACCAGGAGGATGGAATAGTACCCCTGACTTTTCCCTCCCTCTTTGGGACCTCCAGGGTCTTTTATATTTATATGTACCCCGTCTCCTTTTTATCCTCGGCTTGTCTAAAAGCGCAAAAAATGTCCTTGCCCTCAGGAATCACTTTCTTCTTTTTTATTATGAAGGCCTTCTTATCAGCCGTTCTATCAAGTAAGGCTTCCAGATCAGGGCCAAATACCAAGTTCCCCTCAAAAGGCAACCCAGCAAATTTTGCCTTTGAGGCTGTATCCCCTGACCACGTTTTAACCCCTTAAAGCTCTACAAGCCGAGTTGACCAGGGCTGCGGATCTTGCCGACATTTTGATAGATTCGGCAGAGGCATCAACCATGTACCTTACAGCCTTCTGTAGTACGGGCAGCGTGTCTAGCAGGTCCTTGTGTGAAATTCCTGCTTCGATATGCGTTTTTAATTGCTCCAGCCAATGTTCCAGGCCACCACAGTTGATGCCATGGCTGGTTTTAAATTGGCAAGAGTTGAATCTCAAGCTTTTTTCAATAGGGAGTCTGCCCTCTTGTCCATGGCGTCTTAATACGCCCATGTCTTCGAAGGCCAAGTCTGTGTTCAGAAGGGAATCTTTGTTTAACCACTTAACGACCCCTTCACGCCGATATACGTCGGCAGAATGGCACGGCTGGGCACATCAACGTATATGTACGTTGTCCTTTAAGCCCAGCTGTGGGGTCACGGGCACGCTCCCACGACCCGGTCCGAAGCTCAGTGACTGCGGGACTCACGGACCTGATCGCCGCTGGAGTCCAGCGATCGGTCCCCGGAGCTGAAGAATGGGGAGAGCTGTGTGTAAACACGGCTTCCCCGTTCTTCACTGTGGCGGCATCATCGATCGTGTGATCCTTTTATAGGGATGACGTCACACCTACAGCCACACCCCCCTACAGTTGTAAACACACTTGACGTCACACATAACCCCATCAGCGCCCCCTGTGGTTAACTTCCAAACTGCAATTGTCATTTTCACAATAAACAATGCATTTTGAATGCATTTTTTGCTGTGAAAAATAACAATGGTCCCAAAAATGTGTCAAAATTGTCCAAAGTGTCCGCCATAATGTCGCAGTCACAAAAAAAAAAAACCTCGCTGATCGCCGCCATGAGTAGTAAAAAAAAAAAAAAATTGCCGTCCAAATAAAAATGCAATAAAACTATCCCCTATTTTGTAAACGCTATAAATTTTGCGCCAACCAACCGATAAACGCTTATTGCGATTTTTTTTTACCAAAAATAGCCTAAACTGAGGAAAAAAATTTTTTTTATATATTTTTGGGGGACATTATAGCAAAAAGAAAAAATATTGAATTTTTTTCAAAATTGTCGCTCTATTTTTGTTTATAGCGCAAAAAATAAAAACCGCAGAGGTGATCAAATACACCCAAAAGAAAGCTCTATTTGTGGGGAAAAAAGGACGCCGATTTTGTTTGGGCCGGAATTACCATTGGGCTTGACTGGGCTCAAAAATAAATAATGTTGAGAGAGATAGAATATATATATATATATATATATATATATATATATATATATATATATATATATATATATATATATATATATATATATATATATATATATATATATATATATATATATATAATTTATTATCATCATTAAAGGGCCCGGAGGTCTCCAGGCCCATCCCCCCCCCCTTTTTTTTATAAATGTTAAAAAAAAAAATTTAAAGGCCCAGAGGTCCCCGGATGGCAACCTCCCTTTTTTTTATGTATTTTTTATAAATGTTTATTTTTTTTTATTTTATTAAAAGGGCCCAGAGGTCCCCGGATGGCTACCCCCGCTTCTCAATTTGCGGCAGCCCCCCGCTTCTCAATTTCAGGCGGCAGCACCCCCCCTCCCCCGTTCTCTGCTCCAGGGGGCCCATGCCTTAACCACTTAACCCCCGGACCATATTGCTGCCCAAAGACCAGAGTACTTTTTGCGATTCGGGACTGCGTCGCTTTAACAGACAATTGCGCGGTCGTGCGACTTGGCTCCCAAACAAAATTGGCATCCTTTTTTTCCCCACAAATAGAGCTTTCTTTTGGTGGTATTTGATCACCTCTGCGTTTTTTATTTTTTGCGCTATAAACAAAAATAGAGAGACAATTTTGAAAAAAATGAATATTTTTTACTTTTTGCTATAATAAATATCCCCCAAAAATATATAAAAAAAAAAATTTTTTCCCTCAGTTTAGGCCGATACGTATTCTTCTACCTATTTTTCGTAAAAAAAAAAAAAATCGCAATAAGCGTTTGATTGGTTTGCGCAAAAGTTATAGCGTTTACAAAATAGGGGGAATTTTTATGTCATTTTTATTAATATATATTTTTTACTAGTAATGGCGGCGATCAGCGTTTTTTTTTCCGGTATTGCCACATTATGGCGGACACTTTTGACACATTTTTGGGACCATTGGCATTTTTATAGCGATCAGTGCTATAAAAATGCATTGGATTACTATAAAAATGCCACTGGCAGTGAAGGGGTTAACACTAGGGGGCGGGGAAGGGGTTAAGTATGTCCCTTGTGTGTTCTTACTGTGGGGGGGGGGGGGGATGGGGGGGTGGCCTCACATGGGGAAACACTGATCCTCTGTTCATACATTGTATGAACAGAAGATCAGCATTTCCCCTGCTGACAGGACCAAGAGCTGTGTGTTTACACACACAGCTCCCGTCCCCTGCTCTGTACCGAGCGATCGCGTGTGCCCGGCGGCGATCGCGCCCGCCGGGCACACGCACGGGAGTCGGGGCGAGCGGGGGCCCCTAGTGGCGTCTGGGAGAGAGGACGTTATACTACTTGCTCTCGCCCAGCAGAGCCAACTTGCCGACGTAGAACGGCGGTGCGCGGTCGGCAAGTGGTTAAGCTGTGCAAGGGGCCCCAAAATTCCTGATGGCGGCCCAGCGCATACCTCCCAACACGCACGGATTCTGCGGGACTTTCCCGCACAGACAGCTTCTTCCCGCAGTCCCGCGAAAGGGTTAATTTTCCCGCACTGCAAGAGGAGGCAGCACGGAAGCAGGAGGAACCGGAGCTGTGTGTGGAGGACTGTGGCTGCTTAAGGGAAGAATGCCGACAGCCGGGCTGACAGTCTGTCGGCACAGATGAGAGGCACTCCCCCCCCCCCCCCCGTTCAACAACCCCCCCCCCCTGCTCAACAACTTTAATGCGCCCCCCCCGCTCAACAACTATGATCCCCCCCCCCCCTCGCTCAACATCTTCGATCCCCCCCAATTCTCGGCTCCAGGGGGCCCCTTCAACACTCAAGCCCAGGGGCCCCCACCACCCTAAGTCCTGCCCTGACGACCACGCAATTGTCAGTTAAAGCGACGCAGTGCCGAATCGCAAAAAGGGGCAAGGTCCTTTAGCTGCATTTTGCTCCGGGTCTTAAGTGGTTAAAAGATTTAGAGAAGAAAGGGGTCCTCTCTGGATCCTTCCATTCTCTTTTCACTGTTTCAGATAAAAACTTAGGCACTGAGAATACCTGGTGTTTCACTTCCCTCCCATGCCCTGGAATATTTTGTCGTGCAAGGACAGTTGAGCCTTGTCCTCTCTGATGTTTAAAGTTGTGTGTATAGTTTTTAATAAATCATCCACTTCCTCTAAAGACAATCTAGAACGTGAAGAAGAAACTTATTTTTCTTCATCTTCCTCTTCCTCAGAACTTGGGGAAGCACTTTTCTCTTCATCCTCTGATTCACTGACCTCTCTGGGTGCAGAAGTACTTGGACGAGAACAGGATGGCGATTGCCTCTACTGTTTGGCTGAGCCGCCGAGCGTTTATCCAGAAAGGAACGTAACGACTCAAGCGTGTCCGCTAGTTCCTTTCGGAAAGATATCAACAAACGCCTGGGGAATGCCCAGGAAAAAAACCAAGCCTACTTACTGACCAGCTCGCAGACAACCGATTAACCTAACAGTATGCGTTAAAAACAGGGGTTTTGTTCGCACGCATTTGCAAACGCATGCGTGAGCCACAGAGCCACGTCACGGCACACTTTCAGAAAGGGCTTAATAGCTCTACTGGTTGAGTAGCAGCTGTAGCCAAGGCAGTTTCCTCTGTAACCAGATCTGCTATACAGGTCTTGCATAATGCTTTCGGCCATGATTCCCTAAGCATGTTTTTGCAAGACGGACATTTCCTCTTAGGAGGAGGGGGAGCAATGTTTGTTGTTTTCTTTGGTTTTAGCCTGAAATATACCAACACAATTCCATTTTTTAGAAAAAAAGAACTTTTTAAAACATACATGATTACTTTAGCAAGAATCTAACCAGCTGACAAAAACAAAGTGCTAACCCCTTTTAGCTCTTGCACAGCTCTCCTAGCGTCTCTCCCCACTGAGTCACTATACTACATACAAACGCAGTCTCCCTAGTACAGTTTAACAAGGAGAGTGGTGCAGGCTCCCCTCATTCCCCCCCAGGGGAGTAAGTGAGGGACAACAAATACAGGACCCTAGGATAAGATACAGGGACCTCTGCCCCGGCTTACCTGAAACTGACTGGTGTTAGTGGTTCCTGCCACTGCCGCTTGGTCCTCTTCCATACTGCTGAGTCCTTTAGTGCAGGTGTTCCGTGCATGCCCATACAGGCAGTCCCATTTATGTCAATTGGGATGCAACGGCTGCAAAGGCATAGCCGTTGTTCCCAATCTGACATCCGTGTGGGTACATGACCTCAAAACGCAGATAGTGTGAGGTCAGGGACATGCATACGGACCTACATGGTTGTAAAATTGGGAGCAGCGGCTCTGTTCGTGCAGTTGCTACATCCCAAATGACATGAATGGGACTGCCTGCAAGGGGATGCACGGAACACCTGTGTATACCTGTAAAGTTACGCTGTGTATGCATGTAAACAAGGCCTTAGGCCCGCTTCACACAAGCAGACCAATCGGGTCTGCCTGTCCGTTTTTCAGGTGGGCCCAATCGGACCACCCATTGTTCTCTATGGAGAGGATGAAGTAAATGGACATGTGTCCGTTTACACCCGCCTGCATTCGATCTAGTCCTGTCCGCTAAAAAAAAAAAAAAAAAAATTATAGTAAAGTTGGTCCAATGTTTTTGCATAATGTGAAAGATGAAGTTACGCTGAGTAAGTAATCTAACATGTCACCCTTCAAAATTGCGCACGCTCCTGGAATGGCGTCAAACTTTAAAAATCCCCATAGGCGACGCTTTAAATATTTTTACTGGTTACATGTTTTTAGTTACAGAGGAGGTCTAGGGCTATAATTATTGCTCTCGTTCTAAAGTTCGCAGAGATACCTCACATGTGTGGTTTGAACACCGTTTTCATATGTATGCGAGCACACGGGTACAGGAGAGCTTTAAAAAAAAAAACTATTGTTCATTTGACCTCATTTACTTTAGTTTGACATGTTTTCCCCCCAAAAATAAATTTTTTTGATAACTTTTATTCCTATTGCAAGAAATTTAAACATCCCTTGTAAGAGGAATATGGCATGACAGGTCCTCTTTACAGTGAGATATGGTGTAGGGCAGTGGTCTCCAAACTGTGGCCCAAGGGCCGAATGTGGCCCTTTGCTTGCCATTATCTGGCCCATGGAGCAATATTTAAATTGACTGACACCAATGATGGGGAACCATTCCATCAACTACTACTGACACCATCAATGAAGTACTAATCTCCTCATTGATATCAAGAATGGGTCACTATTTCTCTCATTAAAACTAATGATGGGCACTGGTGCCGAGGCATTTTCTACCTTCACTAGGCACAGTCTGGCCCCCCTAAAGCCTGGAGGAAAGTAAACTGGCCCTTTGCTTAGAAAGTTTGGAGACCCCTGGTGTAGGGAATCGCTGGCTGAAAAAGCCGATATCTGAATGATGCCTGTAGCTGCAGGCATCATTCAGATATCCCTGCACAAATTCAAGGACGTTATATGATGGCAAGGAAGTGGTAAAAATAAAATAAAAATTTAAAACACAAAGTTGTTCATTTATACAATATTTCTAACACATAGCATGTACATACCAAAAATGACACCCCAAAATAGATTCTCCTACTCCTCCTGAGTAGGGCGATACCACATGTGTGAGACTTCCACAGCCTGGCCACATACAGAGGCCAAGTATGGCAGAACATGGCAGAGTATGGCAGAGTATGGCTGGGTATCGCAGAGTATCACCGCGTATGGCAGGGTATTGCAGAGCATGGATGGATCTCTCCCCCTCTCCTACTGTACAGATCGGTACAGAGAGAGAAGAGCGGAACTGGCATGACATGATGCCGGTTTGTTTACAAGTGATCCATTCTGGGAGGACGTCAATGTACGCCCTTTCAGAGTTAACAAACCGCCCTGTAGCCGTTATTCGGCTATGGGCTGGTTGTTAAGTGGTCCCAGAAGTAACCAAACAGCAGAACCGGAATAGGAAGAGGCGGATTAGGAAGACTGCATAGCAACAGCGGGTTTCTGGTAAAAAATATATTTTTCAATGTTTTTTCTCTTTATTTCAAAGAAAATTTTTATGTATAAATGTTTGTTAGGGTGGACCAGTAGCGACTGGTGCTCAAATTTTTTTGGGGGGCACAAACAAACAGAAAAAAAAAAACACACACACACACACACCAATTGCTGCCACTGTATTCATCAAACGCTGCCAGTATGTCCCCTCAAATGCCGCCAGTTTGTGTCCCCAATTGACGCCAGTTTCCCCCCAGCACTTACCTTCCTCGGGTCAGCGCTGTCCTCCCCCACGCTCCCTCGATGTCTTCTCCCGCTCTCGATGACGCTTAAGCCAATCAGGTGACCGGTAACCAGACTATTAAAGGGCCCAGAGGTCCCCAGGGCCCTGAATGGCAACCCCCCTTTTTTTTTTTTATAAAATGTTTATTTTATATATATATATTTTTTTTATTTTATTTTATTAAAGGGCCCAGGGGTTTCTTTTATTTTTATTAAAGGGCCCAGATGGCAACCCTCCTTTTTTTGTAATTTCTTTTAAAAAAAAAATATATATATATATTTATATATATTTTTATTTATTATTAAAGGGCCCAGAGGTCCCCAGATGGCAACCCCCCCTTTTTTAAAAATAAATAAATATATATTTTGTATTTCTTTTTTTATTAAAGGGCCCAGGATGGCTACCCCCCCCTTTTTTTTATATATATTTTTCTTTATTTCCTCTTTTGTAAAGGGCCCCCCCGCTTCTCCATTTTAGGCGGCAGCAGGACAGGACCCCCCCACCCCCTGGTTCTCTGCTCCAGGAGGGCCCATACCTGAAGCTGTGTAAGGGGTCCCATAATTCCTGATGGCGGCCCTGGGACAATACATAGCTTCATTCAATGCATGAAGCTATGTATTGTTGATTGATGGGTGCAGGAGGAGAGAGGGGGCGGCGCTCCTGCGCCCACTATGGACGCACCGCTACTGGGGTGGACCTCCGCTTTAAAGTGTTTGTAAAGGCTGAATTTCAGTTTTTTTACCTTCATGCCTTCTATGCATGAAGGTAAGACCTCCAGTGTGCAGCTCCCCCCTCAGCCTGCTAATACTTACCCGAGACTCTCCCTCCTGATTGGCTGAGAAGCAGGAGTAGGACTGAGCTGTGCTTTTTGTGTCTCACGGACACAAAGAGCCGGCTTGCTATGGGGGCACTCAGCAAGGGGGAGGGGCATTGGAAGGGACCCAAGAAGAGGGGGGGGGGGGGGATCAGGGCTCCTCTGTGCAAAACCACTGCACAGAGCAGGCAAGCATGGCATTATTTTTTAAAAATAAAAAGTTTCCCTTTACAGTCACTTTAAGACAGCATTATGCAATCAATCCAGATCCAAAAAAAAACGGTGTCAATGAGCCCTTAAGTGACCTTTCCAAGGTCAATCATGTGACAACAACCTGATACACACGAGAATGCAGGCTGGTTTGCAATACATTTGTATGGGCAGCAGGTGGTTCTCTGATGCAACTTCAGTGTGATGGTTGCAGCTCTAACAAGACATTTAAAGAACTGACACAAGGATTATTCCCAGGTTTTCCAGAAAGGAAAGCTCACAGCATTCACCTACTCACCATTTTGGAAAAATCTCTGTTATAGAGCGATGAGATCAGCCCCCTGCTACACACAGAGCTGCTTGTGAGTCTGGCTGTACGTCTAACAAACAGGAAGCTGCACATGGCTGATCCACCGCCTCTTCAACTGATTATATGATGCCAGGGCACGCTGATCACTGTGATCTGACTACTGCACACAGCTTACTGCATGTACTGCTCCTGGTATCCTTCCTATGACTATCATCAACACATAGACACAGGACACGGTGCGTGCAGATCAGGGGAGGGGCCACACTGACAGAAGGAAGTCCTATCTCCAACACGATGTTTGCACCATTTCCATAGTGTCCCTGATTTCAAGGGAGTGTCCCTGATTTGGAGCAATGTCCCTCTGCCCCTCTTTCCTCCTTATTTGTCCCCCATGTTGGTCTGATCTATATAGATGTATATAAAATGCACTTTTTATCTATCAAAAGTGTTTTCCAGCGCTA
Source organism: Rana temporaria (assembly GCF_905171775.1). Classification (NCBI taxonomy): domain Eukaryota; kingdom Metazoa; phylum Chordata; class Amphibia; order Anura; family Ranidae; genus Rana; species Rana temporaria. Next base: position 297,396,701 of record NC_053491.1, read on the forward strand.
AACCTTTCATCTGATTTCTAAATTGCTGCATTTGTAAATTTCAAAAGCCAATATAAGAGAATAGAAGTGGGGAAAAAAAGCACTTGTGGGTCTACCAATTTTTTTTTTTTTTTACAATTCTCCATTAACCACTTGCTTACTGGGCACATATACCCCCCTCCTGCCCAGGTGAAATTTCAGCTTCCGGCACTGCGTCGCTTTAACTGACAATTGCGCGGTCGTGCGACGTGTTTCCCAAACAAAATTTACGTCCTTTTTCCCCCACAAGTAGAGCTTTCTTTTGGTGGTATTTGATCACCTCTGCGGTTTTTATTTTTTGCGCTATAAACAAAAAAGTAAGACAATTTTGAAAAAAAATACAATATTTTTTACTTGTTGCTATAATAAATATCCCAATTTAAAAAAAAAACATTATTTTTTTCAGTCTAGGCCGATACGTATTCTTCTACATATTTTTGGTAAAAAAAAAATCGCAATGAGCGACTGGTTTGCGCAAAAGTTATAGCGCCTACAAAATAGGGGACAGAATTATTTTTTTTTATTATTTTTTTTTACTAGTAATGGCGGCGATCTGCGATTTTTATTGGGACTGCGACATTATGGCGGACACATCGGACACTTTTGACACATTTTTGGCACCATTCACATGTATACTGTGATCAGTGCTATAAATATGCACTAATTACTGTATAAATGTGACTGGAATTGAATGGGTTAACACTAGGGGGTGAGGAAGGGGTTAAATGTGTACCCTGCATAGTGTTCTAACTGTGGGGGAAGGGAGGTGACCGATCTGTGTCCCTATGTACAAGAGACACAGATCGGTCTCCTCTCTCCCTGACAGGACATGAAGCTCTGTGAGAGCCGGCAATGAGAAATGATCTCATATGTTTACATATGAGATCATCTCTCATTGGCCGCACAGATCGCCTACCAAACGGCCACTCCGATTGGCCGTTCACGGCGATCTGTGATTGGCTGTGTCCAAGGGACACGGGCAGCACAGAGTTTCCCCGCTGCGCGCTCGGACGTCAATTGACGTCCTGTTGGATTTTCAGGTCCGCGCTGTAGCCGTCATTCGGCTATAGCGCGGGCCTCAGGTGGTTAAGGGGGTGTGGCCAGGGGTGTGTCCTATGCCTGCATTCTTTTGCTGATAGTTGTCCCTCATTCCCATCTCAAAAAGTTGGGAGGTATGCATTTTATCCATACACATATAACTAAAAACCATTTCTATACAATTATAAATAAACGACACACCTTTTTGTACACAAAGTTATGGAGGAGCAGCGTAGAATAAATATAAATCAAGGCATCTGAAAACATATAATGTCAGTAACATGGATTAGTCCAGCATATGCAGTCAGGGCTGGCGCAAGGATTTTTGACACCCTATGAGAAACCTAATTTTGCTGCCCCTGGCTCTTCCCCTGATTCCACCCCCATTGCCCTTGACCATGTATACGGTGGCGGAGGTGGAGATTTTTGCGGCACCTCTTCGCCTATTTCTTCAGCCGTGGTCTGCAGGTCCACACCTGCGCCTCTAGACCCAGTCTAAAGAAAAAAATAATGGTGCTACGCCAGCTGTGGTCCATGGGGCATATCCACAAAAAGCCGGCGCAACTTAAAAAATCCCATTTAAGTTACACTGCCTTAAAATTTCTACCTAAGTGCCCGATCCACAAAGCACTTACCTAGAAATTTCAGGCTGTGTAACTTAAATCCGGCCGGCGTAAGGCGTTCCTCTTCATCAGGGGGCGATTCCCATTTAAATGAGGCGCGCTCCCGCGCCGGCCGTACTGCGCATGCGCGAAGTTACGTTACGCCGAGTTTTGTGGATCGCGCCGGGTAAAAAAAAGTTGCGTCGGAAAAAAAAAAATAAAAATTGACAGCGTCGCTCGGCATGCATTCCTGAGGGAGAACTCCATGCCAATTTTCAAAGAAAAAAACGGCATGGGTTCCCCCCCCAGGAGCATACCAGGCCCTTAGGTCTGGTATGGGTTGTAAGGAGACCCCCCCCCTACGCCGAAAAATCGACGTAGGGGGTCCCCCTACAATCCATACCAGACCCGTATCCAAAGCACGCTACCCGGCCGGCCAGGAATGGGAGTGGAGACGAGCGAGCGCCCCCCCCCCCGAGCCGTACCAGGCCGCATGCCCTCAACATGGGGGGGTTGGGTGCTCTGGGGCAGGGGGGCGCACTGCGGGCCCCCCCACCCCAGAGCACCCTGTCCCCATGTTGATGAGGACAGGACCTCTTCCCGACAACCCTGGCCGTTGGTTGTCGGGGTCTGCGGGCGGGGGCTTATCGGAATCTGGGAGTCCCCTCAAATAAGGGGGCCCCCAGATACCGGCCCCCCACCCTAAGTGAATGGATATGGGGTACATCGTACCCCTACCCATTCACCTGGAGGCAAAGTGATAGTTATTAAACACACAACACAAGGGTTTTTAAAATCATTTATTAGTCTGCTCCGGAGGCCCCCCCTGTCTTCTTTAGCTCTAATACCAGGGGGGGCTTCTTCTTCCGCTCTCCGGGGGGGTCTTCTCCACTCTCCGGGGGGGCTTCTTCTTCCGCTCTCCGGGGGGGTCTTCTCCGCTCTCCGGGGGGGGCTTCTTCTTCCGCTCTCCGGGGGGGTCTTCTCCGCTCTCCGGGGGTCTTCTTCTATCTTCGCCGCTCTCCGCTGTTGACTCGGCGCACCCCGGTTCTTCTCCAGCTGTCCGGTGCCTTCTCCTTCAGCGCTGGCTGCCTGCTATCTGCGTGTGTTAGCTCAGTTACTAGCAGGCAGCCAGCACGGTCTTCTCTGACGTCATCTTCTTCTCTTCTCTTCTTCTCCCTTCTTCCGATGTTGACCCGACGCCTCTTCTCGCTGCAATGATGGAAGCGCGCCTTGCATCCGATTTATATAGGCCTCACCGTCCCATCATGCTCCGGTAGGTACCCACGTGGAGTACCTACCCACGTCAACAGCGGAGAGCGGCGAAGATAGAAGAAGACCCCCGGAGAGCGGAGAAGACCCCCCCGGAGAGCGGAAGAAGAAGCCCCCCCCGGAGAGCGGAGAAGACCCCCCCGGAGAGCGGAAGAAGAAGCCCCCCCCCGGAGAGCGGAGAAGACCCCCCCGGAGAGCGGAAGAAGAAGCCCCCCCTGGTATTAGAGCTAAAGAAGACAGGGGGGGCCTCCGGAGCAGACTAATAAATGATTTTAAAAACCCTTGTGTCGTGTGTTTAATAACTATCACTTTGCCTCCAGGTGAATGGGTAGGGGTACGATGTACCCCATATCCATTCACTTAGGGTGGGGGGCCGGTATCTGGGGGCCCCCTTATTTGAGGGGACTCCCAGATTCCGATAAGCCCCCGCCCGCAGACCCCGACAACCAACGGCCAGGGTTGTCGGGAAGAGGTCCTGTCCTCATCAACATGGGGACAGGGTGCTCTGGGGTGGGGGGGCCCGCAGTGCGCCCCCCTGCCCCAGAGCACCCAATCCCCCCATGTTGAGGGCATGCGGCCTGGTACGGCTCAGGAGGGGGGGGGGCGCTCGCTCGTCCCCACTCCCATTCCTGGCCGGCCGGGTAGCGTGCTTTGGATACGGGTCTGGTATGGATTGTAGGGGGACCCCCTACGTCGATTTTTCGGCGTAGGGGGGGTCTCCTTACAACCCATACCAGACCTAAGGGCCTGGTATGCTCCTGGGGGGGAACCCATGCCGGTTTTGATTTTACAAATTGCCGTGGAGTTCTCCCTCAGGAATGCATACCAAATGCCGACGCTAGAATTGGCGGGAATCCAAGTCGGATCCCCGTCACCTCTATGACGCGATCGCTTGAATGTGCTTTTACAAGGTGTTACTAACTTTACACTTTGTAAAAGCAGCCCTAATTTTACACTTGCAAACTAAAACTTACGGCGAAAAAACGAAGCTGAAAAGCTTTGTGGATCGCCGTAAGTGCTAATTTGCATACCCGAAGCGGCATTTCGACTCGAAATGCCCCCAGCGGCGGATGCGGTACTGCATCCTAAGATCTGACAGTGTAAGTCCCTTACACATGTCGGATCTTCTGCCTAACTTTGGAAAACTGATTCTGTGGATCAGTTCCAAAGTTAGAACCAGGGATACGACGGCGTACGCCGGCGTATCCCTTTTGAGGATCTGGCCCCATATGTATATGGACAGGCGAGGGAAGAGCAGCCCCCAGTTCCAGCTTCACCGAACTGCCAGGTTTCCGTGCCCAAGAACGAGTCAGCATGACCCACAATTATCTCTGTGAGAGCTACCAATCAGGACTGGAGGCGGGCCTGCTGGAAAACTTCATTGAAGCTTTCTTTGACAGTCGCTTCTCCTGATTGCGACCCTGGTGGGGAACATCAGCAGACCAGTGGCTGTGGCTGCACCCTAGGCGGCTTCCCAGTTTGCCTAGATGCAGTGTAATGTCAGTAACATGGATCAGACCTGGATGTGCAGTGTAATGTCAGTAACATGGATCAGACCTGGATGTGCAGTGTTATGTCAGTGTAGCGCCTGTGTACTTTCAGTCCAGGTGCAATCTTAAATTTAGAGGGGGATGAGTTACTTTGCTCTCATCCAGTTAAAGTGGAGTTCCACCCATAAATAGAACATTACATCAGTAGTTTTAAAAAAATGTCATTAGTCCTTTAAGAAAAAAAAAAAATTTTTTAGATGGCTTCAAAGTGTTGTTGCTAGGCACAATAGTTAATCTTCCCTCTTCCTGCACCTAGGTCCTTAAGCTTCCTAACGTACACCGCAAAGACTCCTGGGAATGTAGTGGGTGTAACTTTCCAGGAGTCTGTGCACTCCCCAGTCTCGAAGAATCATGTGACTTGGACAGTACAGGTGCTAAAACCTGATCTGAAACCTATTACACTGCTTGTGCATTACTGAGCATGTGCGAGATCTGCAAGGCTGAAATTTAGGAAGTCATACAGTCTGGCTTCATGATGCCCACACTTAAGATGGCCCCAGTCAATTTCTATTTTATAAAGTGTCTAAATGCTGTAACAACCTAACAAAACTGATCTTAGTTTACAGACTAACTGTACTAGAATACATTAAGCTTGTGTATTACAGGGGTATTTATATTTAAAAAGTGAAATTGTGTCCGGAACTCCGCTTTAATCTGTGTAAATTGGGTTTCTGCTCTAGCTGGGCTGTACTGCCAGTTCATTCTGTGTTCCAGAGATACCTTTCCATCTCTGGGCGACAGGTGCCAGCAGCCAATCAGAGGAGTTTCTCCCTCGCGGGGCATGCTGGGGGAGGGTACTTCTAGGGCAGACGCCATTTTTTGGGGAGTTCTGTTCTGGTTCCGGGTGCGGCACCCACCCTCAGGGTGTGCGCACATCACGGGCCCCGGCGATATGGCCTATCAGGCCGGGGCGCACGTGCTACACGGTGTCCTTGGTTCCGGGACCATGATGACCCGGAGCAACTGAAGCTGTGGCGGGGGCCCCAGTCATCTACCGGGTCCCCACATTTCTGAAGAAGATCCCAAGCGAGTTGTGCTGTTCGGTGGGGAGTCAATCTGAGGTGAGCTCGGCTATCCAACAGGGCCTAGACAATCCATCGGGGATCAAGGTGACCAGACATTGACAGTTTGTTTGATGGCAACCTGTCAGTCGGTAACCATTTGAGAGACTACCTGAGGGAGATTCAGGCACTAATTTATCAAGGAGGATCTACCTCGCTACCTATGTTCTGGAGAAGGGGCCTGTGGCAGAGGTCCCGTTCTGACCCGTCAGTTCTATTAAGTCTGTGGCAGAGACTTATTTTCTTCTCAAGTTCCGAGTGATACCCTGGCTGCCAGGTCGGTGTGAAAGGCCTGTCCAGGTACACTATACCCCCGCATCTGAGGGGGGACGTAAGTAAAGTGTTATTTGAAGCAGGACTGCTTCTGTTCTATCCAAGCCTGAATCTGCAACTTCTCCTCTTCACCCATCTTTCTCTATCTACCTCAAGTTCACTGTTTGCTGTGTTGGGCGAGAATAAAAGCACAGAAAAAGACACCTCGCTGTTTGGACAATCCGTCATTGCTCATCATCCTTATCATACCCCTAGACGCTCACAAAGGTAACACGCTATCCCAAATCTATCCAGTGGCTCCTGCGGGGGTAGCGCTACATCAGTAACATGGATCAGACCTGGATGTGCAGTGATATGTCAGTAACATGGATCAGACCTGGATGTGCAGTACAATGCCAGTCAGGGGCCTTCTCTCCAGCCACCCCCTCTATGACTAATGGATAGATTTATGCATTGCATGAATCTATCCATGGCCGCCACTGCCATCCCCTATTCAGGCATCCAGCCCCTTTTGAGTCCCCGGGAGCCTGAATTACAGCGGCTTCAAAAAAGGTGGACTTGGAGCGCAGAGCATTGTGCTCGCAGTCCACCCAGATGTGTTAGAAAAGCAAATTAATATTTGCTTTTCTAACACTGAACCACCTCTCAGCCAATCAGGTAGCACGTCAGGGATCCCGTAGCTCCAGTAGCCGATTCACGCTACGACGCATGCGCGTGCCTATGCGCGGCGCGCGCATGCGCCCCTCTGCGTTCCAGCATGGTTGCGTTCTATGGCGCGTGCGCGGGCACGCGCCTGCGCGCGCACCTACACGCACGTCCACCAATCAGGGCATAACCCAGCCTATTTAAACCAGCCCCAAACCTATGGTGGGTTGCTGGTTTGTTGTCAGCTTATCCTGTTTGAAGAAACCTTTGAAAACCTGAAACCTTGACCTGTTGACCCGGATTGGACCTGACTATTCTACGCCTTCTCCTGCACTTGACCCTTGGCTTGTTTCATCGGACCCGCTGCTGTCTTTATCCCTTTTTGACCTCTGGCTTGTTATTTGGACTTCCTACCTTCCGTAACCCCTGACCATTTGGCTTGTTTCCTGGATCTGCTTTTGTCCTGACATTGAACTGGCTCTCAGCCTCTTGGACTCTGTTTGCATCTGAAATCACTGCCTACACCTGCCACAGCCTCGCTGTTGTCCCCAAACCAAGTCTTCAGTGATCTACCATCAAACCATCTCCTAATGCTGGTAACCGGTGCCTCCTTGTGCCCCTCCTCGCTGTCTCCATCTCCAGGGAGTGAGGTGCACAGAGTCGCAAAGGTAGCCGCCCTCGGCATCTCTGCCTCGGTGAGTACTTATATTAACAGTTTCTGACAGTACAAACCAGCCAAAAGATGTCCAAAGGCCGACAGGGCACGCTCGCCTTTCGAGACCCTGTGCCAACAGGTCTCGGCGCTTATGGAAGCGGTACAGAAATTGCAGAATGGTTACTTACAAGTCGATGGTCGCCTTCAACAGCTGGTCCCTCCGCTACAGCCACGGCTCCCACCATTGGGGCCTCACCCTGAACCTAGAGTCCCGACTCCGGAGCGATTTACAGGCGATCGCAGAAAGTACCGCTCCTTCAAAAATGCCTGCACTCTATATCTCATGCTGCAGCCTAGAACTTTCTTTTCTGAAGCAGTAAAAGTGGGCTTCGTCATATCTCTTCTTTCCGAAGAACCACAGGCGTGGGCACATGGCCTCATGGAACAGAGAAGCCCAGTACTAGATACACTTGATTCTTTTTTTGAACAAATGGCCAAACTTTATGATGAACCGCAACGCACCGCTACAGCTGAAACCATTCTTCACAACCTTTGCCAAGGTAGGAGACCAGTAGAAGACTACACAGCTGAGTTTCGGAAGTGGTCAGCCGATACCGGCTGGAATGAAGCAGCATTAAAATATCAGTTCCGGCAGGGACTTTCGGAAGCTCTCAAAGATGAGCTGGCCAGAACTGAAACCCCCGCTACACTGGAGGACTTAATTCAAGCTGCTACCCAATTGGATCGACGTCTACGGGAACGGCACTCTGAGCGCTTCCAAACATCCCGTCCAACCTGGACTCCTCCGAGACCAGTCCCAATGCATACCCCTCTTCCAGCTTCCTCTTCCAATCCGGTCCCTGACCCGGAACCCATGCAACTTGGTCTGGTCCGTCCTCCTCTCACCTCTGAAGAAAGGCAACGCAGGCGTCAAGCCAACCTGTGCCTGTATTGTGGAGCCTCCGGTCACTTCCTTCGCACTTGTCCGGTGAGACCCAGTAAGTGTGCACCCAAACTCGCTCCCAACTGCCGTGTTGTCAGTGCTCCACAGTCTTACCTTACTCTTTTTGTCTCTCTACAGCTACCGGAAGGGGTAACCCGATTGCCAGCGATCATTGATTCAGGCGCTTGTAGTAGCTTCGTGGACTCTGACATTGCTCGGAAGCTACATTTTCCCCTTCATCCAAAGGATCATTATCTACAAGTACGCCTGGCCGATGGCTCACTCCCCCGCTCATGACTAGTTACCCAACAGACTGATCCTGTTTTGGCCATCACTGATTCTGGACACCAAGAACTCCTACAGTTGGACTTAATTTCATCTCCTATTTTCCCTATTATTTTGGGCCTTCCCTGGCTACAGACTCACCAACCTCATATCGATTGGGGTGGTAAGGAGGTCAACTTCGTGTCATCCTACTGTTCTCAAAACTGCCTCACATCAGTTACCACCACCTGTTCAACCGTCACTGCCACATCAGAGAACCTCCAACACGTCCCTCCGGCATACCTAGAATTTGCAGACGTATTTGACAAAAAACAAGCCGACCGCCTGGCCCCTCACAGGCCTTATGATTGCCCTATCGATCTGTTACCCGGTGCAGCAATTCCTTTTGGCCGTATTTTTCCTCTATCAGAGACTGAACTAAAGGCCCTCAAGGCCTACATTGATGAGAACCTTGAGAAACAGTTAATTTGCCCTTCTTCCTCCCCTGCGGGGGCAGGAATCTTCTTTGTGGAGAAAAAAGACGGCTCCCTCCGACCCTGCATAGACTACAGGGAGTTGAATAAAATTACTGTTAAAAACAGATACCCGCTACAACTCATCCCTGAGCTCTTTCAACGGTTCCGGTCTGCTAAAATCTTTTCTAAACTCGATCTCCGGGGTGCTTACAATCTCATCCAAATTAGAACTGGGGATGAGTGGAAGACTGCGTTTAGATCCAGATTTGGGCCCTTTGAGTACCTCGTTATGCCGTTCGGTCTCTGCAACGCCCCGGCTACTTTCCAACACCTTGTCAATTACATTTTTCGGAAACACCTGGATGATTTTTTGGTGGTCTATCTGGACGATATACTTATTTTTTCAGCTTCCATTGAGCTCCATCGGGAACATATCAAGACAGTCCTCACTATCCTTAGACGTCATAAGTTATACCTAAAGGCCGAGAAATGTGAGTTCAAAAAAGATACAGTACAATTTCTGGGTTTCATCGTCTCCACCTGTGGGGGTTGCCATGGACCCACAAAAAGTTCAAGCCATTCAAGACTGGCCAGCTCCCAAAGACAAAAAAGGGGTACAACGCTTTATCGGTTTTGCTAACTTTTATAGACGCTTCATCACTGGATTCTCCACCATAGTAGCACCTATTACCAAGCTCACCCGTCAAGGCAATCGCTTTGTTTGGTCACAGGAGGCCCAAGATGCTTTCCTCAAACTCAAGTTAACGTTTACCTCAGCACCTGTCCTACGTCACCCCGATCCGGCACTACCCTTTATACTTGAGGTTGACGCTTCCGAAACAGCTGTTGGGGCCATTCTGTCCCAAAGACAAGGACTTAAAGCCCTTCTACATCCCGTGGCCTTTGCCTCTCGAAAATGTAATCCACCGGAGAGAAACTACGATGTTGGTGACAGAGAATTATTAGCGATTAAGTTCGCTCTTGAAGAGTGGAGATATTTGCTATTATGATTTTTACAGATCACAAAAATCTAGAATATCTGCGATCAGCAAAACGCTTGAGGCCCAGGCAAGCCCGTTGGGCTCTTTTCTTCACTCGGTTTAATTTTCTTATATCCTTCAGACCTGGTTCCAAGAATGTGAAAGTAGATGCTCTCTCCAGAATGTTTTTGGAAACCCCCGTAGCATCTGAGCCTGGCACCATCTTGTCATCACACAATTTTCTACTACTTCCACGATCGGATCTCTTAACCTCTCTGAAAGCTGCATCCAGGTGCTGTCCCAACCAGGGGACTCTTTCCCTTGAAAGACGGGACGAACTGCTCTGGTCTCAAAACAAGAATTTTGTTCCCTTGGAAACCCGACACCTAGTTCTTAGAACTTTCCATGATCACAAACTGGTGGGTCACTTCGGAACTCGAAAGACCGCAGAACTGGTCTCTCGCACATTCTGGTGGCCAAGTTGGAGGCAGGATTGCAAAGCGTATGTATCTGCTTGTACGCGTTGTCAACGCAGCAAAGGGCCAAATACGAAGAGTTGGGGGTTACTCAAGCCTTTGCCCATTCCTGAACGGCCATGGTCCGAAGTCTCTATGGATTTTATTGTGGATCTCCCTCCTTCCGAGGGCTTTACCTCAATTTTTGTAGTCATTGACTGTCTTTCTAAAATGGCACACTTTTTACCCATGGTGGGCACTCCCTCAGCTACAGAAACAGCCAAAGTTTTCTTTAAGGAAGTTGTCCGGCTTCACGGGACTCCCAAGAGTATCGTCCAAATTTTGGAGAGAACTCTGTAAAGCTCTTGATATCAAAGTTTGTCTCTCATCGGCCTATCATCCGCAGAGCAATGGTCAGACAGAAAGAACGAACCAGACCCTGGAGCAATATCTCCGCTGTTTCTGTTCCGCCTCTCAGGATGACTGGTCCTCACTACTTCCATCTGCAGAGTTTGCGTACAATAATTCCATCCACTCCACAACCAACCAAACTCCCTTCTGGTCCAACTTCGGGTTTCACCCTTCATTCCTGCCAAGTTCTATTCCAGAAACATCGGTTCCAGCTGTTCAGGAGCACATAACCTCTGTTCAACAGAAACTCCAGGAGATGATGCATCAGGCTCAGGAGGATTACAAAAATGTTTTTGATAGGAGGAAAAAGGAGAGTCCTTCCCCGACAGAGAAGAATCTCCACCCGCACCTGTTGAGATCGAAGGTGAGATGGAGTTTGAGGTTGAAGCCATTTTGGGTTGCAGAAAGAGAGGAAGACAGCTTCAGTACCTAGTGAAGTGGAAGGGGTACCCTCCGGAAGATAATTCATGGGAACCATCAAAAAACGTACACGCTCCACGGCTAATCCGAGCCTTTTATCAAGACCACCCAGAGTTGATGTCCAGCTTGGGCGTCCGGAGTCCGCCCCTTGGGGGGGGCACTGTCAGGGATCCCGTAGCTCCAGTAGCCGATTCACGCTACGACGCATGCGCGTGCCCGTGCGTGACGCGCGCATGCGCCCCTCTGCGTTCCAGCATGGTTTCGTTCTGCGGCGCGCCTGCGCGCGCACCCACACGCACGTCCACCAATCAGGGCGTAACCCGGCCTATTTAAACCAGCCCCAAACCTATGGTGGGTTGCTGGTTTGTTGTCAGCTTATCCTGTTTGAAGAAACCTTTGAAAACCTGAAACCTTGACCTGTTGACCCGGATTGGACCTGACCATTCTACGCCTTCTCCTGCACTTGACCCTTGGCTTGTTTCATCGGACCCGCTGCTGTCTTTATCCCTTTTTGACCTCTGGCTTGTTTATTGGACTTCCTACCTTCCGTAACCCCTGACCATTTGGCTTGTTTCCTGGATCTGCTTTTGTCCTGACATTGAACTGGCACTCTTGGACTCTGTTTGCATCTGAAATCACTGCCTACACCTGCCACAGCCTCGATGTTGTCCCCAAACCAAGTCTTCAGTGATCTACCATCAAACCATCTCCTACTGCTGGTAACCGGTGCCTCCTTGTGCCCCTCCTCGCTGTCTCCATCTCCAGGGAGTGAGGTGCACAGAGTCGCAAAGGTAGCCGCCCTCGGCATCTCGGCCTCGGTGAGTACTTATATTAACAGTTTCTGACAATATCTGTCACCTGATTGGCTGAAGGCACAGGTGCCCCGTTAGGACACAGACTAGAACGGTAGAAGAGAGGAGGGGGAAGCATGGAGGACGCAGGAGCCGTGCCACAGCTCGCTGCCTGACCCGCCACTAAGATGAGGTAAGTGCAGGGCAGACAGTGGGCTGTATTTTTCAGTTTGTTAGCGCGCCCCCCCCCCCAAAAAAAAATTGATCACCAGCCACCACTGTTGTCCATACAAAATGTGTCAATCCATACATGATGTGTAACAGGGTACTAGCCTTCCATTGTTATTCAGTTTGTGAGATTTTCTTTCGGGTGCCAATTTAGGGAGGTCTATGTCACAATTGGACACTGAACTCCCAGAGATTTGGGTAGCCTTTTTGTGACACAGGATTTATAAGCTTCAATTAGACAGTTGCGTTGAGCAGGAGAGAACGTGTGTGGAGGAACCCTTTTTCACTCTAAAAAGCCACCATTGAGTTCTTTTGGAACATGTGCTTTCCTTTAGGGCAGTGGTTCTCAACCTTTCTAGTGCTGTGACCCCCTTGATAAAATTTCCCAAGTTGTGGGGACCCCAACAGTAAAATTATTTTCGTATCGTGGGTTGTCAGCACCCAAGGCAAGACAAGTAATTTGCACCCCTAACCCAAGGACATTTAGCGTCCTTTCCACTCGTACAGTATTAAAACCCCTTATGGTACATTTTAGGATGTACCACGCTTTCTCTTTGTTCTCCTTTCTTTCCCTTTTATTTCTCTCTATCCTAATTTCTGACTTACTGAAAGGAGAGACTGGGAATCTTAGGCAGTAATGGTGGCATGCGTTTTTCTACTACTCAGTATCCTCCTAAGGGTTTTTCCTGATTCTGAAACTCCTGAACCTATGCAGGTGGATGCTATTAAAAGATCTATTACCACTCAGGAGAAAGAAAGACGACGTTCAGAGAACTTATGTCTTTATTGTGGAGACTCTGGACATTATGCAGTTAAATTGTCCCAATAAATTTAAAAGAACAATTGCAGCAACAGATATTACAGTATCTGAACAAATAAACTCAATTTCTCAGTCTGTCTCTCCTTTGATTCAGGTAGCAAATAAGGTTAATTCTTTATCAACTTATTTTGTCATCCCAATAAGGCTTATGCAGCGTACAGACGGTCGTTTTTTGTGATGGAAAAAAACGACGTTTTAAAAAACGTCATTTAAAATGATCGTGTGTGGGCAAAACGTTGTTTTATGTCTTCAAAAAAACGACAAAACAAAAATTCGAACATGCTTGAATTTTTTGTGTCGTTTTTCAAAACGTCGTTTTTTGTCTCACAGAAATTGACCGTGTGTAGCAAAAAACGACGTTTAAAATGACGTTTTTAAACCCGCGCATGCCCAGAAGCTAGTTATGAAGCGAGCTTCAATGGAAAAAAGTGGTGAAACGTAACCTCGCTTTGCTAGAGCATTGTGAAAAAACGATGGTGTGTAGGCAACGTCGTTTTTGAAAATGAAGTTTCAAAAACGTTGTTTTATTTCATGATTTAAAAAGTTGTTTTTTTTCATCACAAAAAATGACCGTCTGTACGCGGCATTATCGTTGAAAGCAATGAAATACCTTGCTCTGTTATGCTGGACTCAGGGGCCGGGGGAAACTTAATGGACATCGAATTTGCCCAAAGTAATAACATTCAAATAAGAAATAAACTCGCCCCTATTAATATGGAAACTGTGAATGGCTCACCTTTGTCTTCAGGACCAGTTACCCACAAGACCATCCCTCTTAAACTCCTAATTGAGACTGACCATCAGGAGACTGTCAGCTTTGAGCTGATCACATCACCCAAGTTCCCTATTATCCTAGGCATTTCTTGGTTCTCTATCCATAATCCCTCCATCAACTGGGAGACACGTTCTTTAAAGCGGAGGTTCACCCTAAAAACATGTATATACCATTACATTCAGCATACTTCCGACATGTACATGTAGCGCCGGGGTACTTCTAAGTACCAGTGCTGACAAAATGTAAGGGATAGTCAGAGTATAATTTGACTCTGATCTCAATTGTAATTCTAAAAGGGTCTCTGTTTCAGCAAGACTGTACTGTGGGCTCATTCTGTTGTTGCCGGGGTGTTATACCGCCCCGGGGCGACGGGTGGCGCCAGTGGAGTCGAGGCTTGGGTGCTTCTTGCCAGCAGCCAATCAGGAGGGGTTTTCTCTCGCAGGGCATGCTGGGAGAGGGTACTTCTGGAACAGACGCCATTGGGGCAGGGTTCTTTTTCCGGTGTGGCACCCACCTTCAGGGCGACACACATCACACCCCCCCCCCCCCCCGGCAAGATGGCCTACCAGGCCGGGATGCGCGTGCCACGCGGTGTTTCTGGTTCCGGGACCATGTTGGCCTGGAACATTTAAAACTGTGGCGGGGCCCCAGTAATCGACTGGGTCCCCAATTCAGAGCAAAGATCCCAAGCAAGATAGCTGTTCGGTGGGGAGTCCGCCTGAGGAGAGCCAAGAGAGGCTGGCGATCCAACAGGGCTTTGACAATCCATCGGGGATCAAGGTAACCGGACACTGAAAGGTTGGATGTTAGCCACCTGTCAGTCGGTAACCTAATTGAAAACTACCTGAAGCTGATCCAGGCACTAATACTACCCAGGAGGATTGTCTCCATGATCCAAGTTCTAGGGAGGGTCTGTGGCAGAGATCTTTTCCCTCAAGGTTCCGAGTGATACTCTGGCTGCCAGGTCGGTGTGAGAGGCCTGTCCAGGTACACTATACCCACTCCGGCTGGAGTGGCGACGAAAGCAAAGTGTTGTTGGAAACAGAACTGTTTCTGTATCATTAAGCCTGAATCTGCTGTTCCTTCTCCTCATACATCTTTACTCTCTACCTCAAGTTTAACTGTTTTACCTTGTTGGGTAAATAAAAGCACAAGATAAAGACACCTGCTGTGTGGACATTCCATTGCTTCGTCACCTGGGACTTAGCCCACATGATTGACGTGCTTGATAAAAACTTCCCCCCGGCGGATAAGGCGTGTCACGAGTTCTGAAAATAGCCGAACTGGGAGTCGGCTCTATACGGCGCCTGCGCTGTCAGCTCTACACGGCTCCTAGTTTTTGCTCAGCTTTGGGTGCAACAATTAATCTGTCCTCAGTTTTTCATCCGCAGTCTAATGGTCGGACCGAGAGGACCAATCAAACTCTGGAGCAATACCTTTGATGTTTCGTGAGTTATCTCCAGGATGACTGGGTGGACTACCTTCCTACGGCAGAGTTTGCTTATAATAATTCTAAACATAGCTCCACTTCCCAAAGCCCATTTTTCCTAAACACTGGGTATCATCCAGTTTTTATTCCTGATCTCCCTATCTCAACTTCAATTCCTGCTGTTACCAACAGACTAACTTCATTACATAGATCCAGGAGAAATTGACTGATACATTGAAGGAGGCGCAGGAGTATTACAAGAAGGCTGCTGACAGACACTGTAGGTCTATTCCCACCTTTCAGGTAGGTGACAAAGTTTGGTTATCTTCCAACAATTTAAAGGTTCAGGTTCCATGTGCTAAGCTGGGTCAAAGGTTTATTGGACCTTTTGAGATTTCTGCTCAAATTAACCCGGTCACTTTTCGCCTAAAACTTCCTGACAATATGAAGATTCACCCTGTTTTTCATATATCGCTACTCAGTTTCATGAAAATATTTTTTCTGGAAGAATTCATCCTCCTCCTCCACCTGTTGAGGTACAGGGTGAAGAAGAATTTGTGGTGGGAAAAATTCTTGACTCCAGGATCTCTAGGAACAAATTGCAATATTTGGTTCAATGGGAAGGATATGGGCCAGAAGAAAATTCTTGGGAGCCTGAAAACAATGTTCATGCCCCTAGATTAACAAGGGAATTTCACCAGAGGTTTCCTCAGAAACCTGGCCCTAAGATGTCCAGGGGACATCCTGGGAGGAGGGGAGTACTGTTAGGACCTGGGCTTGAACCTGGGACCTCTGGTGTGTCTGGTAGTGACTCAGCTACCTGGAATGCTGGACAGCTCCTTGGACAGTTCTTCGGATAGTTCCTTGAATGATCTTGTCTTGAATCTTGTTTGCCTTGAACCTTGAACACTTTGCTCCTCCCATGAACTTCCTATAAAAGCCATGTCCCTGTACTTCCTGGTTGCCAGAATATTGTGCCTTCACCAGCCAATATCTTGCTCCTGTCTCTCTTGCTGCCAACCGATCTTTGCTACCATTCGCTTCCGACTTTTGGCTCGTCCCCCGACTACGCTTCTGCTGAATCCCAACCTGCAACTATCTGTTACCGACTTTTGGCTCGTTCCCCGACTCCGCTTCTGCTTGAGCCCTACCTGTTATATCTGCTTGCGGACCCCGGATTGCTCACCTCCTGGTGGGGCTATCCTGAGGACTGCGACCTGGCACTAAAACGCAGAAAAGCTCATCTCCACCATCAGGAGCTCTGGTGAATACCGGTTAGTGCTTAGACCCCGCACCTCAGGTGAACCCGTGTCATCAGCCAGGGTGACCTGTGTGAATATCCGCTCTTCTGCTATAGCTACTGGCCTCCGAGCCTGACTCCAGACCGTGACACTTGGTGGGGGGAATGGGATGAGTGGCAGTGCTGGCGGGGATTTGGAAGGAGTGGCAGTGCTGGCAGGGAGTTGGAAGGAGTGGTAGTGCTGTAGGGAGTTGGAAGGAGTGGTAGTGCTGTCGGGAGTTGGAAGGAGTGGCAGTGCTGGGGGGAGTTGGGATGAGTGGCAGTGCTGGGGGGAGTTGGGATGAGTGGCAGTGCTGGCGGGGAGTTGAGATGAGTGGCAATGTTCGGGGGAGTTCTGATCAGCCAACTTAGGCCCCGTACACACGAGAGGATATCCGCTGGTAATGGTCTGCCGGACCGTTTCCAGCGGATAAATCCTCTGGCGGATTTGGATCTGATGGCTGTACACACCATCAGATCGAAATCCGCGCGGAATACATCCGGGGTGACGTGTCGCGCCGTCGCTGCGACGATGACGCGGCGACGTGCGCGATGCTGGAAGGTAAATACTTCCACGCATGCGTCGAATCATTATGACGCATGCGAGGGAGGGGAGCGGACGGACTGATCCGGTGAGTCTGTACAGACGACCGGATCAGTCCGCTGGACTGGATTCCAGCGGATAGATTTCTCAGCATGCTAAGAAATTTTTATCCGCTGGGAATCCGTTGGCTGGATTTTTATCCGCTCGGACGTACACACAACCGGATCTATCTGCTGGAACTGATCCGCGGATCAATCCCAGCGGATAGATCCGGTCGTCTGTACGAGGCCTAAGGTGCTTTTGATCAAGGTCATCTATTGATCTGAGAACTGTAGTGAGGACTTTTTTTTTTTAATCGTGAACAGAATTTTCTTTTATTGAAAAAAATATACAAAACAGAAAAAAAGGACAGTACAAAATGGCGATCAAAACGTAGAAGTTATAACATGCACATGTAGGAAGTCCGGCAACAGCACCAGAGTCAAACACATTATTACAGAATTGCATCAAGAAAGACACATTCAAGTTTCTCAGGCAGTCCAGGGCTGCCAGACCCTATCATATTTCTCAGGACAATTCCGATTCATATAGGTCATATTATACAAGGGTAGAGCCGAGCTAAAAGATTTTTCCCCACGAAACCCACAGAGGTTTCAAAACAATTTCCCTCCTAGCATAAAAGAATAGGAAACATAAGAGTATTTTGGTGTACCTGGGCCTTTGGTCATCACCATGGATACTGAGAAGCAAAAGAGTAGGGGAGACCGGCAAGTCTAAATGGAGTCGATAGTTAATGAGCTCAACCACTCTAGTCCAGAACTGAGCCACCTTGGGTCAACTCCAGAACATGTGCAGGTATGTGCCCACTGCCCCACCGCACCTGGCACAAAACGGCGACCTATCAGGTTAAATAGCATGTAGCCTCTGTGGTGTATAATAGATTCTATGCAGGTACTTGACCTGAATCAGCCTATCCTTAAAAGAAATCAGCGCCTGTGCGCGATCTCCAAGACAGTTATCCCAGTTCTCCCTGTCCAAGTCAGGCATGTCCTCCCTCCATTTCTCCCAGAGGCGCTCCATCCGAGGGGAATGGCAGGATTGCAAGTCAAAGTACAGGGTAGACAGGGGCCTGTCCAGCTGTTCAAGCGCCAGTCTACTCTCAATTGGGTCCATCTCCAATGTCAAGGCAGTAGTAAACTGGGCCCGCACGGCATGGCGCATCCAGGTAAATGAAAACGGGCCCTCAAAGTTCCGTCAGGGAAAGAAGTCTGCCAGCCGCAAGGACGTTCCCCAAGGTCTTAATCCCGTACCTGGCCCACACCTGGGGGTCTGGGACAGTACGGAGATTTGGGTTACCCCAAAGCGGAGTAACGGGGGACCAACTATTAGAGCAGGAAAAACGTTTCCTCGCCATCCCCCATACTCTGAGTGTGGTCCTAGTGGAGAAGGGCAGTACATCATATGCCCGGTATCCCGGTAAATCAGGTTCCCCAGCTCCTGAAGGGAGCCAATAATAGCTGCCTCAAGACATACTGCAGCATTGGTCCTCAACCGCACGAGCCACCAGCAGGCAGTTACCAGGATCGCCGCCCAAAAATAGACCCGCAGGTCTGGAAGCGCCAAGCCCCCACACCGCACTGGGAGGACCAGGGTAGAGTTGGCTATTGTCAGGAATGCTAGCAGATCAGTACTGTGTGACTGCACAGAGGAAACCAACCATGTGAGTAGTGAAGTAAAAAGGTGTTTATTTACAACATGTGGGGACAACCAGTGCACAATAAACAGCAAACAATATATACAATCAAAGGGAGATACCGTATTCATAAACAAAGCCAGGCCGAGGTCATACACGTGGGAAGTCAGCAGATGGGTAAGGATGGGGACAGAGCAGAGCAGGGAGCGGACGGATGGACAGGCTGCGAGGTAGGAATCCAGGGAAACAGGACTCAGGAAACAGGGAGGATAAGTCCAGGCAGGGATCAAGATCAAGGATCAGGGTCAGGGTCCAGAAATCAAGGTCAGGATACAGGATCAAGGTAAATAGACAGATACCAGGGCGAGGACTGATTTCACACGCCGGGTATATATAGGCTTGCTAATTACACCTGAACGCAGGAAGGGCTGTATGCTCCACACTGCCAAGAATCCCCCGCTGGTGGACGCCAGTACTGCAGCCCAAGGATCACATAACACCACCAGGGAAGAACTCCCCCGGCAGCCTAAGACTGCCGGGAGACACCTGGTGGTGGGCCACAGTACTGCACGCCAAATACCAGGCAGTAACACCAGTGGGGGGAACCTTCCCTGACAGTACCCCCCTCAAAGGAGCGGCCTCCGGACGCTCCAATTAGCTGTTGCTGGGGGAAGTCCGCGGTGTCAAGCCGGGCAGCAGATAAAGTCACATCAGGTTGTGCCGGAGGAAGGTCCACGACTTTAAACAGGGCAAAGTGCAGTTCAAGCTGGGCAGCGGGTACAGAAATCTCAGGCTGGGCAAAAAGTACATCCAGCTGGGAAGCAGACAGGGGCAAGTCAAGCTGGGCAGCAGACCCCGGGTCATCGGGCTGGGCAGCAGGCTCCGGGTCATCGAGCTGGGCAGCAGGCTCCAGGTCATCGAGCTGGGCAGCAGACAGAGGCTCCGGGTCGCCGGGCTGGGCAACAGGCTCCGGGTCGTCGAGCTGGGCAGCAGGCTCCGGGTCGTCGAGCTGGGCAGCAGGCTCCGGGTCGTCGAGCTGGGCAGCAGGCAGGAACACCTCCGGCTGGGCAGCAGGCAGGAACACCTCCGGCTGGGCAGCAGACAGGAACACCTCCGGCTGGGCAGCAGACAGGAACACCTCCGGCTGGGCAGCAGACAGGAACACCTCCGGCTGGGCAGCAGACAGGAACACCTCCGGCTGGGCAACAGATAGGGGCTCAACAAGGTGGTATGTTGGCATTGCAACGTCCGGCTGGGCAACCAGCACGTCAGGCTGGGCAACTGGCACGTCAGGCTGGGCAACTGGCACGTCAAGCTGGGCAACTGGCACGTCAGGCTGGGCAACTGGCACGTCAGGCTGGACCGCTGGTACTGGAACAACAGGCTGGGCGGCTGGCACTGGAACAACAGGCTGGGCGGCTGGCACAACAAGCTGGGCAACTGGCACAACAGGCTGGGCAACTGGCACAACAGGCTGGACCACTGGTACTGGAACAACAGGCTGGGCGGCTGGCACAACAGGCTGGGCAACTGGCACAACAGGCTGGGCAACTGGCACAACAGGCTGGGCGGCTGGTACTGGAACAACAGGCTGGGCGGCTGGCACTGGAACAACAGGCTGGGCGGCTGGCACTGAAACAACAGGCTGGGCAGCTGGTACTGAAACAACAGGCTGGGCAGCTGGTACTGAAACAACAGGCTGGACGGCTGGCACTGAAACAGGCTGGGCAGCTGGTACTGAAACAGGCTGGGCAGCTGGTACTGAAACAGGCTGGGCAGCTGGTACTGAAACAGGCTGGGCAGCTGGTACTGAAACAGGCTGGGCAGCTGGTACTGAAACAGGCTGGGCAGCTGGTACTGAAACAGGCTGGGCAGCTGGCACTGAAACAGGCTGAACAGATGGCACTGGAACAGGCTGAACAGATGGCACTGGAACAGGCTGAACAGATGGCACTGGAACAGGCTGAACAGATGGCACTGGAACAGGCTGAACAGATGGCACTGGAACAGGCTGAACAGATGGCACTGGAACAAGCTGAACAGATGGCACTGGAACAAGCTGAACAGATGGCACTGGAAAAGGCTGAACAGATGGCACTGGAACAGGCTGAACAGATGGCACTGGAACAGGCTGAACAGATGGCACTGGAACAGGCTGAACAGATGGCACTGGAACAGGCTGGGCAGCTGGTACTGGAACAGGCTGGACAGATGGCACTGGAACAGGCTGGACAGATGGCACTGGAACAGGCTGAACAGATGGCACTGGAACAGGCTGAACAGATGGCACTGGAACAGGCTGAACAGATGGCACTGGAACAGGCTGAACAGATGGCACTGGAACAGGCTGAACAGATGGCACTGGAACAGGCTGAGCAGATGGCACTGGAACAGACTGGGCAAATGGCACTGGAACTAGCTGAACAGATGGCACTGGAACAGGCTGGGCAGATGGCACTGGAACGGACTGGACCGCTGGTACAACAGGCTGGGCAGTTGGCACCGGAACAGGCTGGGCAGTTGGCACTGGAACAACAGGCTGGGCAGTAGGCACAATGGTGTGGGTCGGGAAGTACTTCCGCTTTTTCTTAGATTTAGATTTAGCCACTGCAGGCTTGTTAACAGGAGGGACGTATGAAAAGGATGGGATTATGTAGGAGGAAGGGTTGGAATGCGGCAGGGACACAGGAACAGTGACTGGAGGAGATTTTTGTGGAGTTGTTACAGGTGGAAGGGAAGAGGCAGGTGGACTGAAAGCGGGGTAGGTACAACAGGTAGAGACTGGGTAGTAATATTTGGTAGGATGCGGAACTATCTGGGCTGGGGTTGCCACTGGTGATGGACAGATGGATCCTTGGGAAGGTAGGTGGTTAATAGCAGGGCTGGAACGTAGTGGTTTGGCTGAAATCAGGAGATCTGACCATGCCTGCAGCACAGGCTGAACAAAAGCAGGTTCACACACACCTTGTCTAATCAGAGACTGCACTGAACAAATGCATTCAGACAACTTTTGCTGGGGACAAGAAGAATAATGCTCATCAAAAGATGCCGGATCATCCTCTAATAACCACACCAGGGATTCAACTTGGTCATGACTGAAGGGGGGAGAGAAATCGTCACTGCCGTCAGGAATAAATGACAGGGCTGGCTTTACACACAACCGAATTAATGCCTGAACATCATCAAAAGTCATGTAACCCTGATCCACCCAGGAATGAGCGGTTCGGATAGTTTCCCTCAGCTGGTCACTAGTCAACCCCTCCAAAACCTGGCGACAATACCCCTCATCCTCTTCTGCCAGCAGAGAAAAGTAAAGGATTTCATTGTAATCCATGTCTAGAGCAACGCACTACACCAGGATGGTTCCTCAAAGCAATCACGTCTGATCAAGGGATGGCCCTGGTATACTGTCAGGAATGCTAGCAGATCAGTACTGTGTGACTGCACAGAGGAAACCAACCATGTGAGTAGTGAAGTAAAAAGGTGTTTATTTACAACATGTGGGGACAACCAGTGCACAATAAACAGCAAACAATATATACAATCAAAGGGAGATACCGTATTCATAAACAAAGCCAGGCCGAGGTCATACACGTGGGAAGTCAGCAGATGGGTAAGGATGGGGACAGAGCAGAGCAGGGAGCGGACGGATGGACAGGCTGCGAGGTAGGAATCCAGGGAAACAGGACTCAGGAAACAGGGAGGATAAGTCCAGGCAGGGATCAAGGATCAGGGTCAGGGTCCAGAAATCAAGGTCAGGATACAGGATCAAGGTAAATAGACAGATACCAGGGCGAGGACTGATTTCACACGCCGGGTATATATAGGCTTGCTAATTGTGTTCAGGTTACACACTGCCAAGAATCCCCCGCTGGTGGACGCCAGTACTGCAGCCCAAGGATCACATAACACCACCAGGGAAGAACTCCCCCGGCAGCCTAAGACTGCCGGGAGACACCTGGTGGTGGGCCACAGTACTGCACGCCAAATACCAGGCAGTAACACCAGCGGGGGGAACCTTCCCTGACAGCTATTCTAGGCAGCGCACCCCCCCCTCATATAAATCTGCTCATACATTGTTCTACCTCCTTAAAAAATTAGTTGGGCAGCCAGGTCGGACAATTGCAGAAAACATAGAGACATTTTGGGAGGAAAACCATCTTGAGGAGGCTAATCCTGCCCATCAAATTCAGAGGCAACGAAGCCCAAGTCAGGCACTTTTCCTTAAGTTAAGTGAGTACGGGTAGCACATTAAGACCTGAGTACCCTGCTGCATTCCTGCCGACCCAGATGCCCAAGTATTTAAATTGCTCCACCCACATCAACTGGCTACTCAGGGCAGTGGTCTGCGCAGCCGGATCAAGGGGGAACAGCAGAGACTTCTCCCAATTGATACGCACCCCGGAGTAACACCCAAATTCATTGAACAGGTGGAGAGCCGCTGCAAGCGAGACGCCCGCATCCTGCAGATAAAGCCGCGCGTAGTCCGCATACAAGGAGAGGTTTTCTTCCAGCCGACCTATCCTAAGACCCTTAACCTGAGCAGATTCCCTGATGAGGATCGCCAAAGGCTCAAGGGCAAGAGCAAAAAGGGAAAGCGGGCACCCCTGCCTAGTACCCCGCTGTAACTGAAAGGTGTCGGACAGTCGACCATTCATACGAATCCTGGCCCTGGGGGAGTCATATAACAACTGAATACAATGGATAAAACGGGGCCCAAACCCAAATCGGTGAAGAACCTCCCACAAAAACCCCCACACAACCGAGTCAAAAGCCTTCTCGGCGTCGATAGAAGCTATGACTCTGGTGCCGCCGTTAGAATGACCAACTGAAAGATTCAGAAAGAGGCGGCGGAGGTTAATGTCGGTGCCCTTACCCGGAATTAATCCAGTCTGGTCGACATGAATAATGTCTTCCAGTACCACCGAAAGTCGGTTTGCCAGAACCTTGGCATTGACATTGAGTAAGGAGATCGGCCTATACGAGGCACAATCCTCAGGATTCCGGCCGGGATTAGGCACCAACACCACCACCGCCTCATACATATAGCTAGATTCAGTAAGAGTTAGTCCGGCGTATCAGTAGATACGCCGACCTAACTGGGAATCTGCGCCGACCTAAGTTTAAGTGTATTCTCAAACTGAGATACACTTAAACCTATCTAAGATACGACGGCTTGCGCCGTCCTATCTTAGGGTGCAATATTTAGGCTGGCCGCTAGGTGGCACTTCCATTGCGTTCGGCGTAGAATTAGTAAATCACTAGATACGCCAATTCACGAACGTACGTCCGCCCGTCGCAGTAAAAATACGCCGTTTACGTAAGGCATTTTCAGGCGTAAAGTTATTCCATCGAATAGCTGGACTAGTAAATGTTAAGTATGGCCGTCGTTCCCGCGTCGAAATTTGAAAATTTTACGTTGTTTGCGTAAGTCGTCCGTGAATAGGGCTGGACGTAATTTACGTCCACGTCGAAACCAATACGTCCTTGCGGCGTACTTTGCCGCAATGCACACTGGTAAATGTACACGGACAGGTCACCCCCCATTAACATAAAACACGCCCCTCAGCCTAATTTGAATTAGGCACGCTTACGCCCGCCACATTTACGCTACGCCGCCGTAACTTAGCAGGCAAGTACTTTGTGAATACAGTACTTGCCTAGCTAACTTACGGCAGTGTAGTGTAAATACGATACGCTACGCCGCCGCAAAGATGCGGCGGGCTACTTGAATCCACCTAATAGAATCCTGTAGCACCCCCAACCGCAGGAAGTCCTTGAAAAGAGAGGCGAGTTTAGGGGCAAGGAGCTCCACATGTTGTGAGTAAAATTCCACGGGCAACCCGTCCATACCCGGTGTTTTGCCCAGTTTAAGTTGGGCTATGGCCTTTTGAACCTCATCTAACCCTATATCCCTCTCCAGGTCCTCGTCCTCAAGTTTAGGAAAGTCAACTCTGTCTAGATGGGCTTGTAAATCCACAACCGTGTACGAAACCTTAGTGGAATATAACTGCTTGTAGTAAAGGAGAAAGCAGTCATTAATTTCAGAAGGTGTACGCAGTACCACACCAGACTGATCCCTAAGACCACTAATAGTAGTCACTGCAAACTGCCCCTTAGCTAACCACGCCAGTAACTCAAATATTTTTTGCGCCTGGTGCAAGCGGGACTTATGGGTCATATCTATCTGCAACAGGGACAACTGCTGCAGCGCAAACTGCCAGGCACCATAAGCAGTGGGATTAGGGTTGGCCACATAAGCAGACTCTTTCTGAGCAACCTCCCTCTCCAGCTTAGTCAGTGAATGCGCCAGGGCCTTGCGTGCAGCAGCTATGCGGAAAAAATATAGGCCCCCCGAGTCCAGGCTTTAAAGGCATCCCAAGTAATCTCAGGGGTTGCAGAGCTCTCATTGTTAAGCCAATAATGACAAACGCCCTCCTGCACACTTTCCTGAATATCAGGATTCTCAATCCAGTATCTGGACAAATGCCAAACCCGCTCCCCCGGCGCCCCGGCTGCCAACCCGACCCGCAACGGAGCATGATCCGAGACCCCCCTTGGGAGCATACTGGTCTCGGAGGTCCGGTGCATCATGGATCAGGAGGCCAAGGCCAAGTCGATGCGCGAGAACGCCCGGAAGGATGCCGAATGACAGGTAAAGCCCCCATCATTAGGGTGAAAGTGACGCCAGACATCCACCAGGTCGAACGCGCCCATCCACTTGGCCAGCCCAGGGGCCCACCGAGAGGCGGGGGGGGAGTCTATCCAGATCTGGGGACGGGGTCATATTGAAGTCCCCTATAAGCAGAATATCATCCACACCATACACCAAGGCTTTCCTCATAACTTCAGCAAGCACCGACCCATCAGCTGGATGGACAGGTACAGACCCACCAGCACCAGGGGAGTATTGGAGATGAGAGCATGCAGGATTACATATCGACCCTCCGGGTCCGTCCGTAAATCCAAGAGCTGAAAGGGGAGCCCCCTATTCTACAGAACACTGACCCCCCTGGAATAGCTGGAGTATGTAGCATGGTAATGCGCTCCAACCCACGCCCTCTTGAGACCCAGGATCCGAGACCCCACAAAGTGAGTCTCCTGAAGCACAACCAATTGGGGTGAGTATTTCTCACTAATGAACGTTTCATGGAGGAGTTGAGACCCTGAACGTTCCAAGAAATTATAGAGTACATAGACATGGCGACCTGAGGAATATATTGTAGTTCAGGAGAACACGGCAGGGCATCGCCCCCATCCCCCCAAAGACATCAGGCACAGGAGCACCCCCACCTGAGGGTACACCACTCCCAACAGTAATCAAGGCTTCCAGACATTCCACACATAGTATATCACTAAGGCCTCGTACACACGACCGTATCTGTCCGCTGGGATTTATCCGCGGATCAGTTCCAGCAGATAGATCCGGTCGTGTGTAGGTCCTAGCGGACATTTTCAAGCGGACATTTGTCCAGCCGACGGTTTTCCAGCGGATAAAAATTTCTTAGCATGCTAAGAAATCTATCCGCTGGAAACCTGTCCTTCGGACTTATCCGGTCGTCTGTACAGACTCACCGGATAAGTCCGTCCGATCCCCATCCCTCGCATGCGTCGAAATGATTCGACGCATTCGTGGAAGTATTTACCTTCCAGGGTCGCGCACGTCGCCGCGTCATTGTCGCGGTGACAGCGCGGACCCGTCACCGCAGATGTTTTCCGCGGGGATTTTGATCTGATGGTGTGTACAGCCATCAGATCAAAATCCGTGTGACGGTATCGGTATGATATCCCCGTCAACATTCCCTTCTTCCCATAAAAGAAATCACAGCAGCACCCATACATGAGCCAAGGCTTAATGCTGGTATAACACAGAGTTTTAATAGTAAGAAACCAGAGTTTATATGTGGTTACAACTGTTACAATGACAAATCTCCGCCCCCCCTCACACAGTGGGGGGTCTTCAATACAGCTCCTTTGAAATAAAGATATTTCTTTGAACTACTCAGTAGCTAGCCGGCTCGGCACCGCATATAGAGAGATAATTATCACAAGGAAGCAATCAGCATAATTAACACAAGCCACTTATCTAATCACAGTAACCAGTAAACACAGGGCTAGAACAATTAACATTTGAAACAGGGCTAGCTGCAGAAGAGTAATTACAATTAACAGCCTTAAACAAGCAGGGAGGATTAAACTGAAGCATATAGGTAAAAAGTCCATCACAATGCATTTGAAACAGGGCTGGCTGCAGAAGAGTAATTACAATTAACAGCCTTAAACAAGCAGGGAGGATTAAACTGACATATAGGTAAAAAGTCCATCACAATGGCCCCCCTTCTTCTCCCTGCTCCGGAAAAGCCTGTTGGACCTTTCCTGGTCCAGTAGGGTTGACGGGTTCAGAGCTTTTAGTCCGAGGTTAACTCCGTTTGGCGTGACAATCCATCAGCATTCCCGTTTTGCTTGCCTGGGCGGTAATGAATCGTAAAGTCATAGGGCTGTAAGGCCAAGCTCCAGCGTAGCAAACGTGCGTTGTCCCCTGAAACCCGGTTAAGCCACACCAAGGGGTTGTGATCGGTGATGAGAGTGAAAGCCCGGCCATAAAGGTAAGGTGTGAGCTTTTTGAGTGCCCATACCAAGGCCAAACACTCTTTTTCAATGGTGGCGTAACTGACCTCCCTTGGCAACAGCTTCCGACTCAGGTATGCCACCGGGTGCTCTCCTCCATCCTCCCCGATCTGGCTTAGTACTGCCCCCAGTCCAAACATTGAAGCATCTGTGTGGACAATAAATCTTTTGTTAGGATCTGGGGTAACCAACACCGGAGCATTAACCAGAGCAGTCTTTAGGGTTTGGAAAGCCACCTCGCATTCCGGGGACCACAGGACTTGTCGGGGTAGCTTCTTTTTGGTCAAGTCGGTCAGGGGTTTGGCCAGGGCGCTATAGTCGGGTACAAAGCGTCTGTAATAGCCGGCTGTGCCCAAGAAAGCCATGACTTGTGTCTTGGTGTGGGGAGTGGGCCAATTGGCAACGGCCTCGATCTTGGCCGGCTCCGGCCGTTGCTTACCACATCCTACTCGGTGGCCCAAATATTGTACCTCCGCCATACCCAAATGACATTTGTCGGGTTTCAGGGTCAGCCCGGCCCCCTTGATCCTATCCAATACTACCCCTACGTGTTCTAGGTGCGCTTCCCATGTATTGCTGTAGATGGCGATGTCATCCAGATAAGCGCATGCAAAGCTCTGGAGACCCCCAAGTAACTGATCCACCATCCGTTGGAAGGTGGCCGGGGCGTTCTTCATCCCGAACGGCATAACCCGGAATTGGTATAGGCCGAACGGGGTGATGAAGGCCGACTTGAGTCTGGCATCTTCTGCTAGAGGAATCTGCCAATATCCCTTGCATAGGTCTATTGTGGTCAGATACTTCCCTGCAGAGATACGGTCCAGCAGCTCGTCCATCCGAGGCATCGGATAGGCGTCCGTAACTGTCTTGTCGTTGAGGCGCCGGTAATCTACACAGAAGCGGGTTGTCCCATCCTTCTTTGGCACTAAGACTACCGGCGAGGCCCAAGGACTTTCTGAGGGTTCGATTACGCCTAGCCGAAGCATCTCATCTATCTCCTTCCGCATTCCTTCCCGGACTGCTTCGGGGATACGGTAAGGAGGCTGTCTCAGGGGTGTCTGTCCTGGAGTCTCCACCTTGTGTACGGCTAGGCGTGTGTATCCAGGCTCCTGCGAGAATGTGGCCTGTTTTTCTTCTAGTAAGCGGCCAGCTTGAGCCCGCTCTTGCGGCTCCAGCTGTTCACCTAGCTGGACTTTCTCTATCTGGGTCATCCCTTTGCTACTGCCCAATAGGTCGGGAAGGGGTAGGGTCTCTGTGTCTTCTCCTGCTGGTGCACAGATAGCGGCTACCTCCTCTGCCCGTTCCTGATAGGCCTTGAGCATGTTGATGTGAAAGGTTCGTTTCACATCTTCATCCTCGCAACTGGCTATCGTGTAGGTAGTGTCGCATATCTGTCCTATAACTTTATAGGGGCCCTGCCAGGCAGCCTGGAGCTTGTCAGTTCGGACCGGCCTTAATACCATGACCTTTTGGCCTATCTGAAAGCTCCGGTGCCTAGCCCATCGGTCATACCATACCTTCTGGCGCTGTTGGGCCGCCTGGAGGTTTTCTCGCACTGTCTGGGCTAATTCCTCCATGCGATCCCTCAGCTCCAGGACATAAGGTACAACCGGGGTCCCCTCAATTTCTGTTTGCCCCTCCCAGTGATCCTTGATGAGATCTAAGGGCCCCCTCACCCGCCTCCCATAGAGAAGTTCGAAGGGTGAGAATCCGGTCGATTCCTGCGGTACCTCTCGGTAGGCAAAGAGAAGGTGCGGCAGGAATCGCTCCCAATCCTTGTACGCCCCTGTGAACGATTTCAACATTTGCTTTAGCGTTCCATTGAAGCGCTCGCACAGGCCGTTAGTCTGGGGGTGGTATGGGGAGCTAGTCAGGGATTTAACTCCACAGGTTTTCCATATCTGCTGGGTTACCTCGGCCGTGAATTGGGTACCTTGGTCGGACAGAACCTCCTTGGGAAAGCCTACTCGGGAAAATACTTTAACTAGGGCCTCTGCTACAGTCTCAGCCTGTATGTTAGAGAGAGCTACCGCTTCGGGGTAACGGGTGGCGTAGTCTACTACGGTGAGTATATACCGCTTGCCGGAACGGCTAGGTTGGGCCAGGGGCCCTATAATGTCCACGGCTACCCTTGTGAACGGTTCTTCAATAATGGGCATGGAAACTAGTTTAGCCTTTGGGTGGTCTCCCTTTTTACCTATACGTTGGCATACCTCGCACGTTTGACAATACGCCCTGACGTCGTCGGATACCCCAGGCCAGAAAAAGTTCTGGGTTATCCGATACCCTGTCTTGCGTATTCCCAAATGGCCTGCCAAGGGTACGTCGTGCCCAATCCTCAATAACTCCTGCCGGTACTTCCGGGGAACTACCAGCTGGCGTTTTTGCTTAGGCCCTGGGGCATTACCCCGGGTCTCGGTGAGCCTGTACAAGCGGCCTTCCTCCCAGATAAATTGCTCCTTCTCTAACCCCCCTTGGCCCCTCCTGGCTTTCTCTCGATACTTTCTGAGGGAAGGGTCTCCGGTCACCTCCCGCCTAAAGTCCTCTGGGGTGTCCCAGGGTAGGGGTTCCACAGTCAAGGGTAGGTTGGGTTGGCTTACCTGGGTCTCAGTAGGAAGCGGATGGCTCTCGGCAGCGCGGCTTTGTGCTCTGGTGGTTACTGCGTGGGCCTCCTGAGCGGTGGTAGAGGCGAACGCCGAAGTCAGGGGCCCAATGTCGTTGCCCAAGATGACTTCAGAAGGTAAGTCTTTCATGACGCCCACATGAACATCGCCAGCTCCCGCACCCCAGTCCAGGTGTACCTGTGCAGTAGGAATACGGTATACTGCCCCCCCTGCCACTTTCACAGCAATTGATTTCCCCGGTTTCTCTGATGCAGTAATAAGGTGTCTTTGTACCAACGTGATGGTCGCCCCACTGTCTCTTAATCCTCGGGCGGTTTTTCCGTTAACCATGACCAGCTGACAATGGTGTTTCCGGTTGTCCGTAATAACAGATTGTACCGTGAGGGCTTCGTAAAGGGGGCCCAATGGTTCTTCCGGACCCAGCTCCTGGGGATCCCAAGCCGAGTCTACACAATGGGCTGCTGCTGGTGGGCGGTACCCAGGTTGAGACCAATTTGACCTGGTGTTGTCATTCAGGGGGCAATTCTGCTTGAAGTGACCGAGCTGTTTGCACCGGAAGCAGCGTTGTTCGTTGTCCTCCTGGCGTGGATAGCGAGGGCTAGATGTCATCGGTCTGTTAGGCGGTTGGTATCTAGCGGCTGGTGGGTGTGAGGGCGCCGTTGGTCGTGGAGGTTGTACCCGTGGTGTGACCTGGTTTGTCTTGCGAGTATCCGCATATTCATCCGCCAACATCGCGGCCTCTGGTAGAGTCATGGGCCTGCGATCTCTCACCCAATCTTTGACATCTGTCTGGATGTGATTGTAAAATTGCTCCAGGAGCATTAGTTGCAAAATGTCCTCTGCGGTGGTGGCCTGGCTGCTGTTAACCCAGTTAGAGGCCGACAGGGACAGCTGGCATGCCCATTCTGCGTAAGAGTCTTTCGTGGTTTTGCGTGAGTCCCTGAACTTCTGTCGGTGGGACTCTGGGGTTACTGCATAACGAGCCAGGAGCACTTCTTTAACCCGGGCGTAGCTATGGATATCCTGATCTGGCACGGTCCGGAAAGCATCAGAAGCTTTGCCTGACAGTTTGCCTGACAATATTGCAACCCACTCTCCTCTCGCTATTCGGTGCAGGTTACATTGTCGCTCAAAGTCCGCCAGGTAGTTATCAATCTCACAGTCCTTTTCATCAAAAGCTTTAAAAGCGCTAAACGGAATCTTCCTTGTGTCTGCTGTGCTGTACTCACTGTTCGGAGAAGGTGCGGCTGCTTGTTGGACTGCTGCCAGTTTTAACTGTAGCTCTGCATCTCTTATTTGTTTATCCTTCTGTAGTTCTGCGTTTACTAACATGTCCATCACTTTCAGTACCACATCTGGCGTTGGGTTCGGGCCGAACCACGCTAGCTTCTCTCTCATTAGCTTGTTGGTTGGTGACTCCTCCTGAATCACTGGTGTCTCCATCTCTTGTACTGCTGGCGTTGCTGCAATCCCGTTCTCCTGGTCTAGCTCCATTAATTCTGCTATGATGACCCGCTTGGTTTTGTTGCTAGCAATCCTTCCACGAACTTCCAGTAGTTCTTTCAGTGTATTTCTTTTAAGCAGGGTGTAGCAGCCTTCCATTCACTGTTCCCAGTGTCTGCTTGGAATCCGGGTGTAAAGGAGAGTAGAGGGAAGATCCCGCTGCTGCCAACCAATTTGCGACGGTATCGGTATGATATCCCCGTCAACATTCCCTTCTTCCCATAAAAGAAATCACAGCAGCACCCATACATGAGCCAAGGCTTAATGCTGGTATAACACAGAGTTTTAATAGTAAGAAACCAGAGTTTATATGTGGTTACAACTGTTACAATGACAAATCTCCGCCCCCCCTCACACAGTGGGGGGTCTTCAATACAGCTCCTTTGAAATAAAGATATTTCTTTGAACTACTCAGTAGCTAGCCGGCTCGGCACCGCATATAGAGAGATAATTATCACAAGGAAGCAATCAGCATAATTAACACAAGCCACTTATCTAATCACAGTAACCAGTAAACACAGGGCTAGAACAATTAACATTTGAAACAGGGCTAGCTGCAGAAGAGTAATTACAATTAACAGCCTTAAACAAGCAGGGAGGATTAAACTGAAGCATATAGGTAAAAAGTCCATCACAATGCATTTGAAACAGGGCTGGCTGCAGAAGAGTAATTACAATTAACAGCCTTAAACAAGCAGGGAGGATTAAACTGACATATAGGTAAAAAGTCCATCACAATCCGCCAGCGGACATATCCAATGGAAACGGTCCGGCGGACCGTTTTCATCAGATATCCCCTCGTGTGTACAAGGCCTAAAAGGTACTGCATTGCTTGAAAGAACACTGTTCAAAAGAAAAACAAAACAAGAACATAAATAAGAAAACTTAAATACTCTAACCAACCGTATGTGGTCGACAACTGCCGACAGTCCCATGGACCCCTCCGGGGGCCTAGCGGTACTTAGTGGGAAAGGAGGCATAGAAGTCTCGAATAAGAGAAGGGGCATGCAGATCTTTGGCTGGAACCCAGGAACGGTCTGTGATGGGATATCCCTTCCAATGAACCAGATACCGGAGACCACGACCCTGTCTTCTAGAATCAAGAATCTTGGAGACTTCAAACTCATTTTGTCCATCAACAAGAACAGGAGGAGGTAACTGTTGCGTTCTGGAGTAGCGATTGAAAATTGCTTTTTTGAGGAGGGAGGAGGGTAATTTTAACCGATAGGAGACTGGCCCGACTCGAGCAATAATTCTGTAAGGACCAATGAATCGAGGGACCAATTTGGTAGAAGATTGTTTCAGCCTCACATATTTGGTTGATAGCCAAACTCTGTCCCCCACCACATATGGAGGTATATGGCGTCTTCGTTTGTTGGGAAAAAAGCGCATACCTGCCTGCTGACTTCCGTAGTAATGAGCAAATCTTTTTTCAATGTAGTAGAATATTTTTCACCCGCTGATCTGCTGCTGGTACACCAGAAGAAGGCTGAAGTAGGGGAAAAGTCTGAGAGTGATAGCCTAGGGCTGCGTAGAATGGTGTGGTATGAAGAGCACTGTGCCAACGGGAATTAAGGGCGAACTCAGCTAAAGGCAAATATTTAGACCAGTTGGAGTGTAAGGCATTGACATAATGTCGAAGATAGGTTTCTAGGGTTCTGGTTCATGCATTCGGTTTGACCATCTGTTTGCGGGTGATGTGAGGTAGAGAGTGAGAGCGTTACTCCCAGTTTCTTGCAGAATGCTCTCCAGAATCGGGAAACAAACTGGGATCCGCAGTCTGAGACGACATTGGCAAGTATGCCATGATATCTCACAATATGGGAAAGAAAGAGAGTGGACAGTGCTACCACTGTAGGTAATCCCAGGAGCGGCACAAAATGAGACATTTTGGAAAAGCGATCTACTATGACCCATATAACAGTCATGCCCTCGGAGTTGGGTAAGTCTGTAATGAAGTCCATAGTCAAATGGGTCCAAGGCTGGCGAGGTGCCGGAAGTGGTTGTAACAGTCCAGTAGGTAATGTGCGGGGTACTTTATTAGTGGCACAAGTTGGACAGGCAGCCACATAGTCAGTAACATCCCTTTTCATATGAGGCCACCAGACATGATGCTGCAAGGTCTTATGAGTGATGGTGACACCAGGATGACCGGATAACACAACATCATGTGCCCAGAGGAGTACAGGTTTTCTGAGGCTAGGGGCTACATACAGGCAACCTGGTGGTATCTTCAAGCCTTGGGGAACACGATTCTGAGTTTCTTGCAACTGTTGGGAAAGAGCCGTAGAGATCTGTGCGACAATTTTGTGAGGTGGGATTATATACTGCTTGGAAGGTTGATCTTCTTCAGAGGTAGCGAACTGTCTGGAAAGAGCATTGGCTTTCTTGTTTCTATGCCCAGGAACATAAGAAAGAACAAAATTAAAATGGGAGAAAAACAGAGCCCATCGAGCCTAATGTGAGTTCAGACGTCTTGCAGTTTGAAGATACAGTAGGTTTTTATGGTCAGTGAGGATAGAAAAAGGCTTGGGAGCCCCTTCCAGAAGATGTCGCCAGTCAGACAATGCCAATTTGATGGCCAGTAGTTCTTGATTCCCAACATCATAATTCATCTCCACTTGAGAAAACTTTCTAGAAAAAATGCTACTGGATGAATTCTCCCGGACATAGGCTGTCTCTGGGAGAGCACGGCCCCTGCTCCTACCTCAGAGGCATCAACCTCAACTATGTACCTGAGATCGGGATTTGGATGCTGAAGAATTGGAGCTTTGCTAAACATGTCTTTTAATTGCTGGAAAGCTAATTCTGCTTCTGAGGACCACACCTTGCAATTTGTACCCTTCTTAGTCATAGCAGTAAGGGGGGCCGCAATGGAGGAAAAACCTTTGATGAAGTGTCTGTAGTAATTTGCGAACCCTAGAAAGCTTTGGAGCCCTCTTAAAATGGTCGGTTGGGGCCATTGCAAGACAGCGGAAAGTTTTTGAGGGTCTATTTGGAAACCGACAGCACTTATAATGTATCCAAGGAAAGGAATACGGCTTTGATGGAAACTGCATTTCTCAATCTTTGCGTAAAGATGGTTTTCTCTCAGTCATTGTAATACCTGCTTTACATGCGATATGTGCTCTTGATGAGTCTTGGAAAAGATTAAAATGTCATCCAAGTAGATGATCACAAAACTGTTGCTGAAATCATGAAAAATTTCATTCATGAAACGTTGGAAGACAGCAGGGGCGTAACACAACCCAAATGGCATAACCAGATATTCGAAATGTCCATTAGGAGTGTTGAATGCTGTCTTACACTCGTCCCCATCTTTAATTCGAATCAAATTATAAGCCCCTAGCTTGGAGAAGATAACAGCCCCCTTAAGTACATCAAACAGTTCAAGAATGAGAGGCAAAGGGTAGGAGTCTTTTACGGTAAATTGATTTAACCCTCGATAGTCTATGCATGGTCGAAGACCCCCATCTTTTTTTTTAACAAAGAAAAAACCTGCCCCTACTGGAGAAGAAGAGGGTCAGATAAAACCTCTTTCCAAGTTGTCTTTTATGTATTCCTCCATGGATTTTTGTTCAGGCAAAGACAGGGGATAGGTCCTTCCTTTGGGAAGAGGTGCTCCAGGAATCAATTTAATTGCACAGTCAAAAGAACGATGTGGAGGTAAAACCTCTGCCTTTTGCTTGCAAAATACATCTGCAAACTCATGGTATTCACGAGGCAAGGTAGGTGGGATTGTCACGGGAGCCAACTTACAAGCAGAAAGTCTTTTGGGTTGAGACAAACAGTTTGGATGACAGAACGACCCCCAAGAGGTTAGTTCTTAATTTTCCCGATCAAAAGAAGGGTTATGTTGTTGTAACCATGGGTAACCAAGGATAACGGGCAGAAGTGGAGAATCAATAAGAGACAAGACAACTTCTTCTTTGTGGAGTACGCCTACCTTAAGGGTGATTTTCATAGTCTCAAATTTTACATGAAAAAAAACGAAGTTTTTCAAACTTCATTTTAAAAAACGACGTTACCCACACACCATCGTTTTCTGAAAATGCTCTAGCAAAGCGCGGTTACGTACAACATGTACGACGGCACTCTGTTCCAATCAAGCTCCCATCTCATAACTTGCTTCTGAGCATGCGTGGGTTTAAAACGTCGTTTAAAACGTTGTTTTAGCCCACACACGATTATTTTTTATGACACAAAAAACAACATTTTCAAAAACGACATAAAAAATTTAAGCATGTTCGAATTTTTTTTGGTCGTTTTTTTTAAGACAAAAAACGATGTGAAGCCCACACACGATCATTTTAAATGACGTTTTTAAAAACGTTGTTTTATTTCATCACAAAAAACGACCGTGTGTACGCGGCATAAGTGGGGTAGATTAATGTGATTTTGTCACAATGAACCATGGAGGGCATGGCCAGCATGTTAGTGTCCCCTGTTATGTCCCAGAGAGCTTGGCATATTCAGTGTCACTCCCTGGGGTATGAAAGAGGAGAAAAAAGTCCAGAGTTTAGGGAAACGATCAAGGACAACCCTGAACTGAAGCAAGTGCACCAAATAATCTGTTCTGTACAGGAGTTGAATCACTTGAGGTGAATGTGTTCTGTTTGGGAAAGTGTAGTTGGCTGCTGGGTGGTATGCACTGCTGAAATATAGAGTAAATTTAGGTTTCACGTCTCCTGTAATGCACCTCCAACCTTGGGCAGGCTGGGCCCCTCCCCCTTGCCAAGTGCCCCCATAGCAAGTTGCTTTTTGGGCACTTGGGTGTGCTTGCTTTCAAGCTGGTTCTCTATGTCTATAGGACAAAGAGAGCACGGCTCAGCCCCGCCCAGGGGCAGACTGACCCATTAGGGCCGAGGGCCCAAGCTATTAGGGGGCCCGTGAGAGGCTCAACAATACAATTCTGGCAGGGATTTAGGAAGCGGTTGTAATAATATCTCGCACAGCACGCTGCACCCCGCCGGCCCCTACTTCCATTCCAGGTGCTTGTACTGTACATGACATCACCTGGGACAACGAGAAGAGAGGAGGGGCCGGCAGGGAGCAGCACGATATGAGTGGTATTACAGGCATCGGGTGAGGCGCTGTTTTTTTTTATTAGTGTACCATGGCCGCCATCGCAGGGGTGGGAGCGGGCAGCACGGCAGCCACTAAAGGTGTGGGGGGCCAGGGCCAAGGTCCCAACAGGACCGTAGGAGGTCCCATGTAACTTTCACAGTCCTCCCCCCACATGGTGTCCTCCTGTGCCCTCCACCTCTCCCACAGTGTCCCCCTGTGCCCTCCACCCCCACAGTATCCCCCTGTGCCCTCCACCCCTCCGCAGTGTCCCCGTGTGCCCTCCACCCCTACCACAGTTTCCCCCTGTGCCCTCTACCCCTCCCACTGTGTCCCCCTGTGCCCTCCACCCCCCCCCAGTGTTTTCCCCTCCCCACGGTGTCCCCCTGTACCCTTCTCCCCCTACATTGTCCCCCTGTCTCTTCCCCCCCCCCACAGTGTCCCCCTGTGTCCTCCACCCTCCATGGTATCCCCCTGTGTCCTACTGTCTTTCCCCCTCTGATGGATGGATCCCAGTGCTCTGCTGTGTGCCATGTGTTTTGGTTTGTGCCCTGCTATTTGCCCTACTGCATGCCTCATGTCCTGTGATGTACCCTGCCGTGTATCGCCTGATGTGCTCTATTGTGTGCCCCTTGCCCTGTGATGTGTCCTGTGCCCTGTAATGTGCCCTGCTATTTACTGCCTGATGTGCTCTATTGTGTGCCCTGTGATGTGCTCTACTGTGTGCCCCATTCCCTGTGATGTGCTGTGTACTCCCTGATGTGCCCCATGCCCTATGATGTGCTGTGTACTCCCTGATGTGCCCTACTGTATGCCCCATGCCTTGTGATGTGCTGTGTACTCCCTGATGTTCCCTACTGTGTGTCCCATGCCCTGTGATGTGCTGTGTACTTCCCGATGTGCCCTGTGTGCCCCATGCCCTGTGATACGTGTCTCATGCCCTGTGATGTGCCCTGCTGTGTACCACCTAATGTGCCCTGTTCCCAATGATGTGCCCTACTGTGTACCCTGTGCTCTGCTGTGTGCCCTACTATGTGCACCATGCCCTGTGATGTGTGGCATGCCCTGCTGTGTACCTCCTGATGTGCCCTGTGATGTGCCCCACTGTATACCCCATGATGTGCCTACTGCATGCCCCATGCCCTGCTGTGTACCCACTGAAGTGCCCTGTACCTCCTGTGATGCACCATGTTGTGCTCAATAATGCACTGCTGTGTGCAGCATAATAAACCCTACTGTGTGCCCCATGCCCTGCTGTGTACCC
Organism: Rana temporaria; assembly: GCF_905171775.1. NCBI lineage: Eukaryota > Metazoa > Chordata > Amphibia > Anura > Ranidae > Rana > Rana temporaria. The sequence continues at coordinate 297,434,403 of NC_053491.1, forward strand.
CCTGATGTGCCCTGTGATGTGCTCAGTGCCCTGCTGTGTGCCCCATTATGTGTCCCACTGTGTACCATACTGTGTGCCCCATGCCCTGTGATGTGCTCAGTGCCCTGCTGTGTGCCCTATGATGCGCCCTGTGTGCCCCATGCCCTGTGTTTTGCCCTGCTGTGTACCCCCTTGATTTGCCCTGTGATGTGCCCCATGCTCGGCTGTGTGCCATGTGATGTGCCTTACTGTGTGCCCCATGATTTATGTAGGTGGGGCTTTGTGTAGGTGTGGCTTGCTTGTGGGCGGAGACACAGGGGGCTCCGTGAATTTCTATTGCCCGGGGGCCCCATGAGTTGTCAGTCCGCCCCTAGTCTCCCCTCTCCTCACTGGCTGTGATTAACAAATAACAAAATTCTCATACGACAAAATAAAAAAATCGAAAGTGATGTCAGGTGTTTTAGCGTTTTTGTATTGTATTTTCGGACAACTTCTGTCTTTCATGAATCCATGCTGTCTCTTGCTTAACCACTTTAGCCCGGAAGGATTTACCCCCTTCCTGAACAAGCCATTTTTTTGCGAAACAAAATGTATGTCATTTTTTTCCCACAAATAGAGCTTTCTTTTGGTGGTATTTGATCACCTCTGCGGTTTTTATTCTGTGTGCTATAAACAAAAGAAGAGCAACAATTTTAAAAAAAAATAATAATATTTTTTAGTTTTTTCTATAATAAGTATCCCCAAAAAAAATCTTCATCGGTTTAGGCCGATATATGTTTTTCTATGTATTTTTGGTAAAATATTGATTGCGCAAAAGTTATAGCGTTTACAATATAGGGGATATATTTATAGCATTTTTTTTAATAGTAATGGTGGCGATCTGCAATTTTTATCAGGACTGCGACATTGCGGCGGACAGATCAGACACTTTTGAGACATTTTTGGAACCATTGACATTTATACATCAATCGGTGCTATAAAAATGCACTGATTACTGTATAAATGTCACCGGCAGGGAAGGGGTTAACACTAGGAGGCGATCAAGGGGTTAAATGTGTTCCCTCACTGTGTGTTCTAACTGTGGGGGGATGGGACAGACTTGGGGAGGAGACCGATCGTTGTTACTAAAACTAAATTGCCACTTTTGAGTGGACTGACCTTGTTATTGAACAACAATGTGTGTTACATAGTTACAGGTCGTTCAGGTGCTTATCTAATAGTTTTTTGAAATTATCAATGCTCCCCGCTGAGACCACCGTCTGTGGAAGGGAATTCCACATCCTTGCTGCTCTTACAGTAAAGAACCCTCTACGTAGTTTAAGGTTAAACCTCTTTTCTTCTAATGTTATTGAGTGGTCACTTGTCTTGTTACACTCCCTTACACAAAAAAGTTTTGTCCCTATTGTGGGGGTCACCAGTACGGTATTTGTAAATTGAAATCGTATCCCCTCTCAAGCGTCTCTTCTCCAGAGAGAATAAGTTCAGTGCTCGCAACCTTTCCTCATAACCAATATCCTCCAGACCCTTTATTTTCTTTGTACTCGCTCCATTTCTAGTACATCCTTCCTGAGTACTGGTGCCCAGAACAGAACAGCAAACTCTAGGTGCGGCTGGACCAGAGTCTTGTAGAGCAGGAGAATTATTGTTTTATCTCTGGTGTTGATCCCTTTTTAACCACTTAACGACCCGCCCATAGACAAAAGACGTCTACAGGGCAGGTCGTTAACTCTGGGAGGACGTCTATGGACGTCCTCCCAGAATCGCGCTCCTGGGAGTGTCTGTGACCGCCGGGTCCGGTGGACCCAGTGCATCACGGATCAAGGTAAATTGCCGCTGATAGAAGCCATTTACCACGTGATCGCTCCGTCCAATGACGGAGCGATCACTTGTAAACAAACCGGCGTCATTTGATGAAACCGGTTCCTCCCTCCCCTCTCTGTACCGATCAGTACAGTGTGAGAGGGAGAAAGCGGGTGTCAGCAGCTTCCTTTCACGTTTCCACCACTATGGACTCATTTTTGTCTGCTACCCATTAGCACTTTTTGCTGCCATTTCCATTGTCGGCAACTGGACTCTTTATGGTATATGTTTCATATTCCCACTTATGCACTTAGTGTGGTATTTATATTGTTATATTTTTTCATTTAACATACTTTCCAGTTTCTTTTTTCACATGTCGGTTTATAGCACAATTTTCGTAGTTCCTTTACTCTGTAATACCCCGACCAATACTCTGCAATACCCCGGCCAATACTCCGCAATACCCCGGCCAATACTCCGCAATACCCCGGCCAATACTCCGCAATACCCCGGCCAATACTCCGCAATACCCCGGCCAATACTCCGCAATACCCCTGCCAATACTCCGCAATAGCCCTGCCAATACCCCGTCCAATACAATACCCCGGCCAATACTCTGAAATACCCCGCCCAAATACTCTTCAAAACCCTGCTCAAATACTCTGCAATACCCCGGCCAATACTCTGCAATACCCGGAAAATACTCTGGGAAAAAAATGCATTTTAACCACTTCCTGCCCGCCGGCCGTCATATGACGTCCTTGACTTTGTGCAGGGATATCTGAATGATGCCTGCAGCTACAGGCATCATTCAGATATCAGCTTTTTCAGCCAGCGATTCTCTACACCATAAGAACGATCATGGCGGCTGTTCCACCTCTTGATCATTCTTACGAGAGGCAAAAGGGGACGCCCCCCCCTTTCGTCACCCTCCGGTGCTTCTACCGACTCACCTCTACGATCAAAGCCAGGATCGTTTTTTTTTTTATTATTATTTCAGGCGTCCCAGCCTAGAGGTGAGATGTGGGGTCTTATTGACCCCATGTCTCACTGTAAATAGGACCTGTCATGTCCTATTACAAGAGATGTTTACATTCCTTGTTATAGGAATAAAATAAAATAATTTAAAGCGCCCCTGTTCCCGTGTGCTTGCATACGGAAGGGAATGCACACGTAAGTCCCGCCCACATATGAAAACGGTGTTCAAACCACACATGTGAGGTATCGCTGCGAACGTTAGAGCGAGAGCAATAATTTTAAAAAGTTGCAACGACCGCCATTGTATTCTCTAAGGTCTTTGCTAAAAAAAAATTATATATATATATATATATATATATATATATATATATATATATATAATGTTTTGGGGTTCTATGTAAATTTTTTGCAAATAAATGATGATTTTTACATGTAGGAGAGAAATGTCAGAATTGGCCTGGGTGCTCCAGAACGCCTAATGGTGCTCCCTGCATGTTGGGCCTCTGTATGTAGCCACGCTGTGTAAAAGTCTCACACATGTGGTATCGCCATACTCGGGAGGAATAGCAGAATGTGTTTTGGGGTGTAATTTGTGGTATGCATAGGCTGTGTGTGAGAAATAACCTGCTAATATGACAATTTTGTTAAAAAAAAAAAAAAATTAAAAATTTTAAAAAGTTAAGCCTTCCAGGACTTTTGTTCGCTCTTTTAAATGTATTACGAATGGGATGCATTGGCTAATGTCCCTCATTTAATAAGCTCTTAAAGCAAACCCATCTCTCCTCTGTGTTCTTTGTTCCTAAGATTTTATCAGTGGCGGTTCCTCCATAGATGGCGCTGGAGTGCCGCCCCCTCTGGCTCTCACCGCCACTGAGTCTAATAACATAGATTCATGCATTGCACAAATCTATGTTATTGTCCCGCTGCCGCCCAGTATTCAGCTGGCCGGATGTTGAGCGCCAGCCAGCTGAATAACGGCAGCTGGTTGGCTGCACGGAAGTGCCTATCAGAGCCAGGTGCTCTGATAGGCTTTCCGAGTACAGCCCTCGGGTCCCCGGAAGCTTATCCTCGGAACGCACGATATGTGTGCTCCTTGGATAAGACTGACAGGTGTCTTAGCCAATCAGGTTGGCCGGTTCTGGCTACCGGTAACCTGATTGGCTGAAGCGTCATCGAGGGCGGGAGAAGACATTGAGGCGAGGGTCGAGGACGTGGATAGCTGACTCCAGTAAAGGTAAGTGCCGGGCAGGGGGGGGGAAAGGGTCACAGCGGAGATGAAGGGCACAGTGACATCAATGGGGACAATTGGCACAGCGGCAACAATTAAAGGGCACAGTGACGAGTCTGACAACAATAGGCACAGTGGGGACAATGGGCACAGTGGGGACAATGGGCACAGTGGCATGAATGGGCACAGTGGCGACAATTAAAGGGCACAGTGACATAAATGGGCACAGTGGCGACAATTAAAGGGCACAGTGGTGACAATTGGCACAGTGGCGACAATTGATGGCACAGTGGCTGTGTTTGATGGCATAGTGACTGCATTTGATGGCATGGAACAGTGGTGACAATTCATGGCACAGTGGCTGCATTTGATGGCATAGTGACTGCATTTGATGGCATGGAACAGTGGTGACAATTCATGGCACAGTGGCTGCGTTTGATGGCATGGCATAGTGACTGCATGTGATGGCATGGCACAGTAGTGCGAATTGATGGCACAGTGGCTGCGTTTGGCATGAAACAGTGGTGACAATTGATGGCACAGTGGCTGCGTTTGATGGCATGGCAGAGTGGTGACAATTGATGGCACAGTGGCTGCATTTGTTGGGCACAGTGAGGCGGCAATTTTTTTTTCCGTTTGCGCCCCCCAAAAATTTTGAGCACCAGCCGCCACTGGATTTTATCCCAAATCATGTCTTCTGCAAGGTTTGTAGTTTAGGAAAGTTGGCTCTTTTGAAATATAGGCCCAGATTCTCAAAGGGCTTACGACGGCACAACGCCATGTACGCCATCGTAAGTCCTAATCTGGGCCGTCGTATCAATGCGACTGATTCTTAGAATCAGTTACGCATAGATATCCATTAGATCCGACAGGCGTAAGGCTCTTACACCGTCGGATCTTAAATGCAATTTTTTTTTTTTTACGCTAGGTGTCGCCTCCGTCGTTTACCCCTTCGAGTATGCAAATTAGCTAGATACGCGAATTCCCGATAATACACAGGTACTCGCTGACCAACGACCAACATGCACACACACACACAAGTACCAACAATCCACACACACTACTCGGTTACTCACAATACACAGGTACTACCTGACACTTAGGCCCCATGTACACGGGACACTGCTAAATGTACATCCAGAGGCAGTTGGACGCTTTTTTCAACTGCTCCTGAACTCATTCAATGTTATCCTATGTGACCATATACACAGTCTCGTTTATTGACATTTTTAGGCAACTGCGTTTAACAGCGTTTCTTTGAAAGCAAAAAATGGGTTCAGACGCAGAAGATTTCCACGTTTCAGACGCCAAACGCGACTAAACGCGGTAACCCGCGTTTCGTTTATAGAAGTTTTTCATTTCTGCCCATTGTTTTTTTTTGTTTGAAACGCTTCTAAATGCAAACGCGGCAAAACAGACGTTTAAAAACGTGGGTTACCATCTGTCAAGTTTAATCATTTAGGAGCAGTTGTAAAAACGTCCCATGGGACTCAATACAGCCCACATGCACTCATGTACTCACACTACACAGGTACTCTTACCCCTGTTAATAGCAAGCTTGGAGATGTTATTGCAAAGACTATCATTGATGGACTGTGCAGTAATACGCCAAGCTCAACAATATGTTGACCAGCTATACCAAGATGAAAGATGTTTGACTGATGTAAAAAAATCTTAGCCCGTTTTCTTGTTACATGCTTGGGATACCATGTACTGTGCTCAAGGAGAACAAATACTATCCTACTCTGTTTTTCCCTGTACACCCCAAACATGTAGACATATTTTGCCAGTACTTGCACATACCAGTCAGTAAATTTTATATGTATAAAAACACAAATACTACTTTGGAACAGGAAATCTTCCTCCTTTTTATATGTTTAATAACCACTTAGCAATTGCCCCATGTAAATTTACTGCAGCAATTCTGTGCCAGATCACGTACCTACTACATGATCCGACGCTTCTGGATTTGGGGGCGCACACATGCTCTGCCGGTGACCCGCTCCCGCTGTGATTGGACACAGTGGAAGCCAATCAGCAAGTCCAGCAGAGTCGATGTCTGTCGGGACCTGCTGATCATTCGAAACGCAAGCAGAACGACAGTTTGCAAACAAGGCAGATTGTCATTCTGTCATTCTGTCAGCGGGGAAGGCTTTGATCCTGCGTTTCTGCAAAGCAGTAATATGGATCTTTGCCTTCCCATAGTCATTGTTTCATTTTCTTTTTTATCCAACAAAAAGTTTTTTACAGCGTTTGGCAACTATACATTGTGCAACATGACCATACAGACAGCCATCAAAAACAAAATACAGCAGTGTTATTATTATTACAATGTCACCACTTCTACTACCCTCAAATTTCCATGCTCTGTTACTCATCCCACATTCATTCCCAACAACTTGTCCATGACCAGGTCCACCGGGGAAAGCCCCGGCGTATCTAACCACGGGGCCCAAAGATTCTCATATTTCCGTGTACTCCCACTGTGTTGGTAGATACGTTTCTCCATACGTAGCATATCTCCAATCTTAACAATCCATTCCCTCGAGGTCGGAGGGTTCTCCAATCTCCAGTAAAACATAATCAACTTCCTAGCCTGGAATAGCACTCTATGAACAGCCTCCCTTGTGTACACTTCCACCACATACTCCTCCAATACACCCAATAGCCATACCCTGGGGTCCACAGGTATAGACACCCCAAATACCGAGTTGACAGTACTCACTACCTCGGCCCAGTATTTATGCAGTTTGGGGCATCTCCACAGGAGATGGATAAGATCCCCATGGTCACGCTTACATCTAGTGCATGTATCCTTATTTTGCATCCCCATCAACTGCAATCTATGCGGCGTGTAATATACCCTGAAGATGATATATAATTGAGTGAGCCGCTGGGCCACATTCAGTGAACAAGTGCTCACCCCTTGAAATATCTCTTCTCACTGTTCTCCATCCAGTTGGCCCACGTCCCTCTCCCACTTTTCCCTCACCGGTATTGGATGCTGCCCCAAGAAGTTCTGTAATAGGATGGCGTATCATTGAGAGATAAATCCATTCGAAGACAGCATCCCCAATGAGACTGAATACCGGGGTTGGCGACAAGTGCCACTCAGAAGACCTACTCTGAGCCCTTACTGCATGTGCTGGAGCTGCAGGTACTGAAAGAGCATTGAGGACGGAAGTCCATATTCTGTCCACAGATCCGCAAACGGTCTAAGCCTTCCATATCTAAAAACGTGTTTGACATGTGTGATCCCATATGGTTTCCACCCAGTCCCTATCTGTAGTTTAGCCAACTCTGTGTAAGTATCATTAAGCCACAGGGGGCTATATTCAGTGTATCTGTCAGCCTGTTGTATATACTTGATTTATTCCACACTTTTTGTATGAGATTGTACGTAGGATATTTTTTATTCGGGTTGGCAAAAGCCAAGGCTTCCAGTGGCATGGGGTTGGGTCCATCCCCCACCGTGTGGAGCATTAGTGCCCAAGAGGAGCCAGCCGGCTCACTCCCGAAGCACCCCACCAGGTGTTGCAACTGTGCCGTCAGGTAGTACAACCACGGGTTGGGCAGTGCCAGCCCGCCATTGTCTTTGGTCCTCTGAAGATGCTCCAATTTAATCGTGGGCGGCTTATTCTTCCATCTCAAAGATCGAAAGATGGAGTTCAGTATTCGGAAACATTTTAGAGGGATCACCACCGGGGCATTGTGAAGACAGTAAAGAAATTTCGGCATTAGAATCATCTTTAACAGTTTCACCTTGCCTGCCACCGAGATGCGGAGATTGTTCCACGATTTGACTCGCTCTCTAAACCTCTGAAGCAGGGGGAAAATGTTCAAGTGGCTAAAATCACATGGATCCCCAGGTATTTAAAGGAAGCCGTGACAGGTATGGGGCAGGACAAAGTCACCGTTTGTGTGGCCCCCCCGGCAGATTTTGACCAGTTGATCTGTAAGCCAGAGTACACTCCAAACCTCGTAATTGTTGCCATGGCCTCCCGCAGGGACGTGTCATTATCCCCTAGCATAAGCAAGGTATCGTCTGCGTAAAGCATCACCTTCTCCTGCAGGGGGCCATAGCAAAACCCCACAATGCTCGGACTAGCTCTAATCTCTATAGCCAGAGGTTCAATGGCTAATGCAAAGAGGAGAGGGGACAGCGGGCAGCCTTGCCTCGTCCCCCTCCCCAGCGCAAAGTCATGGGACAGACACCCGAAGGCCCTGAAAGCAGCCTCCGGCCGACTGTAAAGTAGGCGTACCCATGCTATATACGTGTCACCCAATCCGAATCGCGCCAGCACTGCCCACAAGTAGTTCCAATCAATGCTGTCAAATGCCTTAGCGGCGTCTAAGGACAGCAGAGCCCTGCTTCCTATATTGTCCGCGTCGGATTGCATATTCAAAAATAACCGTCGCAGATTGATGGCATTGGATTTATTCGGCATAAACCCCGCCTGATCATCATGTATAAGGGAAGTTATAACAGTATTCAACCGCATTGCTAGCACCTTCGCCAGGATCTTTATGTCACATTGTAGCAATGAGATTGGCCTGTAAGAACCTGGTTCAACTGGATCCTTGCCCGGTTTAAGGAGCAGTACAATATTCGCTTTTGCCATGGAGCGGAAGCTATCCAGCCCCCAGAGCTGCATTAAACACCCGGAGCAAACGCGGCAGCAAGACAGCCGCATGTTGCTTATATACTTCCATGGGGGTCCCATCCTCCCCCGGTGCCTTACAATTAGGGAACATTCCCAACGCCTCTTGAAGTTCCTCTACTGTGAGGGGTGCGTCCAACCCCACCCTCTGCTCTGCCGTTAGTCTAGGAAATGTCAAACCATTCAAATACTGCTCCAGGTCCGCCCCTACATAGGCAGCGCCAGGGCAGTACAGCTCCTAATAGAACCCCGCTTACTCCTGCATAATAAGTTCGGGTGAGTTAACAATGGGGACCTCTGCTGTGAATTCGCTATTCGAGCAAGCATACGTCCCGTTTTCTCCCCCTCCTCAAAAAATGCCTGCTTGGTGAAAAAAAATTTTTTTTCAGCCTTGGAGGAAAGCACCCGCTCATAAGCAGACTGAGCGGCCTGCCACTCCTCCCTGGCTGAGTCAAAAGGGATCCAAAACATATTGCCGCTCCAGATCCTCCACCCTCTCCTCCAGCTCCATCACAAAAGCAGACAAGGCCTTTTTAACCTTGGTAATTTCTGCTATCAAAATCCCTCTCAGAAACATTTTAAAAGCCTCCCACTGTTGCATACAAGAACCCTGTGGGTCCTGGTTAATGAAAAACCCACGCACGCTCTCTTCTATGGCTTCAGGGGACTCAAATAACTTCAAACAGAAAGCATTGAATTTCCAAGGAGCTCTAGGGAGCTCAGTGGGCTGGGAGACCACTAAATGCACTATAAATGGGGAATGATCAAATACACTACGGGGCCTATATTCCATTTTGGATACGTACTGGAGCATGCGTGCGTTTCCCACCCCCAGGTCAATCCTAGACAAACTAGACTTAGAAAAACAGGTATATTGTCTAACTCCCGGGTTCCGGTGTCGCCAGACATCCACCCAGCCCACCTCTTGCAACAACCGTGCCAGGAGGTTTCCTCTGGAGAGGGCAGAGGCTCCTATGGCCGGATGTCTATCCAGCGCGGGGTCCAGGCAACAATTGAAGTCTCCAATCACCAGCAGCGGCACCTCAGGCCTACCGTCCACATAGGAGATCAGGGCCCTCAGCACCCCCGCTGTGAAAGGGGGGGGGCACATACACACATGCAAGTATACACGTTAAAACACCCAACCTGCAATGAAGAAACACATATCGCCCCTCTGGGTCGATGTTATTGTCCAGCTCCTGATAGGCTAAGGAGCCATGTACCAAAACACTCACCCCCCTAGAGTAGGAGGTATGAGTGGAGTGGTATGCTTTAGTCACCCAATTGTACCGTAGTGTCCACCGTCAGATGTGTTTCCTGGAAGCAAAAAATCCCTGGGTGAAACTTTTTAAGGCTCATGCGTATCATTGTTCTCTTAAGTGGGGAGTGACGACCTCTCACATTCCACAATACTATAGGGACCTCCGCCATTCACAAAAATAAAAAATAGTAGTAGGCAAGCGTACCCCCATCAGTCCTGAGACTCTAGTGAACACTTGGCCCCTTAAAAATTCTGGACAAAATGCACACTGGCTGTTCATACTGACCCTTGCAAAAGTTATGCAAGTCAGGTATTGTAGATTCACTTTTAAGATTTCTGAAGCTCTCGTCTTAAACTGTTGCAGTATACCGTCCCTCAGCCAGAAAAGTCTCCTCACCAAGACATGACTCCATATTTTCCATGGCCAGCTCAGGAGCCCTCCATGGGCCAGGGCACCACTATCCTTCCTCCCCGCCATCTTGTCCTCACCTTCTCAGGGGCTGCTCGTTCTGGTCAAGCCAGTTAGCTGCATCCTTGGCCGACTCAAAGAATTGTGCCTGCCCATTTACTATCACCCGCAACTTGGCCGGGTACAACATGGCGTATGGTAGCTGCAACTGCCTAAGCCGGCATTTCACATCAAAGAACTTTGCTCTGCGTCTCTGCACCTCCGCCGAGAAGTCAGGATAAAAGGACACTCTGGCTCCTTGTGCTGTATGTTGGCCCATTCCCTCGCCTGGCGTAGCACTGTTTCTCTATCTCTGTAGTGCAGCAGTTTTGCCAGCATTGGCCTGGGAGGCCCTCTAGGTGGTGGTGGGCGAGCCGGCACCCTGTGGGCGCGCCCCACCGCAAACAGGGGAGAAAACGTGTTTTTCCCAAATATGTCCAGCAACCACCCCTCCACATAGGTCGTGGGGTCCCTACCCTCCAACTTCTCAGGGAGTCCCACAATGCGTATATTATTTCTCCTGAGGCGGTTCTCAAAATCCTCAGCCCTGTCAGTGGCCTCCCTCACCAGTTGATAGGCAGCTTTGGCTTCTCTTTCTATGGGGGTCAAATGATCTTCTAGGTCGCTCACCCTGCTTTCCACGGCCGTGGTGCGTTCTCTAATTTTTTGTAAATCCTGTCGCAGCAGCGACAATTCTTCCCGCATGGTGTTCACTGAGGCATTGCCAAGATTAACCGCCTGAGGATATCTGCCAGTGTGGGTTGAGCAGCTCCATTTGCATCTGTGCCATTAGTGTTTTGGGCCCCAGAATCAGCCTGATCTGATTCCTCACTCTCACGGTGCTCAGCTAAGATGGCCGCCTGTGTCCCAGTCAATTCAGGTTCAATGTGCCTGTATTGCCCTGCAGCATCAGTCCCGTGAGCCCATTCATTTTCTGGGTATAATAAATCATGTCCTTGGGAGCCTCCTTACCCTGTGTTTTCGGCGGCCTCTGTGCTTTAGGACCATGCTCCTTCATCTTGTCAGCGCCTCGTGGGGTGCCCTTCACTGTGAGCGCGGCCGCGCCATCTTGGAAATCAGGACCCGAATCAAAGAGCCCTTTTTGGACCATTCCTCTGGTGCAGAGAGCTGGCGGAGGTTCCCCTGAGATCCCGGGATCAGTGGCTGCAGCATATAGCAGCGGAAGGTCAGTAGCTTGGCTGAGGGAGGATCGGTCACGCTATGGCCTCTCACATGCCGGTCCAGGCCACGCCCCCATTGTTTCATTTTCAAACCATAACTTGAATTTGGAAAGTTGGCAGACCTTTTATACAATTCATCTGAACCTTGTTTTAAGGTTATGTTTGTGATCTTCCCTGTGCTAGGTACTGAAAATCTTCCATATGGAGATTGACCAAGAAGCAGAGAAATTGAGATCAAACTGTCGAAAAATAATATAGACAACCAAAAAAAAGCTGTCAAATCAAGTGATATTCTACAGAAGGTTATTATCACTTTGCATACAGCCCAGTAGAGTAACCTAGTGACAACCTGTTTGGGTAGAAAGTCTTCAACCAGCAATGGATACTAAAACACAAATGCAGACCCATGGTTGGGGAGCTTGAGGGGCATATTTTAAGGATGAAGACTTCACGGCCAGATAAAACACCTGCACGGCTTTAGGTGAAGTATATAAAGAGCTACAAACCTTCACTGATGTACAGGGGACACATTATGGTGCTCGGTGGGGCCCGTCCAAAAAATACAATAAAGAAGAACCCCCTGAGACGCTCTGCCCAGGGCCATGTCTAAAATGGCACCTGCCCCTCACCTCACACAAGATATTCTCGTGCTGCTAAGCAGAGGCAGAAACCGCAGCCACAGGATGACACAGCTGACTCAGCTGAATCTGATATTGAATATACTCCTTCACAAACTGAAGTATTAGACACTTTACATCCTAATATTATAAAACAGTTTGAAAAGATGCTACAGAAAGCACTGAAGCAGACATCAAAACACATCACAGAAAGCCTGACTAAAGAAATCAGAGAATTAGGCCAGCATACATCAGACCTAGAAAATAGTAGTAGAAGATGTGGAAACAAATGTACAGTCTCATGTTTGCAAATTGGAAAATCTTAAAGAGGAAAAGCTCACTTTACAAATGCGTTTGGAAGATTTTGAAAATAGAGCACATCGTTCTAATCTGCGCATCCGTGGAATTCTTGAGGCAATTGTTGATCTTCAAATCGACCATCACTGCTTTTTTACAAGAACTAATGCCGTCAATCCCAAATGATCGATTGGAACTTGATAGAATGCCATGCAAAACTGAAGGTCCACCTTGCGATATAAATCGTAAAAAATTGCATTTCTTTCGCACCAAAGAGCAAATTTTGGCTGCAGCAGGAGGAAACGACTCCCTCACTTTTCAAGTTCACACCTACCAGCTATTTGCTGATCTTTCCCCAATTACAGTCGATAAAAGGCGGGCCTTAAAACCTCTTACAGCTTATCAATGGGGATTCCCGTTGTTAAGTACCTGGTATGTTTAGAGTCTGGTTGTAGGAGGCCTCTCTTACGGCTCTGGTTCACGAGCCACTGAAGTGGAAACAGCAGACTCGGAGCACAGCGGGGTAGGAGTGCCGATGCAGTGATGAATAGATGTAGGTGGCTGAGTCTCTCTGGCGGGAAGGTGCAGACGACACTGAGGCAGAAGAGGGGGTCAGCGACCCTGACAGGTGATACGACTGCAATGGCAACAAGCTGATGAAGAAAGCAGATAAATAGGAAGCAAGAAACAGCAGGGTCAGGCAAGCCGGGTCACAACGGATAATCAGATGGTTCAGATGCAGGTAACTGAAGCATAGTCGTGGTGCAAGCAGGTGGGTCTGGCAACGGTGGGTCCAATCAGAAGGGTAGTCAAACAACCCGGAGTCAGGGATTAGAGAGATACGGATAGTCAACAAGCCGGGTCAAGGTTCAGTCAGTAATTCAGGATCAGGTTTCAGGATCAGGTTTCACGTGTAAGTTCACTCCAAAACTGCAGATCAGGCAGCAATGTGTTTGAGTCCAGCAATGGCTTTTAAAGTGTTCTTTGGCGCCAAAAACGTGCACACGCGCGCTCCCGCTATCGTGCATGCGCGCGTGCCCGTTGTGCACGCGCGCGCCCCCGTTGCGCAGGCGTGCAGGAAGTGCAGCGGTGTGTCAACATGGAGGAACCCTGTTGTTTCCTCAGAAACGAGGATGGATGAGGCTGGGAAGTAAGTCCCTGACACCCGTTTTCTGTACGTTTTACCTATCAAGGTACCAAATACACCTGCAGATCTTATGATGAGTTGCAAAGTACCCTGCAAAATCGACATCTCTTAGATAGATCTTATACTTTAAGTGGTCCTCGTCATCGTACTACTACACCTGATCCATTACAAGATTTCTCTAATGCCAATGATGAGAGAATTCGCCAAAACTCATTTAAACGCAGTCGTCGCAATTCTCCTGATGAAGACCTTGCAGATACTATGGACTGATAGATCCATATAACCCTTCTTTTTTTGGATTCTATTTTGCAAGCATGTTCTGCTTTTCTCTTATATGCCATTAGAAGTGTTGGCAAATGTTAACATCATTACCCTCAGTTCATCCTTATTTGATAACATTATGAGTGAATAGAGCTCACTCTTACCCCTAACCTAATTATTTCTAAAAATTACTCTTTTTGTGCACCAAATTTATAGCTTACTTCCCCTTTTTTTTTCTCACCTTTCCTCTTGCCCTTATTAATTAACTGGTTAACAACTCTAGTACATAAGTTTATACCCTCCATAGATGTGTAATATGTCTCAAACCAATGTTTTTCTACACCCTCCTTTCCCATAGCCCCCCTTTTTTTTACCCGCCCCTTTTTACCCATTCCTTTTTTCCTTATCCCTTTACTTATCGTTTATTATAGCCGATTTTGGATGTTAGCATACTTTGCTTTTACATATATGTTTTGGCTGTCGTGGTCTTGGGAGACTGTCACTGCTCTACCCATATTTCGATCTTTGGGTATTCCTCCTTCCTGTTATTTGGGGGAATTCCCTGGATAGCTACTAGGCCTCTGGGCTCGCATTTTTGTGTACCCAGTACGCCACTCTCTTACTTATCCGCATAATTAAATTCAATGATGATTGTCTACATAAACCTAATCCCTTTCCTTTATCTTACATTTATCTTACATTCCTTCCTACTTTTCTACTGGTTCCTACTCTTCTCTGAGAAAAGTGTAACAACACAAATTGTAAAGACTAGGTACTATATGTCTTCTATACCCTTCCTATGGCTCCTTTAAATGTACAGGGTTTGAATATACCACAATAACAAACAAAGGTTTTTCGCTCATTGGCATCAACCAAGGCACATGTTGTGTGTCTCCAGGAGACTCACTTTACTGTTACAGCAACTCCCAAATATTTTGGCCCTTTTTACCCATACGTTTTTACGGCTTCTGCTGAAACCAAGCAAAGAGGAGTATTGGTGACATTCCATCGCACAACACCTTTCTCTCTCCAAAAAGAGATCAAAGGACCCTGAATGGAGATACCTGATACTAACAGTTTTTTTTATCTGATTCTCCAATCACAGTGGTATCCTATAATGCCCCAAACAAAACTCCAACATTTCTTTCCCACTTGCTACATGTGATCGGTACCCACAAAATGGGCACACTGTTGGCCGCTTCAGCCCCAGACCATTTCGCTGGCCAAAGACAGGTCACTTTTTGCGATTCGGCACTGCATCGATTTAGCTGACAATTGCGCGACGTAGCTGCCAAACAAAAATTGACATCTTTTTTTTTCCCCACAAATAGAGCTTTCTTTTGGTGGCATTTGATCACCTATGTGTTTTTTTTATGCGCTATAAACAAAGAAAGAGCGACAATTTTGAAAAAAAATGCAATATTTTTTACTTTTTGCTATAATAAATATGCCCCAAAAAATATATAAAAAAAACTTTCTTTCCTCTTTCCTAAACTGAGGAAAGAAAGTTTTTTATATATATTTTTTGGGGCATATTTATTATAGCAAAAAGTAAAAAATATTGCATTTTTTTTCAAAATTGTCGCTCTTTTTTTGTTTATAGCGCATAAAAAAAACACATAGGTGATCAAATGCCACCAAAAGAAAGCTCTATTTGTGGGGGAAAAAAAAGATGTCAATTTTTGTTTGGCAGCTACGTCGCGCAATTGTCAGCTAAATCGACGCAGTGCCGAATCGCAAAAAGTGACCTGTCTTTGGCCAGCGAAATGGTCTGGGGCTGAAGCGGCCAACAGTGTGCCCATTTTGTGGGTACCGATCACATGTAGAAAGTGGGAAAGAAATGTTGGAGTTTTGTTTGGGGCATTATAGGATACCACTGTGATTGGAGAATCAGATAAAAAAAACTGTTAGTATCAGGTATCTCCATTCAGGGTCCTTTGATCTCTTTTTGGAGAGAGAAAGGTGTTGTGCGATGGAATGCCACCAATACTCCTCTTTGCTTGGTTTCAGCAGAAGCCGTAAAAACGTATGGGTAAAAAGGGCCAAAATATTTGGGAGTTGCTGTAACAGTAAAGTGAGTCTCCTAGAGACACACAACATGTGCCTTGGTTGATGCCAATGAGCGAAAAACCTTTGTTTGTTACTGTGGTATATTCAAACCCTGTACATTTAAAGGAGCCATAGGAAGGGGATAGAAGACATATAGTACCTAGTCTTTACAATTTGTGTTGTTACACTTTTCTCAGAGAAGAGTAGGAACCAGTAGAAAAGTAGGAAGGAATGTAAGATAAATGTAAGATAAAGGAAAGGGATTAGGTTTATGTAGACAATCATCATTGAATTTAATTATGCGGATAAGTAAGAGAGTGGCGTACTGGGTACACAAAAATGCGAGCCCAGAGGCCTAGTAGCTATCCAGGGAATTCCCCCAAATAACAGGAAGGAGGAATACCCAAAGATCGAAATATGGGTAGAGCAGTGACAGTCTCCCAAGACCACGACAGCCAAAACATATTATGTAAAAGCAAAGTATGCTAACATCCAAAATCGGCTATAATAAACGATAAGTAAAGGGATAAGGAAAAAAGGAATGGGTAAAAAGGGGCGGGTAAAAAAAGGGGGGCTATGGGAAAGGAGGGTGTAGAAAAACATTGGTTTGAGACATATTACACATCTATGGAGGGTATAAACTTATGTACTAGAGTTGTTAACCAGTTAATTAATAAGGGCAAGAGGAAAGGTGAGAAAAAAAAGGGGAAGTAAGCTATAAATTTGGTGCACAAAAAGAGTAATTTTTAGAAACAATTAGGTTAGGGGTAAGAGTGAGCTCTATTCACTCATAATGTTATCAAATAAGGATGAACTGAGGGTAATGATGTTAACATTTGCCAACACTTCCAAGAGGCATATAAGAGAAAAGCAGAACATGCTTGCAAAATAGAATCCAAAAAAAGAAGGGTTATATGGATCTATCAGTCCATAGTATCTGCAAGGTCTTCATCAGGAGAATTGCGACGACTGCGTTTAAATGAGTTTTGGCGAATTCTCTCATCATTGGCATTGGAGAAATCTTGTAATGGATCAGGTGTAGTAGTACGATGACGAGGACCACTTAAAGTATAAGATCTATCTAAGAGATGTCGATTTTGCAGGGTACTTTGCAACTCATCATAAGATCTGCAGGTGTATTTGGTACCTTGATGGGTAAAACGTACAGAAAACGGGTGTCAGGGACTTACTTCCCAGCCTCATCCATCCTCGTTTCTGAGGAAACAACAGGGTTCCTCCATGTTGACACACCGCTGCACTTCCCGCACGCGTGCAACAGGGGCGCGCGCATGCACAACGGGCGCGCGCGCATGCACGATAGCGGGAGCGTGCGTGTGCACGTTTTTGGTGCCAAAGAACACTTTAAAAGCCATTGCTGGACTCAAACACATTGCTGCCTGATCTGCAGTTTTGGAGTGAACTTACACGTGAAACCTGATCCTGAAACCTGATCCTGAATTACTGACTGAACCTTGACCCGGCTTGTTGACTATCCGTATCTCTCTAATCCCTGACTCCGGCTTGTTTGACTACCCTTCTGATTGGACCCACCATTGCCAGACCCACCTGCTTGCACCACGACTACGCTTCAGTTACCTGCATCTGAACCATCTGATTATCCGTTGTGACCCGGCTTGCCTGACCCTGCTGTTTCTTGAATCGGCCTTTTTTTTAGGCCGATTCGTATTCTTCTACATATTTTTGGTAAAAAAAAAAAAAAAAAATCGCAATAAGCGTTTGATAGGTTTGCGCAAAATTTATAGCATCTACAAAATAGGGGATCGTTTTATGGAATTTTTATTAATATTTTTTTTTTACTAGTAATGGCGGTGATCTGCGATTTTTATTGTGACCGGACACATCGGACACTTTTGACACATTTTTGGGACCATTGTCATTTTTACAGCGATCAGTGCTATAAAAATGCACCGATTACTGTAAAAATGTCACTGGCAGTGAAGGGGTTAATCACTAGGTGGCGCTGGAGGGGTTAAGTCAGTACTAGTGAGTGATTCTTACTGTTAGGGGGTGTGGCTACGAGTGACACGTCACTGAAGAGTGTTCCCGGGACCCGCAAGGCACGCGGCGGGAGCACGCAATGTGCCTGCTGGGCAGCAAATTTAAAGAGACGTACAGGAGCACCCATTTGCCTGCCCGTTTCATTGTGTCGACATACATCTGCGTGCGGCGGTCAGCAAGTGGCTAATCTGTGGTGGCTCAAACCAAGTCCTTTATCCATTCTTAGACAAATCTCCAATACCTAATCCCGAAAGCATACCTTCCAACAATTACTCCAACAGAACTCTTTATTAGACGTGAAAATAATCGTACAAAGTGACAATTAACTTTTTATTCCTATCCACATAAGTCATTCTCTCGAATAGATCACATATTGATTGCAATAGGCATAACCCCAGGAACTCCTTTCCTCTTCACTTACACCATTTGCGTGGACAGACCACAGTGCTGTACTAACAACATTTGCTTCTTTAATTCCCAAAGCACATGACCCCACATGGCTTATTAATAATTCCATATTATCATATCCATCCCATTCCTTAGATTTGGAAAAAGCTTTAAAGGAATATCTGGTTAATAATGCGACTGCCGACATCCCCTCTATGACACTTTGGGAAGCGCATAAACCGTTGATTAGAGGTGTTTGTATTCGCCAGGCTTCTTTTCTCAAAAAAATAAAACTCCTAATGCAGCAAAAACTAGAAGCAGAATTTAATTCTGCATGTGCTCTTCCAATCAAACCCCTCTCCTGCGACAAAATTAAAAATTAGATAAAGCACGCCTTGATCTTGACCTTTTCCTTTCGGACTCAGCGGATAAAACGATACGTAAATGCAGACACCTATTTTATTTTAAAGCCAATAAACCTAGTACATTTCTGGCTAGGGCCCTTAATAAGATAAATTGCCCCTCTAAACCAATACGATTGAAGTTATCCCATGATGTATATACCAGCAACCCTTCAAAAAACATCTTGCCTCCCTATATAAAAGGGTAGATACTTTAGAACAGACCTCAGTAGACTCTCTTTTCTTAATTTACTCTTCCAACTATTCCCCCAGCTCATCGCGAGTGCCTTGAAAGCCCTATAACCACTAGTGAACTCCTGATGGCCATTAAATCCCTTAAGTTGAATAAAACGCCCAGGCCCAGATGGCTTTTCAGCCTTATATTACAAATAATTTGCTTCTATCATAAGTCCAGTATTTACTGAAGCCCTTAATTCTCTATTAAACGGACATACCTTTAGAACTGAAACTTTAACTGCAATTATTTCAATGATATCTAAACCCCACTCTGATGAAACATCTTGCTCTAATTACAGACCCATCTCACTACTTAATTTAGACATCAAACTTCTAGCGAAAGTTTTAGCAACTCGCCTAAACAATATAGTTGGCTCTTTAATACATAAAGATCAAGTAGGCTTCATCTCAATGCGTCAAGCGGGGCATAACATACGTAGAGCAGCACTATTGATGCATATTGCCAAATCAAGGAAAATCCCACTTTGTTTTTTATCTCTAGATATCAAAAAAGCATTTGATACAGTTTTGTGGCTCTGCCGACGCTATGTCCTACAAAACTGGGGATTTTGCCCCCATTTTCTTAGTTGGATCTCTTCTTTATATGATAAACCCAAGGCATATGTAAAATATGCAGGGGTGGACTTAGCCCCCTGGAGAAGAGTCCCTCGTGGACATTACGGTTCCTTATTTTTTTCTTCTTTTTTTTTCGTTTTGAATGGGGTCCTAACAGTCTGCCTAACTTTTGCTTTAACAGGTTGTGCCCAATTTGCATGGATCTGAATATTAGGGGGGGGGGTTCTCCCTTGTACTGTGCCCTTCCAGTTGTTGCTTGGGTGTGGGGCTGCCTTCGCCCTTTACTTTTGGACTTGTGCAGTATATTTATGAACAAAATGTCTATTTTCATGTATTATAGCTACGCAGTGTGTGGTAACTAGTTGGAATGTGTGGGGCCTGGGGGACAGAGTGAAACGGCTGGCAGTGGAGCACATGCTTAAACGTCTGGGCTCCTCCGTGGTGTGCCTACAGGAGACCCATATGCTGCCCGGCCAGGTATCTCCGTTCTCTTCTAGGGTGTATGGTACACAGTTTAACTCTGCCTTCTCGTCCTACGCCAGAGGAGTTAGTATACTGATTGGTACAAATCAGTGGAAATCCTTAAGACCTTGTCCACTTTCTTGTCACGTCACCCAGGTGTTCCTGCTCTTATTATTAAGGGGATTTTAATAATTTTTTGAGTGCAGATCTTAACAAATTTTCTCCTGGGGCATCGGCAGCCAACCCGAGAGGGGGCCCGACACCCTTCGCCAGGCTTTTACAGGAGCTGGAGTTGAGGGATGTTTGGAGGCTCAGCCATCCACAGAAGAAATGTTACTCATGCCATTCTGCTTTGCATAAGGGCCTTTCTAGAATTGACCTTGGACTAGGCAATAGTGAGACGCTTCCCCTGGTGTCCTCCGTGCGGTATGAGGCAAGAACTATTTCAGACCATTCCACCTTATGTGTTGTAGTAACGACGTCCAGAATCTCTAAGCGGGCCTGTTGGAAGCTCAACCTGTTCTGGTTGTTACTGTTCCCGACCCCTGATCCCGTTCATGCTGATTTGGTTGCTTTTGTTAGGGTCAACAAACATTCTACGGGGCTTAGTATTTTTTGGGATGCACTTAAAGCTTATCTAAGGGGTCAGTTTATCAGGTCTATTAATGCAATTAAATCTGGGACTAGGTCTTGGGAGCAATTTGTGCTTCGGGAGGTTGAGAGGGCTGAGTCTGCTTTTGTTGACTCCCCCTCTGAACAGACTGAGAGGGCATGGCATGAAGCTCAAAATATCGCTAAACATGTAGTACTAACTAAGACGGAAAATAAAAAAAAAATCTCCAACAAAAATACTATGAGGAGGGGGAGGGCACTGGCCACATGCTGGCTATGATGGAGAGATCGCAGAGGGGTTTAGCCCACATAGAGGTGATCACCACTCCTTTGGGGGCTCTATTATTGTCTCATGTGGATATTTTATCCACTTTCAGGGATTTTTATGCTGATGTGTATTCCTCTAGGGCATGGGTCTTCAAACTACGGCCCTCCAGTTGTTCAGGAACTACAATTCCCATCATGCCTAGTCATGTCTGTGAATGTCAGAGTTTTACAATGCCTCATGGGATGTGTAGTTCCGCAACAGCTGGAGGGCCATAGTTTGAGGATCCCTGCTAGGGTGTCGCCTACAGTGGGGGAGATTGCCTCTTTTTTGGACCGATGTCACATTCCACGTCTAAAACTGGTCCTCCAGCATTCCCTCCCCCAAAAGAGGTTAATGGACTATGTCGGTACTTGGTAAGAAGAAACATACATATAAAAATAATAATAATTTTATTAAATAAAAATAAATAGACAGAGAATACATAGTTAAAATTGAAAAACAGAACCTCAGGGATGCCCCTGGGTACAATCTGTTATCGCAAACATATAGACTGGTCTATGTCTCGACTAGTTTTGTGGTAACAACCGCTTCCTCAGGAGGACCAATCTATAAAGCAAACAATATAATGGGTATTACATGAGCATAATAATTTCACAATAGCTATACTAATACAATGGAAAGGGATAATACAGAATTAAATAGCTTACCCACTATTTGGGTGGTCATGTGTGGCATCAGGCTGCCCAGGTAAAACAGCCCCCCCCCCCACGGCGGACGAGGGGGATAATACGGAAACTTTAGATGGAGGCATAGAATAGATAAGTCAATTAAGGAGCAGCATACAAACGGAGTGGGACACCCGTGAACAAGGAGAAAGAAGGCAGGGAGAATGAAGGGGGAAAAAAGGGGGGGAAAGGGGAGGTGGAAAGGGGGAAGAAGGCGGGGAGAGGGAAGAGGAGGGGGAAGGGGGAGAAAAGGGAACGAGAAGGGAGACAAGAGGGAAGAAAGGGCAGGAAGGAAAGGGAGGGGGCAAGAAGAAGGGAAGAAAAGGGGGGGACACGCGAGAGGCAGTGGAGACTGGGGGGGAAAGAATGGGGACGAGGTGAAAGAAAAAAGGGGGGGAAGGGAAGATAAAAGGATGAAGGGTAGGCAGAGAGAAGGGAAGGAAGGGGAGGGAGGGAGATGAAAGGGGGGGAGACCAGGAAGGGGGAAGGACAGAATGGGTACCCAAAACCATAATTAAACTGAACAAAACGTGACCCAATTGGGCTCACCGAGTAATGAAGAGTGATGTGGGTGCCAACCCATCTCTGGTGGTTCACCAAGATGCGAGGGCAGTGAGGCAGGTTGAAGATGGGGGTATCTCAAGGTACTTCTGACTAGGATAGCATCATTGGTAAAAATTGGTATAAGGTCCATCATTGCAAAGAACTGCCCAACAATAGGAAGTCTGTTGAACGAAACGTATCGAAGATGCTCCTAGATGCCAGAAGGAAACATACCTGTGGGAGTCCCCAGTCCAAGGGTGGTGGCAGCCTCAATGTTCTGGGAGCCACAGGGAATCCGCACTGCTCATTCACGGGCAAAGCCCTTATGAATGAGCTCCCCAACCACGGACGCCAGAAACGCCGCTGAAAGGCGGTGTCTGACGTCACAGGTCAGTTCCTCCGCACAGCGCGGGTGCGTGATTGACGCTGCCGCACGTGCGTGTTCCGCCCGAGCCAATGGGCGAGGAGCCCAGCTCGGGGAAAGCAAGGAGGGGAGGAACCAGAGGTCACCCCTCCCAGGAGAGACACACGTCCGCCGAAAATAGGGCAGGAAGAAACCAGGAGGCTAGAGACCGCACCCGACCACCAGTGGTAGCAATACAATTGATAATAAACAAAGAAAAATTACATTAATTGCACACAGCAGAAGTGGTAGGAACTATCATCAATTCACGACTCGACTACGCAAACTCCCTCTACTTAGGACTACCGAAATACCAGATTTCACGTCTACAAGTCGTCCAGAACACGGCAGCCAGACTGGTAACAGGTAAAAAGCCATGGGAATCAGTCTCCCCGGCCTTGAGGTCCCTCCACTGGCTGCCCGTACAGGACCGGGTGACATTCAAGACACTCTGCCTCACCCACAAATGTATACAGGGGAACGCTCCCCAATACTTAAGCGAGAAAATAAAACCTTACGTCACCAAGCGCGTGCTCTGGTCAACCAACCAAAACCTTCTCCAAATTCCTAAATCCCAATACAAATCAAAGGGAGAACGTAGATTTTCGATCCAAGGACCACGGCTCTGGAATGCTCTACCCACTACAATCTGCTTGGAGGAAAACCATCGGGCCTTTAGGAAAAAAAAGACCCACCTCTTCTGAAAAGACCGGTACGACTATGGAAGCCAGCGCCTTGAGGCGATTAAGTTTACATTTGTTGCGCTATACAAGTTACTCACTCACTCACTCACTCACTCAATATAAAAACAGTTACAGTAGATTGAGGGAGAATTAAATCCCACAAAATTGATTACATATAGGTTGTTAAACCACACAAGAAATTGTCACAGAAGGGCTAAGGGACTAGGGAAACGGGGCAGGTCATTGGTCAAACCGACTGTAAAAACAGGGACATTAAGATTTGGGTCCCATTAATAAGTGGATGGGGAATACCCAAGTGATAACGTGTGGCACCGAATTTTGAATTTTTTACGTTGTTTGCGTAAGTCGTTCGCGAATAGGCTGGACGTAATTTACGTTCACTTCGAAAGCAATGACGATTTGCGGCAGAATTTCGAGCATGCGCACTGGGATTCTTTCACGAACGGCACATGCGCCATTCATAAAAAATGTAAAATACGCGGGGTCAACAATAATTTAAATAAAACACGCCCACATCATCCCCATCTGAATTAGGCGGGCTTACGCCGGCCCACATACGTTATGCCGCCGTAACTTAGAGCGCAAGTTCTTTATAAATACGGAACTTGCGCCCTAATTTACAGCGGCGTAAAGTATCGGAGATACGTTACGCCCACACTAAATTACGCAGGGCTATCTGAATCTAGAATGGAAAATATGTTTGCTGCGCTGCATAAATATAGTATACGTGTAATAGAATACTAAAAATATATTTACATATTGTGCACAATATAATGACACCTGTGCAAAACTATATTAAAACGTAATAATCTTAAAATAAATAGTGAATCTGTGACAATGTGTATTCAAACAAAATCGTCCATAAAATTCAAATTGCCGTGTGAATCCACAAAACACTTGAAGAAAAGACAGGAATGATCCCAGGAAACAGTGTCCGATAGCAGAATAGATAAAAGAACCTCCACCTCCTATCATCTATCTGCTTACCGACTCCAATGATCTCCAGTGAGATCACCTTGCACATATGGCTCAACAGCCCTGCAGTTTCCCAAAGCTCATCTATGTATGTTCTCCTCCCTCAGAATCTCTTATAATAGTCTCCAGCAAGTCTCCCCGCAATGGATGGCCAAAAAGAAAAGAAGGATGCCAACATAAAGTAGTAACGTCCAAACAATCTATTTATTAAAAGTTAATCACACTCACATTTGAGTAGAATAAAAGTAGCTTTGTATAATAATAGCCGGCCGGCTCTCTCTCTCCGCTCGTCCTTCCGGATAGCAGCGGGGTGTTCGATAGTGACGTCAGCACGCCGTTCCTCCCTACGCCGTTTCGTCCAATGACTGGTGAAGGTATCAGGAATGGGTGGAGGGGCGGAGTGCGTGAGTAGTTGCACCTGTGCACCTCGTCGAGCCTGGAGGATATGCAGGTGAACGGGGTCGGCATGTAGCGTGCTGAGGGCTGCGGCTGTGGAGCACATTCGATGCACATTCAAGGCTCCTAATACCGGCACTCGGGTGTGAGTGAGTACAGGACTGTATAGACTGAATCGAATCGGATCAGAGCAGAGCAGGGCTTGATGCGAGAGGTAGGGGGAAGGGGGGAGCATTGTTCGTAGCGCAGTCCGTAGTGCTCTGGATGTCTGTAGCTCGTAACTCTCGTAACCCGCAGTAACCCTCGTAACCCGCAGCCCGCGGTATGCAGCCTATGACCTGATGATTCACTGCCCGTGAGCTATAATGCTGTAAGGGTGACTGCTCACTCCTACCCCACCGCCCCCCCCTCCCCTTTCATCCCTCTCACCGTTCCTCTTACCATATCTCTCATTGTATCCCGCCTTACTATCCGCTGCACGAGTACCCAGTGGTCTTTGTTTCGCTGACACAGCGGGCTAAGGAGTAGTCCAGACGCGGTGCGGAGCATATCGAGAGCTGGATCTGTCGGGAGAAGACGCAGCCACAACTTGATAGCTCGATTGATGAGTACACTCGTCCGCTTGCAGCAGCATTCGCAAGTGACCCACTCACTCCACTCTTAGATCTCTACACGCTACCTGCGACCTGCTACCGTCACCATAAACAACATAAATCCGGACCTGGGATTATGGACCATACAGAGGATAACTAAGATTTTAGGCAGTACAGCGTATCCCTAGTTCCGTGAGTAATGACAATAGCCATAGACAATAGCCACAAAGGAGTAATATGTAATGTTTACAGGTGGTGAGTAAACGCTACAGTCACTTAAAACAGACCTTTATCAGCCTTGGCAGCCTGCAAATGTTGAATTTATATTCACATATAAAGTTTACATAAGGAGCAGCGGACAGGAGACAAATAATGGATGATAAAAAATGGATAAAAGGACTGTGACAAATTATGATGGAAATTGTGATTATATATCACCCCAGATGATGCAAACTATTGCGAAACGCGTCGGGACTCTGCTGCTGCCATGCACTATTTCTTATTGATGTCCTTTTGATGTCCTTTTTATCCAGCAAAACTGTAAGTGTTTTTAACCGTTATAAAATCTCAACATTGTTACGGTATCACACTATGTGCCTTCGTTTTCCTTTATGCACTTTGGATACGGCCTGATCCTTTGAGAATTACCTCCAAGTTGCTGCCATTCCCCCCTGTGCTGGTTTACGTGATGTCTTCAGGGTATCCTCCCAATCATATATCCAGATCCGGTTGATGTGGTCTTCACCAACTTACATTCAGCTTGTATTGACCCTTTAAGCGTATGCTTATTTGGGTTCAATACCTCTGGTAAGCCTCTGCTTCTGGTGGTGGTCATTTTCACAAATCATTTACTTTGATTCACCGTGGTGTTTGAAACCATTCACTTGATTACTCATCCATCAACAGTTTATTTTTAACTATCTACTGTCATTGATTTATTATATATGGACTTTTTCATTTGATTACACTGTCAATTGGTGTTAACACAGACTATTAGTACCATGTCATCATCATTATTATTATTTTTAGCGCCACAAAATTGTTTTCTGTTTTTTCACTGCTTTCTTGTTTCACTGGATTGTTTGTGGCTGCTAAGTATTTGGATAGCGCAGATTTATTTTTGTTTTTGTATATATCATATGTAGTATTGTGATCACTTTACAATATTATAACTGCATTGAACTGTGAGAATGCTCTAGACAAGGGGCGAAGGGTTAATTGAATTGAATAGTGCCTGAAAAACACCCAAAAAACTTGGATATTTTGAAATTGCCCAATGCTGCATTAAGACTGTGCTATAAAAATATATATTATATATATATATTTATTCCATGGAAGCAGGCCCTAGTCAGTCCAGTCTCGGGACCCCCCTTTTTTAAGGGGGCACTTGGAAAAGATCGCTGGTGGGAGGACAAATAGGCCGCAAATAGGCCTCAAACAAGTAATAATATTATCCTTTTATATAAAGTATTCTTTAAAATATCATTGAGACGCAGAAAGGGTGCTGACAGCCTCTATTTTCTCCTCTCTGCGTTTCTCTATCTTCGTTAAAGCAAATCCCAAGAAGTTACGTTAAAAGTTGGTACGGACTTAATACTGAACTTACTAATTTAAAACACTGAGCCGAAGGACAAAGTTATTAAGTGTATGAAATAAGCAGGTTCTAAACCCTCAGTAGCCCGGACTGACACACAGTTTATATTCTTTGGCGATTGTTTTGCGGCAGTAGAGCAGACATCAGGAGAGGGGTGTGAGGGGGAGAGGGAGAAAGGGGGAGATCCCCCACTTTTTTTTTTTTTGGTGTCCTCTTCTCTTATTTTCTCTATTGCGATTTGAGTGGTGGTCAGTAGGGATCAGACAAATATTAAAAAGGGGGTAACCGTGGAAAAAGCCAGTGGTTAAATAAGTATTCGAATGAGGGGAAGATCACTGAGAGGGGCCACAACAAATCCACCTAAAATAACCGATAGCCCAAGTACAATTAAAAAATACATAGTTAAAAAAATAAATAATTTTTTTTTATAAAAAATCCAGTTAAAGAGACCCCGGAAAAAATGGCTCCTACGAAAAAAAAACCTATAGAGGCCGCACAGAAAACGGGAATCAGAAGACAGTCGCAGGCACCGGAAGGGGCAAGGACTTCCACTATAGTAGATGAAGAATACGATGACGTGGAAGAGAATGAATCGATAGAAGACCAGCTGCCAACAAAAGGAGAAATAGCAAAAATGTTTGCGAGGATGGAGACTATAATGAATAAAATGGAATCTTCTCTTAAAGGGGAAATGGTTTTAATTCATGAAGATATGAATCACATCCTGAGGAGGGTAGAAGAAACGGTTCAGGCAACTGAGGTCAGGGAACTGAAGGACCAGATGAAAGAGATACAGAAAGAACAAAAAGGTACCTAAAATATAGACTGGAAGACAAGGAAAACCGAAACAGAAGGAAAAATCTGAAGATCAGGGGATTGCCGGATGAACAAGTGGAAGATCTGCAGGAAAAAACCGACAAAATATTTGGCCAAATGCTAGGCAAAACTGTAACAGAAAAAATAAAAATAGAAAGAATCCATAGGATAAGAAAACTGGCAGGAGTAGCAGAGGAATTGCCAAGAGATGTAATTGTGAGATTTCACAACTTCCAAGACAAGGAGCGAATCCGAACGTACCTAAAAACCAATGGCCCGGCGAAATTTGAGGAGTCTGCGCTGCAGATTTTTCCTGATCTGGCAGCTGAAACATTGGCAAGGAAAAGATTATTAAAACCATTATTAGGGAAGGTCAATAGCCCCCAATTCAGAGGGGAGAGAGGGGGGGAGGAGGGAGGAGGGCGGACGGGATGGGAGGGGATTGAGGGAGGAGGGGGAAGGAGGGTCCGAAGGGAGAGGGAGGGGAAGGGGAGGTGGTAGGGAGGGAAGTGGAGGGAGAGGGGGGGGAGGGGGAGGTAGTAGGGAGGGAAGTAAAGGGGCCAGTAAATTTGCAACAACATATTATAATTTTATAGTACCTGATGCCAAAAATTAATATAATATCATATAATGTACGGGGGATAAATGCGCCAATTAAAAGAGATAATATAATGAGAGAACTAATATTTTTGAAAGCAGATGTCGTTTTTTTACAGGAGACTCACCTGACTGGTGAGGCCAAGAGTAGGGTCCGTTCAGATGAGTTTCCTGTATGGTTTTATGCGGACTCGCCCATCAGTCGGGCCAAAGGTCTTGCTATAGGATTCTCCAGAAACGTTAGGTTTGTACTGGAGAAAATGAAGATAGATTCAGAAGGACGTTTTCTTTTTTTAAGGGGGAATCTGAATGGGGTAAAGATGTCTTTTGCGAATGTGTATGGACCAAATAAAAAGTCAGTAAAGTACCAGATAGGAATAGTTGACGAGTTTATGGACTTTAAGATAGGGGATGCTATTATGGGAGGAGATTTTAACACATGTTTGGACCCCAAATTAGATAGTACGTCACATGCACAGGGCATGGCAGGGAATTAGGGAGAGGAAAATCTTAAAAAGGAAACTGCACCAAAATCAACTTGTAGATGTTTGGAGATCCCAACATATAAGACAAAAAGATTATACATTCCGCTCCCCTGTGCATGGGACGTATACAAGAATAGATTATTTTTTAATAGAACATAAATTATTGGAAGTAGCTGAAGAAACAAAGATAGGTATTACAACGTTTTCCAATCATGCACCAATTACATTACAACTGACGATAGGAGAGAGGGTATCTGGGAAAAGGAACTGGAGACTAAACGAAGAACTATTAATGGATAAAGATATAGAGAGGAGATTAAGGAAAGAAATTGAACAGTTTTTCTTAGAGAATAACACAGAAGGAATGTCTGAAGCAATAGTGTGGGAAACTCATAAAGCATTTATTAGGGGAATTTTGATTAACCACTTAAGCCCCGGACCATATTGCTGCCTAAAGACCCAAGGGGTTTTTACAGTTCGGGACTGCGTCGCTTGAACAGACAATTGCGCGGTCGTGCAACGTGGCTCCCAAACAAAATTGGCGTCCTTTTTCCCCCACAAATAGAGCTTTCTTTTGGTGGTATTTGATCACCTCTGCGGTTTTTATTTTTTGCGCTATAAACAAAAATAGAGCGACAATTTTGAAAAAAATGCAATATTTTTTACTTTTTGCTATAATAAATATCCCCCAAAAACATATATAAAAAAATTTTTTTTCCTCCGTTTAGGCCGATACGTATTCTTCTACCTATTTTTGGTAAAAAAAAATCGCAATAATCGTTTATCGGTTGGTTTGCGCAAAATTTATAGCGTTTACAAAATAGGGGATAGTTTTTTTGCATTTTTATTTTTTTTACTACTAATGGCGGCGATCAGCGATTTTTTTTCATGACTGCGACATTATGGCGGACACTTCAGACAATTTTGACACATTTTTGGGACAATTGTCATTTTCACAGCAAAAAATGCATTTAAATTGCATTGTTTATTGTGAAAATGACAGTTGCAGTTTGGGAGTTAACCACAGGGGGCGCTGTAGGAGTTAGGGTTTACTTTGTGTGTGTTTACTAGTGTAGGGGGGTGTGGCTGTAGGAATGACGTCATCGATCGTGTCTTCCCTATAAAGGGAATGACGCGATCGATGCGCCGACACAGTGAAGCACGGGGAAGCCGTGTTTACACACGGCTCTCCCCTTTCTTCAGCTCCGGGGAGCTATCGCGACGGAGCGGCTATAAACAAATAGCCGCGCCGTCGTCCCGGATCGCTCCCCGAGCGGACCCGACCTCCGCATGTACCGGGGGGGGTCCCGATCGGACCCCCCACCCACGTCTAGCAGAGGACGTACAGGTACGTACATGTGCCTGTCCGTGCCATTCTGCTGACGTATATGTACATGAGGAGGTCGGGAAGTGGTTAAAGAGGGAATGAATAATAAAAAAAAAAATTATGAAAAAAAAGTAAGATTAGTAAAAGAAATCTTATGCCTAGTACACACGAGAGGATTTATATCCTCTGAGGATTTTGATCCGATGGAGTGTACACACCATCGGATCGAAATCCACGCCAAATTCCCATCGCGATGACGTGTCGCGCCGTCGCCGCGATGACGCGGCGACGTGCGCGACTCTGTCATATAAGGAATTCCACGCATGCGTCGAATCATTACGACGCATGCGAGGGATGGGTTCGGACGGATCGATCCGGTGAGTCTGTACAGACCACCGGATCGATCCGCTGGAGCCGATTCCAGCGGATAGATTTCTTAGCATGCCAAGAAATTTTTATCTGCTGGAAATCGGTCGGCCCGAAATATATCCGCGGATAAATATCCGCTGGATCGTACACACCAGCGGATCTATCCGCTGAAACCGATCCGCGGATCAATTTCAGCGGATCGATCCTCTCGTGTGTACGGGGCCTTAGATCTTGAACAACTACATAAAGAGATGGGACAGAGGGAAATTCTCCTAAACCTCAACATTAACCACTAGAGTACCGGGCCATCGTCAAATGACGGCTCCACGGTGACTCTGAATATTTAACAGGATGTCAATTGACGTCCTGTATTCTTGCGGCCACTGGGCGGCGCGCGAGCGCCCGGCGCGTCCCCGAGATGCCGATGCGCGTGCCTGGCGGTCGCGATGTCCGCCAGGCACTCGGAATCGGCGGCTACAGGGACAAGACGTGGAGCTCTGTGTGTAAACACAGAGCTCCACATCCTGTCAGGGGAGAGAGGAGACCGATCTGTGTCCCTTGTACATAGGGACATAGATCGGTCACCTCCCCCAGTCACCCCCCTTCCCCCACAGTTAGAACACAATACAGGTATACATATTAACCCCTCCCTCACCCCCTAGTGTTAACCCCTTGAATGCCAGTCACATTTATACAGTAATTAGTGCATATTTATCGCATTAATCGCTGTATAAATGTGAATGGCGCCAAAAACGTGTCAAAAGTGTCCGATGTGTTGGCCGCAATGTCACTGTGACAGTAAAAAAATCGCAAATCGCCGCCAATACTAGTAAAAAAATTAATAAAATAAAAATGCCATAAATCTATCAGCTATTTTGTAAACGCTATAACTTTTGCGCAAACCAATCAATATATGATCATTGCGATTTTTTTTACCAAAAATATGTAGAAGAATACATATCGGCCTAAACTGAGGAAAAAAAATGTTTTTTTTTTAAAAAAAATTGTGATATTTATTAAATAAAAAACTAAAAAATAGTGTTTTTTTTTTAAATTGTCACTCTTCTTTTGTTTATAGCGCAAAAAATAAAAACCGCAGAGGTGATCAAATACCACCAAAAGAAAGCTCTATTTGTGGGAACAAAATGATAAAAAAAAATTTGGGTACAGTGTAGCACGACCGCGCAATTGTCATTCAAAGTGCGACAGTGCTGAAAGCTGAAAACTGGCTTGGGCAGGAAGGGGCGTAAGTGCCCAGTATGGAAGTGGTTAAAAGAGATGAAATAAAGGGACTAATTGAACAGGAAACTCGAATAGCCTCAAATTTGGTTAAGAAAGAAAAAATAGCTAATTACATAGAAAAAATACAAACAAATACGGGAGAGATAAGATACAAAACATCAGACATAGTCAAAAGTTTCCTAAAATTCTATGAGAAACTTTATTCAATTATTATGAAAGGTACTAAGGAAGAGGATATAATAAAAGAGGAACAAATTAAAACATTCCTAAGAAAAGCTGATTTAAACAAGATTTCCGAGAACAGATATAAGTATCTTGAAAACCCTATAAGAGAGGAGGAAATAAGTAAAGTTATTCGAGAGCTATCAAATGGGAAAAGTCCTGGCCCCGATGGTCTGACCAGTTCGTATTATAAAAAATTCTCAGACATATTAACCCCAAAACTATGCTCTTGCTTTAATGGGATTGGTGAAAAATGGGAGATGAGGAAAGAGGCGCTTGAAGCAATGATATCAGTAATCCCCAAAGAAGACAAGGACGAATCTTTATGCTCTAGCTACAGACCGATCTCCCTCCTTAACACCGACTTAATTTTTTTTTCAAAAATTCTGGCGACTAGGATGGAAAAAGTGATGCAGGACTTGGTACATACGGACCAAGTAGGGTTCATTACGGTTTGGGAAGGAAGGGATAATGGGATCAGAACCCTATTGGTGATAGAACAGATCAGAAAAAGTGGAGCCCCGGGACTACTCCTATCTATAGATGCCGAAAAGGCTTTCGATAGGGTAGAATTGGGCTTCATGCAACATACTTTAGAATCAATGGGCTTCGGCCATAGAATGAGAGGCTGGGTAAGATCTTTATATAATAGACCCACAGCGAGAGTTAAAGTTAATGGGACTCTATCAGAATTATTTGAAATGAAAAATGGTACCCGACAGGGATGCCCCTTGTCTCCAATGTTATTTACGTTGGCATTAGAACCCTTGCTAAGAGCCATAAGGCAAAAGGTGGACATTAAGGGGTTAACACTAGGGGGTGAGGAACACAAAATTGCTGCTTACGCAGATGATATATTGTTCTACGTAATGTATCCCAGGACAACGTTACCTAAACTTATGGAAACAATTAAAAAGAGTATGGCAAAATTTCAAATTTTAAGATTTTAAGATTAACCCCACTAAATCTGAAATATTGGGCATTAACATCTCAAAAAAAGACAGAAGCGCCTTACAAGAAGACTTTAAGTTTGCTTGGAAAAATGAATTAAAATACTTGGGAATCAAATTAGCAGTCTCCATAGAAAACCTATATAAGATAAACTTTTTGACATTGTTAAGTGAGATAAAAACGGAATTAAATAGAATCGCACCAGGGCAACTGTCCTGGAGTGGAAGAATAAACATCTATAAAATGAATATCTTACCGAAGATACTATATAAAATGCAGATGCTCCCAATACCCATTCCTCAAGCCTATTTTAAAAAATTAAAATCAATGTTCGTAAAGTTTATCTGGAGAGGGAAAAAACCATGCGTTAAATTTAATACACTGATTAAAGAGAAATCACAAGGAGGGTTAGGGGCACCGGATTTAAGTAAATATCATAGCGCGATAGTAATTTCACGTCTTATAGATTGGGTTAAAAATAACACAGAAAAAAGATGGGTACATCTAGAAATCACGATGAGTAAATTAGTATTAGGAAAATTTATTTGGGTTCTGGCATAGGGGAAATAATGCAGAAATTCACTATATCACGAGATATGCTTTAAAGATCTGGGATCAATTGCATAAAAAAAAAAAATGGGATTACAATTCTCCTTTAATTCCTTTAACGGACACAAGATATTTCCCACCGGGGGAAAAAAACAGGTTTGGAAAATGGATATTACAAGAAAATATAAAATTAAAAGATGTCATGAAGTTTAATAGGCTTTTAACAATGCAGGAACTAAAAAATAAAAAGGAAATTATACATATTAACGAATGGCGGTATACACAGCTGAAACATTTTTTCGACAGTCTTCCCCAACCAATTAGAGCGGAGACAAATCTTCTTCCCCTCGAAAAATGAGAAGGAAAAATTGAGAAGGGCATAATTTCTAAAATATATCAGATATTAAATGACACAAGAACACAGAATACTTTACCATTTATCGAGAGATGGGAAGAGGAATTGGGCTCTCGGTTGAACGAGCTTGAGATTAACCAAATAATAACAAGGGTCCACGAAACTTCAATAAATAATGACACTAGAGAACTAAACTACAAATGTTTGGTTAGATGGTATCTTACGCCGGATAAATTATATAAATTCTCAGGCTCTGCTTCACAGCAATGCTGGAGGGATTGCGGTGAAGTGGGCTCTATGGCCCATGTCTGGTGGACATGTCCCAAAATAAAAACATACTGGAGGGAGATAAGAAAGAAAATTCAAGAAATTACAAATAACGTACTCCTAGACGATCCTTGGGTATGTGTTTTGCATGGATCTCGAATCCCGACAAAACAATATCTGAAGACTCTGATCCCGGAACGATTGAATGCGGCAAAACATCAAATAGCGTGTAACTGGCGGAAAAAAGAAAGTCCCTCATTGAGAGGGTGGTGTAGTAGAGTAGAAGAAATTTAGAATTTAGAATTTTTAAGATTTAGAGATGAAGAGAAATGGGAAGAGTGCATAGAAAGGTGGGATAAATGGAAAAGGTTTAAATACACAATGAGCTTTGTTGACGCCATGGGTACTACTATTAAATTTATGATTCATTGACGAGAGGCTGGAGTTTTTGTAGTATATGGCTTGGAAAGGCTTGCACGGGGGACGACCGATGGGGGAGAGGTCGAGCGGGCTGAGGTGAGCCCGAGCGGTCTCTCCTATGTAGTCTGGGGAGAGCTAGGGCGCAATGTATATGACGAAGAGAGGGGAAGGATTGCGCAATAATGGCATCTAAAAAGGTACTGAAATTAGGGAAAAAGAAACTGGCAGGGGAGGTTTGGGGAGGGGGAGAAAGGGGAGGTTTGGGGAGGGGGAGAAAGGGGAGGGGAAGAAAGGGTATTTTTTTTCCCACTCAGACTTGGAGTGCTTTGTGTTCCTATGTAAATTAACATGAAAGATGAAAGAGAAAAAAAAAAGGAAAAATATTGTAAATAGTAAAAAAAAAAAAAAAAAAAAAGGGAAAATAAATCATAAATGTAACTAAAACGATCATGTTCCACGTATGATGCGATACCATAGAGGAGATGATATCGGCAAGTGAAGTAGGGGCCAGGAACGTGGTCCTCTCCTCGTCCAATAGATCCTTTTTTATCTTTGGTGGAGTCTGAAGTGGAAAAAAAAAAAAAAAAAGTAATAATCTTAAAATAAATAGTGAATCTGTGACAATGTGTATTCAAACAAAATCGTCCATAAAATTCAAATTGCTGTGTGAATCCACAA
This sequence comes from Rana temporaria, assembly GCF_905171775.1. NCBI lineage: Eukaryota > Metazoa > Chordata > Amphibia > Anura > Ranidae > Rana > Rana temporaria. The sequence continues at coordinate 297,469,483 of NC_053491.1, forward strand.
AACACTTGAAGAAAAGTGAAGACAGGAATGATCCCAGGAAACAGTGTCCGATAGCAGAATAGATAAAAGAACCTCCACCTCCTATCATCTATCTGCTTACCGACTCCAATGATCTCCAGTGAGATCATCTTGCACATATGGCTAAACAGCCCTGCAGTTTCCCAAAGCTCATCTATGTATGTTCTCCTCCCTCAGAATCTCTTATAATAGTCTCCAGCAAGTCTCCCCGCAATGGATGGCCAAAAAGAAAAGAAGAAGGATGGCAACATAAAGTAGTAACGTCCAAACAATCTATTTATTAAAAGTTAATCACACTCACATTTGAGTAGAATAAAAGTAGCTTTGTATAATAATAGCCGGCCGGCTCTCTCTCTCCGCTCGTCCTTCCGGATAGCAGCAGGGTGTTCGATAGTGACGTCAGCACGCCGTTCCTCCCTACGCCGTTTCGTCCAATGACTTCCTCCTGGGGCTAGATGATAGCAGAATAGATAAAAGAACCTCCACCTCCTATCGGACACTGTTTCCTGGGATCATTCCTGTCTTCACTTTTCTTCAAGTGTTTTGTGGACTCACACGGCAATTTGAATTTTATGGAGGATTTTGTTTGAATACACATTGTCACAGATTCACTATTTATTTTAAGATTATTACGTTTTAATATAGTTTTGCACAGGTGTCATTATACTGTGCACAATATGTAAATATATTTTTAGTATTCTATTACATGTACAGTATACTATATTTATGCAGCGCAGCAAACATATTTTCCATTCGTGACACGTTTATATCTGACATTTTTTTTTGCAGCAGCATTTTATTCAATTTAATTACTATATGATTTGTATTCACTTCACTTATCTCACTTATCTTCACTTTTTTTTTTAAGATTTGCGCAGTATCAACCCACCTATCTGAATCTAGCCCAAGATCCTCATGGAAGAGTCATCAGAAGAAAACTTCTTCTACGTCCTCACCACAAAAATCAGCATTTGAACTTTGCAAATGAACATATAGACAAGCCTGATGCATTTTGAAAACAAGTTCTGTGGACCGACTTTTTGGCCGGAATGAGCAAAGGTACTTTGGAGAAGAAAGGGCACAGAATTTAATGAAAGGAGCCTCTGTCCAACTGTTAAGCATTGGGGTGGATCAATCATGCTTTGGGGTTGTATTGCAGCCAGTGGCACAGGGAACATTTCACAAGTAGAAGGAAAAATGGATTCAATAAAATTTCAGCAAATTTTGGATGGTAACTCACAGATGCCATCTGTGAAAAAGCTGAAGTTAAAGAGAGGATGGCTTCTACAAATGGATAATGATCCTAAACACACCTCAAAATCCACAGGGGATTACATCAATAGGTGTAAACTGAAGGTTTTGCCATGGCCTTCACAATCTCCTGACCTCAACATAATTGAAAATCTATGGATAGACCTTAAAAGAGCAGTGCATGACAGACAGCCCAGAAATCTCAAAGAACTGGAAGACTTTTGTAAGGAAGAATGGGCAAAGATACCTCAAACAAGAATTGAAAGACTCTTGGCTGGCTACAAAAAGCGTTTACAAGCTGTGATACTTGCCAAAGGGGGCAGTACAAGATATTAACTCTGCAGGGTGCCCAAACTTTTGCAGACGCCATTTTTTTGTTTTCTGTCATTTTGAAAGTGTAAATGATGGAAATAAAATCTAACTTTTTTTAACATATTATAAGAATGTCTAATTTGTAATTTGATGCCTTTTGGAGATTTTTCCATCTTTCCTTGGCTTCGTTATGCACATTAATACAAATTTTTACCTGGGGTGCCCAAACTTTCGATTCCCACTGTATATACCCAACTCATTTCTAAATCAGATTCTAGTCCGCCCATATATGTAGCCAAGTGGGAATCAGATCTTAGATTCTTATTGGACACAGAAGAATGGGATAAGATTTGGATTACTACAAAAATCTTCCTCTCAAAATATAGCCGCTTTAGAAACTAACTACAAAAGTACTTACACGTTGGTACTTAGGGCCAGATTCACAAAGGAGATACGACGGAGTATCTCAGATACTCCGTCGTATCTCAGATACTCCGTCGTATCTCAGATACTCCGTCGTATCTCAGATACTCCGTCGTATCTCAGATACTCCGTCGTATCTCAGATACTCCGTCGTATCTCAGATACTCCGTCGTATCTCAGATACTCCGTCGTATCTCAGATACTCCGTCGTATCTCTCAGAGTATCTATGCGACTGATTCATAGAACCAGTTACGCATAGATAGCCCTAAGATCCGACAGGTGTAATTGTTTTACACTGTCGGATCTTAGGATGCAGTACCGCGGCCGCCGCTGGAGGGAGTTTGCGTCGTAAACCAGCGTCGGGTATACAAATTAGGAGTTACGGCGATCCACAACGGTTTTTCGCGTTCGCTACGTTGCTGCTAGTCTAGTTTCCCGTCGCAAAGTTAGTCGTCGTTTTGGGTGCCCTAACTTTACACAGCACACGTATGTGTCGTTCCCGCATCGAAATTTAAAAATTCACATCGTTTGCGTAAGACGTCTGGGAATACGGAAGTACGCTACGCACGTTTCCATTCGAAAAAATGACGTCAGTTCGCGCAAAGCACGGCAGGAATTTCAGAACGGAGCATGCGCAGTAGGTCCGGCGCGGGAGCGCGCCTAATTTAAATGGCACACGCCCCTTTGAATTACGCGGGCTTACGCCGGAGGCCGCCGGCGTAGGTTTTCATTGCAAGTGCTTTGTGAATCAGGCACTTGCGATGAAAACTTGCGGCGGTGTAACGTATCTATGATACGTTACGCCGCCGCACTTCTACGTGAATCTGGCCCTTAGTTCCTACCAGAATTGCAAAATTTACCCCCAATTACTACTCCTCTTGTTTTCGAGGCTGCACTAAACCTGGATCACATTTCCATATTTGGTGGACCTTCTGCATGATCTCGACACTATTTGCTGCGTCCATCCTTCCTGATCCTTTGATTGCGCTTTTGAATTTAAAACCGACAACTCTCTCTAATAATCAGTTTAAAGGGTCACTAAAGGAAACATTTTTTTTTGCTAAAATGACTGTTTACAGGGTATAGAGACATAAAAGTTAACTGATTCCTTTTAAAAATGATTGCAAATAGATAAAAATCAATCATATACTGTGCCTGCAGGTTAGTTTCACTTTTAAACTGGTTTCATGTTCCTGTGAACTAGAGAGACACACAGAACAAAAACAAACAAATCCAGGGCAGTGTTTTGTTTTTAAAATGAATCTGATTGGTTCTGTTAAGTTTTAGACACACAATAATGACAGCTTAGACCACAGTGAAAAGCTCCCAGTACTATGGTTATAAGGAAACAGACAACCAGGAAGTGTGGAGATCAGAGCAGAATTACAGCAACTTCAAAGCAAAAACGAACAATAAGGACATGAAACCAGGACTGCAGTAAGGTAAAGGAAGCTATTTAGCTAAAAAAAAAAATCCTTTAGTGATCCTTTAAGCTACTGCTACAGATCACTACAGCTGCGAAACAAACAAAATCTCTAAAGCCTGGAAAACTCATACCCTGATATTAACTGAAACTAATTGTAAAATTAATCAAGCCACGGTTCATGCCAAAACAGAGTCTAGAACACCTGAAAAAAAATTCTAAATTCAAGAATATATGGCACCCTTGGATGATACATTAACAGTCTTCTGATTTTGATGCAACCCTATTGATGCCTGGGTAAATTTTTTTCATACATTTTCATTTTCTCATATTGAATATATGATTGAAAACACACCTTGCTGCAGAGATCCCTTCCCTTTATCCTTTCTTTTCTAACCCTTTCGCTATTTTACCTTTCCTTTCTTATATTTTTCTCTCTTTATCAGGTTCACATAGCGTTTCTCTTACTTGGAAATTGAGAGCGATAATCCCTTAATGCTTTGTTTATTAAGAGCTTTAGATATTCCCAAATTATAATTATTTTGAAACTCCGTTATTCTAGGTAGTCTAAGTTTAGACACATTTGTTTTCTTAACACTATAGGAAATGTCTCTCTGAGTTGACAATCTCATGATTAAAGTATGAGACAACTTTATTTTTAGTCATATTATAATGTACCTTACTATTGTATATACCTGTATAGCTTTTGAACCTGTTCCCCGACAAATAGGACAAAGAATTTGTGATACCGATGTTTAAATGAAAGCTGTTCTTCACCCATACAGTGTAAAACAGGTATGCTCAAATGTGACCTGCGACCTCAAACCTCTGGCAACCCGCACAACCTCCTTCAGATGCACGCCGCTCTACTGAATGATTGCCTATCCTCCATTATCCTGGCGGCTGTCATATACAAGCCACTATTGTGGCCGACTCCCCGCTCTTTTCTTTCTTTCCTAACACAGACATGGGATGAGAAGCCTTTAGCCGAATGGATTACATTTAGTTGCATCCATACAAGGGTTCTAAATGCGAATTTTCAGTTGTGTTATGTGCTTGGTGTCACTTAGGGAGCATGTAAGGGCATTATGTGGCATTTTTTCTTTGCTTAAAAAAAAGCTTATTACACTACTAGGGCATGCACTTTCCTGGTCTATTCTTTTTTGTTTATAATGTCCACACTCCATGTTTTGGAAATTCAAGGTATGGGTGAAAATATAATGAAGGCTGCAACACTAATTCAGAGCTTTTTTGCCTGGTCACACCTGACAGAGTGGGACTAATGATGATCTGGTTAATAAAAAATAATAGGATTTTTGTACTCACCGTAAAATCCATTTCTTGGAAATTCAGTTCATGGATTGACACAGCAGCATTGACATTAGGGTTATGTACCTTCGCTCTAGGAGAGACTAGGCAGAACAAAAAAAAAGCACTTTAAGTGTTAAAACACTTCTCAGTACAGCACCTCCCAGGGGGCGTGTCCCCGGTACATCCCACTCTCTGGAAGCATCCAGCCTCAGTTCGTAGACAAGCAGTACAAACAAAAGAGGGGTGGGTGCTGTGTCCGTCCATGAACTTTTACGATTTTACGGTGAGAACAAAAATCCTATTTTCTCTTTCGTTCATGGACGGACAGCATTGACCTTAGGGACGTCCCCAAGCAGTGTCAAAAATTTTGAGGGGTGGGAAAAAACACAGCAAACCAGGTTTCACCCCAAACAAACCAGAGTTCCTCAACAGAGGAACTTCAAGCTTAAACTGCCGCCTGTAAAACTTTGCGGCCAAAGGAGGCATCCGAAGAAGCCCTCACATCCACCTTGTAAAATTTTGAAAAGCTGTGGATTGACGACCAGGTCGCTGCCTTGCAGACCAGGACGCTTGATGACGGAAAGCCCAAGAGGCACCAATCGCCCTGGTCGAATGCGCCATGACCTGAAAGGGAGGCGCCCGCCCCTGTAGGGCATAGGCCTGGAGCACGACCTGTCTGATCCACCTAGAAATGGTGGCCGACGAGACCGCCAGGCCTTTTTATAGGACCAGTCACCGAGACGAACAGTGAGTCCGACCTCCGAAACGGACCTGTAGCAGACAAGTACACCCATAGGGCTCGAACCACATCCAAGGAATGCAAAGTGGGCTCCTTCGGGTTTTTCGGCCGAGGACATAAGGATGGAGAACAATGTCCTCATTATTGTGAAACGCCGAAACCACCTTTGGAAGGAATGATGGCTGCGGCCGCAGCACCACCTTATCCTTATGGATGACTAAGTAAGGAGCCTTGCAAGACAAGGCCACCAGTTCAGAAACTCATCTGACCGAGGTAATTGCCCCAAAGAAAAAAACACTTACTGGGACAGAGTCAACAACAGAATCCTCCGAATGTCATCCAACGGAGCTTCTTGAAGCGCCGAAAGAACCAAGTTCAAGTCCCAAGGAGGTAGTGGAGGACGCACTGGCGGGGCCACATGCCGGACCCCCTGCACAAACGTACGCACCAAAGTGTGCGACGCCAAGGGTCGCTGAAAGTAGACAGCTAGAACCGAGACTTGCTCTTCACCGTACTTAAGGCGAGAGCCTGATCCACTCCACGCTGTCAAAACAGCAGAATCCGGGACACCACATATGTACGGGGGTGCCACTTCATCTCTTCACACAGAGATGTAGGCCTTCCATGTACGATGGTAAATCTTACTTGACATGGACTTCCGTGCTCGTAGCATGGTAGATATCACCGAGCCCGACAGGCCTCGGTCCTTCAACACTTGGCTCTCAACAGCCACGCCGCCAAAACCAGCGACTGTAAAGAAGGGTGAAAGATAGGACCCTGCGACAGAAGGTCCTCTCTCAGGGGTAGACGCCAAGGAACGTCTGCCACCAGACGCACCAGGTCCGCGTACCAGGGACGGCGCGCCCAATCCGGGGCAATCAGAATTGTCGGTATCCCCTCGGCTTCCACCCTGCGCAGCAGGCGAGGAAGAAGTTGCAGAGGAGGGAAAGCGTATATTAGGTGATAGTGACCACAAGGCGCCACTAACGCGTCTGACGCGCCTGCCCACAGGTCCCTTGACCTGGTCACGAATCGTGACACCTTCTGATTGAGACGGGATGCTAGAAGGTCCACGTCAGGAATGCCCCAACTTTGGCACAGAGTCTGAAAACACCTCCGGGTGTAGCGACCATTCTCATTGGTCTAGCCTTTGGCGACTTAGTCGGCTTGCCAATTCAGTTCCCCTGGAATGTACACCGCTGACAGAGCTGGAACCCAGCTTTCGGCCCACCGGAGGATGTGCGCGACTTCCGTCGCTGCAGCCGAGCTTCGTGTGACCACCTGATGATTAACATATGCTACAGCCGTGGCGTTGTCGGACTGGATTCTGATCGGTCAGCCTTGCAGACCCAGAGACCACTTGGAGAGACACAACTTGATCACTCGGTCAGTCGACTCACCCGAATCTGGATATCCAGAGACGAAGAAAGCTTGTGACAGAATCTCTTTCTGTAACACTCAAGTGTGGAATTGGGCATACAGGACTGCCTCAAAAGAGGCCCCATTAGACCCAGCACTGTTATGCAAAAGTGAAGCGACGCCCGTATTGGGTCGTCAACCGCTGCACTGCTGATTGCAGAGTCCGCAGTGCTTCCGCTGGGAGGAAAACTCTTGCCTCCGAGGAATCCAGGACCAACCCCATACATTCCAGCTGCTGAGACGGCAACCGGTACTGACTTCTGGATATTCAGCAGCCAACTGAATCCTCGGAGGGTCTGACAGGTGATAGACACATCGTCTACTAGGTCCAAGCAAGCGATCCCATGCTGCCGCAGCAGGGCCAGGATCAAGGCGAGCACCTTGGTGAAAAAACCCGTTGGTGCCGAAGCTAGGCCGAGCAGGAGGGACACAATAGAAACTGGTCCTCCCCGACCGCAAAGCGCAAAAAACCTCTGGTGTTTTGCGCAAATGGGGGTATGCAGGTACGCGTCCTGATATCCAGGGATGCTAGGAAATCCCTCTGATGGAGCGCTGCTATTACTGAGCGAATCGACTCCATTATGAATTTTTGCGCTTTGACAAAGCAATTGAGGGCCTTGAGGTCCAGGACCGGACGGACCCCGTCCTTCTTGGGGACTACAAACAGATTGGAGTAAAAACCCCTGAAACCGTTCCGTTGAAGGAACCGGTACAACCACCCCCCTGTCCAGCAAATACTGGACAGCTCCTGACAGGTCCTTCAGGCGATCCGGAGGAAGCCGGAGGTTGGAGGGAAAAAATCTGTTTGGTGGACAAGAGAGAAACTATATCTTGTACCCCGAGAAAACTACTTCTCAGACCCAACGGCCGGAAAGAAAAGAGCTCCACCGAGCCGCGAATTCGCGAAGCCGGCCCCCAACCCGAGATATGGGCGGGGGCAAACCTTCATGCCGAAGTAGGCTTGTCCGCAGGCTTGCGGTATCAGGGGCGCTTTCGCCCTCCAGTGGACGTCTTAGCACCCTGGAAACGTTTTCTTGCCGCACTTGGCGGGCGAAAACAAAACCGCTTGGGGTTAGTAAATGAGGGCCCTTGCCTACGGCGAGGCAACTTACCCTTCCCAGATTACGGGAGCAGAGTGCTCTTACCGCCCGTGGCATCTTTTATGATGTCATCCAGGGACACCCCAAAAAGCCATTCACCCTCACAGGGTAAGGCCACCAGGAAAATTTTTTAGGAACAACTGCGCTAAGGTGATAGGTTGGGATTAATAAGCAGCAATTAAATTGTGTATAAACAAAATAAAGAACGAATAAAAAAGGATAATTGCGCTAAACCCAAATGTGCACTTGTATCAAATAAACATGTGACCAAGTATGTGTGCTAACAACTGAATCTATACTGGAAGTATAAATTCATCCGTGGAATCAGGGGGCCGTGGCCGCCTGTTCCTACTGAGCACTGGTGTGTGTAAGCCCAGTAATCAAATAACACTGTGATGTGTCAATCGTGACTACAATAATTGCTATAAAGCAGAGTCAGGGGGCCGTGGCGGCCTGTCCCTACTAAGCAGTGATGTGTGTGAGCCCAATATTCAATAACACAAATAATATAACACAAGTAATGAATAAACCGTGATAACAGTATTTGCTACAAAATAAACCACAAAATTAATATTATTGTGTAAAGTCCATAAAGTCCAAATTGGAAAAATAAAATAAAATAGGTGATAAGTCCATATAGCAATGAAGACACCCGTGAGAATTCCAGGAATGCTGTAACTAGGCACCAGACGTGAATCCACCACCAATCATGCAGCTGCTTACCAGAAATCAGGGTCCTGCCGGACCACTATCAACATATCTCTTCACCAAAGATTTTTAAGGCAGTAGTAGATCCTCCACTTGCACTAGAACCAAGCCATGCTCAGCGATGGATATATAAAACAACAAGACAGAGCTCCACATGGCATAAAATCCGGGTGATTTATTTAAAACAGCATTAAACGAATATACAACTCACATTTGTAGGTAAAAAAAACAGCAATTGGCCTGTAACGCCGGCCGGACGTATCCAGGAACAACAGCCACTCGTTGGAGTAATGAAGGGGATGGCGTCCACACGTCACTCACTCCACCCGACGCGTTTCGTGACAAGATCACTTCTTCTCGGGGTACCAAGGTGTTACAGGCCAATTGCTGTTTTTTTTACCTACAAATGTGAGTTGTATATTCGTTTAATGCTGTTTTAAATAAATCACCCGTATTTTATGCCATGTGGAGCTCTGTCTTGTTGTTTTATATATCCATCGCTGAGCACGGCTTGGTTCTAGTGCAAGTGGAGGATCTACTACTGCCTTAAAAATCTTTGGTTGAGAGATATGTTGATAGTGGTCCGGCAGGACCCTGATTTCTGGTAAGCAGCTGCATGATTGGTGGTGGATTCACGTCTGGTGCCTAGTTACAGCATTCCTGGAATTCTCACGGGTGTCTTCATTGCTATATGGACTTATCACCTATTTTATTTTATTTTTCCAATTTGGACTTTATGGACTTTACACAATAATATTAATTTTGTGGTTTATTTTGTAGCAAATACTGTTATCACGGTTTATTCATTACTTGCGTTATATTATTTGTGTTATTGAATATTGGGCTCACACACATCATTGCTTAGTAGGGACAGGCCGCCACGGCCCCCTGACTCTGCTTTATAGCAGTTATTGTAGTCACGATTGACACATCACAGTGTTATTTGATTACTGGGCTTACACACACCAGTGCTCAGTAGGAACAGGCGGCCACGGCCCCCTAAATCCACGGATGAATTTATACTTCCAGTATAGATTCAGTTGTTAGCACACATACTTGGTCACATGTTTATTTGATACAAGTGCACATTTGGGTTTAGCGCAATTATCCTTTTTTATAAGTCCACCAGGGACTTCTTAGAGGACTGGTCCGCAGACCAACCTTTAGCCATACAAGGCGGGGCAGTTCCACCGCGTAGGCGGAGGCCCTGGAAAGCAGGGGGAGCACATCCAGGGCCGACACACAGACAAATTTTAGACCTTGTACCAACTGGTCGGTCAGGTCCACGCAGGTCTCAGAATCATTCTGCGCCTCTAGCTCCCGAACCAGGGACTTAGCCCATTCGGTAAGTGTCTGCGACACCAGAGACCCGGCCAAAACCGGTCTCACCATCGGCCCCACCACTGTGAATATGGATCGGGCCACAGCTCTCCTATTTGCAGGGTCCTTAAAGCAGGAGCCCCTTCCACAGGTAACTTGGCAGCCTTGTTCCAAAACAAGCTTCCCAGCCTGGACACAGGGGGGTCCACTGACGGAGGAGATACCCACTGTTATAGAAAATCCTCCTCAAAAGGGTAACGGACCGCAAAGCATTTTGGTACTGCCAAAAACTTCCTGCGACCGATCCCATTCCTTGCATAACAGTCCAGATATGGAACACAAGGAAAACACTTTTTGCGGTGCGGGGAGGATGCTGGACCCAAAAGGGACTGGCATCTCTGATGCCTCCGCCGAATCCTCAAGTGCTTGAGTAACCGCAGTGTCAAGAGCCCCAACAAACGCACAAATCATGCGCTGACCCTGAAACAGAGTCATCCTCACTGTCCGTGTGGGCTTAGGCCTGCAGAATCTGACAAAAACTGAACCAGAGCCGGACGCCGCAGCGAGGCCTGATTCCGTGTCAGAAAACATCCCAGAAGAAGGCAGAGGGGGGACGCTTTGTTACCCCCCTTTTTCCCCCACCACTTCCATCCTGACCACAAATGCCTCAGGGACTGCCATCACAGCATCCATAGAGGCCACAGGGACACTAAGGGTTAACACCAGCATGTCAGTGAGTCACTGCAACTGCCACCCTAGTACTGCCAGGCAGGACCACAGGACACCCTCCCAGCCGCTACAGAGAGCAGGGAAAACCCCCCCCTGGAGAACCCACCACCCGACCAGACTGCCGCTGCTGAGAAGCTAAAACGCTGTCTTGTGCTGCGCCATCCCTCAGGAAAGTGTGCTTAGGCCGTCAGCGCCGTTATGCAAGTCACTAGTGGCCAAGAGCTGTACCAAGATGGCCACCGACATAGAAAAAAACAGCCTGCGGGCTTAGAGAAAATGGCCGCCGTCATTACAACTGCGCCATAAAACACAGCCGGTCACCGGCAAAATGGCGCCAAAACTGTGTTTTTTTAAAACATACAGAGTGAAGCCCCAGTAAAACACGGCAACCTATAGGCCCACGGGACCCCCCCCCCGCACACATGGCAGTACACAAAGTCACTAAAAAACACCAAACAGCACCCACAGCCCCCAGGTCAGACTGAGCTTCGTCCTGCGACCACCGGCTGGAGGCATTCCAGACAACGTCCGCTTGCGGCATGGCTGTCGGCCCGGCAAACTGTGACACGGCCATAGAGACCGGTCATATGTGTGCCCTGGAACATGTAGTTCACCAGCCAGGATGCTTCCAGAGAGTGGGATGTACCCAGGAACACGCCCCCTGGGAGGTAATGTACTGAGAAGTGTTTTAACACTTAAAGTGCTGTTTTTTGTTCTGCCTAGTCTCTCCTAGAGCGAAGGTACAGAACCCTAAGGTCAATGCTGCTGTGTCCGTCCATGAACGAAAGAGAAAATAGATTTTTGTGATTAAACAGTTGGGTAAACATCCAACAGGCAGGGCTCAAAATTTCAAGCTCTGAGCCTCTGGCCAGGCCTCAAGTGTTACTCGCCACCAGTTGCCTCACCTAACCCATACACTGCCCCACCCCTAATTCTGCCCCTAAAAACGCCCTTGTAGATTATCTCTTGGAATGACACTGTTAAATGTTTTATGCCGAATCAAGTTACACAATTAAATATTACCAACAACAACTTTAACAAAATGGGACAGGGCACTGAGACAGACCAGAGGGACATGGCACTGGGGCAAACCAGAGGGACATGGCACTGGGGCAAACCAGAGGGACAGGGCACTGGGGCAAACCAGAGGGACATGGCAGTGGGGCAAACCAGAGGGACATGGCACTGGGGCAAACCTGAGGGATATGGCACTGGGGCAAACCAGAGGGATATGGCACTGGGGCAAACCAGAGGGATATGGCACTGGGGCAAACCAGAGGGATATGGCACTGGGGCAAACCAGAGGGACATGGACTTTTTTACTTCTGCAAATATTGCTCTCCCTCTTCTTATGTACAAGACTCCCTCCTCCTCTGCCTTCTCTCTAGAACCAGGTCTTTTCCCCCATTCTCTTGCTGTCTCCTCTGCAACCCCCATCCATCCTCCTCTCTCTCTCCTATTCTACCCACTCTCATAATCAGGAGCCCCTGTGTGCGGCTCCACACTTGCATGTCCCCACTTCCCCCTTTCATTGTTGGGCAGTGAGGAGAGGAGCTGCAGCACAGCGGGAGGGAGTACAATCCAGCACCGAGATTCACACACCTGTATAGCCATTGACACCACAACACAGCGCACACTGACACCACACAGAGAATTGTAAGGAGAGCACCTGTGTACTGCTCTGCATGTGTGCGGCTCACCCGACTACTTTTCCTGGGCACGCACCTTTCCTCTTCGGCCACCAATCGCAGCGTGGCTCTAAGTGTAGGCAAAGATTGGACTGTTGGTCATGCAGAACTGTTATCACTCGCCCCCAGCTTAAATCCACTCGTCAAATGCTAGCAGGCGAGTGGAAATTTTGAGGGCTGCAACAGGGATTGGTCCCAATGGTGAGCCTGATTGTTGTTTAACCACTTGCCAACTGCATGATGCCATTCTACGGCAACAAGGTGACTTTCCTGTGTTCGGATCATGTACCTAGTACATGATCCAGCACTTCTGGGTAGGGGGCATGCCACTTCTGCTGTAATTAGTCACAGCAGATGCCGGCCAATGGATGTCCACCGGCACCCGCTGATCACAGAGGAGAACAGAACAGAGCTCTTGCCTATGTAAACAAGGCAGAGCTCTGTCTTGTCAGCGAGGGATGTGCTGGATTTTGTTTTCCTGCAAAGAAGAATAAAATCCAGCACATGACTTAGTAAAAAAGCACCACATGGTAAACACAGACACACTGGTTAGGCACACATTTAACCCTTTGATCACCCTAGATGTTTAACCCATTCCCAGACAGTTTCATTCGTACAATGAGTGTATTTTTTAGTTAGCACTGATTACTGTCACTGGTTCCCACAGTAAAATATCGCAGTTCCACTATAAGTTGCTGATCGCCCCCATTATTAGTATAAAAAACAAAAAATTTCAGTATACACACACACACACACACACAATTGTTTGTAGACGCTATAAGTTTTGTGTTTTTTTTTTCTGGGCCTAAACTCAGCTAGAACCCCCCCCCCCCCTTAAAAGGTTTAATGGCCCATCAGAGGGGTGAGGAGTCTGATAAGTGGGCCTATTTTTTTTGCCATAGAATACTCACTCCAATAATAAAAGACACCCACGACAAGTTTAGAGAAACATGGGCCTGCTGGACTCACTACAGAGTCCCTGGGCCCCACGGACTCACCTGCTCCTACTGACTTCCCCACAGTTCCTGATCAGGCGTCTGGTCGCTGAACTGATTATATCCCCTATCGCTACATTCTGCTTCCCTCCCTCACCCTCTCCATACCCTTCCCCCCCTTTTTTTTCTCTCTCCCCCCGTGGAACCATATCTGACAACTGGACCTATTGATCTTCCTAGGGCTTCCCTTCGCCCACAGATAGTTCCCCGTAGGGGTGGGTGGGATAAGGGAAGACCCGTTCTGGTTCCTTACCTCATTAGCTGTTTTACCTCCCCTACCAGGTTGAGATGGTAAACTTGGCTTCCAAGACACAGCTTAGGCAATCTCCTACCTTTTATAAGACAGCTGTTCACTGCTAATTATTTGATTTTACGTTGACGTGCTGTATCACGCCTGTTATGGTTTGATTACCTGCTCATCTGCTTTCCAACATGTACTTCTGGTTGCACCCAGTCTTGTAACTGATTGTAATTGACTATTTGATGAATACTCAATAAAAATTGTTTTGTGAAAAACAAACAAAAAAAAAGGGACACAACCTCCTTGAGGGGGGGGGGGATTTGTTGTGATAACTTGAAAAAAAAGAAAAATGAAAAGTTCTCCAAAAAAAAAATATATGTGGAGTACAAAAAATTATTTTGGAGAACTGGCTTTAGCTTTATGGCAGCTGCAACCTGTTACATACTGTTACTTAACAAAAATTGACGCTCAACCCCAGTCTATATGGTGAACATGTATAAGCTGGCCTTAGCCTTTCACCACTCCACACGCCATGTCCTCTGCGACTGGTTACCAAATCACTTAAGTGGCCCACGCTCCTCTAAAGGTTGAACACCCTTGGTGTAAAGCAATAGAGTAACCACTATGTCATCTCTACCAGCTGCAAATATTTTTCTTACCTTCAGCCTGCATTGCTTAATTCAGGTGCTAGAAACAGAGAATAAGCCCTGTGCAAGCTCCAATTTGCAATTTAGAACTTACACTATGGACTCCTTCCTCACCACGTGACAGCTCTGGATGCCTGCACAGTGTTCAGTGAGACATCCAAGTCCTTCAATAAGCTGATGACCAAATGTTAACAACTCATTGCGATAAAAAATCAATTGGAAACACTACTATCAGACAAATAGATGTCTTTCCAAACTAATGCTGCAAACTGATCACGGACCTGGTGTGCCTGCCAGCATCAGCCATTATGAAGAACTAAAGCCTCGTACACACGATCCGATTGTTGGCAGGGGATTGTCTATCGACAGACTGTTGTCCTAAAATCTTACCTTTAGTACGCTTCTTTTGACAATTGTTGTCCAGGAAATGTTGGATGACATGCTAGTAAATTTGTCCGATTTTTTGATGGTCAGTACACAAATCTGTCACACAAAAGTTGAAAGTACAAACATGCATGCTCGGAATCGATGCTCAAACACGAAATTAGCAGAAGAGGCTCAAAGGGTGGCGCTCAAGAGCTAGAATTCCTCGTAGTATGTCACTACATTCGCCTTTGTTGTACGAAAATTGTATAGAGTTAGTATGCAAGACAAGATCCTGGCACACACCCTTAAGACAGAAATCAGACACTCGGTTGGCCAACAATCGGATTGTGTGTCATTTGTATGTTTAATTTGCACATAATCTGGAAGTAAAGCTGGCCATTCACTAGCCGATTTATTTTTTTCCCCCATTCAGTCTGCAGATTCTTCCATGCATGCTAAAAAGGGAAGTATGGACAAATCATTCGCTGAGGTCACTACATTATGGCAGCTGCAACCTGTTACATACTGTGGACGCTGCCAAACAATCAGCTGCAGTCACTGTTTACTCCCAAATTTTGTGCCCACATAAACCGGCCTAAAATTCAAGCAGGGGGCGATTTATCAGAAGCCCTGAAATTCTTGGTTAGCTTAAGATTCCAGGGAGTGGGAGAGGTATTATGAAGAGAAGAGCCAAGTCTTAGAGTTAAAAGTAACTAGCAACATATTAATGTATTAACCCTTTAGATGAAAAATACATCTTTAAACCCGTCAAAGATTTTTTCAGTGACAAAATTTAAATTCTTATAGCAGAATATTTTCCATGAGGTTTTATTTCATGCGTTTTATTATATATCCATAAGAGACATATGCTGATAAAATAAAGGCATCGGTTTCCACTTTCAGGCAGATTCAACAGGCAAATAATTTAAAAAACAAACAAACAGTCTTGTGGAAGCATTCAACCAGGTTTTGAAGCACTGGGATTGATTAACAAGAATAGAGCATGTTCACTTTGTTACGTGTGTGTATGCTTAGCTTACTGTATGTGGTGAAGATGTTCATGGGCAGGCAAAAATCCTGATTTTTTTTTCCTTGCACATTATTGCGTATTCAAAAAGGGAGCAAAACTTCATCGTAGTTACTAAGCCAATTGAACAGTTTATACTCCTTTAGTAAATCAACCCTACTGACTCAAAAAATATGTTTAAGGATTGGTTAGGCATTCAACTGCCCATCACAGCTGTATTCAGATGCATGGGCCAGCATTGTAGTATTTATTCAAGCTTCTGATAACATCACTCCTGGTGTTCATGCTCCTGACCAGGTATAAGCCAGCTAATTCTGTCCGTTTGCATGGTGGCATACATTACAAAAGCTGTCACATAGAGAACGGAGAACACTAGAAGCCAGTCAATTCCAGTTTGAGGAGTGCAGGGCAATGGTCCTTCACAGTCTGCTTCGGTTACTGTGACATCAGGCTTTGCTTCAATTCCTGATTTAGAAAGGAAAAAAAAATAAAAAATCTCAGGTTAAGCAAAATATCCTGGAAACAATGGGGGAGATTTACTTAAACTGGTGCACACAGAATCTGGTGCAGCTGTCCATAGTAGCCAATCAGCTTTCAACATCAGCTTGTTCAATTATGCTTTGACAATAAGCCCACATTCATATTGGGCCGATTTGGTCAAATCGCATGCCAAATCAGAGTCTATTGCCAGCAATGGCACCGTCCGAATTGGTGCGATGCCGACTTTGCAGCCAAAGGTTTTTGCACTACTTTTGGCGACTTCAGGGGCGATTTCAATAAATGTCTGTCATATCTCCCCCCAAGTCGGGCTGAAATGCACGATTTCAAACCTGCCCTCAGTGTGAATGAAGGCTAAAACTTAGAAAGTTGATTAGTTACTATGCACAGCTGCACCAAATTCTGTGTGCTCCAGTTTTATTAATTCTTTCCCTAGTAATCATTTTCATCCAGATTTTCCCTTTGTGCTCATGTCTATGCAACATCTGAATTTCAATACCCGTGAATGTGTCTGCTAGTTGCAAATATAATGAGACAATCCAGACTAACCTAGGGTAAAGTACTAGAGACTATAGCCAGTTAACTGGTTTTATACCGTTTATTATTATAATCCACTTGCCGACTGCAATATGTATATATACACACGTTGCGGCATTAAAGTTTACTGGGGGTTATCGCTGAAGATATCTGCCATAACCCCAGTATTTTTAATTTTCAGCAGGCGGCTGGCTTGCTCATGAAAGCAGTCCAAGCGCCTCATTAGCCGATGGATTGCTTTCAAAAGTAGCAGGCCGGGACGCCCCTCCCGACGCCGTTTCTCGGGCTTACCGTTTTTACTAGCGCATCCGACGGTGTGGCCGGCTGGTCACAGAAGCGAACAGAGACCAGATTGTCTCTGATCGCCTCTATGGCATTGGAGGACCAGAGCAACATCATGAGATTTGATGGCTTCCGGTCTCGGGAGGAAGTAAACAATTTTTTTTTTTTTTTATCGTAAAAAAAATATAAGTGTATATTACACACACACACACACACACACACACACAACCATCTATACATATCAACCAAAACAAAATCACTCTTTTTACAGTGGGTCAAATAAGTACTGAATACGTCACCATTTTTCTAGGTAAATATATTTCTAAAAAGGTGCTACCGACATGATATTTTCACCACGTCGACAACAACCCATGCAATCCATACAAGGAAACCAAAAACAACACATTAACTGAAATGTATTTAATAATTCGTACAAAAGCCTTTGTTGGCAATAACCGTTAAGAAACTAGTTTCATGCATTGTTCAGGTGTGATTTTGGCCCATTCTTCCACACAAACTGTGTGAAATCAAATCTTGAAGGTTCTATGGGCCTCTTCTATTAACGCTAATCTTTAGTTCTTTCCATAGATTTTCTATTGGATTCAAGTGAGGCGATTGGCTGGGCCATTCTAGCAGCTTTATTTTCTCTTTCTTTGAAACCAATTCAGAGTTACCTTGGCTTTGAGTTTGGGACTATTGCCTTGCTGAGATGTCCACCCTCATTTCATCTTCATCATCCTGGTAGATGGCAGCAGATTTTTTTATCAAGAATGTCTTGATACATTTTTATCTTCAAAGATATGAAGTTTGCCAGTACCGTATGCAGAAAAACAGCCCCTCGTCGTGAAGTTCCCACTTCCAAACTTCATTGTTATAGGGGTGATATGTGCAGTGCCATTTGACCTTCAAACATGGTGTGTATTATGGTGTCTTTTCACACTGGGGTGGTGTGCTTGCGGGACATTATGAAAAGTCCTGTAAGCAGCATCTTTGGGGCGGGTTGGGAGCACTGTAAATAGAGCACCTAAAATGCCCTGCCCATTGCAATGAATAGGCAGCACGTCCAAAGCGCCTTAAAAGCAATTTGAAAGAGCTGCAAAACAGGGCCAGCGGTCGTAAAAATGAGCGTCACTTTATCGTTAACTGCACAGGAGCTCAGTGTGAAAGGAGTCTAAACGTGCAGAAAACTTTAAATGAGCGTCAACATGCTCTTTCTTCAGCAATGGAGTCTTGCATGGTGAGTGTGCATACAGGCCGTGGCAGTAAGGTGCATTACTTATTGTTTTCTTGGAAACAATTGCACCTGCTAATTCCAGGTCTTTCTAAAGCTCTTCATAAGTGGTCCTTGGCTCTGTTCACTACTGTGTCAGAAATCTTGCAAAAGAGCACCTGGTTGTGGTCAGTTTATGGTGAAATTATGTTCTTTTGGTGAAATTATGTGCTTACTGGAACATTCAGAAGTTTAGAAATCCTGTAACCAATGCCATCAGTATGTTCTGCAACAATAAGGTTGCCAAGGTATTGAGAGAGTTCTTTGCTTTTACCCATCATGAGAGGTTTCTTTTGGGACACCATGGTAATGAGAAACCTTTTTACAGACCATCAGTTAGGACGCAACTTTGGTTGGGTACAACTTTGGCTTTGACCAGTGATAATGGACAACAGTTTTTCACACAAGTTGCATTGTATAACATTCAGGTGCAACATTTGAGGGTTAACATTGAAGTCTATGGCCCTCAAGTTGCATTAAGTCGGACCAAAGCAACTACTTTTAAGTTGCGCATATATGAATGGTTATCATTGGAAAACATGGAGAACGAAGTTGCATCACAAGTGTGAATGGAGCCTTACTTTCTCACTCCATGTTCACCATTGCCATAAAATTACAGGAGAAAGAGCTCCAAAAGTGTAAAACCTTTTATTCGCCTCACAGATAGATTAGCTTGCTTCCTGTATGCCCCTCCAGGGGCAAGCTAATCCATTTGGGGTGACAGCTGGAAGCGGTGAGAGTGCACACGGACTGCACTCATACTGTCACAGAGTGGAGTCGGCTGGCAATAACATAATATGTGTAAATCCAGGTGCAGGGAGAAATGTACAATGAAATGTAAGTGCATTAACAAATATTGTATGTCACATATTGAAGATAACAACATTTTTACACTATTGGAGCCCTTTCTCAAATTTTATGGCAATGGTGAACATATATCTCTACACAATGTATACATATTTAACACACACTTACTTGTGCTCATAAGTTTACATACCCTGGCAGAATTTATGATTCTTCTGAGAATATGAATGATAAAACACAAAAACATTTCTCTTTCACTCATGGTTAGTGCTTGGCTGAAACCATTTATTATCAATCAACTATATCCTCTTTTTAAATCACAATGATAACAAACTACCCAAATGACCCTGAGCAAAAAAAAAAACTTTACATACCCTGGAGATTTTGGCCTGATAACATGCAAACAAGTTGACACAAATGGGTTTGAATGGCTATTAAAAAAGGTAGCCATCACCTGTGATCTGTTTGCTTGTAGTGTGTGTGTAAGGTCAATGAGTTTCTGTACTCCTGACAGACTCTTCAAAGCAAAAGAATTGTCAAAGGATATGCCACAAAGTATCCTTCTTACAATATGCCAAACATCAGAGACAAGCCTCAAACCTTCTGGAACAAAGTCATTTGGAGTGAGGAGACCAAAATTGAGCCATTTGGCCACAACCATAAAATGCTACATTTGGAGAGTCAACAAGGCCTATGATGAAAGGTACACCATTCCTACTGTGAAACACGAAGGTAGATCACTGATGTTTTGGGGGATGTGTAAGCTACAAAAGGCACAGGAAATTTGTTTAAAAATTGATGGCAAGATGAATGAAGTAGGTTATAAAAAAATACTGGAGGAACGTTTGCGTTACATAGTTAGTCAGGTTGAAAAGACACAAGTCCATCCAGTTCAACCACAAAAAATAAACAAACAAAATAAAAAACACATTCAGCCAGGACGCTGCGCGAATGGGACGCACTTAGACATTCCAACATGACAATGAATCAAAACACAAGGCCAAGTCGACCTGTCATTGGTGACAGCAGAATGAAGAGAAGTGACATTTCAGTCTCCTGACCTCAAAATCATTGAGCCACTCTGGGGAGATCTCAAAACGTGCAGTCCATACAAGACAGCCCCAAGAATTTACAGGAACTGGAGGCTTTTCTTGATGATACATCACGGGACACAGAGCCTTAATTACTTAATGGGTTATGTAGTCACCACAGGTGATTGGACACTGGCAAACCCAATTAAAATTACGTTCCTCCCCTATATAACCCCTCCCAAATGGAGAGTATCTCAGTTTTTTCGCCAGTGTTTAAAGGTGGTTGGTCACGTTCAACATGTGCCAAGAAGAAAAATGCTCTTTTGATGGTCTGTCTGCAGAGACCTAGAAGCTATAACCGGATCCATACCTCGGGCTGATATCAAAAGATGGATGGTACCCAGACCTCATGTAATGAAGAAACAAGGTTTGCCTGTAATGTCTCTCTGCGGAGGTCTGGGCTCTAGGATCCAGACTTTGGTGTACCAATACAACTGTGGCACGAAAAGTTTCTGGCAGAGTCTTCTACAGGTCCAGGTATGAGGTTTTTCTCTAATGGAACCCTTGATAAACCTTAAGGTTGGAACAACTTGCCCGCCGTGATGGGTGAAAGCTGGAACTACTTTTAGTAGCTTTCCTGCAGTGTGGCTAAGGTAAGAAGAGGATAATTTATTTTGTATTATCTTCTGTGAGTAGGATGTCCTGGTTTTCACCACTGGAGGGAGTAAGTGTATACCTGGTGTATTCTTATACCAGCCATCCAAGAACAAGCTCAGTGAAGTTGTTCAAATTTAAACACCACTCACCTCCTTCCGCTGCAGGCTCTGCCACAAGAAACGCATACAGGGGTCCACAATGATGCCCCAGTAAACTGTCCCCCCTTTCCTCGGTCTCCTGGGCGCCGCCATGACAGCGGCCCACACACCGGGAGCGCGCTTTTACCTGTCTAAATGAGACATGGATAGGGGGAGGGCCGTAGTTGCTAGTGGCTGTGCGCAAAAAGCCGTTTTAAAAGCCCAGCATGCCAGAAGCCTTCTGTAAAGCGGTATGGACACAGAGCAAATAAGAACAAAAGATGATCAGGACAGCTGCACTCCAATCCAACGTAACTTTAATGTAAAAACTGGAAACAGGCACTACAAGTCACAGCAACAGAACCTAGGACAGCTGACGCGTTTCACACTAACTTCAGTGTTTACCCATAGCTGATTTTTCATAAAATTAACCTTTAATACATATATCAATCCAATCCAGACATGTGATCAAAAAAAAGGTGAAATTGAAAATGCAATTAAGGACTGCAAAAGCACTCCAATAAGGACTAATAAAAACCTGCTGTAGTGGAGGCATTTCTTAAAGCGGATCTCCACCCTCAATTCAACTGCAGCTCCATATTCATACTGCTCCTAAACAATGATGAATCGTCTATTTTCATTAAATTTAGTATTCGTGTACCTTATTAATCAGCCAGGCTTGCGGTCTGCC
This sequence comes from Rana temporaria, assembly GCF_905171775.1. NCBI lineage: Eukaryota > Metazoa > Chordata > Amphibia > Anura > Ranidae > Rana > Rana temporaria. Next base: position 297,491,108 of record NC_053491.1, read on the forward strand.
CCCCCTCGGGTTTCCGACGGGTTTTCTCCAGTTTCCTGTGCCGCGCTGTGTCTGCTGGGAGCCTGTGTCAGAGCTCCCTAATTATAATATTCCGCTCTGTTAGAAAACATTGCGCGACTTCGCTCACGCCGCCGGTCACCATAGCCAGTGCGCATGCACGAGATCGAGCGGTGGATGCTGGGACAGCATCCACCGCAAATAGGAAGGAATCCAACGCCCATAGCTAAGATGGCAACGACAGGAAAACACAGAATATAACTATTTATTGGGGACAATATTACAGCGGAGCGGCGGGGGGACACCGGAAACGTGAGTTTAGCACAGCAGTGCTATTACACATTTAAAAATACCATTTAAAAAAAAAATTTGATTTTGCGTGGGAGATCCGCTTTAATTGCATTTTCAATTTCACCTGTTTTTGATCACATGTCTGGATAGGATTGATATATGTATTAGAGGTTCATTTTATGAAAAATCAGCTATGAGTAAACACTGAAGTTAGTGTGAAACGCATCAGCTGTCCTAGGTTCCGCTGCTGTGACTTGTAGTGCCCGTTTCCAGTTTTTACATTAAAGTTACGTTGAATTGGAGTGCGGCTCTCCTGATCATCTTTTGTTCTTATTTGCCATGTGCATTGCTAGCACCCTCAGTTCCTGAGAAGATTGCACCCAACAAGACCTGCCTGGAGCGGCAATCTCTGTCTCTTTATAGTTCATGGACACAGAGCGGTGGGCTGTAAGCATCCCTGTGGATTGAACCAGGCAAACCTAGACTCCTACTCGGCACCAGGTTGTGCAGCGAGCCGATATTTTGTGTATTGTAAGACTATAGCACAGCAGTGATTGCATTTATTTTGTGGATAGTACCTTTGCTTTGCAGTAATGTTCCCGAAAAGGATAGCAGAAAACGGGGTAGATCCCCTTCATCTGCTCTGGCTCTCTCATCACATGAGCCTTCTGAGGGTGAAAAATCCCTCTCTGGAAGAGAAGGTTCATGTACAGTCTGAGGCAGTGCTGTAGGCGGCACTTTGCGGGGGGCAGATGCCCCCCCTGCACAAAAACATCCCCCACCCGTCCTTCCGAGTTCGGGCTCCCGCAGCCTTCCCCCGCTCACATACAGCCTCAGTGCATCCACCGCCCACAGCCACTGAGGTGCCTGACCAGTGCAGAGTTATCTGCAGCCTTGCGTGCTGCGCTGGAGTCTGTGAGCCTGGATGTGTATTCTTCAGACATTGCGCCCACTGCTTCACCATGCAGCGTGACATCCAGCCCAGACTCAGGTAGGAGGACACCGTTGTAAGGGGAAAGTGGGGAGCCCGAGTGTATGGCAGCCAAAGAGTGAGTGTATAGGAGGGGGTGGAAGGCTGTGCAGTCTCATTGTGCCGTGTTTGGAGGACTGGTGGCAGCCCATTTTTGGTAGGGCTTGTAGTGCCCCGTTTTTGCTGGGACTTGTAGTGCACTGTGGGGGCTGAGATATAGCAGCCTTCTATGCTGGGACTTGTAGTACCTTAGACTGTGGGGGGACTGAGGAATCCTCATTCCGCCACTAAAGGCACTACAAGTCCCAGCAGAGTGGGCTGCCATTCGTCCATGCCCTGTAGTCTAGGGCACTACAAGTCCCAGCATAGGAGACTGCCATATCTCAGCCCCCCAGAGGGTACTACAAAACCCAGGCTGCTCTTACAGAACAGGAGAAAGAGCTGGGGGGGGGGGGGGGTAGGCACTGGGAAGGAGATGGGGAAGGATTTGCGCTGGGAGGGGGGAAGGATTTGTGCTAAGAGGGGGGATTTGTGCTGGGAAATGGGAGGTTAAGGCAAGGGTTTGTGCTGGGAAGGGGTATTTTCACTGGAAGGGTGAAAGGAGGGTGAAGATTTGTTCTGAAAGGGGGTATTTTTGCTGCTAGAGGGAGATGGAGGGGGCGGGGGTCTGGAAGGGGTGTGGTTTACAGATGATAGGGCAGGTCTTAAATAGGAAGGGGAGTGGCTTTGACAGGAAGGGCGGGTCGTATTTAAATTAAAATTATGTCAGTTCCTCAAGGAACAATTGAAGCAGATGATTAACCTCCTCTCTACAGAGGAGATTGAGGTTTATGAGGACCTTCCTAAAGCCTTATGTTTTGTGATTGATGCTAATATGGACTCTGTTCAGCAAGCATCCCGCTTGAATCTCCTGCAGGTATGCATGCGCAGGTCCCTTTGGTTAAAACATTGAGAGGCCGAGGTTTCTTGCAAAAAATACTTGGCAGCGTTCCTCTTTGGGGAGGACATCTGTTTGGGGATGACTTGGATAAATACATCCAAAAGATTACCGGAGGCAAGTCTACTCTGTTTCCGGTTAAGAGGAAGAGTAAACGTCCTTCATTTAAGCGTTGTCTTTCTCCAGCCCCTGGAACCTTATTCTCCAGGCAGTGTAGTCTAACACTAGGGGAAAGGCCCAGAGACAAGCCCAAGGGCAGAAAAGGACTTGGGGTCCAAAGTCTAAACAGACCCCCAAAACTTCCCTATGAATGGATGCCCCCGCTCGGCCAAATGGGGGGGGGGGGGCTGCTGCAATTTGCAACCGCCGGTGGAACGAAGTTCAGGACAAGTGGGTCATCTCCACAGTGTCCTCAGGCTACAAGCTAGAATTCAGAGAACTTCCGCCACCCTGTTTTCTGAGATCAAGAGTTGCTAAAGATCCAGGAAAAAGAAGGCCTTTACTGTTGGCCTTGGAACACCTGTTGTCCCAGGTGCTCCAAGGGATAATGTTGGAATTAGCCCCAGAGGATCAGGATTCTATTCAAACCTTTTCAGGTTTCCAAAACCAAACGGGGATGTCAGACCTATCCTAGATCTGAAAAACCTACATCAGTTTCTGAACATTCGCTCCTTCCGCATGGAGCCTGTTTGTTCAGTTGTTGCCACCATTCAGGGAGGAGAATTCCTGGCATCAATAGACATCAGAGATGCATATCTACATGTGCCAATATTACCCGCTCACCAAAGATTTCTAAGGTTTGCGGGAGATCAGCGCCACTTTGTTTGTGGCCCTTCCTCTAGGGCTGGCTACAGCACCTTGGGTGTTCACAAAGATACTGGCCCCAACCCTATCAAAGCTAAGGGCACAAGGTATAGCAGTAACAGCCTACCTGGACGATCTGTTGATCATAGATCAGTCTGCCGCACGCTCGGGCCACAATGTGCACAGCACAGTGGAATATTTAGAGTACCTAGGCTGGGTCCTCAATCTGGAAAAATCCTCCTTGCAGCCTCAAAGAAAGCTGGAGTATTTGGGGCATGATTATAGACACGTCCCAAAAAAAGGTATTACTTCCCAAGCCAAAGGCAAGAGCCATAGGAAACTTGGTCCGAGTGATAAAAGGCAAAAAGAAGGCCTTTCATCCATCTATGCATGAGATTATTGGGAAAGATGGCATTATAAAAAAATGCTTATAAAACACAGTCTTACCCATGGGCCTCGATGCGTATGACTATAATGAGCAGGGAGATTCTGATCTTATTAATCTAGCTCCCTTACTGGCCAGGATGCAGTGACCTATAAGCCACCATAACACTTCAGGAAGAGCAAGGTCCTCGAACTCTTCCTGAAGCTTAGCAAATTGGTGGTGTTTTTTAGGACCAATGGTAAATCGTTCCATACCTGCACTGAGAAAGCACGTCCTCCTCGTCTGTTTCTTCACCCTAGGGACAATGACATTTGTTTGTCCCGCTGAACGTAGTGCTCTACTAGGAGCATATCGTGTGAATTTTTTTCCGGCGGTACCCTGGTCCACCTCCATGGACTATCCTTTGCATAAAAAAGCCAATCCTAAACAGAACGAACAAGCAACCAATGCAAGGTATTCAAAGCTGGGGTGATATGATCTATCCTACTGGTACCCGTAAGTAACCTTACTGCGGCGTTCTGAATTAGTTGGAGTCTTTTTAGGTAGGCCAAGGTACAAAGCATTACAGTAGTCCAGCTGACTGGTAATTGTTGCATAGATTAGAGCAATCTTATCCGAGTCATCATCCAGATAGCAGAAAAGGGCCCACAGGAGCTTTAGGTGGCATGAACTCGCTACTCCACTCACCTGAGGGTCCAGAGTCAATCTGGAATCCAAGACGACCCCCAAGTTCCTCAGCTGGTTGGCTGCCTCAGGCAGAGCACCTAGCGAGGAAGGCCATGCGGGAAAAGGAGCATCTTCCTCCCTGTCACTGAAGATAATTTCAGTTTTTGTGCCATTTAACTGAAGAAAGTTGGCACTCATCCACAGATTGATCTCTTTTAAACAGGCTGCTAGTGGAGACTGGACTCTATTTTCCCTTGAAAGATAGATGATAGATCTGGGTGTCATCTGCATACACATGGAACTGCAGACCATGGCGTCTGATCTGGTTGATCAGTGGCCTCATATAGATGTTAAACAGGATTGGCGACAACGCCGAACCCTGTGGTACCCCACAGGACAGGGAGCTGTAATTAGAGTGATAGGCTCCCAGCCTCACCCGTTGTGCCCCATCTTGGAAGAAAGAAACCATCCATGCCAATGACATTCCTTTGATCTTAGCCGTATTTTTAAGTCTATGCAGTAGCCGTGTATGATCGATGGTGTCGAAGGCAGCTGACAAGTCCAGAAGTATCAGAGCTACGGTTTCACCATTGTCCAGGGTACGAAGTATATCGTCCTGGACATTGACTAGGGCTGTCTCAGTCCCACGTCCAGGTCGGAAACCTGACTGGAAGTCATCTAGAATAGAGTTGGACTTGAACTATCAAGGGGCAAATCTCTGCCTTTTCTGTATTTTTTTCAAAAACCGCTTGCCTCTCATTCCCTAGTCAGGGCCTTTGTTTAGGGAGCATTGCGTTTGAATCCGCCAGTTAAGTCTCCCGTGTGCCCATGGGATTTGAATTTGGTATTATCCAGAAACGACCTTTTGAACCTTTACACCAGGTTTCTCTAGGTCTTTTGACAAAAAAACAGTTTTTTCTTGTAGCCATATCCTCAGCAAGGAGAGAATCGGAATTGGCGGCTCGTTTGTGTAAAGAACTGTATATGATTATTCATGATGACAGGGTGGTGCTGCGTCCTCACCCAACTTTCTTTTTTTTTTTTAACCAGAAAAACCAAGTTTATTGAGAAGTATTCAAGGTATACAGTACAGTAAATCCACCCTGTTCAGATATACAAAAGATACTAACAGCAATTCTTCTTAAATGAACAATCAATATAACTCTTATAAGCTCATGTACTATTAGGCATAGCAGGCCCATCTGTGAAAGGCATGAAAAGATAAATAAATACTAGTCACATCTTCTGGAATTAAACTTCTACTCCCTGCAGCACTTCTTTAACTACTTGCCGACCACCCACCGTCCTTTTACGGCGGCAAGTTGGCTCCCCTGCGCGAGAGCCCGTAGTATAACGTCAGCTCTCGTGCAGGCCACTAGGGGTCCCCCCCCCCCGTGCGCGTGCCAGGCGGCGGGCACACGCGATTGCTCGGTACAGAGCGGGGACCTGGAGCTGTGTGTAAACACACAGCTCCCAGTCCTGTCAGGGGGGAAATGCTGATCCTCTGTTCATACAATGTATGAACAGAAGATCAGTCATTTCCCCTAGTGAGGCCACCCCCCCCTACAGTTAGAACACACCCAGGGAACATACTTAACCCCTTCCCCACCCCCTAGTGTTAACCCCTTCACTGCCAGTGGCATTTTTATAGTAATCTAATGCATTTTTATAGCACTGATCGCTATAAAAATGCCAATGGTCCCAAAAATGTGTCAAAAGTGTCCGAAGTGTCCGCCATAATGTCGCAGTACCAAAAAAAAAAACGCTGTTTGCCGCCATTACTAGTAAAAAAAAAAAATATTAATAAAAATGCCATAAAAATACCCCCTATTTTGTAAACGCTATAACTTTTGCGCAAACCAATCAATAAACGCTTATTGTGATTTTCTTTTACGAAAAATATGTAGAAGTTTTTTTTTTTTTTAATATATTTTTGGGGGATATTTATTATAGCAAAAAGTAAAAAATATGATTTTTTTTCAAAATTGTCGCTCTATTTTTGTTTATAGCGCAAAAACTAAAAAACCGCAGAGGTGATCAAATACCACCAAAAGAAAGCTCTATTTGTGGGGAAAAAAACACGTCAATTTTGTTTGGGAGCCACGTCGCATGACCGCGCAATTGTCAGTTAAAGCGACGCAGTGCCGAATCGCAAAAAGTGCTCTGGTCTTTGGGCAGCAATATGGTCCGGGGGTTAAGAAAACATTATCTTAATCATTCAGTACAGGTTTCCCCCGTCCTCCAACCACCTGTCCCAAACACTGGAAAACTTCTGTGGGCGCCCCCGAATGAATATAGATAATTTTTCTATACGGCAGAACAGCATTAATTTCCTTCTTCCAGTCCCTCAACGATGGGGCCACCGCCTGCATCCAAGCCTTGGCCACCACCTTTCTGGCTAGAAACAGCATCTCATATATAAATATAGCCTGGTATTTATCTAACTCAATGTCTGGCAATATACCCAGCAGACAAAGCTTTGGGTCCATACCCACAGGAGACCCAATATTGTCATGTAGAAATTGTGTCACTTGCAGCCAGTAAGCCTGCATGTCCGGGCAGTGCCACAACAGGTGATAGAAAGTGCCTTCCTCCAGAGAGCACATGGGGCACAAGGGGCTCCTCGTAGATTGAAATTTCGCCAGTCTCTGGGGTGTAAGGTATGCTCGGTGAAGTATATATAATTGTGTCAATCTATCCGATAATCTAGGAAATGCAGTCTTAACCCCTTCCAGAATTTTCCCCCAATCTGTTTCCTCAATTGGTCCCACGTCCCGTTCCCACTGTACCTAGGACACCTTATGTATCCTGCGCTGTCGGATAATGTAATATATATTAGATATGAGCTTGGTCGACTCTGCTCCAGAAATAATGTTAAGAACCGGTGGGGTACTAAGATCTACAGCGACGGAGGTCATCCGTTTCCTAATTGCATGCTTAAGCTGCAAATACCGAAACAATAAATGCTGCGGAAGAGAAAATTCCTCCTTAAGCACCGAGAAGGGCTCAACTCCACTCTCCGTCAGAATCCGAGACAGGTAAAGCACCCCATAAGAAGCCCAGATTTGTGGATCAGGTACTGTATCCAACTCAGGCAAGTCTCCATTAACCCACAACGGAGTGTGGGAGTGAATGTGTGACCGGTCCTGCTTTTGAAGGGCTATATCCCATACTTTTTGGTGGTGTAATAGCATTCCGGCCCCAAAGTGGGGTGCCCTGCATCCTCCCAGTCCCTTCCTGAACACCGCCTGACTAGGAGTGTGAAAAGCCTCACCCAACTTTCTTACCTAAGGTGGTTTTAGGATTCCATCTGAATCAAGATATAGTCCTGCCAATTTTTTTTCCAGATCCGCAGTCTGCGGAGGAATAGAGTCTACACTCTCTAGATGTTGTAAGAGCGGTAAAGGTTTATCTGCAAGCTACGGCTCAGATAAGGAAGACTGATTGTCTGTTTATTCTGCCACAAGGCCCAAGGAAGGGCCAGGCAGCGTCTAAATCCACTATTGCAAGTTGGAATCGGACAAGTCATTATTCAGGCCTATGGTTTAGGAAAGAAGATCCCACCTTTTTCAGGTGAAAGCTCACTCGACTAGAGCAGTTGGTGCTTCATGGGCAGTGCATCACCAGGCCTCCATGGCTCAGATCTGTAAGGCTGCTACTTGGTCTTCGGTCCATACATTTACTAAATTCTACCAGGTAGATGTAAGAGGCTACGAGGATGTCGCCTTCGTGCGTAGTGTGCTGCAGGCAGGAGTATAGATCCTCTGGACCGATGGCGGTCTTATTTCTGATCTGTGTGTCTCCCTACCCTCAATTTTAGCATTGCTATGGGACATCCTATTAAGTAATTAAGGCTCGGGGGCGTGTCCGGATGGCAGAGGGAACAGACCTGTGAGACTTCAGCTCTGTCTTTCGAGTGGCATCCTATATCCAATTTGCACCAGACCAACTCCTAAATACTCCCCACGGTAGTGGGAACATTCCAGGCTGGCATACATGGTGAAATACGGGCCACCCGCGCCAGCATCTGCGGCGGAACAGCAGGCCCAATTCAGATGGCAAGATGGCTCCAGGACACAGGCAGAGCAGCATGTCATGCTGCAGCCACCCATCTCCACTCCTCACAAGAAATCACAGGCTCTGGTGAGTGAATCTGCCCCTGCTCCCCACTGTGCACAGCCAGACTCCCTGCAGTCTCAGGACTCCCCCATAGACAGTGAGGATGGCTCAGGCCCTGATTCTCCTCCTGCTGAGCCCACCCTGGCCTCCATCATGCTTGCTATACAGGACTGCAAGGCCTCTCTCACTGCACAGATTGCATCAGTCCGCATGGACTTTTCTCTCCTGAAGCAAGATGTGCAAAATTTAAGGTACAGAGCTGGGGAGGCTGAAGAACGTATCAGCTCCCTTGAGGATGTTGTCCACCCCTTAGCTATTACAGTGAGGGATCGTACAGGGGAAATGGCGGCCCTCCGCACCAAAATCCACAATTTGGAAAATCGTTCGAGGAGGAACAACCTCCGCTTCGTTGGTTTCCCTGAAAGGGCGGAGGGCTCCCACCCAGAAAAATTCTTATATAATTGGCTGAGGGACATTTTTGGGACTGACGCACCATCCTTTTCACATGTCATTGAGCGTGCCCACCGTACCCCTCCGCGTCCCCCACCTTCTGGAGCACCCCCACGATCCATTATAGCAAGGATCCTCAACTTCCAAGACAAAGTTGCTATTCTGCGCCTGGCCCGGGAGAAGGGTCCACTTAAAAACAATGGCAACACCATCACAGTGTACCCCGATTTTTCAGCAGATGTCCAGCGACAACGCACCTCCTTTGCGGCAGTGAAGGCCCGTCTGCGTACGGAGGGCCTCTCCTACGCCATGCTTTTTCCCGCCAAGCTGCGCATCATTTATAATGGTAAAGTGCACTTCTACAACAACCCCAAGGAGGCTATGGCCTGGCTCAATGATCGATACGGAGTTCTTCCTAGGCACAGGGCTGCCTAATATCTGTGGCCCTAGGCCCCTGCATTCTCCTCTATGTTTGCCTTGAACTGATTATGGATATGTCCATCCTTCCATTTTGGAGAACTCATTTGCCTTGACTGCACTGTGATCCGAATTTTCATGAAGGTATGGTACGCCTCCCTGCAATAGGCCTGGGAACTATTACCCTGTCATCTTTAATCCTAATAGACTGAACTTTCTTCGTATTAACAGGCCTATCCCCCTACAACTACTGCCGGTTGTTTACTCTGCAATCTACTGCATCCGCTGTTGGACTGTGATGTTTTTCACCCCTACAATGCTGCTCGGAAGTCACTCTGGACTCCACTACATTCCCCATACCAGTTAGTGGCGAGGCCACGGTACAGCTCTCCCTCAGTTTAAGGAGGGGGGTTTTCGTTTTACAGTTTAGGGATCCAAGGTTCACTATGTTGGGGTTGGCCGAGTGGGGAGGGGGGGGCAAGGGATTTTATTTAGACTTTCTGGGACTTTGTTGGTGTTTTTTTTTTTTTTTTCCTCTGTTCCTTTTTGCACTTTTTGACTCCTATATTTTTTTCTCAGGTTGCTGCCTATGGCAGACTTTTAATGTTTGTTATTATTTCATTGCTGGCTCATGATGTCCTGATGGCGGATCCACGCACTTTTTTTACTCATGTGCATGTATGTGCTTCAGGTGGCGCGGCCTGTCTGGTCATTTATATTCTTGTATGCTACTTTGTGCTTATTTACTACTGTATGTTTTGCAATGGCAAAGCCCCCAAGGATAGTCTCCTGGAATACAAGAGGTCTGAATGCACCCCAGAAGAGATCCCTGGTCTTTTCAGTATTAAAAAAATGTCACCCTCACATCATCTGCCTCCAAGAGACTCGCCTTACAGGCTCTAAAACAAGGGCCCTAAAATGCCCTAGGTTGTCCAACTCCTATCATGCCACTCATACTAATTACTCCAGGGGGGGGGGGGTTTCCATCCATCTAGCCAAATCTCTCCCTGCTGAGACGGTACAAGTTAAAACCGACCCTGATGGGCGGTTTATTGTTCTTACTTTGCAAATTTTTACTGTGACCTTTACCCTGGTGAACATTTATGTGCCCCCTCCGTTTTCAGTGGAGGTACTCTCTAGACTTTCACTTCAGCTGCTGACTAGACCCCCTGGCCCCTTACTTTATGTGGGGGACTTTAATGCTATATTGAATCCATTTATGGACTGCCTGGGTGGTCGAGGTAGACCCTTTCCCTCTTTTCTAGACTGGGCACAGGTTCATGGCCTTACAGAGGTGTGGCAATGGAAAAATCCAGATGTACGCCACTTTTCCTGCCACTCGGATTCTTTCCACACCATGTTCAGACTAGATATGGTGTTTGCTCCGGCTGAGACCCTCCCTGTTGTCTCTGCCGTTTCATATCTGCCTAAAGGGGTTTCTGATCATGACCCTCTCTCAGTGGACCTCCTCCTCCTCCCAGGTTCGGGGCCTGCTATTTGGCGCCTGAACTCATACTGGTTGGAGGACGAGGTAGTGCAGGGAGAATGCAGGACAGGCATCACAAACTATTGGAGGGATAATCTTGGAAAAGTAGACCCCTCCACTGAATGGGACACGTTTAAGACAACTCTGAGGGGCACTTTCATGTCCATCACAGGGGTCTTGTGCAAAAATAACCGGATGCTTACAGAGGAACTTGAGACTGTTATGGTACATGCGGAGTCTGCTTATGCCTCTAACCCTGCCTCCGACACGAGGGAGGCATGGTTACAGAGCTGTAGGGAGTATGAACTCCGTCTGTTAGATCTCACGCAAAAACGCATGTTGCATGCCACACAAAAATCGTTTGAACATGGTAATAAAGCTGGACGTCTCTTGGCATATCTGACTAGACCTGACCATTCTCCCATTTCCATCCCACGTATCTTTACTGCTCAAGGCCCCATCAGTGACAACCCAGGGGATATCCTAGACTCCTTTTTATGCTTTTACAAAGACCTGTATACCTCTAGGGTTGACTACGATGACTCCCAATTGAATGACTACTTGGCTGACATATCTCTCCCCTCCTTGTCAACGGAGGGGCGTAAAGTGCTGGATGCACCTATCTTGGTTTGAGGAAATTGCTGCAGCCATTTAACAAATGCCTGCACATAAGACTACAGGCTTAGACGGTTTCCAGACTGAATGGTACTCAGAATTTAAGGACCTTTTGTGCCCCTTTCTTTTGCAAACCTATAACAAAGCTCTAGATGTTGGTATCCTCCCCCCCCCCCCCCCCCAACGATGCAAGAGGCTTTGATTGTACTTCTATTAAAACCCTGTAAGGACCCACTTAAATGTGAATCTTACCGTCCAATTTCTCTTATTAATGTGGACGTTAAGATTCTGGCCAAAATATTGGCAAACCGTTTGAACACTGTAGTCACATCCTTGGTCAATAGTGACCAAGGGGGCTTTATCCCCGGCAGGTCCACCAGAATGAATTTCCGCAGGCTGTTTCAAAACCTGCAATATCCACACGACTGTCCTCCCACTCGTGCTATTGTGTCTTTGGACACTTGCAAAGCATTCGACAGTGTGGAATGGCCATATCTGTTTCGAGTGTTACAGATGTATGGCTTTGGCCCCCGTGCTGTAGCATGGATAAAACTCCTTTACACCTCCCCTGTAGCTCGGGTGCGGGTCAATTCCTCTATCACTGGCCCCTTTCCGATTACTAGGGGTACACAACAGGGGTGCCCGTTGTCGCCCCTCTTGTTTGCCCTGGCCATGGAGCCACTTGCGGTTCGCATTCGCTCCTTCCCCTCGATTAAAGGACTCCCAATTGCTAATATAGAGGAGCGCATTTCACTTTATGCGAATGACACATTGGTGTATCTGGCTGATACTAATGAATCACTTCAGGCCCTGTTGGTGGAGATTAATACCTTTGGAGACTATTCTGGCTTCTGGGTGAATTAGGAAAGGGTCTAGTCTTTTCCTCCTAGAAGTGGCTCAGCCTCCCCTGATTCACCCGGATTCCAAGCTTCAAGTGGTATCCTCCTTCAGGTACCTTGGGGTTCTGGTGCAGACCCCTTTATCTTTATATGTCGCCAATAACTTAGATCCTCTATTGGTCCGCCTTCGGGAGCAGACCAAGCAGTGGATGGATCTGCCTCTGGATCTTATGGGGAGGGCCAACGTCCTCAAAATGATCTACCTACCGCGATTACTCTATATCCTTGCCAATTACCCTTGCAAAATACCTAAATCTATTTTTAAACGTATAGATTCAATATGTACTAATCTCCTGTGGAAGGGTGGCTCCCCCAAGGTAGCACTTAAAACACTACGGTTGCCAGCGCACTTGGCAGGTCTGGCATTTCCCAACTTCTTTCTATATTATTTGGCATCCCAGTTGGTGCACATCCATGATTGTCTGTGCCCGGTTCCGGCCAATGCCTGTGCCTCCACGGAGGGAGCCATCGCATCTTCTCTGGAAACCCTACATAATATTATCTACAGAGGCCAGGTCCCCGATCGCCCCTGAACCTCCCCATTTGCCACTTCCCTTTCCTCTTTTCGTTATATTGTCACTAAAGTATCCTGGCACACCTGGCTGAAATCTCCCAACAACCCCCTGTGGTTTAACCCCAATCTGCAGGAACTATACTCCCTTCCTGATCCCAATCGCTGGTACTACAAGGGGGTTAAATATTTATGCCACCTGTACAATGCTCAGGGCTTTAAATCTTTTTCTCAGCTACGTTTAGATTTAGATTTACCAATATCGTACCTATTGTATTACTACCAGCTCAGGCACGCTATCCGTGCCCAGTTTGGCTCCTTGGATGATCCCACTGACCTGCCCCCATTGGAAAAACTGCTCAGACAGCCAGATCCCACTAAACTCGTCTCCACCTATTATGAAGCCCTAATGACTAACTTTAACCCCAGGTTTCACAAAGCTCAGGTAAAATGGACCTCTCTGGACATCTCCCTGGTAGACGAGGACTGGTCAGAGTTTAGCGATACGTATAAAACCTCTGTTATTGCTTCCCGGGACCGCATCATACAGGTCAAAATTTTCCATCAAACCCACCTCACTCCGGCTAGGTTACACAGGATGGGTCTCCTGCCCTCAGCTGCCTGTTTCCGTGGCTGTGGCCGGGAGGCCGATTTCTTACACTGCTTCTGGTCATGCCCGGTAGTCCAGGACTTCTGGGAAGAAGTGGGTGCTTTCATCTCATCGGCGCTAGGCCTCCCAAACATAATCCACCCCAAGAACTGCCTATTGGGCATCTTTGGCGAATTACACCTATCATCACATGCCAAGAGACTGCTCCGTATACTCTTCTTCTATGTTAAAAAAAAGGGATTTTTAATACAGCTTACCTGTAAAATCCTTTTCTTGGAGTACATCACGGGACACAGAGCAGCATATTAATTACTATACGGGTTATATGGAGTACCTTCAGGTGATGGACACTGGCAATCTCAAACAGGAAGTCCCCTCCCTATATAACCCCCTCCCATAGGAGGAGTACCTCAGTTTTGTAGCAAGCAGTATGCCTCCCAAAAATGTTTCCCATAAGAGGGGTGGGAGCTCTGTGTCCCGTGATGTACTCCAAGAAAAGGATTTTACAGGTAAGCTGTATTAAAAATCCCTTTTTCTTTCTCGTACATCACGGGACACAGAGCGGCATATTCATTACTATACGGGATGTCCGAAAGCAATGCTTTAATGAGGGGGAGGGAGACATCTTCCAAGACAGCAGGATTTAATTTAGAGGTACACTCAAATAATAATAATAAATCCAACTTAATCAAGAAAATAAATTTTAATTTAAATCAAGGGTGCCCCCGAATCTGAGGGTCTTAAATAGCAGCCTGCAGCACTGCCTGCCCAAAGGCTGTATCTGCATTCCTTCTTATGTCCAACTGGTAACATTTTGTAAACGTGTGGACTGATGACCAGGTTGCCGCCTTGCATATTTGAGCCATAGAGATCTGATGGTGTGCTGCCCAGGAGGCGCCCATAGCCCTGGTAGAATGAGCCTTTATTGACAAAGGAGGAGGCAACCTTTTCAAGCCGTAGGCCTGAGTGATTAACTGTTTAATCCATCTAGAGATGGTGGACTTGCAGCTACCTGTCCCTTCTTGGGCCCATCCGGTAAAATGAACAACACATCTGTTTTCCGAATCTTCTCTGTAGCTTTAAGATAGGCCTTCATGGCCCTGACAATATCCAAGGTATGCAGCAACCCTTCCCTTCTGGAAGTGGGTTTCGGAAAGAAGGATGGTAGTACCAAATCCTGGTTTAGGTGAAAACTGGATATAACCTTTGGTAGAAAGGAAGGATGAGGACGGAGAACCACCCTGTCCTTATGCAGAATAAGATATGGTTCCTTACAAGATAAGGCTGCCAACTCTGATACTCTTCTGGCGGAAACTATGGCGACCAGAAATACCAACTTCCTTGTCAGTAAAACCAAAGGAATTTCAGCCAACGGCTCAAAAGGTTGTTTCTGCAGAGATGACAGAACAAGATTTAAGTCCCACGGACAAAGTGGTGACTTGACCGGAGGATTAATACGCAAGACCCCCTGTATGAAGGTCTTAACCAGCGAGTGGGTGGCCAGCGGCCTTTGAAACCACACTGACAAAGCTGAAATCTGTCCTTTGATTGTGCTTAATGACAGGCCTTTATCCACTCCTAGCTGGAGAAAACTTAACACTCTATCAATGGTATACTTGTGGGAATACCAACTTTTGGACTCACACCAGCCTACGTAGGCCCTCCAAACCCTGTAATAAATTACTCTGGAGACCGACTTTCTAGCCTTAATAAGGGTAGAGATTACCTGCCTAGACAGACCTCTACCCCTGAGAACCAGGGATTCAGCCGCCAGGCCGTCAAATTTAGACGCCGTAATGCAGGGTGGAGGATCGGGCCTTGCGAGAGTAGGTCTGGTCGTAGAGGAAGAGTCCAAGGGTCTCCCACTGCCATCTTTATGACTAGTGAGTACCATGACCTCCGGGGCCAAGCTGGAGCTACCAGGATGACTGGCCTGTGCTCCACTCTGATCCTGCGCAACAGGCGGGGTAGTAACTGTAGCGGGGGAAAGGCATATAGAAGTTTGAACTTATGCCAAGGGCAAACCAACGCATCGGTTCCGCAGGCCATTGGGTCCCTCGTCCGGGACATGAACCTGTCTAGCTTCTTGTTGAATCTCGATGCCATGATATCCACGTCTGGCACTCCCCACCTCTGGCAGATTGTCTGAAAGACCTGGGGATGTAGCGACCATTCCCCTGGCGACAGAGTTTGGCGACTTAGGAAGTCCGCCTGTAGGTTGTCCACTCCGGGAAAGAATATCGCGGATATGCAGGGTACATGAGCCTCTTCCCATAGAAAAATCAAGCTCACCTCTCTCTGAGCGGCTTGACTCTTGGTTCCCCCTTGGTGGTTTATATATGCCACGGCTGTGGCATTGTCTGATTGTATTCTCACTGGGGACCCTTGCAATTTGGATGTCCATGCCAGGAGGGCTAGCCGAGCAGCTCTGATCTCCAAGACATTGATGGGCAGCTGCCTCTCTGCCTCTGCCCAAGCTCCTTGGCGAGTGTAACCATCCAAGACCGCACTTCAGGCTGGCGTCTGTGGTCACTATCTTCCAGGCTACGGGGCTGAAGGACTTTCCCTTCAGAAGATTCTGAGGGTTTAACCACCAGCACAGACTTTGCCGGACTCTTGATGATAGTGTCAAAGGAAACTCCAAGGCCTGTGCTCTCTTGCTCCAAGCTGCCAGAATGGCTGCCTGTAGGGCGCGAGTGTGGCTCTGTGCGTATGGTACTGCCTCGAACGTGGCCACTAGTTTGCCTAGTAATCGCATACATAGGCGAATAGTTGGTTCTCTTTTGCTTAGAACCAAATGAATCAATTCCTTAATAGCCGCGACCTTTACCAGGGGCAGGAACACCTTTTGCTGTTCTGTGTCTAACCTCATGCCGAGATATTCCAACTGTTTTGTGGGTTGAAATGCTGATTTTTCTCAGTTTAGGACCCAGTCGAACCTCTCGAGGTACTGAACCGTGAGGGCCACTGCTCGCTCCAGGCAAGGAGGCGAGTGATCTATGATTAAGAGGTCGTCCAAGTATGCTATGACTGTGACCCCTTGGATCCTTAGATTGGCTAGAATTGGAGCTAGGACCTTCGTGAACACCCGGGGGGCCGTAGCCAGCCCGAACGGGAGCGCCACAAATTGGAAGTGACGCTGAGCCACCGTGAAGCGTAGAAATCTTTGATGTGGCTGAAAGATCGGCACATGAAGGTAAGCATCTTTTATGTCTATAGACGCCAGAAAGTCGTCCTTCTGGAGCGCGGCGGCTGCTGACCGAACGGATTCCAACCCGGAACGAGCGAACCTTTAGGTAAACGTTTAAACCCTTTAGGTCCAAAATTGGTCTGACATCGCCGTTGGGCTTTGGTACGACAAACAGATTGGAGTAGAAACCTAGCCCTTGCTCTTGTGCTGGTACCTCTACTATCACGCCCTGGCAAAGCAGACGATCCAATGCCGCTAGTAATGAGGCCTTTTTGATCGGATCGTTTGGTACCCTTGATTCCTGATAATGCGGTGGAGGAAACTTTTGAAATTCTAATCTGCACCACTGCTCCTGCCGTAGCAAAAGAAGCCTTTAAAAGTGTTTCTAGACGTTTATCAACCGGGTCTTTAAACATGTGTATGTTTTCCACCGGGCAAGTCAATTACTTATTTACACAGGAGATGGCTGCGTCCACAGCTGGGAGCACCCATTTCTTAGAAAATTTCTCTTCCATAGGGTAGATAACAGAAAATCTCTTAGGCGGCAGAAAAATTCTGTCCGGACGTACCCAATCTTAGAAAATTACTTCCTCTAAGAGGATGGACCGGAAAAACCGCGTTACTCAAAGGCGATTTCAAAGAACCCAAAGAGGATACTGCAGGAACCTGGGGCTCTGGTAAGGGTAATTTGAATGCTGATCAGAACCATGTCTGTCAAAGACTGGATCCACAAGCTCTCCGCTTGGGGGGTTGAAAATGGTTCTTCAGTAATAGATTCTTCGATCGCTGAACCCTCTAGGTTCCGGTCCAACTGATCCTCCTGAACATCTAATTCCTCCGAGAGAGAAATTCAGCATCCGAGGATATACATCTAGGCGATGGGGGATCTAGTCCGCTTTTTGCCTGGAATAGAGTTAGCGATCATAGCTGCTAACCTTTTCTAGCCCCCCTAGGGTGACAGCTAGCAAGCAACAAACAACAAGGTTTAGGGGACAATAGGACCAATAATGCCCAAAACCCGGTGGGGCCCAGTATGTTTTATATTAAGTAAATATAAAAAAAAATATTTTTTATTTTTTTGTCTATGCACTTTCTTTTTTTTTTTTTTTCAGAAAAAAATATTGGCCCACCACGATTTTTGCCAGTATCCAATCTGCTGAAGAGGGGTTTAGGCTTAACAAAAAACTTTTTTGGAGCGAGTTCCAACTAGTAATACCCTCCTTGCGCCACCGGGTGTCACTGCCCCGCCGCTCTGTGTCCTCCCTCTCTGCTCAGTCTCAGACTGAGCCAGAACGCAGCCTGCCGTGTATAACGGCGCTGAGGGCACCGCCCCCGTTCACTGACGCTGCTGCACGTTCCCGCCCCCCCCCCCCGCACGGCGCAAATCTAATTAATTTAATGTGCACGCACCCGCGCGCGTATGCCGGGGGAGGGGGGAGCATGGAGGAGACACGCTACTGCCGGCTGCTAAGATGCACAAAGCACGGATCAAAAGAGCGGCAGATTCAAACGCCCGGTCAGGTAAGACCTTCTAAAAGGCCCCTAAGGAACATCTTTAGCCCTGGGATAGATCCTGACAGAAACAATCTTCCCAACCTGCGCACAGCAGATAGCCAGAAAAAACCTCTTTAGGACAGGGGGACCAAGTGCTGGGGGGAGGCGGATCATCCTGTCTTACCCAGACATAGTGATCCTGGCTGCCAATGCAGAGCATACTCAGGCACCCCCCTTCTTTAGACCTCCCCTAGAGAGCCTGCCGTCGAACCAAGTCCCGCAGACCCCCTTCTTACCTGCTCCATGCCGCATGACGTTTGCATAGCAAAATGGTCCAATCTTCCCCCATCTCAGTGGGTAACGTACTAGACCTTCAGGCACTGGGGTCCTTAGAAGGAACCGACTGTCCTGGACCTATACAGCACCCTGGCAAACAGGAAACTTTTGGCTTCCAGAAAAGCTCCAAGTCCTGGGCCCAGGGTCCAGCCCTCTAAAAAGA
The DNA here is from genome assembly GCF_905171775.1 of Rana temporaria. Taxonomy (NCBI): domain Eukaryota; kingdom Metazoa; phylum Chordata; class Amphibia; order Anura; family Ranidae; genus Rana; species Rana temporaria. The sequence continues at coordinate 297,509,448 of NC_053491.1, forward strand.
GAAGCATTATAGGCTAAACCCCACGGCTTGGGGCCCGGGTACTGTCCACCTTAGCACTGAGGCATTCTGGACAGATCCGGTTAGCCTGCCTTGATCCCAAGGATGTGGAGGCAAAGCTATTCCATGACCAACACCTAAGACACTGGCGAAAAAACTGAGGTACTCCTCCTATGGGAGGGGGTTATATAGGGAGGGGACTTCCTGTTTGAGATTGCCAGTGTCCATCACCTGAAGGTACTCCATATAACCCGTATAGTAATGAATATGCCGCTCTGTGTCCCGTGATGTACGAGAAAGAAAGCCATTTTACTGTCCTGGAAGGGGACACAGACCTCTCTGAAATCCCTCTGGTTAAAACTTATTAATGACGCTATCCCACTGTATAAACGTACTTTTGAACTCCGGAAACTGAACAAAACCTTCCACAAAATTTGGGGTAGATGGTTGGCTAGTCGGCTAACCCTCTCCCAGCACTGATTGTACTACTCTTGCTTGACCACTGATGGGCCGTGCCTCACGGATCTCAAATGTCTGGACCTCCGCTTTTGCTATATCCCGGTATTATACCCGAGCCTTTTACCACTGTGCCTACTTTATATTTTGCATTAATGTCAGTTTATTTTTCTATGTTTGTGTGTATTGCCTGACGTTTATGACCAGGTTGTCTGGTGGGTTTTTTTTGTATGTTTTTCTGTTTGTTGGTTTGTCTTAAACCTAATAAAAATATCTTTAAAAAAAAAAAAAAAAAAGTAATTAAGACTCTGTGTCCCGTGATGTATGATCAAGAAAATATGATTTTTTAATACAGCTTACCTGTAAAATCCTTTTCTTGAGAATACATCACAGGACACAGAGCTCCCACCCCTCTTCGGAGTTGAATTTGGAACACTTATTGCTTTGCTACAATACTGAGGTACTCTCCATTTGAGAGGGGTTATATAGGGGAGGAACTCAATTTTAATTGTGTTTGCCAGTGTCCAATCATTTGGGTAGTTTCTGTTGCGATTATGATTTAAAAAGAGTATACACAGTTGATTTATAATAAATGGCTTTAGCCAAACACCAACCATGAGTGAAAAAAAAGTTTGGGTTATCATTCATATTCTCAGAAAAATGGCCAAGAAATCATAAATTCTGCCAGGGTATGTAAACTTATGAGCACAACTGTTATCAAAAAGGGAATGATTTATACAACCTCTGAGCTTCCAGAGGCGATTTAGTTTGCATGTGTTGCGCTATATAAGTTTCTCACTCACTTACTCACTCAGCAACACAGACATGTGGCATAGGTATTTGAAGTTGAACACAGGAGCACCAGATCACAAATTAAAGGGGTTGTAGAGGTAAAAAAAAAATGTTTCTCTAAATAGCTTCCTTTACCTTAGTGCAGTCCTCCACTTACCTCATCTTTCGATTTTGCTTTTAAATGTCCTTATTTCTTATGAGAAATCCTCACTTCCTGTTCTTCTGTCTGTAACTACACACATGCAAGGCTATCTCCCTGGTGTAAAAAAAGCCTCGAGGGGGGAGGGGGCGAGCAGGAGAGTCAGGACGCCCATTAACACACAGCTCCTTTCTCGATCTACAAAGTAGAGAGCGTCCTGACCCTCCTGCTCGCCCCCTCAAGAGGCTTTCTCCACACCAGGGAGAAAGCCTTGCATTACTGTGTGGAGTTACAGACAGAAGAACAGGAAGTGAGGATTTCTCAGAAGAAATGAGGACATTTAAAAGCAAAATTGAAGGATGAGGTAAGTGAAGGAGGACTGCACCAAGGTAAAGGAAGCCATAAGGAAAACATTTTTTTTTACCTTTACAACCCCTTTAAAAGAAGGAGGGGGAATAGATATTTAGCACTGTATACTAAGGTTTATTAATACTTTGTGTGTTTTTGTACAGCAGCTGTATTTGGAGTACGGGCAGCGTGGGTATATCACACATACATATATATTCCATTTAAACACCTGCAAACAAAAGATAAATAAAAATAAATTGGTGTAGATATACTGTACCTGACTGGTTGAATATGAAAGCCTTAAAAGGCTCCAGTCTACGTTCTGTGTGATTAAATCTGGCCATTGGCTTAGCACCTTGAAATAATAGAATATTTGGAACAGCAACCGTACCAAACCTAGTGGACAGACTATAAAAAAAAAATGAAAAGTTTAGAAGACCTCTCCGACAAAAATGTAATATTAACATAGCTGAACATTTTACCCAAGTATTAATGCATCATTTACACCGTTTGGACTTAATTTGCCTCCATCACAGTGGGAATTAAAGTGTTTGTAAAGCCCAACAATGAATTGCTCATTTTTCTTCCTTTTGTTCTTTTAATATGATTGAAAGTTTTGTTCTAAACAAAATAATTACCCATTTGATCGTGCAAAAAATCCAGGACTTTCCTGTGCACTCTGCAATGTTATCAGCCCTGCCCAGTTCACCTAAAGTATGTGAGCTACAAACCACCTTCCCAGTGTTTTGGAGATGAGGAGAGAGGGTGTCCTGTAGTCTTAACTCACTTCCTGTACTAGGGCAACGCTGCTTGCCTATACAGTACAGTGAGTGAGCGTAATAGTAGTCCAGTTGTGTAACTGGCACGTACATATATTGCGGGAGGGCGACCCTTAACCACTTAACCCCCGGACCATATTGCTGGTCAAAGACTAGAGCACTTTTTGCGATTCGGTACTGCATCGCTTTAACTGACAATTGCGCGGTTGTGCGACGTGGCTCCCAAACAAAATTGGCGTAATTTTATCCCCACAAATAGAGCTTTCTTTTGGTGGTATTTGATCACCTCTGCGGTTTTTAGTTTTTGCGCTATAAACAAAAATAGAGCGACAATTTTGAAAAAAATATATATATTTTTTACTTTTACTTTTTGCTATAATAAATAACCCTCCAAAAATATATAAAAAAAAAAAAAAATTCCCTCAGTTTAGGCCGATACGTATTCTACATATTTTTCATAAAAAAAAAAAAAACAATAAGCGTTTGATTGGTTTGCGCAAAAGTTATAGCGTTTACAAAATAGGGGGTATTTTTATTAATATTTTTTTTTTTTACTAGTAATGGCGGCGATCAGTGATTTTTTTTCGGTACTGCGACATTATGGCGGACACTTCAGACACTTTTGACACATTTTTGGGACCATTGGCATTTTTATAGCGATCAGTGCTATAAAAATGCATTGGATTACTACAAAAATGCCACTGGCAGTGAAGGGGTTAACACTAGGGGGCGGGGAAGGGGTTAAGTATGTTCCCTGGGTGTGTTCTAACTGTAGGGGGTATGGACTAGCGAGGGGAAATGACTGATCTTCTGTTCATACATTGTATGAACAGAAGATCAGCATTTCTCTCCCTGACAGGACCGGGAGCTTTGTGTTTACACACACAGCTCCTGGTCCCCGCTCTGTAACGAGCGATCGCGTGTGCCCGGTGGCGATCGCACCCGCCGGGCACGCGCACGGGAGTCGGCGGCGCGTGCACCCCTAGTGGCCTGCGAGAGAGCAGACGTTGAGCTACGGGCTCTCGCACAGGGGAGCGGACCTGCCGCCGTGAAACGATGGCGGCTGGTCGGCAAGTAGTTAAAGTGGATGTAAACCTGATTCATGAAATTTGAGCTGGGAACATATCTGTATTTTGTTATCTCTTTTCAATGAGCTAAGTCTTATAGCTCTTTTCTGAATGATTCCTCTGTTATCAGCCTGAGAACTCCTGACATATTTTTTTTACTTTTTAGACAAAAGCAGCCTGAATCTTGTGTCAAAGTAGGTTGCTAAAATAGATTAGCAGGGAGCGGCTGTTATTACAAAACAGCTTTGGTAGTCTCTGCCTATAATGAGAGGGGGTGTGTGCCTTTCCTCCAATCAGCAATTTTAACTTTCTTGACTGTATGCCCAGACATCACACTCTGTGTTAACCAGGAAGAGAAAATCTAACAAAATATCAACTTTCTAAACCGTATATAAAACAGCAGATATACATATAAAACCTATATAGGAAGATTTGGTTAATCTCGGTGTATCATCCATACCATACCATCATTCCATACCTGTAGGTGATACCTTTCTTTGGGTCTGGGGCGTGCACACTGCCACCGTCCGGCAGACCCACCGATTGTTCGAGGCAGACAGAACGGCAGTCTGCCTATGTAAAACAAGGCAGATCGCCATTCCATCAGAGGGGAAGATGGAGATCTTGTGTTCCTGCTGAGCAGGAACACAGATCTCCGTTTTCCCCCAGCAAAAGCATCCCCCTCGCAGTTACCAAGCACTTCCAGGGAACACATTCAACCCTTCAGTCGCCCCTAATGTTAACTCCTTTCCTGCCAGTGTCATTAGTACAGGTACAGTAAAAAAATTGTTTAGCAATGATCACTGTATTGGTGTCACTGGTCCCCAAAAAGTGTCACTTATTGTCAGATTTGTCCACCGCAATGTTGCAGTCAGTAAAAATAAATAAAAGTCCATAAATTAATCTTATAGTTTGTAGACGCTATAACTTTTGCGCAAACCAATATATGCTTATTGGGATTTTTTACCAGAAGCATGTAGCAGAATACATATTGGCCTAAAAAATAAAAAATAAATAAATAAAAATCACAAATACCCACATTCCCTTACATACTTCACATTTGTATCTTCTTCCGTTTACCTCCTTTCTTTCCCTTTCTTCCATTGGTGTAGTTCCATCCCAATTCCCTATCTCCCTAGCCTGAAGCTGTGGTCACATTTTCTATCCAATTTGCCCATATTTTCTTATATTTCTCCCCATTTCCTCTATTATAGTATGTCTCTTTATACAATGGCAAATTACTATTTATCAAGTTCTTCCATTGCACCACCGAGGGGGCTTCCACTTTCTTCCAATTCCACACTATTACCTTTCTTGCGTAGAAGACCAGCAGACCCACCTGTGTTCTTCTTTCTATAGGGGCCCTCATTTCCTCTATTAAACCTAACAGACAGATCTCTGCCTCCAGGTCGAGTTAAACTAATGTCACTTCATCAATTATTCTCAAGACCTCTCTCCAAAATCACCTTATCTTTGAGCAGGTCCAGAATATATGTATAACATTTCCCAAAATACCTGCACTAGACTAGGATCTGAAAAGGGAATTTATATATCTTCACCCTATTTTCTGATGACAATTTTGGGACATCTCCCAACCAACATTCATATAGTTTATTCATATCTGATGGTTCCGTTTTTCCTAAATACGAATACAACGTTGAGATCATCCCTTTTTCCTTTCTCTTTCTCACCATTTGTTCTAAGCCTGTTTCTATTAGTTGTGGGATACCATCAGGGAATTGGGCTATCGGAGCATGAACCATCTGCATGCGTCTAAAGAAATAATTCTCCGGTACATTCCATTTTTCTCTCATATCTGCAAATTAAGCTATTTTTCCCTCATGTATTACTTGTGATATTTTTTTTACTTCATATTTCGTCCATGCTCTGGAGTCCTGTATGGAAGATAAGTGTACCAATTCGGGGTTACGCCACAGTGGTGTATTTGGGGATATATCTGTTTTTAGATTACTCTCTCTTGCTATGCCGACTTTCCATGCCCTTAATGTTGTTATCATTGACAGGGTCAAATCTTGCCTAGACTTCAGCCCACAAAATGGCAATGCCTGCAGTGGCTGTGTTTTTAGAAGTAAAAACCTTTTTTTTTGTTTTGTTTGTTTATTGCATAAACATTAAATACAGAGGTGATTAAATACCACCAAAAGAAAAAGCTCTATTTGTGGGGGGGTCATATGTTTTTATTTTAGGTACAGCGTTGCACAATCAGTTAAAGCAATGCAAAAAATAGCCCGAAGTCATTAACCACTAGAGCACCGGGCCATCGTCAAATGACGGCTCCACGGTGACTCTGAAAATTCAACAGGACGTCAATTGACGTCCTGTATTCTTGCGGCCACTGGGGGGCGCGCGAGCACGCCGGCGGCGGCGCGCGCGCGCCGGCGCGTCCCCGAGATGCCGATGCGCGTGCCTGGCGGTCGCGATGTCCGCCAGGCACTCGGAATCGGCGGCTACAGGGACAAGACGTGGAGCTCTGTGTGTAAACACAGAGCTCCACGTCCTGTCAGGGGAGAGAGGAGACCGATCTGTGTCCCTTGTACATAGGGACATAGATCGGTCACCTCCCCCAGTCACCCCCCTTCCCCCACAGTTAGAACACAATTTAGGTATACATATTAACCCCTCCCTCACCCCCTAGTGTTAACCCCTTGAATGCCAGTCACATTTATACAGTAATTAGTGCATATTTATCGCATTAATCGCTGTATAAATGTGAATGGCGACAAAAACGTGTCAAAAGTGTCCGATGTGTTCGCCGCAATGTCACGGTGACAGTAAAAATCGCAAATCGCCGCCAATACTAGTAAAAAAATTAATAAAATAAAAATGCCATAAATCTATCAGCTATTTTGTAAACGCTATAACTTTTGCGCAAACCAATCAATATATGATCATTGCGATTTTTTTTACCAAAAATATGTAGAAGAATACATATCGGCCTAAACTGAGGAAAAAAAACGTTTTTTTAAAAAAAAATTGTGATATTTATTAAATAAAAAAGTAAAAAATAGTGTTTTTTTTTAAAAAATTGTCACTCTTCTTTTGTTTATAGCACAAAAAATAAAAACCGCAGAGGTGATAAAATAGCACCAAAAGAAAGCTCTATTTGTGGGAACAAAATGATAAAAAAATTGTTTGGGTACAGTGTAGCACGACCGCGCAATTGTCATTCAAAGTGCGACAGTGCTGAAAGCTGAAAATTGGCTTGGGCAGGAAGGGGCGTAAGTGCCCGGTATGGAAGTGGTTAAAGAGGTTTTCCACTTTTAAAAACACAATGAGAAAAATGAATGGTACCCTTTTTATAGTTCAATGGATAGGAAACCTAATCTCACATCTCTGAATCCTTTCCACAGGCCTGACCATGGACTACTGAACAATTAGTCACCTGTGCAGATAAGAAATAGTAGAGCTTATTTAGGCCTCATGCACACTTGGGCCTTTTAACAGCTGCCGTTTAGGGCATCAGACTTTATTTTATTTCTTAACTGCCTCTTAACTCTCAGGCATGTTATCCAATGTGTTCATGCACACAAGCTTTTATCAGCATTTTTTGTCAGGTTTAGTGGGGGGAAAAAATAAATTCTAATAAAAAAAAAACAGCACAGAACAGCATACCACACTGGTGTAGCGTGGGGGGGTGCAGGGGGGCCCGTGGAACCGGGCGCAAAATTTAGGGGGGCGCAGCATCCGGTGCCAGTGTCACTCTGTTCTATGGACAGTGTCACTCGCTGCGCTCCAGCCGCCATGTTGCGGCTCAGGGATGGGCAGCGGCTTCAGTATCTCCTGCTTCTTAGTTACATGATCGAAACTGGTGGCTGCTGTCCCAGCCCACCACCAGCAAGGCTCACATCTGCTCGAGTCCTGCATCTTCTGTCTACTTTCCTCCCCGCCTGTCAGCACGCCCACCATTTGCATTGTTATAAAATTCTTAGCTCCGTCTAGTTTGAGTCCTGGCATTTTCTGTCCTCGCCCACTGGCCCGCCTACTTTCTATCAAACCTGTAGAATATAGTCTAGGGAAGTGCTACAGATGGTGGGTGGGGATAGAAGCCGGCAGAAGATGCAAAACATGTCGGGACTGCATCCCTGACAGAGCTATAAGAATACTAAAGCAATGCATGTGGTGGGCGGGCTGACAGACTTGGACAGAAGCAGACAAAAGATGTGGAGACTAAATTCAAGAACACAGAAGTTAGAACTACAGGTACAAGGCAACTGTGTTATGCTCTTTTCAGCTGAACACTGTGAATAAGTTTGCTAAATAGGAGAGTATTAGATAAATGATGTTTGGAGGCACTTTCCTTTTAGCTAATTATGATGTCAGGTTCACACCAATGTATTTGCTGTGACTCGCATTTGTGTGGGTACAGCAACCCATTCATTTAATAGGGCTTCTGTACCTGCAGGAAACACAGGAAAAAGGTCCCTGCACCTCCATGAAAACACAGCTGCAGGGAAATCGCATGGTGCTTTTGTACCATGCAAATTCCCACATCTGAAAATATGCTGCACCTTCAGAGAATAAATGGCAGCCTTGTGTGTCTGTAAAAAACAGGGAATTTTTCCTACCGGTGGCTGTGGGTGTGGGAATAGGTGCCATTTACACACTGTCCTGCACATGCAACAACCCACAACAGTGTGAACCTAGCCTTGGGTCGTTCACACTTGCAGGTGGGGGCAATGCATCATGCTGCTGAGCCTCATTTTAGTGCTCCCTATCACTCCCCCCCCATTTAAGCTGAAGAGGCAGCAACTGGAGGTGTACAGATGGTACTGCTGCAATATTTGTATTTGCAGTTGCGACAGGAATTATACCCCCTCGTCAGTTTCAGCATGCAAAACCGTGTGAATGGGGCCACACTGAAACCTCTCCGCAACTGCATGCAATGCACACAGTTGTAGTGCAGCTTGGGGGGTTTAAAACAGGTGATGAGGAGGCAACATATTGCCTACATATACCTACTGTGGGCAGAAAAAAAAGAGGACGCCTGCTGAAAACACTCCTCAGTCTCAGCGCAATGCCACTGGGGAGTGAGGGCAGACTGCCTTCTTGTCATGCAACATATATGACTGGAGAGGGGAAGACAGAGAAGCTGCCTTCATTCCCAGCGGGAGCCACACTGAGACCGAGATGTGAAGTGTGGTGTCATCTTTGCCCAGTGCGCTGGATGACCTTGTCCTGATACTGCCGTCAGGTATCGGTCCTGGGGATGGAGCCAGTTTGGGAACTCAGTGGGGGTTATCCTTGAATTCAGTAAATATTCCTGCTGGCTGCAGCTTCCTGTGCTGTGCACCCTCTCCCTCCGCTTTCTCCCCCATGGGGTGTCTGTCGCCCCGCTCCCCACCAGCCTGTGAATGCTTTTCAGTCATTGGTTGCTAGGTCTGCCGGTGTCCTAGCAACAATGACACTTTTGCAGCTGTGCGCACACATGGGATTTTCTTAGAGCCGCTCCACCTCCCATTCAGCTCCAGACACACTTAGCCAGTTCCCTCCCAAATTCTGTCCGGTTACCACTCACAGCAGCCTTAGTGACTGTCCCTCCTGCCGGTAGGGCATAGACAATACAACAGAATGGGATGCTATAAGGGGGGAGTCTCTCTCTAATTTAGGTCTCTATGGGGGGGAGGGGGCACTGATATAAGGGGACTCTGCGCCAGGGTTTGACAAATTTGCTTGGAATCTAGGAGCCAGCTAAAAAAGTTAGGAGCCAGAAAATACGCCCCATCCCGACAAGCTCGAGCGCAGAAGCAAAACGCATACATGAGTAGCGCCCGCATATGTAAACGGTATTCAAACCACACATGTGAGGTATCGCCGCGATTGGTAGAGCGAGAGCAATCATTCTAGCCCCAGACCTCCTCTGTAACTCAAAACATGCAACCTGTATAATTTTTTAAACGTCGCCTATGGAGATTTTAAAGGGTAAAAGTTTGTAGCCATTCCACGAGCGGACGCAATTTTGAAGCGTGACATGCTGGGTATCAATTTATTCGGCGTAACATTATCTTTCACAATATATAAAATTAAAAAAAATTGGGCTAACTTTAGTTAAAAAAAGTGTATTTTTTCCCCAAAAAAAGTGCGCTTGTAAAGACCCTTACGCAAATACGGTGTGACAGAAAGTATTGCAACGACTGCCATTTTATTCTCTAGGGTGTTAGAATAAAAAATATATATAAATGTTTGGGGGCTCTAATTAGAGAGAAGGAGATGGCAGTGAAAAACCCATTAGAATTGCTGGTTTACTTGTCATGTCAACGGCCAACACAAGATGGCGCCAGATCACAGAAGGAAGCTTAGGCCTACAGAAGCCCGCAAAGTGGCTGCCTCAATTACCGGCCGGCATGGGGTATCCTGTGTCTCGGTGCGTCCCCCCCCCTCCCCCGCCGCACGATCGCGTCGGGCCGCGCCGGCCAGTAATTGAGGCCGCGGCCTTCTGCAGGCCTAAGCTTCCCTGGGCGCCAGGGCGCCCTTTGTGTCGCAATTGCGACCGGGCACCCGGATTTTGTCGAATCCTGCTCTGCGCTAATAGGGGTCTCTAATGGGGGGTGCTGACTGCTGATCTAAGAAAAATAAATGCTGTGTGCCACTAAAGTGTTCGGGTCTAGCTTGAAGAAAAGGTGGCAACCCTACTTAGCACCAATGTTCCAACTCTCCCCCAAGTTAGAAATTAGCACATTGCCAACCCCCCCCCTGCCAACCCCCCCCCCATTTAACACCAATATCATCGCCTATATCCAGTCTTTGCACTATCCCCACCTAACATTGCACTCCTACTGTAAGTTGTAGCTGCTCTTCAGAAGAGAGGATTTGGGGGTGAGAGAAGAGCCCTTACTGGAAGGGGGGTTTTAAACTGTCCTGTGAGACATGCATTCTTGAGCCCTGCAATTTGTAGGTAGCACACTCATGAACTCTGCAGTGCACTCTCTACGCAGTGCACTTCTGAACTCTGTGCACTCTTGAGTTCCTCACTCTGTATATAGTGCACTACTGAACCCTGCATTCAGTACCTAGCGCTCTCCTTAACTTTGCACTCTGTACGTAGTAGAATCTTAATCTTTTCTATTTGTGTATAGTACACTCCTAATCTTTTCACTCTGTACGTAGCGGACCTCTGAAGTCTGCACGATGTATGCAGTGCACTCCTGAACTCTGTTTGCAGTGCACTCTTTAGCTCTCCACTCTTAACTCTGTACCTAGCACTCTCCTAAACTTTACACTCTGTACTTGGGGTACTCCTGATCTTTGCACCCTGTATGCAGTACACTAATGAACTCTGTATGTACTGCACTCCTGAAAGCTGCACTCTGTGCAGAATGCACAACTAATATTTAACAATGCCCCATTAAGACTCTCCCACTGTTAGACGGTGGTGGTGTGGTTAAGGACCTGCACTTATTCTCTGAGAAAAAACGCCCTACCTATAGTATGTCTGCAGTCTCTGACCATTTTGTGTAGTGTGTCTGCAGTCTCTGAACGTCTCCTGTACTATATTACTATGTTACTATGTCTGCAGTCTCTGAACATCTCCTGTAGTATATGTGCAGTCTTTGACCATATCCTGTAGAGTGTCTGCAGTCTCTGACCATGTCCTGTAGTAAGTATGTCTGCAGTTTCTGACCGGCTCCTGTACCATGTCTGCAGTCGATTAATGTCTACTGTAGAACATCTACAGTCTCTGATCATCTTCTATAGTATGCCTGCAGTTTCTGACTGTCTCCTGTAGTATATCGATCACTAAATAATACGCACAACCCTTATGTCTGGTTTATTTTTGGCTGCCTGATCTGCTGTATATAGGTGTTCCTTGTTATTTGCAACCTAAGCCTCCGATTGGCTGCCCGCAGCCATTTATTATTGGTTGATACTAAGAAGATATCTTTGACTACTGTAATAAAAGAGATATCTCAGATCTAACCAATAATAAAAGGCTGCAGGCAGCCAGCCAATCAGAGGCTCAAGCTGTGAGTGACGGGTACCTGGGCCACCATTCTTGGGTGCTAAAAGTCCACAGGTTAGGGGGCGAAAATGACTTGCCTTGCCCCGGGTGCTGACAACCGACGCTACGCCATTGGCATACCAGATCCTTAGCTGAGCATGCAGCCTGGAGGGCCAAGAAAGGGGGGGTGCTTTGGAGCAGGGGGGCCCTCTTTCCACAACCCTGGCTAGTGGTTGTGGGAGTCTGTGGGCAGGGAGGCTTATCAGAATCTTGAAGCCCCCTTTAACAAATAACTAAGGGTCGGGCCACCCGGTGACACACCAGCCCCTTGTGATGTGACAACCCAGCATACCCTCGGACAATCTTATTTAAAGGGTTACTAATAGGGTTGTCCCGATACCGAGCATTTGCACGAGTACTTGTACTCGCACAAATGCTCCCGTTACCTTAGCCGATACCTGCGAGCGGAGCCCCCCAGCCATCAGTGACACCTGCCAGTGCTGCAGATCAGTGCCACCTAATCTGTATTGTGTTTAAAGAAATGTCACATGACATTTATATAAAAAAAAAAAAAAAAAAAAATTAAACACCTAGACAATCAAACGTTCCAACAATAAAAATTTGTATTAAAAAAAAAAAAAAAAAAAAATCTACTAGTGTATACCAAGTCGGTCTCTCTAATTTTTTTTTAATATATATATATATATATATATATATATATATATATATATATATATATATATATAATATGTGTGAACGCGGGGGAACGCTGGGGATCTGTTTTTGCAGGGTGTCTATTGTTGCTGGGAAGGGTCTTATGTTGCTGGGGGGTCAGTTGTTGCTGAAAGATCTACTGTTGGGAGAGGGGTCTATTGTTGATGGAAGCCAGAGAGACTATTATTGCTGGCTGTGCGGAGATCTGTTAATGCAGCCAGGAGTCTATTATTGCTAGGGAGGAATTTTGTTGTTGTGGGTGGTCCATTGTTAGGGGGGGGGGGGGCGATCCATTTTACTGTTTTTCTTTACCAAATTACATACAAATTACTTGGCACAACAAAATTATACTTGGTTCTATATTGTCTAAAAGGGGCGGTACTGGGAGGTAAGGGCAGAGACAAGGGGTGACTTAGAAAGGGGGAGTTCCTGCACCTATTGTCTGAGAAAAAAAAGCCCTGTATAATTTGATTATATATATATATATATATATATATATATATATATATATATATATATATATATATATATATATATATATATATATATATATATATATATATATAATCTATCTCAATCACACACACACACACACACACACACACACACACATAAAATGTTCTTCAAAATAAAACTGAAGAATTGCACACAGACCCAAAAGACTGGTCCGATATATTTAAAAGTCCCAACCCAACTGTAATCTCTCAACCTCTTTCTAACGTAGGTAAATACAATATATGTAAAAACGTATATAGAACTTATTTAACCACCATATCACCCACTGAGGCTGGATTCACACCTATAAATTTTTTGGGGCATTTTGCACTACAGAATGTGTTCCATAGGAAACCATGTTAAATGGTCTGTAGTGCAAATCTGCAAAATAGCACAACAATTGCATCAGTGTGAATCCAGCCTGAAAGAGAATATCAACTCGCTTAAAGGGTTGTAAAGGTAAAAAAAAAAAAAAAAAAAATGTTTTCCCCAAATAGCTTCCTTTACCTTAGTGCAGTCCTCCTTCACTTACCTCATCCTTTGATTTTGCTTTTAAATGTCCTTATTTCTTCTGAGAAATCCTCACTTCCTGTTTTTCTGTCTGTAACTACACACAGTAATGCGAGGCTTTCTCCCTGGTGTGGAGAAAGCCTCTTGAGGGGGAGGGGGCGAGCAGGAGGGTCAGGACGCTCTCTACTTTGCAGATAGAGAAAGGAGCTGTGTGTTAGTGGGCGTCCCGACTCTCCTGCACTAAGGTAAAGGAAGCTATTTAGGGATCCCCCCCCCCTTTAACATCATTGTGGGTTCCTTCTTTTCCTAAACCCTTCAGTATGAGGCTGTCTGGAGAGCATCTATGGGGGAAAACACATTTCTCTATAAAAGTATGGAAGTAGAAAAGGAGGAAAAAGAAAGACAAAAATGTGAATTCCCTTGGCTTGGGAAGATTTCCTGTCACTCCTGTTTTGTTTCCAAGACAGGAAGTGAAAGGAAATCTTACTAGCAGATCACTAACAACTGCAAACCCCCTTAGACCCCATTCACACCTGAGCAACAAAACGCCCGACGCCGGACGCTTCTGTCGCTCGAGGGGAGAATTCCCATTGCTGTCTATGGAGATGGTTCACATCTCATAGACGCCGAACGCCTGTCGCCTGAAAAAAAGTCCCGGACCCTTTTTTTCAGGCGACATAGGCGTTTTCCCATTGACAGCAATGGGAAGACTTTGAGAAAAAAAAAAAAAAAAAAAAAAAAAAAAGTGAAAGTTGTGTACTCGCGGCAAAATACGCCGCTACACGCGAACGCGGCTGTCGCTCAGATGTGAATGCAGCCTTAACGTCTCTAAAAATAAATAAAAGGACAGTGGCTATACATACACAATAACATTTCACTGCAAACTCACTCACTACAGTACACTACTGTATATTTGTTAGGATCATTTTAATGCAACAGAGCTACCACAACCATAAATATGCACTGTAAAACTGTTGTAAAAAAAACAAAAAAACAAAAAAGTTTAATTCATACATCATACCTGCTGTGCTGAGAAGCATCCAGGGCCAAAAAATGCAAAGTTGGAAATGCTCTAGGTAATGCATTAAAATGAGGTGCCAAAGCAGCAGAAAAGCTGCACCATGGAGTGAAAAACAAAACCATGGTGCATTCGCTGCTGTTGGGGTTAAGCAATTCCATAAGGTCCTATAAAATACAAAATAAAAACCAAAGATTAAATTAAATGTATACCATGGGTGTATGCACAAATAAACCCCGACTTCCCCACATGGAGCAGCCCACTAAATTTAAAATGATACAGAGTAGAATAAACACATATTTATTGCGAGAAAGTGAAAATTAGAGACACTTGTACTAACAGAATACATATTAAGAATGCCCCAGTTTACTTTCCTCTTAATTATGCATCTCTCTTGTGCACTGAAAGTACTAGTAGTAGTAGTGCAATTCAATATTTGGAGAGAAAAAAAAAAGTGCAAACGCCATAAATAAATATAAAAACTCAGACATTCGTCTCTCAATGTGCAGTGATAAAAGAACAATCATATAAAATAGTGAATTGTAAACATACAATCCTCTTTTCAGTGTTGAGACACCTCTGTTCTCACTGGGCTCTCACCTTACTGCTGTAAGGTAACAGCATAGAACAGTAGTCTCAATCTGGCGGTCTGCATCTCTGCTCGCTTGCTTCTAGGGGTTGCAAATGCTCCTTCCCAGCAGGATGGATCTCTATGGCAAGTACGTTTCCTCTATAGTGATCCTGGGTATTCTCCCTCAACATCCTCCTCGATTATAGTCATATATAAAAGAGACTCTCCATGGTGTAATAACATGGTGGTTTTACTCACATTAGCACAAAGTAATAATGCATATACTCTGAAGTCACTTCCGGTATGACTCTGCTCAAGCCCTACGTGTTTAAGTCACACCCATGTGACTTTATCAGGGGACACCTTTTGCGTTCACCTTCATTCCTTTGATAAAGGAATGTAAACATCCCTTGTAATAGAAGTAAGGGATGACAGGTCCTCTTTATGGAGAGATCTGGGCTCAAAAAAAGACCCTAAATTGCTTTTAAAAGCAAAAGATAAAAAATAAATAAAATACATGTATGTGATCTTTTGTTAAAAAAAAAATAGTTTGCTTCTACCCAAGACCGTAAGTGACATCATGCATCATGACGTCCTCAAAGACCATAGAGACAGATTATCTGGTCACCTCTATGGCCAGCCACACGAACCAATAGATTATTTAACGCAGAGAGATTCCGACAAGTGTATGTAGTTTGACAACCCATCCCACTGCTTCTGAAAGCTGCTCAGACTGCTTTCATGAGAAAGCCAATCACCGGCTGAGAAAGAAAGAAAGAAAGAAAGAAAGAAAGAAAGAAAGAAAGAAAGAAAGAAAGAAAGAAAGAAAGAAAGAAAGAAAGAAAGAAAGAAAGAAAGAAAGAAAGAAAGAAAGAAAGAAAGAAAGAAAGAAAGAAAGAAAGAAAGAAAGAAAGAAAGAAAGAAAGAAAGAAAGAAAGAAAGAAAGAAAGAAAGAAAGAAAGAAAGAAAGAAAGAAAGAAAGAAAGAAAGAAAGAAAGAAAGAAAGAAAGAAAGATGTATGGCTATCGGGCACAACCCGTTAAACCATTTGCAAACTGCAACATATGTACACACACACACACACTATAGACCAAGAGTTTGGACACACCTTCTCATTTAAAGAGTTTTCTTTATTTTCATTAGGGTTGTCCCGATACAACTTTTTTAGGACTGAGTACAAGTACCGATACTTTTTTTCAAGTACTCGCCGATACCGATACTTTCCCCAAATGCAGCCATGTCCCCCCACAGATGCAGCCATGTCCCCCCGCAGATGCAGCCATGTCCCCCCGCAGATGCAGCCATGTCCCCCCGCAGATGCAGCCAATCCATGTCCCCCCCATATGCAGCCATGTCCCCACAGATGCAGCCATGCCCCCCCCCCCATATCCAGCCATGTCCCCCCATATGCAGCCAATCCATGTCCCCCCCATATGCAGCCAATCCATGTCCCCCCGATATGCAGCCATGTCCCCCCATATGCAGGCAATCCATGTCCCCCCCATTATGCAGCCAATCCATGTCCCCCCCATATCCAGCCATGTCCCCCCCATATATGCAGCCATGTCCCCCTTACCTGCATGCTGCTGCGCCGCCTCTTGGTTAATACGGGCGGGGAACATTACAGCTTTCATTTGAATAGCTGTAGTGATTCGCGCCGCGTATAGACACTCCCCCTTGCTCGGGATTGGATAGTTCACCCGAGCAAGGGGGAGTGTCTATTCGCGACGCGAATCACTACAGCTATTCAAATGAAAGCTGTAATGTTCCCCGCCAGTATTAACCAAGCGAGGATGCGGCGGCGGCGGTGGGAGTATCGGATCTGGCATCGGGGGCATTTGCGGGAGTACAAATACTCGGAATCGGTCCCAATACTAGTATCGGTACAACCCTAATTTTCATGACTATGAAAATTGTAGATTCACACTAAAGGCATCAAAACTATGAATTAACACATGTGGGAATTATACATAACAAAAAAGTGTGAAACAACTGAAAATATATTTCATATTCTAGGTTCTTCAAGTAGCCACCTTTTACAGCAGACATCTATAGAACTGTTAGGAGGAGACTGTGTGAATCAGGCTCTCATGGTAGAATATCTGCTAGGAAACCACTGCTAAAGAAAGGCAACAAGCAGAAGAGACTTGTTTGGGCTAAAGAACACAAGGAATGGACATTAGACCAGTGGAAATCTGTGCTTTGGTCTGACGAATCCAAACTTGAGATCTTTGGTTCCAACCCCCGGTGTCTTTGTACGACGCAGAAAAGGTAAACGAATGGACTCTACATGCCTGGTTCCCACCGTGAAGCATGGAGGAGGAGGTGTGATGGTGTGGGGGTGCTTTGCTGGTGACACTGTTGGGGATTTATTCAAAATTGAAGGCATACTGAACCAGCATGGCTACCACAGCATCTTGCAGCGGCATGCTATTCCATCCATCAGGACAATGACCCCAAACACACCTCCAGGCTGTGTAAGGGCTATTTGACCAAGAAGGAGAGTGATGGGGTGCTGCGCCAGGTGACTACCTCTTGAAGCTCATCGAGAGAATGCCAAGTGTGTGCAAAGCAGTAATCAAAGCAAAAGGTGGCTACTTTGAAGAACCTAGAATATGAAATGTATTTTCAGTTGTTTCACACTTTTTTGTTATGTATAATTCCACATGTGTTAAGTCATAGTTTTGAAGCCTTCAGTGTGAATCTACAATTTTCATAGTCATGAAAATAAAGAAAACTATTTGAATGAGAAGGTGTGTCCAAACTTTTGGTCTGTACTGAAATTATATATATATATATATATATATATATATATATATATATATATATACACACACACACACACACACATACACACACACACAGTGCATATTGCAAGTGGCTATATTGTGCTTTGCCAAAATGTATTTCATAAATAATTTTCTGTTTGTTAGTAAAGATAATCTTGTAATATTATACAAACATCACATATCAAATCAGCACAACAGACCACATACATCATAGACATGAGATGACAGTGATTTGGTCCGGCCATCTGCAGCAGAGGACGCAATCTTTTGTCTATGAGGCATCCTGAGACAACAACATCCAACCACTTTCGGTAGACAAAAGTTAGTTAGGTTGGAAAAAATCTGGTCTGTCACTACTCCCTATACATGTCTGTGATTAGGCTACATGTGCGCTTCTCCCCTGTTCATGGTCCAAATATGAATATTCCTTTTTAGAAACAAAAGCCAAACCACCAGACTTTACCGTCTCATGTGAAGGTGGGGTCCTGCATGCATGTCTGACCATTTTGTGATGTCAAAATGTCAAATATAAAAAAAAGACACCAGCTAAAGAGCTAGCATCAGTTGCAACTTGTTGGATCAACTGGCTGTTTGGCTTCAAGAATTAGTCTAGTGCTGGATGACATATTCACAATAGTCATACCTGGGAAACATTGAGGACCTGCAAAGTGAAATTGTCTATTCCGGTGATATTGCGCTCCACACAGTTTACTTTCAGAGGTTTATTGCCATCTGTGCCGTTTGATTCTTCTGATTGTATCTGTTCTGTATTTGATGTATCCAAAGCAGTGTTTTGCCTTTTTGTTTTCAGTTGGTCGTCTGAAGTACTATGTGGGCATTCATTGGTGCTGCACTCTCCTTCAGATTTCTGGGTTTCATACACCGCATTAGATGTTTCCAAGACAACTTTGTCCTTCATCTTCTTTGGTACCATAGAAAAAAGCACTGCTGGGTCAGTCTGAATGTCTGAACTCTGCATTGCATCTGCTATTTCAGCCGTCTTGTACTGAACAGTCTCTGAAACACCAACTCGTTCACTGTTGATGGACTCAGCGATGGCATCCACATTGTGCCCAACTCCAGTGTCATTATCTTCTGAATAGAGATCTTCATTATAATTTCCTGAGTAAAAATCATGCACATGTGTTAACTTTATTTTTTTTCTTCTATCAAACAACCAGAGATATATACTAAAGCTGGCCATAGACAGGGAGTTTTCTTTTATCCTTCAACCAGTAGGGCCGCATCCATTGTATTCTGACAGCTGGACTTGCCTCTATCAGAATACACTGATAAGCGGTTGCAGCCGCTATTGTAGAAAATATTTCCAGCATGTCTCTTTAACAGACTTCAGTTGAGTAGGGACAGCCACATGCCGATTGAAGTTTGGTCAGCCCCTGCTGAACCAGACAAATTCTGATACGTTTATGGCCAGCTTACCTCAAGAATGAAAGTACATGATGTATTTAGTAAAATATATCTGCTGTTTAGAGGGCATTCACAGGGGTGCCGAGCCTTGTACAGTGCGAAGAGACACAGAACCTGTATGTCATCCATCCCCACGTACCTGTCAAATTCAGCTGTACAGACTCAGCATATCTTATATGTGCCACCTGTGTGCAGCTCAGCGAGTACAGAAAGAAAAACAAACGGTTCTTCACACTGTATGGGGCTAAGTGCCAGTGTGAATGAGCCCTTACAGTGTTACATTTCTCCAACTAGCTGCATATATTGATGCCTTTACATAGCAAGTTGTTGACACACACAGTGATTCCTAAATCCCCTCTTACCTTTTTGACTGGGTGGTCCTTCATAAATATTCACACCCAGCCAATTTTGTTTATTTCTATGGGTTAATGCATTTTACACCATGTTCCTTACAATAACTGACTGATTTTAGGGTTTTGCAGGTAAAATATGTCACTAATGGTCACCAGAAATGTATGTCTACCTGGAATGCTGCAAGACATACATTTAACTATCCGAACTCTGGAATAAGCAACTAAATAAAGGTGTGCTCTTCCTTGAATCTTGGTGTGCTTTGTGTATTCCTTTCATTACAGTGCAGTAATCCAGTGTAAAACTTGCCTGTGTGCAGGAGCTTCCTGTAATAAAGACCAGTCACTTCTGCTCGCTCTCCTTGTGCAGGGTGACTGGTCTTGTGTGAGCCTCCTCCTGTAGTTTTCTGCAGGCAGCTTGTAGTTGTTGGCCCTGCTGGGTCCCTCACAAAGATCTGCTCTCCGCATAGGCTACAAACATGACATGATGAGATGTATTTCCCCCTTAATAGGCATTGCAATGCTTCTCTGTAGATAAACTACTGGTAGTCAAGGATGAGCTCCGGCGTGTTTGCATAGAACACGTGAAGAGCCCGCCAGGAAGTGAGCACGACGCTGTGCTAATCACAGCCAGGGAGACATTGTCCCGATGCTGTTATTAGAGCAGCGCCATGCTCACTTCCTGGCGGGCTCTGCACGTGTTCTATGCGAACACGCCGGAGCTCATCCTTACTGGTAGTGTTTGCAATCTGCATGGTCCATCGGGTGCAGTACTGTCCCCCATCTCTGTACTGTTCTTCCTTAGATAACGTACACCACGCTCTGCGGCTTGCGTAAGGTATCCCTGTGCAGCCCAGTACCGGTTCCGGACTCCCGAGTAGCGCTGCCCACACTGCTATGACTTGTTGTATGGGAGTGGCCTCCGGGACAATAAAGCATCATTCTGTATGCCAAGAGCGTGTGCAGGAGTGTGGCCCCCACGCTGGTAGTAATGGGTTTGCCCTCTGCTGTTTGTGCCTGTCATTGTCTGTTTACTATTGGTGGTAATCGATTTATTTTTATTTTTTTGTGGTGATGGCTTAAAGACACAGTCCAGAGCGTACACTTAGACTGAGCCCACCCAACCAGAAAGTCACAACAGTTGCATCATGGTACATGTAGGAGTGAAGAAGTGAACACGCCCACTGTAACTGCAGGTGGGAACCATCGTAAAACAGCCCACTTTCAGGCACTCTATATTTCCTCACTATAACAAACCTTCAGCCCTGGTTCACACTGCTGTCAAATCGGCGGCATTTTCTGGCAATGACACCGACCTAATCAGTGCGACGCTGCAACGATTTCAAAAAGTAGTTTCTGTACTACTTTTTGCGATTTTGGGCCGTGATTTACATTGACGTCTGCACAGATGTCTCTGTAATCGCGGCCAAAATCGGGACTGACAAGCGGGAGTGAAATTGTGCGCGTGTGAACACAGTGTGCACACTGTGAACCTGGGCTTACAACTAAAACAGCTGTGAAAAATTAAAAGATGACACAGGTTTTATAAGGGCAAAAAGAGAATTAGACCGATTACTTTACTTAGTAAATCCAAAAATTTAAATGGTTTACACTTTAAAAGGAAACCTGCGTTGACTGAAATTTGTAGGCGGACACAGCTGACCTCTCCCTTAAAAATCCTACTAGATTTGTATCCAGACATGCAGCCCGAGTGACCAGGAAAGAGGGCTGATATTTACAAACATCAGCTAGAGAATCAGGCAGATGAACTGGCCAAATATGACTTGTTTGTTCATCCTTTTGCCGAACTACAAACAAGCCAAGTTCTGGTTAAAACTTTGTTCAGCCTGAAGCTCATCCCTCTTGCAGTCTATGTCACAGGCTGCCAGTATAGTGTGCAAGGAAAATACTACATGCTGTCTTTTCTGACCAAATAAACCCACAATACTAGCTGGCCCTGCTAGGAGATTCAGTGTTGGGATGAGACTACAATGTCCAGCCATTCAGATTCTTCATGGATGTCTCCCAGCATACAGACAGACAGACACACTGGCACTCCTCGGTCACACAGACGCAGGCTCACCTAGTGCAATAGAAATCACTCCGAATGTGAAGACAGCCCGCATACACAGAGGAAACACCTCCATCCTCCACACTAACAATTCCCCCCATATATCTCTGTCTGCTGCTTTCCGGACACTCTGCACAAATCTCTTCCGGGTTCCCAGGAAATAACATTCCGCTTCTAAATACACATCTGCAGATTAGAGAGGGGCCTGGCTGCAGAGTGAAGCTCCACGTTTGACAGGAAGCATGTGACCTCCACTCCATTTTTTTTTTATTGAACTGTATTGTAACAAACAAGGAGTGGCTGTATTTGGAGATTCACTGTCGACAGGAAGCATGTGTCCTCCACTCCACTTTTTTTTAGTAACTTTATGTGTCAATAGACATTAGCAACAACACCTGGAAGTGGAGGTGACATGTTTTCTGTCACATCTGCATTTCCCAATGGTATCTGGCTGCAGACTGGAGCTCCACCCTCCACAGATTTTTCTTTTAATCAACCTATGCTCCCTTGCATTCAACGACTTCAGCCCCGGACCATATTGCTGGTCAATAACCAGGCCACTTTTTGCGATTCGGCACTGCGTCGCTTTAACTGACAATTGCGCGGTCCTGCGACGTGGCTCCCAAACAAAATTGGCGTCCTTTTTTTCCCACAAATAGAGCTTTCTTTTGGGTGTATTTGATCACCTCTGTGTATTTTATATTTTGCGCTATAAACAAAAATAGAGCGACAATTTTAATAATAAATGAATATTTTTTACTTTTTGCTATAATAAATATCCCCAAAAATATATAAAAAAAACTTTTTTTTTCCTCATTTTAGGCGTATACGTATTCTTCTACATATTTTTCGTAAAAAAATCGCAATAAGCGTTTATTGATTGGTTTGCGCAAAAGTTATAGCGTCTACAAAATAGGGCATAGTTTTATGGCATTTTTATTAATAATTTTTTTTTACTAGTAATGGCGGTGATCAGCGATTTTTATCGGTACTGCGACCTTATGGCGTACACTTCGGACACTTTTGACAAATTTTTGGGACCATTGACATTTTTATAGTGGGGAGGTGCGCGCCTCCGGGGGCGTGCACGCGCCCCTATTGGCTGATTCGCGAGATGACGTATAGCTATGGGATCTCATGCAGCCGAGCCGACCTGGCGCCGGCGGCTGGTCGGCAAGCAGGTAAAAAATGTATTTAGATTACACAAAACCCCCAAAATAATATATAATTTCTGAAAGCAGACACCCTAGAGAGTAAAATTGTGGTAGTTACATTTTTTTTATGTCACATGATATTACCGCAAAGGTCTAGGAAACACAGCATTTCAGTAAAAAATACACTAAAGTGAATTTTTAGGGCAAAAAAAACGCAAGAAATAATCGAATTTGTGGGAAAATATAAAAGACGAGGTTGCACCGAGTAAATAGATACCCAATATGTCAAACCTTATGTAGCACTGACCCCCGAAGGAGCTGCTGATTTAATTTGGGCCTGCACTCTACCAATAAACCCCACTTACTTGGCTCAATCCCCTTGGCACAGCTGTGATGCAATGCAATACAATACAATGTAAGACAATTCAAAATACCTGTATTCTAACTAGTGTTGCTCACGAATATTCGCATTGCGAATATTCGACTCGAATATAGCATATTCGAGAAATCGCGCTATATTTCGAAATTCGCGGTGAATATTCGCAATTCCGAATATTCGATTTTTTACAATTTTTTTTTTGAATCAGATCACATCCTAGATATCTCCATCGACGTCTAAAAGCATTGCTGGTATCATTAGAGACCCTGGGCCGAGTAGCTGAAGCGTTCATTGAATTTTCCAGAAAGATCGCAATGCGATTATTCGGCAAACGCAATATCGCGCGATTATTTTCCTCGCCCCGATCTTCCGCATCAGAGCGATTTTTACAGTTTCATTTTTAAAACAGATCACATCCTAGTGATCTCCATAGACGTCTGAAAGCATTGCTGGTATGATTAGAGCCATTGGGCCGAGTAGCTGAAGCGATCATTTTATATTGCCGAATATTCGCAATGCGAATATTCGGCAATAGGAATATTGCGCGATTATTTGCTCCGCCCTTTTGCATCAGAGCCAATCAGAGTTCTCCTTCCACACTCGTCACAGGTTAGCAACCAATAGGAACCTGCCTGCATGGACATTATATAAGCTCACTCCCAGCACCATTTCATTGCAGATTCAGAAGCTGGCTATAGAGTGTGGAGGCTGTTTCTGTGTTCCTGGTTTCCTGTGTCTTTGTTCTTGATTGATTTAGATCATCACCAGCATTGCTATTTAGTGATTCCAGTGGATCTTTTCCAGTATATCAACTGCTTTTTTCAAAGCAATAGACCCAAGAGCTTTTTTCAAAGCTACGTTTTGTGCTGTTTTGTGCTGTTTTTTTCATTTGTGTTACTGTTTGATCCTGCAATCCTCCCTGTTCAGTTATATTTGCAAGAGATTTCAGAACACATATTGATCTGAGCTTTATAAAAGAGCTTTTCTAAAAGCTAAGTTTTGTTCATCTTGTGTTACTGTCAGATCTTGCAGGTTCACTGTTCAGTGATATTTGATAGGCATCTCAGTTCAAATTTTGTTTAGTTTTCCCTAAAGAGCTTTTATAAAAGCTAAGTTTTGTGTTCAGTTTAGTTAAATTTTGTGTAGTAAGTGTACACACTGTTAGTGTACATTTATTTCATCTAGCTTAGCTTAGTGTGTGTTTAGTGTCTGTGTTTTGTGTTTAAAAAAAAAAAAAAAAAAAAAGTTAGTGTTTGTTTAGTGCTTTTTTTTTTTTTCTTTAATTTTGTAGTCCTTGTCTGGTGTACTACTTTTCTTATAGTTTAGTAGCTGTCTGTGTACGTCTTTGTCTGCGTGCCTGTCTTGTAAAAAAAACACAAAAACACATTTTGTTCACATTTTCCCCCCCAATAAAGTTTAACCCCCCCACACACATATCAGCAATTATGAGCGGCATCCGTGGCCGTGGCAGTAGGGGTAGGGGAGTTACTCCCAGTGCTGGATCGCTGCCAGCACGGGGTACCTCTCGTGCCCCTACTAGTGGTAGAGGATCGGGTGCAAGGGGAGTACGCCTGATCCGGGAGTTCTTCCCATCGGGCAGCCGCCCGATATTGCCATCTCAGGCTCAAGTAGTGGTGGACTACATGGGGCACAGCAGTGCCACTGAGTCGTCGGTCCCGACTCACAGTAGTACCACCATTACACCGTTGCCTGTACTACCCCCCCCCAGCCCCCAAGAGTCCAGCATCTTACTGTTCGACAGCGACAGTGATAGGGATCTCTTGGGGGAGGCCATGCATCAGGCAGACCTCCAGCTCTGTCCTGATGGTCAGGACCTTTTTGAAGGGATGGATGAGGAGGATGGGATACCTGCTGGCAGTATCCCAGAGACATCCCTTCAAACTGGTGCTGCTGTTTTGGTGCAGGAAACAGCAGCACCTAGTCAGACCCAGGCGTGGGTGAGGGGACAGCGGAGCCAGGCTAGAGGCTCCATGTCACGTGGTTCCCTCAGACCAACACATCTCAGCCCTTGGTCTGACATCTCTGGGGGCGAAGAGGGTGACCCATCATGGTTGCCATCTGACGCGTCGGCTCACTACGTCAGTGACGACGGGGAAGGTAGGCACCCTGGTGAAACGGTGCGCCAGGTCACCACCAGGGAGACCATCGTCAGGGTCTCCACTGGTGATGGCAGCAGGAGGTGTCAGGAGGAGGAGCAGCAGCAGCAGCAGCAGCAGCAGGCAGCTCCACCTGTGCGCACCGAATCCCAGCAGGTGCAAGTAAGCGTCACCCCATCTGACAGGAGGGCGGTGCTGAAGTCACCTGTCTGGAATTTCTTTACCCTGGTGGCAGACAACCCTACCGTGGCCATCTGCCGGATTTGTAAAGTGAGGGTGAAGAGAGGGAAGTGTTTGGCTCGGGTGGGTACCACAGCCCTGAACCAGCACCTCAGGATAAACCACTGGGCGTTGTATGAGGAGATGAAGCGTGGTGGTGGTAGCAGCGCCACCACCACAAGTGAGCAGGGTACAGCAGCCCCTGCCACATCTTCATCTGTTTCCAGCAGGTCATGCCCCCCCGCTCCCTCTAGTAGAGGTACTGGTACCGGCAGCCAGACCTCTACTTCCACAGCACCCTCCACGTCTGTGTCCCGCACTGCCGTCCGGCGCCAGGCGTCGATTTCAGACGCCTTTGACCGCACCACTCCCTTCCCCCCTGGAGACCGACGTGTGCGTTCCCTCAATGGGCTCCTGGCAAGGGTTATTGCCCAACATCTGCTGCCCTTCAACATAGTTGACAGCAACCCCTTCAGGCAGATGTTGGAGCAGGCCCAACCCCAATGGCGTGTCCCCAGCCGCCATTTCTTTGCCAGGACTGGTGTCCCTGCCCTACACCAGCACATTGTTCAGAATGTAACCCTGTCGCTGGATCACGCTGTCAGCGACAGGGTTCATCTGACAATGGATGGCTGGACCAGCAGGCATGGGCAGGGACGCTACATCAGCTTCACGGCCCATTGGGTTTCCCTCCGAGGCGTCGGTGAGGGATCGTCGGCAACCGATCTTGTGGTGCCGCCCCGGGGTGTCCAGGGGAGAACTGCTGGTCTCCCTCAAGCCACTGTCTCCGCAGCTGCTGAGCCTCCCAGCAAGCGCCCCCGTAGCTACTCAAGTGTGGGGCACGTGCGCTGTCAGGCCGTGCTCCAGCTTGTTAGTTTAGGGGACCGGAGACACACTGCAGAAGAAGTGCTGAAAGCACTTCAAGCTCAGGTCCAGAAGTGGCTGACACCCCGAAGGCTCCAGCCAGGTATGGTTGTCTGCGATAACGGCAGCAACCTACTCGCCGCCCTCCATGCTGGCAGTCTGACGCACGTGCCCTGTCTGGCACATGTCCTCAACCTGGTGGTGCAGAAGTTCCTGCGCACTTATCCAGGGTTGAGTGACATTGTGGCAAAGGCGCGTAGGATTGCCAGCCACTTCAGGCGCTCCCCAACCGCTACCGCGTCCCTGTCCAAATTGCAGCGGAAGTACAATCTGCCCCTTCACAGGCTGATTGTGGACAGTGTGACGCGGTGGAACTCCACCCTCCACATGCTGAAGAGGTTGTGGGAGCAGCAAAGGGCGGTGAGGGAGTACCTGATGGAACTAGGCACTCAGAGGGCTTCACCACAACTCCCTTTCATCGCCTGTGCGCAGTGGGGGCAGATAAACCAGGTCTGCCAAGTGTTGTCCTCCTTCGAGCAGGCGACCAAGATGGTCAGCAGTGAGCAAATTGGCCTCAATAGTGTGCTGCCAATACTGTTCATGCTGGAGAGGACACTAGATCGCCTGCTCGAGGCTGGGGAGAGTGCCTTGGTGGAGCAGGAGGAGTCAGCAATGCTCCACCGAGACCAGGGCCAGGACCAGGAGGAGGAGGAGGAGGAGGAGGATGATGATGAAGAGGAGGAGGAGGTGGTTGCTGGTGTCGTCCCGGAGTCAGGGCCTGGTCAGGAGGGAGAGCCGGTGTTGGGGGCACCGATAGTCCGGGGGTTGGGCATGTCTGAGTTTGACCAGCAGCGCCTCAGGGAAGAAGAGTCGCACCTCATTCACCTGGCCAGCATTGAGGAGTCACAGCGGGCTGTGCTCTTCCCCATGGCTGCCCACATGCTCAGATGCCTCAGGAGGGACCCCCGGGTTAAGACCATCAAGACGAGGGATGATTTCTGGATGGCCACCCTTTTGGATCCCAGGTGCAAGGGGAAACTGGAGCAGTTCATCCCAGCCAGCCGGAGGCAGCACCGGATGGAGGAACTGCAGGCAGCCATTGTCAGACGGTTGGAGCAGGCAACTCCCCGGCCTCCAGTTGTCCCCCCTCATCTCACCCAGCAGGTGGCTGCACCCAGCTGCAGCCGAGCAGGGGACCTAATGGAAGAGATGAGGATGTTCTTCCAAACCGAGCGACCCAGTACCACCACCAGCAGCAGCAGCAGCAGTCACCACCAGCGGCTGGCCCACATGGTGGCAGACTACATGGCGTCCGTCGGTGCTTCTGACAGTATGAGCACCGACGACCCCATGGAGTACTGGGTTGCCAGATTGGACACCTGCCGCGAGCTCGCTCAGTATGCGCTGGAGTTATTGTCTTGCCCCCCCTCCAGCGTACTATCTGAGCGGACATTCAGCGCGGCAGGTGGGGTGGTCACGGACAAGAGGACCCGTCTGTCCACAGAGTCCGTGGACAGACTCACATTCATAAAGATGAATGAGTCCTGGATCGGCGGTGACTTTCTGGCACCCGTCGTCGGTTCAGGGCGCTGAAGGGTCCCTTGCCATGCATTCCCTGATGAAGCCCCGGACCTGATGTATTTACAGTGCTGAATATAACTATTTCAACATCAGAGAAAATCAATGTTAATATTTGGTACAGTAGGCTTTCTTTGCAATTACAGCGGTCAAAAATTTCTTGTAGTTTTACACCAGCTTTGCACACACTGGAGGAGGGATTTTGGCCCACTCCTCCACACAGATCTTCTCTACATCAGTCATGTTTCTGGGCTATCGCTGAGAAACACGGAGTTTGAGCTCCCTCCAAAGATTCTCTATTGGGTTTAGGTCTGGAGACTGGCTAGGCCACGCCAGAACCTTGATATGCTCCTTACAGAGCCAATCCTTGGTTATCCTGGCTGTGTGCTTTGGGTCATTCTCATGTTGGAAGACCCAGCCTCGACCCATCTTCAAAGCTCTAACTCAGGGAAGGAGGTTGTTGCCCAAAATCTTGCAATACATGGCCCCGGTCATCCTCTCCTTAATACAGTGCAGTCACCCTGTCCCATGTGCAGAAAAACACCACCAAAGCATGATGCTACCACCCCCATGCTTCACATTAGGGATGGCGTTCTTGGCATGGTACTCATCATTATTCTTCCTCCGAACACGGTTAGTGAAATTATGATCAAAAAATTATATTATAGTCTCATCTGACCACATGATTTTCTCCCATGACTCCTTTGGATCAGTCAAGACAATTATGTCAGCAGTTATTTCACACCCTATATACTCTTATTAAGACTGCAGTACATCATGGCAACTCCTGCCCATGTGATATGACTCTGTATCAACTACTACTGTTAATACTACTACTGCTGCTTCTGCTGCTGCTGCTGCCCAGTCAAGACACCTATGTCAGCAGTTATTTGACACTCTATATACTCCTATTCCTACTGCTGTTCATCATGGCACCTCCTGCCCATGTGATATGACTCTGTATCAACTACTACTGTTAATACTACTGCTGCTTCTGCTGCTGCTGCCCAGTCAATACACCTATGTCAGCAGTTATTTGACACTCTATATACTCCTATTCCTACTGCTGTTCATGATGGCACCTCCTGCCCATGTGATATGACTCTGTATCAACTACTACTGTTAATACTACTGCTGCTTCTGCTGCTGCTGCCCAGTCAAGACACCTATGTCAGCAGTTATTTGACACTCTATATACTCCTATTCCTACTGCTGTTCATGATGGCACCTCCTGCCCATGTGATATGACTCTGTATCAACTACTACTGTTAATACTACTGCTGCTTCTGCTGCTGCTGCCCAGTCAAGACACCTATGTCAGCAGTTATTTGACACTCTATATACTCCTATTCCTACTGCTGTTCATCATGGCACCTCCTGCCCATGTGATATGACTCTGTATCAACTACTACTGTTAATACTACTGCTGCTGCTTCTGCTGCTGCTGCTGCCCAGTCAAGACACCTATGTCAGCAGTTATTTGACACTCTATATACTCCTATTCCTACTGCTGTTCATCATGGCACCTCCTGCCCATGTGATATGACTCTGTATCAACTACTACTGTTAATACTACTGCTGCTGCTTCTGCTGCCGCTGCTGCCCAGTCAAGACACCTATGTCAGCAGTTATTTGACACTCTATATACTCCTATTCCTACTGCTGTTCATGATGGCACCTCCTGCCCATGTGATATGACTCTGTATCAACTACTACTGTTAATACTACTGCTGCTTCTGCTGCTGCTGCCCAGTCAAGACACCTATGTCAGCAGTTATTTGACACTCTATATACTCCTATTCCTACTGCTGTTCATCATGGCACCTCCTGCCCATGTGATATGACTCTGTATCAACTACTACTGTTAATACTACTGCTGCTTCTGCTGCTGCTGCCCAGTCAATACACCTATGTCAGCAGTTATTTGACACTCTATATACTCCTATTCCTACTGCTGTTCATGATGGCACCTCCTGCCCATGTGATATGACTCTGTATCAACTACTACTGTTAATACTACTGCTGCTTCTGCTGCTGCTGCCCAGTCAAGACACCTATGTCAGCAGTTATTTGACACTCTATATACTCCTATTCCTACTGCTGTTCATCATGGCACCTCCTGCCCATGTGATATGACTCTGTATCAACTACTACTGTTAATACTACTGCTGCTTCTGCTGCTGCTGCCCAGTCAATACACCTATGTCAGCAGTTATTTGACACTCTATATACTCCTATTCCTACTGCTGTTCATGATGGCACCTCCTGCCCATGTGATATGACTCTGTATCAACTACTACTGTTAATACTACTGCTGCTTCTGCTGCTGCTGCCCAGTCAAGACACCTATGTCAGCAGTTATTTGACACTCTATATACTCCTATTCCTACTGCTGTTCATCATGGCACCTCCTGCCCATGTGATATGACTCTGTATCAACTACTACTGTTAATACTACTGCTGCTGCTTCTGCTGCTGCTGCTGCCCAGTCAAGACACCTATGTCAGCAGTTATTTGACACTCTATATACTCCTATTCCTACTGCTGTTCATCATGGCACCTCCTGCCCATGTGATATGACTCTGTATCAACTACTACTGTTAATACTACTGCTGCTTCTGCTGCTGCTGCCCAGTCAAGACACCTATGTCAGCAGTTATTTGACACTCTATATACTCCTATTCCTACTGCTGTTCATCATGGCACCTCCTGCCCATGTGATATGACTCTGTATCAACTACTACTGTTAATACTACTGCTGCTTCTGCTGCTGCTGCCCAGTCAAGACACCTATGTCAGCAGTTATTTGACACTCTATATACTCCTATTCCTACTGCTGTTCATGATGGCACCTCCTGCCCATGTGATATGACTCTGTATCAACTACTACTGTTAATACTACTGCTGCTTCTGCTGCTGCTGCCCAGTCAAGACACCTATGTCAGCAGTTATTTGACACTCTATATACTCCTATTCCTACTGCTGTTCATCATGGCACCTCCTGCCCATGTGATATGACTCTGTATCAACTACTACTGTTAATACTACTGCTGCTGCTTCTGCTGCTGCTGCTGCCCAGTCAAGACACCTATGTCAGCAGTTATTTGACACTCTATATACTCCTATTCCTACTGCTGTTCATCATGGCACCTCCTGCCCATGTGATATGACTCTGTATCAACTACTACTGTTAATACTACTGCTGCTGCTTCTGCTGCTGCTGCTGCCCAGTCAAGACACCTATGTCAGCAGTTATTTGACACTCTATATACTCCTATTCCTACTGCTGTTCATGATGGCACCTCCTGCCCATGTGATATGACTCTGTATCAACTACTACTGTTAATACTACTGCTGCTTCTGCTGCTGCTGCCCAGTCAAGACACCTATGTCAGCAGTTATTTGACACTCTATATACTCCTATTCCTACTGCTGTTCATCATGGCACCTCCTGCCCATGTGATATGACTCTGTATCAACTACTACTGTTAATACTACTGCTGCTGCTTCTGCTGCTGCCCAGTCAAGACACCTATGTCAGCAGTTATTTGACACTCTATATACTCCTATTCCTACTGCTGTTCATGATGGCACCTCCTGCCCATGTGATATGACTCTGTATCAACTACTACTGTTAATACTACTGCTGCTTCTGCTGCTGCTGCCCAGTCAAGACACCTATGTCAGCAGTTATTTGACACTCTATATACTCCTATTCCTACTGCTGTTCATCATGGCACCTCCTGCCCATGTGATATGACTCTGTATCAACTACTACTGTTAATACTACTGCTGCTTCTGCTGCTGCTGCCCAGTCAATACACCTATGTCAGCAGTTATTTGACACTCTATATACTCCTATTCCTACTGCTGTTCATGATGGCACCTCCTGCCCATGTGATATGACTCTGTATCAACTACTACTGTTAATACTACTGCTGCTTCTGCTGCTGCTGCCCAGTCAAGACACCTATGTCAGCAGTTATTTGACACTCTATATACTCCTATTCCTACTGCTGTTCATCATGGCACCTCCTGCCCATGTGATATGACTCTGTATCAACTACTACTGTTAATACTACTGCTGCTGCTTCTGCTGCTGCTGCTGCCCAGTCAAGACACCTATGTCAGCAGTTATTTGACACTCTATATACTCCTATTCCTACTGCTGTTCATCATGGCACCTCCTGCCCATGTGATATGACTCTGTATCAACTACTACTGTTAATACTACTGCTGCTGCTTCTGCTGCTGCTGCTGCCCAGTCAAGACACCTATGTCAGCAGTTATTTGACACTCTATATACTCCTATTCCTACTGCTGTTCATCATGGCACCTCCTGCCCATGTGATATGACTCTGTATCAACTACTACTGTTAATACTACTGCTGCTTCTGCTGCTGCTGCCCAGTCAAGACACCTATGTCAGCAGTTATTTGACACTCTATATACTCCTATTCCTACTGCTGTTCATCATGGCACCTCCTGCCCATGTGATATGACTCTGTATCAACTACTACTGTTAATACTACTGCTGCTTCTGCTGCTGCTGCCCAGTCAAGACACCTATGTCAGCAGTTATTTGACACTCTATATACTCCTATTCCTACTGCTGTTCATGATGGCACCTCCTGCCCATGTGATATGACTCTGTATCAACTACTACTGTTAATACTACTGCTGCTTCTGCTGCTGCTGCCCAGTCAAGACACCTATGTCAGCAGTTATTTGACACTCTATATACTCCTATTCCTACTGCTGTTCATCATGGCACCTCCTGCCCATGTGATATGACTCTGTATCAACTACTACTGTTAATACTACTGCTGCTGCTTCTGCTGCTGCTGCTGCCCAGTCAAGACACCTATGTCAGCAGTTATTTGACACTCTATATACTCCTATTCCTACTGCTGTTCATCATGGCACCTCCTGCCCATGTGATATGACTCTGTATCAACTACTACTGTTAATACTACTGCTGCTGCTTCTGCTGCTGCTGCTGCCCAGTCAAGACACCTATGTCAGCAGTTATTTGACACTCTATATACTCCTATTCCTACTGCTGTTCATGATGGCACCTCCTGCCCATGTGATATGACTCTGTATCAACTACTACTTTTAATACTACTGCTGCTTCTGCTGCTGCTGCCCAGTCAAGACACCTATGTCAGCAGTTATTTGACACTCTATATACTCCTATTCCTACTGCTGTTCATCATGGCACCTCCTGCCCATGTGATATGACTCTGTATCAACTACTACTGTTAATACTACTGCTGCTTCTGCTGCTGCTGCCCAGTCAATACACCTATGTCAGCAGTTATTTGACACTCTATATACTCCTATTCCTACTGCTGTTCATGATGGCACCTCCTGCCCATGTGATATGACTCTGTATCAACTACTACTGTTAATACTACTGCTGCTTCTGCTGCTGCTGCCCAGTCAAGACACCTATGTCAGCAGTTATTTGACACTCTATATACTCCTATTCCTACTGCTGTTCATCATGGCACCTCCTGCCCATGTGATATGACTCTGTATCAACTACTACTGTTAATACTACTGCTGCTTCTGCTGCTGCTGCCCAGTCAATACACCTATGTCAGCAGTTATTTGACACTCTATATACTCCTATTCCTACTGCTGTTCATGATGGCACCTCCTGCCCATGTGATATGACTCTGTATCAACTACTACTGTTAATACTACTGCTGCTTCTGCTGCTGCTGCCCAGTCAAGACACCTATGTCAGCAGTTATTTGACACTCTATATACTCCTATTCCTACTGCTGTTCATCATGGCACCTCCTGCCCATGTGATATGACTCTGTATCAACTACTACTGTTAATACTACTGCTGCTGCTTCTGCTGCTGCTGCTGCCCAGTCAAGACACCTATGTCAGCAGTTATTTGACACTCTATATACTCCTATTCCTACTGCTGTTCATCATGGCACCTCCTGCCCATGTGATATGACTCTGTATCAACTACTACTGTTAATACTACTGCTGCTTCTGCTGCTGCTGCCCAGTCAAGACACCTATGTCAGCAGTTATTTGACACTCTATATACTCCTATTCCTACTGCTGTTCATCATGGCACCTCCTGCCCATGTGATATGACTCTGTATCAACTACTACTGTTAATACTACTGCTGCTTCTGCTGCTGCTGCCCAGTCAAGACACCTATGTCAGCAGTTATTTGACACTCTATATACTCCTATTCCTACTGCTGTTCATGATGGCACCTCCTGCCCATGTGATATGACTCTGTATCAACTACTACTGTTAATACTACTGCTGCTTCTGCTGCTGCTGCCCAGTCAAGACACCTATGTCAGCAGTTATTTGACACTCTATATACTCCTATTCCTACTGCTGTTCATCATGGCACCTCCTGCCCATGTGATATGACTCTGTATCAACTACTACTGTTAATACTACTGCTGCTGCTTCTGCTGCTGCTGCTGCCCAGTCAAGACACCTATGTCAGCAGTTATTTGACACTCTATATACTCCTATTCCTACTGCTGTTCATCATGGCACCTCCTGCCCATGTGATATGACTCTGTATCAACTACTACTGTTAATACTACTGCTGCTGCTTCTGCTGCTGCTGCTGCCCAGTCAAGACACCTATGTCAGCAGTTATTTGACACTCTATATACTCCTATTCCTACTGCTGTTCATGATGGCACCTCCTGCCCATGTGATATGACTCTGTATCAACTACTACTGTTAATACTACTGCTGCTTCTGCTGCTGCTGCCCAGTCAAGACACCTATGTCAGCAGTTATTTGACACTCTATATACTCCTATTCCTACTGCTGTTCATCATGGCACCTCCTGCCCATGTGATATGACTCTGTATCAACTACTACTGTTAATACTACTGCTGCTTCTGCTGCTGCTGCCCAGTCAATACACCTATGTCAGCAGTTATTTGACACTCTATATACTCCTATTCCTACTGCTGTTCATGATGGCACCTCCTGCCCATGTGATATGACTCTGTATCAACTACTACTGTTAATACTACTACTGCTGCTTCTGCTGCCCAGTCAAGACACCTATGTCAGCAGTTATTTCACACCCTATATACTCTTATTAAGACTGCTGTTCATCATGGCACCTCTTGCCCGAGTGATTTGACACTGTATTGTCAATGTCTACTACTACTATTACAGCTCAGTCAAGACACCTGTGTCCCAATTTTTTGGTACACTATTGACTACTATGACCACTACTGATGCTGTAAAGTATTCCCCAAGTGTTTTTATGCTATGTATTACTATTACCACTACTGCTTGTAAATCATGCCTGTGTGATACTTAGTGGGAATGCTTTAATAAGCATTCCTAGTATGGATACCCGTAAATGTATTAATCTTAATTAGTGTGAATGCTTTAATAAACATTTCCAGTATTGATATCCGTAAATTTAGTAATCTTATTATTCCTTAAGTTTTTTGGTTCTGCGTAACTTCGGCATACTTTCAACTATTGAGACCATTCAACTGTAAAAATGTTCGTCTCGTTCAGCTAATGATGGGACTTCTTCAAGTTTTTTTCTACTTTTTACACTTTTATAAATTTTAAGCTTTTAGACCCTTTTTTTAAACATTGAAGTCAATGAGAACATCCTTTTCCCCTTTGAATTCACATGCCATGCCAAAAGTTTCAGCTACTTCATACTTTCACTTACAGACACTGAAAAAACTTTAAAGCGGTCACAAAATATTTAGCTATCCGGCTATGACTTTTCAAATCGTTATCGTTTACAATTTTTTGGTGAAAACGCAATTTACGTTTTGCGAATTTTTCACAAAAATGCAATAGGTTATAATGTAATCCTATGGAGGGGATTTAGAGTCTGTCAGGTGACCTTAACATTGGAGATCTTTGTAATTAAAAATATCTTTACAAAAAGGGGAAACAAATTGGTCTCACGCCCACAAGATCTACTTTTCATACACAATTTTTAGATCAAAACGTAGCTATGCTTGTCTGGTTTATGGCAATGTGACCAATTCTGCGATACGTATTTTAGTTTTAATTATTGGAGCAACAGCCAGAAATTATGTCTCATAGACTCTCATGTGAAATTATCTAAAAAATGTTGCTGCAGAACTCACAAAGACGCTCTTTTCTAAATCGCAGAAATGGCCACATTTTTAAGTTTATCTACATAAATTTCATATCGATGCGTTTACAAGGGCCGTGTATTTCAAACGGTGTAGTCGTTGTATCAATTGCATGTACGTTTGAGGATTTATTAAGCTTTGTTTGGAGGCTTAAATCATGTATTAGATCTGTGAATTAAAAGCGTTTGTAATGTTATTTCTTTCCATAAATAACTTTCCTGACCTCAGTGCAATATTCCTCCTCACTGACCTGGGGGGAGGGGAAACCTATTGAGGGGGGAGGGGCGACCAGGAAGTCAGCATACTCTATACTTTGCAGATAGAGAAAGAAGCTGTGTGTCCTAAAGATAGTGTAGTGGTTATGGTGAATGTCTTTGGCAAGGGGCTCACCAATTAAGCTATTCAGCATTCCCACTCGCATTTTCCCTCAGGAAATGCATTGTCTAGTTATATTATATTTTAATACTCCTGCTGCTGCCTCCATGCTGAGTAAAGCTTCATGAGCTTTCTGGCACAGCGGATCCACCAACAGCCTCCGCTACAAGCTACCAGACCGGACTACCAGACCGGATCTAAACAGCAAGTGTAACTATAACAATGAACCTTATGTTAAACCCTGTTTTGCGGCATTTATACTGCAACCATTGGGCTGACTGCAAGAGCTCATCTGCATTCTCTCTCTTTCTTGCTCTCCCTCTCTCTCTCTTTGTATATATATATATATATATTGTTGCTTTTGTTATGTTCATTTTTCAACAGTTTATTTTGTGTTCGTCGTGTCTGTGTCGTGTGCTTTAGTTTGTCCTAGGTTAATGTTAAATAAAATAATAGTATAAAATGTTTTTGCTTATTATGAAGTTAAATGTGTTGATGTTGATTTGTTTGATGTGAAGTTAGATGTGTTGAAAAACCTACAACTCTATCTCAAAAAGAAATGAAACATTTCCAAAAAATAAGTTTTTTTAATACAAAAATAAATTTAAATATAGCTCTCAATCCGTTTTTGAATGCGGTGCATTTCCGCAATCTGACCCGATAGCTGCTGCTCTAGCAGAGCATTTTGTTGGTTGAGGTAGCTCATCTTACGCTGGTTCTGAAGGATCTTCTGGTGCGTCTTTTCAATGAGTATATTTTGCCTCTTCAGATCTCTTGATGCTTTTAGGATATAATAAAAAAACATTTGGATTTCAAATAACGTTACCAAATAAATAAATATTTTTTTTTGCTTATTAATCAATCATTATCATGTGTATACACTTGTTATGTGTCTAACACATCCCGGGAGTGCAGAATTATTAGGCAAATGAGTATTTGGACCACATCATCCTCTTTATGCATGTTGTCTTACTCCAAGCTGTATAGGCTCGAAAGCCTACTACAGATTAGGCATATTAGGTAATGTACATCTCTGTAATGAGAAGGTGTGTGGTCTAATGACATCAACACTCTATATCAGGTGTGCATAATTATTAGTCAATTTCCTTTTCTTTGGCAAAATTGGCCAAAAGAAGGATTTGACAGACTCTGAAAAGTCCAAAATAGAGAGATATCTAGCAGAGGGATGCAGCACTCTTAAAGTTGCAAAGCTTCTGAAGCGTGATCATCAAACAAAAGAAGCGTGTGGAAAAACAAAGGTGCAAAATAACTGCCCATGAACTGAGAAAAGTTAAGCGTGCAGCTGCCAAGATGCCACTTGCCACAAGATTGGCCATATTTCAGAGCTGCAACATCACTGGGGTGCCCAAAAGCACAAGGTGTGCAATACCCAGAGACATGGCCAAGGTAAGAAAGGCTGAAAGACGATGACCACTGAACAAGACACACAAGCTGCAACGTCAAGACTGTGCCAATAAATATCTCAAGAAAGATTTTTCTAAGGTTTTATGGACTGCTGAAATGAGAGTGAGTCTTGATGGGCCAGATGGAAGAGCCCGTGGCTGGATTGGTAAAGGGCAGGGAGCTCCAGTCCGACTCAGACGCCAGCAAGGTGGTGGTGGAGTACTGGTTTGGGCTGGTATCATCAAAGATGAGCTTGTGGGGCCTTTTCGGATTGAGGATGGAGTCAAGCTCAACTCCCAGTCCTACTGCCAGATTATGGAAGAGACCTTCTTCAAGCAGTGGTACAGGAAAAAGTCACCATCCTTCAAGAAAAACATGATTTTCATGCAGGACAATGCTCCATCACACGTGTCAAAGTACTCCACAGCGTGGCTGGCAAGAAAGGGTATTAAATAAAAAAAAGTAATGACATGGCCTCCTTGTTCACCTGATCTGAACCCCATTGAGAACCTGTGGTCCATCATCAAATGTGGGATTTACAAGGAGGGAAAACAGTACACCTCTCTGAACAGTGTCTGGCAGGCTGTGGTTGCTGCTGCACGCAATGTTGATGGTGAACAGATCAAAACACTGACAGAATCCATGGATGTCAGGCTTTTGAGTGTCCTTGCAAAGAAAGGTGGCTATATTGGTCACTGATTTGTTTTTGTTTTGTTTTTAAATGTCAGAAATGTGTATTTGTGAATGTTGAGATGTTATATTGGTTTCACTGTTAAAAATAAATCATTGAAATGGCTATCTATTTATTTTTTGGTTAAGTTGCCTAATAATTCTGCACAGTAATAGTAGTCACCTGCACACACAGATATCCCCCGAAAATAACTAACACTAAAAACAAACTAAAAACTACTTCCAAAAAAATTCAGCTTTGATATTAATGAGTTTTTGGGGTTCATTGAGAACATGGTTGTTGTTCAATAATAAAATGAATCCTCAAAAAATACAACTTGCCTAATAATTATGCACTACCTGTATACTTCTAGCATCAATACCATATTATGGTTATACAATCTGACAGGTGCGCTTTATATGTTGTCCATTTTTATATCTACATTTTGTTGTTGAAATGTTATTAATCATTGTGCACATATTTACCTTCCTGAATGAGGCTCACAGGACCGCTCTCTTCCTCCTGCTCTTCTGCTTGAGAAGTTGGGGTGGTGGGGGGGGGAAGCTCCTCAGCTTGCTCCTCAACAGGAGCTGGGGTTGGGGAGTGGGAGGGCCCTGGCTGCTCCTCCTCATCCATGTCCTCCTCTGCCGCATCCTCCTCTGCCGCATCCTCCTCCTCCTCCTCATCGGCCTGGCGCCTTCTGCGCTTGGCGCGGACAACTGGCATTGGAGCTCCTATAATAACACAATGTTCATATATTATAAAAATGTTTTCTAATGACGTATGCAAATTCTGTGTACTGTGCTGTATTGTATATGAATACAAATTGATTTATATAGACAGTTAACCAATGGGACAATGTTATATTAAAGGGTCTTGTGGGCACTACAGGGGACTGAGCGTGAGCTGGGATGCAACCATGTTAAAATGAGCTGTTTTTGTCTCCTTTGTTTTGTTCAGACCATCTCATGTTAAAAAAAGGGCCTGATGGAGCACACGGGATTACTATAACAACCCCACTCCTAACACAGGAATTTAGTGGTAATCTATATATATAAAAC
This sequence comes from Rana temporaria, assembly GCF_905171775.1. NCBI lineage: Eukaryota > Metazoa > Chordata > Amphibia > Anura > Ranidae > Rana > Rana temporaria. Next base: position 297,548,898 of record NC_053491.1, read on the forward strand.
TCAACGTGTGTGTGTGCATAAATGTATGTATGTATGTATGTATGTATGTATGTTCCAGCATCACGTACAAACGGCTAAAGATATTTATATGAAACTTGGCACACAGGTTACTTATATGTCAGCCACAAACATAGGATAGGTGGTTTAAACCTTACCCACCCCCACTTGCCATGGTCGGGGTTTTTCTTTAAAGTCCCATGCAAAGCAATGGGAAAATTATGTTCCCACATAACTTCTGTGTTCCTGTCTGCTGCCCCATGTCTTTTTTCAACAGTACTATGAATACCTTGGCCGGTGGTGATATATGTTAGCACAACATGGCATCTTGGTTAACAACATCTGACCTTACATGAATTACATATGACCTTACATAACTGTCACCAAAGGAGCTGCGGTGGCTCCACGCGATTGCCACTGCACTGACAACTGATTCACCTCTGCAGCTAGGGGTTCGGATCCCGCTCTCGGCTACCTGTGAATTGAGTTTGGTGGTCTCAGCCCCGCCACTGGTGGGTGTGCTATGCGAGGTTGGGTTGGGAGGACCCCCTCACACCCGCCATTGCCAACCGGGGCATGGAGAAAGGTGGCAGATTGCCTCTGGGGGAGGCCTCCCAACTCCTGCAGGCCGGCTCCTCTCTCTTTCGAGTTCACGCACAAAATACACTTTTTTAAAAAAAAACATAACTGTCAACAATAACTTACCTGGATGATATTTAGCCCGAAGACGTCTGACATTACCCATTTGGCGCCTCTTGAGGTCAGACCACTTCTTAACAATGGCCTTGTGGTCATGTTGGCCGCCAAAGTCAGCGATTAGGGCGCTGACCACAGCCCTTTTCTGTTGCTGCCGCCGCAGGTCATCGTATCCTGTTTCCAGGAACTTCTGCAAGATGAAGAACAAAGTATATTGTAATACTTCTGTTGACAGCCTTATGGATATATGACGTAAATGTATGCTATTCAACAATTGGAAGCATTCTCGCCTTATTAATCAATGACAGGGGTAACATGAAAGATTTTATATCCTGCCATTTCGGTCGCCACCTTTTTTGCATAAATATAGCAGCCATTATCATTTGCATAATTATGAATATATTATTAACAACACAGGATACACGTATAGGGGAGATATGCGTTGCTAACTCTTTTCCCTGTCAGGAGCCTAACGCCCCGGGGGGTCAGAGACGGGACCTTTTTCGGAGGACCACTGACGTATGTACCAGTCGCAGTTTTTTGTGATGTCACTCTTTAGGTGTGTGCACATTTTTCACTGCATCCGGGTGGAGTTTTTGGGTTGTGTTTTGCACGCCACAGGCTTTTCAACAGGAAAAAAACAGCTGGAGGCAGAATGGTTGCAAAACACTACGTGTTTGTTACTTAACTCTGGGTTTCAAGACCAGTCCACCTCCAGCTGTTGCAAAACTACTACTCCCATCAGCCACGGTCTGTCAGTGCATGCTAAGAATTTTACTTTTGCTGCATTTAGGGTGCCACAGTTTAGAGACCCGTGCATAAAGGCCTGAAAAATGGGGGCCTGCAGAACTTACAATACTAGAAGTGCCAGCATTCCCAGGCATGCTGGAAGTTGTAGTTCTGCAACATCTAAAGGGCAATATGTATTCGAACGTCCTTGGGCCTTGAGGACACTGAAGTCAGGACGTTCGCATACGTCCTATGTCCAAAAAAATTTTAAATTCATTATGCTAAATAACAAGGAAAAGTGCCTAAATACACATTTGCCAACCAGGGTGTCTGCAGCTGTCCAGGCATGCTGGGACTTGTAGTTTTGTAAAAGCAGGAGACACATTTTTTGTGAAATACTAATATATGATCATATATACTAACTTTTAAACTAGACTTAAATGCTGGGCTGGGCTGGGACTTGTAGTTTTGTAAAAGCAGGAGACACATTTTTGGTTAAATACTAATATCTGATCATATATACTAACTTTTAAACTAGACTTAAATGCAGTTGAAGATGATGAAATAACAGTGGTCAAAATACTTACACAAATCAGCAACTTTTCCTCAGACTTAGTGAAATTGCTTCCAACTAGACATGTGCAGTTTTTTAAGTTACGAATACGTTTTCCGTTATTTTTCGTTATTTTCGTTGATTCGGTAACCAACGAATGAACGAACGGCTTAGCTAAAATTATAACGAATAACGATATTTCCCTAGTTAACGAATATGGAAAACAACGAATATACGAAACTGTTAAATGTAAAAAAGCAGAAACAACGAAAGAAAAAATGAACGAAAACACAGAATTAACGAAAACACCGAACACCCCCCATAAAATCATAATTACGAAAAAATAAACGAAAATGCAAACTTACTATTACTAATAGTCGAATAACGAAATGAAAACAACTAAAATGCCGAACAAAGAATAAAATACGAAAATCGAATCTAACGAAAAATAACTTACGAATCTTCGTAAAACGTAAATGAAAACAACGAATTTTAATAAATAAGGTAATTTCAGTTTCGTTTCTCCTAAAATACTTCTGGACATTGACCAATAGCCACTAAGCCCTGTCCCTTCCCCTGAAGAGGTTTGTTCCTTCCCCCAATGAGCTTCTTTCTCATTATCTAGTGGCTCCTTGACCTTGTGTCTTTTTCTAGGCTAGACTGCATTTCATTCCATCCAGAGTCCAGATAGGGTGTCTTTGGGTAGGTTGCACCGGTTTTGTGGATCTTAGAGCTAATTTGTAGTTGTTATAGAGAACTTCTTAAGCATACTCTAGATTCTCATTCCTAGATTTGTAATTGTAAATATCTCTGACATATTTTAGTTTTCTCCTACGTCAGACTGCATTCTAGACAGGGTGTGTGTGGTGTTGGATTTGTGACTCAGTGACTCACTCATTGGTGACACTTAGAAATTATACATTTATACTTATTATGCAGTGCTCACTGATTACTATTCATTTTTTCTCATATTTTCTGCAGTTATTTTTTCCCCTTTTGTGAGACAGTGTAGGACTGTGTTTTATTATCTTGCCTATATATTTTTTTTACTTTAGCATAGCCACCAGTGCCATTATAGTCTAGTACTAGGCCAGCCCAGGCAGCAGCCAGTACTCTACTAAGATATAAATGGTGGTGGTAGAAGTTGATTAGTAGAGCTTTGTTGCATTTTAATCCTGACCAATTGTGTAAGGCCTGATAAATCAACAATCATACTCCGTCCTCAATACCTTTATTTTTCAGAATACATTATCATTTGTATTTTTTTCTGAAAAAAAACACAATAATAATATTTCTAATATAAAAAATTTTTGTACTTTTCCCACTTATTCTCACATTCTCACCATGAGGAAAGCAACAGAGGAAAAAGTTGAGTGTGACACAGCAACAACAACTTCTGAATATAGGCCAACTGTAACCCCAGATGTTTTTTACAAGACATGCCGGTCACGGGCAGTTCCTGCAAAGGTTGTTGCTAGTGTCCATAATTTTAGGCAGCCAAAACTTGAAATTTTACAGCTTGAGGAGGAGCAAATTGCTCAGCCTCCAGATGTAAAAACAGCACACAATATATTGGAAACAGATAATAGCAGCATCTTTTTTCATTCTCATAGTTCAGTATCTAATCCTAATCCAAGTAGGCACCTGGCAGAACAGGATGCTGCTAAAGTAGAATTACCTGAGAGTCTGACCCTTGAAGGCCTTGACCTTGAAGGAATTGATTTAGATTTTAATATAGAGGATAATGCACAACTTGTAAACCAAATTCATGAGGATATTATATCTATGAGTCCTTACTCCTCTGCCCCTGAGTCCCCTCTGTTATTTCCCGACTCCTCACCTTCAAAAAAAAAATTGCCTGCACCATTACAAACCTCTTCAGGCTTAGTTGTTTTGCCTAAATGTCTTTCATATCCAAGTAGTGCAACTGCCACCATTGTTAGTCCACCAAATTCCTCCAAAGACACGGAAGCTGCACATACCCATCAGCCAGAGGCAATTGTAAAACAATCCTCACCGGCCACTGGGAACCGCAGATCAAAAATATGGGAACATTTTGTTACTGTTGGTGACGGGCGCATGGTGAAATGCAAATTATGTGGCAGGGAAGTGAGCCGTGGGAGAGACATAGCCCATTTAACCAATGCCGGGATGAATTACCATTTCCGTGCACACCATACACCGGTGCTGCTGAGAGAAGAAAGTGGAGTTGCAGCTCCACCTAGTAAAAAGAGAGGAAGCAGCAACACTACTGCTGCCATTAACCCCAAAAGGCTCAACAAGGGGCAGGAAGATGAAGGGACTTCTTGTGTAGTTGACACATGTCGCCCCATTCCTTTACAGCAGCCCACGCTGCAACAATTTCCCAGTTTCCAATCAAGGGGTATGTCTCGTCAACAGTCCCTTAAAATCACCCGTCTGATAGGGGAACTTATAGCAGTTGGGGGAGCACCCTTTAATATAGTTGAAGGACATACATTTAAAAACCTCATGAAGGTGGTTGCACCTCACTATGTTCTCCCCTGCCGTACTACCTTTAGTAGGAAAATTGTACCCTCTTTATATAATTCCTGTGTTGGATTACTGAAAGAGGAGCTGGGCAGAGCAGCTGGCCAGTCTGTCCATTTTACTACAGACTTGTGGAGCGCTCCCAGTGGGCAACATGCCTTTTTGTCATTGACGGCTCACTGGTGGCAGCCCAAGGAGTCACAACCAAACAAACCAAAAGCAGGAATGAGAAGCACAGGTGCTAAGGCAGCAGAACCTCCTGAGCATGGGCAACGCACATTCTTGTTGCATGCTGAAGTCATGGACGACCAGCACACTGCTGTAAATATTTTACGTGCACTTCAGAAAATGGTGGCGCAGTGGCTTGGGGAGGAGTCAGGCACACGGGCAAAGATGGGCTTTATAGTCACTGATGCTGCAGCAAACATGCTCAAGGCAGTGCGAGATGGCAGATTTGTTGGCATTCGTTGCTCTGCACACGCCCTGCATCTCGTTGTGAAGTCTGCTTTGGACGATGAAAGTGAAACATCAAAATTGTCTGCTATCTTAGACAGTTGTAGAAAAATAGCAGCCCATTTTCATCGTAGTGTGAAAGACAGTCACATACTCAGACTTGAGCAGAGTAAGGCTTGCGTTCCACAGCACCGCTTGAAGGTAGATGTAGCCACCCGTTGGAACTCCACTTTGGAGATGCTCGAACGTATCATGGAACAGCAAAAGCCAATACACGCCATGTCAAATGAACATGTTATTGGTGTAGCAAGGCCAATAAGCAGGGAGGAGTGGAAAATAATTAGTCAGGTGGTGGCTGTGCTTAGCCACTTCCGAGATGTAACAGAAAAATTGAGCCTAGAGAATGCAAGTCTGGCTCAAGTAATCCCTCTCTACATCTATCTTATCACTAAGATGGATGGCTTTCTAAACAAAAGCGAGCCCTTGCCTGGCGGCATAGTTCAAGATGTAGCTGCAATTATAAAGAGACTGAGGGGACAATTGAATAGAAGGATGAACGAGCTCATAGAGGCATGCCCTGAGCTAATGCTTGCCTCTATGTGCGATCCACGCATTAAAGGAAAAATGGCAATAATTCAGAGTTCCCTTACCACCTATAGGGATCTATTAATTCAGAGGGTTTTTGACAGTCACCGAAAATTGTTTAGGCCGGCAGAGGGTGAAGAGGAAGAAGATCAGGAGGAGCCTGATAGTGACATTGTGCCACCATCACCTACTGTTATTAGTACAACCACTGCTGAGCATTCCACTAGAAGACCTGACGTTTGGAGTTTGGCATTACATACTTTAGTTGGACCCACAAAAATGCCCACCATGAAAAGAAGCATTGTGTCAGATCATGTTAAATTATACTTGTCTGAACCCCATTTGGCCTCCACTACAGATCCATTAGAGTATTGGGATGAGAAAAGGGGTATTTGGCCTGCTCTTTCTGTGGTGGCACAAGAGCTACTTTCTTGCCCCCCGACCTCTGTGCAAAGTGAGCGTGTATTTTCTATCACAGGAAATATTCTGTGCCCACAGAGGTCCCAGCTGGCCCCACAGCTGATGGAGCAGATGGCATTTCTGAAAGTCAATCTTCCAAAGCTGGGCTACCCAGAACTAAGCTTTACAACAGAATAATTCTAATTATACTACTTCTTAAGTTCTTATGTTTATCAAATCGATAAAGATATTGTTAATAATTTACCTGTTCCAAGTATAGATGGCGATGCCAAAAAATAAATACAACAAAACCAAATATAGTGCATGTCATGATATACTGTATGTACCAAAAGTAATGTTACATGAATACAATATACGATAAAGTATCAATCACAATGTAGATACAGCAAGCATGAGAAGCTGTGATCAGCCACAGTCTATATAATTCAAAGATTTATTTTTTGTTGGGTGGGCAACATTGATTACCTCAACATTTTATTTACTATTTTTTTTTATAATTTCCTGACCCCAGGCCCCCCCCCAAATAATTCAGAGGTTGTAAACATGAAAAAAGAGTTTATACTGTAAGGGTGATCCTAGCTTGTTAGGCTCTCAATCTCTAACTTTGAGATTTTAGCTTTTGAAATACAAATATTTAATAATGTGGTTGCAAGCCCACTTTAAATAAAATACAAAAATAAAATACGTGCAAGACAAAGGCAAATACCTGCATACTATATCATAATGAGCTAGTATGCATAGCATACTAGCTCATTATGTAATACCACTGATCGGCGAAAACCTCGCTGCGGTGGCCGACACAACGGCTGGCGACATGTAATCCCGCTGTTAAACGTGCAGGTTTAGCGTCTCTGGGCAATCACAGCGCAAAACCCCGAAGTAACTCCGGGCCTACATGCTGCTGCCCGATGATGTGTCGGCCACTGCAGCGGGGGCTTTGATCGCAGGTGAGTATTACATAATCAGCTTCTATGCTATGCACGCAGGTCTGCCAGTCCTGGCATGACCACCTTAAGAAAATGCACGATCGTTCTAAATTATCCCCTAAACCATGAATGGAGGTATTTCAAGCACCTACATACAGGTAAGCATTAATATAGTCTTCCAGGTAGCTAAAAGTACTATATATTTATTCATTTCTGTTGATATATCTATTTTGAATCCTGACATGCACTATGTTTGTTTTTGTTGATTTTATTATTTCCCATCACATCTTACAACTTGCAAACGTTTGAATTGAAGTAGATCTATGCATAAGGGTAATAATAATAATAATAATAATAATAATAATAATAATAATAATAATTAATAAATAATAATAGTTTTTGTTTACATTCACAAATCCAATATCTACTACCACCGTTTGCAAGAATTTTATCAACCCAAGCTGGGGTTAGTTTGTTTATTTTTCATTCGTTTTTGGAGTAATGTTTTGACTCCTTGGCTCTGAAATTAAGCCACAAAAAAAAAAAGCTACCATTCCATAAAGAAACCTACTCCACAATTCCACGGCTCGCAATACTCCCACAAACACTGGGGCTCTCCTCCTACTGTGCTCTTGCTGCAGTGCAGACTGCTGCCACCTGCCCTCAAAGAAGAAATATTACAGTTCACGTTTGGAAGACATCTCACCACACTATGGATTTAATCCTGGTTAAGTATGTTGCCTGTGGCACCCTTAAACACGTGAGTGGCTTATCAATTTTCCCCTACTCACCTTCCATCATTCCATTAATTATTTCTTCTAATTTATATCCCTCTCTCTTTTTTTGCAGTTGCAATTTACTGACGTCATGTCTCACATGCATGCCTAACATTGGACCTGGATGTGGATGAGGAGGAAGCAAATAGAAAAACACATGAGGTTTTTTCAGCACTTCATAGTAAGTATTAAGACTAAGAGTAAACCCCACTTAGGATGTTATAATGATATACTTGTATGACTTTTTTTTTTAAATAAATCACATTTATTTGTCATTGTGTGTGAGTGAGTATGGGGTTAGTCTGTGTGTTTAAGGGTCAATGTGAGTATGTCTGTGTTTTTCTGTGATTAAGTGTCTGGGTCAGTCTGGCTTTGTTTACAAGGCACTTCATTTATTGGCCAGTGTGTCTGTCAGTTAAAGTGTGTGTCGTCTTTATGGGTCAGTGTGTGTCACTGTGTATATGTATATTTTAAGTGGGTGTGAGTAAGTATATTGGTGTGTGTCATGGAATGCATAATGTGCAAAAATGTTATTTTGATGTATATATGGAATACAGTTGTGTTACTTATTTTAGGTTTTTTGACATCGAAATAATTTCTTCTATGCCATTGTCAGTGTATCACCTCCACACTTCCCAGAGCTACAAATCTAAACTCATGCTTTATCTTGGCCCTGGTATTTTGATTCCATTCTGACCACCAGGGATCTGAATGCTGCTCAGCTCCATGCAAGGTAAGAACAGGGAGACTGGGAACTGTATTATCTTTTGGAATAGTGATTAAAATTCCATTGCAGCGAAAGCAGATATTTTCTCATTAGTTTACCGATCGGCAGGGATGGACTGGCCATTGGGACTACAGGGAGTTTCCCGGTGGACCGATGGCTCAGTGGGCCGGCTTCAGTGACAGCAGACCGCCGCCCCCCTCAGCTCCTCTGTCTCTCCCTACCCACAGCGCTCACCTGGGGGGGAACAAAGAAGCAGAGGGAGGACCAGAGGAGCAAGGGGGGACGACAGAGGAGCATGGGGGAGGGGACGGACAGCTGATTTAACAGCTATGGCCTGGGAGTTTCTCACTTCTGCCTAATCTTGTCCCATAAGGGGGGGGGCACCAAACTGATTCTTTGCCCCGGGTGAAATAATGTCTAGCTTCCCCAGTGGTACTGCCTAATAAAGTAGAACGGCTAGGGGCTAGTGAAGGGGGAGAGGGGGCTTGGGTGGCCGGGGGGGGGGGGGTTGCGGGAGTTGTCCTGTCAAAGTGGGCCAGTCTGGATGAAGTCTAGGGCCAAATTTTTGTCCCAGTCCATCCCTGCCGATCGGGTACATTCTCTGCCTAACTCAGCTCTGCTGCATACCATTTGAAGATACAAAATTGCAAAATGCCTCCACGTGTCTTTACAAGATGTGATAGTGGGATACATGTTTTTCCCTAATGTCTACTTATATTGTCCTCCGCTACCTCCCTAGCCCCTCGGTCTATAATTTTTCACCCTGGCTATCTTATTCCAGTATCCACACTCCCACTGCTGTTAGTATCCCCCCCCCCCCTGCTTCCTGTGTTGTTTTACTGTCCAGTGTCCACTAACAGTGGGGAAACATTAAAATATAAATGAATAGTTTAAGGTAGACTGTGTGGGCCAGATTCACATAGAAGAGCGGCGGCGTAACGTATCATCTACGTTACACCGCCGCAATTTTTCATCGCAAGTACTTGCACTTGCGATGCAAACCTACGCCGGCGGCCTCCGGCGCAAGGCGGGACAATTTAAATGGGCGTGTGCCATTTAAATTAGGCGCGCTCCCGCGCCGGACCTACCGCGCATGCTCCGTTTCCGAACTCCCGTCGTGCATTGCGCGCCGTGACGTAATTTTTTCGAACGGCGACGCGCGTAGCGTAATTCCGTATTACTGGACGGCTTACGCAAACGACGTTATTTTTAAAATTTCAACTCGGGAACGACGGCCATACTTTTAGACAGCAATACGCTTGCTGACTAAAGTTAGGGCACCAAAAAAAAAAGACTAACTTTGCGACGTGAAACTGTGGGAATGGAGTTGGGTGTATAGGATTTTACTGTGTTTTTTATTTTTGTTTTTTTATTTTTTGTGGTTGAACTGGATGGACTTGTGTCTTTTTTCAACCTGACTAACTATGTAACTATGTAACTATGTAACGCGAAAAACCGCCGTCGATCGCCGTAACTCCTAATTTGCATACCCGGCGCTGGTTTACGACGCAAACTCCCCCCCAGCGGCGGCCGCGGTATTGCATCTTAAGATCCGACAGTGTAAAACAATTACAGCTGTCGGATCTTATGGCTATCTATAGCATAGATAGAACAACAGATACAACGGCGAATCAGCAGATACGCCGTCGTATCTACTCTGTGAATCTGGCCCTTAGAGTTTGAAGTTCGGAATAAAATACTATTGTGTGTGGGAAATGAATACATAATAATTTAGCAGATAATGTGATGATGTATATAAATAAATAATAATAATAATAATAATATTAGACCAAAAATAGTTTTATATTCACAAAAAAAAAAATATTTTCATAGAAATTACAAACACACATGCTGGGTAGGTGTAACTTGGCAGCATAAGAAAACGTTTCTACCAAAATCAAGGAACAGTAAAAAGATCGATTCTGCATAATAATTTGCGATGAGATGGGCAGAGGAAGGTCTAGCCTTCATTTTTCAAAACGTCTTTGTTGGTTATATGTTCATCGTAGCTCCCAGGCATTGGAGCAATGTGTCTGGAAATATCTTCAAGTAAACAAAATATACTCTGTCCAATGCCTAATTGTGTTGTTGGCTTGCCCGGGCCAAAATTATTTCAAAACTCTCAGTTTGCTGCCTGCTCAACTGATGGGTAAGCCGGGTAAGCCTTTTGACCTTTCGTTGTAGTTTTCGGTTGTCACACCTTAATTCTATAAGCTCCCTCAGAATGATCTCCTGCACAGTTGGGAAAGGCGGTACAGCAGTAGGTGGCATCAGGGCATGGGGTGGCTGAATGAATGAACCTTGTCCTCTGTGCTCCTCCTCTGGGCCGGGGGAGAAATCAGGAGTCTGGGGAATGATAGGGGTAATCTCTGGCTGAATCTCCAGCCTCTCCAAAAGAAGAACAGGAGAGTGCGGGCTGCACTGTACTCTCCTCTCAGGGTGGTATTGCTGATCTGAAATAGATAAGATAGGCAAAGTTTGATGAATGATGAAAGCGTTCATAGTAATGAATTTATTCAGATTAGACTTTTATGTAGTAGTAATATTGAATAATGGAGCAAATGAAAGATTGAGTTGGGGAGGGGGGATAAGTTGTATTAATGATTGAGAGAAAACAAAAAATCAATTTAAACTTATTTAGGTAAATCTACACATTGCATTTATATCCTAAAGTTAAAAAAATTTAAAAGGTTATTTAATAAAATAACCTTTATAGAAGTAAATAAATACAATATAAAAATTGCAGAAACAGAAAATGCCTTAAACAGAAAATCTTTTTTCTTTATTAGATAACATATTTATCAGCATATGACACGCACATTTAACTCCTGAAAAGCTTTCTGTTAAAGACGGAAGAAAGAGTGAAGATAATGTTGAAGATAAAGTTCTTAAAGGGTCCCAGTAGGTTGCAGGTAAAAAGGGCATATGTCTTCTAAATTTATTATCGTAGTATTTTTGATATCCTACTGCAAAAACCTTTGTAGCGCTTTTATACCCACTAAAAGATAAAAAAATACCTGTAAAGCAAAGGCATAATGAGCTAGTATGCACAGCATACTAGCTCATTATGAGCTAATAACCTTGTAAGTAATTTAGTGTGCCGTGCTAGGTTTGCAGGGCGAATATCTTCTAAACCATACAGGTTATAGAGATATTATGTATAGATATTATAGGCTTAACGGTAGTTTAAAAAAAAAGCGCAAAAGAGCTGTTGAACACCTTTCAATAAGGGCTACTAAATTCAAAATCATTAAAAGAACCAAAGGCAGAAAAAAAATTTCAACACGGTGGAGTTCAGCAAAAAATCTTTGTGATAGGAATGAATCTCTGACATCACAGCCACTCTCATTTATTTCCACAGTTTGCGCAGTCCTCCTTGATATATCAATCCCCCTTCAAATCACAGTGTCCCTTTCACAGTCACGTTCTAAAGGTATGAGGTGTCATTTTTGTACGAATTTTTAAATTGAACTTTTAGGTGTATTACATGAAAATGCCTATGTGTAAATAGGGTACATGATGATAATGGAGTTAGTGCTGTGTCCTGTTTCTTCCCAGATCATGCACTTACCCTGAGGAGGAGCAATGGTCCTGCCAGAAGCCGATGCTGGAGGGTCTTGAATGCAGCTTTCTGTTAAAGACGGAAGAAAGAGTGAAGATAATGTTGAAGATAAAGTTCTTAAAGGGTCCCAGTAGGTTGCAGGTAAAAAGGGCATATGTCTTCTAAATTTATTATCGTAGTATTTTTGATATCCTACTGCAAAAACCTTTGTAGCGCTTTTATACCCACTAAAAGATAAAAAAATACCTGTAAAGCAAAGGCATAATGAGCTAGTATGCACAGCATACTAGCTCATTATGAGCTAATAACCTTGTAAGTAATTTAGTGTGCCGTGCTAGGTTTGCAGGGCGAATATCTTCTAAACCATACAGGTTATAGAGATATTATGTATAGATATTATAGGCTTAACGGTAGTTTAAAAAAAAAGCGCAAAAGAGCTGTTGAACACCTTTCAATAAGGGCTACTAAATTCAAAATCATTAAAAGAACCAAAGGCAGAAAAAAAATTTCAACACGGTGGAGTTCAGCAAAAAATCTTTGTGATAGGAATGAATCTCTGACATCACAGCCACTCTCATTTATTTCCACAGTTTGCGCAGTCCTCCTTGATATATCAATCCCCCTTCAAATCACAGTGTCCCTTTCACTTTCACGTTCTAAAGGTATGAGGTGTCATTTTTGTACGAATTTTTAAATTGAACTTTTAGGTGTATTACATGAAAATGCCTATGTGTAAATAGGGTACATGATGATAATGGAGTTAGTGCTGTGTCCTGTTTCTTCCCAGATCATGCACTTACCCTGAGGAGGAGCAATGGTCCTGCCAGAAGCCGATGCTGGAGGGTCTTGAATGCAGCTTTCTGTTAAAGACGGAAGAAAGAGTGAAGAGTCAAGGTAATGTTCATGAAAAAGTCAACAGCTGTATTTACAATTTTTGCCTGAGATATGTCGTATAACTACAATATTTTCTACTATGAAATCAAATATTCAACCAAAAATGGACTGAGGAAATGTAAAATATAATCAGAAGTTGCTGATGTGTTAAAACAGATGTTACATTTCTGGCAATTTTTAAGATTAACAAAATATATGTAAAATATGCTATCAAGTATCTACATATCATTTACTACAACCCCCATATACATAGTACCAGGGCTAAATTAGCTACTAGCCAGGCCTCAAGGGTTACTAGCCAACAGTTAGTTGCCACACCCAACCCTTAGCTTGCCCCACCCCTAATTCAACCCCTAAACACGCCCTCATAAATTATCTCATTAAATGACACAAAATTGTTTTATGCAGAATAAAATATTAAAAAAAAATATTAACACCAACTTTATCCAAAACCACCAATGAAGCCTGCCTGTGCCCACCTATGTAGCCTGTGCCCACCAATGCACCCTGTGCCCACCATGCAGCCTACATGTGCTGCAGGTAAAGAGCGATAAACGCTTTCATTTCAATTGATGTTTTCCCGCTACTAAACAGCCCTGCCCCATGGCCAGGAAACTTTAATTTACAGATCGCCCGTCCTGGGATTGGACAGGATAAAAGTCCCGGAGGAGGGGATGTATGTGGCAGCAAGCGGCGGGGAACACGGCAATGTCAAATCAAAGCTGTTATCGATGTGTTCTCCTCTCTCTTCCCCCCCTGTGATCGATGAGAGAAGGACTCCCTTTCAAACTATGCTGTTGGCGGAGCTCTCACCCCTTTCTCGGCATCCCTCAAAATCTAGTCACAAAATGAAAGCAGGCAAGTTTGAATTTGGAAGGGTGCATACATACTACTACTATACCCACCTTTTGATTTAAAAATCACATTTCTTACATCAGCTTCCTCAGAAGCTGATGTAACCTTCAGAACCTTCAGAACCTGATCAGAACCTTCACATGACAGTTTCCCCTTCACAATTATGTTCTGATCTGAACCCCCTTCACAGTGGTAAATTTCACCCACCTTCACAGCACATGTGAACAGCTGTGTTCTCTGTCCCACCCTGCAACTTGACCCACCTTCACCTAACAGCCCCACGCAGCTCTGCCCCCGTCACAATTCAGCATCCACAGCTCTGACCTTGCTACCTTGCTTGGGCACACAGAACCGTAGACACAATAAATACTATAGTGGGTGGAGCAGAAGTTGCTGAAGTTATCCAGCATAATGTTGTTTGTTAGGGCCGCATAGCAACCAACCAATCACCTGCTGGTTAATTTTAAAAAGTTCTCTTCAGCTGCTCTATTGCTGCCCACTATTTTGCATTGCTATTTTTTCGGCTCACTGTGCATAACGAGCCTTCTGCTCTCGACTGTGATAGTGAAAGCTGAGTAGCCAGGGAGACAGAAACGGCACCTAATTGTCTCAACTGTGACGGTCTGCATGGCACAGTGACTTGGTCCAAGTAGTAAATAGCAGTTCATTAGATATCCTTTGTGTTGGGTACTCACCACCAGAATGTTGTTGATAGGATGTACTTGGAGTTGGAGCTGATCCTTCCAAGGATGATGTTTCTTGATCTGGAAAACATGAATGTAAAAAAATAAAAATAAAAGTCATACATGTGTAGTCATCATAAACAATAAGATAGCTTTACAAATATATTATAACTGCAATATATATAAATTATAATGATATATTTAATTTTCCTCACCACCAGCTCTATGATTTTGACCCCTGCTGCTGAATCCAGGGACATCCTCTGCCAGAAGGACATCTCTTAGCTCCGCCTCCCACTCTCGCAACTTGATAGGCTTTCCTCGGTTTTGTCCTAGTCGAAGCCTCTGCATCTTCTTTGTAACCGTTGCCCGACAATCATAGAACCTGCAAATGTACATAAACATTACAATTACATTAATAAAAAAACAAATACTTAGATTAATGTTTTTTGAAAACCACATTTCTTTTCACATTGTGATGGTTATATGTATACTGTTCAGCATGTGGCTGTGACAAATAAATTTTTTGGTTACGTTGAACTGTTACTTTTTTGTTATTGACTACAAAACTGTGTATTTTTTACACAAGAGTGAAAGAATATTTTAATATTAATTACCTGTGTCTGACGCCATTGGTGGGCCTGTGAAACTTGGAGACCGCATTCACGGAGTCCCGGACTCGTTCCCAGGCTGCTGACTTCTCAGATGCTGGCACGGATTGGCAGAAGAGTGTCACTTTTTCTTTTGATACTGCAGCAACCAATGCAGCATTCTCCTCTTTGGTATATATGGGTCCCCTTGATTTCTGTCTCTTGGTTCGCTTGTTCTGCTGCACATCTGAGTCCGCACTATCTGACATAGGAGGGGCCACATGTCTCCTTTCTTTGCCATGCTCCCGCTCCACTACACCTCCACATTCCCTTCCATGCCTCGGCTTCACTCCACACCAATCCTCCCCTCCCCGCCTCCTCTCCCCTCCATGCCTTTCCTCCACTACCCTCCTCTCCTCCCTTTCACGCCTCTTCTCTCCTCCACGCCTTTCCTCCACTACCCTCCTCTCCTCCCTTTCACGCCTCCTCTCTCCTCCACGCCTTTCCTCCACTACGCTCCTCTCCTCCACTCCACTACTCTCCTCCACGCCACTCCTCTCTTCCCCTCCATGCCTCCTCTTCTCTCCATGCCTCCTCTTCTCTCCATGCCTCCTCTTCCCTCCATGCCTACTCTCCCCTCCATGCCTCTCCTCGACTCTACTCCTCTCCTCTCCTCCACACCTGTCCTCCACTCCACTCCTCTCTTCCCCTCCACGCCTCCTCTTCCCTCCATGCCTCTTCTCCCCTCCATGCCTCTCCTCCACCACACTCATCTCATCTGCTCCACACCTCTCCTCCACTTCACTCTCAGTCACACCAACAAGTCTCACATCAACACACTGACTAACACCAACATTCTCACTCTCAGTCTCAACACTCACATGTCCATTCTCACTCCTATACATGATTTTAATTGCCCAAAAGATAGCAAACCAGTGAAACCACCACACAAAAACAAGTCGAAATTCGACAAGCCCACCTCTGCCCTGCTCTCTGTTCCTCCCTCGCCAAACCACGCACTCATACACCGTCTCAAAAT
Organism: Rana temporaria; assembly: GCF_905171775.1. NCBI lineage: Eukaryota > Metazoa > Chordata > Amphibia > Anura > Ranidae > Rana > Rana temporaria. The sequence goes on from NC_053491.1 coordinate 297,564,891, forward strand.
GGAGTCCAGGGGCGGAGGCTATAAGCCGCGCATCGAAAACGAAAGTAAAGTATGACATTTTCGAATGGTTAAGATTTGCTGCGATGTACTTACGAAAGTACGAATGATTTACAACACACATTAGCAGCGTTAGCGGAGCAATTCTGACACATTGCGTAAAATAACGAATTAAGGCCCGATTACAAATTTACTCAAACAATCTTACGAAAGTAATAATCAGTCAGTATCAGTAAGACCGTCAAGTAGTCTATCGCAGCCAAGTTAGATTTACAAAATTACAATGAGTAGTGTGTTGAATCAACGTAAAATGTATTTTAACTGAATTACGAATGCACTAAGATCTACTAAAGCACGTTTTTACAATCGAATGAAACAAGACACGAAAATACGAATGATGATAAAACAACGAAGATCTATTTCCTACGAAAATACGAATGCGGCACGATGGTAAATATAATGTAAATACGAATCTAAAAAAACGAAAAATATACCAACGTAAAAACGAATAAACAAATAAATTCATTCAAAAAATACGAACGAAGCAGAATACAAAACATAACGAAAATACGAATCTCGATTCAACGAAAAATAAACTAACAAAAAAAAACGGAAACGGAAAAAAGAGTGTTACGAAAATACTAAAGAGTACGAATACGATAACTAACGTCTTACGAAATTACGACTCGTTACGAATCACGATAAACGAACAGAAACGAAACAGAAATAAACGAAAATTTTTGCTGTGCACATGTCTACTTCCAACCATGTTGCTGTGTGATTGCGCTGCGATCATAAGTTGGAAACTGGCAAGGCTCCAGGAAATGGTCGCGTGTTGTTCGCGTGTTGATTGCGCTGCTTGGACCGAGATGGGTCCATATGGCTTCGGCTGTATGGACCACAGTAACTCTTTTCCCTGTCAGGAGCCTAGGAGCCTAACGCCCCGGGGGGTCAGAGACGGGACCTTTTCGGAGGACCACTGACGTATGCAACCGTCGCAGTTTTTTGTGATGTCACTCTTTAGGTGTGTGCAAATTTTTCCTTGCACCGGGTGGAGTTTTTGGGTTGTGTTTTGCACGCCACAGGCTTTTCAACAGAAAATAACCAGCTGGAGGCAGAATGGTTGCAAAACACTACGGGTTTGTTACCTAACTCTGGGTTTCAAGACCAGTCCACCTCCAGCTGTTGCAAAACTACTACTCCCATCAGCCACGGTCTTTCAGTGCATGCTAAGAATTTTACTTTTGCTGCATCTAGGGTGCCACAGTTTAGAGACCCGTGCATAAAGGCCTGAAAAATGTGGGCCTGCAGAACTTACAATACTAGAAGTGCCAGCATTCCCAGGCATGCTGGAAGTTGTAGTTCTGCAACATCTAAAGGGCAATATGTATTCGAACGTCCTTGGGCCTTGAGGACACTGAAGTCAGGACGTTCGCATACGTCCTATGTCCAAAAAAATTTTAAATTCATTATGCTAAATAACAAGGAAAAGTGCCTAAATACACATTTGCCAACCAGGGTGTCTGCAGCTGTCCAGGCATGCTGGGACTTGTAGTTTTGTAAAAGCAGGAGACACATTTTTGGTTAAATACTAATATCTGATCATATATACTAACTTTTAAACTAGACTTAAATGCAGTTGAAGATGATGAAATAACAGTGGTCAAAATACTTACACAAATCAGCAACTTTTCCTCAGACTTTGAGAAATTGCTTCCCACCATGTTGCTGTAATATTGGGAAACTGGCAAGGCTCCAGGAAATGGTCGCGTGTTGTTCGCGCAATTGCGCATGCGCGATCGAAAAATCGCAATCGCAATATGTATTTTGGTTAAAATATCATACATATTCGATTTCAGAGTGCTGCTACAGCAGTTTTCGAAATATCTGCAATAAATTTCGCATTCGCATGTTGCGATATTTCGATAAAATATCAGGAATATTCTGAGCCAATCAGAGCGCTCCTCCAGCATATCTCGAAATTGCGCAATAAATATCGCATTCGCATGTTGCGATATTTCGATAAAATATCAGGAATATTCTGAGCCAATCAGAGCGCTCCTCCAGCATATCTCGAAATTGCGCAATAAATATCGCATTCGCATGTTGCGATATTTCGATAAAATATCACGAATATTCTGAGCCAATCAGAGCGCTCCTCCAGCATATCTCGAAATTGCGCAATAAATATCGCATTCGCATGTTGCGATATTTCGATAAAATATCACGAATATTCTGAGCCAATCAGAGCGCTCCTCCAGCATATCTCGAAATTGCGCAATAAATATCGCATTCGCATGTTGCGATATTTCGATAAAATATCACGAATATTCTAAGCCAATCAGAGCGCTCCTACCGCAGTTATTAAAAAAATCGCAATTATTTTCGCATTCGCAATAGCGAAAAATCGCATTCAATTAATTTCGATAAAATATCACGAATATTCGAATTTAGCGAATATATCTCGAATATTCGAATATATATTCGAGATATATCGCGAAATCGAATATGGCATATTCTGCTCAACACTAATTCTAACCCCAGGATCCACTGACTGCACTTGGAGTGAGAAAAACAGTACGCCACAACAACTGGATACTTAACCAGAGATATATTTTACTGTGAAATATGCAAAGAAGTGATTACAGTAATTGTGCTGTCATCCCAACGTAAGACGACAGCACAATTGATTTAAACATAAGCTATTTGAAAACAGTATACATATACATAGGTTTATACCTGGGAGCTCCCCCTACTTTATAAGCTATGCGTGAGATCTCACTTAAAGTACTTAGTCCTGGATCTTCTATTCTTCGCTAGCTAAATTAACTCCTTGTGATTTGTAATCCACAGTTTTGATGAGTCAAATTGAAGTGAAAATGCTCCTGGTGTAACTGCAACAACTATTTTAAAATCGCTTGAAACGTCAAATTAGATAGGTCTCAAGCCTTCTCAGTGTCAGTCTCTCTGCTCCTCTGTGGAACTATAAATCCCAGTGAGGCCTGTATATGAGTCTAACTGAGTGTAAAACTTAGCAAACTGTGGGTTGTGACCCGCTCACCCACTGGATCGGAGCTCCGGGTAGTAACTTTTGTTTGCGGTCCTGTGACTGCAACTTGCTTCTCCGTCAGCTCCGTTCAGCTCCGCTGGATGGATACGGTTCTCCGATGCTTGGATGAGTGTCTCTCGGTCTCTGCAATCTGGCCACCGTCCCTCGGGCACCCTCAGATCACTTACCCCAACAACCGGGATTGTTTCCAAGGACACCAAAAAAAACAAAACAAACATCTCTCTGCATTACCAGTATTTGGTCACTAGATGGCTCCAAATACTTAAATATGTCTATAGACGTTGTATTAAAGTATGCAAACACACATTAATATACAAGAATGTCAGCGCTACATACTCCCCCTACTTTATCTCTTTGGTCCTCCAAAGAGGTTCAAATTGCTAACTCTATTCCGTATTTTAGCCTCTATACGGTCATACAATACAGACAGAGGAGCTTCCCACCAATTGTCATATGATGGGGAGCTATCCTGTGCACTCACAGCTGATACTACTGTGTCTGGTACAGATGTGCCAAGGGGTGAGGTGGGGTTGTCCCTTACTGAATCAAAAGTAGAGGGACCAGACAGTTCAAGGTTTCTTTTGCTGACAAACAGATGCTTCAGAGCATTCGCCCAATGTATCATAAGTCAGTCTGTGTGGTGGGCGAATGTCTCTCTTTGCTCTTTGCACTTTCGGGGTATCCATTCCTTTTTGACAAATGTCGTCATCCCTCCTCTCAGTGACTAAAGATGGAGAGTAAATAAGAGTACTGGGCTCTTCTGCAGGATGAGTTGCCGGCACAAATTCTGGGGCCTCTGCCCTGAGAGTTCCGTTATTATCCTCCTCTACTATCAGCATCTGTTTCTAAAGTTTCCAGAGGCCACAGCCAACTTGTGAAGGATATGTCAGTGTAAATCTCCCTGCTTGGTTAAATTGTGGGTTAGAGGTAAAATGGATTCATGTGTTACAAGCTATTGACATGTTAATGACCCGTCTGCAGCTAGCTCCTTATTTCAAAGGGATGTTAAACCTGTTTACTGTGATTAGAGGTGACTCATGTTATGTATTCTGATTGCTTCATTATGCGGTGCCAGGCTGCCCAGCTAATGTGTTCTGTGCACCTTGTAATTAACTTCCCTGATGTCATTATTTAAAGAAAATGTGTCTCAGGTCGGCTTCGAATTGTCTGGCTATATTCTGTATGAGAAACTCCAGAGTGGGTGAAAAGGGGGTGGAGCTCCCATTGTTCCTTGATTAAGGATTTAGCTTGTAAAACTGTATTTATAACCAGCAGCAAGCTGCCAATAAATCAGTCTTGGTTCCAGCATTCAGTCTTGACTCATGTGTGGATGATCCTGTGATGTTCTTGTATGGAGAGGAGGGAATGCTTGACGGGGATATCATACCGATACCGTCACAATTGGTTGGCAGCAGCGGGATCTTCCCTTCTACTCTCCCTTACACCAGGACTCCAAGCAGACACTGGGAACAGTGAATGGAAGGCTGCTACACCCTGCTTAAAAGAACTACTGGAAGTTCGTGGAAGGATTGCTAGCAACAAAACCAAGCGGGTCATCATAGCAGAATTAATGGAGCTAGACCCGGAGAACGTGATTGCAGCAACGCCAGCAGTACAAGAGATGGAGACACCAGTGATTCAGGAGGAGTCACCAACCAACAAGCTAATGAGAGAGAAGCTAGCGTGGTTCGGCCCGAACCCAACGCCGGATGTGGTGCTGAAAGTGATGGACCTGTTAGCGAAGGAGGATAAACACATAAGAGACGCAGAACTACAGAAGGCTAAACAAATAAGAGACGCAGAGCTACAGAAGGCTAAACAAATAAGAGACGCAGAGCTACAGAAGGATAAAGAAATAAGGGACGCAGAACTACAGTTAAAACTGGCAGCAGTCCAACCCGCACATTCTCCAAACAGTGAGTACAGCACAGCAGACACAAGGAAGATTCCGTTTAGCGCTTTTAAAGCTTTTGATGAAAAGGACTGTGAGATTGATAACTACCTGGCAGATTTTGAGCGACAATGTAACCTGCACCGAATAGCTAGAGGAGACTGGGTTGCAATATTGTCAGGCAAACTGTCAGGCAAAGCTTCTGATGCTTTCCGGACCGTGCCAGATCAGGATATCCATAGCTACGCCAGGGTTAAAGAAGTGCTCCTGGCTCGTTATGCAGTAACCCCAGAGTCCCACCGACAGAAGTTCAGGGACTCACGCAAAACTACGAAAGACTCTTACGCGGAATGGGCATGCCAGTTGTCCCTGTCGGCCTCTAACTGGGTTAACAGCAGCCAGGCCACCCCCGCAGAGGACATTTTGCAACTAATGCTCCTGGAGCAATTTTACAATCACATCCAGACGGACGTCAAAGATTGGGTGAGAGATCGCAGGCCCATGACTCTACCAGAGGCCGCGAAGTTGGCGGATGAATATGCGGATACTCGCAAGACAAACCAGGTCACACCACGGGTACAACCTCCACGACCAACGGCGCCCTCACACCCACCAGCCGCTAGATACCAACCGCCTAACAGACCGATGACATCGAGCCCTCGCTATCCACGCCAGGAGGACAACGAACAACGCTGCTTCCAGTGCAAACAGTTGGGTCACTTCAAGCAGAATTGCCCCCTGAATGACAACACCAGATCAAATTGGTCTCAACCTGGGTACCGCCCACCAGCAGCAGCCCATTGTGTAGACTCGGCTTGGGATCCCCAGGAGCTGGGTCAGGAAGAACCATTGGGCACCCCTTACGAAGCCCTCATGGTACAATCTGTTATTACGGACAACAGGGAACACCATTGTCAGCTGGTCATGGGCGACAGCCATGAGCCGGAGGGGCCCTGGAGGGAGCTGGGCAGAAAGAGGCACCGCCAGCTACCCTCCAAGAAGAAGAGGTCCTGGAAGTCATATAACCAGCGGACCTGGGAGGAGAAGAAGCGACTGAAGGAGATGGAATCGCAGCGGGCGCCCCAGATGCGGGCCGAGATGTTCGCCAAGGGCCCACCGGTGGCCCCTTACACCACCACCCAGTTCCTGATGATGAAGGACCACGTGGAAAGCCTGCAGGACATGAGCAAGCAGGAGCTGATCCGTGAATACATGGAGCTGGAGGAGTGCATAAGCCGCATGGAGGAGGAGAACAACCACCTGAGGTCACAGCAGGCTGACCCCCCCAGGCTCCATGAACTGGAGATGGAGCTGGAGAAGCTCCAAGAGGAGAACCGGCGGCTGCGGAGGGAGCAGGGGGTGGCTGACCTTATGGGGCTCTGATTCCCCCCCCCCCGGACTCTGAGCACCAGTGCTACAGCATTTCAACAAATATAACTTTTCCTTTTTATGAATCTCCTGTGATTGTCACTTCAGAGCCATAACCTGCCCCTCCCATAGCGGGACACCTAGACGGCGGCGCACAGACCCATTCGCCGTCTTCACACTGACTTCTGGTGACTCTGCAGATCGCACAAAGACTTGGGGACTGACCGGCGTGTGATCTGACGACCCGGTGGCATACCTGAGTCGGAAGCAGTTACCAATGGAGGTCAGTCACGCCAAACAGAGTTAACCTCGGACTAAAAGCTCTGAACCCTTCAACCCTACTGGACCAGGGAAGGTCCAACCGGGTTTGCCGGAGCAGGGAGAAAAAGGGGGGCCATTGTGAAGGATATGTCAGTGTAAATCTCCCTGCTTGGTTAAATTGTGGGTTAGAGGTAAAATGGACTCATGTGTTACAAGCTATTGACATGTTAATGACCCGTCTGCAGCTAGCTCCTTATTTCAAAGGGATGTTAAACCTGTTTACTGTGATTAGAGGTGACTCATGTTATGTATTCTGATTGCTTCATTATGCGGTGCCAGGCTGCCCAGCTAATGTGTTCTGTACACCTTGTAATTAACTTCCCTGATGTCATTATTTAAAGAAAATGTGTCTCAGGTCGGCTTCGAATTGTCTGGCTATATTCTGTATGAGAAACTCCAGAGTGGGTGAAAAGGGGGTGGAGCTCCCATTGTTCCTTGATTAAGGATTTAGCTTGTAAAACTGTATTTATAACCAGCAGCAAGCTGCCAATAAATCAGTCTTGGTTCCAGCATTCAGTCTTGACTCATGTGTGGATGATCCTGTGATGTTCTTGTATGGAGAGGAGGGAATGCTTGACGGGGATATCATACCGATACTAGGGGTGCAATTGTCATCAATCGTCATTGATCCGTGATCCGCACGGATCAATGACTTCGGATCGGCACACACGTGATCCGTGGTGTGCCGCGGGACTGCAGAGCAAAGCGGTAAAAAAACACATTGAAATTGTCTCCGCTGTTTGCACACAGCCCCGCCTGCTCCTAACCACGCTGTGATAGACAGAATGCGTGTCCAATGCGCTGATGTGTTTTGTCTATTACAACGTGGGCTTAGGAGGAGGTGGGGCTGTGTACGAGCAGGAGTGGAGACGTTTAAACATACGGGCGGTGAGTTCAGTTGGTTTCTAGCAGAGAATGTGCTGCTGCCGTCCATCCGTTCCCCCCACACTTCTCCCTGCTGGCTCTGATAACCCCCCCCTCCCGTCCGTCCGTCCCCCCCTCCAGCTGCAGTCCATTCCCCCCAGCTGCCGTCCGTTCGTCCATCCCCCCCCCCTCCAGCTGCCTTCCGTCCGTTCGTTCCTCCTCCCCCAGCTGACGAGTCTCCTGTCCTTGCTGCAAATAGCACACAGTGAGATGGGTAAGCTATGCTCTTCCCATCTCAACTGTGAGGACTGTTTTTGGAGCTGACAGGGTTAACAAAGAGAACCTGTCACCTTCAATTGCTATGACACAGGGAATTGTTTTCTCTTGTGTAATAGCAATAAAGTTAAATGTAAAAAAAAATAAGAAATAATTCAATTAATAAAAAAATAAGTAATTAAAAAGTAAAGAAGAGGAAAAATATTAAAAATAAGAAAATTATACAAAAATAAAAAAAGTAAAAACGACAAGCTACAAAAAAAAAAAAAAGTGATAATGTAATAAAAAAAAAAAGAAGAAACAAAAAATATTTGAACTAACCGTGCCGCCCCTGCCATCCAACTGCTATTCTCCGGGGGGTGGTTCGGTTGGTGGGGAGGGGGTGCATTGCAAAACCTGGCCTTGGGGTGGCAGGGAAAGGAAATCCAGCCCTGCTGGCTGCCCTCTCACTTCTTCCACCCTTGCAAGGCGGCAATTTGGGGCACAGTGAGGCGGCAATTTGGGGCACAGTGAGGCGGCAATTTGGGGCACAGTGAGGTGGCAATTTGGGGCACAGGGAGGCGGCAATTTGAGGCACAGGGAGGCGGCAATTTGAGGCACAGGGAGGCTGCCATTTTTTTTTTTTGCTGATCCGAAAAATGATCCGATCCGTGACTCCTGATCCGAGGAACGATCCGAACTGTGAGTTTTTTGATCCGTTGCACCCCTAACCGATACCGTCACACAACTCATCTCCACTTCCTCATCTTCATCTGTAGAGGGTGCAAGCTGAGATCTGGTTATTGGCCTACACACATCGGTGGATGTGGATGGGAATTCCTCCTCTGTGCTTATCCTGACTGCCTCCGTGAGAGGTAAAAGGTGATTCCGATGCCAGGTTTTTACTGGCCCAGTGTCTCCTTCTGGCTTGATTTCATACACTGGGAGCCCTGGAAGCTTCCTACACACAACATAAGGCTGTGATCTTCAACAATCAGCCAACTTACGCTTGCCTGGGATGCCTAGATTCCTCAGCAAAACCCGGTCACCTGGTTGAAGATCCTGAACTCTTACTTTCAGGTCAAAGTTCCTCTTGTTCCTGTTGACTCTGGAGTTCGAGGTGGCTTGAGCCTGCTCGTAAGATATCTTCAGGCTCCTCCGCAGCCTGTCCACATACCCTCTATGGGAGGTCTCTGATGTGTGATCCAAGGAGGAACCAAAAGCCCGGTCCACTGGTAATCAGGCTTCATGGCCGAACATCAATCTGTAAGGTGAATACCCAGTGGCGTCACTTTTGGTACTGTTGTAGGCATGAACCAGTGCAGTAATGTGTTTACTCCAATGGGGTTTCTGTTCTGCAGTCAACGTCCCCAACATATTCAGGAGAGTCCTGTTGAACCTTTCTGGTTGAGGGTCCCCTTGTGGGTGATAAGGAGTAGTCCTGGACTTTTGTATGCCTAGTAGATCCAACAGTCTTTTTATTAATTTGCTCTCAAAGTCCCTTCCTTGGTCCGAATGTATCCGTTGAGGTAAGCCATAATGGACGAAAAACTTTTCCACGAGAGTCTTTGCTACTGTGGTTGCTTGCTGGTCTCTAGTAGGAAATGCTTGGGCATAACGGGTAAAGTGATCTGTTACCATCAAGATGTCCCCCTGCCCACTCAAATCGGATTCCAAACAAAGAAAGTCTATGCAGACCAGGTCCATTGGTCCCTGGCTCTCCAAATGGCCCATTGGGGCAGCCCTCTGGGGCAATGTCTTCCGTTGTATACACCTGAGGCAGGAATGACAGTAACTCTCCACTTCTTTCCTCATGTGAGGCCAGTAGAACTTGTCCCTTACTAGTTGGAAAGTCCTCTCGGCTCCCAAATGACCATGATGATCGTGTAAAGCAATCAGTACCCTCTCTCTGTGCTTTTCCGGCAGGAGCAGCTGCCACTTCGCTTCTGGATCATCAGAGGGGCCCCTTCAGTAGACCACCCCTTGTTGCAACTGCAACCGATTCCATTCTTTCAGTAACATCCGGGCTTCCTTCTTGGGGCTCTTCTGCAGCACATCAGACTGTTGATGTTCCAATGCCTTCAGCACCAGCCCACACAGTGGATCTTCCTCCTGATCTCTCCTGAGATCCTTTTTGGATAGCTTGGGGAGACCCTCTTGTACAACCTGGGAGACGTTGCAATAGCACCTGGGTACTCCCGCTGAGGATACTCCCACTTCTTCAGCTCTGGCCCCACCTCTCCCGTGTAGACTTGTCCCTTCACAAAGGGCTCTTACCCCCTCTGGAGTAAGTTAAGTCCAGTCTTCTGATGGATTTCGGGGGTCATGAGGCCTTCTTGATAAAGCATCCGCATCTCGATTACCAACCCCTGGTCTGTACTTCAGGCTGAAGGTAAATGCCGAGAGAGCAGCTAGCCACCTGTGACCGGCGGCATCCAGCTTCACAGTGGTGAGCAGGTATGTGAGGGGGTTGTTGTCCGTCTTTACCACAAATTCAGCCCTGTAAAGGTAGTCCTTCAACTTGTCTACCACTGCCCACTTCAGAGCCAGAAATTCAAGCTTGTGAGTCGGATAGTTTCTTTCGGCAGGAATCAAACTTCTGCTCACATAAGCGATCGGCCGCAGATGCCCTTCATGCTCTTGATAGAGCACTCCTCTCAGTCCGTCACGGCCGGCATCCACATGCAACTCGTATGGTTTGGCAGGGTCTGCATAGGCCAAAACCGGGGTACTGGTAAGGCTCCACTTTAATTGTCTGAAAGCTTCCTCGCATTATGGAGTCCACTGGTCCTGGATGGACTCTTTCTTCCTTCTGGGCCCTTCTTTTGGCTTCCTTGACTGATCTGGGCTTACACTAACTTCTTCCTGTTTCTTCAGGAGCTCAGTGAGTGGGTGGGCTATTTTAGCGAACCCTTCCACGAACCTTCTGTAGTACGAGCAGAAGCCTAAGAATGACCTGAGTTCAGTCACGTTGGCCTTGGCCAAGAAGTGACAGCTTCTTACTTCTTGGGATCGGTTGCCACTCCCTCTTCAGACACAATGTGTCCCAGGTAATTCACTGAGGGCTGGTAGAACTGGCATTTTTCCAATATCGAGCTTCAGACCTTCATCATGAAGTCTCTTCAGGACCTTCTCCAGGCGTTCTTCAGGCTCTTCCAACGTTCTTCCAAACACTATGACGTCATCCAGGTAAACTAGTACTTCAAGTAGGTTCATGTCACCCACTGTCTTTTCCATCAACCTCTGGAAAGTTGCTGGGGCCCCAGACAAGCCTTGCGGCATCCAGTTGAACTCAAAGAATCCGACTGGGGTGATAAAAGCGGTCTTCTCTTTGTCTTCGGGGCACATGGGGATCTGATAATACCCACTCTTTAAGTCCAGCACACTGAACCACTTCGCTCCCGACAGGCTCTGCAGAGCATTCTCTATCCGAGGTGTGGTGTACTGGTCAGGAATGGTCCTCCGGTTCAGGGTCCTGTAATCGATATATAGGCGTAGGGATCCGTTCTTCTTCCTGACCACCACTATTGGGGAGGCATAAGGACTCCTGGACTCCCGGATAATGCCCGTCCTCTTGAGTTTAGCAAGTTGTTCCCTCAAATCTTCCAGATCTCCCAATGGGATTCGCCTAACCCTTTCACGAAACGGCTTGTCTTCCTCCAGTCGAATTCGGTGGGTGGCACTCTTCGCCAAACCCACATCAAATTAACTTTTTGAGAAATCTGCCCTCCATCTCAGAAGTTGGGCTTTAGCTCTTTCTCTCCATGCAGGAGTAAGAGGCGTATTCTTTGGGCAGAATTCTTCTACAGGGATTTCTGCTGCTGGTCCTTCTGTCAAACCACATGCTGCGACTGGAGTTGCTGGGCTGACCTGTCCTAACAGTAGTCTGGCTGGCACCCTCACTGGCACAGCTGCTGTTTTTTGCGGACACTGACTGGAACTTTGCCGTGAGTCCTCTTCAATGCCCTGGTGGGCAATACTTCAGGGATAAGTTCTAACCCCTTTTTTTCTTCCTGGCTTGTATTTTCAAGGACAATGAAAGGACCTGTTTTTTCCCAGCTTAACTTGACGGAGGCTCTCAGGCAGACTACTTCACCCGGCTGGACTAACCTCTTTTCCCTATCCAGGAGCCAGATTTTTCCCACTCCCTCTTCAGGAGCCTCTTCCTCTTGTCTAAGGTCTCGGTATGTCTGGGCCAACATTGGATGTATTTTAGTGGAGAGGGTCCCCTTCTGCAGCACAAGTGGTGCAAGTAGCCTCCTCACTAAGTCAGTGTTCGTCTCAATGATGAGGGAATTTTTGTCAGCCCCTGGGGGACGAGGACACACTATGGCCAAGGTGTCGAAAGTCTCAGCCTCTCCTGCTGTACTTGGGTCGAAGGTGAGTCTGACCGGCAGCTAACCATCATATGGGAAGTTCTGAGTGCCTAATCCCCAAATCTCTAGTTCCTCCAATTTCTGTAATGGCAGGTGCTTGAGATGTCTGTCATAGAAATCCCTGTGGTTACTTGGGCTCCAGTGTCCAGCAGGGCTTTCGTATAAATCCCCTCTACTTGGATGGGAACAATTGGGGAGGGTCCCACTAGCTTGGGGGGAAATCCACTGATTGCAGTACCTTTGACCTGCCTGGTGGCTTGTACCTTCGCCTTTGGTTTTGGGGGTCTCTCTCTTTTCCGTCCTGGCTTGTTGGTGACCCCAGTGGTCAGGGGCATATGAGTCGGTGTGGAGTTCGCTATTGCAACCGGGTGCCCAGTTGACTACTTCACTGGGGCCCTCTGAAGTTTTCCCCCGGTTGTTTGGATTTTGTTTGTTACTGGGCTTGGGCACACTTGCCTGAGATGTCCTACTCCTCCAACATTTGAATCAGACTCTCTGTGTTTGTTTCATAGGGCGGTTAATGGTAGAAGTCTCCGGAGCCTTAAATGGCGGGACTTCTTCTGTCTGGGGTTTCACCAGACGAGTCATCAACATGGTCATCATCTCCAGTATTTCTTTCTGGGTCTGGAACAGCTTCTCCAGTCCAGTCTGACCTATGGGTAGATGGTGAATAGGTGAAAGCCATGATCCCTGTTCAACGCTTGCTGCCAGTACATTAAGTTCCTGAGTGTCTGAGGGGACACCTATCTGCTGTATTTTAGCACTTGTGGTGCTAGGAGGTTGAAGTTTCCTCTGTTTTTGGTTCCTCTCAATCTCCATCTTATTCGCTTCATTCACTTTCTCAATGAGGACCTCATCCGGAGTTGAGGGATCTTCCAAATACTACTTCAGTTGTAGCTTGATATAGTCACTCCTCAATCCCGTAGTCACAGATCTCCTAAATTTCCCCTTAACTAGCTCGGCTCCAAAATGCTCTCCATTTCCTTCTTCCTTTGATGTGAACAGCAGGCAGGCCTTGAGCTCAATGGCCCGAAATAGGAAGTTCTCTACTATCCTGTGTCATATTTATGAGTCGATGAAACAGCTCAGCGGTATCTTCCTCCTCATAATAGCTTTTCAGTATCCTCTTTAGCTGGTTCAAGGTCAATCCACTCTTCCTCTCCAACATTCCCCTAACACTTGAACCTGGGCTGATGGCATGGATTACACCCTCTCTTATTTCCGATTCCAGATATCCTTTCTGTAGCCCCAACTCTATTTGGTGTAGGAGGCTGGTGTAGGACAGTTTGTCCTTCTGCCCTCTTTCTCCTATCTGGCCGTCAATGTGGAAATCCTTCTGGATGGTTACTTCCTGCAAGCGGCCCTGGGTGTGTTTCTTCAGTACCCTCCCAGTGTTGGGCGTTATCTGGCCAACTTTCTGGTCCTCCAAAACGACACGTAACCCATTAATGCGTTCAGCTATCATACTGGAGGTCTCCTGAAACCTCTCCTGTATGTTACTGTACTGTCGCTTCAGATCAGCCAGCTGGCTTTATGCCAGTGATTTAACAGCAGCCCCTGCTTTCCTGTCTAAAGGTTCTAACTGCTTTTGACTGGGAGAGCGCCCTTCATGCTTGCTGGGCTGTGTCAAGTGGAACTCTGTCTTTTCGGACAATTTTATACTGGCACCATGGAAGTTTTCAGGGACATCCCGTCCCCACTCTACCAGTGCATAGGTGCAGTCGGTCCCAGGATCTGGTTTCACTGCGACCACGTAAGCCTTTCTGTCTGGGGACAATGCTTGTACCACCTATTTAATTTGTTTCTTTCCCCAGTCGCTCCCTGGAAATTCAATGGCCACGCTTGCTTCTGAGCGTGTCCCTTCTGCTTCGCACCATTGGACTACTTTGATAGGGTCCATGGTAGCGTGAAGGGGCGGGCTTCCTTGTAGAGTGACAGGAATCCCAGACGAGCCCCCACATGTAGCACTGACCCCCGAAGGAGCTGCTGGTTTAATTTGGGCCTACACTCTACCAATAAACCCCACTAACTTGGCTCAATCCCCTTGGCACAGCTATGATGCAATGCAATACAATAGAATGTAAGACAATACAAAATACCTGTATTATAACCCCATGATCCACTGACTGCACTTGGAGTGAGAAAAACAGTACGCCACAACAACTGGATACTTAACCAGAGATATATTTTACTGTGAAATATGCAAAGAAGTGATTACAGTAATTGTGCTGTCATCCCAACGTAAGACGACAGCACAATTGATTTAAACATAAGCTATTTGAAAACAGTATACATATACATAGGTTTATACCTGGGAGCTCCCCCTACTTTATAAGTTATGCGTGAGATCTCACTTAAAGTACTTAGTCCTGGATCTTCTATTCTTCGCTAGCTAAATTAACTCCTTGTGATTTGTAATCCACAGTTTTGATGAGTCATATTGAAGTGAAAATGCTCCTGGTGTAACTGCAACAACTATTTTAAAATCGCTTGAAACGTCAAATTAGATAGGCCTCAAGCCTTCTCAGTGTCAGTCTCTCTGCTCCTCTGTGGAACTATAAATCCCAGTGAGGCCTGTATATGAGTCTAACTGAGTGTAAAACTTAGCAAACTGTGGGTCGTGACCCGCTCACCCACTGGATCGGAGCTCCGGGTAGTAACTTTTGTTCGCGGTCCTGTGACTGCAACTTGCTTCTCCGTCAGCTCCGTTCAGCTCCGCTGGATGGATACGGCTCTCCGATGCTCGGATGAGTGTCTCTCGGTCTCTGCAATCCGGCCACTGTCCCTCGAGCACCCTCAGATCACTTGCCCCAACAACCGGGATTGTTTTCCCATCGCTGTGTGTCCTTGTCTCCAAGGAAACCAAAAAAACAAAACAAACATCTCTCTGCATTACCAGTATTTGGTCACTAGATGGCTCCAAATACTTAAATATAGCAATGTCCATAGACGTTGTATTAAAGTATGCAAACACACATTAATATACAAGAATGTCAGCGCTACACTTACTTTTGTGTTCACCCATGAAATGGTGACAAACTTCAGTACCCTACATTTTCTATAGGCTATGCTTCAAAAGCCCCCTCTAGGTCATCAGTTGAGCATTACGAAGGAGTTCTGGTGCTAGAATTATCACTCTCACTCCAGTCACTCCACTGAACAATATGACAAGGGGCTCCACCGCCAGGGCAAACAAGCCCGGGGAGAGGGGACACCCCTGCCTCGTTACCCTACCCAGCTGGAATATTTCAGAAAGGCAGCCATTAGTTCTAATTCTGGCCGAGGGGCAGTTGTATAGCATACGCACCCAGTTTGTGAAGGCCGGTCCGAACCCGAAGCTAGAGAGTACACACAGGTAGCCCCACTCGACAGAGTCAAAAGCCTTTTTCGCGTCGAGCAGGGGCGTTGCTAGGTGCCAAAAAGACCAGGTGCTTCAGCCCGAAGCCAAGCCGACACCTGAAGGGGGGGGGTGTGGGCGCCGGTGGAGTGGCGCAGGGTGACCTACCTGACACATACCCAGACCTACGTGAGTGTGTGTATCTGTCAGTACACACTGACATAACCTTCATACACTAACACTGACCTGTCCTGACTACACTGACCTGACTACACTGACCTGCATTGCATACACTGACCTGACCTGCATTGCATACACTGACCTAACCTGCATAGACAATCACTGACCTGACTACACTGACCTGACCTGACTACACTGACCTGATCTGACTACACTGACCTGACTACACTGACCTGACCACACTGACCTGACCTGACCACACTGACCTGACCTGACCACACTGACCTGCTTACACTAACCTGACCTGCATTGCATACACTGACCTGACTACACTGACCTGCATTGCATACACTGACCTGACCTGCATTGCATACACTGACCTGACCTGCATACACTGACCTGACCTACATACACAATCACTGACCTGACCTGCATACACTGACCTGACTACACTGACCTGACCACACTGACCTGACTACACTGGCCTGACCTGCATACACTACACTACACTGACCTGACCTGACTACACTGACCTGACCTGACTACACTGACCACACTGACCTGACCTGCATTGCATACACTGACCTGACCTGCATACACTGACCTACATACACAATCACTGACCTGACCTGCATACACTGACCTGACCTGCATACACTGACCTGACTACACTGACCTGACCTGCATACACTACACTGACCTGACCTGACTACACTGACCTGACTACACTGACCACACTGACCTGACCACACTGACCTGACCTGCATTGCATACACTGACCTGCATACACAATCACTGACCTGACCTGCATACACTGACCTGACCTGCATACACTGACCTGACCTACATACACAATCACTGACCTGACCTGCATACACTGACCTGACCCGCATACACTGACCTGACTACACTGACCTGACCTGCATACACTAAACTGACCTGACCTGACTACACTGACCTGACTACACTGACCACACTGACCTGACCACACTGACCTGACCTGCATTGCATACACTGACCTGACCTGCATACACTGACCTGACCTACATACACAATCACTAACCTGACCTGCATACACTGACCTGACTACACTGATCTGACCTGACCACACTGACCTGACCTGCATACACTGACCTGACCACACTGACCTGACCTGACTACACTGACCTGACCACACTGACCTGACCTGACTACACTGACCTGACCTAACCACACTACACTGACCTGACTACACTGACCTGACCTGCATACACTGACCTGACCTGTATACACTGACCTGACCACACTGACCTGACCCCACTGACCTGACTACACTGACCTGACTACACTGACCTGACCTGACTACACTGACCTGACCTGACTACACTGACCTGACCACACTGACCTGACCTGCATACACTGACCTGACCACACTGACCTGACTACACTGACCTGACCTGACCACACTGACCTGACCACACTACACTGTCCTGACTACACTGACCTGACTACACTGACCTGACCTGACTACACTGACCTGACCTGACTACACTGACCTGACCACACTGACCTGACCACACTGACCTGACCACACTGACCTGACTACACTGACCTGACCACACTGACCTGACCACACTGACCTGACTACACCAGGGGCGGACTGACAACTCATGGGGCCCCCGGGCAATAGAAGAGTATGGGGCCCCTCTGGCTTACAGATGGCCACCACGCCAGGAGGTAGTGCAGAGGCGGGCAGCTAAAATCTTGGGATATTCACATTAAAAGCATGTCATTTTCGGACATATCAGGGACAGATCTAAAAAAAACACAGATTTTTACATACTGTCCCTGGTTTTACTGAGCCTGGCAACCCGGATGGGGCCCCCTAGTGGCATGGGGCCCTCGGGCAGTGCCCGAGTGACTCAATGGTCAGTCCGCCCCTGGACTACACTGACCTGACCACACTGACCTGACCTGCATACACTGACCTGTCCTGACTACACTGAACTGACCTGACTACACTGACCTGACTACACTGACCTGACTACACTGACCTGACCTACATACATACACAACCATTGACATCACCTACCTCAGCCGTGATGTGCCCATCATAGCGATGGAGGGAGCGATGGAGGGAGCCAAGGAGGAGACAGGAGAGCCGCCGAGCAGGGAGTGGGAATGTGGCGTGGCGGGCAGCCGTGGTGCCAGAGGAGAGGCGGCTCAGGAGCCGTGGAGAGCCTCCGAACCGAGCGGGGATGCAGCATTGCACGACCTGACTACACTGACCTGACTACACTGACCTGACCTGACTACACTGACCTGACCTGACCACACTGACCTGACCTAACCACACTACACTGACCTGACTACACTGACCTGACTACACTGACCTGACCTGCATACACTGACCTGACCTGTATACACTGACCTGACCACACTGACCTGACTACACTGACCTGACTACACTGACCTGACCTGACTACACTGACCTGACCTGACCACACTGACCTGACCTAACCACACTACACTGACCTGACTACACTGACCTGACTACACTGACCTGACCTGCATACACTGACCTGACCTGTATACACTGACCTGACCACACTGACCTGACTACACTGACCTGACTACACTGACCTGACCTGACTACACTGACCTGACCACACTGACCTGACCTGCATACACTGACCTGACCACACTGACCTGACCACACTGACCTGACTACACTGACCTGACTACACTGACCTGACCACACTGACCTGACCACACTGACCTGACCCCACTACACTGACCTGACTACACTGACCTGACCTGACTACACTGACCTGACTTGACCACACTGACCTGACCTAACCACACTACACTGACCTGACCACACTGACCTGACCACACTGACCTGACCACACTGACTTGACTACACTGACCTGACCACACTGACCTGACTACACTGACTACACTGACCTGACCACACTGACCTGACCTGCATACACTGACCTGTCCTGACTTCACTGAACTGACCTGACTACACTGACCTGACTACACTGACCTGACTACACTGACCTGACCTACATACATACACAACCATTGACATCACCTCCCTCAGCCGTGATGTGCCCCGTCATAGCGATGGAGGGAGCCAAGGAGGAGACAGGAGAGCCGCCGAGCAGGGAAAGGGGATGTGGCGTGGCGGACAGCCGTGGTGCCAGAGGAGAGGAGGCTCAGGAGCCGTGGAGAGCCTCCGAACCGAGCGGGATGTAGCATTGCGCGCCGGGCGTGGGCGAAATTGTAATTCCCGCCTTCTAAGCTTGCGGCGCCTATGATGGACGTCACACGTCCCGGAATTGGACCAGTGGGGTGTCCATTATAGGCGCTGCAGGCTCCAGAAGGCGGGACCTGCTCTGTCACTCGGCAGCGCTCAGAAACAAAATGGTCCCTGCTCGGCGGCACTCGGGGCTATTTATTAAATGCTCTAAGAGCGAGACTCTGGGATTTTCACCGACCCATTCGGGGCTCCAGCCTCCCCAGCCCACCCCTAACAACGCCCCTGGTGTCGAGTGAGGCTACCACCCCTGTCGATTCCTCCTTGGCTCTATCGATGTGAGTGAGGAGGCGTCTAATGTTGATATCCGTTCCCGGCATGAAACCCATTTGACTCGAATGTACCAGGGCAGTTATGACCAAGTTCAGTCTGTATGCCAGGACCTTCGCCAAGATCTTTGCGTCCACATTGAGCAAAGAGATGGGACGATACGGGGAACACAGGGTAGGGTCCCTCCCCGGCTTGGGAATGACCACAATCACCTCCTCGCTCATGGTATCAGGGAGCCTCTTTATCCGTGACGAGTCTGCGAGAAGGGAATGGAATATACCGACGAGGTCCGCAGCATAGTGCTTATAGAACTCCACAGGGAGTCCATCAGGTCCCGGCGTTTTCCCCACTTGCATGGACTTAAGGGCTCGCTGGACCTCCACGACCGTAATAGGGGCATCAAGCTGTGTGCGATACGTCAGGGTGAGACACGGTATGTCAATGTCCTCCAGGTATGTCCGGAGATCTGAGACCTTGTAGTGGGCCCTTAAGCTGTAAAAGAGTCTATAAAAGTCACCAAAGCATTTACTGATGCCCTCCGGTGAACAGATCAGTTCCCCCATAGGATTCCTAATATCCAATACACACATCCGAGTCAACTGCTCCCTGGAAAGCCAGGCCAGCAGCCTCCCGGACCGCTCTCCCTGCTCTAAAATCCGCTGAGACTGAGAAAGCAGCTTTTTTTGGGTGAGAGCGGTACGGAGACTAAGGACCTCCCCCGTCAAGAGTTGAAGTTGCGCATAATGCTGGGGATCTCGGGATCTGATGAAAACCTCCTCTCCCCTGGCCGCCTCTCTCTCCACCCGCACCAACTTAGCCCTGCACTCCCTACGAACCTTGGCAATAATGGTCTGGTAGTGTCCCCTCGTAGAGGCCTTAAAGGCATCCCACACCGTCATGGCATCAGCCGTGCCAGCATTGTCTGCCCAGTAACCCGTATTTTCGGTCTGA
Organism: Rana temporaria; assembly: GCF_905171775.1. Lineage (NCBI taxonomy): Eukaryota > Metazoa > Chordata > Amphibia > Anura > Ranidae > Rana > Rana temporaria. The sequence goes on from NC_053491.1 coordinate 297,585,075, forward strand.
AATTGAACGTCAACATCAGTATCCGTAACCCAGAACCTCGAGAGTCTCCAGAGTCCGACAGGTGAGCCCATGGAAAGGTTGAGCGTCAAGAGCATTGGAGCATGGTCAGAGACCCCCCGGGAGAGTATACATATTTCTGCAACTCTCGGCAGGACTGGCCCCCCCCTCCCCTCGTATATACCAGATCAAAGCCGGAGAACGTCCTATGGGAGGCTGAGTGGCACGTATAGGCCCGAGCCCGAGGGTGTCTCCACCTCCACACATCTGTCAGACCGTAAGCTGAGAGACCTACAAGCTCCCTCCATCGCCTCTTTCGCTCCCTACCTAATTATACCTGAGAGGTACTAGCCACTCTTAGATCCCCCCTTAACAGTAGGGTGAGGCCGACGTTCCCTCTTGAGAAACTGTCAGGTTAGGAACTGCATCAAATCCAGGCCAGAAGGCCAGGGACCCAGCCCTCCAGCTTCGACCTCATGCCTCTCCGTCCAAATCAGAAGGCCTCCGCCTCCACGCCAGTAGGCTTAGCATCTGCCAACCGCCATCCCTTTCCACCTCGCCGTGTACTCAGGACAGTTAGCATAGCACCACCTACTGGCAACAGATAAGAACAGATACTACACTTGATCTTAGCCAAAAGGCCAAGAAGCGATAAAGAGAGTAACTGTATTGTCAGAGGCGAACTCAGCCATCTTAGTAGTTACCTGGTTTAGCAACGACAGTGAGGCTGGGGGAGGCAGATAGAGGCCCACAATTGTCCAGGCCATGGAGTGGATCACAGCATGAACGATAACATATGTGCCATCCGGATCCAGGGCCAAGTCCAGGAGCCCGAAATGGGAGGGATTTGTGGACTAGGACACTAACCCCTCTAGAGAAACTGGAGTACGTAGAATGATAATGGTGTCCCACCCACGGCTTTTTAAGGGTTAATATCCTACTCCCCATAAGGTGGGTTTCTTGTAAGATGCAAATTTGGGGATTGTGGGACTTAAGGAATTGGAACATCAGGGAGCGCTTGGTTGGAGAGTTCAGTCCCCTGGTGTTCCATGACACAATATTAACTGAGGATATAACCCATGAATTTAGCAGCAGAATCAGAATGGTGAATTGTCCGGCTCCCGAACCCAGCCTCCGACCCCAGGACATGCACATCATAGCTCCAGGTAATGCTGACATATCAATTATCTGCAAAAAAAACAAACAAACATAACATAAAAACCAAACACCAACCCCCAAAACATAGCAGCCCCCAACTGGACAACCCTCACACCCCCCACCCCACCCATTCCCCTAAAACTGAGGAGGGTTTGCATCCCAAAATCCAGTACGGCACAGCAGCCGTCAAGTAGGGGGCCTGCGCAAGTGGCCATAGTGCCCCTCCGTTAAAGTTCCGGAGAGTGCTGGTAAGCTGACAAATTCTTCACTCCATAGCTCCCGCTGGGATAGTCTAGAGGCCAGAAGGGGTCAACAGGAGTGTGGCAGGATAAATAGAGTTCTCTCCAGTCACCCCCCACAGGCAAATCAGGAGCAATGTATGACCCTAGGCACATAAAGCAATAATTGGTAGAGAGCCCTCCGTGAACAGGAACACGCAGCAGGCTTACATCAATCATCTGACAGTGTCAGGGGCACAGTCTTAGGCCCCGTACACACGAGAGGATCTATCCGCTGGAATTTATCTGCGGATCAGTTCCAGCGCATAGATCCGCTGGTGTGTACAATCCAGCGACCGATTTCCAGCGGATAAAAATTTCTTAGCATGCTAAGAAATCTATCCGCTGGAATCGGCTCCAGCGGATCGATCCGGTGGTCTGTACAGACTCACCGGATCGATCTGTCCGAAACCATCCCTCGCATGCGTCGTAATGATTTGACGCATGCATGGAATTGCTTATATGACAGCGTCGCGCACGTCGCCGCGTCATGATCGCGGCGACGCCGCGACACGTCACCGCGGTGTGAATTCGGTGCGGATTTCGATCCGATGGCGAGTACAATCCAGCGGATCGAAATCCTCAGAGGATTTATCCGCGGAAACGGTCCGGAGGACCGTATCCGCGGATAAATCCTCTCGTGTGTACTAGGCATTAGGTTGCAGGAAAAAAAAATGGGAAAAAGAAACAAAACGTTCAGCCGGGCACAACCGGTGCAGAAAGGTCTCTCTTCCCCTCCCCCCGCCACCCCCCAGAGCCACCACCACAGGCAAATAAGTTCCCAACAAGCCTGCCACAAGAAGGGGTATGCTACTCAGTGCAGAAGCCTCCACCCGCCAGGATGTTCACCCCCGGTGTCTTGGTGAAGGCCGCCCCCCACCCGCCAGGCCAGCAGGGTGATCCAGGTTACAGGAAGGAGGGGGGACAGCACGGTATCAATCAGTGCAGAGAGGGGGGATGCAAGAGAGGCAGAGAGCATTACACAAAATAAACTCACGGATCCAGTCCTCAGCGGTCTCAAGGCAGAGATTCCAACCACGCTACAGCATCACGCGGTGTAGTAAAAAAACAAACCGATTCACCATCCTGGACCCTCAGCCGCGCTAGAAACAGCACACTGTAACGGATATTCCTCGCTCTCATGGCCACCTTGAACTGGTCGAAGGATTTCCTCAGCTTCTGTGTCTCCACAGAGTAGTCGGGGAAGATCAGCAGTTTGGTATTCTGGTAGTGGAGGTCACCCAGGGCCCTGGACTCCCTAAGGATCTCATCCCTGTCACCGAAGTTGAGGAGTTTAAGGATGAAGGTCCTCAGCGGTGATCCCGGGGGTCCCGGCTTGGGTGGCACACGGTGCGCCCTCTCAACCACATATTGGGGGGACAAACGGGCCTCCGGCAGGAGGGAGCGCAGGAGATGCGGACGAAGCGGAGATTATTTCTTTGGTTCCTGTTTTCGCCATCTTCAGCCTTGTATTCCAGGGCCTTCACTTTGGTCTGGAGGGATCGGAGCGCTGCCAAGTGCTCAAAGATCTCATCCTCAGCAGTGCCAACCCGCTGTTCGGTCTCCGTCACGCGGGACCGCAGCTTGTCTATGTCCTGCCTCAGAAGGCCCATGTCCAGCTGAACGGCCTCTATTTTTGTCGTGAAGGTAGCCTGGCAGGTGGCTATAGCGCTCATGACCTCCGCGAGCCAGGGGGGTCTGGCTTCGGGCTCCGCCATTGCCGCAGCCTGTGCACTCGAGTGGTGCGAGTCTCCACATGAGGGGGCGGGGAAGGCCACTACCACCGGGAAACGGAGCCTCTTCCCTTTACCGGCAGGCGTGCCCGAGGACCGGCGTCCCATCCAGTTACTGCAGGGTCAGTCAGAAGAGCAAATAACAGCCCGGATCCAGAGAAATGTAAACGGCCTAGCGGAGCTCAGTCCAGAAGCGTCCGCTCACCTCGCAATCTTGGACACGCCCCAGAGATCCCCTTTTTACATTTGAATCTCTGAATCTGCAGAGTCCCCCTTTACATCTGAATCCGCAGAGTTCCCCTTTTACATCTGAATCGCCTTTGAGGCTTGGTTCACACTGCTGTGCTGTGAATTTGTTCCGATTTTACCACGATTTTACCACGATTTTACCGAGAATTTCCGGAGTTGGACATAGCTGTGATTAATGTTCTGACCAATGGAATCATAATGTAAAAAAAATGTGTTAACTTCCTGTGTACATCCTGTTTTTTGTGGAGAGTAGTGTGGTGGAATTCACATATATGTGAACCATCAATGCGATTCCAGAACAATTTACATTGATGTCTATGGAGAATAAATTTGCAACGCAACGCTGTAAACCCACACAAGACCTTTTTTTTAATGCATCGCATTTGTAGAGGAATCGCAACGCATTTATGTGATGTCATTGAAAACAATGACTTCATGGATAACATGCAAATTTATAATATTTTTTTTTTTTTTTTTTTTTTTTTATAAATTCTTTATTTTACCATTTTTCATCATTTCACATACACATTGCCTCTAACAAAGGTTTGTATCTTATCAAACAGCATAAATCAACTTAATTCTTAACATCGGGCAATTTTTCCATTCTTTGATCAGGTCCATCTCTTTATCCTATACACCTTTTTCTTTATTAATCCTCGAGACTAAAATGCTAATGGGCCTTAGCTTTCATCCTTTGCATCACCCGCATCTTTGACGTTAACTCTCCCCGTTAGAGACCTTGAAACCCCTTATTTTCCCTCATAGCTTCCTTCCCCCCCCCCTCCCTCCCCCCTCCATTCGAGCCTGTTGTTCAAAACCGCCACATTCTCAAATGAAAAAAAAAAAAAAAAAAAGAGGAAAGAAAAGAAGAGAAGAAGAAAGAGAAAGAAAAAAAAAAAAAAAAAAGACAAAGAACTCCAAACTACTCCCTCTCCCCTCCTCCTACTCCTCCCTTCCCCTATATCTGACAAAGGGTGCCCATATCTCCCTAATCCCCTCCTCTTGTTCCCTCAAAGCTGCCGTGAGATTCTCCATGTGTTGCATTTCTGTAATTTTTGCCAACCATTGTGGTCTACTTGGGGGGCAGGTACTCTTCCAAAGAGCTGGCACACATGCTCTAGCTGTGACCAATAGATGCCTTACTAGGGATTTCTTATATTTTTCTATTGATATCGGAATGTCTAGCAACAGGTATGTCGCCGGGTCCTCTCCCAAAGACATCTCAGTTATTTCTTCTATAACTTCGGATACCATTTTCCAAAAATCTTTCACTCCCTCACAGTTCCAAAAAATATGTAACAGAGTTCCCTCTTCTTTTTGACAGCGCCAACAAAGATTTGTCACTTGTGGGAAGATCTGGTTCAGAACTTCCGGCGTCCTATACCACCTGCTTAGGATTTTATACCCTCCCTCCTGAAATTTAGATGCCAGTGATGCCCTATGATTAAATTGAAATAGTTTTTTCTTCTGATTTTCTGTAAAAGTTACCCCTAAATCTCTCTCCCATGCCTGAATAAAGCTTATCTCTTGTGGGGCTTTTAATTCGATTATTAAAGAGTCAAATTTATAATATTTTTTGACGCATCACATTTGTTATGAACTTGCATCAGTGTGAAGCGGGCCTCACATCTGAATCCGCAGAGTTCCCCTTTTACATCTGACTAAAATCAAAATAAATGCAGCGCTATAAATAAAGTGCAGTATGCAAAATGTGTTCTTATATACAGTATATAAATAATAGCAGGGTGAAAGAGAGTGTAACAGGAACTCAGCTTAGACAACTGCAGCCAGAAACCCTGCTGGGAAGCCATAGTCCAGTCTGAATAATGTGTCCAAACATGATTCCAAACCCGAACTGTCTGGGTGAATCACGGACAGGTGGCAACCCTAGATGGTGCATGCACAGAACCGCAGAGGCAATATCCGGTAATCTGCTGAGCCGAGGATAAACTAAGAAGTCTTCTGGTGTGGAATTTTCTTTCCCCTTACTGTTGTAAACGTAGCACTACCCCCGAAGGAGCTGCTGGTTTGTTTTGGGTGGCATGTTACCTCATGGCTCCTCCGCCATCTAGGGGTGTATGGTGAAAGTAGTAGTAACAGGTGTCTTTTTCTGTGCTCTTTCAGATTCAGATTCAGCAGAAGGAGAAATAGCAGATTCAGGCGTAACAATAGGGAAACAGTCCTGCTTCCAACAACACTTTCTTCTTCGCCACTCTAGCCAGAGTGGGCTTAGCATACCTGGACAGGCCTCTCTCACTGACCTGGCAGCCAGAGTAACACTTAGAACTTTAAGGGAAAAAGTCTCTGCCACAGACCCCCCTTAGAATTGAGATAGCGGAGATAATCCTCCTTGATAGACTTTGTGCCTGGATCTCCTTCAGGTAGTTTGCAGTTTGGTTACCGATTGATAGGTGACCAACGTCCAACCTTTCAGTGACCGGTTACCTTGATCCCCGGTGGATTGTCGAGACCCTGTTGGATCGCCAGCCTCTCTTGGCTCTCCTCAGGTGGACTCCCCACCGAACAGCTTCCTCTCAAGGGATCAACGCTTGGGATCTTCTCAGGATTGGGGACCCAGTCGATCACTGGGGCCCAGCCACAGCTCAAATGTTTCCGACCAACGTGGTCCCGGAACACCGCGTGGCACGCACACCCCGGCCTGGTAGGCCATTTCGCCGGGGCGCCGTGATGTGGTCACCCTAAAGGTGGGTGCCACACTGGAAGAAGACCCAGACCAATGGTGTCTGTCCCATAAATACCCTCCCCCAGCATGCACAGCGAGGAAAACCCCTCCTGATAGGTTGCTGGGGAAAAGCACCCAAACCTCGACTCCACTGCTGCCACCTGTCGTCCTGGGGTATGCACCCCAGAAGCGACAGTATGAGCCCACAGCACAGCCAAACTTAGACCGAGACCCGAATTCAAACAAATCAGCCTAGTCAGAGCTAACTAACTCTCTGACCCCCTCTAAATTTAAATTAGCACCGGTTCTTAGAAGTAACCAGGCGCTACATATCTATCTATCTTCCTTTCTATCTATCTATCTATCTATCTATCTATCTATCTATCTATCTATCTATCTATCTATCTATCTGTAGCGCCTGTGTACTTTCGTACAGGTGCTATATTCAAATTTAGTGGGAGAATGAGAGAGTTATGTTGCTCTCATTCTTTGATTTGACAAATTTGTCGCCAAATCTGGATTTGTCCTGTGGGTCAGTCTGTGCCCCAGAGATGCAGTCTCATCTCTGGGCGGCAGGTGGCGCCAGAGGGGTCCAGGCGGAGCCACTTCTTCCCAGCAGCCAATTGGAGGAGTTTTCCCTCGCAGGTCATGCTGGGGAGGGGTATTTCTGTGGCGGAGGCCATTGTTCAGGGGTTCTTCGCTGGTTTTTGGTTCCAGGTGCGGCACCCACCTTTAGGGTGTGCGCACATCACGGGCCCCACCACTATGGCCTACCTGGCCGGGGTCGCGTGCTACGCGGAGTTCCTGACTCTGGGCTCTCATAGCCCGGAGCAACCGATGCTGCAAAGGGGCCCCAGTGACTTACTGGGTCCCCACTTCTATTGAGAAGATCCCAAGCTGGGTGCTGTTCGGTGGGGGATCGGTCTGAGGAGAACCCGGAGGCAGGTGATCCAACAAGGCTTGAACGAACCATCAGGGATCTGGGTGACCGGACATTGACAGGTCCCATTTAAACTGTCAGTCGGTAACCCCAAGAGACATACTGGGAGGATTCGCTCTATCATTCACCATTTCAGCACTAGGCCTGTGGCAGAGGCCTCATCTAACATCTCAACTTAAAGTGGTTGTAAACCCCACTTTATGACTTTTACCTACAGGTAAGCCTATAATAAGGCTTACCTGTAGGTATTAAAAAATATGTGTTATCAGAGGAAAACTTAATAAAACATTAACAGCGCTTTTAGGTCACTGACGTGACACATGAGTTCAAAAGAATCTCATAACCTTAAATGAGATGATAAAAAAGCTCTCAGGGTCAAAACACTTGTTTGGCGGCTCCTATCAGTCTCTTTATATAAACAGCTCAGTCAAAAAAACAAACTGTGTGTGTGATGAAGTGTCAATTCACATATCACTGCTGAAGCAGAAATTGTAGATAAAATCTTCTCCAAGCACTACAGGACTGTATGCTTCACACTGCTATCCTCCCCCTATAGGTAATGTACTCACCAGATATTAGGTGAAAGACAGCATAATAAATACTGGATCTCAGCTCGTTTCCTCAAAGCACTGGATGGATGTCAGCTGTGATGGGATCCTGGTGTTGAATCTCTCTGCTACAGCTTGTCTCTCTGCAGTTGTAAAGAGGTGTTTCCTTGGAACATTGGTGCAGCACAACGGTCATGCAGGGAGAAAAAGGGAGACTGGATAGTGTAAAACCCTTTTATTTTTAATAATAAACCCCTGCTGCCCACATATGCTTACACGCTTTAAAATCATAAAAGGCTTGTCACTCAAAACTATGGTATCAGCTCACACAGGGAGGATGTTCACAAATCTCTATCCCCTGTTTTGTAAGTCCCGGGTAAATACCAGCCTTGATGCAAGAGAGCTTGTCGTGTAGTCACGCCCTGACGCGTTTCGTGATTGGCTCACGCCCTCTGAAGACGTGAGCCAATCACGAAACGCGTCAGGGCGTGACTACACGACAAGCTCTCTTGCACCAAGGCTGGTATTTACCCGGGACTTACAAAACAGGGGATAGAGATTTGTGAACATCCTCCCTGTGTGAGCTGATACCATAGTTTTGAGTGACAAGCCTTTTATGATTTTAAAGCGTGTAAGCATATGTGGGCAGCAGGGGTTTATTATTAAAAATAAAAGGGTTTTACACTATCCAGTCTCCCTTTTTCTCCCTGCATGACCGTTGTGCTGCACCAATGTTCCAAGGAAACACCTCTTTACAACTGCAGAGAGACAAGCTGTAGCAGAGAGATTCAACACCAGGATCCCATCACAGCTGACATCCATCCAGTGCTTTGAGGAAACGAGCTGAGATCCAGTATTTATTATGCTGTCTTTCACCTAATATCTGGTGAGTACATTACCTATAGGGGGAGGATAGCAGTGTGAAGCATACAGTCCTGTAGTGCTTGGAGAAGATTTTATCTACAATTTCTGCTTCAGCAGTGATATGTGAATTGACACTTCATCACACACACAGTTTGGTTTTTTGACTGAGCTGTTTATATAAAGAGACTGATAGGAGCCGCCAAACAAGTGTTTTGACCCTGAGAGCTTTTTTATCATCTCATTTAAGGTTATGAGATTCTTTTGAACTCATGTGTCACGTCAGTGACCTAAAAGCGCTGTTAATGTTTTATTAAGTTTTCCTCTGATAACACATATTTTTTAGTAATTGTTGATTTTATAATAGCTGCTATATACCTTATAAACACTGTTACATTTGATTATACCATTGAGCGCTGGGATTAGAGTGATTTTAGGATTATATCTGATATTTTTGTATTACCTGTAGGTATAAAGAATATCTCCTAAACCTGCACGGTTTAGGAGATATTCACCTCGCATTGCGCCGCTGACTGCAGCGGCGCATGCGCAGGGGGGATCCTCGGCTAAAGGACCGTCAGCCGCCGGACCTTGCCGAATTTAAATCTCCCGCGCGCACGCGTGGGAGTGACGTCATCGCCGCTCCAGCCAATCACAGCGCTGGAGCGGCGATACCCGGAAGACACGCCGGAGCAAGATGATTTCTCGCTCGGCGTGAACCAGGTAAGTTTTACACACCTCGTTCCGAGGTAAGTATTTTATAATGAGCTAATATGCGGTGCATATTAGCTCATTATGACTTTTACCTTGCAGGAGAAAATAAAAATAAAAAATTTGATGCGGGTTTACAACCGCTTTAATTAGAGCCAAGTCGGTGGCAGAGACTTGTTCCTCCCAGAAGCTTTAAGTGGCGCTCTGGCTGCCAGGCCTGTGAGAGAGGTGTGACGGTATTAGAATGATATCCCCGTCAAGCATTCCCTTCTCCCCATACAAGAACATCCCCTCCTGGAATCGCCATAATAAGCCACACATGCCAAGGCTTAATGCTGGAACAAGAGACTTTAATGACACAAAAACTCAGCTTATATGTGGTTACAACCTGTTAGGAACAATTAAATCTCCGCCCCCCCCCCCCCCTCACACAGTGGGGTTTCCCATACAGATTATAGGAGACAAGTCGGAGCCGACCATGCAGACACATTTCTTTAGATAAAGACATCAGTGGAGTTAATTACTACACTGAAGCAATCAGAATAATTAACATACCACTTCTCTAATCATTTAGCCTGATGATACAATACACATCTTTTAAGGGTAAACACAGATATTCTTCACACAACACAATAGATCAATTAACCTTTAGAATAGTGAGGGGACATTAGCACTTCAATAACCTGTTAGAGGCTAAATGAATCACACATGAAATTCCTTTCTACCTCTAACACACATGGCTAGCAGGGAGCATTAAACTGAGACATATAGGCAAATGCATCACAAGAGGTCTGTCCAGGGGCACTTTTACCCACTCTGGCTGGAGTGGCGACGCAGACGAATACAACTACAAAAAAGGGGCAGGACTGCCTTTATTATCCATAGCCTGATACTGTGAAGTTGCTTTTCCTTCACCAATCTATCCTGTCTACCTCAAGTTTACATGTTGGTCGTGTTTGACCGGAAAAATAAAGCATTTGAAAACGTCAACCAACGGTCCTGGACATTCTTTTATTGCTCTCAGCACTACCATCACCCCTAGACACAGTATAGAGGTAACTTAATCACGCCGATCCCAAATCTAATCAGCGGCTCCTCCGGGGGTAGCGCTACATATTTATCTATCTATTATCTATCTATCTATCTATCTATCTATCTATCTATCTATCTATTTATCTATCTATCTTTCTTTTGTTTCTTTCTATCTATTATCCATTTATTATCTATCTATCTTTCTTTCTATCTATTTATCTATCTATCTTTCTTTTGTTTCTTTCTATCTATTATCCATTTATTATCTATCTATCTATCTATCTTTCTTTCTTTCTTTCTATCTATCTTTATCTATCTATCTATCTATCTATCTATCTTTCTTTCTCTCTCTCCCTCTATCTATCTATCTATCTATCTATCTATCTATCTATCTATCTATCTATCTTTCTCCCTCCCTTTATTTATCTATCTACTATTTTTTTTCTCCCTTTATCTATCTGTCTATCTATATTTCTTTATTTCTTTCTCTCTCCCTTTATCTATCTATCTTTCTCCCTTTATCTATCTGTCTATATTTCTTTCTTTCTACCTTCTATCTTTCTTTCTTTCATTCTTTCTTTCTATCTATCTACTATCTTTCTTTCTCCCTTTATCTGGCTGTCTATCTATATTTTATTTCTCTCTCCCTTTATCTATATATCTTTCTTTCTCTCTCCCTTTATCTATCTATCTTTCTTTCTTTATCTCTATCTATCTATCTATCTATCTATCTATCTATCTATCTATCTATCTATCTTTCTTTCTCCCTTTATCTATCTATATATCTTTCTGTCCTTCTCTCTCCCTTTATCTCATTTCTCCTTTCATCCTTCTTTCTTTCTCTCCTTGTTTCTCCCTTCATCTTCATTTCTTTCTTTCCCTTTTTTTTCCTTTCTCCCTTCATCTTCACTTCTCTTTTTTCTTTCTTTCCCTTATTTTCCCTCTCCCTTCATCCTTCTTCTTGCTTTCTTTCTCCCTTTCTTTCTCTCTTTTTTTCTTTCTCCCTTCGTCATTCTTTCTCCTTTCATTCTTTCTTTATTTCTCTCTGTTTTCCTTTCTCCCTTCATCCTTCTTTCTCTCCTTCTTTCTCCCTTCATCTTTATTTCTTTCTCTGTTTTCTTTCTTTCCCTTTTTTTCTTTCTCCCTTCATCCTTCTTTCTTTCCCTCTTCATCCTTTCTTCATTTGTCTCTTTTTTTCTCATTTCATTCTTCTTTCTTTCTTCATCCTTTCTTTATTTCTCTCTTTTTTTCCTCCCTTCCTCCTTTTTTTTCTCCCTTCATCCTTTCTTTATTTCTCTTTTTTTCCTTTCTCCCTTCATCTTTCTTTCTCTTTTTTTTCTCCCTTCATCCTTTCTTTATTTCTCTCTTCATTCTTCTTTCTTTATTCCTTCATCCTTTCTTTATTCCTCTCTTTTTTTCTCCCTTCCTCCTTCTTTCTTTCTCCCTTCATACATTCTTTATTTCTCTATTTTTCCCCCTCCTCCCTTCATGCTTCTTTCTTTCTCCCTTCATCTTTCTCCCTTTTTTCCTTTCTCCCTTTATCCTTCTTTCTTTCTTACTTTCTTTCTCCCTTCGTCTTTTTTCTCCCTTCATCCTTTCTTTATTTCTCTCTTTTTTACTCCCTTCCTCCTTCTTTCTTTCTCCCTTCATCCTTTCTTTATTTCTCTTTTTTTTTTCTCCCTTCATCCTTTCTTTCTCCCTTCATCCTTTCTTTATTTCTCTCTGTTTTTCCCTTTTTCCCTTCATCCTTTTTTCTTTCTCCCTTCATCTTTCTTTCTTTCTCCCTTCATCTTTCTTTCTCCCTTCATCTTTCTTTCTCCCCTGATTTGCATTGCACAGACATCGCATGTGATTTGCACTGCAGTGTGGTGCAAATCACATGCGATGTTGGACATCGCATATTTGTGAAGCGGCCCTAAATGTACATTAGTTTATGCATCTTTACATGTGTTCTCCTTTACCCAGTTCTCCTTTACCCAATCCCCATCTCCTACCCACTTCCCCCCCTGTTTCAACCCTCCTCCTACTCCCCTACCCCATGGTTCCCAGCCCCCCACTCCCATTTTTCAGGGGCTAAGAAAGAACCCAGAGCCAGAGCATCTTACTATTGCTGCTGCTTGTGTGGGTAAGATGTGTGCTGCACCAATCCCTGCTGACCCTCCTCTCCTATTCATCCCATGTGATTGGTGCAGAACACATCCCACCCACACAAGCAGCATTACAGTTTTTCTCTATTGGTTTGGCTCATTTCTTGAAACAGAAATGACATTCTCAAAACTCTAAGGCCTCGTACACACGACAGAGTTTCTCGGCAGAATTCGTCGAGAAACTCGGTGAAGAGCCGGATTCTGTCGAGAAACTCTGTCGTGTGTACACTTTCGGCCCGATGGAGCCGCCGAGGAACTCGTCGAGCAAATAGAGAGCAGGTTCTCTATTTTCTCGATGGGAGTGGATTTTGGCTCGACGAGTTCTTCATCGGGCTGTTTTTTCAACGAGAAACTCGGTCGTGTGTATGCTAAGAAACCTGTGAAAAACTTAGACACTGGAGAACAACATCGGTAAAAGTAGCGTTTGGAATGGAGATAGCACATTCGTCTCGCTTCCAACATTATTGCATCGTTTATTTGCAGCGCTTTACACAATTTTTTGTAAGGGCACAAAACAGCAATATTCTTTTTTTCTTTTGTTAGGATATTCACACAGAGTTCATTAAAATTTGGTGGAACCTTTTTCTTACTGATCTCAATACTATTTTAAAAAAAAATTCTCACCTTATTTTGGTCCTGTGTTTTAAATCCTGCTCTTAATATTCACCTTAATTTTTTATTTCTCAAAAATGCAAATCCTCTTATTTTTTTGAATGTCAAGTTCACCCCATAGAAACCTTATTGCTTTGTCTTATCTCATCTGTCCCTTTCAAATTACACCTTATATCCAATTTTTTTTTAAACATAACCTGCCTTCTCACAAGCTAAATTTTAAAGCAAAAAAAAAACAAGGACAAGTATGAACTGTAAAATCAAAATTTACCATTTATTTTGGTTTGAAAAATAAAGTAAGTAAGCAAAAGTCAGCACTGGAGAGCTTGCTGCCATTTGTGCACAGCCAGGTGTGGCCTGATGTGACTGGTGAGCAGTTGGAGGCCAAAATGGGGACTTGAGAGGTTTATTCAGGAAGGAACGCATCAAGGTCTTGGACTCCCTGAGGTCACAAACTGGAGCAGGGCAGGCAGATGTCACCAGGTTGTGGTACTATAGCAGCCTGAACTCTGGTACACCACATGGAAGTAAGGGAGTCACTTTCTTGTTTTCTTCAAGGCCTTCCTTGGTGGCTTCCCTGCAGCCTGCTCTTTGACCTTCTCTGCAGCCTTCTCAGCAGCCTTCCTCTTCTGCCTGGCTGGAGGTGGTGCCACAGGGGTAGTACTCATGCCAGGAGGAGGAGTAGACGAGGGTGGTGGAGGATGAGTAGACGAAGGTGGTGGAAGAGGAGGTGGAGGAGGAGGAGGAGGAGGTGGAGCAGTAGAAGGAGGAGGAGTAGTAGAAGGAGCAGTAGAAGGAGGTGGAGCATTAGAAGGAGGAGGAGTAGTAGAAGGAGCAGTAGAAGGAGGAGGAGCAGTAGAAGGAGGAGGAGTAGTAGAAGGAGGTGGAGCAGTAGAAGGAGGAGGAGCAGTAGAAGGAGCATTAGAAAGAGGAGGAGTAGTAGAAGGAGCAGTAGAAGGAGGAGGAGCAGAAGAAGGAGGAGGAGTAGTAGAAGGAGGTGGAGCAGTAGAAGGAGGAGGAGCAGTAGAAGGAGCAGTAGAAGGAGGAGGAGTAGTAGAAGGAGCAGTAGAAGGAGGAGGAGTAGTAGAAGGAGCAGTAGAAGGAGGTGGAGCAGTAGAAGGAGGAGGAGCAGTAGAAGGAGCTGGAGCAGGAGTAGTAGAAGAAGAAGAGGAAGAAGAATGTTGAGAAGGAGCAGGAGAAGAAGAGGAAGAAGAATGTTGAGAAGGAGCAGGAGAAGAAGAGGAAGAAGAATGTTCAGAAGGAGCAGGAGAAGAAGAGGAAGAAGAATGTTGAGAAGGAGCAGGAGAAGAAGAGGAAGAAGAATGTTGAGATGGAGCAGGAGAAGAAGAAGGTGGGGGAGGTTGAGAAGGAGCATGAGAAGAAGAAGGTGGGGGAGGTTGAGAAGGAGCATGAGAAGAAGAAGGTGGAGGAGGTTGGGAGTTATCTGGTGTCTGAGGATGGGGATGGCGGCAAATGACAGTGTCCTCCGTGAGAAGACCCCTCACCCCCTGATTTACGAGGGTGATGAGGAGTCCCTCAAAGAGGAGGCGCTGGTCCACTCTCATGTCTGCCATTTTAGACAAAACCACCGTCACAAATCCCTCCTGAGCAGTGGGAGGCTGTTGAAGGGTTGCATGGGCGTCCCGAATGAGGGCTAGTGAGGCGTCACGCACCCTCGTATCCCTCACCTGCCTTCTCGGACGCAGGCGAAGAGGAGGCACCTGACATCTGGTACTTCGCCCAGCCACCTCGTCCAACCCACTTGGGCCTGCCACCTCATCCAACCCACTTGGGCCTGCCACCACGTTCAAGCCACTTGGGCCTGCCACCTCGTCCAAGATACTTGTTCCTGCAGCCTCCTCCAAGCCACTCACCCTGCCCTCCTCCTGCCTGGCATTTTCCCGATCCTCCTGCTGGCTGGTCTCGTCCTGTGTATGGAAAAAAAGTACAGTTTTACTTTCTTTTTTAAAAATAAGACTCATTTTTCAGCTCCTGACTGTTGCATATTTTTTAGTCACGACTTAGCTAAGCCAATCATTGTGACCCATGTTTTATGGTGAATCACACAAAAATAATTCCTGGCCAATACTGACAAATGATCTGTATAACACTTTTATCTCTACCTTTTTTTTACCTTTAACATCTTAATTTACATCTCTTTAACAACATTTAAACACCACACATTTGCACATTGAAAGTACTATATACCTGGCTCCAGCTGGGCAAATCCGGATCTTCATCCAGGATGGAAGGCTGCTGAGAGGGTTCATCTGCAGAGGGAGCAGCAGGTTGGCTGGAGGGAAGGCTGGAGGGAAGGCTGGACCTTCTGTTCCTTCTGGGGGCAAGGCTAGAAAGTGACTCCCTTACCTCCAGGTGTTCATCCAGGAAGCTCAGTTTGCTATAGTACCACAACTTGGGTACAAATACCCGCCCTGCTCCAGCTCCAGACCTCATCGAAGCCAAGACCTTGTTGCGTGCCTTCCTGTAGGTGCCTCTCAAGGTCCCAATTTTGACCTCCAACTGGTCAGTCGTCACATCAAACCCCACCTGTCTCCGCACAAGTGGGAGCAGGCTCTCCAGTGCTGTTTTCCGCAAGTCTTTGTTGCGGGAGATGGGGTCTTTGGTGGCCCACAGAACTGGAAGTTCTCTCCACCGGTCTATAAAGATGTCCAAAAATTCTGGTCTATTGAACAGGTTCATCTTTTCCTGTCCAAAACCAAGGAGAAATAAATAATGTCAATACACAGTCTATAAAGTTAATTACTCTTTCTCACCAGCTAGCCCTTAAAGGGTCACTAATGGATAAATCTTTTTTTGATGAAATGATTGTTTACAGTGTCTAGAGACATACAAGTGCATACATATAATGTGCCTCTAGTTTCACTTTTGCTTTTAAACTGATTTAATGTTTCTGTGAAGTAAAGAGACACACAGAACAAAAACAAACAAATCCAGGGCATATTTTAATCAAAAAAAATATTAGCATTGTTTCTGTGGATTTTTAGACACACAGCTTAGACCACAGTGAGAAGCTCCCATGATAAATTTTAGAGGGAGCCAGAGAACCAGGAAGTGAGGATTTATGCAAAGGATTACAGCTGCTTAAAAGCAAAAACGGACAATGAGGACATGAAATCCAGACTGATATAATGTAAAGTAAGTTATTTCTGCCCCAAACAATTTGGGGTTATTGCTCCTTTAAATGTCTGTCTTTCCTGAATATGCCACTGCTGTCCCAAGTTCGAAGCATACCTACACGCTTGTCGTTCAAACGTCTTTCTTACGCAACCCGGTCGTATGGACGCTACGTGTGTTCGAGCCTTATATACACTCCGCACACGTCATCCGCCCATGCTTAAAAAATTAGATGTTTCCCCCCGCCCCTTATCTTCCGTCACGGAAACGACAAGGAGGAATTGGCAGCAGATCATGTTGGGTCAGTTTGTAGGAAACAGATGACCAGTTGTGTTGAACTAATAAGCCAGATATCCTCCTCATTTGTGTATGAAACGTTAGAGAAAAGCACTCCGATCTAGTTTGGTCAAGACATAAAAGCGACCATTTGCATCATGTTTAAAACAACATTTTTTCTAAAGACATCCTGAGAACCGAGATTGGCCACACAACAGTAGTTGGATCAAAATGCATAAGCAAAGCGTTGGTTACGTACGACGGCACTATAGCGGACCATTACCTTCAATTTTAGAACTAGCTATGTTTTAGTTTATGAACATAATATGTAGCCCACAAAATCATTCAATCAAGAATAACATGTAAAATGTAGTTACATACCGGTGTTTGACCCGATCGTTATCTCCGCCGTCTTCCACAAACTGTGAACGCCCCTTTTACTCACGTGGTAGCCCTTTATACACGCGCATGTGTGACTTTACGCACGTCTCCCCGCCCCTGACGTTCGTGGTGTAGTCTTTTCCCCGCCCCTTTTCATTCTTTTTTTTGGTTGGGAGCACATGTTAGGAAATATGGCAGCAATACAGGAGCCAGGCCAGGCGGGACGAGGGATCCACAGAAGAATCCGTTTTAAGGCCACCAACATGACCTTTGAAGAAATGGTGGAGATGGTCCTCATCTTCAAAGCAGAGGACTATGATGGGAGGCATGGGCCATACAAGTACCCTAACAAGGTAAAGGCCGCAATAATGGAGAAGGTGAGGAGGAGTCTCCATCGCAAATTTGGGGTGAAAAGATCTAAGGAACAGATCAGAAAAAGGTGGTCGGACCTCAAAAAGCGGGAGCCGGAACAAATGAAGCGGATCAGGAGAGTGATTAGAAGAAGTAAGTTTTTTATATATTTATTATTATTTGTTCCGCGCCATGTGTTTTTAATTTCAGGTTGTACTGTATTATGTTTTTCTGCCCAAGAATTTGTCGTCAAAGTGGACGTACATTCCGAACGACAACTCATACGACAAAATATTGTGCATAAAATCAAGAAAATTATGACATTTCCAAAAAATTTGGGTGAGATCAAAATTGAAATTTATGTAGATGTGCTATTAAAAACATTCAATTATTGTTAAATTAAAATATATACAGTAAAAGGAGAGTCTGCTCAGCAGTCGGTGACACATGTGGACTCATTTGCATAATTGTTGTCCCCTTTAATAACCCATTTTGGGGTTCACACAGAGGTGAGGTGATCCAGTGTATACTTGGTTGGCTTACATGTTTAAAAGTAGACCAAAGGTACAAGAATTGTCATGATCTTTGTGAATGCCTACAATCCTGTGTTTTGCCCTGAGGGGTTTTTCGAAACATCAATAGTCCCAGAAATTGTATAAAGTGAATCATATTCCTCTTTCAGGCCTATAAGCTCTTAAAATCCTGTTTCCATTTTCTTCATTCTCGTAGGGCGTCATGAAGCTTCAACACGGGAGCAAGAAGTCATCACGCAAGCCACACCCCCGAGGGATGGTGATGATGCGCAGCCTGCCACCACATCAGGTAAAGTAACATATAACTAACCCAGCTTCAGGTAATGTAGATGTAGGCCTGCCTAATTTTAATAAATGGTTTTGTCCCACATTTCAGGAGCAGGTGGTGGCTTGGACTTGGACAGGCATACTGTCCAGATGGTGATCTCTGAAATCTGGGCCTGCAGAGAGGAGGTGGAGGAGATACATCTGGCCAACAGAAAAATAAAAGAACGAACAAGGAGGGTGGAAAATAAATTAAAAAATTTAATAGATGTTTTGGGGAGAGTCTGAATGTTACGAAAAAAGTTTGTGAAACCAAAAAAATTCTGATTTTTTAGTATTTAATATTAATAAAAAAAAAACAAAAAAAAAAACAACAGATTTGAAGGTTTATTTAATCAAAAAAAAACAAAAAAATAACAAAACCAGATTTGAAGGTTTATTTAATAAAAAAAAAACAAAAAAAAAAAAAAAAAATTTGAAGGTTTATTTAATCAAAATATAAAACCAAAAAAATTTTTTTTTTATATTGTATGATAACAAAGACAAAACAAAAAAAAAAATGATTATTGGATATTGTATGATAAAAAAGACCAAAAAAATGAAAAAAATGATTATTGGATATTGTATGATAAAAAAGACCAAAAAAATGAAAAAAATGATTATTGGATATTGTATGATAAAAAAAGACCAAAAAAATGAAAAAAATGATTATTGGATATTGTATGATAAAAAAGACCAAAAAAACAATAAAAAAAAAATATTTTTGTGGGTATTTGTTAAACCCAAAAAAAAAAAAAAAAAATAAATAAATAGCTTTTGAACCTGAAAAAAGTGTGTGGTGTTTTTCATAAAATACGTCAAATTTTCTATGTGTTTGGTTTGGGGGTCACCTGGGAAATGTTTGCTAGTTGATAATGAAAATACACTTAGTTACACTTAGTAAACAACTCCAAGCAACACAAGCAAGACATAACAAGTTTTTTCAAAATATTTGTATTTATTTGGGGTAAAGGTAAAATTATGGCAAATTGTCTTGAGATGGTATTGCCCCCCTACCCATGAAATAGTCCATGTATTTGTCCCGCACTTCACGGGCACTCTGGGGGGGCAGTCCTGTGTGGCCAGCTTCAAGGCCCGGCAAAGTTTCTGATGGAGACAAAAGTTGTGCCTCGGGCCCAACCAGGGCCATATAATTAGGAGATTGTCTCCGCAAAAAATTATGTAGAATGCAGCATGCAAAGATAATTGTATTCCACTTATATTCCGCCATGTGGAGAGAGGTGAGGAAAAGGCGGAACCGGCTGGCCATGATGCCGAAGGCGTTCTCAACCACTCTGCGTGCTCGGCCCAGCCGGAAATTAAAGACACTCCTCTCTGGGGTGAGGGTGCGCTGAGGGTATGGCCTCATAAGATGGGGTCCCAGGGCAAACGCTTCATCAGCCAGAAAAACAAATGGCAGGCCTTCTACATTCTGGTCATCCGGTGGCAATGACAGATCATCATCCTGAAGGCGAAGCGCAAACTCCGTCTGCCTGAAGGCTCCCCCATCCGATATCCGTCCGTTCATCCCGACATCCACAAAAAGGAATTCGTACTGTGCTGACACCACCGCCATCAGCACAATACTGTTGAACCCCTTATAATTAAAGAACTGGGATCCCGAACGGGGTGGAGGCACGATGCGGACGTGCTTCCCGTCGATGGCTCCACCGCAGTTGGGGAAGTTCCAACGGGTCTGGAAGTCCAAAGCCACAGACTGCCACTCCTGTGGTGTGGACGGAAGCTGGGGAAGAAAAAATCCAAAAATTAGCCACCTTGCAAGCAGATTAGACAAAGACATTATAAGCATTATAACATTTCTGGGAACTAGCATATTATATCTAAATATATTTAGACAATTAGCACATTAAACACCCCCTCTGATGGGCCAGTGCCCAAGTTTGGGGGAGGGCTAGATGAGTTTGGGAGTCCAAAAAACAAAAATAAAAATTATTGAATATTGGTGAACATAGACTTTACAACACATTTGGGAGGGGAGGGCTAGATGAGTTTGGGAGTACAAAAATAATATAATTAGGATTATTGGTGAACATAGACTTTACAACACATTTTGGAGGGGAGGGCTAGATGAGTTTGGGAGTCCAAAAATCAAAAATAAAAATTATTGAATATTGGTGAACATAGACTTTACAACACATTTGGGAGGGGAGGGCTAGATGAGTTTGGGAGTACAAAAATAATATAATTAGGATTATTGGTGAACATAGACTTTACAACACATTTTGGAGGGGAGGGCTAGATGAGTTTGGGAGTCCAAAAATCAAAAATAAAAATTATTGAATATTGGTGAACATAGACTTTACAACACATTTGGGAGGGGAGGGCTAGATGAGTTTGGGAGTACAAAAATAATATAATTAGGATTATTGGTGAACATAGACTTTACAACACATTTTGGAGGGGAGGGCTAGATGAGTTTGGGAGTCCAAAAAACAAATATAAAAATTATTGAATATTGGTGAACATGGACTTTACAACACATTTTGGAGGGGAGGGCTAGATGAGTTTGGGAGTCCAAAAAACAAATATAAAAATTATTGAATATTGGTGAACATGGACTTTACAACACATTTTTGAGGGGAGGGCTAGATGAGTTTGGGAGTCCAAAAAACAAATATAAAAATTATTGAATATTGGTGAACATGGACTTTACAACACATTTTGGAGGGGAGGGGGGGGGGGGGACATTACAATGGATATAACACAATACATTGGGAAGTGACTAGACTAGGTAGGTTGGGGCCCAGGATAGCATGCTGGGGAGGTAAGTGATGGGAAATATGCATGTAGGCCAAAAAGGGGCATCAATAAAGTTTACAGCATGCATGGGGGCAAAGGGGACATTCACAGCATATTCCAGACATGGTAATTAGGGAAGGAGGAGATAACTACAAGACATTAGCATACATTATAGACATAAAATGGGATATCAAAGGAGAAAACTTACCCTCATATATTCCTCCTGCAGAACCTGGATGATGGCAGAGCAGGTGTCAGGAATGATGAGGCCCAGAGCCTGGGGGGAGATGCCCGTTGAGAACTTTAAGTCCTGAAGGCTTCTCCCAGTTGCCAGATAACGGAGGGTGGCAACTAGCCTCTGCTCAGCACTGATGGCTTCCCGCATAACGGTGTCCTGCCTGGTAATATAGGGGGACACCAAAGCCAACAGGTGCTGAAAGACGGGATCAGACATCCTCAGGAAATTCCTGTAATCAACAGGATTATTTTCCTGAAGCTCCCGCAGCAAAGGCATGTGAGAGAATTGGTTCCTACGGAGCAACCAATTCTTGGTCCATGAACGCGTCCTCCTCCTGTTCATGAACTCCTCATCGTCTAGGTCATAAACAAACAGACCTACACACAGAAGATGCTTAGCACTAAGTCGGCGACGACTAGGTGCCTGCAACATGGCTACAAGGCTAGGAACGAACGACAAATCAGAATTGCACTAAACAGACCGCAGTGAAGAACAGCAAGACCTATGAAGAACGACCCTGACAATGAAAAACGCGGGGACAGGACCGCAATGTAAAACAATACGACCTGACCGCACGTCCCGATTGCCTAGATACGACCCCCACAAGCACAAACTGAACGGCAGAGATCAATCTGAAAGCACAAAGACTGAAAAGCACGAATCGTCACTCACCAAACTTTTACTAACACGCGTAAACACGGAATCAGCAAAAGGAGCCCCAAGGGTGGCGCCAACAAAATAAAACCTCCCCTTTATAGTCGCGTCATACGTGGTGAGCGTCACCGCGCTGGAGAACGACCAAATTTTTGTCTGTTACGTGTGTACGCAAAGCAAGCCTGTCGAGCTTCTCGAAAAGTTCAACAAGGAACTCGACGAGGAACTCGATGTGCTTGGCACGTCGAGTTCCTCGGCCGTGTGTACGAGGCCTCAGATCATTTGGCAAAACAGTCTTACAGTTTAGCACAACACTATAACTCAGGTGAAAAAGCTCATATCTCTCCCAAAACTGTTCACTCATGCTTCAAAACCGTATTCCTTTCCCATATAAAGAGTCAGTGCCCCCAAAATGGCAAAGATTCTTCTCAATTGCTTTGGCTCATTTCTTGATACAGACCGGACGTTCTCAGCTCTCTTGGTACATTTGTCAAAATAACCTGAATGGTTCGGCACAACACCATGGTTCACCTTCAGAAGTTCATATCTTTCCCAAAACAGTTCACTCATGTGTCAAAACTAAATTTCTTTCTCATTCAAATAGTCAGTGCCCCCAAAATGCTTCATCCCTTTGGCATTGTGTAAGCACTGCAAGTCAAAATGTTTAGATGTTTTGTCTCTATGGCAGAGGACCATTGAAATATCCCTCATGTCCACCTTTCAGTCTTAGCCCAGTCCTTCATTGACAAGGGTTACTGTACAGTTTTTGTCTAGCTAATTGAATACAATGGTGTATAAAACTGAAAAAAAAGGAAAAGATTTTAGGGTAAGAGTCGCCTCCAAGGTTTGACATCACACATTGCACTCATACTGCCAAGGAAAAATTACTTTACAGTATTGTAACCATTATCATTCACACACAAAGTAACTTCCATACATCAGAGTTAGAGCCGGTTCACACTGGGGCGACTTGCGATCCGACTTCATGTCGCCTCAAGTCGTTCCAAGTCGCGCTGTAGAAAAAAACAATGGAAGTGAATGGGAGCTGTGTTACAGTTTTTCTCTATTGTTTTGGCTCATTTCTTGAAACAGAAATGACATTCTCAAAACTCTAAGATCATTTGGCAAAACAGTCTTACAGTTTAGCACAACACTATAACTCACGTGCAAAAGCTCATATCTCTCCCAAAACTGTTCACTCATGCTTCAAAACCATATTCATTTCCCATATAAAGAGTCAGTGCCCTCAAAATGGCAAATATTTTTCTCAATTGCTTTGGCTCATTTCTTGATACAGACCGGACGTTCTCAGCTCTCTTGGTACTTTTGCCAAAATAACCTGGATGGTTCGGCACAACACCATAGTTCACCTTCAAAAGTTCATATCTTTCCCAAAACAGTTCATTCATGTGTCAAAACTAAATTTCTTTCTCATTCAAATAGTCAGTGCCCCCAAAATGCTTCATCCCTTTGGCATTGTATAAGCACTGCAAGTCAAAATGTTTCGATGTTTTCTCTCTATGGCAGAGGACCATTGAAATATCCCTCATGTCCACCTTTCAGTCTTAGCCCAGTCCTTCATTGACAATGGTTACTGTACAGTTTTTGTCTAGCTAACTGAATACAATTGTGTATAAAACTGAAAAAAAAGAAAAAAGATAAAGTACCGTATTTATCGGCATATACCGTGCACTATATTGCCCTGAAAATCAGGGCAAAATCGTGGGTGCGCGGTATACGCCGATACCCGCTTTCCCGCCACGAGTTTGAATACTGCGCCGGCATATACCGAGCGCAGTACACTCGTGTATCTTCGGGCAGTCTCGGCGCCTCTCGCGCTGACGTCCTGAGCGTACAGGACGTCAGCGCGAGAGTTGCCGAGCCGGCCCGATGATACACGAGTGTACTGCGCTTGGTATATGTCGGCGCAGTATTCAAACTCGGCGTGGGAAACGAGCGGGTAGGATGCGAGGACGGCGCAGAAGGATGCCGGACCCGACGAAGAGGACACCCAAAGCCGCAGACGGACCCCGGACCCGACGAGGCCGCCGATGGACGCCGCGCAAGACACCAAAACTGTAAGTAAAAAAAAAAACGTTTTTTCCACAGGATTCGGGGCAACTTTAGGGGTGCGCGGTATACGCGGGAGCGCGTTATACCGCGATAAATACGGTAACTTCCATACTTCAGAGTAAAAAGAAAATGTATACAGCATAATATATACGGAAATATAAATACACAAACATGAAACAAGGAAAATTACATTTAGCCTACAATGCTGTAAATAAAGCTGGAGTTTTACAACTACTGTAACATCTCTTCACTGGTCGCTGTCCTCACCCTCCCTCTCCTGTCACCATCCTCCCCCTCCTGCCCATCCACACGCTGCTGTCTGTCTGGCCACAGATTTTCGTCAACATCACAGCGTATATCCTCCCTTGCGATGCAACGAGGGAAGAAACGGCGTGCATGTTGCAACCATCCCCTACACTGATCTCCTGTAATATCCTCACAGGCAGCGTCCATTGCATGGAGCAGGGACCTCTGATCTTGAGCCCGATGCTCATACACTCTCCACCTCCAAGCGGAGAAAAACTCCTCAATAGTATTGAGGAAAGGAGAGTAAGGTGGTAGGAACACCATATCCATCCTTGGATGAGCAGTGAACCAGGCCCTGATAAGCGGGCCATGATGAAAATTCACATTGCCCCATACAATTATATTTTCTGGTAGGTGAGGCCCTATGAGACCTCTCTCATTTTCAGGGATCAAATCCAAATGAAGGCGGTCCAAGAAGATGAGGAGCTTCTGTGTATTGTATGGGCCAAGACTGGGGATGTGAGTGGCCACACCATTCTCAGAAATAGCAGCACACATAGTTATATTGCCCCCTCGCTGGCCTGGGACATCCACCATGGCCCGGTGGCCAATAAAATTACGGCCACGTCTTCGGCCCTTGGCCAGGTTGAAGCCAGCCTCATCCACATACACGGGTATGTGAGAGGTCTCGTTTCCTTCCAGTGCCATTATTCTCTACAATAGAGTAAAAAAAGAAAACATCAAATCAGTCATACAGAAGAGTCATACACTAGAGTTACAGACAGTTACATAGGAATGTTCTGTTCCACAAGTTCAATATACTACTGGCCAGTATTCCAATAGTTTCAAACCTGGGGTACATTTTCTTCTCAGAATTGGGGACCCAGTCGAATACTGGGGCCCCGCCACAGCTTTAAATGTTCCGGGCCAACATGGTCCCGGAACCAGGAACACCGCGTGGCACGCGCACCCCTGTCTGGTAGGCCATCTCGCCCGGGGGCCGTGATGTGTGGTCACCCTAAAGGTGGGTGCCACCTCAGGAAAAGAACCCCGCCTCAATGGCGTCTGCTCCAGAAGTACCCTCCCCCAGCATGCCCCGCGAGAGAAACTCCCTCCCGATTGGCTGCTGGCAAGAGGCACCCCAGCCTGGACTCCACTGTCGCCCCGGGGTGGTATGACACCCCAGCAACCACAGAATGGACCCGCAGCACAGCCCAGCTGAAACAGAGACCCTTTGTAAAATTGCAATCAGAATCAGAGTCAACTACACTCTGATTATCCCTTCACTTTTACAGTAATAGCACCGGTACTTGGAAGTACACAGGCGCTACATCTACAATATTTTTCTTGTCATTGTTAGTATCATACGTAACATCCCACTGAGGTAAGATACTGTTATACTGTAGGCCTATCACACACACACTAAATGAATATGTAAATGAATAAACATATTTGTTGCTCTATGCACAGTGTCCTGTCCTATACATTATATAATTCCATCATTGATTGTGAGGCCATGGTTGATGACATGGTCTATAATTGTGGCCCGAATTTCATCAGGGACAGCATGGTGTCTTCGTGCTCCTCGGCCTCTTCCCCCTACTCCACCACCACGTACCCTTACTCCTCCTCCTCGTCTTCTTCCTCGAGCAGACAGTTGCCATTGTTCATTTACCTGGCCAGGTGACTCCATGTTCAGAAATTGTACTGGTCCTGCATGGTCAAGCTCTATATATACATGTTTGGCAGCATTCACAATCATGGACAGCACCTGTCAGGTACAGTAACTAAACATACTGTTTGATTGGTCATCTGAGACCAACTCCAACTCCTCCTTCGTTAGTCAAGTTCTAGTTGCACCCGACTGTCAATTGCTGTAATCATTTTATCAAATGTTCCAAGAGATTCATATATGGTATTCATGGTATTATGTTCCTGAATAATTTTGACAATTGAACAGACTATTGTGCATGTGATGACTTAAACAATGAAATGACGCTGACCTGTTTTGGAGAGAACGACCATTAGACTGAAGAAATGACAATCAGTTTAGATCAACAAGATCTATTCAATTGGAAATTGTGCTAAATGTAGGCTACTTGTACTAAATCATTTGAAAGATGTACTAAGACATGGAGACATGTACTGAGACATTTGCAATTTGATGAAATGAATGAGAAATGCCATTCAGTTGTGAACAATTGCGAAGTGGTTAGGAGATTTGTCCATGTTGTTTTGAGAATGTCATTTCTGTTTCAAGAAATGAGCCAAAACAATGGAGAAAAACTGTAATACACACGACTCAAGGCGATCCGACTTCAGAAAAGGTTCCTGTACTACTTCAATCCGACTTGTAGGCGATTTGTACCCATTGATTTCAATGGAAGTCGCCTCAGAAGTCGGATCACTGTCTTATCTGAAGCTACTTTCCAGGAAGATAACATACATTTCTCAGGCAAATCTCTCCAAACCCCCTCCCTCCCCCTCCCTCTCCCAGAGCTGATTGTTGTTTTATTGGCCACTGGAATGTCTCCTGTCCTGGAGACGACTTCAAGTTGTGTTGTAAATCGCCCCAGATCGCCCTGTGGTTCATGTTCAAGTCGTGTCGGAGTCGCCTCTGAAAGTCGTGCTGGAAGTCGTGTCGCCCTAGTGTGAACCGGCTCTAAAAAGAAAATGTATACAGCATAATATATACGGAAATATAAATACACAAACGAAAAACAAGGAAAATGAAATTTAGCCTACAATGCTGTAAATAAAGCTGGAGTTTCACAACTACTGTAACATCTCTTCACTGGTCGCTGTCCTCACCCTCCCTCTCCTGGGCACCGTCCTCACCCTCCCTCTCCTGGGCACCGTCCTCACCCTCCCTCTCCTGTCCTCACCCTCCCTCTCCTGGCCACCATCCTCACCCTCCTGCCCAACCACACGCTGCTGTCTGTCTGGCCACAGATTTTCGTCAACATCACAGCGTATATCCTCCCTTTGCGATGCAACTAGGGAAGAAACGGCGTGCATGTCCCAACCATACCCTACACTGATCTCCTGTAATATCCTTATAGGCAGCGTCCATTGCATGGAGCAGGGACCTCTGATCTTGAGCCCGATGCTCATACACTCTCCACCTCCAAGCGGAGAAAAACTCCTCAATAGGATTGAGGTAAGGAGAGTAAGGTGGTAGGAACACCATATCCATCCTTGGATGAGCAGTGAACCAGGCCCTGATACAGTAATGGAAATTCACATTGTCCCATACAATTATATTTTGTGGTAGGTGAGGCCCTATGAGACCTCTCTCATTTTCAGGGATCAAATCCAAATGAAGGCAGTCCAAGAATATGAGGAGCTTCTGTGTATTGTATGGGCCAAGACTGGGGATGTGAGTGGCCACACCATTCTCAGAAATGGCAGCACACATAGTTATATTGCCCCCTCGCTGGCCTGGGACATCCACCGTGGCCCGGTGGCCAATAAAATTACGGCCACGTCTTTGGCCCTTGGCCAGGTTGAAGCCAGCCTCATCCACATACACAGGTATGTGAGAGGTCTCGTTTCCTTCCAGTGCCATTATTCTCTACAATAGAGTAAAAAAAGAAAACATCAAATCAGTCATACAGAAGAGTCATACACTAGAGTTACAGACAGCTACATAGGAATGTTCTATGTTCTACACAAGTTCAATATACTACTGGCCAGTATTCCAGTGGTTCCAAACCTGGGGTACATGTTCTTCTCAGAATTGGGGACCCAGTCGAATACTGGGGCCCCGCCACAGCTTTAAATGTTCCGGGCCAACATGGTCCCGGAACCAGGAACACCGGGTGGCACGCGCACCCCTGTCTGGTAGGCCATCTCGCCGGGGGGCCGTGATGTGTGGTCACCCTAAAGGTGGGTGCCACGTCAGGAAAAGAACCCCGCCTCAATGGCGTCTGCTCCAGAAGTACCCTCCCCCAGCATGCCCCGCGAGAGAAACTCCCTCCCGATTGGCTGCTGGCAAGAGGCACCCCAGCCTGGACTCCACTGTCGCCCCGGGGTGGTATGACACCCCAGCAACCACAGAATGGACGCGCAGCACAGCCCAGCTGAAACAGAGACCCTTTGTAAAATTGCAATCAGAATCAGAATCAACTACACTCTGATTATCCCTTAACTTTTACAGTAATAGCACCGGTACTTGGAAGTACACAGGCGCTACATCTACAATATTTTTCTTGTCATTGTTAGTATCATACGTAACATCCCACTGAGGTAAGATAGGCCTATCACACACACTAAATGAATATGTAAATGAATAAACATATTTGTTGCTCTATGCACAGTGTCCTGTCCTATACATTATATAATTCCATCATTGATTGTGAGGCCATGGTTGATGACATGGTCTATAATAGTGGCCACAAATTTCATCAGGGACAGCATGGTGTCTTCGTGCTCCTCGGCCTCTTCCCCCTATTCCACCACCACGTACCCTTACTCCTCCTCCTCTTCTTCTTCCTCGAGCAGACAGTTGCCATTGTTCATTTACTTGGCCAGGTGACACCATGATCAGAAATTGTACTGTTCCTGCATGGTCAAGCTCTATATATACATGTTTGGCAGCATTCACAATCATGGACAGCACTTGTCAGGTACAGTAACTAAACATACTGTTTGATTGGTCATCTGAGACCAACGCCAACTCCTCCTTCGTTAGTCAAGTTCTAGTTGCACCCGACTGTCAATTGCTGTAATAATTTTATCAAATGTTCCAAGAGATTCATATATGGTATTCATGGTATTATGTTCCTGAATAATTTTGACAATTAAACAGACTATTGTGCATGTGATGACTTTTTTTTTTTTTTTTTTTTCACGTCAGACATAACCACAGCAAGAGACCTGCTCATGATTTTATTCATAATTCCGTCTCTATTTCAGGTATAGCATCATTTGTGGTAGTTTATTTTTTTTTTTTTTTTTGCTTGATTCTATATTTGTTATTCTGCTATTTGCATATTGTTTGATTTTTTTTTTTTTTTAAGCATATCTTCTTTCAGCCCTTTAACAATTTAAACGGGCTAGAGCGTTCCTCATATATATGAGGTCCAACATGCTATCATTACGTGATAACGTGGCACATCACCCCATCCCAATCCCTTCCCTCCCCTCCCCCCCCCACTACCCTTCCCACCCCTCCCAGACCATCTCCCGACTCCACCTAGTATTTTTATTTCCTGTATTGCTGCATTCTTATTCCTCTCTCATATTTTCTGCGTATTTCCGAGATTTTTTAAAATCAATCCATGTTTCCCAGATATCCTTATTTCCTGCCTTGTTCTTTTCGCCACCGTATTTTACTTTCTCCCTCCTATAAGTACCCTCTACAGAGTCGATCCACTCCCATATTTGCGGGCTTACCGGGTTTCTCCATTTTAGGGGTATCAATCGTTTCGCAGAGTTCAACAAATGCGGAATTAGAGATCCCCTATAATCGTTCACTGGCGTTTCTCCCCCATGAAAGAGGACTATCCAAGGATTATTTTCCAATTCTTTTTTAGTTATCTCTTTTATCAAAGCCAAAACTTTTCCACAGAACGTTTTGATTTTTACGCAGTCCCACCACAGGTGGGCTATCGTTCCTCTTGCCTCACATCCTCTCCAACATTCCTCTGACTCCCCTACTCCAAATTTGGCCATTTTATCTGGGGTAGTGTACCATCCTGTCAGACACTTGTAGTTCATCTCGGCGGTTTTTACATCAACCGCCGAAGTATGAGTCAAATTAAGGATTCTCCCTATGGTCGTCTTCCCCCTTGGAACTCCTAGGTCTCTCTCCCATTTCTGTATGTAGTTTAGCGTATCTGACTCGTCTATTTTCTGCAAATATTTATATACTTTGGAGATATTTCCTTTTGAGCTTTCGGTACTGCACATCTGTTCCAGTGTAGTGTACTCCTCTCGTGACCTCAATGGGTGTGGGAGGCACTTAACGAATGACACCAACTGAAGGTATCTCCACTCGCTGAGTGCCTCCATTTCAATCCTAATTTCGTGAAGGGTCATAATTTTGCCCTCTAGTGTTATGTCTTTTAACTGTGTTCTATTTTTAATCCACTTACCACCTACCTCTTTAGTCCCAGGTGCAAAATATTCGTTTTCTTTCAAATCTATAAGGGGTGAGTTGAATTTCGTTTTTAATTGTTTGTGTAATCGATCCCATATCCTTAAAGCATTATGTGTAATTGCGTGTGTTGACGTGTGTAGGGTTCTACAATGTGGGGGGTTCCAGATTAATCTCCCTAACTGTGCCCTCGCTAAGGTGCATTCAATACTTATCCACCTTTTATCCTGTGACTCTTTAGCCCATTCTATGACCCGTGTGAGGACCGAAGCGTTATAGTATAATCTAATGTCAGGTACAGCCAGGCCGCCTTTTTTCTTGGTTCGTTTTAGAATTTGGGCAGAGACTCTGTGTTTTTTATTGTTCCATATGTATTTCATTAGAAGGGAGTTAATTATTTTAATATATGACGGGGGCAAATAAATTGGGACCATTTGGAATTTATACAGAATTTTGGGGATAAGTACCATTTTTACCACATTTATCCTCCCAAACCACGATATTGGTCTATTGTATATAGTTTTAATTTCTCTTTTAATTTCGTCGAGAAGGGGGATAAAGTTTATTCTATATATTTTTTTCAAAGTTTTTGCCATTTTTATACCCAAATACTTTATCTCTCTTTGCCAGGAGAAATTAAATTTCTTCCGCAAATATAGTTCTTCGTCTTTGTGGATATTAATATTCAAAATCTCCGTTTTTGTTGTGTTCATTTTAAAGTTTGAAACCTCGCCATATTGTTTTAAGGTATCTATTAACTTCGGGAGAGTGACTCTTGGGCTGCTTATGTAGAATAATAAATCATCTGCAAAGGCTGACAGTTTATGCTCGTCTTCGCCTACTTCTACCCCATAGATTTCTGGGTTTTGTCGGACCATTGCCAGGAGGGGTTCCAATGCTAGGACAAAGAGGAGGGGGGATAGGGGGCATCCTTGCCTAGTCCCATTTTTCATCTCAAAAGGAGCGGATAAGGATCCGTTAATTTTGATCCTTGCACACGGGTGGAAATATAGGGTTTTTATTCTCCTTATCATCCCTGGACCTATTCCTATGAATTCTAGGGTTTGTATCAGGAATCCCCAGTCTACCCTGTCGAAAGCTTTCTCAGCATCAACCGACAGGAATAGACCGGGGGTCCCACTTTCTTTGATCTGCTCAAGGAGAAGGAGCGCCCTCACACCATTATCTTTTCCCTCCCTCCCAGGTATAAAACCTACCTGGTCTGGGTGGATGATGGCTGTCATCGCTCCCTTCATTCTTTCCGCTAAAATTTTTGCATACAGTTTCGTATCTGCGTTCAGGAGTGAGATCGGTCGATAACCCGAGCAAGTCGTATTATCCTTTCCCTCTTTTTTGATCACTGTAATCGTTGCTGTTAAAGCCTCTCTACTCATTTCATAGTCAGTTCCAAGGCCATTAAAGTATTGGCAGAGTCTGGGGATTAAGATGGTACTGAACTTTTGTAGGTAGGCAGATGTAAAGCCATCTGGCCCGGGACTTTTCCCCTTAGGAGTGTTTTTTAAGGCCTCCCTTATTTCCTGTTCCATTATTGAACCTTCCATCTCTTCTACCTCCTCTTCTTCTAATTTTGGGAGATTGGCTAACTGTAGTATTTCCCTACTCTTATCCATTTTTTCGCGTGGGCACCTGATCTTTTGTTGGATATCGTAAAGTTCTTCATAGTAGCCCCGGAATACTTCTGCTATTTTATTTGTCGCATATACTAAGTCACCATTCCTGTCTCTGATTTTTTCTATACAATTCCTAGTTTTCTTTTTTCTTACCATTCTGGCCAAATTTTTACTAGGTTTGTTTCCCCAGACATATCTTTCTCTCTCTGTCCGGTCTATATATTTCTTAGTTTCTTGTTCCGCCAGAGCTCTATATTCATCCCTTCTTATACTCAACTTATGAAATATTTCCCTCTTTTGCCCCTGTGACTTATGTTCCTGTTCTAGCCGATATATCTCCTCCCTCAGTGTTTTTAATTTACTCGTTCTTATTTTGTTTTTCCTTGCCCCTTCTACAATAAAGATTCCCCTTATATACGCTTTATGGGCCTCCCAGAGGGATGCTCTTGAGATACCCTCCTTGTCGTTCTCCTGAAAATAACATTCCAACTCTTTCTGTATCCTCTCCGCTACCTCCTCGTCCCCCAACAGACTCTCATCCAATCTCCATTCTGGTGGTGTGTCTTTTTGTATAGAAGTTTTTATTTTTAAGGTTATAGGGGCGTGGTCTGATAACGTCATGATCTCACACCTTGCTTCTATCACACTCTCCAGAAGTCTGTGGTCGACGAGGGCATAGTCGATCCTCGAGTACGTCCCATGCACAGGTGAGAAAAACGTGTAGTCGCGGGCCCTCGGATTGAGGATCCGCCATACATCCACCATTTGATTTTGTGTCATTTGTTTTATCAGTATTTTTAGTTGCTCACGATTTGTCCCCTGTGCACAGGACGTACTATCGAGGCTTGGACTCATACAGAAATTGAAATCTCCCATCAAAACTACATGGCCCTCTTCAAATTCTTTTAGTTTTCTCATGATTTTACTAATATATTTAACCGAGTTTACATTGGGGGCGTATACATTAGCTAGGGTATAGATCTCTCCTCCCAGTTTTATTTTCAGGAACAGAAATCTCCCCTCCGGGTCTATTTGTCTATCCACCAATGTGAATCGGATTCTACGAGCGAATCCAATAGCAACCCCCCGGGATCGCGATGAGATTGTATCCCCATAATACCATATCGGGTATTCTGTTGAGTAGAGCTTTATATTGGATTCCAAGGTAATATGGGTCTCTTGAAGATAGGCAATATCTGTTTTATACTGTGTTAATTCACAGAGAATTTTGTGTCTTTTAATATGGGAATTTAGTCCCTTTACATTATATGAGAGAAACTTGACATCTGTCATATATCTTTTTTTTTTTTTTTAAGTGTTTGGAATATTTTCTTGTGAAGTCGGTCAGATGGTCTCTCTGCCCCCCCCCCACCCCCCCACTCTTCCCATTCCCTCCCCCTCCCTCCTCCATCCCATCTCCCCTCCCTCCCTCCTCCCCCCTGGCCTATTTTTGGCCTATGAGCCTTGGAAGGGCGATTTCTCATCTTCACCCTCAACTCCTCTAATTGTGGTGGTGCTCGGGCACTCCCTTGGCTCCCCCCCCTCCCCCCCCCCCCCCCCCCGGTCCATAATCCCGGGAATCCAGGCAATTCAGAACATCCCTAATCCACCCAAGCCGATAAGTCGGGGGGTGCTATCTGCATTTTAGAGCAAAAGTCATTCAGTTCTTCCGGAAATCTTAGTCGAGCCGTTTTACCTCCCTTAATGCCTATAAGGCATGCCGGGAAGCCCCATTGGTACTTTATATTTTGTGCCCGCATCAGCTCTAAGAGTGGTTTCAGATGCCTTCTCCTTGCCAGTGTTTCTTTAGATAGATCAGAGAATATTTGTAAGTCAGTCTCTCTATATCTCAGGGGGGGTTTCCCCCTAAGTCTTCCCCAAATTTCTGCTTTATCAGCAAAGTTCTTGAACCGAACAACAACATCTCTTGGCCCGTATCTATCTATCATCTGAGGATTTCCCACTCGATGCACTCTTTCGATTTTGAGGGGCTTCGTATCTGCTGGTCTGTCAAGTAAGGGGCAAAAAATTGTATTCATGACCTCCATTAGGTCTTCCTCCTTTTCCTCTACTATCGCTCTAACTCTAAGGTTCTGTCGCCTGTTGCGATTCTCCTGGTCCTCTATCCTGTAAGCCGCTACTCTCTGACTCTCGGTCAGGGCCTTAACCTGCCCTTTCAGGGCGTTTATTTCTTGATCCTGTTCCTCTAATCTCCTTTCTGTCTCTACTACTCTTTCTCTGAGTCCTCCGAGGTCCACTCTCACCTTATTGATCTCTGTCTTTATGACATTTTCCATCCTTAATAGCATAGCGTTCATTTCTGCCTTTGTAGGGGGCTGTGTGTCCTGTAAGTCTGGGGCCAACACTTCAGTGTTATTGTGGTCTTGCTCGCTTTCTATTGTAGTTTCACTTTTAGAGCTCTCCGCACTATTCGCTCCCTTTTTCGATTCATTCTTCTTCTTTTCAGTCTTTTTTGCGAGCCCCGGACTTTTAAGACTCCCCTCTTGGGTCATATATTGCTGTATAGAGCTATTCCCCGGGTTATTCTTAGAGGGTTTTATGGTGACACCTCTCGTTGACCTATTCATTTTATTGAAGGGTCTAATTCTCTTCCCCAGTTTGAATGAGGATTTTTTCAATCTACTCTTGATGATTTTTTCTCCTTTTTTTTTTTTTTTCCAACCTTGCCTTAGCTCCTCTTTATTTTCTCCTCTCCCTTTAAGAGGAGAAATGAGGGGCAGTGGGGGTACAGGCGACAAAGAAGAAGAAGTATATGGCCAGGGGCATCAGCGAGGAAAGAAAATACAGGGGAGGAGTCCCCCGTATAACGCACCGGGAGAAGGGGGGATCAGACGGGGAAGTAAGAAGTAAGAAGGCAAATGAAAAGGGCCCGGAGTAGGGGCACCTCCTCTCCGCCTCCCTATTGAATCCCACCTACTCCCCGTCCGCTACCTAGCTTAATTATTGCAATGGACGGACCAACTGTTTTTTTTTTTATCTTCTTATGTCTGAACTGTCTTCCATATGATTTAAAATTTTGAGCTGCGGTATTTTCTCTGGCTTGTCCTCCTAACCCATAGGGGGCTTTCTCCAGGTTAGATTCCCCAGGCCGCTAATAAGGATTTATATGTATATCTGTGGTTAGGGTTTTTTTGTAACTCCTTATCTATTTTGATTGGCTTCACCCGGTTAAACACTGTATATAGTTCTCAATGTTGTCTGGCGAGATGTTATAATCTTCTATAGGCACCTGGAGGTTAAGCTCTATTCAGCATCCCTTGACACGCTATTACCTTCAGCCTATGGTTACATTGCCGGACTAGTTATCCTGTGTGTCCGCGTTATTAGATCAATACAGTCCTTTTATATATAAGGGGAGTCCTGCTCCTTCATAGGTTAGTGTATTATATACAGACTTTTTATATGTATACCAAAAAAAAAAAAGTAGGACTCACCAGTATGCCTTCCCTGGTCTGACTGCCCCTCAAAATACTGGTTACCAGGTATGCTCACCTTACTGCCATAATACACAGAGGGGGATCAGGCAGGGAAGGAACACCAATGAAGAGGGGGTGAAAAAAGAAAGAAGAAAAAGCGAAAAGAAGCGCGTGTCAAAGTCCGCTCAGCATCCAATAGGATTTCTGCCACAAGTCTCTTTCCTATAGTGTAGGCAACTTATATCCCTTAATCTTTAGAGACACTTGTCAGCTTGGTGCTTATTTAAAAATCGCCCATAAACGTTCAGTCTCTTGCTTGGTGATCACGGAAGGCAATACCTTAGTAATAATGACAATAGTCCTACTATCTCATTGCATCAAGCCCATGGCTCAGTCCTTATCCCCGTATATACAGTTTTAGCTCATTGCATATAGAATAAAGCACTTATAACCGCTTAATCAAAAAAATTTTCCATTTGTCTCCTGGGCTGCGGCACCTGTAAAGAGTCCCAGCGCAGTAACACAATACCAGGGGGATCAGGGGGGGGGGGGCCCCAGGGAGGAGGAGGGGGGGGCGCGGGGTGGCACCCGACCCTGCTCGGCTCTACTGAGCGTCTCACCCAACCTCAGGACCTCCTTGGCGACCTGTTGCTGCCGCTGCCAGTGCTGCTGGGGCTCCGTTTTCCGTCCTGAGTCATCCCTGATCGTAGCACCGCGTCCTCCGCTCCACAGCTGCTCCCGGCGTGGTGCTGGCCAATCACGTGGCTTCTTCCAGGTCACCTGGTATCCCTCTGGGTCCCGACCGTACGGGGGGGTTCTTTCGTCGAGCCGTGCAGGGCGGGGGTGAGTCTCCGACTCGGTCGCCGGGGGTGTCAGCCTCTCACTCTGACATCCACCGGCCCGCTGCTGGATCCGTCGGCTCTCCACTCCCGCTCCCGTGACCACACGCCATAGAGCGCTCCGGCACCTCCCACCTACACCTCCCACCTACACGTGCGCGCACATCGCCGTCCCCACCGCATGTGATGACTTAAACAATGAAATGACGCTGACACGTTTTGGAGAGAACGACCATTAGACTGAAGAAATTACAATTAGTTTAGATCAACAAGATCTATTCAATTGGAAATTGTGCTAAATGTAGGCTACTTGTACTAAATCATTTGAGAAATGTACTGAGAAAGTGAGACATGTACTGAGACATTTGCAATTTGATGATATGAATGAGAAATGCCATTCAGTTGTGAACAATTGCGAAGTGGTTTGGAGATTTGTCCATATTGTTTTGAGAATGTCATTTCTGTTTCAAGAAATGAGCCAAAACAATGGAGAAAAACTGTAATAAGATGTTTCACCTCGGGGTCCTTCCTTAAGCCTTGCAAAGTGCCAAAAGAGAGAAAAAAACTCTGGAGGGGAAAGTAGAGGGGAGTTGTCATTCCAGTGTAGATTTAGCCTCGCTTTCCGGCCGAGGCACCAGCATTCAGAGCGGAGGAGGGTTTACCTTCTTCCTCCTCCTAGCCTAGTGGATTTAGGCTGGCTGGCTCCACCGACGTCCTCCTGTCCCCCATCTTCTGATCTCATCTTCTTCTCCAGCCCGCAGCATGGTGTTGAGAAGGCCCGGGAAGACAGACAATCAAGTGTCGGTGAACTAGACAGTCAAGTGTCTGTGAACTCAGTGTGCCAGTGAGTCAGTGCCAACTGTTGTGAAGTTAGGTAGGTAGGTCACAACTGAACTGACAATTGTATTTGAATTTAGACCTTTGTGACAGTGAGATTCTGGTAGAAACATCAAATGTAAAAAAACACATGTAATGATGCATAAACTAATGTACATTTAGGGCCGCTTTACATATATGCGATGTCCAATATCGCATGTGATTTGCACCACACTGCAGTGCAAATCACATGCGATGTCTGTGCAATGCAAATTCGGCCATACAGATTGTATGGCTGAATTCACATCGCATTGGGACCAAAGTCACACAGGACCCTTTTTTTGGTCCGCAGCAAAATCGGATTGCATGGGTGTTCACACCTATGTATCCGATTCCTGTCCAAACTGACAGATCGAACTGCGATATGCAAACTGATTTGGGGTGTAGTTAACTTTCTATTGACACCCCCACACATTTAACCCTTTGATCGCCCCTGGTGTTAACCCCTTCCCTGCCAGTGTCAGTATTACAGTAACAGTGCATATTTTTAGCACTGATAACTGTAGTAATGTCACTGGTCCCCCCAAAAGTGTCAAAAATGTCAGTTAGGTGGGGGGGGGGGTGCCGGGAGGGGCGCGGATACAGATTCTCGCCAAGGGCACTGGAGACCCTAGGTACGCCTCTGTGTCTCCCCCCAGTGCATTCTCAGCTGTGAGTCGGAGCGGCACTCGAGTGACAGTGACACCCGTCGGCACATCAGGGGGCCGGGACCCGCAACGACCCCCTTCTCTCTGGCACGGTGGCCGCGGCTCTGATGATCTGATCAGTCTGGGCTGTCTCACATAGCCGAGCAGAGTGAAGCCACCTCCCCTTCCTCCTTTATGTCTACACAGGGGGAGGGGACTCGACATGCAGTTTTGCGCTGATCTGAGGTACATTATGGGTCTGAGGGGGGGGGTCTGTATTGTAGGGGGGTTTCTGTATTTTAGGGGTGGTTTTGTATTGTAGTGGGGGTCGGAAATGTAGGGGGGGGGGTTCTGTATTGTAGGGGGGTCTGAAATTTAGGGGGGTCAGAATTGTAGGGGGTCTGTAATGTAGGGGGGGGGTCTGTAATGTAGCGGGGGTCTGTACTGTAGGGAGGGGGTCTGTACTGTAGAGGGGGGCTGTAATGTAGGGGGGGGGTCTGTAATGTAGGGAGGGGGTCTGCACTGTAGGGAGGGGGTCTGCACTGTAGGGAGGTCTGTGTAACATGCAGGGGGTCCAGAACTGTTAGGGGGGTGTCTGTGTAACAAACTGTGGAGTGCTGTGTAATGTAAAGGGGTCCAGAGGTGCGGTGCTATGTAATGTAAAGGGGTCCAGAGGTGCAAGGTGCTGTGTAATGTAAAGGGGACCAGAGGTGCAGGGTGCTGTGTAATGTAAAGGGGCCCAGAGGTGCAGGGTGCTGTGTAATGTAAAGGGGTCCAGAGGTGTAGGGTGCTGTGTATTGTAAAGGGGTCCAGAGGTGCAGAGTGCTGTGTAATGTAAAGGGGCCCAGAGGTGCAGGGTGCTGTGTAAAGTAAAAGGGTCCAGAGGTGCAGGGTGCTGTGTAATGTAAAAGGGCCCAGAGGTGCAGGGTGCTGTGTAATGTAAAAGGGTCCAGAGGGGCAGGGTGCTATGTAATGTAAAGGGGTCCAGGGTGCTGTGTAATGTAAAGGGGTCCAGAGGTGTAAGGTGCTGTGTAATGTAAAGGGGTCCAGAGGTGCAGGGTGCTGTGTAATGTAAAGGGGTCCAGAGGTACAAGGTGCTGGAACCCCACATCCCATCATTAACTGCCGCGAAGTGCCCCCCCCCCCCCCCCGGGGCTGCTCAGTCTAGAATTTTTGTCCCAGTCCGGGCCTGGTTGGTACCCAACTAGGAGGAGAACATGGAGGGCATGGCAACCAAACACACCCTGCCTACCCTATAAGTAGGTACCCAGCATCCTATTAATCACAGATCGCTTTCTTGATGGTCAATTGTCACCACTGTGCCATGCCATCAAACGCAGCCACTGTGCCATCAATTGTCACCACTGTGCCATGCCATCAAACGCAGCCACTGTGCCATCAATTATCACCACTGTGCCATGCCATCAAATGCAGTCACTATGCCATCAATTCGCACCACTGTGCCATGCCAACAAATGCAGTCACTGTGCCATGCCATCAAACACAGCCACTGTGCCATGCCATCAAACGCAGTCACTGTGCCATGACATCAAACACAGCCACTGTGCCATCAATTGTCACCACTGTGCCATGCCATCAAACGCAGCCACTGTGCCCCTCAATTGTCGCCACTGTGCCCTTTAATTGTTGCCACTTTGCCCATTGTTGCCATTGTGCATGTCACTGTGCCCTTTAATTGTTGCCACTGTGCCCATTGTCACCACTGTGCCCATTGATGCCACTGTGCATGTCATTGTGCCCTTTAATTTTTGCCACTGTGCCCATTGTTACCACTGTGCCCATTGTTGCCACTGTGCATGTCACTGTGCCCTTTAATTGTTGCCACTGTGCCCATTGTCACCACTGTGCCCATTGATGCCACTGTGCATGTCACTGTGCCCTTGAATTTTTGCCACTGTGCCCATTGTCACCACTGTGCCCATTGTCACCACTGTGCCCATTGTCACCACTGTGCCCATTGTTGCCACTGTGCCCTTTAATTGTTGCCACTGTGCCTATTGTCACCACTGTGCCCTTTGTTGTCACTGTGCCCTTTGTCGCCTCTGTGCCCATTGTCGCTGCTGTGCCCTGTAAAATGCACTTACCTTATTGCTTCCATGTCCCTCGATGTCTACTCCCGCCCTCGATGATGCTTCAGCCAATCAGGTTACCGATAACCAGAATAGGCGGTTCTGATTGGCTGAGACGGCCGTCTGTATTATCCAAGGAACGCATCCCCCGTGCGTTCTGAGGATAGACATCCGGGAGACGAGGGCTGTACTCGGAAAGCCTATCAGAGCCGCTGGCTCTGATAGGCACTTCCACTCAGCCAACCAGCTGCCGTTATTCAGGTAACCGGCCCCCTAAGGTCCGGCTATCTGAATAGACCAGCGGCAGCTAGCAACAATAACATACATTCATGCAATGCAATACATCAATGTATGTTATTTGCGAGAGGGGGTGGCGCTGCAGCGCCCTCTATAGACGGCCGCCATCACTGCAGTTAGTAAAAAGTAAAAACAACATTTTAAGCAAAATAAAAATGCTTAAAGGGCCCTTTTTTTTTTTTTGTGACTACAGGAGGAAGCGGCGCCCGGGCGCCCCCTATGGACGAGCCGCCACTGAGCCAAACATATGACCAGCTTTAGGTCTTATTCACATGGCTGTTGAGGCCTGTAGACCGTGAATGGGGGGTCTTTTTAAGCAACTTAAGTTGCCAGGTGCTCTGTGCAAGCAGCCCATGTAAGTGTATGGGGATGCAGAGGCTGCATGAACACAGCTGCTTGTCCTAATTTGACAGGCCTGTAGACGTGAGTAAGCTCATTTTAAAACATTAATCTCACAACTGCAGCCAAACAAACAATAGCCAAGGCATGGAAATCCTCAACCTTGATTGAAGCTGAAGTCATACATAGGATGATTTAAGGCCCCTATATATGCCAAAATGATGGCCAGAGAAGATAATAATATTGGAAAATTCCACAAGATCTGGAAACCCTTGGTCAAATATTACTTACCTCCTGACTTCGACCATTCCTTGTTGTTGCCTCAATAACACTTGTGTACGCCGCATACACATGATCAGACATTCCGACAACAAAACCGTTTTTTTTTTTTATGGAATGTTGGCTCAAACTTGTCTTGCATACACACGTCACACAAATGTTGTCGGAAATTCCGATCACCAAGAACGCTGTCACGTACAACACTACTACGATTCGGGAAAAATTAAGTTCAATGATTCCGAGCATGCTTCAAATTGATTCCAAGCATGCATAGGAATTTTGTGTGTCGGAATTGCATACAGATGATCGGAAATTTCTGACAAGAATTTTTGTTGTTGGAAAAGTTGAGAAACAGCTCTCAAACATTTGTTGTCAGAAATTCCGACAGCAAATGTCCGATGAAGCATACGCACAGTCGGATTTTCCGACAACAAGCTCACATCGAACATTTGTTGTCAGAAATTCCGACTGTGCATAACACTTTATTATCGACCATAGCATCTCCTGGACGTGGACCGCGCTACCACCACAAGAGATTATTTTCTATTAATGGCAGGCACTTTATCTGCTTACTGACCAGCGCATGACTATTTACGTCAACAGCATGGCACGGACAGGCACAAGGACATTTATACACGTCCCCTTTAAGAAGCCGGCATTGAAGCCCTTTAAGAAGCCGGGAGCTCCGTGACTCCGACCGCGGGTCCCATGGACTCGATGTCTGCTGGCATACCCGCGATCGTATCACGGTGAGGAAGAAGGGGGAAATGCTAATGTAAACAAGCATTTCCCCAGTCTTCCTAGTAACAGGACAGTGTACACAGCTTCCTGTAATCGGAAGCTGTGATCACTGTCGTGTCACATATGGCCCATCCCCCCTACAGTTAGAACACATCCCTAGGCACACTTAACCCCCTCAGTGCCACCTCGTGGTTAACCCCTTCACTGCCAGTGTAATTTTCACAGTAATCAGTGCATTTTTATAGCACTGATCACTGTAAAAATTACAATGGTCCCAAAAATGTGTCAAAAGTGTTTGATGTGTCCGCCATAAAGTCGCAGTCACGATAAAAATCGCAGATCGTCGCTATTAATAAAAATGCCATAATTCTATCCCTTATTCTGTAGACGCTATAACTTTTGCGTAAACCAATCAATATACGCGTATTACGATTTTTTTTACCAAAAATATGTAGAAGAATACGTATCGGCCTAAACTGAGGACATTTTTTTTTATATATATTTTGGGGATATTTATTATAGCAAAAAGTAAAAAATATTGTTTTTTTTTCAAAATTGTGACCCTATTTTTGTTTATATCAAATACCACCAAAAGAAAGCTCTATTTGTGGGAAAAAAAGGACGTAAATCTTGTTTGGGAGCCACGTCACACAACTGCGCAATTGTCAGTTAAAACGACGCAGTGCCGAATCGCAAAAATTGGTCTGGTCTTTGACCAGCAAAATGGTCTGGGGCTTAAGTGGTTAAGGTGACACTCATATCTCATCCAGTTCTGAGTTATCATAGTCCGCATCTTCCTCGTGTATGATTCTTTTTTCTTTCCACTTACTTCCCCTGTTTCCCATTCTACGACCCATACTTATGGGATTCTCTTCTTTCCTCACCCACAGTTACTCGATTTGAGAATGATACATATTATTTTTCTAATATTTTGATCCCTATCTCTTATCCCCTTGACCAAATACGAATGGCAATTAAAATTTGTAAAATAAGTATCTTGACCCCTTCATATTTCTTACAATATACAGTGTTTAGTTATATAGGCCCGGATTCACAAAGCACTTACGCTGACGTATCTCGAGATACGCCGCGTAAGTCTATCTATGCGCCATCGTATCTGTGCGACGTGCCCACAATCTGAGATACGCCTAAAAATAGGCTTCCTACGACCGACGTAACTTGGATACGCCGTATCGTAGGCGCATATTTACGCTGGGCGCATTTTCCGCTCCCATTGATTTTCTATGCACATATGCAAATGAGGGAGATACGCCGATTCACAAACGCAGTTGCGCCCGGCGCATAATATACGCGGTTTGCGTAAGTCGTACGTCCGGCGTAAAGTTATTCCCCATATAGGAGGCGCAACTCATGCAAAGGTATGGACCAGGGAACACAAGCCGTCATATCTTTTGTCGTTTACGTTGTACGTGAATATGACTAGGCGTAGGTTACGTTCACGTCGTAGGCAGTGATTCGACGTATCTTAGGCAGTTGTTTCGACGTGATTCTGAGCATGCACACTGGGATGCGGCCATGGGACGGCGAATGCGCCATTCATTTTAAGTACTTCTATGGCGCTTGGCCCATCATTTGCATGGGGTCACGCCTCATTAGCATGGCTCACGCCCACTTCCACCTACGCTGGCTTACGCCGAGGAAACCCAGCGTATCTTTAACAGCAAGTGGGAGCAAGTGCTTTGTGAATCCAGTGCTTGCCTCTGTGCGCTGCGCCGGCGTAGCGTAAAAGAGATACGCTATGGCGGCATAAATATGCACCGATGTATGTGAATCCGGGCCTCAGTGTTTAGGTGAGAACGTTCTATTTTACGAGCCCCCACCTATCCACAGTTTGAACCCATTAGGGGTGGATGGGTGGTCTGGAGGCACAATTCACTAGCTCCATTGACTATAGAGGGTCTCTTACTCCTGATTCCTAAACTACTTTGTTATAAGGATTGTTATTTGATCTTAATCTAGATGTTTATTCATTGATATATATACTTATGTATGTTATCACTGGTTATGAATGTCTCCCATGTATAAGCCTATATACTTTTCTGTCTTTCGTATGTAAACCTCAATAAAAATATTGAACAAGAAATTTCAATTCAGGGTACAGAAAGTTAGGCCCCGTACACACGACCGAGTTTCTCGGCAGAATTCAGCCAGAAACTCGGTCAGAGCTGGATTCTGCCGAGAAACTCGGTCGTGTGTACACTTTTCAGCGAGGAAGCCGACGAGGAACTCGTCGGGCCAGTGGCGTAACCAGAGTAATGGGCGCCCGGGGCGGAAATCTTTTTTCGCCCCCCCCCTTTATATAAACATCCAC
Organism: Rana temporaria; assembly: GCF_905171775.1. Lineage (NCBI taxonomy): Eukaryota > Metazoa > Chordata > Amphibia > Anura > Ranidae > Rana > Rana temporaria. Next base: position 297,628,561 of record NC_053491.1, read on the forward strand.
GTTTATATGTGCGTAAACGTGGGGGACTTAAACATTTTGGAGATTTTTTTAAAACTTTTTATATAGTTACAAATTTTTGCCCTCTTTTTATGTTTTTTTACACTTGATGTCATTGCTATTACATAGGGGGATACAAATCCCCCTATATAATAGCACAGGTACACTGACAGGTCCTCTTTATGGAGACATTAGGGGTCTCTAGGACCCCTAATGTCACCTGGGGACCCCAAAAGAAGCTGATGAAGCACAGATCTGCTTCTTCTCTCTGGCTATAGCAGCCAGATGACTGACAGGTGAATGCAGATGTAATACACATCACTTCTGCATTCACAGCCTGGAGGGAGATCAGCAAGGAGGAAGATGCTGGTCTCCCTCCCATCTTACCTCCTGACACCCTCCCGAGCCGGTCCCGGGCCGCAGATGGGGCAGCGGATCCCGGGATTAAAGGTGAGGGGTCAGGAGGGGGGGGTGGCGGCAGTACTGGAGGGGGGTAGGGGGTCACGCAGCCAGCACATATACACAATTGGCAGGCTATAGAGCCGCCGATCGTGTATATGTGAAAGTTTAACCGGTAATGGCACTGACCCCTGACCCCTACACTGACTCCTACACTAACCTGACCCCTACACTGACCCGACACCTACACACTGACCCGACACCTACACTGACCCGACACCTACACTGACACCTACACTGACCCGACACCTACACTGACACCTACCCCTACACTGACACCTACCCCTACACTGACACCTACACTGACACCTACACTGACCCCTAACACTGACCCCTACACTGACCCCTAACACTGACTCCTACACTGACACCTACACTGACCCCTAACACTGACACCTACACTGACACCTAACACTGACTCCTACACTGACCCCTAACACTGACCCCTAACACTGACACCTACACTGACACCTACACTGACCCCTACACTGACCCCTAACACTGACCCCTACACTGACCCCTACACTGACTCCTACACTGACCTGACCCCTACACTGACCTGACACCTACACTGACCCCTAACACTGACCCCTAACACTGACACCTACACTGACCCCTACACTGACACCTACACTGACCCCTACACTGACCCCTAACACTGACTCCTACACTAACCTGACCCCTACACAAACCTGACCCCTACACTGACCCGACACCTACACACTGACCCGACACCTACACACTGACCCGACACCTACACTCCTACACTGACACCTACCCCTACACTGACACCTACCCCTACACAGACACCTACCCCTACACTGACACCTACACTGACCCCCTACACTGACACCTACACTGACACCTACACTGACCCCTACACTGACCCCTAACACTGACCCCTACACTGACTCCTACACTGACCTGACCCCTACACTGACCCGACACCTACACTGACCCCTAACACTGACCCCTAACACTGACACCTACACTGACCCCTACACTGACCCCTAACACTGACTCCTACACTAACCTGACCCCTACACTGACCTGACCCCTACACTGACCCGACACCTACACACTGACCCGACACCTACACACTGACCCGACACCTACACTGACACCTACACTGACACCTACACTGACACCTACCCCTACACTGACACCTACACTGACCTGACCTGACACTTACACTAACACCTACATTGACCCCTGCACTGACACTGACACCTGCACTGACACCTGCACTGACCTGACCCCTGCACTGACACATACACTGACCTGACACATACACCTACACTGACACTTTCACTGACCCCTGCACTGACCTGACCTGACACATACACCGACACCTACACTGACACCTGCACTGACCTGACCCCTGCACTGACCTGACACTTACACCTGCACTGACCCCTGCACCGACACCGACCCGACACCTACACTGACACTTACACCGACACTTACACTGACCCCTGCACCGACACCTACACTGACCTGACACCTACACTGACACCGACACTGACACTTACACCGACACTTACACCAACACTTACACCGACACTTACACTGACCCCTGCACCGACACCTACACTGACCTGACACCTACACTGACACCGACACCGACACTTACACCGACACTTACCCCTGCACCGACACCTACACTGACCTGACACCTACACTGACACCGACACTGACACTTACAGCGACACTTACACCGACACTTACACTGACTTCCTGCAATACTCGCACCCCCCTCCCCCCAGCTTGGTGAAAATCGATCCTCAGAGTCCTCCTTACCTTTGTCTGACTCTGCTCTTCTCCAGAGACTCCTCCAGGACTCTCCTCAGGACGGACAGGACCCCAGAACTGCTTCGGAGTCCCGACTCTCTTCCCCGCCGGCCGCCAGCGCCATCCACACCCAGCATGCCCGCTCCATGCTGCAACTCCCTCCACACAGCGCCGTACCGCAGGGGAAGACGGCGGCTTACACTTGCAGTGCCTGACGTCTCCCGCCGGCCGCCGCCATGTTCAGACTTTCCCGGCGCTCTGTGATTGGGCGTATGGCGGTCATGTGCGGAGGCGGGACTTCCAGCCCCACTCCTCACATGTGCATGTGCCTCCACTGTGGGGACGCTCATTGTTTAGTGTTAGGACCACAGATATTACAGGGTGCCTTGGCGCGGCTCTGTGGCTCACGCATGCGTTTGCAAATGCGTGCGGACTGAACCCCTGTTTTTAACACATACTGTAGACAGGTTAATTGGTTTTCTGCAAGCTGGTCGGTAAGTAGGCTTGGTTTTTCCCTGGGCATTCCCCAGGTTTTTGTTGTTATCTGCTTTAGCCTTCCAATGCTACTTACTGTTATGGCCAGCTATAGACGGGGGCAGTGGACATGTTTATGCTTCACCTGTGGTGTTTATATTGGTCCATCAGTGCACCAACACCTTTGCAGCCATTGTGCTATATGCTGGGTGCTTGGTGTGCTCTTGTACCTTTAAAGGAGGGGTGGCTTCCCTTCAGTTCACCTGCCCCTGTCTATCCATTAAAATGCATGTGCCTCCACTGTGGGGACGCTCATTGTTTAGTGTTAGGACCACAGATATTACAGGGTGCCTTGGCGCGGCTCTGTGGCTCACGCATGCGTTTGCAAATGCGTGCGGACTGAACCCGTTTTTAACACATACTGTAGACAGGTTAATTGGTTTTCTGCAAGCTGGTCGGTAAGTAGGCTTGGTTTTTCCCTGGGCATTCCCCAGGTTTTTGTTGTCCACTCCTCACATGACCCCCATATGCCCAATCACAGGGTGCTGGAGGACATTAAACATGGTGGCCGCTGGCCGGTCCGGAGTCCGGACATCCGTGTCGGTGACACAGGATTTAAAATTAGGTGGAGGCACAGAAAGTCGCCCCCCTAAATTTCGCGCCCAGGGCCCCAGCACCCCCTGCCCCCCCCCCCCCTTGCTACACCAGTGCGTCGGGCCAAAAAGAGAACATGTTCTCTATTTCCTCGTTGTTCAATGAGGAAAGTCGGCTCGCCGAGATCTCGGCGGCTTCCACACTGAACTTGATGAGGAACTCGATGTGTTTGGCACGTCGAGTTCCTCGGACGTGTGTACGGGGCCTCACAAGGACACAAGATGTTTGAAAGGACCAACAGGTATTTTGTTCTGTATTTGTACAAAATGTGCTTAGATAAAAAAAAAAAGACAACTAACAAAGATAGCAGAGTTCAATGTTTGATTAAATAATTGTTGCAAAGCTGAAGGTTTTGGTTATGTTAGTCATAATGCTATTAGATGGTCTGACATTGAGTTGTACAAAAAAGAGATGGTCTGCATCCCTCACACAAGGGCAAGAGTTTTTTTGGACATGCATTTAAACGGAGAAATAGGGGCAGAGTTGTAATTGATGAGGAGCATTTCTGTTCCCAGCAGGTTGAAACAACTGTGAGGGTTTGTGTTGCTAGAGACTGAGCTAATGGGTTGGTCACTTCAGGTAAAGCTTCTGGTGGTAAAAAAAAAAAAGTAGATAGCAGTGTTTGTCATGGTATGTGCACTAATTCTCATAGTTTAGGCAATAAGCTTTGCGAGCCGACAGCTCTTATGTCTAGGGACAACTTGACCTTGTTGCAATTACAGAGACATGGTTCACAGATTCAAGTTAATGAGAAATAACAATACCAGGGGTATACAGAAACTACAGAGTAGAAAAGAGGGGAGGTGGAGTTGCCATATATGTAAAAAATAGCATAACGCTAATATTAATTAAACAAACAAATGAAACACTTGAAACCCTCTGGGTCTGCCTTGCAACCAGAGAGGGATCTTCCTTTAGAATTGGTGTAGTATACAGACCCCCAGGACAGGCTGAAGAGTATGATAATTTGTTGACTGGTGAGATAACTAATAATGGCAATGAAGGGTTTTGATTATGGGTGACTTCAACCTACCTGACATTAACTAAAATTCTCAAACTGCTATTACAAGCAGGAGTAAAGTTGTAATAGAAGCACTGAAGGGATTCTCTAAATCAGTTAGTAAAAAGTCCAACCTAAGGTGATCATATTCAAGAACTGACAAATCGACTGTCTGATGTTGAGGTGGGAGAACATTTGGGTTCTAGTGATCACCAATTTATTTGGTTTGATAATAAATCAAGAACTGAAAAAACTTGTACAAAAACAATATATATTTCATCAGGGCTTTTTTTCAGGGGGAACTTGGGGGAACTCAGTTCCACCACCTCTGGCTCAGACCCTTTGGTGCCTGCTCACCACAATCACTGGTAAACACAGAAATCTGATTTCTGTGTTTACAGGTGACAGCTTTGTAACCCCCTGAACTCTGCACTATGTATGTTATGCAATTCTGGTATTTAATGCCCCTTTAAGACCCTTCTACTGTTTGTGAAATCTGAACAGGTCGTGGTTGAGTTCCTGCACCTTTTTTCTGAGGAAAAAAAGCTCTGTATTTCAGATATATATATGAAAGTAAACATTTTGCTGAAATGGGGACATTTACAAAAAATTATTGAAAGGTTGGAGTGAAAAGACAGGAGTAAGTAATCAGTGGGCACTGTCAAAGCGTTTGTTTGCCCAACATTTCATATTCCTGATACGTGCGTACTTTACCATGGACTTGTTTGAGAAATATCCTGTTATCTTTGTATTGCTTCCTTTGGGTGAAATCCCTGGCAGTCCTGCTAGTCCCCTGGCTTTCCAATTACAAACTGACCATGCTAACTGGTAGAACACACCATGGTCAGTTCTCTAGCTATGCTCAATGTGCTCTCCTGCTATGATCAGACATGTCCTAGCACACCTCTCCTGCACAGCCATTCACTGGGAAACTCAGTGTGCTGCTGCTGCTGCTGCTGCTTCTCCTCCTCCCCCCAGCTCTTATACAGCTGAGAACCGAAGGAATGTGATCACTTATAAAAAAAGGAAAAAAAAAACGTATTTTTTTAATCTATTCAAAAATGTTTTGCTTTTCATTTCTGAGGCCCGGCTCACACTGGTGCGACATGAAAATTGTGCGACTGTCGATCTGCTTTGACCTGTGACTTCAGTCCGACATCGATCCGATTTTGAGATGAGTGCAACTTGTCCTTGACCAAACAAAATAACACCGGTCCGGTTGTGACATAAATTCCTTTTTCTGCTGCTATAATCCCTCCTACTTTCCTGTATGTTGGTCAGCCATTATGTCCTCTCTGGCATATGCAGCGTCAGCCTTCATCACATCAGGTGTGTCAGTGTTGATGGAAGCACAACAGGAGGAAGAGAGGAGTAGGAAGAAGAGGTATCAATATTGGGTCCATCCCGTCATCGCAAACAGAGAACAACGAGGACAGTTCTGGGTTATCTATGAGGACGTCTGTGTACAAAATGTATAAAAAAATAAATAGAACGGTGTGGGTTCCCCCCTATACCATAGCCTTTATCCGAGCATGCAGTCCAGCAGGTCAAGAAGGGGGGGGGGGGAGTGAGTGCTGGGGACATGGTTTTTACATTATTTTATAACAGACTTGTCAAAAAAAACTCTTGTACTGCCTTTATTCACGTTTTTTGGGTGAATGGGTAGGGGTACAATGCATACTCATTCACATGGGGGGGCCCCCCTTGTTCAAGATTCCAATAAGCCCCCTGCCTGCAGACCCCCCCAACCACTGCCCAGGGTTGTGGGAAAGAGGCCCTTGTCTTCATCAACATGGGGTAAAGGTGCTTTGGGGTGTTGAGGGCATGTGGCCTCGTATGGTTCAGGAGGGGGGGGACTTACTCCCCCTCCCTTTCCTGACCTGCCAGGCTGCATGCTCGGATAAAGGGTCTGGTATGGATTTGGGGGAGACCGCATGCCATTTTTATTTATTTATTTTTGTTACATTTGGAGTGGGGTTTACCCTCAATATCCATACCAGACCAAAGAGCCTTGTATGGATTCTGGGGGAACCCCATACCATGTTTTTATTCAATAAACTTTGCATTGCAACACACACAGTTTGAAAAATTGTAAGAAAAACTTACATTTATCATCACTTACCCTGACAAAGAATGCCAGTCCTCTTGATAAATGTCACATATTTTGACCTAGGCCATCTGCTTCTTGGACTGGTCTTTATAGTTGGCATCCCTAGTATCATATAGCACTGGACGTGCCCACAGAAGCCAAATCAGCTCCTCATTATAAAGCCTAGATCAACTACTCTTGTTCCTTCTGGGTGCATTTCTCACAGGTAACTGTAGATAGTTTTCTCCTCCTCAGCACAACACACAACAGGATGGGCTACAGGAGCAAGGGGTCTTCTGGGAAATGTGACTATGTTGCATGTCACATGTCGAATAGTTAAGATGGTGATCTGACTTGGATGCAAATTCCATTATATTCTTTGGACTGAAATTGCACCCATGTGTAGGAACCTTTACACAAGTCAGATCAGTTAAGATGGCTCTCATAGGGAAACATTTATTTTGAAATAACACACGACCTCATAGTCAGATTGCATGTCACACCAGTGTGAAGCAGGCCTTAAAATGAATCAGTTATTTTACAAAGCAATCATTTACAATCACTTTAAGGCCCAGATTCTCGTAGAATGGCGTAAATGTCGGCGGGCGTAACGTATCTCACTTACGTTACGCCGCCGCAAGTTTTACAGTCAAGTGCTTTATTCACAAAGCACTTGCATGTAAAGTTGCGGCGGCGTAGCATAAATCACCCGGCGCAAGCCCGCCTAATTCAAATTAGGCGGGTAGGGGGCGTGTAACATTTAAATTAAGCTTGTTCCCATGCCGAACGTACTGCGCATGCGCCGTCCGAAAAATATCCCAGGGTGCATTGCTCCAAATGACGTCGCAAGGACGTCATTGGTTTCGACGTGAACGTAAATGGCGTCCAGCCCCATTCACGGACGACTTACGCAAACAACGTAAATTTATAAATTTTGACGCGGGAACGACGGCCATACTTAACATTGGTTGCCCCTCATATAGCAGGGGCAACTTTACGCTGGAAAAACCTAACGTAAACGTTGTAACTTCACTGCGTCGGCCGCACGTACGTTTGGGAATTCGCGTATCTAGCTAATTTGCATACTCGACGGGGAAAACAACGGAGGCGACACCTAGCGGACAAAAAATAAATTGCATTTAAGATCCGACAGCGTAAGAGCCTTACGCCTGTCGGATCTAATGGATATCTATGCGTAACTGATTCTAAGAATCAGTCGCATAGATACGACAGCCCAAATTAGTACTTACGACGGCGTACATGGCGCTGCATCGTCGTAAGCCTTTTGAGAATCTGGGCCTAAGTTTTTAATTGTACTTTTTTTTATCAGATACTTTTTTATTGAAAAATTTGCAAAACATACATATAAAAAGACACATACAAACATTTTTCTCCCCTTTTCCCCCCACCCCCTTTAAGCCCTTCCCACTGTGTTACAAGACTTATTTCAATTATCATCAGGGAAACGAAAAAGAAACCATACACCATATTTATATTCATCTACACTACCTAAATTCAGTTTGTCCAGGGGCATTACTGTTATGTTGTAAATGTTATCTCCTTAGGGGCCCAACACTGTACTCCCTATCTCTCTTAATATGCTACTTAGAGACATTAGTAGCTATCCCTTTCTCTTTTACCTATTCAGTCTTAATTCCAGTCTTAATTCCATATCGCCATCTAACAAGGTAAAGTAACTGCTGCGGCTCTATCTCCATAGATCCTGCTTTGCACAAGCCGTATGATGCCAGGCCTTGGGTACCCAACCAGGGATCCCATATGTTCTCAAATTTCCCCGGACTACCCCGATGCTTATACGTAAGTTGTTCCCTAACAAGAGAATCATTTACCGCTGTGATCCATTCTATATGTGTGGGGGCTGCTACAGACAACCATTTTCTAGCAATTTCCTTGCCAGAAATAAAACCCTTATAATAGCGGTAGAGGTGTGTAACCCATACCGCTCTTCATGTAACCACCCCAACAGACAGATTTTTGGATCAGTAGGTAGTTGAAGGTTCCATATGCTGTTTATAGTAGCCACTACTGCTGCCCAATAGCGCTGCAGCTTTGGGCACCTCCACAGCATATGAACAAGTGTCCCATTATCCACTAAACAGCGGGGGCAGAGCGGGTCGTCTCTTCTATGCCATTTATGCAGCTTTTCCGGTGTACGATATGTACGATGAATAATAAAAAGCTGTGTAAGCTTCTGAGTTGATGACAATGGTACTTTGAGAACATTACCCAATATTACTTTCCACTCCTCATCAGAGAGTTGTCCTATCTCGTCTCCCCAGCCAGCTCTACATCTCAAGGTCATTGCCCCAGAGACATGGTCAAGTAGAGAGCCATACAAGGACGAGATTTGTCCTTTCCTAGAGGACGCCATAGTTAGTTTCATAAGTACTACCGGTTTAGTGGGCTCCCATATGGAAATTTTGGCCTGCGCCAAGATAGCATGTCGCAATTGTAAATATTGAAAGAAGGACGTGTTTGGCAAATCAAATTCCGCACGCAGGGATTGAAAGTCTCTAAATATGCCTTCACAATATAGTTGTGAGATATATCTTATCCCCCGTCTTTCCCAATTGGAATTTTTTTTTAGCTTATTAAGTTCTAAGTAGTTACTATTCTTCCATATACGTGACCATTTAGTATATCCATTGTACTGCAAATGCTGTTTAATTTTGTTCCATACTTTATCTATAAGTATAAAAGTGGGGCACTGGTTCCTACCACCCAGTTCCCCCGCCTCTATACATTCCACCAGGTTATTCCCCATTACCTGGGTACTCACTATGTTTCTGATGGGGTCTAAGTACTCTGGATATAACCATCCTGTCAAATGTTGCAGCTGTGCCGCCAAAAAATAAAAGAATGGGTTCGGTACTGCTAGCCCTCCCAAGTCCTTCGTCTTCTGTAAAGTTTCCAGTTTAATTCTTGGGACTTGTTTCCTCCATATTAGTGCCCGATATATGGTGTTACATCTTTTAAATACATGCATAGGGATCCAGATGGGAGCATTATGGAGCACATAAAGTAATTGGGGGTTCCAGATCATCTTAATCAAGTTACAGCGCCCCACCACAGACAGCGGCAACTTGATCCAGCTAGTTGTTTTTTCTTGAATTTTTTTTAGGATCGGTTCCACATTCAACTTAATATATTGTTCTAAATTAGGATGGACCATGATACCTAAATATTTGAATTTGTCCACCACTTTGATCTGGTCCGCACTCTGCGGTAATGGTCCTGGAAGTGGGTCCAATGGGAGGAGAGTAGATTTATTCCAATTAGTTGTAAACCCAGAGAATGTTCCAAAGGTATGAACCAATTCCATAAGATGTACCAGGGACGCAGATGTATCCCCCAAAAACAACAGCGCATCGTCTGCATATAGTGCCAGTTTATCTTCTAGTACTCCCTGCCTAAAACCCTGTATATCTGGATTCCCCCTTATAGCAGCCGCCAGAGGCTCTATGGCCAGGGCAAAGAGAAGGGGAGAAAGGGGACAACCCTGTCTCGTTCCCCTGTATAAATCAAATGAGGATGAGAGGGTGTTATTTATCCGCATGCACGCCTTTGGTGTTTTATACAGTAGTTTAATCCAAGAAATTATTCCCTCGCCCAAGTTAAACTTCTCCAATACTTTCCACAGGTATTCCCATTCCACGCTGTCGAAGGCCTTAGCGGCATCTAATGAGAGTATAGCTCTATTACCCTGATTATCAGTAGGGATCTGCATATTTAAAAAAAGTCGTCTCAGGGGGCGTGGCCAACTGCTGAGCTGTATGGACGCCTGAACTCACGGCTCCCGCACTAACCGGAGGACAGCTACAACTACCGCGCTAATCCACGGCACCAAAATGCATCACCCTGCTCCTCAGGCACTGGGGACACAAACCGGGTCTTCCCGCAAATGAAAGGACGACCGCCAACCGCGGAAACTGACGGATTTCTTTTCACTGCCTCATGACACTCGAGGCCAAGATGGCGCCCGCGACCGCTCACCCCGCGGTGAGAGAGCATACACTGACCTCCCGGATGATGAGGAATCTGTCCACCCACGCTCATCTCCTCCTGTCGTGTCCCCGCCGCCCAGACCGGCCTCCACATCTAGTAGTCCCGTGAAGACACGGATGCGGCTGGACTCTGGCTCCCGGGCCTCTGAGGTAAGGCCTACATCAGACAGCCTCCCCACACTGTCACCAGTAGCATCCCCCATCGCTGCCTTCCCCACCAATAATCAGCCAGTCATCGATACAACGCTGAAAGACATGCTGATCTCTCTGCACAGTTCCTTACATAATGACATTTCTTCCATGTTCTCAGCGTTTAAAACTGAGATGGTGCATATGGGACATAGAGTGGGACACCTTGAACAACAAATGGGCGCCATGACAGTCACGGTCAATGACCTGGTGGATGCGCATGATCACGCCAGGGATGAACATCAGTGGGTGCAAGCCAAAATGGCGGATCTCGAAGACAGATCCAGGCGCAACAACGTGAAAATTTGTGGCATGCCCGAAACGATCGTTCCGGCCGATCTCAATGCTTATGCCAGACAAATGATTGCTTCTCTCCTCCCTGATCTCCCGGCTGTTGAGACAATCATCGATCGTATCCATCGCCTACCCAAACCATCGCACCTACCGCCTGAAATCCCTCGCGACACTCTCATGAGAATACATTTCTATCACACCAAAGATATGCTCATGTCCAAATCCAGGCGTCTTGGTGAACTACCTATGCCATACGCTAAGCTGCAACTCTTTGCTGACATCTCCCAGTACACCCGGCAGCAAAGAAGACAGCTCCAGACGATTACCAAACCACTGAATAACCACAAAATCCAATATCAATGGGGGTTCCCGACCAAACTTCTGATCACTAAGAATGGGGTGAAACATAGCGTCCATACGGTGGACAAAGGCATTCAGCTCCTCAAGAAGTGGCATTTGATTCCCGGCGATGCTACACCGCTTCAAATGTCGATCCCCAGTACACCACACTCCAACTTCAAGGGTCCTCACCCCAGTGTCGACATGTGAACCCGTGGTTAGTATACTCCTCACTACCAGTCCTACAATGCACTCCGGTTTAGTGCCTGCTCGTTGCAGTGAATCCACAAACTTTTACCCCCCAAATACTCAGTAGTCTTTCTGGTATACTACTGACACTGGTGTATTCGTACGCCCATCAACGTTGCTGATCTACATACGTGGATACTGACTTTCTATTTACCTGTATTTCTTTTTGTTTCCTCCTTGCCTCCCTCCCGGCACCCAGAGAGCACCGGAACTCTGAGAGCATCTACCTCCTGATCCGCTGATCTACCTTTCACCGCGAACTGTAAGTACCTCTTTACCTACACATAACAAGTTCACCTATCAAAAATGCCAAAGTTCCTGACACTGAACGTCAAGGGCCTAAACCACCCGGTTAAAAGGGCATCTATGTGGAAAACGGCTCAGTCATCCCTCTGCGATGTCCTCTGTGTGCAAGAACTCACGATCTCTATGACGCCTGGAGGTGTCTTCACTCTACAGAAAGGGACTACTCCTACTTTTCTCCTCGCCACAACTCCTATACAAGGATCGACTATTTCCTGGTGGACAAATGGTCCCTTTCCAGAGTCTCTGCATCTGACATTTCCACCATTACGTGGTCCGACCACGCACCTGTCACTATGTCTCTCAATGACTCCCCTTCCCTTTCACGGGCACGGATTTGGAGAGCCAACCCCTCCCTCACCCACTCCCCTACTCACTCTGAATACATCAAGGAACGCTTAACTGAATTTTTCTCCCTCAATGCAGGATCAGTGGCCGACAACTCTGTATTATGGAATGCCCATAAGGCGTTCGTTCGAGGGATTTTTATCCAATTGGGGGCTAGGGAGAGGAGGATGAAGACGCAGCGCCTAGACACCCTTACTTCCAATATAAAGGCCCTGGAAACCAAAAATCAATCTAATCCGAACCTTGCGACCAAACACAAACTAAACCTGCTTAGGCAAGAACTGAGGGCCCATTTATTGGACTCCTTTGAGGGGGCCCACACACATTTTAGAGCCAAACATTATTCCACGGGCAACAAAGCGGGCAAAGCTATGGCCAATAGAATTAAAGGTCATCACGCCAAAACTAAGATAACCCACCTATTTCACCCGTCCTCAAACCAAAAATTCATCAACCCTTCGGCCATTGCCGATGCCTTTAGCCACTACTACCATAAGTTGTATAACTTGAAAGATGACCAGTCTGTACCCCAACCTTCCCCTCATGACATCTTTTCTCCGAGAAATCAATCTCCCTACACTGTCTGAGGGACAATTGGAGACGCTGAATGCCCCCTTCACCCACCTGGAAATCTTGCACAAGATCTCAGCATTGCCTTCCAACAAATCCCCAGGCCCAGACAGCCTAACTAGCGAGTACTACAAAAAATTTGGTCCGATCCTATCGCCATTCCTTGCTAATGTCTGTAATGACGCTGCTTCCTCCTCCTCTCTCCCCCTGAGATGTTATCTGCTTTAATTGTTACACTGCCGAAGCCAGGCAAGGAACCCACCTGTGCCCAAAACTTCCGACCCATTTCTCTCCTTAACCTGGACGCTAAGATATATGCCAAACTCATAGCCAACCATTTGATTGACTTAATGCCACTACTCATACACAGAGACCAGTCTGGTTTCACCAAAGGCAGACAAACCTTTGACGCAACCCGTAGGATTATCAACATCATCCATACTGCCGAGTCGACTCGAACGCCTTCTCTGCTCCTATCACTGGACGCGGAGAAGGCGTTCGACCGGGTCCACTGGGGCTACATGCATGCCACCCTCCAAAAATTTGGATTTAAGGGACACATTTTGTCTGCCATCATGGCACTTTATTCTTCCCCCTCAGCCCAGGTATACACCTCGGAAATTCTCTCAGGACCTTTCTCAATCACCAATGGCACCCGTCAAGGCTGCCCCCTGTCTCCCCTAATCTTTAACCTTATTATGGAACCTCTGGCAGAACATGTACGAAACCACACCAAAATCACGGGATTCAAAATTGCCACCCTAGAACATAAAATTAACTTATTTGCAGACGACATGATCATTATGCTAACAGACCCCCTGTCCTCCCTGGCTTCGGTACAAGAGTTATTACAACGATTTAGTAATGTATCTTACTATAAGGTGAATGAACATAAATCCTACATTTTGGACATAGGCTTAGACGCAATCACCAGCAATTTACTTAGAAACAAATTCCCATACCCTTGGGCAGATTTGGGAATACCATACCTGGGTATCACCCTGACCAAATCCACAAAAGGCCTGTTTCCCCATAACTACGCTGAGATAAAACGGATGCTTATACGCGAAACAACAAAAATCTTCAAACATGAATTTTCCTGGGCAGGAAGGCTTGCGGCCTTTAAGATGATGGTCTTGCCCAGACTACTATACATCTTCAGAACTCTTCCTATCCCTATTCCACATTCTTACCTCAAATTCTTGCAATCCATCCTGGGACGTTTTGTATGGCAAGGCAAAAGACCCAGATGTAGCCAGGCTAAGACTGTAAAACATAGAACTGTTGGGGCCATGGGTTTCATTGATATTAGGGACTACTATGTTGCCACGATTCTATCACAGCTAAAGGAATGGATGTCCCCAGCTCCCAACACGCTTTGGGGTAATATTGAGACCACCATGGTTCCGGGTTCGAATCTATCCCAATGGCTGTTTAGTACAACCATTAAGAACCCGCAATTATGCCTTTACTTCCCTACCATCCAAGCCTCTGTCAAGATTTGGAACATACTACGTTCCTCCAAGTGGACGACTCTCCCAACCAAACCCATCCCCATACCTATAGAGACGCTTAAACTGTTAACCCCTGACCTGGCTGTCCCAACCTGGCTGACTGACAACATGACCCTCACTCACGAACTGCGCCCCCTGGTGGCTAAAACGTCATTTTCTTGTATTCAAACAACCTTCCAAGCTCCCAACTCGGACTACTTTAATTACTATAGACTTCAGCACTGTCTCCTAGCGAACCCTTCTCTAGAAGGTTCCTTGCCTGCGAACCTTTGGCGGTACTTCTTTTCTAAGACTCATTCTAGTAAGGGCACCTCCCTAATTTATGCGACCCTGCAGGAAAAGCACTCCTTCAAAAAGTCCAAACCTATCACTGACTGGGAATCTGACTTACAAACCCAATTTTCTGATTACCAGTGGCAAACTGCGATCAGATCCATTTACAAATGTACCTCCTGCACCTCCTTGTGGGAACTTTAACAAAAATTATTGATGAGATGGTACCTGACACCATCCAGAGTAGCTAAGTTCCATCCCCACACCTCCCCTAATTGCTGGAGGGACTGTAACGACAAAGGCACTCTCATTCACATCTTCTGGCTCTGCCCCACTATACGAAACTTCTGGACACTGGTAGAATCAGTGCTACGAGAAATCCTCTGCCTACCTATCTCACTGACTCCCCACCTAGCTATCCTTAATCTGACCTTTGACGATATTCCACCTCCCTTGAGACTGGTGACATCACACATTCTGCTGGCATCTAGACTTTTGATTGCTAGACGTTGGAAATCTAAAGATATCCCCACAATGTCCGAACTAGTGAACTTGGTACAAACCCATTACTCCTATGAGACCATCCTAGCTCGGAGGAGACACTCACACTCCACCATACTGGCCCTTTGGAACCCGTGGCAACACTGGTACGCCCACAAATGGAACCATTAATGCACCTTTGAATTTGCTTGAATATGCTTGATGCTCTTGATACTCTCAGGTACTTATGTCCCCACTTTTGTCCTTCTGCATTGCTCTCACCCCCCCTCCCTCCTTGCATATACCCCCCTCCTTTCTCTCCCCTCCCCTCTTGTTAGTATAGATGTCTTCTGTTAGAGCAACACTGTTTGTGATATATGCATTCCGACTATATGGCCTCTATAGTGTGCTATTTGCCGCTGCATGTTTCTATGCTCCGTTGAGGTACTCTACACTGTTTATGATTTTTCACCTTTACAATGTCATACCGATGTATTTGAAATATACTCATTAAAAACGATTTGAAAAAAAAATAAAAAAAGTTGTCTCAGATTATTTGCCATAGATCTATTTGGTATGAAGCCGGACTGGTCCGGGTGCACTAATGTTGTCACCACCGCCGAAAGTCGTGTGGCAATTACCTTGGTAAGAAGTTTCAAGTCCGTATTCAGCAATGAAATAGGTCTATATGAGTCTGGATTATTCGGTTCCTTCCCTGGTTTCAATATTACTACCACTACAGCTTCGTACATAGATCCAGGCAAGGAATCTGAGTCAAATGCAATTTTAAGCATATGGAGTAGCTCCGGTAGGAGCACTCCCCCAAACTTTTTATATAATTCAATTGGTATTCCATCACTACCCGGAGCTTTTGAATTTGGAAAAGTAGCCAAAACATACATATAAAAAGACACATACAAACATTTTTCTCCCCTTTCCCCCCCACCCCCTTTAAGCCCTTCCCACTGTGTTACAAGACTTATTTCAATTATCATCAGGGAAACGAAAAAGAAACCATACACCATATTTATATTCATCAACACTACCTAAATTCAGTTTGTTCAGGGGCATACTGTTATGTTGTAAATGTTATCTCCTTAGGGGCCCAACACCGTACTCCCTATCTCTCTTAATAAGCTACTTAGAGACATTAGTAGCTATCCCTTTTTCTTTTACCTATTCAGTCTTAATTCCAGTCTTAATTCCATATCGCCATCTAACTAGGTAAAGTAACTGCTGAGGCTCTATCTCCATAGATCCTGCTTTGCACAAGCCATAATGATGCCAGGCCTTGGGTACCCAACCAGGGATCCCATATGTTCTCAAATTTCCCCGGACTACCCCGATGCTTATACGCAAGTTGTTCCCTAACAAGATAATCATTTACCGCTGTGATCCATTCTATATGTGTGGGGGCTGCTACAGACAACCATTTTCTAGAAATGAGTTTCCTTGCCAGAAATAAAACCCTTATAATAGCGGTAGAGGTGTGTAACCCATACCGCTCTTCATCTAACCACCCCAACAGACAGATTTTCGGATCAGTAGGTAGTTGAAGGTTCTATATGCTGTTTATAGTAGCCACTACTGCTGCCCAATAGCGCTGCAGCTTTGGGCTCCTTCACAGCATATGAACAAGTGTCCCATTATCCACCAAACAGCGGGGGCAGAGCGGGTCGTCTCTTCTATGCCATTTATGCAGCTTTTCCGGTGTACGATATGTACGATGAATAATAAAAAGCTGTGTAAGCTTCTGAGTTGATGACAATGATACTTTGAGAACATTACCCAATATTACTTTCCAGTCCTCATCGGAGAGTTGTCCTATCTCGTCTCCCCAGCCAGCTCTACATCTCAAGGTCATTGCCCCAGAGACATGGTCAAGTAGAGAGCCATACAATGACGAGATTTGTCCTTTCCTAGAGGACGCCGTAGTTAGTTTCATAAGTACTACCGGTTTAGTGGGCTCCCATATGGAAATTTTGGCCTGCGCCACGATAGCATGTGGCAATTGTAAATATTGAAAGAAGGACGTGTTTGGCAAATCAAATTCCGCACGCAGGGATTGAAAGTCCCTAAATATGCCTTCACAATATAGTTGTGAGATATATCTTATCCCCCGTCTTTCCCAATTGGAATTTTTTTTAGCTTAAGTTCTAAGTAGTTACTATTCTTCCATATACGTGACTATTTAGTATATATTGTACTGCAAATGCTGTTTAATTTTGTTCCATACTTTATCTATAAGTATAAAAGTGGGGCACTGGTTCCTAGCACCCAGTTCCCCCGCCTCTATACATTCCACCAGGTTATTCCCCATTACCTGGGTATTCACTATGTTTCTGATGGGGTCTAAGTACTCTGGATATAACCATCCTGTCAAATGTTGCAGCTGTGCCGCCAAAAAATAAAAGAATGGGTTCGGTACTGCTAGCCCTCCCAAGTCCTTCGTCTCCTGTAAAGTTTCCAGTTTAATTCTTGGGACTTGTTTCCTCCATATTAGTGCCCGATATATGGTGTTACATCTTTTAAATACATGCATAGGGATCCAGATGGGAGCATTATGGAGCACATAAAGTAATTGGGGGTTCCAAATCATCTTAATCAAGTTACAGCGCCCCACCACAGACAGCGACAACTTGATCCAGCTAGTTGTTTTTTCTTGAATTTTTTTTAGGATCGGTTCCACATTCAACTTAATATATTGTTCTAAATTAGGATGGACCATGATACCTAAATATTTGAATTTGTCCACTACTTTGATCTGGTCCGCACTCTGCGGTAATGATCCCGGAAGTGGGTCCAATGGGAGGAGAGTAGATTTATTCCAATTAATTGTAAATCCAGAGAATGTTCCAAAGGTATGAACCAATTCCATAAGATGTACCAGGGACGCAGATGTATCCCCCAAAAAACAACAGCGCATCGTCTGCATATAGTGCCAGTTTATCTTCTAGTACTCCCCGCCTAAAACCCTGTATATCTGGATTCCCCCTTATAGCAGCCGCCAGAGGCTCTATGGCCAGGGCAAAGAGAAGGGGAGAGAGGGGACAACCCTGTCTCGTTCCCCTGTATAAATCAAATGAGGATGAGAGGGTGTTATTTATCCGCATGCACGCCTTTGGTATTTTGTACAGTAGTTTAATCCAAGAAATTATTCCCTCGCCCAAGTTAAACTTCTCCAATACTTTCCACAGGTATTCCCATTCCACGCTGTGGAAGGCTTTAGCGGCATCTAATGAGAGTATAGCTCTATTACCCTGATTTTCAGAAGGGATCTGCATATTTAAAAAAAGTCGTCTCAGATTATTTGCCGTAGATCTATTTGGTATGAAGCCGGACTGGTCCGGGTGCACTAATGTTGTCACCACCGCCGAAAGTCGGGTGGCAATTACCTTGGTAAGAAGTTTCAAGTCCGTATTCAGCAATGAAATAGGTCTATATGAGTCTGGATTATTCGGTTCCTTCCCTGGTTTCAATATTACTACCACTACAGCTTCGTACATAGATCCAGGCAAGGAATCTGAGTCAAATGCATTTTTAAGCGTATGGAGTAGCTCCGGTAGGAGCACTCCCCCAAACTTTTTATATAATTCAATTGGTATTCCATCACTAAGAAGAAAAATGTTACTGCGCTGATCTAATCATCCAGAGGTATTTAATCTCTGGGAATATGGACATAAGTGAAATATCAGGGCCACAATGTACCCAATCTTAAGTGTGAATAACCTGAATACAAACAATAAAAAATATAAGAAATATATGAGACATACAAATGTGACACAGTGATTCCAAACTTAAATCATATATCTAGATCAGTGTGTCAGCATACAATCCATATGCCACAGTGCTTCTATGAGAAAAATGGCTGTTGCTGCTACTGACCAACCAAATAGTGAAAACAATACGAAAGATATTACAAAAAAATATATTATATATATATATATATATATGTGTGTGTAAAAACCCAATATGCGGTACGCCAACTGCACCGTGAGTTGTCCAATAACCAATATTGGAACAAAATAAAATAAATATCAATAAAAGTGAAATAATTATCAAACAACCATACAAATGTGCAATGTGCTGGCTGCACTTAAAAATAGTCCAAATGACAGGCAATCTTGCTCTTATACAATAGGTTCCAGCAAACACAAGGTTCAATGTTGGTAATGCTGTATACAGGAAAGTGCCGCTATCTCTTCCACCCGACAAAGATGTGCCACCATCACCAATGGTTAAAATCAACACTCACCAGACCCCAGATATTATTAGGCTCCAAAGTGGTGTCTTTTCTTTGTCGGTCAGTGGGTGTTGCCTCCTTTTCCCTTTTACAAGGTGTCATCAATTCCTCAAAAACAAGGGGCTCATCATGGTGTAGTATATTAAAATATGTATTTATTTAAAAAAGGTAAAAAAATATAACACTTACAATATAAAGTGCCTCTGACCGGCACTGAGTGTCTTTGGCAGTGTCAACCGTTAAAAGCCGCTGACCAGCATTTAAGTGGCGTCCTAAGAGGTGTGCTTGCCCCGCTGTGCTCCGCATGTATTGCTACAAGGGGTCCGTGCGCGCTGGTGTGCTGCACCCTCAATGTGTGTGTCCAAACAGCCTCTACGCGTTTCGCTAGTTGCGTCGTCAGGAGAGCTGTGGACACTACTGTTTAGGCTGTATTTATACCCCTGTGGATTCCCTGAAATGCTGCAAGGTAGTCACAGGAAACAGGAAGTCTTCCGGCCACCATCTTAGCTGGTGGTGCAGGAAGTTCCTGTTCCACCATTTTGGTTCCTGGATACCTGGCTTTTTGCCAGTCCTGGCCATTCACAGGAAACAGGAAGTCTTCCGGCCGCCATCTTAGCTGATGGTGCCGGAAGTTCCTGTTCCACCATTTTGGTTACTGGATACCTGGCTATTTGCCAGTCCTGGCTGTTGTTACTGGGTGTCAGCAATAAAAATATAAATATAAATATGCCCAGCAGCCAGGAAGGCTGTATGTGTGGGGCGCTATGTGCGCTGCTACCTCCGTTCGTTTGTGCACCTCCCCCCACCCCCGTGTGCGGGCGCTTGTCGCCCTGTGTGTTATTCCCTGTATTATCGCCGCAACCGGAAGTGCTTGTGCGGCCACCTTGCCTCCGTTACCGGAAGTGTCCGTTCCGCCATTTTGGTTACTGGCATCCTGTGTTAGTCTATGCCTATTTTAGGTAATGGCTAATTCCCCACACAGGATGTAATATTGGTTATTTTAGCTACTGGCAATAGTCCCTGT
The DNA here is from genome assembly GCF_905171775.1 of Rana temporaria. Taxonomy (NCBI): domain Eukaryota; kingdom Metazoa; phylum Chordata; class Amphibia; order Anura; family Ranidae; genus Rana; species Rana temporaria. The sequence goes on from NC_053491.1 coordinate 297,648,876, forward strand.
GTAGCAGTCACCGTCTCTGGTTGACGCTGCCAGGGACACTTTACAAAAAACAACATTTTATCACCTATATTACTGTAAGTGGTCAAAAACTATGTTTACTAAAAGTTTTATTTACTAAAAATTAATCAAACACCATGAGGCCATAAAAAGCAGGAAACAAATACAGTTTTCATTTTTCTGCTGCTATATTTTAACTTTTCTATATAAACCCTTCTCAGTGTATATCATTACTGATATTTTAACCCTATATAATTAATACGCATACTCGTTGGTTTCTGATACTTGATGGTAGGTGATCCATCATCAAGTGATCTAGTGCTGTTTCTTAGATGCTGTTTCTTAAAGGGGAACTGCTCTAATTGCATACATACTAGAAATATTGATGTTATCAACTTATTAATGGAATGCTTAGGGGGAATGAAATGCGGAATACTTAAAACATCAAAAATCTTCCAAAAAACAATTTATATCTAACTCCACATTCATTCCCTTAGGCTTTAATGTGTCCAATCTAAAAATCCACTCAGTTTCGTTCCTCGATACTTCCCTTCTTAAATTTATGTTCCTCCAATTCTGTTCAATTTTATCTATGGCATAAAACTTCATTTTACTGGGGTCTCTGTTATGTTTATTTCTGAAGTGTAATGACACACTATGATGTATATACCCTTTTTTGATATTTCTAATGTGTTCTCCCATTCGCACCGAGAGTTTCCTTGTGGTTCTGCCCACGTATTGCAGCCCACACTCGCACTCTATTACGTACGTTACGTGTGTGCTGCTGCACGTGATCAGTTTACCCACTTTAAATTGTTCATTATTGGCGTGAGATTGAAACTGGTCAACCTTTCTTGATCCTTTTGTGGTGCGACAAGGTTTGCATCTTCCGCACCTATAAAAACCCTTCTGGTCAAGGAAGGATATCATCTTTTTGGGTGGGTCCGGTACATTTTTAACCAAGGAATCTCGTATTCTCTTTGCTCTTCTGTACACAAATTTTGGTCTAGCTGGTAAAATTGTACTGAGTTGTGGGTCTCCCAAAATAATGGGCCAGTGTTTTCTAATGATGTCTTCAAACACTCTGTAGTCTGCATTGAAACCCGTTATGAAGGTGACATCATTCTCTTTAGGGGGTGCAATTACTCTCTTTTTTAGCATATCATCCCGGTTCAGAGATCCAACCTCCAATCTAGTTTGCTCCAACCTTCCTCTATCATAACCTTTATTAGCAAACCTATCAATTAAGATGTTTGTCTGTGTCTGATAGTCGGCCATAGAGTTACAATTTCGTTTTATTCTGATGAACTGGCCTTTGGGTATAGCCCGATTCCACTGCGGATGGTGGCAGCTTCCGAATGGTATATAACCGTTACGGTCGGTTTCTTTAAAGTGTGTTTTCGTGTGCAGTTCACCTTCGACCTTGAATATTTCCAGGTCTAAGAACTGGGTCACATCAGGTTGTACGTTTACCGTGAATTTAATTTCATAGTGGTTGGCGTTGATATGCTCTATGAAATTACTTAATTGCTCGCGATTCCCTTTCCAAACGATTAGGATATCGTCGATGAATCTTTTGTATATTTGTATGTGTGGCCAGCATTTTCCGAATATTTCCTCGTTTTCCCACTTATTCAGGAAAATGTTGGCGACACTTGGGGCGTACTTATTCCCCATGCCAACCCCCTTTATTTGGCTATAGTACTTATGGTTGTGCCAGAAGAAATTGTTCTTCATGGCCATCCGCAGACCTTCAAGTATAAACCTTCTTTGTTTTAATTTGAGTTCCGAGTGTTTTTTTAGAGCCCATGCCACTGCTGCCAGTGCATCTGCTTGTTTTATATTCGTATATAGAGACTCCACATCTATGGTTATTAATAGTGTGGAGTTATCTACAGGTACCTGTTTCAGTGCGTTTATGACGTCTTTGCTATCTTTAATAAATGATTCACCTTTCGCTGCCAATGGCTGTAGGAATACATCTAAGTACTCTCCCAGTCTTGAATGAACGGAGTTTATGCCGCTTATTATTGGGCGGCCGGGAGGTTTCGATTTATTTTTATGTACTTTTGGTACCTGATAGATCACTGGTATTCTGGGGGCCTTAGGTAGTATGTATCTTCCCTCTTTTTTGTTCAAAATGTGATCCGCGATCCCTTTGTTTAGAAAATCTCTCAGTTTATTTTTTAGTTCTTTATTGGGGTTCTTTTTTAATTAATTAATTAAATACCAACGAGATAAGAAAGATTATGCAGCAGGGAAAATTTATAGCTGGCAAGAGAATGATACAATACCCAATTCGAATAATACATCCCTTAATGACGAAATGGAAACGAACGATACGCAGGGTGCAAGCACCTCCCAGGGGAAAATTGAAACTACTAGTGTGAAAAAGAAAGCAGCCACCCCGGCTGTTAAAAATAATGCACACAAATCCACCCCAAATAAAAACCAACAAGGGGGACCACCTCCACCACCACCACCCCAACAACACTCCCACCCCCCTTATTATGGCCAATACTCCAGGCCCTGGAGGGGAGGCCAAAGGGGTAGAGGGAGAGGATACTATGGCCAAAACTATGGGCCACCCCAATGGCAGGGGGAATGGAGGGACTGGGGGGAGTCTTTCAGACCACCTATGCCGGTTTTTCAGACTGGCAGAGGGGGGTGGAATCACAACCCCCAAGAAGGAGAGGGTGCAGAGGGGGAAGCAAAAAGAAAAAGGGTGGGTTAGGTGAAGGGATCTTCAACCTAACTAACATTGAATTCTCCCAGGAGGAACTACTGGTATTAGACAAGGGCATTAAGTTTGCGCCAAGCAGGGCCTTTAACAGTTTTGAAACTTTTATAGATTTGCAAAAATTTATAAGAAAATTAAACCTAAAAAAATTCTTCGAGGGGAAAGGGGAGAATGCCCATAAGGCAAGTACCCCTGAATACGCACATAGTCAACTAAAAAACAAATCCACTTTTAATCCCAAAATCAGTTCCAACCACCATATAGAAGTATTTAAAAAGATGGTGGAAAAGGAAATAAAAAATATCAAACCAAAGAAAAACATCAAACAAGATAGAATATGGCAAGGGATAAGAAAACTAGAAAAACGTAAAAACATAGTGGTTAGGCCGGCAGATAAGGGGGGGGGGCTGGTCATCCTGACCAAACAAGATTATGCGAGTGAACTAAACAGGTTAGTTGATGACATCACCACTTATCAACTATTAAAAAAGAACCCCAATAAAGAACTAAAAAATAAACTGAGAGATTTTCTAAACAAAGGGATCGCGGATCACATTTTGAACAAAAAAGAGGGAAGATACATACTACCTAAGGCCCCCAGAATACCAGTGATCTATCAGGTACCAAAAGTACATAAAAATAAATCGAAACCTCCCGGCCGCCCAATAATAAGCGGCATAAACTCCGTTCATTCAAGACTGGGAGAGTACTTAGATGTATTCCTACAGCCATTGGCAGCGAAAGGTGAATCATTTATTAAAGATAGCAAAGACGTCATAAACGCACTGAAACAGGTACCTGTAGATAACTCCACACTATTAATAACCATAGATGTGGAGTCTCTATATACGAATATAAAACAAGCAGATGCACTGGCAGCAGTGGCATGGGCTCTAAAAAAACACTCGGAACTCAAATTAAAACAAAGAAGGTTTATACTTGAAGGTCTGCGGATGGCCATGAAGAACAATTTCTTCTGGCACAACCATAAGTACTATAGCCAAATAAAGGGGGTTGGCATGGGGAATAAGTACGCCCCAAGTGTCGCCAACATTTTCCTGAATAAGTGGGAAAACGAGGAAATATTCGGAAAATGCTGGCCACACATACAAATATACAAAAGATTCATCGACGATATCCTAATCGTTTGGAAAGGGAATCGCGAGCAATTAAGTAATTTCATAGAGCATATCAACGCCAACCACTATGAAATTAAATTCACGGTAAACGTACAACCTGATGTGACCCAGTTCTTAGACCTGGAAATATTCAAGGTCGAAGGTGAACTGCACACGAAAACACACTTTAAAGAAACCGACCGTAACGGTTATATACCATTCGGAAGCTGCCACCATCCGCAGTGGAAGCGGGCTATACCCAAAGGCCAGTTCATCAGAATAAAACGAAATTGTAACTCTATGGCCGACTATCAGACACAGACAAACATCTTAATTGATAGGTTTGCTAATAAAGGTTATGATAGAGGAAGGTTGGAGCAAACTAGATTGGAGGTTGGATCTCTGAACCGGGATGATATGCTAAAAAAGAGAGTAATTGCACCCCCTAAAGAGAATGATGTCACCTTCATAACGGGTTTCAATGCAGACTACAGAGTGTTTGAAGACATCATTAGAAAACACTGGCCCATTATTTTGGGAGACCCACAACTCAGTACAATTTTACCAGCTAGACCAAAATTTGTGTACAGAAGAGCAAAGAGAATACGAGATTCCTTGGTTAAAAATGTACCGGACCCACCCAAAAAGATGATATCCTTCCTTGACCAGAAGGGTTTTTATAGGTGCGGAAGATGCAAACCTTGTCGCACCACAAAAGGATCAAGAAAGGTTGACCAGTTTCAATCTCACGCCAATAATGAACAATTTAAAGTGGGTAAACTGATCACGTGCAGCAGCACACACGTAACGTACGTAATAGAGTGCGAGTGTGGGCTGCAATACGTGGGCAGAACCACAAGGAAACTCTCGGTGCGAATGGGAGAACACATTAGAAATATCAAAAAAGGGTATATACATCATAGTGTGTCATTACACTTCAGAAATAAACATAACAGAGACCCCAGTAAAATGAAGTTTTATGCCATAGATAAAATTGAACAGAATTGGAGGAACATAAATTTAAGAAGGGAAGTATCGAGGAACGAAACTGAGTGGATTTTTAGATTGGACACATTAAAGCCTAAGGGAATGAATGTGGAATTAGATATAAATTGTTTTTTGGAAGATTTTTGATGTTTTAAGTATTCCGCATTTCATTCCCCCTAAGCATTCCATTAATAAGTTGATAACATCAATATTTCTAGTATGTATGCAATTAGAGCAGTTCCCCTTTAAGAAACAGCATCTAAGAAACAGCACTAGATCACTTGATGATGGATCACCTACCATCAAGTATCAGAAACCAACGAGTATGCGTATTAATTATATAGGGTTAAAATATCAGTAATGATATACACTGAGAAGGGTTTATATAGAAAAGTTAAAATATAGCAGCAGAAAAATGAAAACTGTATTTGTTTCCTGCTTTTTATGGCCTCATGGTGTTTGATTAATTTTTAGTAAATAAAACTTTTAGTAAACATAGTTTTTGACCACTTACAGTAATATAGGTGATAAAATGTTGTTTTTTGTAAAGTGTCCCTGGCAGCGTCAACCAGAGACGGTGACTGCTACACAGGGACTATTGCCAGTAGCTAAAATAACCAATATTACATCCTGTGTGGGGAATTAGCCATTACCTAAAATAGGCATAGACTAACACAGGATGCCAGTAACCAAAATGGCGGAACGGACACTTCCGGTAACGGAGGCAAGGTGGCCGCACAAGCACTTCCGGTTGCGGCGATAATACAGGGAATAACACACAGGGCGACAAGCGCCCGCACACGGGGGTGGGGGGAGGTGCACAAACGAACGGAGGTAGCAGTGCACATAGCGCCCCACACATACAGCCTTCCTGGCTGCTGGGCATATTTATATTTATATTTTTATTGCTGACACCCAGTAACAACAGCCAGGACTGGCAAATAGCCAGGTATCCAGTAACCAAAATGGTGGAACAGGAACTTCCGGCACCATCAGCTAAGATGGCGGCCGGAAGACTTCCTGTTTCCTGTGAATGGCCAGGACTGGCAAAAAGCCAGGTATCCAGGAACCAAAATGGTGGAACAGGAACTTCCTGCACCACCAGCTAAGATGGTGGCCGGAAGACTTCCTGTTTCCTGTGACTACCTTGCAGCATTTCAGGGAATCCACAGGGGTATAAATACAGCCTAAACAGTAGTGTCCACAGCTCTCCTGACGACGCAACTAGCGAAACGCGTAGAGGCTGTTTGGACACACACATTGAGGGTGCAGCACACCAGCGCGCACGGACCCCTTGTAGCAATACATGCGGAGCACAGCGGGGCAAGCACACCTCTTAGGACGCCACTTAAATGCTGGTCAGCGGCTTTTAACGGTTGACACTGCCAAAGACACTCAGTGCCGGTCAGAGGCACTTTATATTGTAAGTGTTATATTTTTTTACCTTTTTTAAATAAATACATATTTTAATATACTACACCATGATGAGCCCCTTGTTTTTGAGGAATTGATGACACCTTGTAAAAGGGAAAAGGAGGCAACACCCACTGACCGACAAAGAAAAGACACCACTTTGGAGCCTAATAATATCTGGGGTCTGGTGAGTGTTGATTTTAACCATTGGTGATGGTGGCACATCTTTGTCGGGTGGAAGAGATAGCGGCACTTTCCTGTATACAGCATTACCAACATTGAACCTTGTGTTTGCTGGAACCTATTGTATAAGAGCAAGATTGCCTGTCATTTGGACTATTTTTAAGTGCAGCCAGCACATTGCACATTTGTATGGTTGTTTGATAATTATTTCACTTTTATTGATATTTATTTTATTTTGTTCCAATATTGGTTATTGGACAACTCACGGTGCAGTTGGCGTACCGCATATTGGGTTTTTACACACACATATATATATATATATATATATATTGTAATATTGGGGGTGTTTAGCTCAAGTGGGATATGCGGTTTTTAAGCGATTCACGCCAGTCCAGAACTATATTTAAGGGCCTGGTAGCCCATTTTTATTAAAGGCAAAAATAAAGTCCAAACAAAATAATGACTTCAGCCTCCTGGCTCACACATGTAAAAGGAAATGCCAAGCCACCTGGCCGTTTTCAGCAGTAGCACCACTGCTCAGCATGAAGCCCTCCTGACGCCTGTCAGCAACCTCAGATTTTGGTCTCTGGGTTTCACGGTGCACAACTGCACTCTACAGCTCTCTAGCTACTTCCCAGTGCACACCTGCACTCTCTGAGTTCTCCCTTGTAAGCCTGGACTCCTGGGGAGGGTGGAGCCCAGAATGCTGGTCCTGAGTCTCCTATCAGGCCCACACACACCTGCACAATCAGTGTGCTGATCAGCTCTAAAGCCTGAACTCAGGACTGGGGATTTCATCCCACCCGGATCTCTACGAAATCCCCAGGCTCCAGATCCCAAAGTGGATTTTAGTAAACACAGAGGAAACTGAAAAGCCAGTTTCCTCTTAAAATAGCAAATACCCTGGAGCCCCTCAACCTGCCTGGTTGAGAATCCTGGGTCACCACACCCCTGGGGTACCACACTACTACATATCTCCCCCCCTTGTTTCGACCCAGAGGGCGGAACACACCAGTACAACCTCCTCACTTTGGCATGACCATGCAAGCTACCACCCACATGGGCCAAACCTTGTCCCATCCGGTGACTTTCTCCGCGTCCCCCTGCTAGATTTACTCGGGGTCTGCAAAGACACTCCCATGCCTTTTTACGTGTATGCTTCCAAAAGCGCTGTCTTCCCATTTCCCTTGGACCTACACTAGCCACCTTATCAGTAGGGAGTTTACTACTCTTGGCACCTTTTTGCACCCAAGGCTGATTTCTGAGCTTTGAGGGTCCGATACCATTAAGGCTACCAAAGTCTCCCTCAATTTCCGATAGACCACCCCCTTTCCCTTTATTTAATTTGTAAGGGATCATATTTTTATACACTTGTTTAGTAATAAGCGGGGGCTCTTTTATTGGGGTGACGCTGGTCCCTCTCTGAGCTCTATGTACGGGCACCCACTTACTGTCCAAACTTGGCGTCACTTGTTTCCCCATGTACACTGCATGCTTCATTATGTCAGTTTCATCACTAACACCCTCATATGACTGCGGCCTCATCCTAGTCTCCCTCTGAAGGACATCCTGACTGTCTCGCCACTGTGAGGTTTTTAAGTCATGTGACACCTTCCTAAGTTTTGGGCTTTTTCCCTCCAACCATTTTTTACCAGGATCCTTCTCAGATCCTAGAAGTTCCTCGAACCTCAGGAAACCTTCCCCAGAATTACCCTCCTGAACCTGTAGGGGGCCTAATTCTGCTTTACTTTTTACCTCTGTGTCAAACCTATCATTTCCTGTCTTGCTACAATCTTCAGGGTTTGCTACAACCAGATCAACTTGACCAAGACCATCAGGTCTACCTTTATTTTTGATGTCACCCATACCATCAAAAATCGCCAACATGCTGCATTTTTCATCATGGTCAGAAATATCAATGCATTTGTCATATTTAATTTCACCCATGTTTGGCAGGGCAGTATCTGGAGAGGAACTACACCCAGCGGAGTGGTTGTCCACGGCAGCTTCAGTATACACCAACTCCACTGGCATGAGATCCTCTGCCAGCAACTGTCCCGACCGCTGAACATCGCATAACACAACATTTGGATCTTTGACTACAATCAGTTCACTTATTTCTGTGCCCTCTGGCACTTCCACCAATACCAGCTCATTTGGCGCGGCATCATCCATTATCATATCATTAGGCCCTTTGTGGATCACAGACATGACCTCTTCTGTGCGTTCGCCGTTACTTGGCGTTACCATCTTGTGAGCAACATCATCTGCAGCAGCAAATGCACCATTGCATACCAGTTGCTCTGCAGGTCCTTCATCTGGCACTGCAGAAATCATGTCCGCTCCACTTTTACTAACAGAGGCCTTTTCCAACAAAGCCAACAGGCCTTTTGCCCATCTGTCCCAATCTGTTATCTCTGCGCTACCAGAGGGACAGAGTGGCACAGCAACAGACATATTGCAAACATCACTTTTGTGTAAACCAGACTGTGGTAATACATTTTTAACCATTGCAGGCTGCAATACCACACTCTCACCACCTTGCTCTGGTGGCGCTTCATTAAATGCATGAACACCTTCACACCTGTCATTGCCAGACTGCAATACCACACTCTCACCACCTTGCTCTGGTGGCGCTTCATTAAATGCATGAACACCTTCACACCTGTCATTGCCAGACTGCATTAACCCCTTTTCACCATGAGTGTTTTCAAACATTTCCATTTTAGCATTTAACATTTTGTCATCACCATGTTCAGGTACCCTCCTATTCACCAGAGCGGCACCATAGCTGTCCCAGGCAACCTCCGGCTCCAAAACGCAGAGCTCCCTGGGGGTTTCTAGGGACACCTCTATAACCTTTGTCTCAGTTGCTAGGGGAGATCGCACATCTTTAACTACATTCATAGCAACGTTTTTATCTCTAGTGTGCTGCACTAGCCCATTAGCAGCTGGGCCATCAACTTTAGCCAACACAATATTGTCAGTTTTACCCATCACATTGTCATATTCAACTTTACCACTTGCCTCCCCACTGAACAGGGCACTGCAGCGAGGCAAGTCCTTTTCCACACAGACAGCGGATCTCCCATTTGGGGTCATTTCAACTGCAGTGTGCACATTCACATAGTCATTTTCTATGCATTTACCAGCAACAGTCTTACCGATCACTGTAACAGGGGTTGTCATGTTCATTTGAGTACGTTGTCCATCCTTTATCGCACTTTCACTGGCCAACTCTCCCTGGTGGCCATGGGATGAAACTGCAGCAGCCACTGCTGACTCCTTAGCACCCCCTGCAGGCACAACAGATACTTCCTTACTGTTGCCAGAGGTGATTGCAGACACGCTTGCAAAAAAATCTGGGCTTGCAGACAAAGACTTCTGCCCAGTAGCCATATCTTCAGCCATGTTCCATAACCTGGGACAAGAAAAAATGCCATGCCCGAGCCGACCACATTCCAGGCATGGTACATTTTTGCACATTTCTTTAGTGGGACGCCTCTCCACATCTCCACTGTAGCTCCTTCTTCCGGTTGACATCTGATCTTTCGTTGCTAAAGGAGATGGCACTCTTCCAGCTGTACTTTGCTGACTCTCCCAATTGCAGCGACTTTGCGATTCTTGATGCATTGTTGCTTTCAGCTTGCCACGATCCTCTGTCGGCAATATGTTTCTCACGTGGTTTGCAGACTTGACATCATTACCGTTGCTACGGGCAACCACATACCGCTCAAACTTCTGATCCGCCTTTTGGACACTCCTGGCACTCAAATTAGGTTTCCCAAACATGGTCGCAGACCTTTGTCTGGCCATGTCACCTTGTCTTGGCGACTGAGACAAAGGGCACTTGGAGACAACATGCCCCCACTCTCTGCACCGCAAACAGCGCTCTTGCTTCAGAGCATTAGCAGAACGTTCCCAACTGCATCCTCTTGTAAGTATGGGACTTTGCATATTAACAGCTGGCCTGCCTGCACCAGCGTTGCCAGGGGCAACCACATGCACTTCCCCTTTAACTGGCGTTGGTTTAGCAAAAAACAGTCTGCAATGCTCTCCAGCAGGCTCAAACCCTTGCATCATCTTCGCAGTCACTCCACCAAACTTTTGCACCGTCCAGCAAAAATGAAGCACTGTCACTTTAAAGCAAGTTGCTTTTCACTTCATGCAAGCTCTCCTCAGCTGCACACACATATTGTGCTGTCTCAAGCACACAAACACAGTTCATATAACAGATGAACTTACTTTTGCAGAGATCTCCAGTTCTGCCAAGATTCTCCTTTCACAGGCACATAACCTGCAACATGCAATGCCTTTTTCCTGGCTGCACTTCCGCACACATCCAACAGTTCCTGACGTGAACTCACTGTAGAGCAAGGACCCGGATGCCACCGTCTTGTGCCCGCTGAGTCCACCACTTGTAATATTGGGGGTGTTTAGCTCAAGTGGGATATGCGGTTTTTAAGCGATTCACGCCAGTCCAGAACTATATTTAAGGGCCTGGTAGCCCATTTTTATTAAAGGCAAAAATAAAGTCCAAACAAAATAATGACTTCAGCCTCCTGGCTCACACATGTAAAAGGAAATGCCAAGCCACCTGGCCGTTTTCAGCAGTAGCACCACTGCTCAGCATGAAGCCCTCCTGACGCCTGTCAGCAACCTCAGATTTTGGTCTCTGGGTTTCACGGTGCACAACTGCACTCTACAGCTCTCTAGCTACTTCCCAGTGCACACCTGCACTCTCTGAGTTCTCCCTTGTAAGCCTGGACTCCTGGGGAGGGTGGAGCCCAGAATGCTGGTCCTGAGTCTCCTATCAGGCCCACACACACCTGCACAATCAGTGTGCTGATCAGCTCTAAAGCCTGAACTCAGGACTGGGGATTTCATCCCACCCGGATCTCTACGAAATCCCCAGGCTCCAGATCCCAAAGTGGATTTTAGTAAACACAGAGGAAACTGAAAAGCCAGTTTCCTCTTAAAATAGCAAATACCCTGGAGCCCCTCAACCTGCCTGGTTGAGAATCCTGGGTCACCACACCCCTGGGGTACCACACTACTACAATATATATAATATATTTTTTTGTAATATCTTTCGTATTGTTTTCACTATTTGGTTGGTCAGTAGCAGCAACAGCCATTTTTCTCATAGAAGCACTGTGGCATATGGATTGTATGCTGACACACTGATCTAGATATATGATTTAAGTTTGGAATCACTGTGTCACATTTGTATGTCTCATATATTTCTTATATTTTTTATTGTTTGTATTCAGGTTATTCACACTTAAGATTGGGTACATTGTGGCCCTGATATTTCACTTATGTCCATATTCCCAGAGATTAAATACCTCTGGATAATTAGATCAGCGCAGTAACATTTTTCTTCTTAGAGCACTATTGACCCCCACTAAGGGCACACAGTACTGCAGCAGATCACAGTTCACATTTATTTATTTATTTATTTTCTTTTGCGCCGGTGACACTCACAACCAATGGTATTCCATCACTACCCGGAGCTTTTGAATTTGGAAAAGTAGCCAACGCTGTCTGGAGTTCTTCAAGAGTGAGAGGTGCATTAAGATGCTCCCTTTCCGTCTCCTCAAGTTGGGGGAGTGTGATAGACTCCAAAACGTGTGTCAAATCCTCTACTGGATATATCACCTTAGAGGAGTATAAGTCTTTATAGAAGGAATAAAGGGCCAGATCCACAAAAGGGATACGCAGGCGTATCTGCTGATACGCCGTCGTATCCCTGTTTCTATCTATGCGGCTGATTCATAGAATCAGTTACGCATAGATATCACTAAGATCCGACATGTGCAATGGACTTACACTGTCGGATCTTAGGATGCAGTACCGCGGCCGCCGATGGGGGCATTTCTCGTCTAAATCCAGCGTCGGGTATGCCAATTAGCACTTACGGAGATCCACGAAGCTTTTTCCCTTCGTTATTTCTCCGTAAGTGTTAGTTTGCCGTCGCAAAATTAGGGCTGCTTTTACAAAGTGTAAACTTAGTACACCATGTAAAAGTATACCCTTCTTTCCCGCGTCGCTGTCAAATTTTTTTTTAAAATAGTTTTCCCCCGCCGCATCTCTTTTTTACACGTCGCGATTCACAAAACTCGGCGCAACGTAACGTAATGCAAAGCACGTCGGGAAAATAGCGTCGGGAGCATGCGCAGTACGTCCGGCGCGGGAGCGCGCCTAATTTAAATGGGACTCGCCCCATTTGAATTGGCCAGCCTTACGCCGGACGGATTTAGGATACACCGCCACAAATTTCAAGGTGAGTGCTTTGTGGATCGGGCACTTTGCCCGAAAATTTGCGCCGCCTGGCTGTGGATGTGGCCCAAAATTCCTTCAATATAAAGGGCGTATCTGTGACGGTCAATTGCGTTGATGTCATGATACTATGGACCACTTGAGATGGCTGCTGCGACCTAGCTATCATTGCCAGCATATGGCCAGTTTTTTCCCCCTCCTCAAAATAATTTTGGGAGGTGAAAAATCTTTTATTATCAGCTTGCTGCAGATGAATAGTGCGATATAGTTTTTGTGCATCTATCCATTCCCTCCCCCGTTCGGGAGTGGGGTCCAATAAATATCTCTTCTCTGCTTTCTCCACCGCCCTCTCAGCATCCCTGGCCCAGTGCCTATTCCTCGTTTTAATAAAACTAATTTCTTTTATGCACATCCCCCTAATGAACGCTTTTATCGTGTCCCATACAACACCGGGCGCAGCTGATAATTTATTATCATCAAAAAAATATTGGATCTGCGTCCGCATGCTCTCTGCATCAGTAAATAATTGAAGCCATAAAGGGTTCATCTTCCAATGCATAGGGAGACATATTTTATGGAGATCCAAGGAAAGTTGCACCGGGGAGTGGTCAGACAGACCCCTAGCCAAGTACGTCACCACTGGGTCAAAGGGAAGCGTTAAGTCATTGCCCAGAGCAAAATCTATGCAAGACAGCGTGGAGTGGGTCAGGGAGTGGCAGGAAAACTGGGCCTGAGAAGGAGATTTACATCTCCACAAATCTATCAATCCCAGCTCAGTCACAAATCTAGCTAGCGGGGTATATACCCTTGGGCCCTGTAGAGAATTTTTTTTATGTATATCCATTGCACTATTAAAGTCCCCCAGGACATATACGGGGAGCTGGGGATGTTTAAGCAGGAACCTGGCTAAGCATTGCAATACTGTCATCGTAAAGGGTGGCGGTATATATATATTAGCAATGACACATATATGGGAATCCCATTTCCCCATTAGGAAAATAAACCTACCCTCAGAATCTACAAGCACATCCTGCTCAATAAATGCAGTGGTTCTAGAAAACAATATACTAACCCACCTGGAGTATCTAGTGTGAAACGAATGATATTGCACAGGGTATTTAGACATACGTAACAATCGAGCAGTATCATCCGTAAGGTGAGATTCCTGTAAACATATAACAGTGGGGTTTTGTTGTGTAAAAAAAGAAAATAAAGCAGTCCTTTTTCTGGAGTCATGTAAACCCCTGACATTCCAGGATAAGATTGTTTCTACCTGCTTACCTATGGTAAAAAAATCTGTTATTTTATATACATAGCTTCTTAGACCCTATTTTTAATGTTCTATTCTGCTTTCTGCGTTGATTAATTTATATCCTTAGACATTCTATTAGACCAACCAAATACCATCCATGACCCCCAAAAACATGTAGCAAAAACAAAAATGTGTTATCACAGCAAACTTTAAATTTTTACTATTACTACTATTTTAGTGTACTTGTGTCCTCCATCTCTGTACTCTGTAGCATCTGTACTTGCTCTTTTTAAATATATTATTTGTGTTAGTTTCCCCATTACCACAATTTGTGTCATTTGTAACATTTGTGTATATACATATTCTCCCCCCTGTGTAGTCAAATTTTTCTGTTTACCCAAGTGTATCACATTATAATATCCCCCCCCTTCTACTCTCCCTCCCTCCTCCCTCTCCCTCCCTCCTCCCCCCTAGGTAATCCCTATGGGCCCTTTTTTGTGATCGGTTCATCCACACTCACCCCCCCAGTTTTCCAGGAACTGTGTTGGATTAGTCCCTTCACATTTTTCCGGTAGTCCCACCAGTCTCACATTGTCCCTTTGATTCCTATTTTCCATTTCATCCAGCTTTTCCTCAAATTTGGTCATCTGTTCTTTCATTGTTTTAACCCCTTGCTTTACTGGGTATAGGTCATCTTCTATTTGAGATATTCTTCCCTCCGCCTCAGTTATTCGTTCATTTGTTTTTTGAAGCTCCTGTCTCACGGATATCAACTCTTCTTTAACACCCTTCATCTGGTCACACAACTCCCCCAATGTCTGTTTACATGTACTAACTACCAAAAATACATCTTTTAATGTGGGGTCCCCTTCCACAGTAGGGACTAGTCCAGGGTCTATCTCAGTCCCATTATCAACTGTGTCTATATTTTTATTAATGACATTTTTAACGGTTCCTACCGATGGTCCTTGACTTTTCCTGTCCGCTGCTTTATTCTGGGCTGGTAACCCCCCTTTAGTAGAGATGTAATCTGTTATATGCGCATATTTCTCTGATTTAGCCACTGTGCTAACTGACCCGCTTTTATCTTTTTCCTTATCCTTAGCAGAACGTAGTGCTTGTGGGCCCGACATGGCCACTTATTTCTTGGAAATGGCAGGGAATTTACAGACAGTCAATTTTAAGCAATCACTTTGAGGCGTAGGGAAGTAACCTTCACAAAACACTCATGGTAGTAGTCACCATATCCTCATATATCCGGAGTCCCCAGATGTCAGAGCAAAATAGCAATATGGTGACAACCTTAAAAAAAAAAAAAAATAATACTTTGCCGATTGTCTCTCAATAATCTCCCAGCTTTTTCCAAAAAATGCAAGGTGTCCAAAGAAAGTGATGTTCCCAGCGATCAACGACCAATGACCAGCCTGGAGCTTAAAAGTTAGTTCAGAGTTTCCTAAGGGAGATTAGATACTTTGTAGTTTGTATTTAACTGCTGCACATAGCAAAGTAGATTGAGCCTTCCACATTTACAGTTTCTAGGCCCCACATATAGTGTATCATGCAATGTGGGTAATATTCAATATACAGCATACAGTGTACCACTTTGTGCATATCTTCATTAAATTTATTGCTCACTTATCCTTTTTTAGTTCTCCTATGACATACAGTGGCCGCGGCAATTTTGTCAAGGCAGTATTACTCACGTGACCTTTCAGTAGCCTTTCAGTTCTCCTTAAGTTCTTTTGTCACCAGCTGCTTTTGATATGAATTCAGTGTGTACGAAGGTTTTTTTTTTTTTCAAGCATCCGTCATGAATGGCAGCGTGCGGATCCCAGACAGCAGCAATAGCAGTAGCAAGCACCAAGAGAACATCAGTCAGCCACGCTATGCAGCAGGCACACGGGAGCTCCAGTTTCAGGCAGCAGCCCCCTACAACACAAAGTCTCTCCCCAAGCCCCTTAATGGTAGCTGTATCCTCTACCTCCAGCCCTGTGTAGATCCCGCAGGCTGTCGGCTGGGTGAGGTGGGGCGCCTCAGGGGGTGCGGGGGGGTTCGATAACCGCCGACGCCGGTATCTCCGGCCGTTGGCTTAGCCACGTCAGGATTCGCCGGGTCGGGTCACGTGTCCCCTGTCAGCTATCAGCTAACCGCAATCCTCCAATCCTCTCCACTCCAGGAGACTGATCCACCGCCAAGCCTCCACAGATCCCAGGGGGGTACCTCCGCCAAAACCCCCAGAGATTCACAGCGAGGCACCGAAACACAGCGCCCAAAGACAGGTATGTCCGTGTCGGAGTTTGGCTGTCGGAGTTTGGCTGGATTAAGCTGACGGTCTTTAGGCAGGGAATTTAGGCTGCATATTCACGGAGAATGGTTCGTGGGAGACACATCTCTTGCCGCAAACGTAACGCAAATATGTGGCCTTCAGCTTCAAGGGGTTGTACCGGGTTGCAGCTGTAGGCATCACCCCGCTCTGTTTTTTTTAGAGCCGACTATCGGCTTTCTTGTATTAACAACCGATGCAGCTAAGCAGGCACTTGGCTGTTATTACAAGCAGCGGGAAATGGACATCGCCTTCCGCGGCTCGCCCTTCCCATCGGTGGGCCGAGCGATCGGGTCTTGGATCCAGTAACCCAGACGTTGTCATGACATCACTTCCTGTTTACTTTAAGGCGCCAGATGAAAAAAAATCAGTATTCAAAACAGCCAAACTTGGAATTTTGGATGCTTTTAAGTGCAAAGAAGGGATTTAGACCCAGACCCAAGATCCCTCCATAAAGAGTACCTGTCACTGCCTAATACTGTCACAAGGGATGTTTACATTCCTTGTGACAATAAAAGTGATCCCCAATTTTTTTTTAAAAGGGACAAATAAAAAAAATAAGGAAAAAAAATAGCTTGCGCACAGAAACAAACACATATGTAAGTATAAAGTGTTCAAACCACACATGTGAGGTATCGCCACGATCATTAGAGAGAGAGAGCAATCACTCTAGCACTAGTCCTCCTCTGTAACTCTAAACTGGTAACTAGGGATGAGCTTCAAGTTCGAGTCGAACTCATGTTCGTCTCGAACATTGCCTGTTCGGCGAACAACGAACAATTAGGGGTGTTCGCGGCAAATTCGAAAAGCCGCGGAACACCCTGTTAAAGTCTATGGGAGAAATCTAAAGTGCTAATTTTAAAGGCTAATATGCAATGTATTGTCCTAAAAAGTGTTTGGGGACCTGGGTCCTTTCCCAGGGGACATGTATCAATGCAAAACAAAGTTTTAAAAACGGCTGTTTTTTCGGGAGCAGTGAATTTAATAATGCTAAAAGTGAAACAATGAAAGTAAAATATTCCTTTAAATTTCGTACCTAGGGGGGGGTGTAAAGTTAGCATGTGAAATAGCGCATGTTTCCCGTACTTAGAACTGTCCCTGCACAAAGTGTCATTTCTGAAAGGAAAAAAAGTATTTTAAAACCGGACTTGCAGCTATAATGAATTGTCGGCTCTGGCAATTCAGAGCAAATTCATTCATAAAAAAAAAAAAAATAGCGTGGGGGTCCCCCCAAATTCCATTACCAGGTCCTTCAGGTCTGGAATGGATATTAAGGGGAACCCCGCCATCAATTAAAAAAAATGACGTGGGGTTCCCCCCAAATATCCATTCCAGACCCTTCAGGTCCTATGTGAATTGGTAATGGGGTACATTGTACCCCTACCATTTCACAAAGGAAGTGTAAATAGTTTGAAAAAACACACACACACCGTAGAAAAAAGTCCTTTATTAATAAAAAAAAATCCAGCGGTGATAATCCACTCTCGGTCCCGGCTTCCTGCTCTAACATTGTCTGTATCCAGCGATAGGTGTGGGTGAGCTCCGGTCCAGCGATGAGAAGATCCATCCATCCAGAGCGCAGCATCGCCGACCTCCTCTCACCGCTGGACACAGCCCAGCAAATGACGCGACTGAAGCTGTGACATTTCTTATAAAGGGGAGGCGGGGCCACCCATCACATGACCCCGCCCCTTCCCCCTCTGACGCACCCTCTGCTACGTCAATGAGTAAGCCCAGTCTTCCCCCTTCCTGGGCTTCCCCAGTGACATAGCAGAGGGTGCGGGGTCACGTGACGGGTGGCCCCGCCTCCCCTATATAAGAAATGTCACAGCTTCAGCCGTGTCATTAGCTGGGCTGTGTCCAGCGGTGAGAGGAGGTCGGCGATGCTGCGCTCTGGATGAATGGATCTTCTCATCGCTGGACCGGAGATCACCCACACCTATCGCTGGATACAGACAATGTTAGAGCAGGAAGCCGGGACCGAGAGTGGATTATCACCGCTGGATTTTTTTTTATTAATAAAGGACTTTTTTCTACGGTGTGTGTGTGTTTTTTCAAACTATTTACACTTCCTTTGTGAAATGGTAGGGGTACAATGTACCCCATTACCAATTCACATAGGATCTGGGGGTCCCCTTTGTTAAAGGGGTCTTCCAGATTCTGATAAGCCCCCCGCCCCCGCAGACCCCACAACCACCGAGCAAGGGTTGTGGGGATGAGGCCCTTGTCCCCATCAACATGGGGACATCCTCCCTATGTTGAGGGCATGTGGCCTGGTACGGTTCAGGAGAGCGGGGGGCCGCACTCTGTCCCCCCCTCTTTTCTGCGGCTAGCCAGGTTAACGTGCTCGGATAAGGGGTCTGGTGTGAATTTTTGGGGGAACTCCACACCATTTTTTTTTTAAATTTGGGGTGGAGTTCCCCTTAATATCCATTCCAGACCTGAATGGCCTGGTAATGGAATTTGGGGGGACCCCCACGATATTTTTTTTTTCTTATAAATGAATTCTCTCGGAATTGCCAGAAATGACACTTTGTGCAGAGACAGTTCTATGTACGGGAAACATGCGCTATTTCACATGCTAACTTTACACCCCCCCTAGGTACGAAGTTTAAAGGAATATTTCACTTTTATTGTTTCACTTTTAGCATTATTAAATTCACTGCTCCCGAAAAAACGTCCGTTTTAAAAACTTTTTTTTGCATTGATACATGTCCCCTGGGACAGGACCCAGGTCCTCAAACACTTTTTAGGACAATAACTTGCATATTAGCCTTTAAAATTAGCACTTTAGATTTCAAATGTTCGAGTCCCATAGACTTTAACGGGGTTCTAAAGTTCACACGAACATTTGGTGTGTTCGAAAGGTTCTGGTGCAAACCGAACAGGGGGGTGTTCGGCTCATCCCTACTGGTAACCATTAAAAATGTTTAAAGTGTCGCCTATGGAGATTTTTAAGTACTGTTGTTTGTTGCCATGCCACAAGGGTGCGCAATTTTAAAACATGACATGTTGGGTATCTACATACTCAGCGTAACATCATGTTTCACATTATACAAAAAAATTGTCTGTTTTGTTTTAAATTATGATTTTTTTCCCCCCAAAAAATGCATTTGAAAGACCGTTGCGCAAATACAGTGTGATATAAAATATTGCAACGACCGCCATTTTATTCTCTAGGGTCTCTGCTTAAAAATGATATATGTATGTATAAAATGTTTGGGGGTTCCAAGTAATTTTCTAGCAAACAATACTGGGGTGGATTCAAGAAGCAATTGCGCCTGTGTAACCATAGGTTACACAGCGCAATTGCTTACTTGCCCCGGCGTAACGAGTGCTCCTGATTCAGGAACCTCGTTACGCCGACTGCAGCCTAAGATCTGCGCGGCATAAGGCTCTTATGCCCGCATATCTTAGGCTGCATTCTTGCGATGGCCGCTAGGTGGCGTTCCCGTTGTGCTCAGCGTATAGTATGCAAATTGCATACTAACACCGATTCACAACGTTGCGCGAGCCCTGCGTACCCAATTTACGTCGTTAACGTACTGCGGTTTTTGCGTAAGGCTGCCCCTGCTATTAGCAGGGGCAGCCAATGTTACGTATACCCGTCGTTCCCGCGTCGCGAAATTTGAATTTTATGTAGTTTGCGTAAGTGAATCGTGAATGGCGATGGACGCCATTCACGTTCACTTTGAAGCAAATGACGTCCTTGCCACATCATTTGCTGCAATGCACGTCGGGAACGTTTCCCGACGGAGCATGCGCTCTACGATCGGCGCGGGAACGCGCCTAATTTAAATGATTCCCGCCCCCTACGGGATCATTTAAATTGTGCGCGCTTGCGCCGGGCATTTTGCCGGCGTGCCCGCGCAATTTACGGAGCTTCTGCTCCGTGAATCGAGGGCAGCGCAAAAAAATTGCGGGGGCGCAGGGCAAAAACGTTGCCCTGCTCCTCCGTAAAAATAGCGCAATTCTAGCTGAATCAGGGCCACTGATTTCAACTTGTAAGCAATGTGTGTTAGAAAAAGGTTTAGGCTCCAAGGGGTTAAACAGGTTAAAGCCTATATCTGGGGAAAGTAAAAATCCTTGCTTGTAGAGGGGCTGCTAATCCCCCTCCCCCAATGGTTATATGTTCGATTAGGTCTAGGAGGGCCAGTAAAAGCAGTTTTACTTACACCATACTTCTCTCTCCTGGCTGCCACAAATATCCTCTTCTCTCCTACACTACAGCAGTACACTGTACCTCAGCCTCCACACGTCCAATGCAGGCCTATAAGCTCTATATTCAACTTGGTGATGTTAGAGCGCCCAGGGCTTAAGATTTATTCAGGCGGTGCCTTTGCAAAATGCCTAAAAATTGCCCAAAAAAATGTATATAGTGGTGTATGGATGAAACCTGGGTTTTAGTTTCACAAAGCCACACATATTCATTGTGCAATATTATAACCTTCCAGCTGCTGGCATCCCAACAACCAATGACATCGTTGATAAGGAGGATGTCGGGCATCTGCACAGTTTCCTTGTTTGCCACTCCCTTCTCTGTCAGCACTGGTGTCACATTAGTTGAGTGAGGGGGGGAAACTTATGGAGAAAAGAAACATTGGAATACTAGTCAGCACCAGAGTGCAAAGGTGTATTTGTTTTGTAAGAATAAAATTACCTCTAATGTCAAGTGTCCTACATGTGTGGATGTTGCTGCATTTTGTAAAACTATTAATTTAGTTTTTTAAATGTTAAATTATTAAATTTTAGAATGAGGTGCCCCAAGATTAACCACCTCAATACAGGGCACTTTCACCCCCTTGCTGCCCAGGCCATTTTTCAGCTTTCAGCGATGTCACACTTTTAATAAAAATTTTGTGGTCATGCTACACTGTAACCTTGTGAAATTGTTTTTCTTTGCACAAATAGAGCGTGGTGGTACCTAATCACTTCTGGATTTTGTAAATAAGTAATTTTTCTCCTTCACTGATGGGTGCTGATGATGTGGTACTTATGGGCACTGATATGCCACACTTATGGGCACTGATGGGTGGTATAGATAGGCAGCAGTGATGGGCAGCACTGACTGGCATCACTAATGGCCACTGATTTCTGGCACTTGTGGGCACTGATTGCTGGCAATGGTGGGCACTTAATTGTAATCAGGGCACTGATGATCAGTGCCCTGATTACATCCCTTGATGTCCTCTGTGAGGAGATGCCGCTGATCGGCTCTCCTCCTCACACTCTGTCAGTGTGAGACGAGGAGCACCAATCCCGGCATCTCTGCGTTTACATGGGACCAGCTGGGATTGGACACTTACAATTACATGGTTAAAGAGCTGCGGCCGCGGCTCTTTAGAGATCGGGGTTGCACCGTGTCCAAGCAACACGGTGTAGTCGCGATCGCCGCACTGTGTGCCCCTGTAGGCGCGCGAGAGTGGTCGTTCTGGGAGGACATCATAAGACGTCCACCCAGAGCGAGAGCCGCACCGCCCAGCCGTCATTTGACGGTGGGCAGGCAGCAAGTGGTTAAGCAATTTTACTGGAAAAAGGTTGAGAAACACTGCGTTAGAGGACCTGCAACTGGTGGTGAGAAGAGGCTGTGGGGACTGGTCTAGCAGCACAGAGGGAGCAAAGGATCGGGTAAGTAAACCTTTTTTCATCCCCTAAACCGAAATGATCATTTTACCCATGCAGTGTGGGGGTAGCCTCACTTCAAGAGAGGATTTTTCTTTGCCCTGGAATTTTTGATTCCGAAACAGTTTTAGGCTGGATTCACACCTATGCATTTTTTGTGCTTTTTGCATTTTGCAGAATTGCACTGCAGTCTATTTAACATGGTTTCCTATGGAACACGTTCTGTAGTGCAAATCTGCAAAATGCAAAAAGCACTAAAAATACATAGGTGTGAATCCAGCCTTATGCCGCGTACACACGATGATTTTTCGGCTTGTAAAAAACAAAGTTTTTCAGCCTCTAAAAAAAACGACGTTTTTTCCAACTTCATCATTAAAACGACGTTGCCCACACACGATCGTTAAAAAAAAAATGCTCTAGCAAAGCGCGGTGACATACAACACGTACGACGGCACTATAAAGGGGAAGTTCCATGCAGATGTTGCCACCCTTTGGGCTGCTTTAGCTGATTACGTGTTAGTAAAAGACGATTCGCGCTTTTCTGTCTGTTACAGCGTGATGAATGTGCTTACTCCATTACGAACTGTAGTTTTACCAGAATGAGCGCTCCCGTCTCATAACTTGCTTCTGAGCATGCGCAGGTTTTTCACGTTGTTTAAGCCCACACACGATCATTTTTTACAACCCGAAAGACGACATGTTTTAAACACCGTTAAAAAATGCAGCATGTTCGAAAAAAAATTTTTGTCATTTTTCAGAAACCGAAAAATGACGTAAAGCCCACCCACCATCGTTTCAAATTAAAACATTTTAAAACTTAGTTTTAACATGCCGAAAAATGATCGTGTGTATGCGGCATTAGAGCTCTATTTCCTGACAGACTCCATGGCAGCCTACGTGTGGGTTAATCCCGCCTCTCATACCTCATAGGACCCTACTCCCATAAAGCTTTGCTTCTCACTATAGACTGTGTTCCTTTTTTGTCCTCCTCCTAGGACCTAGGTAGTTTTATCTTAGAAGTATGTCCCTCGGTCCAAGTCCTGGTGGTTTGCACGTACAGAGCGATTCTTCAGGCGGTTTTCTGGAGTCCAACAAGTCTCAGCTATTAGCGGGATGGACATCGGCAGTATCTGTGGTGCGCTTTAGGAGCTTACTAACCTGCCACTGGCAGGTAAGCGGGAACTTGGCCATACGTCCTGGCTATTAGCAGGCGGCCTCATCTTTATTTGCCCAGACCGTGCAGCGTGAGCAGTGGTTGCTCCCAGTTCCAGGCAGGATTGTGGGGACCCCTCGGTGGTAATGTACATTTTACTTTCTTTCATGGCAGCTGTTTTTTTGTGTCGTTTGTCTCTAGCCATGGCCGCTGGAACTCATTTGCGTTCCAGCCTCGCCGCTTTCTGGTGGTCTGCGCATGCGCAGGTCTCGTTTGTGAACGAGGCTTGGTTGCGCGTGCGCGGTCCGGTCCAGTCTGCCGCGATCGCGCATGCGCGCGAGGTCTGCAGGGGTGACGCCGGACACAGCGCAGGCGCGTGATGTGCACGGCAAAGCGGGGTGACGTCATCGCGGGGCGGCAGGTTTAAATAGCTGTCAGGTACAGCTAGTCATTGGCACATTCCTGTATCACTGCGTACTAGGTGGCGGATCTCTGTCCTAAAGGTAAGAGGTGGTGCTGCATCACTGCCTTCTTTCTCCTCCTATGCTATGTGGGTTATCTTTATGCCTGGCTCCTTATCATTGTTGTTGATTACTTTCAGTACTGTGTGCTTCCCTGCCATGGATGTGTCCCCTGTGGCCAAACCTTACGCTGCAGGTAGGATGGAATTTATTTTTTCCCTCTGCCTGTTTTGTATGGGTTTTTTCTTTATCTTAAATAGCACGTTATTTCTTTCTTGTCCCCAGCCCCTCCAGGTCTGTTCCTCAACCTTTAGCACGTGAAGATAATGATAATCCTCGGTCACAGTATCATCGTTCAAGTTCTAGACACTCTAGGTCAGCCCTCAAAATTTTCACTCGCCTACTAGCATTTGGCGAGTGGATTTAAGCTGGGGGCGAGTGATGACAGGGCTGCATGACCAATCTCCCTCCAATCTGTGCCTACACTTAGAGTCCCGATGAGATTGGCGGACGAAGAGGAAAGGTGCATGCTGGGGAAAAGTAGTCTGGTGAGCCGCGCACAGGCAGAGCAGTACACAGGTGCTCTACTTACAATTCTCATTAAGCCATGGGACCCAACAGTATGACCTCTCTGAGCCTGCCCCCCTCCCCCGGGTCCCGACCAATGTAGCTGGAGAGCAGAAAGTAATGAGTGAGGTGGAGGATTGCAAAAATTACCACTCCGGTGCAGCACTCACTGAAAGTTGCCCTGACATGAGAGCGGCAGCCGTCTAGTTTGTGCAGTTTTCTTCTCCTTGTGCTCTATGTAAGTGTCCAACAGTTTAGCCTGAGCACTGTGAACAGACTGGTCTCAATGTGTGCTGTGCGCTGTCAGTGTGCGCTCTGCTATAGTGTCAATGGCTGTGCAGTTGTGTGGATCTCAGCACTGGATTGTACTTCCTCCCGCTGTGCTGCAGCTCCTCTCCTCTCTGCCAGCCTGAATAAAAGGGGGAAGTTGGGGCATGCAAGCTCATCCTGATGATGAGATGAATGGGAGAGAGAGAGAGGATGGATGGGAGTTGCAGAGGAGACAGCAAGAGAATGGGGAAGAGACCCAGTTCTAGTGCCCTGTCCCTCTGGTCTGCCCCCAGTGCCCTGTCCCTCTGGTCTGCCCCCAGTGCCCTGTCCCTCTGGTCTGCCCCCAGTGCCCTGTCCCATTCTGTTAAAGTTGTTGTTGGTAATATTTAATTTTGTAACTTGATTCTGCATAAAACATTGTCATTCCATGAGATAATCTACGAGGGCGTGTTTACGGGTGCAATTAGGCGCAGGGCAGTGTATGAATTAGGTGGGGTAACTGGTGGCGAGTAACTCTTGAGGTCTGGCTAGTAGCTCAGGACTTGAAATTTTGAGCCCTGCTCTAGGTCATCCTCTAGACATGGAGAGGGGTCCAGATCCACATCTGGGTGCCATTCTCACCACCATTCCAGTCACTCTGGAAGAAGATCCTGTTGGGGATGTAGGGCTCAGGTCCCGGATGGAAAATCCCTCTGTGAGACGTGTTATTCCTGTGCTGTAAGGGAAAGAGGAGTTGAAGACCAGCAAGTGGAAGCTCTGGTCAGAAGAGTAGTTCAGGAATCTTTGAACAGTTCTGATTCCATCCAAACAGTCTTCCCTCCTGTTGACCCAGCTCCAGTCCTTGTGCAGGATAATCCTGAGGCTCCAGGTCCCTCTCAGCTTAACCGCTCCTCAAGTGTATCCTCAGATAGTGTGGTAGAAAGTGTTAACAATTCCGTAGGCTTTGACTTCTCTCTTGTCCCAAGCTTGGTTAAAGCAGTTAAGGACGCCTTAAAGTGGGAAGATCCGGTAGAAGCACCTTCTAAGCAAAGGAAGTACTTCAAACAGCTCAAAAAGGACCGCCCAAACCTTCCCCTTCTTGGTGAGCTTGGAGAAATAATTACAGATGAATGGGCTGGCACATATAAGAAAAATTCTTTACTCTCTAAAATAGCAAAAATGTACCCATTCAAGAGTGAAGAGGTGAAACATTTGGAGTCAGCTCCTCTGGATGAGGCTGGTAAGACACGTTACACTCCCTCTGGAAGATACAATTTCCTTCAAGGATGGTCTGGAGAGAAAAATAGATACTGATTTCAAACGCATTTATATTACGGCAGGCATGGCGTGTAAACCAGCCTTAGCCCTTGCAGCCCTGTCCAAAGCAATGGAGGCCTGGAGAGGTGAAATGGATTCTACTTTGACCTGTGTCTCTGAAGACATAGCCAGAAGCATCCCAGTCCAAGAACTAAGAATGGCTTTGGTCTTTCTAGGAGAGGCCTCCCTTAACATTATTCACTTGGTGGCACGGGCCATGCTCTCCTCCGTTACAGCTAAGCGTGCCTTGTAGCTACGCCCTTGGGTTGCTGATCCTGCCTCTAAACAGGCATGGTGCAAGATTCCCTTTCTAGGGTCTTCCCTTTTTGGGAATAAACTGGACAGCGCCATCACCCAAGTCAGGGTTCCTTCCACAAGATCGTCGCCCTTATGGGCAGAGAAGATTTTTTCCTAGACAAGATCAAGATCGGGCAAGGGATGCTCATCGGTACAAGCCTGTCCGTGAATTCAGGAAGAACTGGAGAAGAAACCAGCCTTCTGGTCAGAAATCCGCAAAAAGGGCTTCTTCTGGCGGACGTGAGGCTCCTAAGTCTTTTTGATATAGGGACAGACGGAATGAGTCGGGGATCGTCTTTTTCAATTCCGGCACGTCTGGGAAGCCTCATTAAAAGATTTTTGGACTATCAAAACAGTAACTTTAGGTCATTCTTGGACGTTTGTCAATCCACCCGTTCTTCAGTTCGTTCCCACAACCATGCCCTGCTCAGAGGAGAAAAGACAAATCCTTCTGTCATACACAAACTCCCTTGTGGCCCAGGGCGCTGCTGTACAGGTTCCAACATCGAAAAGTTTCAAGGGATGTATTCGCCCCTGTTCCTGGTTCTAAAAAAGACTGCCTCCAGGAGACCAGTGTTACACCCGACACATCTAAATACCTTTATCAAAAAGGAGAAATTCAAAATGGAATCTCTGCTAACGATTCGTCAAACGGTTCAACCAGGCGACTGGCTTGTGGCCATAGACTTGAAAGATGCCTACTTTCATGTCCCGATAGCGGTAGAGTTTCAAAAATACCTTCGGTTTGCAGTAGACAGTATTCACCTCCAGTTTACATGTCTCCCATTTGGGCTCACAACATCGCCGCGGGTATTTTCGAAGCTCTTACTGGCTGTCGTAGCCTTAATCAGAACCAGAGGAATTCGTTTACATCATTACTTGGACGACCTGCTATTAATTTCACAAAGCAAGGAGCAACTGTTGACACATCGGGCCCTGGTCATCACCACTCTGACCGAGTTTGGTTGGTTACTAAACAGAGAGAAGAGTCACCTAGAGCCTACACAATCTCTAATTTTTCTCGGTGCCTAATTTAATACAGCTCAGAGTACCATCTCATTGCCCCTGGAAAAAATCCCAGTAGTTCGGGACAAAATCCGCCACTCTCTGGAGTCTCCTTTCCTCAAAGCCTCGCAATTCCCTTAACATAATAGGCACCATGGTCTCCACGATTTTTATGGCGAGATGGGCACAGTGGAAGATGCAGCCCTTCCAGAAGGGCTTTCTCCAGCAGTGGGATCCGAGATCTCGGGATCAAGTGATTCGGATAACTTTGCATATGCGGGAAAGTCTTCCCTGGTGGCTACTACGAAAAAACCTCCTCAATTGCCATTCGCTAGCTCCTGTCTCTTGGATCACGATCACATCGGATGCCAGCAACACAGATTGGGGGGCTCTCTGCCTGAAGGAGGTAGCCCAAGGGAAGTGGGACTTTCCGTCCCGGGAAGGTAATATCCAATGTCCTGGAACTCTGTGCGGCCTTTTGTTCCCTACAAGCAGGGCTTTTTTCAGGGGGAACTTGGGGGAACTCAGTTCCACCACCTCTGGCTCAGACCCTTTGTTGGCTGCTCACCACAATCACTTGTAAACACAGAAGTCCGGTTTCTGTGTTTACAAGTGACAGCTCTGCACTCTGTGTGTACCCCCCCCTGAACTCTGCACTTTGTATTTAATGCAATCCTGGTATTTAATGCCCCTTTAAGACCCATCAACTGTTTGTGAAATCTAAACGGGGTCGTGGTTGAGTTCCTGCACCTATTTTCTGAGAAAAAAAGCTCTGCCTACAAGCCTTTCTTCACCTAATAAAAGGGTCCTCAGTCCTCCTAAGAATGGACAATACGTCAGCAGTATCATACATCAAGAGACAGGGAGGCACTCGCAGTCTGTCTCTACTGAGGGAGGTAAATCCAATTATGTCTTGGGCACAGACACATTTGACAGATCTGACAGCTGTATACCTTCCCGGAGCTCAGAATCTACAGGCGGATTTCCTCTCGAGAACATCTCTCGACAACAACGAGTGGTCTCTCCACATCGGGGTTTTCAATTGGGTCCTGTCCCTGGGATTTGTACCGGAAGTGGATCTGTTTGATTCTCCGTGCAACTTCAAGCTAGAGAAGTATTACACGAGATGCAGATGTCCCCAGGCCTTCGGGGTGGACGACCTAACGGATCAGTGGAGGTTCCGCAGAGCTTATGCCTTTCCTCCAGTCCCGGTCATCCTCTGGTTCCTATCGAGACTCAGGTGGGAGGAGGCCAAGGTAGTGGCGATAATTCCATACTGGCCAAACAGACCGTGGTTTCCGTTGCTGTTCCAACTGAGCTTCCGGGACCCAGTTCTGCTTCCATCCAGACCATATCTCCTGTTGCAAGGATCGACCCCTCACCTGTGTCCAACCCATCTGCATCTGATGGCCTGGTTCTTGAGAGGGAAAGGCTGGAAGCATTAGGGTGTCCAAGCGGAGCCATCTCTACTTTATTGAACACTAGAAGATCAAGCACCAATAAGGTCTACCAAAGAATTTGGTCAAGATTCTCAGTCTACACCTCTTCAATGGGTGGTTCTCCTAGTGATCCCAGAATTCAAGATGTTGTAGGCTTTCTTCAGACGGATCTTGATCTGCCTTTATCGGTTAGCTCCTTGAGAGTTCAAGTTTCGGCTATCTCCGCTTTCACAGGTATATCCTGGGCTAGACACACCCTCGTCAGGCAATTCTTTAAAGGAGCTATGAGGCTGAGACCTCTAAGAAAACCGAGGTTCTCCAAGTGGGATCTCCCTCTAGTCTTGGACTTTTTCTCAGATTTTGAACACACAGACCAACTATCGATCAAGGATCTTTCCCTCAAAGTGGTCTTTCTAGTAGCCATAACATCAGCCAAGAGGGTTTCCGAAATCGGTTCGTTGGGATCCAAAGAACCTTTCCTTACATTCTTCCCGGATCGTGTCGTATTGATCCCGAAGCTAGGTTCTAAACCAAAGGTGTCATTGGTTTTTCATGAGAAACAAGAAATCGTCCTCCCCACTTTTCGGTCTTCTGAGAACTCTAATGCTCATCCTTAGGATGTCGGAGAAGTTTTAAAACAATATCTGGAAGCTACATCTTTTCGCCAATCTGATCACCTATTTGTTTCCTTTCATGGAAAAAAAACAAAGGAATGCGTGCTTCCTCTAGAACCATTGCAGCGTGGATTGTCCAAGCCATCCAAAGGGCTTATAAGGTGAAAGGTTTGGCTCCTCCGGAAGCGGTAACCGCCCATTCTACTCGGAGCGTTGCCACGTCATGGGCGGCTGCCCGGCATGTTTCTTCAGAAGTGATCTGTAAAGCGGCATCTTGGTCGTCGTTAAACACATTTATGACGCACTATTGCGTAGAACCGGCTTCTTTATCGTCGGTCAATTTTGCTTTACATGTTTTATCTGTTTACAATGTCAATTAAATATTTTCTTTAACCAGCAATTGCCCACCTGGGTGTGTATGGCTAGTCATTTCCCACACGTAGGCTGCCATGGAGTCTGTCAGGAAAAGGGAAAATTTATATGAAATACTTACCGTAATTTTCCTTTCCTGATGGACTCCATGGCAGCAGGAGTTCCCTCCCTTTGCTGGAGTAAGCTATATTACGGAACACAGTCTATGGTGAGAAGCAAAGCTTTATGGGAGTAGAGTCCTATGAGGTATGAGAGGCGGGATTAACCCACACGTAGGCTGCCATGGAGTCCATCAGGAAAGGAAAATTACGGTAAGTATTTCATATACATTTTCCCTTTTCTGACCATTAGGTGAATTCTCAAAAAGTGATAATGCTACATAAGGATTTAAAAAACAAAAAACTGATACTCATCTACATGGGCTCCATTTATAAATATTTCAATAAATCATCCATTTTAATACACAGAAAAAGATAGATCTCCTATACATAATATACACATTGGGAATGTTTAATTTATTTTGGTAGTGAAAATGAAAAAACAATGTAAATAACAAAATAATATACATGACCACATGCTTTAACAAAACAAAATGACATAAGCTAACCAATCAAAAATTAACCATTTCAGCTTTCAGTACTAGAGGGTTAAATATAAATATATAAAAAAAAAACACAACAATGATTAGTTGTCAGTTGCCTCCCAGTTCCTTAAATCTCTGAAGGACTCCGACATACTTGCGTTATGACTTAGAAAAGCACATTATGGGAACATAATGAAAGATGACACAACATTTTAAATTTCAGTACAGTCTAAAAAATTACCACTAATGGGTAATGTGCTCACACGTTTTTTTATTTTTTTAACTGTGAATGTGCATTTCATACGCCATTATACATATTTTGTAAGATAAAATATCTATACAGATTGCTACAACATTCACAGTGATTTGACAGATTAAAACATGGAGAATACCAACAATTTTACAAATGAAGAAAATAAGCAGTATTTTTTCAATCCAATGCAGTAAAGTAGAGTAGATAGTTTATTAGGTTTAATGATCTTTGAAAGAATTGAGTGTTTTACTCCCATCAGGATCATTATATGTCATTAAAAATCCAAAGAAAGAGTAAAAAAAAAATACTGTACCTTTTCTGGATTAATCCAATAGGCCCGAGACCAACACTGCCTTAGCTACATCATAAAAGTAATATAGGAAACCTTTTGGATTTGGATGTCTTAGTTAAACAGTTTAATGTCCTCTAAAAATGAAGAAATCATGTTTATAAATCAGCGTATTTTGAGTTTCAAACTTTTTTCCCCCATCTTTCATCTCTTGCTGGGAGCCGGGGAATGAAATTAGTTTTGATTCAGAAAAAACAGATCAACTAAAGCTTAACTACTGGCACATAAAAGACTCCCATTTTATTCAGTTAGGTAAAGCTTAAATGCAATATTTGCATAATAGTAGAAAAACCCATATCTATCGTTTTATAAGCATCTTGCAATTCCCTGTGCAGCAGGTCTTAAAATGGGCAGTACAGGCTCTACTGCATTGTCCTGTGATGTACAAACATGGAAAAATCTGTAGGTACCCTTTCACGACAAAAGAACAATCCACAGTTTTTTCTAAAATAACTTCAAACTGACCAAAGTAATTGGCTTCCAGCATTGCTTTTTCAATATTTATAAAAAAAAATCATATATTTGACAGACTGTTAAATATCAAAACAAATGAAAATGGCATTGACATAAATGATGGGACCCTATAACCTAAAATTTCATAACACAACCTTTAGAGGCAATTGCTGCAAATAAGTGATTTCTTTAGCTCTCAATGAAATTTCTTCACCTGCCAACAGGTAGTTTGGCTAACTCTTCTTGAGCAAACTGCTCCAGCTGTCTCAAGTTTGAAGGGTGCCATCTCCAGACTGCATTTTCAGCTCTTTCTATAGATGTTCAACAGGATTTAGATCATGTCTCATAAAAGGCTACTTCAGAATAGTCCAATGTTTTGTTCTGAGTATTTCATGGGGGCTTTTAGCTATGTGTTTTAGGTCATACTGTTGGAGGACCTATGATCTGCAAATGAGACATTTCTGACATTGGGTAGTATTTTAAGGTTCAGAATTCCTTGATAGACGCAGCAGCCCCAAAATATAACGTGTCCATGTTTCACAGTAGGGAAGATGTTCCTTTCTTTGAAAGCTACCTTTATTAATCTGTGAACATAGAGCTGACGCAACTTGCCTAGAATGCTTCAGTTTTGTCTCATATGTCCAAAAGGACATTCTCAAAGGAACATTGTGGTATGCTAATGTTCAGTTTTGCAAATCCAGTCTGTCTTTTTTATCTTTCAACAGTTACGCTCGCTTCCTTTGACCTTGGAGATTAGTTTGTACCTATTTGAATGTTTTCCTTGACTCTTTCTACCATATGCACTATCTGTCTGTTGATTCTGGGGTAAATTTCTCTTCCTGCCACATCCAGGAAAGTCTCATACAATTCAAATCACCGTAAACATCTTAATAATTGCAACTGCATCCACAGGAACATCAAAGTTCTCGGAGATCATCTTACAACCTTTTGCCTTTGACATGCCGGTGTACAGTTTTCTTTCTGATCCCCTCAGACAACTCTCTCTTTTGCTTTCTCTGGTCCATGTTCAGTGTGGTAAGTGTGGTGCACACGTGACAACTATTGTCCATTTAAAAAGGCTGACTGATTACAAGATTAAAGACATGATACTAAATTCAGAAAACCGTTCGGACATTTTTGTACAAAAAGCATAATGTTTTTTTTTCACACTTGCTTTGCTTTTTCCTCTATGATATACCAAAGACATGCAAGTATACGTGAGACAACTGCTTTTAATTTTATAATTTTCAGAAGAAATTAAGCAATGTTTTAATGAGTTGTAAGGCTGTAAATATGGAAAACTAGTAGAAGAAAGCAGTGTGAATTCATGCTCATTCATAATCTAGTCAAGGCTGGTGACAAGTAGGTGCATTAGTTAATTGCGGTGTAGAAAAGTTATGCTGTCTAGCAATCTGTTCGCCTGAAGTTCAGCTTCAATTACTTTTAGACAAAAACGTGTAAAAATCCTACTGCAGAATGAGTCTTATCAAATACAGTCAAAAAATAAAATACATTTTTATAACCATAACTGTCATTTAATGATCTATTTCTCTTTAGAAACCCAACTTTTACCATGCCAGGAGTCTGAGGATTATGAATAAAGACCATGCCAAAGCTACTGCCTACAAATGGAAACAAAACTGTATAGGTCCTCGTAGTGGACATATGACATATGAACTCTATTTTTCAACCCATAACAGATTTTAGTTTGACTTCTCTTGGAATTAACATTAGAACGAGAACTGTTTTTCAGCACAAATGTTATATAGTAAGATTTGTTTTTTAATATCATTAGAATAGAAACAGTCTTTTCAGTTCAAAAGATATGTTCATATCAACCTGATGTTGCAGTGCTTTTAATCCATTCAGCTGCCAGAAGGTGACAAAAAAAAAGAGGAAACATTCGGTTGAGCAAAATAACTGGTTAGAATGATCAGCATGTTAGGTTGGTTAAGGGCATTTCCTTTGCTGCATGTGACGCAAAAGAAGTCCAGAATGTACAATGTACAACTTAAAGTCCAGACCATTTTGTCCTATGCTTCGCTGGAACACATGAAGGCTTGCTGCTTTTTTCCTAATAAAAAAAGTATGAGACATCACATCCATGCTTAATTCATACCAAAAACTGTGATATACTGTGCAAAAGAAGACTTAGTAACCTTATGTATATAGATTTCACATATGAATGTATATAGACACTATTCCACTAAGACTACAATATGTTTTGCCCTTGATAAAATACGTTTTTTTTGTTTACCATTTATAAAAAATATTGAATGAATATCAAAGGATATAAAAATTGAAATATTAAACAGTTGCCCATTCTGTTCTGTAGTTGTCTTAGAGTCAGGACCAGATTAACATTAGACACATTACCAAGGTAGAGGCTGAGTTTTCACTAAACAGTTCTTGACCACAAAGTATTTTTTGCCTATCATCATTAACCGATCCCCAACCGGTTCACGCAGATATACTGTGGCAGAATGGCTCTCCTGGGAAAAATCCCATACGGGTACGTCCTTCTCTTGTTCGGCCACCAAAGGCCGTGCGTGCGCCCGATGCGCGTGGCCGGTGGGCACAATCGCGACCTGCCACACACGATCGCGTGCACGAGCATTTGTGTGTATAAACACACAAATCCCTGTGCTGTCAGGGAAGAGGAAACAGCATTTGTTCCTAAGTAGGAAAAACTAGATGTCTCCTCTCCTAGTCACTCCCATCCCCACACAGTTAGAACATACTGAGGGAACACACAGTTAACCCCTTGATCACCCCCTAGTGTTAAGCCCTTCCCTGCCAGTGACATTTACACAGTAATCAGTGCATTTACATATGTCAATGGTCCCAAAAAAGTGTCAAAAGTGTCCGATTTGTCCGTCGCAATGTTGCAGTACCACTAAAAATCGCAGATCACCGACATTAATAGTAAAAAATAAATAAATAATATAAATGCCATAAATCTTTCCCATAGTTTGTAGATGCTATAACTTTTGCGCGAACCAATCACTATACACTTATTGCGATATTTTTTTTACCAAAAATATGTAAAAGAATATTGGCCTAAACTGATGAAGAAATTCGTTTTTTTTTTAAATTGGGGGATATTTATAGCAAAAAATTTTTTTTTTTCAAAATTGTCGTTATTTTTTTGTTTATAGCGCAAAAAATAAAAACCGCAGAGGTGATCAAATACCACCAAAAGAAAGCTATATTTGTGGGGAATTTTTTTTTGTTTGGGTACAGCATTGCATGACCACGCAATTGTCAGTTAAAGCGATGCAGTGCCAAATTGTAAAAAGTGCTCAGGAAGGGGGTAAAATCTTCCGGGGCTGAAGTGGTTAAACATAAAGTCCTAAAATAGAAAGAAGAGGACTTATACAGTCCATGTGCGACATAGTGTACAATATCAAATACAGCTTTATTAATATTGAATAAAAACCAAACAAGTAGATACCCCCTAAGGAGCCGGAGACCATGCTCACCTCAATATTCAAGTCCGTCCAATCTTTTTAAGAAGGGGCAACTTACTGATTACTGAAACAATGTCAACCCCTAAGTGGATATGTGGTTGGTTGCACAGCTTTTTTTCTCAGAAAATAGGTGCAGGAACTCATCCACGACCCCGTTCAGTTTTCACAAACAGTAGAAGGGTCTTAAAGGGGTAATAAATACCAGGATTGTGTTACATACAGAGTGCAGAGCTGTCACTTGTAAACACAAAATTCGGACTTCTGTATTTACAAGTGATTGTGGTGAGCAGGCACCAAAGGGTCTGAGCCAAAGGTGGTGGAACTCAGTTCCCCCAAGTTCCCCCTGAAAAAAAGCCCTGGTTGGTTGTATCAGTATTTCACAAAGGAACTCACACAGCATGCTTTAAATTTTCTTTAAATGCGCTAAAGCTTCAACTCAACCATAATTCTATTCAGAGCACTGATGGATAATGCATATATACAGTATCTCATAAAAGTGAGTACACCCCTCACATTTTTGTAAATATTTTATTATATCTTTTCATGCAACAACACTGAAAACAATTACACTTTGCTACAATATGTAGGAGTTAGTGTACAGCTTGTATAACAGTGTAAATTTGCTGTCCCCTCAAAAAAAACAACACACAGCCATTAACGTCTAAACCGCCGACAACAAAAGTACACCCTTAAGTGAAAATGTCCAAATTGGGCCCAAAGTGTCAATATCTTGTGTGGCCACCATTATTTTCCAGCACTGCCTTAACCCTCTTAGAGTTCACCAGAGCTTCACAGGTTGCCACTGGAGTCCTCTTCTACTTCTCCATGATGAAATCGCAGAGTTGGTGGATGTTCAAAACCTTGCGCTCCTCCACCCTCCGTTTGAGGATGCCCCATAGATGCTCAATAGAGACATTCTGGGCCAGTCCATCACCATAACCCTCAGGTTCTTTAGCAAGGCAGTGGTTGTCTTGGAGGTGTGTTTGGGGTTATCATGTTGGAATACTGCCCTACAGCCCAGTCTCTTAAGGGAGGGGATCATGATCTGCTTCAGTATGTCACAGCACATGTTGGCATTCATGGTTCCCTCAATGAACTGTAGCTCCCCAGTTCAGGCAGCACTCATGCAGTCCCAGACCATGACACTCCCACCACCATGCTTGACTGTAGGCAAGACACACTTGTCTTTGTACTCCTCACCTGGTTACCTCCAAACAAACACTTGACACCATCTGAACCAAATAAGTTCATCTTGGTCTCATCAGACCACAGGACACTTCAGCACACTGTTTGGGGGCCTTCTTGTGAATCATCTTTAAAATAGGCTTCCTTCTGGGAGGACAGTCATGCAGACCAATTTGATGCAGTGTGCGGCGTATGGTCTGAGCACTGACAGGCTGACCCCCACCCTTCAACCTCTGTAGCAATACTGGCAGCACTCATACGTCTATTTCCCAAATACAACCCCTCAACGTCTTTGGTCGACCATGGTGAGGCCTGTTCTGAGTGGAACCTGTCCTGTTAAACCACTGTATGGTCTTGGCCACCACACTGCAGCTCAGTTTCAGGGTCTTGGCAATCTTCTTATAGCCTAGGCCATCTTTATGTAGAACAACAATTCTCTTTTTCAGATCTTCAGAGAGTTCTTCGCCATGAGGTGCCATGTTGAACTTCCAGTGACCAGTATGAGAGAGTAAGAGCGATAACAACAAAACCAAATTTAACACACCTGCTCCCCCTTCACACCTGAGACCTTGTAACACAAGTCACAAGACACAGGGGAGGGAAAATTGCTAATTGGGCCCAATTTGGAAATTTTCACTTAGGGGTTTACTCAGTTTTGTTGCCAGCGGTTTAGACATTAATGGCTGTGTGTTGAGTTATTTTGAAGGGACAGCAAATTTACACTGTTTTACAAGCTGTACACTCACTATTTTATTTTGTAGTAAAGTGTCATTTCTTCAGTGTTGTCACATGAAAACATATATTAAAATATTTACAAAAATGTGAGGGGTGAACTCACTCTTGTGAGATACTGTATGTAAATACTTTGATTAATAAAGAAAGGGGATGAGGTCCCCTTTAAAAAAAAAATAAAAAGACGGCGCTTACTAATCCAAGAAGTAGTTTGACAACTAGAAAAATATAATAAGTCGAAAAATAACTTTATTAGGACTTGAGACAAAAAACACACAGAGCTGTGAGAAACCATCACTAGCAAAAATTCAAAGTATATAAAAGAAGGGTTCTCGCACATAAGCTGTACATGCATCAATAATAGTGACATGAAGTAAATCTAACAATAGCAATAATGTGTAGTGATAAAATTGTAAACAACACAAAAAAAGTCCATATATGTGAAAGGCAGGTAAACTGCCAAAGAGGAGAACAGAAAAAATATTATTAGATGTCCATCGATCTTTGTGCAAAAATAAATGAATAAGTGGCCTGATCACCAGCGTGTCTGGTCTCTCAGAACTCTCACCCCATAAATGAATCAATTCAGCAACAAGGAAATCCATAGAGAGCTTCACCACCATAGACCAAACGGTATTCCCACTTTATATACTTCCACTGGTATCTTTCAGACTTCCTGCAGACTTCATATGTAGTACCACAGTTTACTCAGAATAACTCCTCGATTAGTCCCTTATCGGGCTCCAATAGGGGACCAGGGGGGAGAGAAGACAGAAAAAAAACTCCAATGGTGTAGTATCAAAGATAAGGGAAAGTTTATTTAGGTGTATATGCTCTTACATCAAGTTTTATCATTGCACCCGTTTTTTAATGTTGATGTAAGAGCATTTACACCTAAATAAACATGCCCTTATCTTTGATACTACACCATTGGAGTTTTTTTTCTGTCTCCCCCTGGTCCCCTATTAGAGCCCGAATAGGGACTGATCGAGGAGTTATTCTGAGTAAACTGTGGTACTACATATGAATATAATAAAATATATACTGCGCTGATTCAAAAATGTCAGAAAGTGGCAGCCAACACAAACAAAGGAATAAATTGTGTAAATGAGTGAAAAACAAAAGTGCAGCGCCAAACATGAAAACCTAACCATACAAGGGTATGGCTAGGAACATAAACACAAGTGTAATGTGTCACACATCAAGGTTAAGAGGATAAAACGCTGGTGCGATGTATCCAAACACACGTCTGAGGCCTAGTACACACGAGAGGATTTATCCGCGGATACGGTCCACCGGACCGTTTCTGCGGATAAATCCTCTCGAGGATTTGCGAGGATTTTGATCCGATGGAGTGTACTCACCATCGGATCGAAATCCGCGCTGAAATCCCATCGCGATGACGTGTCGCGCCGACGTGCGCGACGCTGTCATATAAGGAATTCCACACATGCGTCGAATCATTACGACGCATGCGGGGGATTCATTCGGACGGATTGATCCGGTGAGTCTGTACAGACCAGCGGATCAATCCGTTGGGATGGATTCAAGCGGATAGATTTTAAAGCATGTCTTCAAATTTTTATCCGCTTGAAATCCATCCCAGGGGATAAAAATCCACGGAAACAGATCCGCTGGATTGTACACACCAGGGGATCTATCCGCTGGAGCCAGTCCGCGGATCTATTCCAGCGGATGGATCCTCTCGTGTGTACGGGGCCTGAGATGTGAAAAAACAACCAATGAATGATAAAGTTCAAAATAAATGGTGAAAATTCATAAACCACATTTATATTGTGTGTATGGTGTCCATCCCAATAACTCCAGCCTCCAGAGCTTATATGGTGACTGATGTTGGTTGATTTCCAATGCAACAGTAGCTACGATTCCCATTAACAGATGTTTTCAATCATCAAGAGGTAGAGAGATAAGATAACCTTACCAGATGTGGTGGACCCAGCAACACCGTACGGTGGTGGGTCAAACGTGCTTAATCAACCCAAAGGGTGGGGGGCAGCTTCTCTCGATGGCTCTGGACTGTAGCTCTCCACGCTGGTAAAAATCCAAATCAACTGGATCCTGGACATAGAAGTGGTATCCACTGCTTCCTTGTAAGGCATAGGATGGACTCACCATAAAAAAGAAGAAAAAGAAAAAAACAAAAGAGGACGCCTCCTCATAGTGTAAAAAAGCTAAATTTATTGTCCAAAAGGCAAAAAGCCACACATGAACACACTCAGCAATAAAGCAATGCAGATGCGTAAAATCACAGCAAGGAAAAAAAGTCAAAAATGGAAAATAAAAATATAAAAGTCCCTGTATTCAATAAAAAGCACAGTTAGGAATGGCTGGGGCCAATGTATGTGCCCGACCGGTTTCGTGTAATGACACTTCAACTGGGGCATACCAGACATATGAAGTCTGCTCGAAATCTGAAAGAAACCAGTGGAAGTGTAAAGTGGGAATACCGTTTGGTCTATGGTGGTAAAGCTCTCTATGGATTTCCTTGTTGCTGAATTGATTCATTTATGAGGTGAGAGTTCTGAGAGACCAGGCACGCTGGGGATCAGGCCACTTATTCATTTTTTTTTTGCACAAAGATCGATGGACATCTAATAATATTTTTTCTGTTCTCCTCTTTGGCAGTTTACCTGCCTTTCACATATATGGACTTTTTTTGTGTTGGTTACAATTTTATCAGTACACATTATTGCTATTGTTAGATTCACTTCATTGCACTATTATTGATGCATGTACAGCTTATGCGCGAGAACCCTTCTTTTATATATTCTATTTTGGTGTATTGTAAACACTACTAGTTTTTGCTGCATTTCCACTTTTTGTATTTGAGATGTTCACTTATTACTCACAGTAGCGTGAAGGACATCATTTATTAAAAATTCAAAGTAACCTCCACCCCTTACACATTAACCACTTATCGACCAGGCTTTTTCTAGCACTTTGTTTACAAGTTTAAATTAGTATTTTTTGCTACAAAATTACTTATACCCCCAAACATACAGTATATATATTTTTAATAGAGACCCTAGAGAATAAAATGGCAATAGTTGCAATATTTTATGTCACACGACGCAGCAGTTTTGCAGACCCAATTTTTGGGGAAAGAAATACACTTTAATGAATAAAAAAAAACAAAAAAAATAGTTACCCATTTTTTTGTATAATGTAAAATATGGTGTTACGCCAAGTAAGGTCAAAATAACCTCAAATCTCTTTACCTTTAACAGCGAAAGAGTTAAAAGATATATATGGTCTTCCAGCCTGGACCAGAAGTGACGACATGTCGTTCCAGTCCTCCAAGGCCACAGAGTCGAAGAGTGTTAACTGTTTGATCGCCTATGGGAGAAGCCAGCTGCACCGTTGGATCGTTTCTCAGGCAATCCGGTGGAAATATTAAGCTAGAGAAACACCGGTAAGTGGCGGGGATGTCCAATCCAATAAAAAAAAAGTCCGGACAATAACCCTCACAGAATTAAATGACAAATCACCCAGTAACGATATGACCACGAGCCATTCACCCGCTCAAAAGGGAGCATCTGAGTATCATAACAAAATATATTCAGTAAGTGCTGGAGGGATCATGGTACACAAGTTATGCAACAGCATGCTATGCCGGATCTGAAGGAGGTAAAGTGCTGGTCTAACATCACACTTAGATGACACACAAAGACCATTCCATATCGAAGATCCTAAGCACCTGGGAGATGGACTGCGGTTCCCAGTAGTGAGGGCTGTGAGTTACCTGTGCACTACATATTACATCTGTTGCACCTCGGCCAGTGTGAGCATTCAGGCTGGTTATACCATGTAGATCAAGACTCCTGTTAGTGAGATGGTTGCTTTATCCTGCACAAATCTATAATGCTGGATCATAAACCATTGATTGTGGTAACTCAGCTCTCCTTCTAAGGAGGATTGTTCCCCCAATGATATTCGGATCAGCTGTGTTAGATCAGCTGGTATATATGAGCAGATTGCGTGTCAGTAGATTTAACAAATTTAAAGCTGCCAATTTAGCTAACTACTTATCTGGGGGCTTTCAGACTTGCTATATATGGGTCTAAGCACTATCACTTGACGACACCTCAGTATGGAACAATAGGATTTTTATAACAGCTTACCTGTAAAATTATTCTCGAAGGTATATCACGGGACACAGAGCACCAGTAATTACTACATGGGTTATGGGCCACCTTCAGGTAATGGACACTGGCATAACCAAGACCGGAAGTCCCCTTCTATATAACCCCCCCCCCCCACATGGGGAGTACTTCAGTTTTGTAGCACAGCAATATATATATAATAATCCCAAAAGAGAGGAATCTGTGTCCCATGATGTACCTTCAAGAAAAGGATTTTACAGGTAAGCTGTTATAAAAATCCTATTTTCTTTTAGTACATCACGGACACAGAGCACCAGTAATTACTACATGGGATGTCCCAAAGCAATGCCATCTAAGGGGAGTGAGACACCAAAAAATAAAGCAGCCCTCTGTCAGTCAAGAGGACCTATACTGCCACCTGCAAAACACTGCGCCCAAAGGCGGTATCCTCCTGGTAAAATTTTGTGAATGTATGAACAGATGACTAAGTTGTCGCCTTGCATACTTGAGCTATGGAGGCCTGGTGATGCACTGCCCAAGAAGTGTGCTCTAAAACGGAAAGGCTGAACTTTCCCTTGTAGATCATAAGCTTGAGTAATAATCTGACAAACCCATCCAGAGATGGTCGATTTGGATGCTGCCTGTCCCCTCCTGGCAATACGAACAATGCATCCATTTTCCGAATCTGAGCAGTTGCTTCCAGATAGAAGCTAACTGCTCTCACTACATCAAGAGAATGTAATGACTGCTGAACTTGGCTCTGGAAAAAATCAAGGCAGCAAAATATCCTGGTTCAAATAAAAACTGGATACTACTTTAGGCAGAAAAGATGGCCAGGGACCTAACACCACCTGCCAGCTCCGAGAATCTTTTTGCGGAAGTTACCACAATTAAAAATACTAGCTTCCTTGTGACCATGGGTAATGGGGCATCACACATCGGCTCAAAGGGAAGCCCCTGAAGGACTGAAAAGACCAGATTCAGATCCCATGGGCAGATTGGCGATTTAATCTGTGGATTTATGTGCGTTACACATTCCATAAAGGCCTGTACTAGGGCGTGAGAAGCAAGAGCCGAGACTTGACCTTTAATTGTACTTAATGCTAGCTTCATCTCTACTCCCAACTGTAGAAAATCTAGAATCCTGCTTATGCTATACTTGCGAGGATGTCATCCCTTGTTTTTATAACAAGAAACATAGACCCTATACTAGATAGCTCTAGAAGCCGGCTTCCTAGCCTCAATCAGGGTGGTTACCACTGAGCTTGAAAGCTCCTGATCTTTTAGAACGAGGGCCTCAACAGCCAAACCGTCAAATTCAGTGTCTGTAAGGCAGGGTGGAATATCGGCCCTTGTGACAGCAGATCCTGGCGGGCTGATAGAACCCAAGGATCAATCTCCACATACCAAGACCTCCTGGGCCACGCCAATCACGGTTGTGTTCCCCTTTGATCCTGTGCAGCAGACGTGGGAGCAACTGACTGAACGGAATGCATAAATCAGAGAAAACTGATCCCAAGGGGTTACTAATGCATCTGTACTGCAAGCGAGCGGGTCCCTTGTCCGGGACACAAACTTGCTTAGCTTCGCGTTGAACCTGGATGCAAAAAGATCCACGTCCAGGGTACCCCATCTCAGGCAAATGGCCAGAAAGACATCTGGATGTAGGGACCATTCCCCTGGGAGCAATGGTTGGTGGCTTAAGAAGTCTGCCTGCCAATTTTCTACCCCTGGGATGAACACCGCAGATAGGCAAGGAACATGTTCCTCTGCCCAAACCAGTATATGGTCCACCTCTCTCTGGGCTGCCCGACGCTTGGTGCCACCCTGGTGATTGATATAGGCCACTGCCGTGGCATTGTCGGACTGAATCCTGACAGGGTATCCCCGTAGTCTGCCCAACCAAGCTCTTAGGGCCAGGCGTACTGCCCGAATTTCTAAAATGTTGATGGGCAAAGTCTTTTCGGACTCTGACCATTCCCCCTGAACAACATTATCTTCTAGTATTGCTCCCCAGCCTACAAGGCTGGCATCGGTTGTCACTATCTTTCAAGTGATCGGTATGAAGGTTTTCCCCTTCTGCAAATTCTCGGCTAGTAGCCACCACTTGAGACTTTGGCGTACGCTCAAAGTCAAATGCATTGGACAATCCAAATCCTAGTTTCACTTGCTCCAGGCAGACAGCATAAGGTACTGCTTTAAATGAAGCTACCATCTTCCCCAACAGTCTCATACAGAGACGGATGAGAGGCTCTTTCCTTTTCCCAAATGTGCGCACCAGATCTATTATTGCGCAGATTTTTGCCTGGGGTAAGAACACCTTCTTGTGGGCTGTGTCTACCACCAGACCCAAGTACTCCAGTCTTTTTACTGGTCGTAAGGATGACTTTTCTAGGTTGATAATCCAACCCAGATGCTCCAGATACCCGACCATGCTGGCTACACTCAGATCCAGACCCTTTATGGACTGATTGATCAGTAATAGGTCATCTAGGTAGTATACCTTTACCACTATACCCTGGGCTCTTAGCCTTGCTAACAGCGGAGCCAGTACCTTTGTAAACACCCGTGGTGTGGTGGCCAACCCGAATGGGCAAAGCCACAAACTGAAAGTATTGCTGCTTCACCTCGAATCGCAGGAACTTCTGGTAAGCAGGGAAAATTGGAACATGGAGATATGCGTCCT
This sequence comes from Rana temporaria, assembly GCF_905171775.1. Taxonomy (NCBI): domain Eukaryota; kingdom Metazoa; phylum Chordata; class Amphibia; order Anura; family Ranidae; genus Rana; species Rana temporaria. The sequence goes on from NC_053491.1 coordinate 297,692,102, forward strand.
TGATGTCTATTGACACTAAGAACTCTCCTCCCCAAAGAGAGGACACTACTGACCGAATTGATTCCATGCGAAAGGAGCAGATGTTTAGAAATTGGTTCAGACCTTTGAGACCTAAAATGGGTCTGACATCCCCGTTTGGTTATTGTAAAGAGATTTGAGTAAAATTCTCTTGTGTTCTCTTGAGGGGGTCTCTATGATCACCCCTTGAGATAGCAACCGGTCTAGTGCCAAAAACAATGAGGCCCTTTTTTACCAGATCCTTGGAAATGCTCGATTTTAGAAAACGAGGTGGAGGAAATTCCCAAAATTCTAGCTTGTAACCTAGAGAAACTATAGAGATGACTCATCTGTCTTGGATCTCCTCCTGCCAGGCTCCTGCAAACTGCAGGAGCCTTCCGCCCACTCGTGCGAGCAGGGGCGCCCCTTCATAAGGAGGTATTGGGACTCTGTTTTGCAGATTTTTGTCCCCAGGACTTCTTCTGTCCCTGAAATTTGCTTTGGGGCCATCCTCTTGGTGCTGACGGCGGAGGCCATCGTGACTGCCTGGAGGCTGAGACGACGATGGAGAGGCAGAACGTTTAAATGAAGGACGCTTACTTCTTCTCTTTACAGGATGAAGGGTATTCTTTCCACCCGAGATCTTCTGGATGTACTTATCCAAGTCATCCCCAAATAAACACTCTCCATGAAAAGGAAACCCAGTCAACAGCTTCTTACAAGGCAACTCTGCTGACCAATGCTTAATCCATAGTACTCTTCGCATGTGCACCAGCAGAAGAGCGAGACGTGATGTCTGATGGATGGAATCCTTAATGGTGTCAACTGCAAAACAAAGGGCCTTAGGAAGCTCCGGGACCTCTTCCCCTCTGACGGCCTGTTTCACTTTATCCTTAAGGAATTGACAGATGCCATTAGCTGCTATCGCAGGCTTTAAGCAATAACCAGTCTTTTATCCACTGGATCTGTAAACACCTGAACATTGTCGACTGGACAAGTAATACTTTTATTCAGGGAAGAAACAGCACTCCGTTTCCTAGTGAATTTCTCCTCCAAAAAAAAAATCTGAGAGAATCTTTAGGAGGAATAAAATGCCTGTCTGGGTATTCCCAGTCAGCATAAATAAGCTGTTCCAGCAACGGGCGCATAGGAAAAGCATGTGCCCCTTGAGGAGGCCTTAGAGAACTCTGTCAGAGAGGAAAAGGGGGCCTCAGCCGACTCTGTTAGGGGCAACTTATAACCAATATCAGTGAGCGAATGAATTAACAACCTTTGAGACTGTGAGGTTTACGAAGGGTTCCTCCGGGGCTGAGCCCTCTAATGAGGGACCATCCTCATACCCTTTCAATGGGTCCTCCTAAAGGCACATCTGAATCCTCTACCCACTCCTGATCCGCAGCCAACGGTCCAGGGGAAGGGGACCTGTTGCATTTTTTCCCAGACTGGGAGGTGGACGCGATCAAACTAGCCAACTTACCCTCCAAACCAGCCAAAGTCGTAGCCAAGTCATCTTTAGTGACATATGCAGAGGCTGGGGTGTTGGAGATAGCTACAATGCCTGACAAGGGTTCAGCTTGGTCAACCATTTTAGGTCTTACAGGGGGAAGCAGGTGCCATGGAGGCACGACTAGGGTTCCCAGGACCTGACCACTGCGCTTTTGCACCCTTCTCCGTTTTTGCCCCTCTCCTTAGCAATCTTAATATGCCGCTATCAAATGCCACAGCTCAGATGCTAAACAGATGAGTCTTCAAAAATGCCTGTTTCCGAGTGCTTACATGCCCTGTGAAAAAGTGTCTCTCAGTCGCACACCTGTATTCGCACGGCTTAAATTTATAACAATTGCCGCTCCCCGCCCCTGTGGCGTCCCTTTCTCATAAGAAGAAGGTTCTCTTTGTTTGCATGCGCAAGCAGCGATCCACTTAGAGGGAGGGAGGGGGGAGAAGTCTCACTGCTGGTGGAACCCCAAACTTCCCCCCTTAGGTGGCTGACGAACTGAGAGGGAAAGGCAGCCCTCCTCCATAAGCGCTGACTGACAGACCTTAATTGACAGGGTCCACTTTAATTTATAGGGTCCACTGCCTTGGACCTGTAGGGCGCACTGCCAGAGCAACCTGTGGCAGAGCAATGTGACCAAGGCACTGGATCCCAGGGCCCAAATCTCCAAAGAAAAGCGTTACAGGGAAAACCTCTTTCTTCGGTATCGAGGCTCAGGTACCATCCACTTTTGCCTTTGTTTTGGCTTTTTGAATAGATCTGATTATACAGTTCCCTACTGGGAGCACACTGTTAACCGTGGCCAACACCTTAGACACTGGCAAAAAAACTGAGGTACTCCCTATGTGGGAGAGGTTATATAGAGGGGGACTTCCAGTCTTTATTATGCCAATGTCCATCACCTGAAGTGGCCCATAACCCATGTAGTAATGACCTGTGAAAAGAAATATAAATCCTTGTTAACAGGACCCCGTTTTCTTTTCTGGCTCGTCAATGAAATACTTTTCCTGAATAGGAGCTAACAAGCATATTGCCAAGTCTATTAACCTTGCACTTGAATGACTGCTGCTTAATAACAATCACATTGCTACACTTCAAGCTCACTTTATACAGCAGGCATTTTTCATCAATAGTATTTTAGCTGGATACAAGGGTTTTTTACAACATGAGCTGATGTGATAATTACTTTGTACTTATTGGCAAATTGCCTGGAACTTTTGTTCTATGATCCCTCCACCACTTATTGAATATATTTTGTTACAATACTGAGATGCTCCTTTTTGAGTGGATGAATGGCACGTGGTCATATCATTACTGGGTGATTTATCATTTAATTCTGTCATGGTTATTGGCCGAGTTTTTTACTGGCTTGACAACATTGTCAATTTTTTGATTTGTGAGGGTTGGAGGTTACTTTGAATTTATGCTAGAGATGGTTTCTCACAGCTTTGTTTTTGTTTTTTTCTTAAGTTCTAATAAGTTATTTTTATAGTATAGTTATGTTTCTAGTTGTCAAACTACTTGGATTAGTAAAGCATCATCTTCTTAAAAGGGAACCTCATCCCCTTTCTTTATTAATCACTGTGGGCCAGATCCAGATAGGAGATACGACGGCGTATCTCCTGATACGCCGTCGTATCTCCAAGACCGGCCGGTCGTATCTATGCGACTGATTCATAGAATAAGTTACTCATAGATATCCCTAAGATCCGACAGGTGTAAGTGACTTACACCGTCGGATCTTAGGCTGCAATTCCAGGCCGGCCGCTAGGTGGCGCTTCCGTGTCTTTTACACGTCGAATATGCTAATGAGCATTTACGCCGATTCAGAAACGAACGACCGCCTGGCACTTTTTTTTTACGTTGTTTGCGTTCTGCTTTTTCCGGCGGAAAGTTACCCCTGCTATAGCAGGGGTAAGTGCGGCGTATCCTATGTTAAGTATGGCCGTCGTTCCCGCGCCGAGTTTTGAATTTTTTACATTGTTTGCGTAAGTCGTTCGCGAATACGGCCGGACGTAATTTACATAAACGTTGAAACCAATGACGTCCTTGCGACGTCATTTGGAGCAATGCACGCTGGGAAAATTTCCGGACGGCGCATGCGCTGTTCGATCGGCGCGGGGACGCGCCAGATTTGAATAGTACACTCCCCCTAGCCGCGGAATTTGAATTCCGCCGGGGGATTTACGATACGCTGCCGCAAGTTTTGAGGTAAGTGCTTTCCGAATTAAGCACTCGCCTCAAAAACTTGCAGCGGCGGATCGTAAATCAGATAGGTTAGCGGATCTAAAGATCCGCTAACCTATCTGAATCCAGCCCTGTGTCTTTTAGGTGCATTAATCTCCACCAAATAGGCGAGTTAGTGGACAGAATACTGACACCCCCCCCCACCCTTTTTGTGGATACTGCATTGAGCAATACCCCATTTGATTTTCTTATAAGTAAATGAATGATCACTGTAATCCTATTTTGTTACGCAAGATGCAGGTGTTCGCTACTCCATTTGCATTCTAGTCTTAACTTGATACTACGAATATCCTTATTGCTGAGCAAATGTGGACAGCATGGTGTGTCTTATTTTTAAATGTAAGTTTACTTACTTTTTATTGACTTATTATATAAGAATAAAATATTTTTGATATTGTGCAATATGATTGTATAAATCCTCTTTCTGTATTTGATATTGTTACAGTATCTCACAAACGTGAGTACACCCCTCACATCTTTGTAAATATTTTATTATATCTTTTCATGTGACAACACTGAAAAAATGATACTTTGCTACAATGTAAAGTAGTGAGTGTACCGCTTTTATTACAGTGTAAATTTGCTGTCCCCTCAAAATAACTCAACACAGCCAATAATGTCTAAACCGCTGGCAACAAAAGTGAGTACACCCCTAAGTGAAAATGTCCAAATTGGGTTCAAAGTGTCAATATTTTGTGTGGCCACCATTGTTCTCCAGCACTGCCTTAGCCCTCTTGGGCACAGAGTTCACCAGAGCTTCACAGGTTGCCTCTTCCACTCCTCCAGGACAACATCATGGAGCTGGCGGATGTTCGAGATCTTACCTTCCGTTTGAGGATGCCCCACATATGCTCAATAGGATTTAGGTCTGGAGACATTATTAGCCAGTCCACCACCTTTACCCTTAGAATATTTAACGAGGCAGTGGGCATGTTTGGGGTCGTTATGTTGGAATACTGCCCTGCTGCGGCACCAGTCTTCGAAGGGAGGGGATCATGATCTGCTTCAATATGTCACAGCACATGTTGGCATTCATGGTTCCCTCAATGAACTGTAGCTCCCCAGTGCCAGCAGCACTCATACAGCCCCAGACCATGACACTCCCACCACCATGCTTGACTGCAGGCAAGACACACTTGTCTTTGTACTCTTCACCTGGTTACCTCCAAACACACACTTGACACTATCTTCTTTGTCATGAGGTGCCATGTTGAATTTCCAGAGACCAGTATGATAGAGTGAGAGGAATAACACCAAATTTAATACACCTGCTCCCCATTCACACCTGAGACCTTGTAACACTAACGAGTAACATGACACCTGAGAGGGAAAATAGCTAATTGGGCCCAATTTGGACATTTTCACTTAGAGGTGTACTCACTTTTGTTGCCAGCGGTTTAGACATTAATGGCTGTGTGTTGAAGTACTTTGAGAGGACAGAAACTTTACACTGCAATACAAGCTGTACATTCACTACTTTACATTGTAGCAAAGTGCAAGTTGTCCCATGAAAAGATATAATAAAATATTTACAAAAATGTGCGGGGTGTACTAACTTTTGTGAGATACTTATATAGTAAGGGGATGAGGTCCCCTTTAAAAAAAAAAAAAAAGACAATGCTTACTAATCCAAGTAGTTTGACAACTAGAAAAATACAATAAGTTGAAAAATAACTTTATTAGGACTTAAAGCGGAGGTTCACACAAAAAGTGAACCTCTGTTTTTCAGAATCCCCCCCCCCTCCGGTGTCACATTTGGCACCTTTCAGGGGGGAGGGGGTGCAGATACCGGTATAATACAGGTATTTGCATCCACTTCCGGGCATAGATATCCGCAGAATCTGTGGATAATCTATGCCACTTTCTGTGTCCCCCGCTGTCTTCTGGGAAATAAAAAACAGGAGGGACCACTTTGATTGCGCAGCGCGACTTGCACATGTGCAGTAGGGAATCGGTAAGTGAAGCCGCAAGGCTTCATTTCCTTATTCCCTTGGCGAAGATGGCGTGGCAGCATCTGAGGACCGAGAGACACGTCAGCCTCGGGTGCCGACATCGCAGGCGCGCTGGACAGGTAAGTGTCCATATTTTAAAAGTCAGCAGCTGCAGTATTTGTAGCTGTTGGCTTTAAAAAAAAAAAAAAAACTTGGCGGACCTCCGCTTTAAGACAGAGGCAGCTTATGCTTTTGCCCTATATTTTTTTAAATGTCCCTGTATCTGACAAGATGGTGATTATTGTGCGACCTGGGGCCTCTATGGATGGTTCATACAGGTTTAAGAATGTGCGGTCTACTGAACACGCCTGGTGTCCACAGGTAACCAAATGTTCTGTCACTACGAGGTCTACCCGTTGTCTTGTCAACACTTCTTTGTTACGTGTATCTTGTTTCTCAATAAAAATTTACTAAACAAAAAAAAAGAGACTTAAGACCAAAAACACACAAAGCTGTGAGAAACCATCACAAACCGTACACTCGCTACTTTACATTGTAGCAAAGTGTAATTTCTTCAGTGTTGTCACATGAAAAGATATAATAAAATATTTACAAAAATTTAAGAGGTGTACTTTTGTGAGATACTGTATCTTTTTGTTTGGAACTAGAACTGGTAGCAGAGTCGACACATGCAAATTCCAATGCTCTGAAGCAGTTTTTCCTCTAGTTTCAAAAACGAAAAAAAAAATGTATTTAGGCAATGTCACAATATTTTAAACTGGTAAAAGCCATTTCAAACAAAGGAAATTTGTTCTGTTTTAAAGTATATTCTAGCAGACTGGCATTTTGAATTTCAAACTTTGTACAACTGCAGATAACAGCAATGGAATTCAGCACTGCCTGGGGGCTCTTATCCAATATAGCATTGATTGAGCCAATTTTGCTCAGCTGCAAATTATGGTTCTAATGAGTTTTAGCATAGTTAAAGGGTAACTCCACTTTTGTGGCGAAAAAAATAGCAAAGAAAAAATTATTTAGCATATACAATTGCGTTACAAGTCAGCACTAAGATAAACGTCAGATTTTAGGCATCCTCTGCAACAAATTCTTTGTTTTTTGGTGAGATACTCCCAATAGGAAATCATGTCTAGACATGATTTCCTATTGGGAGTATCTCAACCAAAAAAAAAACCTTCAGGTGCTGCAGCTGATTGAGAATTGTGAAACCACTCCTATTAGACTGACTTTCCCACATGGACACAGACAAACACACAGTGATTTCAGAACAACAAAAGGTAGGAATCTGCGACAAATTATATAGATCACCCAGAGGGGATGTTTTTTTCCTCAACAAAAGTGGAGTTACTATTTAGCATCATATCACCACTGTTTGAAGACACACATACCCCAACTTATAATAACTGCAGCAGTAGTGACACTATTCAGTAAATGAGAATTATTTCAGCTGTCAAAGCACAAGATACAATATTACTGCAGATAAACGCACTCAATTCACTACTGCATTTTTTTCTGGGAGAATTGTGTTTCTAAATCTATTTCTTGAATGTATAGCAGAGCAAAATTCCCTCAACTTGTGTTGTATATGTTTTTATGCAATTGATGTTGTTGTACAATAAGCTATCCAAGCTACACTGCAGCCTTATTTTCAGCTTTCATCTAATGCTTTTCATCTTTTCATATTACACTGGCTTGGTAACAACTGGCCAGTGGAAGCTTGACATAGTAGACTGTATAAATGTAAAGGAGAACCTATGTTCAGCTTTAGGCTGGGTTCACACTTGTCCGACAACGGTCCTACATTGGGAGCTCATGTAGCATGACGTGTGAAAATCAATGTTTCCCTATGAGAGCTGTCTTAACTGGTCCTACACAAGTCGGTCCGACTTTGAAAATGCTCCCTGTACTACTTTGGTCCTACTTCAGCCCATTGAATATCATTGAAGTCGGACCAAAGTAGGAGCCTTGTCCTAACCATCCGACTTTTGACATCCGACTTGTGATTACAGCAGCAGTAAAAGGAATTTATCTCACTCTGGGATTGTTTTGATTGGTCAAAGAACAAGTCAGACTATCACAAAGTCGGATCAAAGTAGTATCCTGTTCATGAAAGTAGGATGGATGTAGGACCAATGTAGGATCGATGTAGGACCAATGTAGGATCAGTGTAGGACCAATGTAGCAGAGCAAAGTAGGATGAAAGTAGTGTAGTAGTGTGAACCCAGCCTCAGGCTGGGTTCACACTACTACACTACTTTCATCCTACTTTGCTCTGCTACATCGGTCCTACATTTATCCTACATTGGTCCTACATCCATCCTACTTTCATGAACAGGATACTACTTTGGTCCGACTTCAATGATATTCAATGGGTTGAAGTAGGATCAATGTAGGACCAAAAGTAGTACAGGGAGCATTTTCAAAGTCGGACCGACTTGTGTAGGACGCTACAAGATGCTCTCATAGGGAAACATTGAACACAGAGCAAAGTAGGATGAAAGTAGTGTAGTAGTGCGAACCCAGCCTCAGGCTGGGTTCACACTACTACACTACTTTCATCCTACTTTGCTCTGCTACATTGGTCCTACATTTATCCTACATTGGTCCTACATCCATCCTACTTTCATGAACAGGATACTACTTTGGTCCGACTTCAATGATATTCAATGGGTTGAAGTAGGATCAATGTAGGACCAAAAGTAGTACAGGGAGCATTTTCAAAGTCGGACCGACTTGTGTAGGACCAGTTAAGACGGCTCTCATAGGGAAACCTTGATTTTCACACGTCATGCTACATGAGGCTCCCAATGTAGGACCGTTTGTCGGACAAGTGTGAACCCAGCCTCAAAAGCAATTGGTTGCCAATGCACCTCAGCAGCCAATTAACAGACATAATTCTTTATTTCTGATGCACATCAGGGCACTAAACGAGGCAGAGCAGAGAGCAGTGACAGGCTCTGTTCAGAGCTGACCAAAAACTGAGCAATCAGAGGTCATGAGCCAGCAGGGGACAGCATCAGACCAACACAAGACATGGAGGGGAGTATAGATCTTAAATGGGTAGTAAACCCTTGTGGTTTTTCATCTTAATCCATTCTGTGCTTTAAAGTGAAAAACCTTATGTAGTGCAGCAACCCCCCTTTTACTTACCTGAACCCGATCTTTCCATCGACGAGAACGAGCCCAGCAGCTCCAGCCGCTATCTCGGGTCCTCATTGGACAGATTGGCTCCCGCTGCTGTCAATCAAATCCAGTGACACGCTAGGGGCGGGGCCAAGTCTTGCTGTCTGTGTCAATGGACCCAGCAGGACCTTGGGAGCACGCCTGCACGAGTGCCCCCTTGGAAAGCGGGTCTGCGAGGAGGCACTCGCTGCGGGAAGGAGCCAGAAAAGGAGGATCAGGGCCACTCTGTGCAAAACCCTTGCACAGGGGAGATAAGTATAACATAACATGCTTGTTATTTTAAAAATAAAAACAGAACCTTTAATTTTTTTAACCGGTTCCCGACTGACTCATGCAGATATACTGTGACAGACTGTCTCTCCTGGGCGAAATCCCATACATATACGGCTTTGCCCAGGAGAGCCACCAGAGCCCAAGCGCCCGCTGCACAGCGGGGAACCCGATGCACATGGCCAATGGGCGAGATCGCGTGCACAAACGATAGCACGGAGGTTTGTGTGTGTAAACACACAAATCCCTTTGCTATCAGAGGAGAGAAGACAGATCGCGTGTTTCTACAAAGTAGAAACAGCGATCTGTTATCTATCCAAGAAAGAAGACTGGAAAAATGGGGGGGAAAACTGCGCTAAACAAAAAATGTGCAAATGCTGCCAGTACCAAAAAAATGTAGATCCAATTTCAAAGGATATGTTAAAAGATGAGGTACGGCGCAAAAACAATTGCGTGAAGGTTTGGTAATGATACCAAAAATACAAAACTATTGAGTATAATGAAAATAAAAATAAAAACAGATTTGAAAAAACACAAACTAGGCGTGATTGAAACAAATAATAAATGGTTAATAATGACAAAATAAGTGACTGACACTCAGTGAAAAATCCAGAGAATGTGACATGAGCTCAAAATAAAAAATTGAAAAAGTCCATGAAACAATCCCACGTGAAGTAAGAATAAGAAATTAATCCAGATTCTTCTTATATTAGGTGATGAAATAGCAGGAGTTAAAACTTGCTGCACCAAATAAACACCAAAGTGTTTGGTGTTTATTTGGTCGCTGCATTGCGATTCGGGTGTCCTCGAAGCGGCACCGATGCATGCGATCGTAATAATCGATGCCTAGCCCCGCCCCCTCCCGGGAGAGCGCTCCGTGCAGCCTATACCTAATTTCCTACTGTTTCCTACTGCCATGTGACTTCCCGACCCGCCTCTCTCCTCTGAGCTCTCACGTCCCTCCAGCCCCGCCCACTGACTGTAGCTATCGAGCTCAGAGGAGAGGCGGGAGGGGCTGAAGCCAGAGAGATGTGAGACGTGAGAGATGATAGGAGAGAGAGAACGTCCACATCAAACAGATCAGGGGGCAGAGCCGAGTGTTTAACTATCAATCTGCTGGCTTCGTCCTGTATCCCGGGACAAGCCAAGAACAGAGCTGCATTTCAGCTACCTGCTCTCTCAGCTTTATGGCCACGTTCGGGCAGCATGACATAAGAAGAAAGAAAATATTGCTGGGTGTTTTGGTAGAAGCAAGAGCTAAGTTTTCAAGGTAATGAAAACGTTTAAAATAACATGTGGTAGGAATCACAGACCCAGGGAAAGTTTCTTCTACTGCAGTTTAACTCAGAGACAAACTGTTTTTTTTTTTAATGTGACTACAGACAAAATAGAAGAATGAAAATTATATTAAATATTTCATACATTCACTGTTGTGTAACACTTTCTGCTCCCCATGCTGTCTCCCAGCTCCACCATTAATAGAGTAACCATAGCCAAAGCAGACCATGCAATAGGGTTGGAGCTCAAAAGAACAGGGGTCCCAGTACTGTCTGGCTACACAGTGGTTTAAGCAGATAGAAAACACATTCTAATGTGGACAAATTTTATATATATATATTAGGGGTGTCGAATTGGCGGACTGTTCTGGGCAGTCACATGAGCGCGGCATATACAAACACTGAGATCATCTCCTGTACTATGTCTGTCTGCAGTCTCTGACCATCTCCTGTACTATGTCTGCAGTCTCTGATCATCTCCTGTACTATGTCCGCAGTCTCTGATCATCTCCTGTACTATGTCCGCAGCTCTCTGATCATCTCCTGTACTATGTCTGCAGTTCTCTGATCATCTCCTGTACTATGTCCGCAGTCTCTGATCATCTCCTGTACTATGTCTGCAGTCTCTGATCATCTCCTGTACTATATCTGCAGTCTCTGATCATCTCCTGTACAATGTCCGCAGTTCTCTGATCATCTCCTGTACTATGTCTGCAGTCTCTGATCATCTCTTGTACTATGTCTGCAGTCTCTGATCATCTCCTGTACTATGTCCGCAGTTCTCTGACCATCTCCTGTACTATGCCCGCAGTCTCCGATCATCTCCTGTACTATGTCTGCAGTCTTTGATCATCTCATTTAGTATTTTGGGGGGAGAGCCATGCGCACTTGCGCTGCAATCGTGATGCATCGCGGAATCGAATCAAATCGTGGACTTGATAATCGTAATCGCATCGAATCGTGAGACCGGTGAAGATGCGCAGCCCTACTGTGAAGGCACCAGACCCTAAGAAGGGGTGAAAAAGTTGGTGAGTGCGGGGTGTATAAGAGCACGGATTGCAGTGATCACAGCATACAACAAGAGCACTCAGCACTTTTAGAATCACTCAGCACTTGGCAATTGGATTTGTTTACTTCCAATAAGGACATCTCTTAAAGGGTTAACATAGGTACAGTAATTTCACGTTTTGCACATTTTCTTTACCTAGCAGTGTTTACATAGGCACAATAGCACTTTAATTTGCACAGCACTGTGATATATATTTTATGTAATTATTTTTTTTTTTCATAGCTGCATTTATAATATATACTGTGGAATCATTATAGTAGTTTACACAGGCACTTGGTACTTTGGATTGTTTAGCACTTTGTGTATATTTTGCACACTGCACCTTACACTAGGAGCCTCTTTTATGGAGCATTTGTCTCCGTAGGACCAGCGCCAACTCTACTTTCTTTTTCTTTTACATGACTGGTCTCACTGACATACAAGAAAGAAAAAGAGTGGATCCAAGCAAGACTTTTACTTTAAAAGTAAAGATTTGCATCTAAGTTTAATATCCTAGTATCCGCAAATTATTTTGACATATGGTTAACCACTTTTTAGGCTTTTTTTTTTTAATATTCTCAGTCTGAGCAGCCAGGTTTGTAACAGGTTTACCAAGTAAATTAACAAACTCCAAAATTATTGTTAATCTTCATTTGATTTGGGACTTAAGAGTGCAATAATGCTTAAAAAATGAAAAACAATGAGCACTGGGACTCCTTACTATGAATTTATTTCTATTTACCACTAAAACCAAGTAGGTATTTCACAAGAATAAAGGCTAGGCTGAAAATTACTCCTTTACTGTTTTTTAATCATAATCCAAAAAACATATTTAAGCTGAGTACACACCGCAAGTTTGTTTTTGTTCAACCAGCGGGCCGAACAAATAAAAACATACAGATCCCTGCATCCACACAAGCGCAGCTGATCAAATGCTGGTTTTCCAGCAGGACCATTCGACAGAAGTTAGTCTAACGATTGACTTCTGCTGAACAGAGGGCTACACACAGATCAAAATTTGGACAGTTCAGCAGGAACCAGTTTAATTTCAATCTGTGTGTACCCAGCTTTAGCCTAAAAGATCACAGATTATACTTTTTGTAGACTAAATTAAACAAAATTTAAGATGTTGACATGGATTACTGCACACCAATGTACTAAATACAATTAAACTGGATTGGTCTATAAAAAGTGGGTGAAATCATATTTACTTGTATGCCTGAATAAAAAATAAAAATAAAATACACAACTGAAATCAGATGGGCTCATATAGGAGGCATATCGTTTCCCCCCCCCCCCCCCCCCCCGACTTTTATATAATTTAGCTTCTATCTGGCAGAAAAAATTAACTATGACAGGACCTTGTTTACATGTATAAATATTAACTTTTTTTTTGTTTTATATATAAAAACACACAACTTTAAATCTGAAATGTTATACTGGTTTATATACAATACATAATTGCATTTTGACATATTTACACTATCCATTACACCTTTTGAAAGTGCTGTAAATATTTCAGAAAGACTTCAGAAATGATGAAAGAATAAAGCTTAAATACATGTACATGTCTATATGGTTGTTCTATCTTACATTTTTGGCTACATTGTATGTGGTCATACAGTGACAATGTGTTTGTATATTTGGTATTATTCTTTCACCTCTCAAGCTTCTTTTTCCATGTTTATGGCTGTTTTAGCATTTCATAACATAACTTTAAAATCACACACACATGAATTAATATTTTCTAAACTAACATTGCATGCAAAGTTTAAAAAAGCAAACTACCCCCTCATCTCTCAGCAAAATAAGTTATACAAGCCAGCACAGACAAATAGAAAAGGGCAATATGTATGCGAATGGTGCAGAGACACAACCTGCTACTATGCCATTTTGAAGTGTTATGCATTTGAACAGAACTTCTAGTCTAAAGTAATTTTGAAAGACAACAGCGTGATGATACAAGCATCTGATATTTTCTCAACATCCGTACTAAATGACTTTTACTCAACAGGGTGTTTGATATTGGTATCCACAACAGAATGGAGTCCTCTGTTAAGTGCTGTGGGGTAAGGAAAAGCTGCATTGTTACTTGTGTAACCTAGATTTGCAAGCCGTGATAGAGCTTTAATGCTACCTGGAGGTCTCCCTGGGCTGACTTTGTATCCTGCGGCTTTGGTTGTGCCCAGTGGTCTGCCAGGACTTGTCTTAAAGCCGGCAGCTTTGGTGGTCCCCAGAGGTCTCCCAGTGCTGGTTCGGTATCCTGCCAGTTTGGTGGTTCCAGAGGGTCTTCCACGCTTTCCAGACCTCCCAAGGGTTTTCTTTTTCTTTAAATCACTTTTTGTGTCCAGATCTCTGCTGGTTGTGGTCTGCAAATGTGCCTCATTTATAGTTTCTTGTGTCTGACAGGAGATGGACTTTTGGCTGACAGTATGGCTGTATTTGCTCTGCTGGGTGGTGTACAAGCCAAACTGTTCTACACTTCTCATGCTGTCTTGGCTGAGGCAAGAAGATTTGCCACTTCCACAAAAAGTCACATTATTGTTAGTGACAGGACGCATCATTTTCTAGAAAGACAAAACAATCAAAAATCATTTGTCTTAGAAACCACAACATCTTATAAATTATATACAATTACACACCAATAAAAATGTTCATTGTTCGGTTAGGCTTTTTTTTGTTTTTTTTGTAAGCTGGCCACGAATATGAAACAATTGTCTTAAATTGGATGAAGTTTCAGCAGTCTTTTCTTAATTTTACATGGGATAGCAACAGACACAGACCTTTCAAATGAGTATTGTTTACGTACAATATCACAAGGTGGCTTAAACTTCCAGACATTGTTAAATATTCCCTGGTAGCCTGACTATGCTATCTGACCACTTGGTCTGCAATACACCCACCTAATCAGATGGGCTGAGATTGAGCAGCTCCGGATTGTTCCTATACATATGAACTCTTTAAAATTATTCTAAAGGAATTTTTTTCTCCTAAATTAAAAAAAGGGTATACAGTACTTACCTGCTCTGACATGACACATAGCAGTCCCTTACCTCTGGATTCCCCAACTTTTTTCTGGTCCTCCATTACAGATATTCCGAATAGTAGCCTGTCAATATTACTCCATACAAGGAATGTTGGGTTATATTGTAAAAGTAGATTTTCCTTTTCTCCCTTGACATCTCAAATGACTTCATTCATGTATACCCCTTTCCTCCCTTCTAGTACTGAATGTATAATGGCCAGCCATTGGTTAGAACACAATCTGTTGCGTTTCAGCAACATCAACAATTCAGTTACAAATAAGCTTTTTTTTTTTCTTTTTCTTTTTTAAACATTATACATATATACTGTAACATTCCACTCAGAACCTTATTCACATATTTACAAATTAAACATTATGCTGAAACACTGCCAAATCTTCATTTGCTAATCTAACCTCATTTGAGAAAATTTGTCTAGAAGGACCTTCACGATAACATCTCATGAAAGACCAAATAGAAAAAAGCCATAGGTTGCACCCTAGATATTGAGGACTGGGAAGACATTTGGGATATCGCTAAAAACATCTATCAATATAAAAAAAAATGTATTGGTATCATATATATGCCTGAACTTCTCCACACATTAAACCCAGTATTACAGCCTATGTGTTGGCTTAAATTACTATAAGGTGTTTTCCTTGGTAGTGATTATATACATCCATTATAGTCTTTTATTTTATATGTGTTACATGTATATCTAACCCCCTGTAACAAAATTTACATGTATACCTTTAAAAAAAAAATATGTTTTTCAGTAAATAGAAAGTTTAAATTGGATGAAATTTGGGTAGTAGACACACCAGGCCAGTTAAACAAGTGATTGAGTGTTTTGATGTGCGTGCGCCCCCTGACACTGTGTCTGTGCCGACATTGCACATCTGTATCTGCTAGTAAAGGCTCCTCTTATCTTTATATTATGTTAAAAGCATGTATACAATCTTTGCTTTAGACATAAACATTTTATACTTAACCCCTGCACACCGACGTAACATATATGCAGCCTCAATGCACTGGGCTTTTTTACATAAGGCCTCATACACAGTATGTGTTTCTCCCTTTGTGCTGGGAGCATGCTGCAGGGCATGCTCCCAGCACAGAGTCCGTGATCTCACTGAGAGCCCCGGGCACTGTACTAAAGATCGGGACCCAGATCTCCCAACCCAGGTCACCTGATCGCTATGGTAGCCTCTAATTGGCTACCACAGTGATCAGTCCTTTTGAAGCCAGCCCCTGTGTTTTTTTTTTTTGAATGGTGAAGGAGGATACAATGGGGGTTATGTACGCAAGGCAAATTCACTTTGCACTACAAGTGTTATCACAAAAAAACTGATCACTTTTATTGGAAATCTGCCTTGATATTTTGTGCATCCAGAACAAATGGATCGGAAACACCTATGCAGGTAAAGGATTCAAGTGGATGCCTCAACAGATCAGAGTTGTTTTGGTGGCAAAAGGGGGACCTACTTAATATTAGATGGGCAGTCAAAGTTATGGCTGATTGGTGTTATGTATGAAACTACAATATATTCTATTTAAAACGAGAATATAATATAAAGCTTATAAACATATTCGCCAGCACACCACGGATCGTATAAAACGTCCAAAAGTTTTTATGCAAAGAAAGCATCACAAAAAATGCAACGTTTCGAGGCCACGCAGGACCTCTTCGTCTTGTCACTAACTTGTTCTGACTTGTCACTTGCCTGACGAAGAGGTCCTGCGTGGCCTCGAAACGTTGCATTTTTTTGTGATGCTTTCTTTGCATTAAAACTTTTGGACATTTTATACGATCCGTGGTGTGCTGGCGAATATGTTCATATGGTTTATTGTTCCAGTACCCAGCTGGTGATCGCTTCAGCACCCATTTTTGTATTTATGAGTCGTTTCTCCAGGAAGGTGTGCGATTGGAATATTAACTAAGACTATAATATAAAGCTTTCATCTACTTTAGAATAACTGAAGAGAATACAAATATTGGACATTGTTATCACAAACAATTGATCACTCTTATTGGAAACCTGCCTTGATATTTTGTGCATCCAGAACAAATGGATCGGAAACACCCGTGCAGGTAAAGGATTCACGTACATGCATTCCAGGCAGATCCTGACGTCTGAACATGACAATGCTGGTCGACTTATACTTAGAAGAAAGTCACAATATTGTACACGTCTGCTAATTGTTCTTCTAGTTAGGTGCCATCAGTGACTGGCCACATGCGCATAAGGGCAGCTGCCTTGAAGCTTATTAAATTGAGTTTCTTCCACCTACAAAAAGGAAGAAAAGGAAAATGAATTAATGTCAAATGTTTACAAAGATAAAGATGGCATTTATGATGCATATATTCAACTTAGAACACTGAAATAATGTTTTGTCAAACAAACAAATTACCTATAGTAAAGCCTAATTCCAGGCTGCCATTTTTTCAGCCCCCCAGGGGTTGAAAAAGCAAGTCTAACTGCAAAAATAATTTTCAGTATTGATCTGTCCCACACAGTGCGTTTCTCAGTAAATTATTCTCCATCTTCTGGGTTGCATGACTCCTGACATCCCTCAACCCAGAGCATTTCATACATACTGCGTATGCAGGACTGCACGAGTCACCACCCAGGAGGTGTAACCATGAACCTTTCATTCCCAGTGTACTCGTACAGAAAGAAGCACTGATGTCAAGAACCTAAAGAAGGGTGGATTCACACCTATGCATTTTTTGTGCTTTTTGCAGATTTGCACTACAGTCCATTTAACATGGTTTCCTATGGAACACGTTCTGTAGAACAAATCTGCAAAATGCAAAAAGCACTAAAAATGCATAGGTGTAAATCCAGCCGAAGAGTTGAAGAAGACCCTGCATGGGCAAATGACTGGCCCAAAGAAAAAGTATGTATTAAAACTAAAATTTGCTGTTCGGGGCCACAGTGGGGGGGAGGGGTGAAAGAACTTGTAAGAGCAGTGATTTATTGCCCATGGGCTTTTCCCCTCTTTTCTCTATAATCCACAGAGAACACCTGTCAAGGGACAAGCTGAAGGCTTGGCCCGCTTGTCAATACCCTGCATGGTCATGCCCATCTGTGCAGGACTAGGCATGCATAACTGATAGAAAGAGGCCAGTGCACGCTTGTTCGTAGCGCATGCCTGTGCGCACTGATGTACGCTACGTGCGATAGATCTTGGTGGCCTCTGGCCTTTATAAGGATAACAATTGCTCGTAGACTTTGCAAACTGGTCTTTAGCTCCCTGTTGCCATTTGTAAAAAATAAGAAATCGTAAAGTGATCTCTCTCTAATAGTGATAAGATATGTGTATGGGCATTATAAATGCAAGAAATTGATGCCGATGTGAATATATAACATAGAAATTAACATTGGAAACCTCCAATACCAAAATGTAATACATTTTGAAAAGTTATAAAACCCAGGTTTTATCTGGCAGCTCAGCTAGATCTTAGTTCTTTAGGAACAACACGAGAATTTATAGACACAAAAAAGCGTCTATATGGTATATGCGCTGCCAAAACCGTTTAAACTAAGCAGCCGACACAACAAAAATAGATCAATTTTGTAACAATAGAACACAAAAAAAACAAAAGTGTGGCGCTAAAAAGAATTCTAATAACAAAAGTCCATATGATAAGACAATTTCAAATAATGAATAGACCAAAGTCCACAGTGTAATCAAATCCCTGAAGAAGATGAAGAGCAATAGAATACAGGCTCCTGAAACCGTGGAAAATGGGATAAATATCTGCTTACCAGATGATGAGACTCGAATAGGTGTATACCTATAAAGTCATGCAGGCTTGTGAGGTTACAAAGAACCTGATGTCATCCGTTGAGGGGAAGAGATGTATACTGCAATAGTCCTTCCTTCTGAGTGGTGCCGATTATACGATATCCATAAAGGTTTCTCAGATATTGGAATCGATGGTTTACCAAAGGAACATTAAAACACACATAGCGTGATACTGCGTATGGTTCAAAATGTATTAAAATAGTAAAAATTTACACTCACGTGTGACCGGAGTAATAAAGCTCTTTGTACAAAAAACTGGCAGAAAAGGTCAGTGTCTTCTCCCGACGCGTTTCGTTCAATAGAACATCGTCTTGGGGCACTGACCTACTGCCAAAATAAGCCAGATATATAAGCATAGATGTCCCCTACCTTAATTCGAAGTTCCGTCTGGGGACATGTTGCGCCGCACCTGAACGGGTCTCCACTTCCGGGTTGGAACAGCATGGAGTCGCCGGCGTGTGTTCCAGGCCTCGGTCTGAAAACGAGGCTTGGAAAGAAATGGAACGCACGCTACGCGGAAAAGCGCGAACCAGGGCAAGGGGCGGAACGTGAACACGCTGAGCAACAGCGTGAGAAACACGACGTGACTCACGTTCAAAATAATACTGAACTATCAGAGCTGGAACGCAGTGAGGACACTATGCGCTTCACAGACGAACGACGTCATCTAACGTAGTATGAAGCCTCCAATAGAGGCGCACGGTAATCATGATAAGAAGCAGAAACCGCAACACAAAAGGTGGGGACATCTAGCGATTAAATAACAAGATTGCACTTAATAACCAATTCTTAATACAGTTAAGTGTAATAATAGTCACATATGCACATGAATATTGGGGTGCAGAAAAAGTTAAAAAATCTTCAAGATTGAAGATTTTTTAACTTTTTCTGCACCCCAATATTCATGTGCATATGTGACTATTATTACACTTAACTGTATTAAGAATTGGTTATTAAGTGCAATCTTGTTATTTAATCGCTAGATGTCCCCACCTTTTGTGTTGCGGTTTCTGCTTCTTATCATGATTACCGTGCGCCTCTATTGGAGGCTTCATTCTACGTTAGATGACGTAGTTCGTCTGTGAAGCGCATAGTGTCCTCACTGCGTTCCAGCTCTGATAGTTCAGTATTATTTTGAACGTGAGTCACGTCGTGTTTCTCACGCTGTTGCTCAGCGTGTTCACATTCCGCCCCATTGCCCTGGTTCGCGCTTTTCCGCGTAGCGTGCGTTCCATTTCTTTCCAAGCCTCGTTTTCAGACCGAGGCCTGGAACACACGCCGGCGACTCCATGCTGTTCCAACCCGGAAGTGGAGACCCGTTCAGGTGCGGCGCAACATGTCCCCAGACGGAACTTCGAATTAAGGTAGGGGACATCTATGCTTATATATCTGGCTTATTTTGGCAGTAGGTCAGTGCCCCAAGACGATGTTCTATTGAACGAAACGCGTCGGGAGAAGACACTGACCTTTTCTGCCAGTTTTTTGTACAAAGCGCTTTATTACTCCGGTCACACGTGAGTGTAAATTTTTACTATTTTAATAAATTTTGAACCATACGCAGTATCACGCTATGTGTGTTTTAATTTTCCTTTGGTAAACCATCGATTCCAATATCTGAGAAACCTTTATGGATATCGTATAATCGGCACCACTCAGAAGGAAGGACTATTGCAGTATACATCTCTTCCCCTCAACGGATGACATCAGGTTCTTTGTAACCTCACAAGCCTGCATGACTTGATAGGTATACACCTATTCGAGTCTCATCATCTGGTAAGCAGATATTTATCCCATTTTCCACGGTTTCAGGAGCCTGTATTCTATTGCTCTTCATCTTCTTCAGGGATTTGATTACACTGTGGACTTTGGTCTATTCATTATTTGAAATTGTCTTATCATATGGACTTTTGTTATTAGAATTCTTTTTAGCGCCACACTTTTGTTTTTTTTGAGATCTTAGTTCTTGACTGTGGCTCCATAATGGTGACCGCAGGCTGGAATTGACTCTTGCTTAATAACCACTTGACGACCGCCACACGACGATATATGTCGACAGAATGGCATGGGCAGGCAATTGGGCGTATATATATACGTCCCTGCCTCCGAGTGGGTGGGGGGGCCGATAGGTGCCTGCAGCGGTCACAATTGTTCCAGGAGCGATCCGAGATGAGGGGGAGGCCACCGATTCATGGCCACCCCTCACGATCGCTCCTGGCAAATCAGCTTCTTCCTCTGCCTGTGAATTGTAAACACAGGCAGAGGAAGTGATGTCATCTCTCCTCGTGGCGGTCTTTTCATCCGGCGATGAGGAGAGGAAGACATCTTACAGTCAGTGCACAACGGTACACAGACACCAGGCACACAAAACACCACCCAGCGCCCCCCCCCCCGATCACCTCCTGCACCCCCAGTAACTGTGTCACTGTTTGCTGTGTTAATTTTTTTAGTGATCACAGCATTTGGTGTCATTTGTGACTGTAAAAAGTGTTAGGATAGTTAGTGGTAGACCCCTTTAGGTGTAGGGTACCCCCCCATATAAAGGATTAACCCCTTGATCGCCCCCAGGTAACCCTTTCACCCCCTGTGTCACTAAGCAATCTTTTTTCTGATCGCCGTATTAGTGTTGTGGGTGACGCTAGGTAGCCAGTTAGTTATTTAGGTTCACCGTCAGGTTTTTATAGCGTCAGGTACCCCAATTTACTACCTTATAAAGGTTTTAACCCCCTTATTGCCCCCTAGTTAACCCTTTCACCTGTGATCACCCTATAAGTGTTACGGGTGACGCTGGTTACTTAGTTTGCTTTTCATAGCATCAAGGCACCCACCATTTATTACCTAATAAAGGTTTAACCCCCTGATCGCCCAGCGAGTGATATCAGTTAGGTTTTAGTTAGGGTTGTCCCGATACTGATACTAGTATCGGTACCGATTCCGAGTATTTGCGGGAGTACTCGTACTCCCGCAAATACCCCCGATACCCAAATAAAATACTGCCACATCCCCCCCCCCAGCCGCCGTCGCCGCCGCCACCGTTTCCCGCCGCATCCCCGCTGCCGCCGACTGGTTAATACACGGGGAACATTACAGCTTTGAACAGCTGTAATGATTCGCGCTGCATATAGACACTCCCCCTTGCTCGGGTGAACTGTCCAATCCCGAGCGAGGGGGAGTGTCTATATACGGCGCGAATCATTACAGCTGTTCAAAGCTGTAATGTTCCCCGCGTATTAACCGTAGCGGGGGCGGCAGCGGCGGCGGCGGCGGGGATGCAGGTAAGGGACATATGGCTGGATATGGGGGGGAGACATGGCTGCATGAAACAAATGCTGCTCTACAGCCAGTGCTTGGGGATTGAACACTTGGGTGTACAAAATTGAAAATGCTTGTCGGAGGAAAAATAACCTTTCAGCAAACTTAATAGCATAGGTTTGCCTGTTTTTGCTGTGCAGATACTGACAGATGCTACTCTAGTCTGCTCTTATCACCAGCTCCAGTTTTATAAGAAGGGGGAAAATGCTGAAAGGAGACCATGACATTAAAGGTGTTTTAAGGGTAAATTAAAATAAAAAAATAACAAACATGTCTAGACTTGCCTACTCTGTGCAAGGGGGGCACTTGTGCGGGCTTATATTCTATACATCTGCTTTATACAGAACACCCCCAGATGGTTAAAGGAATTTAGATTTCTTGGAAGTTTCAGAGACTTATAGCTGGCTGCATATTGAAAGTGAAAGCAATTATTAATAACAGAGTTACAAATTGGCTGGTGTATTATCAATGATATAAGTACCTTTAGCTTTGCCTCAACCTTTGCTTCTTTTAGCTTGCTTACTTGAAAGGCAATGATGAGGAGACAGCTAATACTGTGGAACCCCACTGTTCTAAATAGTGTATTCCACAGAAATACTGGTCCCTCTGTTCAGAGGTTCTCATCTGTCTTCTGTGACATAGGGCACTTGTACAGATGGTGACCTTTTGCAAGAATAAAAAATGTAGGGCCAAATTCTCAAAAGAGATACGCAGACTTAACTGCTGTTCAGCCTGCGTATCCCTGTGCCTAACTTTGGAAACGATTCTCAAAAGGCTTTTTCCAAAGTTAGGCAGAAAATCTGACATGTGTAAGACACTTACACGGTCAGATTTTAGGATGCAGTACCGCATCCGCCACTGGGGGCATTTCTCATTGAAATGCAGCTTTGCGTATGCAAATGAGGACTTAAGCAGATTTTCAAAGCATTTCAGCACTTTGATTTCTGCCTAAGTTCCGAATTTGCCGGCGCAAAACTAGGGCTGGTTTTATAATGTGGAAAGTTAGCCAAACCTTGTAAAGGCCCATTCCAGCGACGGCATTTGGTATGCATTCCTGAGGGAGAACTCCACGGCAATTTTTAAATTCAAAACCGGCATGGGTTCCCCCCCAGGAGCATACCAGGCCCTTAGGTCTGGTATGGGTTGTAAGGAGACCCCCCTCCGCCGAAAATTCGACGTAGGGGGTCCCCCTACAATCCATACCAGACCCGTATCCAAAGCACGCTACCCGGCCGGTCAGGAATGGGAGTGGGGACGAGCGAGCGTCCCCCCCCCTCCTGAGCCGTGCCAGGCCGCATGCCCTCAACATGGGGGGGTTGGGTGTTCTGGGGCAGGGGGGCGCACTGCGGGCCCCCCCACCCCAGAGCACCCTGTCCCCATGTTGATGAGGACAGGACCTCTTCCCGACAACCCTTGCCATTGGTTGTCGGGGTCTGCGGGAGGGGACTTATCGGAATCTGGGAGTCCCCTTTAATAAGGGGGCCCCCAGATACCGGCCCCCCACCCTAAGTGAATGGATATGGGGTACATCGTACCCCTATCCATTCACCTGGAGGCAAAAAGTAAAAGTTAGTAAACACACAACACAAGGCTTTTTAAAATAATTTATTATTCTGCTCCGGATGCCCCCCCTGTCTTCGTTATTAGCTCAATTAGCAGGGGGGGCTTCTTCTTCCGCTCTCCGGGGGTCTTCCACTCTCCGGGGGTCTTCCGCTCTCCGGGGGTCTTCCGCTCTCCGGGGGTCTTCTCCGCTCTCCGGGGGGGGCTTCTCCGGACTCCGGGGGGCTTCTTCCATCTTCTCCCCTCTTCCGCTGTTGACTCGGCGAACCCCGGTTCTTCTGCAGATGTCCGGTGCCTTCTTCTTCAGCGCTGGCTGCCTGCTATGTTTGTGTGTTAGCTCGATTTCTAACAGGCAGCCAGCGCGGTCTTCTGTGGCGTCAGGGTCTTCTGGTCTTCTCCCCTCTTCCGATGTTGCCTCGTCGCCTGTTGTCGCTGTAATGATGGAAGCGCGCCTTGCATCACATTTATATAGGCATCACCGTCCCATCATGCTCCGGCAGGTACCCACGTGGTGGGTGCACGTGGGTAGGCACCCACCACGTGGGTACCTACCGGAGCATGATGGGACGGTGATGCCTATATAAATGGGATGCAAGGCAACAGGCGACGAGGCAACATCGGAAGAGGGGAGAAGACCAGAAGACCCTGACGCCACAGAAGACTGCGCTGGCTGCCTGTTAGAAATCGAGCTAACACACAAACATAGCAGGCAGCCAGCGCTGAAGAAGAAGGCACCGGACATCTGCAGAAGAACCGGGGTTCGCCGAGTCAACAGCGGAAGAGGGGAGAAGATGGAAGAAGCCCCCCGGAGTCCGGAGAAGCCCCCCCCGGAGAGCGGAGAAGACCCCCGGAGAGCGGAAGACCCCCGGAGAGCGGAAGACCCCCGGAGAGCGGAAGAAGAAGCCCCCCCTGCTAATTGAGCTAATAACGAAGACAGGGGGGGCATCCGGAGCAGAATAATAAATTATTTTAAAAAGCCTTGTGTTGTGTGTTTACTAAATTTTACTTTTTGCCTCCAGGTGAATGGATAGGGGTACGATGTACCCCATATCCATTCACTTAGGGTGGGGGGCCGGTATCTGGGGGCCCCCTTATTAAAGGGGACTCCCAGATTCCGATAAGTCCCCTCCCGCAGACCCCGACAACCAACGGCAAGGGTTGTCGGGAAGAGGTCCTGTCCTCATCAACATGGGGACAGGGTGCTCTGGGGTGGGGGGGCCCGCAGTGCGCCCCCCTGCCCCAGAGCACCCAACCCCCCCATGTTGAGGGCATGCGGCCTGGCACGGCTCAGGAGGGGGGGGACGCTCGCTCGTCCCCACTCCCATTCCTGACCGGCCGGGTAGCGTGCTTTGGATACGGGTCTGGTATGGATTGTAGGGGGACCCCCTACGTCAATTTTTCGGCGTGGGGGGGTCTCCTTACAACCCATACCAGACCTAAGGGCCTGGTATGCTCCTGGGGGGGGAACCCATGCCGTTTTTTTCTTTGAAAATTGGCATGGAGTTCTCCCTCTCAGGAATGCATGCTGAGCGACGCTGACATTTTTTTTTATAATTATTTGTTTTCCCGGCGCGTCTTTTTTTTTCACCCGTCGCAACTTTAGTGTCCCGTCGAAATTCTCAAAGCCGACCGGCGTTAATTACGTTCGCGCGCTGCACGTCGGGAAAATGACGTCACACGCATGCACAGTACGGCCGGCGCGGGAGCGCGCCTCATTTAAATTTTAAACGCCCCCAGGAGAGGAGGACCGCCTTACGACGGCGGCACTTAAGTTACACAGCGTGTAATTTCTACCTAAGTGCTTTGACGATCAAGCACTTAGGTAGAAATTTTAAGTCAGTGTAACTTAACTGCTGAAATTTAAGTTACGCAGACTTTTTGAGAATTTGGCCCGTAGTGTACCTTTTTTTTTCCCCCTCTGATTAATTTTGTATTTGTAATGCATGCTATGTGCCACCTAAAAGTATGGTTTTATTTTATTATCATTCTATAAATGAATGGAAGTCTTATTTTGAACAAAGCAACACCATGCAACAAGCAATATACTGTAGATCGGTGCACAATTAATTGTGCTCAGCCAACATTGCAGCTTTGCTAAATTAAAAAAAGTCTACCTTATTAATCTTGAATATGGGGTTAAAAAATTCCCAGCAGCTGCATTTATTAGGCTTCTTATACTTATATGGACTGCAGCCTGTTGTCACTTTACTGTGAGTGGTGCAACCTCTCTATAATGCTCCATTGTGTGGAGGCAAGACAAGTGTGTCAGAACTATGGAACATACTGAATTGCATTTTCAGCAGATTTGGGTCAATTCAGAAGAAGGGGGTACAATGTGACAGTAGCTACGTTGCAATTGTCATAAAGTGAAACTGAGCTCCCAAGTTATTTTTTATGTTTTAAGAATATATAGAAATTACCAATACCTCTAGTCTCATAGTTTATCTGAAGTGTGGGAGCCAAGACACTGGTGCTTCTTGACTGCTAGTCTTAAGCCTGGTTCACACTATAGGTTTTTTCCATTCCACCCTGCGGGTAGAATGAAAAAAGAAAAAAAAAGAAAAAACAGTCAGCTCCATGGGGGGAGACATGGCTGGATGGGGGGGAGACATGGCTAGTTGATCAGCGGGGAACTATACAGCTTTCATTTCGGGACACGGCTGCATTTGTGGGGGACACATTTAAAAAAAAAGTATCGGTATTCGGTATCGGCGAGTACATGAAAAAAAGTATCGGTACTTGTACTCGGTCCTAAAAAAGTGATATCGGGACAACCCTAATGTCAAGTAAACGTTGTTGAAGGACTATAGCAATATTAAAAGCTAATGGCTACAGAGACCTGACGTTTCTTCGTTGTCCAGACTGTACTAAAATGGAAGTCTGCTCTATTAAATATTAATAAACAAGCACTGCTCTTGCTATTTGAGTAATAAGACAGCTTGCAAATACTTTCCTTCAGCAAATCTCTACCTCCTTTTTGCTAGTAATCACTTATCTCTGCAGGTTTTATATTCTAAATATAACATTCCTGAACAAGTTTAAACCAGAAAAAAATAAAAACAATACACAGCCACCCTGAGGCTAAACTTGGGTATTTTTTTTTAAAAGCCTCTACATGATTAGGACTCCTCTGAATAAGAGGGGGGGGGGGGGTCCACACATTTTACAGTTTCTGGATTTTAGTGAAGAAGTCAGCTGCATTCCTAAAAATAATCTACAGGTA
Source organism: Rana temporaria (assembly GCF_905171775.1). Taxonomy (NCBI): domain Eukaryota; kingdom Metazoa; phylum Chordata; class Amphibia; order Anura; family Ranidae; genus Rana; species Rana temporaria. The sequence goes on from NC_053491.1 coordinate 297,718,496, forward strand.
GTCACATATGGAATGATATTGTTGTCTGAATGTTTTGGGCACAGCAATGTAGTTGGGGGATCTTGGGAGTTGTAGTTCTGCAGCATGCCACAAGCACGTGATGTGAAGTACAGTGCGCTTGCAGAACCCCTCCCCCTGGTGGCATGAATGAATTTAACAACTGGCAATGAAAGTGAGGTTAAATAGTGTTGATCGGTAAGGTAAATAAAATAAAAACATGTATCTAAGAGCCGGTTCACACTGGGGCGACCTGGGATCCGACTTCAAGTCGCCCCAAGTCATGCGGTCGAGAAAATGAATGGAAGTGAATGGGAGCCGTCTTAATGTACACTACTGAAGTCACTCAGACTTCAGAAAAAAGGTTCCTGTACTACTTCAATCCGACTTGTAGGCAACTTGTACCCATATATTTCAATGGAAGTCGCCTCAGAAGTCGGATCACTGTCCTAACTGAAGCAACAATACAGGAAGATGACATACATTTCTCAGGCAAACCCCTCCCCCCCTCGCTCCCACAGAGCTGATTGTTGTTTGATTGGCCACTGGAAAGCCTCCTGTCCTGGAGGCAACTTGAAGTTGCCTTGTAAGTTGCCTGATGATTCATACTCAAGTCGTGTCCAAGTTGCCTCCCAAAGTTGTGCTAGAAGTCGTGTTGCCCCTGTGTGAATGGGCTCTAAAGCAAATTTTCTTTTAGAATTGGACACAGTTGTGAGGGGGTAGAACCTCTGTCAGTTTTTTTTTTTTTTTTTTGCTGTCTAATGATGGAGAGATTCACATTCTCTATTTGTCCTGGTAACCTTTGTCAATAGGAGAAAACAGGATAAAAAATCCAACATTTTCAGTTGTTACAAGAACACAAAGTGAACATATTCCAGTGGGGGCATTTGGTTCAGTGATAATGGTCTAAAGGGGAATTTACCTCACATTGTGAAGGTTTTTTTCTCATTTTTGGTTGTTCCTACAGGTCAAAAAGGGAAGAGAAAGTGTTGCAGATTGACAAAGGGATTATTCCAGTCAGGCTTCAGGAGGTACGGAATTAGCCTACACCTAAAGCAAGGGCATTATTCAACTTTAGTCAGAGCTCCACAGTTTGTTTTTATCTACCGACACCACTTATTTGCATGGGCAGTTTTTGAGGAAGGTGAACTAACCCTTTAACAGAGGAATCCTAAGGCTCCATTCACACCTAGGCGTAGGGCGTACAGGCGTTTTTACAGGCGATTTTTACCGACGTTTTTGTCGCGCGTATATGCGCGTATGCGCGCGTTTTCGCACAGTGGCATTCGACGTTTTTGTACTTTGTCTTTTTCCATATTAGCCAATAAGAAAAATGATCATCCCTGACATCACTTGTTGCTCTCCTAGGAATTTTTTATTCCTCTTCCTGGGATTTCAGCAACACAGGCGTCAAAACGCTTGTACAAGCGCGTGTTTACGCGCAATACGCGCGTATCAGGCGTTTTACATTGACTTCAATGTAAAAAAAACGCTCAAATACGCGCATATCGCGCGCTAGGAGCGACAAAAAAGGGTCCGGAACTTTTTTGAGCTACAGGCGTTTAGGCGTTCAGATGTGAACCATCCCCATTGCCTTTCATTACTTTTCGTCCCTCTGGCGTTTGTGCGCGTCGCGCTACAGGCGTAAAAACGCCTAGGTGTGAATGGAGCCTTACTTTGTAGACATTTTCTGTCACTAGTATCTACAGTACATACAGTATAGTACATATGGTAAAGAGAAATATCAATGGGACAACATTGCTTTTACTGCAATACTCCCCTCCTCTCCGACTTTGTCATTTACAGACTAATGCCGCGTATACACGATCTGAATTTCCAATCTTTTTCTAAACACTGATGGAAAAAAGTCAGAATTTCCGATGAAAAAAGTCAGTCGGACTTTTTTCATCAGAAATTCTGACTTTTTTCCATCAGTGTTTAGAAAAAGATTGGAAATTCCTATCGTCTGTGTGCAACTCCGATGAAGAAAAAACCCACCCATGCTCAGAATCAAGTCAACGCATTGAACTTCATTTTTCTCGGCTCGTCATAGTGTTTTACGTCACCGCGTTTTGGACAGTCAGAATTTGGTATGACAGTGTGTATGCAAGACTGATGGAAAATTCCATCGGATTTTATTCCATTGGAAATTCCGATCGTGTTCGTGCGTACGCTGCATTAGAACGACCACCACTCAGAGCTTCACCAAAACACAAACTTGTTCTCACCCTGTAAAAAACACTTCCATCACAACACCTTGGGCTCACATGAAAAAGCTGCAGAGAATGGCACTTATGTCACTAAGGACAGGGGGTATATATATATATATATATATATATAAAACTCAGTGTGTGTATGTATGTTCCAGCATCACGTCCAAACGGCTAAAGATATTAACATGAAACTTGGCACACATGTTACTTATATGTCAGCAACAAACATAGGATAGGTGGTTTAACCCATACCCACCCCCATTTGCCATGGTCGGGGTTTTCCTTTAAAGTCCCATTCAACTCTATGGGAAATACATGTTACTTCATAACTTCCAAACGGCTGTACATATTTCGATAACACTTGGTCTTTATATGTCCACTTAAACTATAGGATAGTTAATTTATCCCTTAACTACCCCCATTTGTGAGGGTCAGGGTTTTTGTTTAAAGTCCCATGCAAATCAATGGGAAATGTATGTTCCCACATAACTTCTGTACGCCTGGAGATATTTCAATAATACCTGGTACACATATTACTTATATGCCAAATAAAAATATATGACAGTTAAATTAACCCTTACCTACACCCTTATATAAAAGATGGGTATATTTATATTACTATGATTTTCCTCCCCAAAAGGTTAAGATAGGAAGACCGGGCAACGCCGGGTATTCAGCTAGTATAATATAAAAAACACTGTTACTATGTTAAGTATGTATTGTATATTAAAGGGACAGTAAAGGTTCATGTTTATTTACCTTAATGCATCCTATGCATTAAGGTGAAAAAACATCCGACAATACCGGCCTCCCCAGCCCATCCCCCCCCCCCTTGTTTTACTCACCTGAGCCCGTTCACCTGCTACGCTCTCCACTGACGTTGTCTTCGCCGCTCAGCCTGGCCGTTGATTGGCTAGAGTGGATGGATTGAAAGCAGCGCAGCCATTGGCTCGCTTTGCTGTCAATCCCATCCAATGACGCGGCGCACTGGGGGCGGGCCTGAGTGATACAGTAAGCGGCCAAAGCCACCGGCTGTATCACAGGAGCGCACCCGCAAGAACTAACCACCATGCGAGAGAGCTCTCATGAAGGTGTTTAGTTCTTGCGGGCAGGAGCAGAGACAGGCGCAGAGGGACCCCAGAAGACCAGATTCGGGGCCACTCTGTGCAAAACGAGATGCACAGTGGAGGTAAGTATAACATGTTTGTTATTTTAATTTTTTTTTATTTGCCTTTACAACCCCTTTAATAAATAAATAGTAAACATGTGACGAGTTGAAAACCAAACAAAAATTCTTGGTTGTTCGTTTTTCACATCATTAGTGTGCTAGCTGCGAAACCCGATTTTCGTGCTGCAATCGAAAGTGCCTGATTCAACATGCTGAATTCTGTTTGAAAAATGTTCCAATCAACAGAACTTTGGTTTTCTACTTGTCTATGGTGGCCTAACAGTGTAAATTGCAAACCCTGTGCAAAAAGGAAACTCATCAAAACACAATGATCCCCTATTACTAGAACAGTGCTTAGCTTAAAATTTCCTCTGTTCATATCTGGTATACTTTTATTTTCCACTCACAACAGAGAAAATAGATCAGATAGTGTAAAATTTTCTTAAGATCATTTATTGACCACTTAAAGTGGAGGTTCACCCTCAAAAAAAATTCTGACATCACATGGAGTCGAGCCATCCTACCGACAGAATGCCGGTGTTTTTTTTTTTTTCTCAGCACATACCTCGTTATCACAATTTTCACCTCCCGGCAAACCCGCGGGACTGGGCGTTCCCAAGCACTGCCTGTGATTTTTTGAGGGTGAACCTCCACTTTAAGCCCCAGAAAGATTTGCCCCCATAATGACCAGGCCATTTTTTGCGATACGGCACTGTCGGTATAACTGACACTTACCCGGTCGTGCGATGCTGTACCCAAACAAAATTGACATCCCGTTTTTGCCACAAATAGAGCTTTCTTTTGGTAGTATTTGATCACTATAAACAAAAACAAAAAAAGCTAAATGTTTTTACTTTTTGCTATAATAAATATCCCCCCCCCCCCCATAAATATAAAAAAAAAAAAAAATTCTTCCTCAGTTTAGGCCGATATATAGTCTACATATTTTTGGTAAAAAAATTGTAATAAGCGTATATTGAGTGGCTTGCACAAAAGTTATAGAGTCTACAAAATAGGGGATATATTTATGGCATTTTTTATTATATTTTATTTTTTTACTAGTAATGGCGGTGATCTGCGATCTTTAGCAGAACGGTGGACAGATCAGATGCTTTCGGGACCATTGACATTTTTACAGCGATCAGGGCTAAAAATAGCCACGATTACTGTATAAATGTCAATGGCAGGGAATGGGTTAACACTAGGGGCCGATCAAGGGGTTAAATGTGTGTCCTGTTTGTCCTAGGGAGTGATTTCTAACAGTGGAGAGATGCGACTGCCTGGAGGAGGAGACTGATCGCTGTTCATACTTAGGCCCCTTCAACACGGTCGGACCGTTCAGGTCCGCCTGTCAGTTTTGTCGGCGGACCTGAACGGCTGCTCCATACATCTCTATGGAGCATCGGATGCCAGCGGTGACATGTCCACTGATATCTGATCCAATAAAATCAGACGTATGGCGATATGTCGCCATCCGTCCATGGCGGATTGGATCGGGTGAGATCTGATGAAAACGGACATGCTGTCCGTTTTCGTCCGATCTCCCTATAGGAGACAGCGGCGCTGGACAAGAGGGACCTGTCACCCGCCGGCTCAGCAGAGAGATCCCCCGCTGAGCTGGCAGACTCCGTAGCGACGGATTTACCTCGCCTGAATGAAGCCTTAGTATGAACAGCAGATCGGTCTCCTCTCTGACAGAACGGAGATCTGTCTTTTTACATTGACAGATCTCCGTTCTGTCTCTCATGAGCGATCGCGGGTGCCCAGCAAACATCACGGTCGCCGCGCACCCCTAAGGGTCTTAAAAGCAACCATCATACAGCTACAGCGATTTGCCAAGGGGAGCCAACCAGTATAACTGCATGAGGCTGGTCCTCAAGTGGTTAAACATAGAAACAATGCACTCACTGTACCTATGCTCAATAATCGTCTTGGCTTACAGTACATATGCACATAAAAACCCTGCCAGGTGAAACAGGATTTGGCCCCTATTGTCCACCGCATTTCACTATCAATTACATTTAGAAACATTCTTCTTACCCCTACACTCCTGTATGTTGCTGAACACATTTGTGTGCCAACCAAGCCCCATATTTTGAAGACCTTAGAGGCCACAAGGTAAATTTCCCAAACTTGCAAATTAATGTCTTAATTCAAAAATTTACATCGGGGCACAAATACAAATTTTGCCATAATGCCGCCATTCTCTTCCAACACAATTTACAACATATTAGGTGGTGCTAAATTAAGTGCTCTGACTGTATATGCCTCCTGTTCTGTGTGTGATCTGAGCTTGTGTATACTGTGACTCCATTCATACCTGAGCATATAGATTTACTGGCATTTATTTGTTTAAAGCTTTTTTTTTTTTTTAAGAGTTTTAGAAGTGTATTACAAGTGCTTTACAGCTTCAGATGTTTTTGTTTAGCCAATAGAAAGCACTAGGGGGAGGAAATTAGAAGGTGGGGAGCTGCTATTTGAGCGTTTTGGGAACAAAAATATAAAAATGATGGTCCATTAATCCCATTATACACTTGAATCATTAAGGGCACACGTTGCCAGGAATTATCCTGTGTTTGAGGAGTGTTTGGAATGCACAACAAACACAGGATAAGAAAATCCCATTGACTTAAATTTGGCCGTACACATGGCAGTTCAGAGGCTCCATTTGACCTAGAGTTTCTCTGAATGCACTATGACCTACTGTGCTTTTCAACTTTAGGCAAAGCAAGTCAAACGCAGCCTTTTCTTGTCAAACGCTGTGTTTTCCATTCAAACGCATGCATTTGCGGTTGAATAGCAAAGACAGTGCTTGAAACGAACACCCGTTATTAAAAATCCCTTTTTTAAGACTCGTGATAACAGCTTACCTGTAAAATCCTTTTCTTGTAGTACATCACGGGACACAGAGCGGCATTGTAATAACTATGCAGGTTATAGAGCCTACCTTCGGGTGATGGACACTGGCAATCAAAGACAGGAAGTTCCCTCCCTATATAACCCCTCCCACACAGGGAGTACCTCAGTTTTGTAGCAAGCAATACAGGTTCCAATATTCCCAAGAGGGGGTGGGAGCTCTGTGTCCCGTGATGTACTACAAGAAAAGGATTTTACAGGTAAGCTGTTATTAAAAATCCCTTTTCCTTTGTCGTACATCACGGGACACAGAGCGGCATAGTAATAACTATGTGGGATGTCCCATAGCAATGCCAAAAAGAGGGGAGGGAAACCAGTAAAATAATCAAACGTATACGCGCCCCCAGACGCGGAGATCTAGACTGAAGCCTGCAGAACCGCCTGCCCAAAGGCTATGTCCGTGCGCCCTCTAACGTCCAACTGGTAACATTTTGAAAATGTGTGGACTGACGACCAGGTCGCCGCCCTACAGACTTGAGCCATGGAGACTTGATGATGCACAGCCCAAGAAGTGCCCACTGCCCTGGTAGAGTGAGCCTTTATTAATACTGGGGGATTCTTCCCCTTCAATCCGTGGGCCTGCAATTTTGCCTGCCGAATACATCTGACAATAGTGGCCTTAGACGCTGCCTGGCCCTTCCTAGGCCCTTCTGGCAGAACGAATAAGATGTCAGTCTCACGGATCTGGGCAGTGGCCCTAAGATAGACCCTGACCGCTATTACCACATCCAAAGAATGTAGTAACCTCTCCTTCCCCGAACTCGGATTTGGGAAAAAGGAAGGAAGGATAAGATCCTGGTTCAAATGAAACCCTGATACCACCTTCGGGAGGAAGGAAGGATGAGGCCGTAACACAACTTTGTCCCTGTGGATGACCAAATATGGTTCCCGACAAGAAAGAGCGGCCAACTCTGAAACTCTTCTGGCCGAAGCCATGGCTACCAGGAACACTAGTTTCCTGGATAGTAAAACTAAGGGAATCTCCCTCAAAGGTTCAAAAGGCCCTTTCTGTAAGGCAGAGAGGACCAGGTTTAGGTCCCAGGGACACAAGGGGGATCTGATTGGGGGATTAACCCGTAAGACCCCCTGTAGGAAAGACTTAACCAGAGAGTGGGTAGCTAAAGGTCTCTGAAATAGCACAGACAAAGATGAAATTTGCCCCTTAATGGTGCTGACTGCTAACTTCATGTCAACACCCAGTTGAAGAAATTCCAGAATTCTCCCAACCAGAAACTTACGAGGGTGCCACCCTTTAACCTCACACCAGGCTACGTAAGCCCTCCAGACCCTGTAATAGATCAATCTAGACACAGGCTTACTGGCATCAATCAGAGTGGCGATTACTGGCTTAGAGAGCCCTCTTTTTCCTAAGATATAGGATTCAGTCGCCAAGCCATCAAACTTAGCGACTGTAAGGAAGGGTGGAATATCGGACCCTGAGACAGAAGGTCTGGCCGAAGAGGAAGGGGCCACGGATCCCATATTGCCATCCTTACGATTAGCGTGAACCATGCCGGAGCTATCAGGATTACCAGTTTGCCTTCTACCCAAATCCTGCGGAGCCGGGGTAAGAGACGCACAGGTGGGAAGGCGTAGATCAAGGAGAACTGGTCCCATGGGCCCACCAGTGCATCCATCTGGCATGCCAGCGGGTCCCTTGTCCGGGACACAAATCTGTCTATCTTCGCATTGAACCTGGATGCCAAAAGATCTACATCCGGTGTCCCCCACCTGCTGCAAATTTCTCGGAATACCTGAGGATGGAGACACCATTCCCCTGGAGAGATCAGTTGGCGGCTGAGATAATCCGCCTGCCAATTCTCGACCACGGGGATAAATATTGCCGAAATGCAGGGCACATGCGTTTCTGCCCATGTGAGGATCTGATCGACCTCCCTCTGGGCTGACCGGCTTCTTGTGCCCCCTTGATGGTTTATGTATGCCATGGCCGTGGCGTTGTCTGATTGGACTCTGACTGGACACCCATGTAACTGGTGTCCAAGCACTCAGAGCCAGCCGGATTGCCCGGATCTCCAATTGGTTGATGGGCAGAGAGCCCTCTGATACTGACCACCTTCCCTGCTGGGCTAGGTTCCCCATCACTGCTCCCCAGCCTGTCAGTTACTATCTTCCAAACGACCGGGCTGAAGACTCTTCCTTTCTGGAGATTTTGGGGGGGTCATCCACCAACAAAGACTCTGCCGGACTAGAGGTGAGAGAGACTTGGGGTAGTCCAATGCTTGAGGCTTCTTGTTCCAAGCCGTGAGAATGGCTGCCTGCAGTTTCCTTGTATGGAACTGTGCGTAGGGTACTGCCTCGAACGTGGCTACCATCTTCCCCAAAAGCCGCATACAGAGGCGAATGGATGGTCTCCCTTTGCTTAGGACAAACCGAATCAACTCCCTTATAGCGTTTATCTTTGGTTGTGGTAGGAAGATCTTTCGGCTTTCGGTATCTAACAACACGCCAAGATACTCCAACTGCCTTGTTGGCTGTAAGGCTGACTTTCCCTCGTTTATGACCCAGCCGAGAGACTGGAGATACTGAAGCGTTATGCGCACCGCTCTCCTTAAACTGAGGGCTGAATGATCTATTAATAAGAGATCGTCCAGATAGGCTAACACAGAGATCCCCTGGGTCCTTAAGTTGGCCAATAGGGGTGCCAAGATCTTTGTAAACACTCTGGGAGCCGTGGCTAACCCGAAGGGGAGGGCCACGAACTGGAAATTATGAGCGTAGGTATTTGTGATGACCTGGAAAAATTGGAACGTGGAGGTATGCATCCCTTATGTCGATGGATGCTAGGAAGTCCTTGCCCTGTACTGTCACAGCCACGGACCGGACAGAGTCCATCCGAAAAGTCCGGATGTCCAATATTGGCCTGACGTCGCCATTTGGCTTGGGGATGATGAACAGATTTGAATAATATCCCTGGCCTTGATCTTGTACTGGTACCTCCACGATCACCCCCTGGTCTAGAAGCCGATCTAGGGCTGCCAGGAGAGAGCGCTTCTTTCCTAGGTCTTTTGGCATATTTGAGACCAAAAAACGAGGAGGGGGGGAAACCTTGGAACTCCAATCAGTAACCTGAAGAGATTGCAGAGAGGACCCATTTGTCGGGGACCTTGTCTTTCCAGACCTCCGAAAAAAACTGGTGCCTTCCCCCCACCCGAGAGAGTGGGGGCGCCCTTTCAAAGGGACGCCTTAGGGGCCGGCTTGCTTGGCTTACGGGTCCAGGGTCTCCTGTTACCTGGAGCCTGACCCTGCGGTTTATTCCCCCCTGCCTGATCGACCTGGCGGCCGTCGATACTGGCGAGACGTTGAAGTCCCTGGGGTTGGAGAGGGAGGACATTTGAACGTGGGGCCCCGAACCCTCTTCTTTACCGGCAACAAGGTACTCTTTCCACTTGAGATCTTTTGGGTATACTTATCCAGATCCTCACCAAACAACCTTTTGCCACGAAAGGGAAACCCTGCTAGGAGTTTCTTGCAGGGTGTCTCAGCTGACCAATTTTTTAACCACAAGAGCCTCCGCATATGAACTAATGCTAGCGAGAGCCGAGAAGCCTGTTGGATGGAATCCTTGATGGCATCCACAGCAAAGCATAGGGCTCTTGGGAGGTCAGCTAAATCCTGAGCCTGTTGGGCCGGAACATCCCTTAGGACCCATCTTGTCTGGTCCTTTAAAGCCTGGAGAGTCTTCACTTTTGGAGAGCTGCTCCTTGCTGAGTCCACGCCAGTCACCTGTTCACAAAGTAACTATAGGAGATACCGCTCTCCTGCAAGACTCAACAACACTCAACCCAGGCTGAAAGAAGAAAAACATTACAGGTACATAGTTTTACTCACATTCAACCTAACAGCATGTGTAGGCATCAGCCGGGGGGATATCAATATGGGTAAATTAGCAGCCATCCTGTCTACTCTAGACATAGTGGTTAACATTGCCCATGCATAGCAGCATAATACAGGCCACCCATAGACCCCGAAAAAAATGAAGGACCTACTGTCGGACCAGGTACCTCCACTTACCTTTCCACGCTGCAGGGTGTTGCTTTAAGCAAGAGGCCCAACCTTCACCCTTCACTGTGGGTATTGTCAAAGACCTTCAGGGAGCGGGGTCCATGGACAGGAACACCACTCCCCTGGACCTATATAGCACCCTGGCAGCAGAAAACTTTTAGCCATGGAAAAGACCAAAGTACTGGGGCCCAGAGTTCAGCTCTCAAAGAGAAGCATTATAGGCCAAACCTCGTTCTTCTAACCGAGGCCCGGGTACTGTCCACTTTGGCTATGAAGCACTTTGAACGGATCCGGATTCTTAGCCTGCTCCAGTCCCCAGGGGAACTCCATAAGCAAGAGCTTTCACAAACGTGACCAACACCTAAGACACTGGCGAAAAAACTGAGGTACTCCCTGTGTGGGAGGGGTTATATAGGGAGGGAACTTCCTGTCTTTGATTGCCAGTGTCCATCACCTGAAGGTAGGCTCTATAACCCACATAGTTATTACTATGCCGCTCTGTGTCCCGTGATGTACGATAAAGAAATGGCATGTTTTTTTCGTTGTTGTACATTTATTCAGGGTGAAAATATCAAGACAGTGCTGAATCCATACACATAAATTTGTTTACAAAGTGTTAAATATTTCAAGTGCTCTGATTTCCTGTGGGTTGCTCTGAAATTATTTTGGGGGAACATTGCGCTTTTAGTGTTTATGTTCTTCTTTCCTGTAAACTCTCCACAAACATTTTATTTTCCAGTTGCTTTATTTTTTTACTGCTGTAGCAGATACAATGTGTATTTCACTCTCTTTCCACCCTCTTCCATAAATTTACGAGACTTTGAGGAAAGGAGGAAAGACATTCAGGAAAACCAGATGCAGATTCCATATTTGGAAATACTTAAAAGGCCACAAAATTCCAAACCATTCAAGTTATGAATCCAGGAAACTTACAGAATACTGCAAGAATACAACACTCGTTTTTTTCTTTTTCAGCACCATGAAATTTGTGTAGCAATTTCTGGACTACGCAGGGGTAATAGAAATATATGAACAAAGGCTATATGCAGAGACAAAAGTAGGTGTGGTCTTTCCCATTTTTCTATCTCCTTCAATATCTGACTGTACACCACACAAAGGCTTAGGCCAGCCATACACAATGTGAATTTCTTTCCTGCAACCATGGATTGCAGGAAATAAATTTCCCCCGATTCTCCCATCAACACGGACAGTTATGACAGTGGAATGAGCTATAGTGCTCGCCCCCTATGAGCTTGGGCGGGGAAGCTGCCCTCCTTAGCGGATATAGCAGCCGCTAAAATCTGTCAGGCTGGTTATATCGATTGATCACCTGGGTACATTCAACCTGCCCATTAACAGTTTGAATCTGAGATTTGAACCGTGTATGGCCAGTCTTCCAATGCCAAAACAGATTAATGCTAGCAGACACTTAACTTTTAGCATAGCGATATAGCCTACCAGCCTTGGGTTTCTAACTTTTATCCTGAAATTGGCTCAGTATCCATCTCTGCAAATGTGTAAAATCTGGTTGAAGGTAACAAGACATTTACATTATCGCCTTTCTGTAATTTTATGCCATGGCTTTTTAACTCCATGCATCAAATCTTTGTGTAGTATTGTTATTTAGTAACCTATTTATTCACACTCTCTATGTGATTTAGAGTGCGATTATGTGGTGTAACTTTGATGTTGCATTGATGTGAACAGGCACCATTGAAAACAATGATATTTCCCTTGTCATGTGAGTCTGTGTGACTTAAGTCGTATCAGAAATCGCACTAGTGTGAACCATACCCTTGTTTCTACTTCCCCACACTATAGTGGTCCTCAAGATAAATTAAACATCAGAGTGTGAAGAAGCCGGTCAGAGTAATGCATCAAAGTTCATTCCTTTAAAACTGTACATGAGCATCACTGTCCTTCATTTCTAAGATCTACTGAATCCTCAATAATCTTTTGCATTAGGCAACTTATTTGGCATGATCTAAATCTACTCTATTTAGACATCATTCATTTGAAAAAGCCATACTGAAACACTATAATTGGTCAAAGCCATTATTGTATGTTGCTACTTTAATTACCTTAATTGTTTTGTAATTTCCGGATTAGGATTTGGGTGGGAGAAGCCTCTACCCCTGTGCCCAGGTCTTACGTGACCGAGGCTCTCAGCCTGCTGCTGACTTACTGCCATCATGCCACTGCCTGCTACCTGAACTATGGAAATATTTAGCTGTAGCAAGAGGCAGTAACAGTGTATCAGGTACAATATTGTGGCTGTGCTGACCATGTCTCCGCTTGGACCATTCCTTTGGACAAATGCTTTGGCTGTGCTGACAATATCCCTGTACTGACTATATTCTTGCCCGCTGCCAGTGTAATTACTTTTGCTGTCGATAAGCACGTCCCTGCCTGATCCCTGGACCATGACATTAGATGTGTAATTTATGCTCCTAGAAAGCCTGAAGGTGTTACTTGAATGTTGGGCCTCTGTATGTGGCCAGGCTGTGTAAAAGTCTCACACATGTGGTATCGCCATACTCATGAGTAGCAGAATGTATTTTGGGGTGCAATTTTTGCTATGGACATGCTATGTGTTAGAAATATCGAATAAAAATGGACAACTTTGTGTAAAAAAAAAAAAAAATGTGTTTGCATTTTCTTTACACATTTTCCAAAAACATGTGGAAAATAATGACATGCTGAAAATATTCATTATGCCTCACAGAATATATCCTGGGGTGGTTGCTTTCCAAAATGGGGTCATTTTGTGGTCGTTTCCATTGTTCTGGTGCTCCAGGGCCTTCAATACTGTGGATAGGTTGTCAAATTAGATGTGTGATTCATGTTCCTAGAACACTTGGCTGTGCTCCCTGCATGTTGGGCCTCTGTATGTGGCTAGGCTAAGTCTCACATGTGGTATCGCCATACTCAGGAGTAGCAGAATGTGGTTTGGGGTGAAGTTGCAAGTAAGCACATGCCATGTGAGAGAAATAACCTGTTAATATGACAATTTTGTAAAAAAAAAAAAATCATAATTTTGCAAAAAATTGTGGGTAAAAAATTACAATTACAAAGTCACCATGCATCTTACTAAATACATTGGAATGTCTACTTTCCAAACAGGGGTCATTTGGGGGATATTTGTACTTTGCTGGTTTGTTAGTGCCTCAAGAAATCAGTACATCAGGTGTGATAAATTTTCAATGACTGGCACCATAGCTTGTAGACTATAACAATATCAAATATCACAAAAATCAAATAATATACACTGATTTGGGTTAATTTTACCAAAGATATGTAGCAGTATAAATTTTGCCCTAAAATGTATGGAGAAAAATTACTCATTTGCAAAATGTTATAGCACAAAGAATTATTTTTTTTATAGCACAAAAAAATCAAAAACAAGTAGTGATTAAGGGCCAGATTCACCAAAAACTACGGCGGCGTAACGTATCGTGTTTACGTTACACCGTCGCAAGTTTTCAGCGCCTGATCCTCAAAGCACTTACCTGTAAACTTGCGGCGGTGTAACGTAAACCTGTCCGGCGCAAGCCCGCCCAATTCAAATGGGGCGTGTACCATTTAAATTAGGCGCGCTTCCGCGCCGGACGTTCTGCGCATGCTCCGTTCGCAATTTTCCCGACGTGCTTTGCGCGAAATTAGGGCGGCCCGACGTGTTTGTGAATCGCGATGTGCGCAACATACTTACGCCAGGAATTTTTTTTTTCAAAATCGACGCAGGAACGACGCCCATACTTTAACATGGGCTGTGTAAAGTTAAGCCACGTTAAAGCATTACTAACTTTGCGACGGGAAAAAAAGACTTGCAACGATGTAACGAACGCGAAAACCTTTGTGGATCGCCGTAAATGCTCATTTGCATACCCAACGCTGGAAAACGACGCGATCTCCACCCAGCGGCGGCCGAAGTATTGCATCCTAAGATCCAACGGTGTCAGTCAATTACACCTGTTGGATCTAAGGGCTATCTATGCGGAACTGATTCTATGAATCAGCCGCATAGATAGGACAAGAGATACGACGGTGTATCAGGAGATGCGCCGTCGTATCTATTCTGTGAATCTGGCCCTAAATACCAAACGAAAGCTCTATTTGTGTGAAAAAAGGGCACAAATTTCATATGGGTACAGTGTTGCATGACTGAATAATTGTCATTCAAAGTGTGAGAGTACTGAAAGCTGAAAATTGGCCTGGGCAGCAAGGGAGTGAAAGTGCCCAGTGAGCAAGTGGTTAAAATCTGTGAGACCCATCATTAACCACCTGCCGCTGTTATATGTCGGCACTTTGAAGAGGGATATCGTTATGGCAGCAGCTAGCTGCCATAACCCCGGTATCCTCTTCTTCAGCGGGCGGTCTGCTTTCAGATAAAAGTGGTCTTTGTAGCGGATTTGCCACGATATCACCTTTAATCCGTGGTGGGAGAGGGCTTCCCCCCCTCCCGCAGTGCTCTGGTGCCCTCTGCCGCTTACGGGGAGCTGCCGGCAGCGACAGAAGGCAATTGCGTCTGCTCTCCTCTGTGGTATGGAGCCGAGTGAGGGGAAGATGGCCCCCACCCGGCTCCATACCATTGCAGGGAAGAAGCAACGTCAAACGTCACTTCCACCCATAGCTCTTATGCCGCGTACACACGATAATTTTACGGGTTGTAAAACGTTGTGAAAAAATAGAGCATGTTCACAAAAAAATTTGCCTGTTTTTCAGAACCCGAAAAATACTCTGAAGCCCACACACGATAGTTTTTAATGAAATTAAAAAAAAAACTTAATTTTTTACAACCCGAAAAATGATCGTGTGTACGCGGCATCAAAGAGGAATTTATTTTATTTCAAATTTTTACTGCCTTTTAGTGTAAATATGAGATGTTTGATCTGACCCCACATATCATATTTAAGAGGACCTGCCATGCTTTTTTTCTATTACAAAGTATGGAAAAGTTATGTACTTATGTCCGAATGCTGCTTATGTACCGATTTTAAATAGTTACATGTTAGTATGTTTTCACTCAATGACAAGGGTCAGGTCTTTATTATTCTATTATAAAGACTATCTATTGTAATGGCATTTTAAATCCTCAATAAACACTTTTTGTGTCAAAAACATAATCCCTTGATGTCAGAATGTAAACAATTGATCAATGCGAAACTTCCATTATACTGTATAAACGTATGCATGAACTTAGGCTCCATGCACACTGAGCTTAAAAAAAAACACCAGTTCCCCACCAGAACAAATCCCCCGCTCATATAGAGTGTTTTGTACACATTTTTAGGTGCATTTAGGAGTGTTTCACTTTTTTTTTTCTTCTGCCAAAAACACAAACCAGAAGGGCTTAAAGTGATTGTAAAGTCTTGTTTTTTAGGTTATTCTCACCTCACTTTAACCACTAGCCGACCGTGCACCGTCATTTTACGGCGGCAGGTCGGCTCTCCTGGGCGAGAGCACGTAGTACAACGTCTGCTCTTTGAGCCGCCACTAGGGGCGCGTGCGCGCGCCCCCCGCTCGCCCCCGACTCCCGTGCGATTGCTCGTTACAGAGCGGGGAACGGGAGCTGTGTGTGTAAACACACAGCTCTCGGTCCTGTCAGCGGGGGAAATGCTGATCTTCTGTTCATACAATGTATGAACAGAGGATCAGTGTTTCCCCTAGTGAGGCCACCCCCCCCCACAGTAAGATAACACACAGGGACATACTTAACCCCTTCCCCGCCCCCTAGTGTTAACCCCTTCACTGCCAGTGGCATTTTTATAGTAATCCAATGCATTTTTATAGCACTGATCGCTATAAAAATGCCAATGGTCCCAAAAATGTGTCAAAATTGTCCGAAGTGTCCGCCATAATGTCGCAGTACCGAAAAAAAATCGCTGATCGCCGCCATTACTAGTAAAAAAAATATATTAATAAAAATGCCATAAAAATACCCCCTATTTTGTAAACGCTATAACTTTTGCGCAAACCAATCAATAAACGCTTATTGCAATTTTTTTTTTACGAAAAATATGTAGAAGAAAACGTATCGTCCTAAACTGAGGAAAAAAAACTTTTTTTATATATTTTTGGGGATATTTATTACAGCAAAAAGTAAAAAATATTAATTTTTTTCAAAATTGACGCTCTATTTTTGTTTATAGCGCAAAAAATAAAAACCGCAGAGATGATCAAATACCACCAAAAGAAAGCTCTATTTGTGGGAAAAAAAGGACGCCAATTTTGTTTGGGAGCCACGTCGCACGACCGCGCAATTGTCAGTTAAATCGGCGCAGTCACGAATCGCAAAAAGTCCTCTGGTCTTTGGGCAGCAATATGGTCCGGGGGTTAAGTGGTTAATGTTATTCTCACCTGCTCTGTGCAGTGGATTTGCACAATGCAGCCTGTATCCTCCTCTTCTAGGGTCCCTGTTCTGTGCTCCTGGCCCGTCTCTCCCATTGAGTGCCCCCACAGCAAGCAGCTTGCTATGCGGACACTTGAGCCGAGTCACAGCTCCGTGTGTCCAGACACGGAGCTGCGGCTTGGCCCTGCCTCCTCTCTCTCCTGATTGGCTGACTGGCTGATTGACAGCAAATCAAGATTCTCGGATGGCCAAGGGACTCGTGGACATCGCTAGACAGAGATAGGGCTCAGGTAAGTATTAGGGGGGCTAGCGCACACAGAAGACTTTTTATCTTAATGCATAAAATGCATTAAGATATAAAACCTTTTGCCTTTACAACTCCTTTAACCACTTGACCACTGGGCACTTAAACCCCCTTCCTAACCAGACCAATTTTCAGCTTTCGGTGCTCTAACATTTTGAATGACAATTACTCAGTCATACAACATTGTACCCTTTTTTTCACACAAATAGAGCTTTCTTTTACTGGTATTTAACCACTTAAGGACCCCTTCACGCCGATATACGTCGGCAGAATGGCACGGCTGGGCACATCAACGTATATGTACGTTGTCCTTTAAGCCCGGTCCGAAGCTCCATGACCGTGACCGCGGGACTCACGGACCCGATCACCGCTGGAGTCCCTTCACTGTGGCGGCATCATCGATCGTGTGATTCCTTTTATAGGGGGACACAATCGATGACGTCACACCTACAGCCACACCCCATACAGTTGTAAACACACTTGAGGTCACAAATAACCCCATCAGCGCCCCCTGTGGTTAACTCCCAAACTGCAATTGTCATTTTCACAATAAACAATGCATTTTAAATGCATTTTTTGCTGTGAAAATGACAATGGTCCCAAAAATGTGTCAAAATTGTCCGAAGTGTCCGCCATTAGTAGTAAAAAATTAATAAAAATGCAATAAAACTATCCCCTATTTTGTAAACGCTATAAATTTTGCGCAAACCAACCGATAAACGCTTATTGCAATTTTTTTTACCAAAAATAAGTAAGAGAGTACGTATCGGCCTAAACTGAGGAAACAAATTGTTTTATATATTTTTGGGGGATATTATAGCAAAAAGTAAAAAACATTGCATTTTTTTCAAAATTGTCGCTCTATTTTTGTTTATAGTGCAAAAAATAAAAACCGCAGAGGTGATCAAATACCACCAAAAGAAAGCTCTATTTGTGGGAAAAAAGACTGAAAAATCTGTAAAAAAAAAAAGAATTTTTCTTAGTTTGTTATAAAATTGATCAAATTAGTAATTTTTCTTCATAAATTTTGGCTAAAATTTATACTGCTACATATCTTTGGTAAAAATAAGTACAAATTGGTGCATATTATTTGGTCTTTGTGAAAGTTATAGAGTCCACAAGCTATGGTGCCAAGATCTGAAAATTGATCACACCTGAAGTACTGACGGCCTACCTCATTTCTTAAAACCCTAACATGCTAGAAAAGTACAAATACCCCCCAAATGACCCCTTTTTGGAAAGAAGACATTCCAAGGTATTTAGAAAAAGGCGTTGTGAGTTGTCATTTTTTCCCACAATTCTTTGCAAAATCAAAAAAAATATGTTTTATTTATTTTTTCCACAAAATTGTCATATTAGCAGGTTATTTCTCACACACAGCATATGCATACCACCAATTACACCCCAAAACACATTCTGCTATTCCTCCCGAGTATGGCGATACCACATGTGTGAGACTTTTACACAGGGTGGCCACATACAGAGGCCCAACATGCAGGGAGCACCATCAGGCGTTCTGGAGCACCCAGGCCAATTCTGACATTTCTCTCCTACGTGTAAAAATCATAATTTATTTTAGGGCCGATTAATCGATTAACTAATCAATTAATCAACAATGAATCGATTATGAAATTAATCAATTACAATTTTCATAATCGATTAATCGGCCAGTAACATAATGGGGTAAAAAAAAACTAAAATTAGCCCTTTATAGTACAAAAAAGCAAATCCCTACTGTAAATATTACTTTCACTGTCCCACGGGAAAAAAATGAACCCCTTACAGTAGCGATTATTTGCTCTTTTTGTACTTATTTTTGTTTTTTTAACCCCATTATGTTACTAAACATCTCAGGCCGGGGTCACACCTCTGTTTTTTGGTGCTTTTTGCAGAAACACACTACAGTTAATTTACATGTTTTCCTATAGAACACGTTCACATCCATTATTTTTTTACAGTTGCTGCGTATTTGGAAAGGGCAAGGACTTTTTAACGCAAAACGGTGCCATTTTGTTGTTTTTTGGTTCAATATACTTCAATGGAGAAGCTGCAGAAAAGCATATATTGTGATTTTGCGGCAATTTGTGTTTTGTAATCTGCCCAACAACAAATTGGTCCCAAAAAAATTCAAAATGCAAGGCGATTAAGGCGATTAATCAAAACAATAATCGGCCAACTAATCGATTATGAAAATAATCGTTCGTTGCAGCCCTAATTTATTTGTTAGAAAATTACATAGAACCCCAAAACATTATATATGTTTTTTTAGCAAAGACCCTAGAGAATACAATGGTGGTCGCTGCAACTTTTTATCTTGCACGATATTTGCGCAGCAATTTTCGATTGCGTTTTTTGGGGGAAAAAAATGTTTTGTGCTTAAAACCAAAACTGTAAAGTTAGCCCAATGTTTTTGCATAAAGTGAAAGATGAAGTTACACCGAGTAAATAGATACCTAACATGTCACCCTTAAAAATTGCACACACTCGTGGAATGGCGCCAAACTTTGCTACTTAAAAGTCCACATAGGCGACGCTTTAAATTTGTATTACTGGTTACATGTTTTGAGTTACAGAGGTCTAGGGCCAAAATTATTGCTCTCGCTCTAACGTTTGCAGCGATACCTCACATGTGTGGTTTAAACACCGTTTTCATATGTGGGCGGGACTTATGTATGCGTTCACTTCTGCATGCGAGCACACGGGGACAGGGGCAATTTAAAAAATATATAATTTATCATTCATTTTACTTTATTTGAAAATGCTGCCAACTGCGAACGGCAGCATTTCCATCCACGGATCTCCGCTCCCGGACATTCCTAGTTCCAAATGAATTGTGGCATTTCACCACACACCCCCTTCGATTGAAGCCCACTTTGGGTGCATAAAAGAGGTGATGGCAGTAATTTTTTTTGCATATTCTAGGCTAATCTACTAATATTACTGGTATATTATAGACAACCTATACGCATAGTGATATTCTGCTATTACTGCCGTCATCCATACAATTTTTTGGTCATCCGATAGTGACAGAATCTTATAAAAGCAATAGACAAGGCTTTTTTTGGAAGTTACAGCCACGTACTACAAACCATCTTTAAATACATTTCTAAGCACGCGGTGCATTTGGACAAGAGATTTTCTAGCTCCTGTCATGTCTAGCTAAACAATCTTCTTACTATATAATATGGTCATACAAGCCCTCTGTGACGTGTGTTGACACTTTCCGACCATTACTGGAAAAAAAATTGCCCACTGTAGTTTTTTAGCTTATTTGATTCTTCTCTTTTTTTAAACTACAGTATGTATTAATTTGTCAATAAAAAATAAATATTTTCTATTTTCATATAATTGGTGCCTACAAAAGAACATTCTTTTCACTTCCAACATTTGATCCAACATATTTGTAGGACGCGGCACTGTGTTATTTTAGGCACCCACAGTCCATCCTGTACTGGTGTCTCTTTGACTAATTTTTTGATCATATCTTGATGGTGCCATCCTCTTTCTATTTTCGGATGATGGATTGAACAGTGCTCCGTGAGATGTTCAAAGCTTGGGATATTTTTATATAACCTAACTCTGCTTTAAACTTCTCCACAACTTTGTTCATTGGCCTTCACAATGCTGTTTGTTTACCATGTTCTCTAACAAACCTGCTTCACAGAACAGTTGTATTTATACTGAGATTAAATTACACACAGGTGAACTCTATCTATATATAGATAGCTTTTTTCAGGTGGAACTCAGTTCCACCACCTCTGGCTCAGACACCTTTGGTGCCTGCTCACCACAATCACTTGTAAACACAGAAGTCCGGGACAGCTCTGAACTCTGTGTGTAACCCCCCTGAACTTTGTAATGCAATTCTGGTATTTAATGCCACTTTAAGACCCTCATGTTTGTGAAATCTGACCACACGCACAATTATTTTTTATTAAGAATATTTCCACATGTAGTACAAAATACATAAACATTTTAAAATCTTACAAACATCCTATATTTGTTTAACCATCCCCCCCCCCCCCCAATCTGATATTTTCTCCATCTTATCTTATTTTGGGCCCATCTGTTTGTATCATAGCAGCTGCGTACTTCTCTGTTCGCTTAAACTCCCCCCATTTCTTCAAGGTTAATCTATTTCTTTCCTCCATTCCCTGCTCCCTGCTGCAAAGGTGCTCCATCTCACATACATGATCTACTCTCTGTATCCATTCTTTTATGGATGGCTTTTCAACTTGAAGCCATTTTTTGGGGATCAAGGCCTTTGCTGCACTGAGCAGGGGAGGGATCAAAGTTTCTTCATATTGTTTTTTAGTTTTATTTGTCCCATGGAACACGTTCCAGGCATTTTGAGGAATCTTTTCCCCGGTTATATCCTCGGTGTAGTCTAGGATACTATGCCAATACTTTTGGGCACTCCCACCAGATGTGTATTGTTGTTCCTCTTTGTTTACACTCTCCAATACTGGGGGGGTCTGCTTGGCTAGGATTTATTAATTCTTTCTGGGGTCAAATGCCATCTTACCAAACACTTATAATTAGCTTCCATCATACTGATATGTGTTGCATAATTATATACTGCTTCTAAAATTTGTCTTTCATCTAACTTTATTGCTAGATCTTGTTCCCATTTCCCTATGTAGGGTAAAGCCCCACTTTCTTCTAATTCTGTTAGTATATCATACATTTGGGAGATTCCATGTTTCATAGGCATTTCGATATTGCTAAATTTTTCAATTGGGTTCAGTGTTTTCTCCTCTCTGACTGGTTGAGGGATTGTGCTTACTAAGGGCCAGATTCACAGAAGAGATACGACGGCCTATCTCCTGATACACCGTCGTATCTCTTGTCGTATCTATGCGGCTGATTCATAGAATCAGTTCCGCATAGATAGCCCTAAGATCCGACAGGTGTAATTGACTTACACCGTCGGATCTTAGGATGCAGTACCTCGGCCGCCGCTGGGTGGAGTTTGCGTCGTTTTACCAGCGTCGGGTATGCAAATTAGCAGTTACGGCGATCCATGAAGGTTTTCGCGTTCGTTACGTCGGCGCAAGTCTTTTTTTCCCTTAGCAAAGTTAAGTGTGCTATTAACATGGTGTAAAATTACTCCACCATGTTTAAGTATGGCCGTCGTTCCCGCGTCGATTTTGAATTTTTTTTTCCGGCGTAAGTACGTTACGCACATCGCGATTCACAAACACGTCGGGCCGCCGTAATTTCGCGCAAAGCACGTCGGGAAAATTGCGAACGGAGCATGCGCAGAACGTCCGGCGCGGGAGCGCGCCTAATTTAAATGGTACACGCCCCATTTGAATTGGGCGGGCTTGCGCCGGACGGGTTTACGTTACACCGCCGCAAGTTTACAGGTAAGTGCTTTGAGAATCAGGCACTTACAATGAAAACTTGCGACGGTGTAACGTAAACGGGTTACGTTGCGCCGCCGCAATTGTACCTGAATCTGGCCCTCAGTGCTTAAGTTGCAAATAATCCCACTCACTTACCTGCTGCCACCCGTGCATTGTTATTAAATCTGCTCCTGTCCTTACTTTTCCTTGTGTCACTATATCTTTTAGTTGTGCATTTCCCACGTGTCTTCCCATCCGTGTCCCATTTCCTGGGGTGAAAAAACTTGTTCCTGTCAGCGGGATTAATGGGGAATTATATTCCCATTTTTCCCGTCTATATAATTTATCCCATACTTTGAAAACAATTTTAGTTAACTCATGTGTGTCCAAACTAAGTGTTCTGTTTTTGGGAGGTATCCAAATATTTTTCCCTAACTGTGTCATGTAAAGTGTATTTTCCATTTTTACCCATCTCTTATTTGTGTTTGCTCATTCTAATAACCTTGCCATTATTACTGCCGTATGATATCTTTTAATGTCAGGGGCCACCAACCCTCCTTTCTTTTTTTTCTGCATAGGAGCCAACTACTTACTCTAACTTTTTTATTCTGCCAAATATATTTCAAAATAATTGTTTTTATAATTAAAAAAAAACATTGAGGTATCTCTATCGGGAGCATTTGAAATGTATATAACATTTTTGGTAAAATCACCATTTTTAACAAATGTATTCTTCCTATCCAAGAGATAGGTCTCCTCAATAGTTTTTTTTATATCAGCTTTCACTTCATTCAATAATGGAATATAATTGGCATGGTATATTTTTTCTATAGTAGGGGTTAGTTTAATTCCCAAATATGTCAGTGCTTCTGGCTCCCAGGAAAATGGGAATTCTTGTTGTAGAGCTATTACCTCTCTCTTTTCTACTCCTAGATTTAATATTATTGTTTTTGTAGGATTGATCTTAAAATTCGTAAGCTCACCATAATCTTTCAATTCCTTTATTACGTTTGGTAATGATAGCCTTGGTTTTGTTATGTATAGAAGTATGTCGTCCGCGTAAGCAGCAACCTTGTGCTCTTCTCCCACTCTAACCCCTCCTATATCCAAATTTTTCCTTATTTTTTCCAACAATGGTTTCAATGCAATTACATACAGGAGTTGCAATGGAGCCCGGGTCCCAGGACAAGTGCGTTACCGTGCACTTTGCAGTGCTAGCGCTGTGACCAGTAGTTTTTTGGTAACTGTATATTTCTTATATTTACACCTTGGTGTTCAATACTTATAGTTGAATCACGCACACCACTTTACCAGTCCGATTGATAGGGACTACTGGTCCTGGGACCCCCCATCACTTTGATATCCTTTACCTGTAGGGTAACCAGGTGCCCTTTAAGATCTTTATCTTGGCTTCCGTGTGAGTCACCAACTCTGTGTTCGCTTTGGATCTTCCTGGGGCTCTGGGACACTGTGCCCTTAGATTGTCTCCTGACGAAGCGATATTTATCGCAAAACTAGTAGAGACTCGAGATTTTCCATATCGTGACTCCAACTCTTCACCTGAACCTTCCCCTCCCTGTTCCTGGGATCGCACGTTTGGTGATCTTTTTGCGGTCACGTTATGTGTATTGTTTTTTAGAACTGTCTATGTGTGGTTTTAATTCTCTTTGTGTATACTATGCCAATAAATTTTGTTAAAATTTGTTTATATGATAGCTCTGGTTTGAGTGTATCTACTTTATCAAGTACCGCTATAGTCCTCCCCACCCACCCTTTTGTGTTGGTGTTTCAGGGTCCACGGGGGTTCCCTGAACCCTTCGACTATTCTACATACAGGAGTGGTGTGAGCAGGCATCCTTGTCGTGTTCCATTAAACATCTCAAAAGGCGGACAACATACTTCCGTTCACCCTTACCCTTGCCGTAGGATGTTTATATAGATCATCGATCCATCTCATGAATCTTGGGCCTAGCCCTATACTTCTTAGAGTATCCATCATAAACCCCCAGTCTACTCTGTCAAATGCTTTCTCAGTATCAATTCACATGAGCAAGACTTTTTTTTTTTCTTTTGATCCCTATGCATTAGTAGCATTGTTCTTATGCTATTGTCCTTGCCCTCCCTTCCTGGGACAAAGCCCACTTGATCTACATTAATTAATTCTGGCATCAAGATTTTCAACCTTGCCGCCAATATTTTTGCGTATACATGCGTTTACATCTGCATTTAGTAATGCAATAGGGCGATAGCTAGAACAAATGGATTTATCTTTCCCTACTTTGGGTATGATAGTAATATCTGCTAAGAGTGATTGTTTTCTAATTTCCTTGTTTTCTCCTGTTTTATTAAAATAGGTACATAGTGCTGGTACTAATTGCTCATGGAATCTTTTGTAGTATTTTATCGTAAAAACGTCCGGGCCTGGACTTTTCCCCCCTGGCAAATTTTTTAAGGCACTGTTAATTTCTTCTTGTGTTATTGGCCTCTCAAGGAGTTCTATGTTGTTTACTGTTACCTTTAGTAAGTTTACTTCTGCAAAATATTGTTGTATTTTAAGTTTCCTATTCTTCTCCTCCTGTCGTGTTTCTTTGGTTCTAATTGCGTATAGTGCACTATAAGATTTTTTTTAAAAAATCTTTGCAATATCGGTTGTTTTATATTTAATCTCCCCTTTTTCGTTTTTTATCTTTTCTATGTAGTTCAAGGTTTTTTTCCCCCTTGAAATTTTTGCAAGATACTTTCCAGGTTTATTTCCCCACCTATATCTTTCTTTTGCCACATTATTAAATACTTTTCTAGTTTCTTCCTCCATCAATTCCCTTAGTTGGTCTCTCTTTATCACCAGCTTCTGATGTGTTTCCCTATCTAAATACGTTGTGTGTAGCTGTTCCAGTTTGTATAGTTCCCTTGTTACCCGTTTCAAAGTTATTTCCCTTTCTTTTTTCCACACTCCTATTGAAATTAGTTTTCCTCCAATATACGCCTTATGGGCTTCCCAAATTGTGGACCTTGTGACATCTGGTGTATCATTGATACAAAAAAATAGTTCAATTTCAGCTATTAATTTTTACCCACTTCTTCATCCTCTATAAGATCTTCATTTAATAAAAATAAAAAATATATTGCGCTAAACCAAAGCAAAACTAAAAAGCAGCCAACACAACAAAAGGAAAATTGTGAAAAACGTGAAAATAAAGTGTAGCGCCAATAAGGGAACCACCTGTGTGGCGGATCCACTAT
This sequence comes from Rana temporaria, assembly GCF_905171775.1. NCBI lineage: Eukaryota > Metazoa > Chordata > Amphibia > Anura > Ranidae > Rana > Rana temporaria. The sequence continues at coordinate 297,744,054 of NC_053491.1, forward strand.
AGGCCTAGTGACAAGGTAATCAAAGACCTTGGGTAACAATGCTCTTCCAATGTTAGACCACATCCACTGTGGGGGAGTACAGTAGCTGTAATATACTGGCTGTGGGTAGTTAGTGAATCAACACCAACAAACAAAAATATAAACAAATAGGTCAATCAAGTACCATCGGAGACTTGAATGAGATGCATATTTCAAGGTGCAATCCCCAAATTGTTGTAAACAGGTATGAATTAGGTATCCTTACCAGATGAAGTGGACCCACAACTCACCGTACGGTGGGGGGGGTCTCAAAGGCTTGTATGGGCCGGTTGCCCTCTCTGGTCGCCGTAAGGGTGGTTGTCCTAGGCGTAGTAGGTGTCTGATATATTCAAGATGCACTTGTAGCCAGAAATTTCACTCCGGTAAGTAGGCAAGCACCGTAGTAGCACCGTAGTAGTACCCAATCAATTCCAAGATGGGGAAGGAGGAAAAGAAAAAAAGCTCCTCACCGGTTTCGTCTGATAGAGACTTCAACAGGGGTGTTGAAGTCTCTATCAGATGAAACCGGTCGGGTACGCTGGTCCTACAACTTCTCCACTGCACAATTTTTGGATTACATCTGTCCATCCATCCAAGGTGGAAAGTTGCTGTGTGATTTACCCTTCACGTGTGTTTTAAGATTTTTGATACCTGTTCCTGTCACAAGTGTGATTTTTGGAAATTTTTATAAAATTTTTATAATTTTACACTATGAGGAGCTTTTTTTTCTTTTCCTCCTTCTTCCCCATCTTGGAATTGATTGGGTACTACTACGGTGCTTGCCTACTTACCGGAGTGAAATTTCTGGCTACAAGTGCATCTTGAATACATCAGACACCTACTACGCCTAGGACAACCATTCTGACGGCGACCAGAGAGGGCAACTGGCCCATACAAGCCTTTGAGACCCCCCCCCACCGTACGGTGAGTTGTGGGTCCACTTCATCTGGTAAGGGTACCTAATTCATACCTGTTTACAACAATTTGGGGATTGCACCTTGAAATATGCATCTCATTCAAGTCTACTAGAAGGGGAATATACTCATATGGAATATACTCATATCACTATGGACTAATTTCTCATCTTATTTGGGACTTTTGTTATAACAATTTGCAGCTGGCATTATATTATTTATTTCATCTGTGTGTATGGTTCATCACTACACAGGTTGTTCACACCAACACTGTCACTCAGATGGTTTTCTATGAACACTCACCTATTGATTGATTTTTTTAGGTTTATGTGTTATAACCTCTGTATGGGGTTAGCATTTCCCATTTATAGTGTGTGAAGGACACCACGGAGGAAGCACTATTACGCATATAGGTATTCAGTGCCAGACTAGGGGTGCTTAAGCAGTCCCTTTCCGATGGTACTTGATTGACCTATTTGTTTATATTTTTGTTTGTTGTTTGATGTACTATCAAGACCCTGGTCCATTGAGAAGTTGAAATCTCCTGCCACAATCAGATGTCCATGTTTAAAGTCCGCTAAAGCTTCTAAAATCCCTTTTAAATATTTTTTAGGATGTTTATTAGGGCAATATATTTTTACTAGCGTATATCCAATTCCCTGTAGGGTCCCTTTCAGGAACAAAAAACGTCCCTCTGGATCTACTTTTCTGTCTTCTAACATCTTTCCCTATACCTATGGCGACTCCGTTTGTCATTTTGTTTGGGGAATCCCCATAGTACCAGGTCGGGATGGCCCGTGAGTACAATCTTATGTTTGAATCAAGGGATAGATGTGTTTTCTGTAAAAAAAATATCTCAACAGCGTACCTTTCCAACTCCCTTAGCACCATGTGTCTTTTTTCGGGGGAATTCAATCCTCTTACATTATATGACATAAACTTAACCTTCGTCACAAGATTGTTTTTCTTTTAGCTTACTTGCTCCCACAGACAACTTCCTATACTGCAATGTACAGATCTCCCCATTTCTTAAACCAATAGATATGTTTATATGCAAAAATATGCAGATCTTTCCCTTCTCCCCGTCCCCCCTATCGTGGTATTTAGACCTCATGGTCTGGAGCAGAAATTGTCTTCTCCTTGGGGACACCCTTGTCCCACTGCTCTCTTAGGCCTGGGGTGGAGTTCTGTATGGCGCTATTGGTCTTTCCTCCCCTATTTCTAGGGAGGCAGTTCCAGATCATGCCGGGGGTCTAAATCTTCCCTTCCCCGCAGTTTCTGTCATTCGTCTTTGCAAACCATCCCCACTCCCCCTCCCCCCGCTTCTTTCCAAATATTGGAGAGAAAAAAAAAAGGAAAGAAAAGGGAAAAAGAGAAAAATTCAATTTTGGGTCATCTTTCTTGTTCCTGTTATTTAGTCTCTCAATCTGTTATGTCTACTCCTGCTCTTGGCCTTATGGCCGGGCAATTTCCTGGAACTGGGGTCTCCAGTTTTTTGCAAAATTCAGACGTCTCTTCAATAAATCGTAGTCTAGCGGGGATCCCATCTTTCCTAGTGATCTGGTATGCAGAGAAACCCCAGTTGTACTGTACTCCATGTTCCTGTAAAGTCGCCAACAACGGTTTTAGGGTTCTACTTCTTTTTAAAGTTTCCTGTGAGAGGTCTTAAAAAATTTGGATGAATTTTCTTAAAATTTTATTGGCGGCTTCACCCTCAGCCCTATGATATCTCTCGGTTTCTCCTGCGATATTTCTCTTGGTCTTCTTAATCTACGTACTCTCTAAATTTTTATTGGATTTGTGACTTTGTCCATCACTGGATTGAACAACTTCTTTATTATTTCTGTTAGATCTTCATTTTGGGTAGAGTTAGGGACACCACAAATTCTTAGATTTTTTCTTCTGTCCCTATTTTCTTGGTCCTCTATTTTATATGCCTGCTCCTGGTGGTCTCTTTGTATAGACTTAATTTCACCTTCTAAATTTTTTATTTTAATTAGATTAAGATCCGTTGATTTTTCCACTTCCTCTACTCATTCCAACGTGTGACCAAAGTTTCTGTGGATTATCGCCATTTCTGTTTTTAGGGATTTTTCATGTCATGGATCCTCGCCCACTATTTGATGCGATTTGGAGGGTATGTGTGTGGGGAGAAGTTTTGTGGTTGAGTTCCAGCACCCATTGTTTGAGAAAAAAAGCTATAATATATATATATATCACATACACACACACAAACACACACACATTTTCCAGTGAATGGTTGTGCGGGGGGGGGGGGGGGTTTGAACAAGTCTCACCATTGGAGAACATGAACTAAGGCTCACTAGCAGGATCACCGGGTATTTCACACAAATAAATAACCACTATCCTTTTCTCTTTGTAACACAAGTACATGGTAGAATAGACACATATCAGGAATATGACACAGCTTTTGTGAGATTAGCACAAAACTTTTCTTCTCCAGTGTTTCTTGGACAATTTTACCTAGGTGTCTAGCCACAAAGTCTTATTTGCAATCCTGGTGCATGTGCCGGATTGAACAAATTCTAGAGTAGACACACAAAGCTGGTGTTGAACAAGGACAATTGGAAAGTGCATGACATGTATCAAATTAACTACATATATTACCTCTTTAGCAGGTGGAGGAGATTAACCCATTAAAGTGCACCTAACATTTTTCAAAAGCTGGAACCATTTGTGGCACTATTGCATATAACAACCCATACATTGTTTTCAGCTTTTAAAAGACATTGGTAGTGGGAAAGCTAAATCTTTTCTCTAGTTTTTAAAATCCTCAGAAATGTCAGTGTGCAAAGATCAATATGGTAAAGTAAAATATGACTTTAAAAGAAAGAAATAGTTTTTCTCAATGACCTGGGACCCTCCCTTCATGCTGCTCTGAATATTATTTCTGAATTCTCAGAATTATCGGGACTGAGAGTCAATTGGGACAAATGACTCTCAAGCAAAACTCCATGCAGACCCATCTGTCTCGCTAACCTGGACCTCCTCTATCCGAAATATTTAGGAATTAACATTACCCGTAGAGTCTCTGACTTTGCTAAATTTAATCTATACCCTTTACTCACCCAACTCAAACTAAAACTTTGAGCTTGGAATAACCTGCCATTGTCCCTCATAGGCAGGATAAACCTACTCAAAATGAAATTCCTCACAGTTTTTCTTTACGCTCTGAGGCACTCCCCAATTTGGATCCCCAAAGCCTTCTTTCAAAACTTTGACTCCGCTATAATCTTCTTTTTGTGGAAGTCTCACTCTCCCAGAATAAGTAAATCTATACTCAAAAGGCCCTGGACAGTGGGCGGTCTAGCCTGTCCGGATCTTCAGAAATACTTCTTTGCTGCACTACTTTCACATGCCCATGACTGGATAGTCTCGGACGATACGAATGCTGCTGTAGTCCTCGAGGCTGCGCACCTTGGTTCCTTTGAGATGCTGAGGAATGCTCTACACAGGGGTGTCAGGGCCCCCTTTCCTCTCGCACTTTCCATGAAGGCAGTGATCAGGGCTTGGCAACTAGTGGTATGTAAACTACAAAGGGACCCGCATACTAGATCTCCGGACACCCTCTTATGGCTCGACCCACATTTATCTGAGTTTCTGACTGTCCCGGACCCCGGGTTCAGGGTTGCAAAAGGTATCAAAAAACTGGAACATATCTGTGCTAGTGGCTCCCTTCTATCCTTTGACTGCTTCAAGGAGAAATTTGGGCTCACTAACCGCCAATTCTTTCGATTTCTTCAAATTCGCCATGCCTTCGCTACCCAATTTGGATCCACCCCAGAGCTTTTCCTTCGGTCCAATCTTGAATCCACATTGGGGAATGTCCCTCTGGTCAAACCCACCTCTACCATCTATAAAGCTCTATTACCCTCAGTCCATTTTGGTCTGGTAGATTTGTTCTCTAAGTGGCAGGGCGAGGTCCCTGATCTGGATTCGGAGGACTGGGAAGACGACTGGGAGTATCCCTTTCTACAACTTCTCAGTAATAGATCGGTTGATACAATTTAAACTGATTCACAGGGTTTATTTGTCACCCCAAATATTATCCAAAATGTACCCAAATTCCTCCTCCAACTGTTGAAAGTGTGGTGTAGCAGACGCTGATTTCAATCATATATTATGGTCCTGTCCCAGGATCCAAACCTTTTGGACGGAGGTCACAAAATGTATTGAAACTCTACTCATGATCCATGTTCCGCTGAAAGTGTCGATCTGCTTGCTGGGCCTGGTGGGCTCCCTGGCTCACCGCCGAGCAACCAGAACTCTAATAAGACTCCTATTATTTTATGCCAATGGAATCAGATGCCACAAACGCAACACAATAGGATCTAGATCCCCAAGTTTGTTTAATTGCCTTGTAGCGGTGAAGACCTAATATTGCTTAATACTGTCATGTGTAGGTACACCTAGATGCATTTTCCCTAACCTGAACTTCCCTCACTGAATTGGTCAACTGAACCAGAAGATCTGTTATCCTTCCCTGTATTCCTTCAATTTGATGGCACAAGCAGTTTAAGGTTGTAGTAGTTTCAATAGATGTATTAGAACTTATAGAATAGTTACAATGTATGTTACCCAAGCCAGGGTATGCCCAGTGGCTTTATTTTGTAACACTTTTTTATTTAAATTTTTACAAAAAACTCAATAAAAATTAGAGCTCTGGCTGTATGTTTAGGGCAGGGTGGATTTTATTTAAACCAAGTCGATTTTAATCACAATTTAAATCATGATTTAAATCACTAGTAAAAAGGCTTGATTTAAATTAACTTGATTGAAATCATAACTTTTAAAGAGCAACTGTCATCTCTGTCCCGCAGTGGCTCCTCCTCTGGCCTGCTGTTGATTCAACAACAGTCTATTTACTTTAATAGGATGGCTGGTGATGTGGCAGTGACACAACAAGTTGAGGGACATGGCAGCAGCAGGTGAGTGAATGCCCGATAACAGGCGTTGCCATTATAGATCTGAAATGACAGGTGCTCTTTAAATGTAAGGACTTATTCGTGGTGGTAGTTAGAATCTTTAATATTTGCAAACAAAATGAAGGTTTCCTATTTAGAATAATAAGCTGTCAGGTTAGTAACTATTCCCAAACTGGGTTTCTTTTACAGCCTGCTGCAAATTTTGCTTCTTAAGAACTTGGAATAAAGCACTTCAAGCTATGTGCTGAACGATCACAAGCTTTATAAGCTACTTAGGTTTTACTTTTATCTTTACTGCTTGCCCTTCCTCCTCACACTTAAAGTGGGGTACAGATGCATCTTTTTTCAAACAATCATACAGTTTGTAATGTACATAGATTTGCAAAACAATGGGACAAAAGGAATATTCCTGAACTTTGTTTTATCTCATTGGTACTGTGAAACTGTGCGAATGCATCAATGCAGTGCAGGTTATGTCAGCTTGCAGAGCTTTGATGCATTGAATGACCAAAAATGTAAATATTGCAGAATATACAGCCTCATGCTACAAAACTAAGCTCCATTTGATGCTGAATTTGTAATGTATCTTAAATAGAAAACTAACTTTAGATAGATTTTACTCCAATAGCATCTTATTAAAATAATTGAAAAAAAAAATCTGATTTAAATAAAAATCAGATGAACGGGTTGATGGAGCCCTCGCGCTTCGGTTCTGGTAATCATTCAATGTTCGGGACTCGCTGTGACTATACGTTGTACTGTATGCTGTGATTACTTGGCTATCACGTTTGGCCTGCTGGATGGGATGTGACCCCCCCCCCTTTCCTTCTCGCCCCCCCCCCTTCTTTTCTCTCCCCCCCTCTCCCCCCCTTCCTTTCTTTTCTTCCTTCTTTCCTTTTCTTCCCCCCCCCCTCCCACTTTTTCTCTTCCTCCTTCCCTTTATTTTTTTTTTTTTTTGTTTTCCCTCCCTCATCCGGACAAGCTAACATGATGTTTCATACTGAAGATGGCTATCCTTGCACTGTCTGTAACAATTGTTTAGAGTCTTGCGGCCCTGTGTGTACTGTTTGGCCTGTATAAGCATGTAACCATCTGATTCTCTTCAATAAATATTCCTTCTGTTAAAAAAAAAAAAAAAAAATCAGATTTTTTTTATTAACCACTTAAAGCCCACCGCATGACTATTTACGTCCGCAAAATGGCACGGACAGGCAGACGGGCGTATATATACGTCCTTGCCTTTGCGCGGGTCGGGGGTCCGATCGGGACCCCCCCCCCGCTGCGTGCGGCGGGCGGATTCCCTCGGGGAGCGATCCGGGACGCTATAAATGTTTTACGCAAACCAAATCGATAAACGCTTATTGCGATTTTTTTTACGAAAAATAGGTAGAAGAATACGTATTGGCCTAAACTGAGGGAAACAAAAATGTTATATATGTTTTTGGGGGATATTTATTACAGCAAAAAGTTAAAAATATTGCATTTTTTTCAAAATTGTTGCTCTATTTTTGTTTATAGCGCAAAAAATAAAAACCGCAGAGGTGATCAAATACCACCAAAAGAAAGCTCTATTTGTGGGGGAAAAAGGACGCCAATTTTGTTTGGGAGCCACGTCGCACGACTGCGCAATTGTCTGTTAAAGCGACGCAGTGCCGAATCGCAAAACCTGGCCTGGGCATTTAGCTGCCTAAAGGTCCGGGGCTTAAGTGGTTAAAAAAACAAACAAAAAAAAACCAAAGATATTTATCCACCCTGGTTTAGGGTTGTTGTCCTGCTGAAAGGTGAACCTCTGCGCCAGTCTCATGTCTTTTGCAGACTCTAACAGGTTTTCTTCTAAGATTGCCCTTTATTTGGCTCCATCCATCTTCCGATCAACTCTTACCAGTTTTCCTGTCCCTGCTGAAGAAAAGTATCCCCACAACGTGATGTTGCCACCACCATTTTTCACGGTGGGGATGATGTGTTCAGGGTTATGTGCAGTGTTAGTTTTCCGCTAAATATAGTGTTTTGCTTCTAGGCCAAAAAGTTAATCTGACCAGAACACTTTCTTCCACGTTTGCCATGTCCCCCACATGGCTTCTCGCAAACTGCAAATGGGACTTCTTATGGCTTTCTTTCAACAATGTCTTTTCTGGCCACTCTGTCATAAAGGCTAGATTTGTGGAGTGCGTGATAATAGTTGTCCTGTGGACAGATTCTCCCATCTGAGCTGTGGCACTCTGCTGCGCCTCCAGAGTTACCATGGGTCTCTTGGCTGCTTCTCTGATTAATGCTCTCCTTGCCCGGCCTGTCAGTTTAGGTGGACGGCCATGTCTTGATTTGCAGTTGTGCCATACTCTTTCCATTTTTGGATGATGGATTGAACAGTGCTCTGTGATGTTCAAAGCTTGGGATATTTTTTTTTATAACCTACCCCCGCTTTAAACTTCTCCACAACTTTATCCCTGACCTGTCTGGTGTGTTCCTTGGCCTTCATTATACTGTTTGTTCACTAAGGTTATCTAACAAACTGAGGGCTTCACAGAACAGCTGTAATTATGCTGAGATTAAATTACACACAGATGGGCTCTATTTACTAATTAGGTGACTTCTGAAGGCAATTGGTTCCATGAGATTTTAGCTAGGGGTATCTGAGTAAAGGGAGCTGAATACAAATACAGCCACAATTTTCTGAAATGTATTTGTAAAAAAAATGAAAATTTATTATTTTCCTGCCACTTCACAATTATGTGCCACTTTGTGTTGGTCTATCACATAAAATGTTTTTGGTTGTAACATGACAATGTGAAAAATGTCAAGGGGTATGAATACTTTTTCAAAGCATTGAAAATATTTTAAGAAGTTCAATATGCTGTATAAGATTTAACTGACAATGCCAGATAAGGCCCAAAGAAGTTGGTCAGTCAACATTGGTAATCTTGAAACAATTTGAATATCTAGTTCTTAGATTATTCCACCAAAGGTGGCCTTGGGTCATTGGATGTGTCCACCACAAAGAATACGTGCTCTTTCTGACAAAGCACACTTTCTTTTGCCCCAGTCCACTGACCTAACAGATAAACCCCCCCCCCCCCCCAACCACCACAGATGCATACTTACTGAGATCCATAATTCACAGCCCCTTGTGTTTATTCACATTTATTGCCATAAGTCCTCTCTCCCTGGCAACACATGTGCAGTGGAGTCGTATAGACATCGGAACTGACATGCAGAAATGAAATCCTGCAAGTTTAGCTGAACTCAAACGATTTCATTCTCGCTGTCAGTGTGAACCTAGGCTCAATGGTGGAAACACTTTGGGGGGAAAACTGCTACCAGCCATGGATGCACTGAGCTAAAGAGAACCAGTCACAAAAAGGCTTTAGTAAAAATCAAGATTTCCACTAGGCTGTTATAATGTTGTAGCCTTCCCTCTTGTTTGTGGTTATTTAGTTGTATCATCTTCTTGTCAAGGCCACAAATATCAGACATTCTGTCCAGGATGCTGGAGAAGATAAAAACTGTCCGTTTTATCAAGTAATCCTGACTGCACCTTTGTGACATGGCAATTTTTTTAAATGCAGCCTCTCTCATCCTTTTTAAAGCTCCGTTCACACTAGTGCGGGCTGTATGTTCCGGATGGTAAAATCGATTGATTTCCTCACCCGCAACCACCCACAGCTGAATCACACTGCCGTTCATTCTGAATGAAAACCCTGCGCAGCTCAGCCCGCAGCAAGATCGTGGGTGCGGGAACCACAAGTAAACCGCATTTTTAACCACTTAAGGACCGCCGCACAACGATATACGTCACAAGGTGGGTCGCGCACGCCGGTCCTGAGCTCTGTGATCCCATCCGCGGACCTGATCGCTGCCGGTGTCCCGTGATCGGGTCACAGAGCTGAAGAACGGCAAGAGGTAAGTGTAAACAAACCTCTCCCCGTGCTTCCTAGTGAGACTGTCACTGATCATCTGTTCCCTGTCATAGGGAACGACAATCAGTGAAGTCACATGCCAAGCCACGCCCCCACACAGTATGAATCCCATATTAGGTCACACTTAACCCCTTCAGCGCCCCCCACAGGTTAGATTGGTGATGTAGCTGGGGGAGATGTTGTTACATAGGTACATCGTAGATGAGGTTGAAAAAAAGACAGTCCATCAAGTCCAAACTATGTGTGCGATTATATGACAGTATTACATTGTATAACCCTGTATGCTGTGGTTGTTCAGGTGCTTATTTAATACATTTTTGAAAATGTTGATGCTCCCCACTGACACCACTGCCTGTGGAAGGGCAATTCCACATTTAGCCCCCTCTTACAGTAAAGAACTATCTAAGTAGTTTAAGGTTAAACCTTTTTTCTTCTAATTTTAATGAGTGGCAACTTGTCTTGTTAAACTCCCTTCCGCAAAAAAGTGTTATTCCTATTGTGGGGTCACCAGTACGGTATTTGTAAATTGAAATCATATCCCCTCTCAAGTGTCTCTTATACAGAGAGAATAAGTTCAGTGCTCGCAATCTTTCCTCATTAGCTTTGTTGCCCTTCTTTGTACTCGCTCCATTTCCAGTACATTCTTCCCCAGGACTGGTGCCCAGAACTGGACAGCATACTCTAGGTGCGGCCGGACCAGGGTCTTGTAGATCGGGAGGATTATTGCTTTATCTCTGGAGTTAATCCCCTTTTTAATGCATGCCAATATTCAGTTTTCTTTGTTAGCAGCAGCTTGGCATTGCATGCCATTGCTGAGCCTATCATCTACTAAGACCCCCAGGTCATTTTCCAACCTAGATTCCCCCAGAGGTTATAGGTTCTCCCCCAGTGTAGAGATTGCATTCATATTTTTACCACCCAAATGCATTATTTTACATTTGCCATGTAGTTGCCCACCCCATTAATTTATTCAGATCTTTTTGTAAGGTTTCCACATCCTGCGGAGAAGTTATTGCCCTGCTTAGCTTAGTACCGTCTGTAAATACAGAGATTGAACTGTTTACCCCATCCTCCAGGTCATTTATGAACAAATTAAATAGGATTGGTTCCAGCACAGAACCCTGGGGAACCCCACTACCCACCCCTGACCATTCCGAATACTCCCCATTTATCACCACCCTCTGAACTCACCCTTGTAGCCAGTTTTCAATCCATGTACTAACCCTATGGTCCATGCCAACAGAACTTACTTTGTACAGTAAACATTTATGGGGAACTGTATCAAATGCTTTTGCAAAATCCAGATACACCCTGTCTACGGGCCTTTCTTTATCTAGACGGCAAATCACCTCCTCATAGAAGGTTAATAGATTGGTTTGGCAAGAACGATTCTTCATGAATCCAGATACCGTTCTCATTACTAAAATCTTGTATATAGTCCCTTATCATCCCCTCCAAGAGCTTGCATACTATTGATGTTAGGCTAACTGGTCTAACTCCCAGGGATGTATTTTAAACCCTTTTTAAAATATTGGTGCTACATTGGCTTTTCTCCAATCAGCTGGTACCATTCCAGTCAGACGGTCAGTAAAAATTAGGAACAATGGTCTGGCAATTACTTAACCGAGTTCCCCAAGTACCCTCTGTTGCAAGTTATCTGGTCCCAGTGATTTAATAATGCTAAGTTTCCCAAGCTTAATTTTAATTCTGTCCTCTGTTAACCATGGATAACCCGTGATGTGTCATGAGGATAAATACTGCAGTTTTGGTTACTGAAGCCCCATGATTCCCTCGTGAAGACCGAGGAGAAGAAATAATTCAATACCTTCGCCATCTCCGCATCCTTCCTCATTCTTTTTGGGTCCAATATGGTCCGTCCTCCTGTTCTTAGTGTTTACATACTTAAAGAACTTCTTGGGATTTATTTTTGCTCTCCTCCGCTATGTGACTTTCGTGTTCTATCTTAGCCGCCCTAATTGCACCCTTACATTTCTTATTGCATGCTTTATAAAGTCTGAATGCTGATGATGTCCCTCAATCTTGTATTTTTTGGGATGCATTGGCTGATGCCCTTATTTAACAAGCTCCTAAAGCAAACTCATCTTTCATCCATGTTTTTGTTCCTAAGATTTTATCCCAATTTATGCCTTCTAGCAAGGTTCGTAGTTTAGGGAAGTTGGCTCTTTTGAAATTCAGTACTTTGTATTCCCCTTATGTTTCCTACTTGTGTGATTTATACTGAAGCAAATTGACCTGTGATCGCCATTTCCTAAATTGCCCCATATTTCCATGTCCGTGATCGGGTCTGTATTGTTGGTAATCAGTAGATCCAGTAACGCTTTATTTCTAGTTGCGAGCCTTAGATGAATGCGTGGTTCCCTTCACCCAGTCTATGTCCGGATAATTAAAATCCTTCATTATGATAACACTTTCCATCATTGCTGCTAATCCAAATTGTGATAGGAGATCTGTCTCCACCCTCCTCCCTTAGGTTAGGGGGCCTATAGCATGCTGCCAGTATTATTTCCCCCTTAGCTTCATCTCTTAGGAGCTCTACCCAAAAGGATTACACCTCCTCCCTAGCTCCCTTAGTGATGTCATCTCTCACATTCACTTGTATATTATTCTTGATATACAGGCATACCCCTCCCCCTTTTTTACCCTCTCGATCCTTTTGATAAAGGGTATACCCTTGAATGGTTGCCAGCCAATCATGAGAGCTGTTGAATCAGGTCTCTGAAATTCCCACAAAATCTAAATCCTCCTCGTACAACAGTACAGTGAAACCTCGGATTGCGAGTAACACGGTTAACAAGCGTTTTGCAATACGAGCACTGTATTTAAAAAATCCTAACGATTTGCGAGTGTTGTCTCGCAAGACAAGCAGGATTCAGGCCAAAGCGGTATGCAGTACCCTGACTGGTTTCACCAATGTAACTCAATGGAGCATACTTATTGGGATGATCCAGTCCTGGATAGGCCTCCCTGGCACTTCCCTCTCTTGTGGATGGCCTTGTATGTTTGGTTAGTATTTTTAATTTTATACGGTGGGGTACGGGAAGCCAGTGGAGAGATTGGCTGCAGTCATGGATCGGTTAGTGAGGTGTATTAGTCTGGCAACAGCATTCATAATAGACTGAGAGGGTATAGGCTGTAAAGGTAGACCAGTGAGTTGCAGAAGTCAAACCGGGAAATAACCAAGGAGTGAATAAGTTGTTTTGTGATTCCCACTAGAGAGCTGGGTAGGATGAAGTCTAAGCTCCTCAGCTCTTGATGGAGGACTGGTTAGCCAGTATACTGTGTCCTCACTCACTTGGGATCTGACTATACAAGCCTCAGTGGAGAGTTCGGTCAACTAAATCATCACATCTTATATGGTACCAAGATGTGATCTTTTTGGGAGACCTTCTGGGCCTGGAGAGGTCTTGGTTTGGCTACAGCCACAAGCGCCAACGATCCCTTGTAATGAGGGAACAATAGGCACTGGTAAGCAAGACTTTCATCAGATGTTGGTGGAGCCACTGATATTTAAGATCACTACGGTGAAGGACGGTGGAGATTGACATCAGAATTTATTTTCACATCACTTGTGGACTGTTCTAATCCAATTTTTACATTTGTGTCTATATATATATATATATATATAGATATTTTTGTATGTATGTATGATTAAATAGCGCAACCTTTATCTATTTTATGTTTACTCACTGTGTATATGTCTCACAGAAGGTTTGCTGCTTACTTTTCATTCAGAATATTTCTTAGCACGTTTTTCTTCGCTTTTTTTTATGTCCATACATCTATACATTTTCTTTATACATCTGGTGTTTCCCCATAAGGACAAACTTTCCATATTGTTTTCATGTTGGGACAAGCCACCACATTTATATTATTTTACAGCCCTCACCTTTCATATATTAACTCACCCCCTACCAGCAGGTTTTATGTTAGTGACCCAAAAAGATGTATACAGGAGGGTACGTGTTGTGTGTGTGTGTGTGTGTGTAGAGCGAGATATATATTATAATATATAAATACATACATACATACATACACACACACACACACACACACACACACGCATTTACATTTTGTTTTCATACAGGTTTGTGATACTGGTGTATGTATGTATGTCTGTCTGTATGTGTATATATATATATATATATATACACACACACATACATACATACATACAAACATACATACATACATACATACATACACACACACACACATCTTTCTATTGGCTATTTTTTTATTTGTGGCAATTGTTTTGTATTGATTATTTGATACTGTTCAAACAAAATGTTTTTCCTTTATGCTTGTATCACTGTGCTATTACGACAATTGTGTGTTCTTTAATGTATTTCTTTAAGGGCACTTTGATAGGGAGTTCTGTTGTATAGCTCCCTCTGCTTCAAAATCTGCTGTGTCCGAGATAGTTAATTTGCCAGCAGCTTAACCTCCTTGGCGGTAATCCAGAGTGTGACTCAGGGTTGATTTTTTCTGCTAGGAGCGGTAACCCTGAGTCACGCTCAGGGTAGCTTTGCAGAGCCTGCAGCGGAGTCTCCTTACCTTCTCCTGGCGATCCAGCGATGATATTCTATTGCTGTGATCACCAGCGAGATCACCGGTGCTTTAGCCGACCGTCACCTGACTTCCTGTTTCTGTTCCCTGCAGGGCATGGGAGCAGAACTGGGCAGGTAATTCTAATTTGAAAAGTGACCCACACACATAAAAGGAGGTGATACATTGTAATCTGAGAGGATTACACTGTATCACCTCAGATCTGACACCATCACTGTACAGTGCCCCTTGCCTGACATTTTACTGTCATTTGTGCCCATAAAAAATATTTAGAACATGGCATCAAAAAAGCGCCACTTTGCTACAAAGGCACTTTTGGACCAGTTGAGTGACAGTGACAGCGACACGGAGTTGCTTGCAGAACTGAGAGATAGCGAGTAGTGGGGAGATTTGTCGACTGACACTGATCTGGCAAGTGACAACAGCGATGATCCTGCACCTGACCTCAGCGATGTGCGCACTTGGTGCCCTATAGACTGCGATACCGACCAGGTAGCGCCCCCGAGATTCCCGTTCACTGGATCACCTGGGATGAAGGTAGATGTTGAGCGTTACAACCCTCTGGCATACCTGCAATTATTCCTCACTGAGGAGGTAATTGAAAAAATTGTCACAGAGACAAATCACTACCATGATCAGCAATCCGCTAAGCTGCATGCCAGGTTTTCCAGAAGCAGAAAGTGGGAACCGGTGACTAAAGAGGACATTGGCAGTTTCTCTGACTCATCATTCTTCAGGGGGTGGTGGGGAAACCGCTCCAGAAATGGTACTGGACCACCAATAAGTTACTGGCCACTCCGGTTTTTGGCACTGTGATGTCAGAATACCGGTTTTCTCTCATCATGAAGTATTTCCACTTCACGAACAATGAAGAATTTGATGAGGCCATGCATCCTGCACCCAAACAAAAAGAATCTGGGAAGTATGCTAAATGATTGTGACCAATTTCCAGCAGGCCTACGAGCCAGAAAGGGACGTCAGTGTGGATGAAATGTTGATGGCCTACAAGGGAAAGCTAAGCTGGATACAGCATCCAAAAGAGCAAAGTTTGGCATCAAATTCTACATGCTCTGCGAGCCATCCACCGGATACATCTGGAATTCGGTCATTTACACCGCTAAAGACATGAAGTTCAATCCCAGGTACAGCGGCTATGGAATGGCCACATCATCTGTCCTTACACTGCTGGAGCCATTGCTGAACCAACGATATTGTGTGACAATTTCTACACAGCTCCGGGACTGTATGAGGTTTTGCTACAAAACAAAACTGATGCATATGGTACCATTGGGCCTAACCGACGTCACATGCCATCTATGTTTGCCAAGGAAAAACTCAAAACTGGAGAAATGGTTGCCTTTCAGAAGGGTAAGATGATGGCAATGCGATGGCGAGACAAGGACGTGTGTTTAATGCGTACTGTGCACAATACCTCCACTGCCATGGTCCACACAAAAGGTGGGAAAGATGTGCTGAAGCCGCAAGTCGTGATCGACTATAACACAATGGGAGGTGTCGACAGAGCCGATCAGGCAATGACATGTCACCTGGCTATGCGCAAACAGCAAAAAAAACATTATAAGAAGATTTTCATGTATGTTCTGGAACAATGCCTTTGGAATGCTTATATCCTGTATAGAGCAAAGAGTGACATGCCTCTTGTTCATACTGACTTTATCTGGAAGGTGGCTGAGCAAATTTTTGTCAACCACCAGACGCCATCAGTAGCTGTGAACAGACCCAGACGACGTGCTGTTGACGTTGTCAACCCAGAACGCCTGACTGGTCGTCATTTTATGGACTACATGCCGCCAACCGCAAAAAAGAATGTGCGTGGTTTGCTGTTCAAAGAGAGATGGCAATGGAAAGAAAGTCCGAAAAGAAACAAAGTTCCATTGTCCTGATTGTAACGTCGGACTTTGTCTAGTTCCATGCTTCAAAATTTATCACACTCAGGTAGAGGTCGACCGATATGGGTTTTTCTCTGGCCGATGCCGATGCCGTGGGTGGGGGATGCATTGTGAAGGGGGATGGATGGATGCAGCTGGTCGTGGGTGGGGGATGCATTGTAGAGGGGGGTGGATGGATGAAGCTGGCCGTGGGTGGGGGATGCATTGTGAAGGGGGATGGATGGATGCAGCTGGTCGTGGGTGGGGGATGCATTGTGAAGGGGGATGGATGGATGGAGCTGGCCGTGGGTGGGGGATGTATTGTGAAGGGGGATGGATGGATGCAGCTGGCCGTGGGTGGGGGATGCATTGTGAAAGGGGATGGATGGATGGAGCTGGCCGTGGGTGGGGGATGCATTGTGAAGGGTGATGGATGGATGGAGCTGGCCGTGGGTGGGGGATGTATTGTGAAGGGGGATGGATGGATGGAGCGAGCTGGCTGTGGGTGGGGGATGTATTGTGAAGGGGGATGGATGGATGGAGCTGGCCGTGGGTGGGGGATGTATTGTGAAGGGGGATGGATGGATGGAGCTGGCCGTGGGTGGGGGATGTATTGTGAAGGGGGATGGATGGATGGAGCGAGCTGGCTGTGGGTGGGGGATGTATTGTGAAGGGGGATGGATGGATGGAGCTGGCCGTGGGTGGGGGATGTATTGTGAAGGGGGATGGATGGATGGAGCTGGCCGTGGGTGGGGGATGTATTGTGAAGGGGGATGGATGGAGCGAGCTGGCTGTGGGTGGGGGATGTATTGTGAAGGGGGATGGATGGATGGAGCGGGCCGTGGGTGGGGATGGATATATATAAAATGAGTGTGTATACAGGAGAGGTGTGTGCTCTAACATGTACACACTGTTCCCTCCAGCACTGTCCATTGGATGACACCTGTGAGCTCCAACGTGAGTTGGAGTACAATCACTAGAGAGCCGAGGCACCTATCAGAGATGATAGGAATACTGTACATTACCCCAGTCTCCAGCAGCACGAGAAATGAATCCTTCAGCCACGCTGCTGGTAGCCTGCGCGCCGGCCCCGCCCCCCCCCCTACCTCGACGGGCTGTAGGAAGCTTTTGTGATCTCTTCGCGCAGACAAGCAACTACTGCAGCTGCTCGGGCTTGTGACAAGTTTGCTTTCTGCTACAGCCCGTCGAGGTAGGGGGGGGAGGGGCCGGCGCGCAGGCTACCAGCAGCGTGGCTGAAGGATTCATTTCTCGTGGAGCGGGGTTTAGCGCGGCAGCCGAAAATCGGCCGATTTTTTTACAATAATCGGCCGATGCCGATTTCTTAAAAACGGCCAAATATCGGCCGATATATCGGCCGACCGATATATCGGTCGACCTCTACACTCAGGATGTTTATTGAATTTTCTTTGTTTGACACATTTCATTATTTTTTATTACATCATTGAATAAAATGATATTATTTATTAGATTATCATGATTTTGTGTTTCAAATTTATCACATCTAGGATATCTACTAGTCTTGTTTGGTCAGGTTTAAGTAAGTAATTACTAAGAATTGCAGGCCTAATTTAATTGTAGGCCTCACCAAATTTCCATGCAAAAAATTGTACCGCTTTTGGTACAAAATTCCAGACATAATCATACCGCCAGGGAGGTTAAAAAGCCTTGGGTATAGAGTGCCGATCATTGGCTGAGGAAGAAGATGTGGCTTGCCTCCAAAACATGTCCTGATTGGCTATTCCCCTACTGGTTGACAGAGTTCCAGGCAGCTTGCTCCCCAGCGTCCTCCGACATCTACCTTCTCTGGAGCTGCAGCATTGACGTTATTGCTCTGAGACTGATGCCACGTACACACGATCATTTTTCGGGTTCTAAAAAAAACATTTTTCAGGCTCTAGAAAAAACAAAGTTTTTTTTCAACTTGATCATTAAAACGGTCTTGCCTACACACGATCGTGAAAAAAAAATGCTCTAGCAAAGCGCGGTGACGTACAACACGTACAACGGCACTATAAAGGGGAAGTTCCGTTCGGATGACGTCACCCTTTGGGCTGCTTTAGCCGATTTTGTGTTTAGTAAAAGACGATTTGCGCTTTTCTGTCTGTTACAGCGTGATTAATGTGCTTACTCCATTACGAACGGTAGTTTTACCAGAACGAGCGCTCCCGTCTCATAACTGGCTTCTGAGCATGCACAGATTTTTCACTCCGTTAAAGCCCACACACGACCATTTTTTACAAGCCGAAAAACGACAACGTTAAAAAACATTGTGAAAAAATAGAGCATGTTCGAAAAAAAATGTGGCCGTTTTTCAGAACCCGAAAAATGCTCTGAAGCCCACACACGATCGTTTTTAATGACATAAAAAAAACTTAATTTTTTAGACCCCGAAAAACAGTCGTGTGTACGCAGCATTACACTTGCTCTGTACACACCTTTACCAGTGGCATTTTTTTAACTTTTATTCTATGCTTATTAAAACGGTACTACACTAAGGCCCCATACACACGGGAGGATTTATCCGCGGATACGGTCCAGCGGACCGTTTCCACGGATAAATCCTCTCGAGGACTTCCGCGGATTTCTATGCGATGGCGTGTACACACCATCGCATTGAAATCCGCGCCAAAATCCTCTGGCGATGACGTGTCGCGCCGTCGCCGCGATTATGGCGCGGCGACGTGCGCGATGCTGTCATATAAGGAATTCCACGCATGCGTCGAATCATTACGACGCATGCGGGGGATCCCTTCGGACGGATGGATCCGGTGAGTCTATACAGACCAGCGGATCCATCCGTTGGGATGGATTCCAGCAGATGGATTTGTTTGGCATGTCAGCAAATATTCGATCTGCTGGAATCCATCCCAGGGGAGAAATATCCGCGGAAACAGATCCGCTGGAGTGTACACACCATAGGATCTATCCGCTGAAACCCATTTGCTGGGATTTTTCAGCGGATGGATTCTATCGTGTGTACGGGGCCTAAGAGTATGCTTGGCGCTTCAATCCCCTCTCCCTCTTAGTCTTTAGGGTTCAATATTAGTTGACCCACCCTTTGCAGCTATAACAGCATCAACTCTTCTGGAAAGGCTGTCCAGATAGTTTAGAAGTGTGTATACGGGAATGA
The DNA here is from genome assembly GCF_905171775.1 of Rana temporaria. NCBI lineage: Eukaryota > Metazoa > Chordata > Amphibia > Anura > Ranidae > Rana > Rana temporaria. The sequence goes on from NC_053491.1 coordinate 297,763,473, forward strand.
TTGACCATTCTTCCAGAAGCGTATAATTGAGATTATATATATATTAGGGCTGTGACTGATTAAAATTTTTGTGTTCGATTAATCGTTTTTTTTTTAATCGATTAATCGACTAATTTCGATTAATTAACGCACATACAGATACAACTACTTTTAGCTGATCTCCTTGCATTGCAACTCTGCATTAGCCACTGGTAAATGTGGTGGGGGCAGTATGGGGGCAGATGTGTATATTCTTGCAGTATGGGGGCAGATGCGTATATTACAGCATCTGCCCCCATGCTGTAATATACACATCTGCCCCCATGCTGTAATATACACATCTGCCCCCATACTGCAAGAATATACACATCTGCCCCCATACTGCAAGAATATACACATCTGCCCCCCATACTGCCCCCACCACATTTACCAGTGGCTAATGCAGAGTTGCAATGCAAGGAGATCAGCTAAAAGTAGTTGTGTGGCAGATGTGTACATTACAGCATGGGGGCAGATGTGTACATTACAGCATGGGGGCAGATGTGTACATTACAGCATGGGGGCAGATGTGTACATTACAGCATGGGGGCAGATGTGTACATTACAGCATCTGCCTCCATGCTGTAATATACACATCTGCCCCCATGCTTTAATATACACATCTGCCTCCCATACTGCAAGAATATACACATCTGCCCCCATGTGTACATTACAGTATGGGGGCAGATGTGTATATTCTTGCAGTATGGGGGCAGATGTGTATATTACAGCATGGGGGCAGATGTGTACATTACAGCATGGGGGCAGATGTGTACATTACAGCATGGGGGCAGATGTGTACATTACAGCATGGGGGCAGATGTGTACATTACAGCATCTGCCTCCATGCTGTAATATACACATCTGCCCCCATGCTTTAATATACACATCTGCCTCCCATACTGCAAGAATATACACATCTGCCCCCATGTGTACATTACAGCATGGGGGCAGATGTGTATATTCTTGCAGTATGGGGGCAGATGTGTATATTACAGCATGGGGGCAGATGTGTACATTACAGCATGGGGGCAGATGTGTACATTACAGCATGGGGGCAGATGTGTACATTACAGCATGGGGGCAGATGTGTACATTACAGCATGGGGGCAGATGTGTACATTACAGCATGGGTTCAGATGTGTACATTACAGCATCTGCCTCCATGCTGTAATATACACATCTGCCCCCATGCTTTAATATACACATCTGCCTCCCATACTGCAAGAATATACACATCTGCCCCCATGTGTACATTACAGCATGGGGGCAGATGTGTTTATTCTTGCAGTATGGGGGCAGATGTGTATATTACAGCATGGGGGCAGATGTGTACATTACAGCATGGGGGCAGATGTGTACATTACAGCATGGGGGCAGATGTGTACATTACAGCATGGGGGCAGATGTGTACATTACAGCATGGGGGCAGATGTGTACATTACAGCATCTGCCTCCATGCTGTAATATACACATCTGCCCCCATGCTTTAATATACACATCTGCCTCCCATACTGCAAGAATATACACATCTGCCCCCATGTGTACATTACAGCATGGGGGCAGATGTGTATATTCTTGCAGTATGGGGGCAGATGTGTATATTACAGCATGGGGGCAGATGTGTACATTACAGCATGGGGGCAGATGTGTACATTACAGCATGGGGGCAGATGTGTACATTACAGCATGGGGGCAGATGTGTACATTACAGCATCTGCCCCCATGCTTTAATATACACATCTGTCCCCATACTCCAGGAATATATACATCTGCCCCATAATGTTACCACACACAGATGGTTGTCCTTTCTTACATGACTATCAGGCAGGCAGACCCATCTGCAGAGTAGCCGATGGACACACGTGCGCAAGGGAAGAAGATACAAGCAGGCGGGCAGGTGATGATGACGTCAGCGTGCCGCGGCTCCGGAGCTAGGCCGAAGCCGCGGCCTTTCCTATGGGCGAGACCGCGGAGCTCACTCCGCGGATCGTCATCGATCAAAATAATTTTAATCGACCAAAGAAATTAACGATTAATCGACCAATTAATCGTTAATTTCCGCAGCCCTAATATATATATATATATATATATACACACACACACACACATACATATATACACACACACACACACACACCAACCAGACAACTGTTGCTCAAAACAATCAGTGCCTATGTCTACTTTTTCTAGAACTGGTTAAAATATTACATAATAAATGATTTGTTGCTGTAATGGAACCCCAAATGGGACAGGGGTTAAGTCCGTTCACGATATTCCATTCCACCAAAGACAGCTTATCGACACTCCACAATCAGGCAAACGAACACGACCCATAAGAATTCCCCCCCAGACACGAGACACACAGCTCTGTGCTTCTGGTTTCAAATGTAATGACAACTTTAATGGTTTCTTAGCTTGCTTATATGCAGTACACAGGTTACAGAAATCACAGGAACAATCAAACTGTCCCCCCCCTCATCACACCATGGGGGGCTTCAATCACATTCTTTTACATAATGATATTCAGAGTTAATTATCCCCCAAACGTTGCGTCTCCGACAAGTACATTCCACACATAAACAGTATACATAATGAAAGGTCTGGTAGCCAGGCTGACTCTCAGTTTCAATCCACAGAAGCAGTCTTAGTTAGCATCTCAACAGCCTCACACAATGGAAGGCCTTTCAAGAGCCAGGCTCATTTAACAACTCACTTGCCAGGGCTAATCATAGAAATGAGTCACTATTGACTGGTTGGGTCACAATATTCTTTACAGACATTTAAAGAATATATGATAGATTACTGTCCATGTTAAAAAACAATCCAATATACCGTATTTTCCGGCGTATAAGACGACTTTCTAGACCCAAATTATACTGCCAAAACTTGGGGGTCGTTTTATGCGCCGGGTACAATGGCCGAAATATAGTTTTAATGCCCGCCGAGTGCTCCATACCTTGTGGAAGAGGTCGCCAGATCGGTGCCAGGCCCTCCGGGTGGTCGTTACCGGGTATAGAGGCATTGTGAATTCCGCCGAGTGAAGAGGCTGCCTCCGCCGCCGCGTGTGCGGCAATGCAGTAGTATGGGAACACTGTGTGTGGCGCTCGGCCAATCCCTGCTGGCGGATGTTCGCTGCTGCTGCATGCAGCGCTTGTTACGCCTGCACGGATTGAACAAAATACCTCTGCCAATCCGAGCATGATATTCACGAATAGGAGCGGCGCCCGCTGATGACGTCACAGCTTCAGCCAATCCAGGCAGGCTTTGCATCTAGCAACAAATTAGTAAAATGCATTGCCTGCCGTGATTGGCTCTTAGTGGTGCACACTGTATGGATGTATTCTGCTGTAGAAAACGGACCCATAGAAAGCAGAAATATTCAAATTAACATTCAAATTAACATTTAACAAATACTGTACTGTAAAATACTGTACCAACAAAGGCATCTGATCAACATCAAAAGTATATAGTGTGCCTGGAACCGTACTGTACCTACTAACAAAGCATCATATTACTGTATACTGTGTGTACCTGCGCTGCTGTGTACGGTATTGTAAAGCATCATATACAACCCGTACTGCACATCCAGCTCCAGATTTCCCCTTCATATAATAACTACCGGTATGATTTATGGTGCTTTGGAGGAGAGGATTTATTGTTGCTGCCTACCAATTGTAGGATCTTTGGGACTTGTAGTTCACCAGTTTCCTTTTTGATTTAAAAAAAGTGATACCGTAATACCTGACAGATTTCAGAAATGGCTGATAGACAGGGCCCCAGCATGGCTCCAGCAAGGAGAAGGAAACATGAAGCCAGTTTTAAGCTCAAAGTTGTAAACTTTGCAAAGGAAACTAATAACTGCGCTGCTGCAAGACAATATGGTGTAACGGAAAAGATGGTCCGAGACTATTACTTTTCAAGGATATTTTCAAGGATATTGACGAAACAAAGTGGTTGCGTTATCCTGACTGGACGTCTATTGACGTCCAGCAGGTAAACCCCTAGCACGCGCCAGAGGGGGGCGTGTGGCGTGGCGTGTGTCCCTCGGACACATCGCTTCCCCGATCAGGGTAAACAGCCAATAAATTTGGCTGTTTACCAAGTGATCGGCTGTGTTAAAGTCACAGCCGGTCACATGGCATAACAGACTCTGTGGCGCCAGAGGCTTGCAGAGATCAAGGAAGGCTCGTGTCCCTTGGACACATCGCTTCCCCGATCAGCGTAATAAAATTGTCTGTTTACCACATGACTGGCTGTGTCCAATCACAGCCGGTCACAAATGTAAACACTGAGGAGCAGTTACTATCTGATCCCTGCTCTCTCCTTACACACTGATCGTGTGAGGAGAGAGCAGGGATCAGTAAGTGAGAGCTATTAGTGTATTATGTGTATTCTGTATACTGTGCACAATACTCCCCCCCAAATAAAGAGGACCTGTCACACAGCCCAGCCCATCAGCCCGTCTGTCAATCAGCCCATCTGTCAATCATCTGTCACAGGCCAACCGCCATCGGTACCGCTACACATGCTACCAGTACCGCCATCGGTACCACCACCAGTTCTGCCATCAGGTCCGCAATCTATACCACTACACAGGCCCGGTACCACCATCGGTACCGCCACACATGCTCACCACTAATACCACATCGGTACCACCAGCAGTACCATTACATAGGCCCGCCAATAAGCACTACCATAATGTTGCAAAAGGTTAACACACCTGCCATTCTTACCATGTCGGATGATGAGAGCAGCAGTGGGCTCCCATCATCCGATTCTGGTTCGGAAAACAAGCCACTGGAGGATACCGTCCACGGAGGAAACCGTCCGCCCAAAAGAATGAGATCAGGACATCTGCCCACCACCAGCAGCGCCAGACCCCACGAAGAGGAGACAAGTACAAGTACTGGAATCACACGCCCAACCCCGAAGAACCCAGCCCCAGTCCTACCTTCCAGATGCCCTGGCAAACCCCTTGTGGTTGCCTGCCAACTCAGGTTCCGCTATCATCCACCCCTTTCACCACACAGCCAGGTGTGCAGCCAGACACTACAAATTTTTCTCAATTCGATTATTTTTTCCAAAAGATTTGCTGCAGAATATGGTGGATCAAACTAATCTGTATGCATCCCAATTTATTGCTGCCAACCCCAATATTTCCTAAGCTGCATGTTTCATTGGCGATGTCTAACACTGGACGAATTCAAATAGTTTTTGGGCCTTACGTTCAATATGGGGCTTTCAAAAAGAACGAAGCCCATGCATATTGGGTCCAACAACCCCATCCAACACATGCCCATATATCCCGCTGTGATACAACATGATTATGTGTTTTCTCCACTTCAATGACAACTCACAGTGCCCTCCCTGACATCATCCCAACCACAACAAATTGTACATGATACACCCCCTAATCAATTCCCTTTTCAAGCGATTTAGAAAAGTTTTTTTTATCCCAGACCAAAAAATTTGTGTGGACTTTAAGCAGTATATACCAAGCAAGATAGCCAGATATGGGCTGAAATTAAATAAATTATGTGATTAAGCCACTGGATACATCTTCACATTCCGGATCTACAAAAGGCAAAGACTCCCAGCTCCAGCCCCATGATTGCCCCACATAAATTGGAACCAGTGGGAAAATTGTCTGGGAGCTGACATACCGCCAGTTCAAAAAAGGACACCATTTATATGTTGACAACTATTATACCAGCCTGCCCCTTTTTTGTCACCTTTACAGTAAAAAAAAAAAAAATAGCAAAAACTGAGATTCTGCATTCATGAGGAACGAGGAGGTGTTGGCCGTGGAGTGGAGGGACAAGAAAGATGTCCACATCCTCTCTACCATCCACAATGACACCATAATGGAGATCCAAAGAAGTCCTGTTATTGGTACAAGAAAGTTGCGTTTCGCCTGTTTCACATGGCCCTTTTTAATTTGTTTGTTTGCTACCAAAAAGCAACTCAAAACCAACAAATCACCTACCTCAAGTATATCAAAGATATCATCACTGCCCTCACTTACAAACAAGGTCCCCCTCCCCCCCAGGAAGCATTTGCTCTGATAGTGTGAGTCAACATCATGAGCAACACTTTCCCTATAACATCTCCCCCACAGAATCTGGAAGAAAACGCCAAAAGAAATGCTGTGTATGCAGCAGAGGAGTAAGAAGAGATACCAGCTATTATTGTCTCCAATGTGCCTCCCAACCTGGCCTGTGCTTCGGAGATTGCTTAAAAAATGATCATACATCCATCCAACACTAGTACGAATTATTAACAGACTGCCATTTCCCCATTTGCCTGCTACCATGTTACTACCTTCCATGTTAATTAACTGACCCTGGCCTGTTTAGACAATGTCTTTGCTTGCCGATTTAAACAACGTTTCTGACTCCCACTTGCACCAACCTCAGCCTGTTTACTGACGATGCCTCTGCCTGCCGATTTAAACCACGTTTCTGACTTCCACATGCACCGACCTTGGTCTGTTAAATCGACCATGTTTTTGCCTGCCACTTGGACTCATCTTTTGGCCATCTACTTTAGTACACAGGGGTCTCACATATGTGAGGGGCTTCAGAATAGCATTCTGAGTAGAGAAAAACTTTTTTTTGTTTTCTGTGCTCCCAGAACAGGATCTGGTTACCAGAGGCTTCAAATCGATTTGGGTGGGAGAAGTCTCTACCCCTGTCCCCCTGGCCTAAGCTTGATGGTTCTTCCCACTGCCTGGACCAATACTTTGGCTGTGCTGATCATATTGCTGCCTGTAATTACCCATGGCATTATGGACCATGTTTCTTCCTGCTGCTTGGACCATTACTTTGGCTGTGTTGACCATATATCTGCCTGCTGCCTCTACTGACTTTGGACAGTATTTCTGCAGGGACACCTCTGCCTGCACGAACTATGGACAATATTCCTGCCTGCTGCCTGGATGATTGCTTTTGTCATCGCTGACCTCATGCCTGCCTGGACCGATGCTCTCCTCTGTGGACCACTGCACTTCTAAAACCACAGGTAATCTTTTGTTATTTGGTATGTACCTGCTACGTGTTAGAAATATAAAGGGCCTTCAAAAATGTGATCGGTATTCAGAAAATGATATGTGCAATTAATGCTGCTAGGATGCCTGGAGGTGCTACTTGGATGTTGGGCCTCTGTATGTGGCCAGGCTGTGTAAAAGTCTCAAACATGTGGTATCGCCATACTCAGGAGTAGCAGAATGTATTTTGGGGTGTCATTTTTGCTATGTACATGCTATATGAAATATCTTATAAATGGACAACTTTGTGTAAAAAAAAAAAAATGCATTTTTCAAACATCTGGGAAAAAATGAACCATTCAAAAGACTCATTATGCCTCATAGATTATACGTTGGGGTGTTTGCTTTTGAAAATGAGGTAATTTTGTGCACAATTCCATTGTCCTGGTGTTCCAGGGCCTTCAAAAAAGTGTAATAGGTGGTTGAGAAAGGATATGTGCAATTTATGCTTGTAGAACGCCTTAAGGTGCTACTTCAAAGTTGGGCCTCTGTATGTGGCCAGGCTGTGTAAAAGTCTCACACATGTGGTATCACCATTCCCAGGAGTATCAGAATGTATTTTGGGGTGTAGTTGCAATTATGCATATGCTGTGTGAGAGAAATAACCTGTTAATATGACCAGTTTGTGTAAAAAAAAAAAAACACCTTACATTTTCCCAAGAATTGTGGGGGAAAATTACAACTTCAAAAACTCACCATGCCTCTTACTAAATACCTTGGACTGTCTACTTTACAAAAAGGGGTCATTTGGGGGTATTTGTACTTTTCTGGCTTGTTAGTCTCAAGAAATGAGCTAGGCCTTCAGTAGATCAGGTGTGATCAGATGTGATACATTTTCAGTGATTGGCGCCATAGTTTGTAGACTCTATAACTTTCACAACGACCAAATAATATACACTAATTTTGGTTATTTTTACCAAAGATATTTATCAGTATACATTTTGGCACACATTTATGAAGAAAAATGTCTTATTTGCTAAATTTTACAATAGAAACATTTTTTTTTTCAAAATGTTCGCTGTTTTTCCGCTTATATCGCAAAAAAATAAAAACCCAGTGGCGATTTATTCCACCAAAAGAAAGCTCTATTTGTAAGAATAAAATTATAAAAATCTTGTTTGGATACAGTGTAGCATGACTGAGTAATTGTCAAAGTGTGAGAGCGCTGAAACTTGGTCTGGATGGGAAGGTGCATAAGTACCTGGTATTGAAGTGATTAACCACTTAAGACCCGGACCAATATGCAGGTAAAGGACCAGGCCCCTTTTTGCGATTCGGCACTGCGTCGCTTTAACTTAAAATTGCACGGTCGTGCGACGTGGCTCCCAAACAAAATTGGCGTCCTTTTTTTCCCACAAATAGAGCTTTTTTTTGGTGGTATTTGATCACCTCTGCGGTTTTTATTTTTTGCGCTATAAACAAAAATGGAGCGACAATTTTGAAAAAAATGCAATATTTTTTACCTTTTGCTATAATAAATATCCCCCAAAAATATATAAAAAAAAAATGTTCCCTCAGTTTAGGCCGATACGTATTCTTCTACCTGTTTTTGGTAAAAAAAAAAAAAAAAGAAATCGCAATAAGCATTTATCGATTGGTTTGCGCAAAATGTATATAGTTTACAAAATAGGGGATAGTTTTATTGCATTTATATTAATATTTTTTTTTTTACTACTAATGGCGGTGATCATCGATTCTTTTCATGACTGCGACATTATGGCGGACACATCGGACAATTTTGACACATTTTTGGGACCATTGTCATTTTCACAGCAAAAAGTGCTATAAAAATGCATTGTTTACTGTAAAAATGTCAATTGCAGTTTGGGAGTTAACCACTAGGGGACGCTGAAAGGGTTAAGTGTGACCTCATATGTGTTTCTAACTGTAGGGGGCGGGGCTGGACGTGTGACATCATAGATCGCCTTTCCCTATATCAGGGAACAGACGATCAATGACAGCGCCGCTGTGAAGAACAGGGAAGGTGTGTTAACACACCTCTCCCCGTTCTTCAGCTCCGGCGACGATCGAATCCGCGGAGCTTCGGATCGCGGGCGCGCGCCCCACGGCTGGGCATTTAACAAGGTACGTGATTGTGCCAAGCTGCGCCATTCTGCCAACGTATATCGACGTTAGGCGGTCCTTAAGTGTTTAAAGATGATATAGTGACCCAAAAAAAATTCAGACACCATTTAGGCTTCATGTGCACCAGACGTTTTTACAACCTTTCCTGAGCGACTTAACTTGACAGATAGTAACCAACGTTTAAAACATCCGTTTTGCCGCATTTGCGTTTTGAAGCATTTCTAAAAAAAAATTAAAGATAAAAGTATATAATATACCGTATTTATCGGCGTATACCGCGCACTTTTTTGCCCTAAAAATCAGGGCAAAATCGTGGGTGCGCGGTATACGCCGATACCCGCGCCGCGTTTGAATACTGCGCCGACATATACAGAGCGCAGTACACTCGTGTATTGTCGGCCAGTCTCGGCTCCTCCCGCGCTGACGTCCTGGACGTACAGGACGTCAGGGCGAGAGTAGCCGAGCATTGCCGACAATACACGAGTGTACTGCGCTCTGTATATGTCGGCGCAGTATTCAAACTCGGCGCGGGAAACGAGCGGGGAGGACGCGAGGACGCCGCAGAAGGACGCCGGACCCGACGATGAGGACACCCGAGGCCGCAGACGGACGCCGGACCCGACGAGGCCGCCGATGGACGCCGCGCAAGACACCAAAACTGTAAGTACAAAACAACTTTTTTTCCACAGGATTCGGGGCAACTTTAGGGGGTGCGAGCTATACGCGGGAGCGTGCTATACCCCGATAAATACGGTATATGAAAAATGGAAGACGGCCAAATACGAGTTACCGCAATTAGACGTGTTTGACGCTAGAAATGCCTGTAAACTCAGCTGCCGGGAAAAAAAAACACCCAACTGCTCCTAAACATCCGTTTAGCAGCAGCAGTGTACATGAGGTAGAGCTGCACGATTCTGGGCAAAATGAGAATCACAATTTTTTTGCTTAGAATAAAGATCACGATTCTCGCGGCGGAAAATCTTTCACTGTATACAAATAAAATTTGGGCTAACTTTACTGTTTTTTTTTTTATTCATTAATGTAATTTTTTTCCCCAAAAATTTGAAAGACCACTGCGCAAATACAGCGTGACATAAAATATTGCAACAACCACCATTTTATTCTTTAGCGTCTCTACTAAAAAAATTATATATGTTTGGGGGTTCTAAGTAATTTTTCTAGCAAAAAAATATGATTTTAACTTGATAACAACTGTCAGAAAAAGGTTTAGCGTTTAAGTGGTTAAACGTTCCTAATTTACATACAGAATTCTATTCCTTTGATGTAAAAGACAAATTGATACAATTAGACTTAACATTCCACTGACAGACTGTTAGAATGTTTTAAAACTTGGAAAACTGCCCAGACTTTGACTTTTGACAGCTCTCCGCTAGAGCTGGGCGATTTTGGCCCCCCAAAAAATCTGCGTTAACAAAAAAAAATACAATCTGCGTTAACAAAAAAGAAATCAAGTTTTTTTTCTGATGGACACCGCACCGGTCAGAAGGAGCTGCGGGCAGGAGTTTTTAGGTGAGGCCGCGGCTTCGGCCTAGTCCGTTGCGATCCTGGGAAAAGGCTGAAGCCGCGGCCTCGCCTAAAAAATCCTGCCCGCAGCTCGCGGCGATCCTGGGAAAAGGCTGCAGACTAGGCCGAAGCTGTGGCCTTGCCTAAAAAATCCTGCCCGCAGCTTGCCGCGATCCTGGCAAAAGGCCACGTCTTCGGCCTAGTTCGCGGCGTCCAGCCTCACGGCGAGCAGGATTTTTTAGGCCACGGCTACGGCCTAGTCCGCGGAGCGCCGGTCTGATGGAAAAAAAAAAATTGATTTGGTCAAAATCTAAATCGATTTGACCTCCCAACCCGATTCAAGATTCAAATTGTTTTTTTCCCCAGCCCTACTCTCTGCATACCAAAGATCGGGAAACTCTTTGTCACGATCGCAAGGTGGAAAAAAATCGTGATAACAATTCTTGACAAAAATCCTGCAGCTCTAACATGAGGCCTTAGCATTTTATCTAATTTTATAAAATCGCTATATTCCAGAACTTGTAGAAGTGCTCTCTGTCCATAATCACATGGAACAGTCACTGCCAAAATATCAGTCTTAGTTTTGTGAAAATTCATGGCTAATCCACCTGTGTTAACAGGACACAAATAAGAATGGTCTAAAAGGTCAGGATCGATGTGCTGGTTATAACTTCTTCTCACCTACAGCTGCCACCAACCATCAATTTTTTATTTATTTTTTAGAGCTCATGCACACACGGGCAAATAAATAGTGCTGTGTTATTACAGGATTTTATTTTAACAATTTAGAAAGCCATTCTATTGTTTTCTACGAACATTTGCATACATATGTAAAAAATTGTAAACATGTGATTTGCTCAGATCGGTAAAATCAAAATGGAAAAAAATTCATCTGAGGTCGGTAATTTGTGTGTGAAGCTATATAAATAAATGCATGCAAATTAAAAAGCTTTACTTTTTTTTACACAGGATCTTTCTACAAACATCTGTCAGGTTTCTCCTGTGTAGATGATCAGTTTTTTCATTACGCATGTGTCCATGAGCCCTTCCTTTTTCTTACAAAACATATCAGTGTAAAAATCATTAACCACTTCACTACCGCTGGACGTCATATGATGTCCTGAACTTTCAGGGGGGGGGGGTATCTAAATGATGCCTGTAACTGCAGGCATCATTCAGATATCCATCTTTTCAGCCGGCGATTCTGTTCAAACCACACATCTAAGGTATCGCCATGTGCATTAGAGCGTGTGCAACAATTCACTAGACCTCCTCTGTAACTTTAAACTGGTAACCTGTAAAAAAAAGTTAAAGCTTCGCCTAGAGATTTTTAAGTACCAAAGTTTGGCGCCATTCCATGAGTGTGCGCAATTTTAAAGCGTGACATGTTAGGTATCCATTTACTCGGCATAACATCATCTTTCACATTATACAAAAAAAATGGGCTAACTTTACTGTGTTGGTATTTTTTTAATACATGAAACAGTTTTATTTCCAAAAAAAAGCATTTAAAAAATTATTGCGCAAATACCGTATGAGATAAAAAGTTGCAACGACCGCCACTTTATTCCCTAGGCTGTCTGCTAAAAAAAAACATATATAATGTTTGGGGGTTCTGAGTAATTTTCTACCAAAAAAATTATGATTTTTACATGAAGGAGAGAAGTGCCAGAATAGGCACGGTATGAAATTGGTTAAAATATGAATTTTGTGATACAAGCAAACGGGCATGACAAATTTGCTTTGAATCTAGGAGCCAGCTAAAAAAGTTAGGAGACAGTTTTTTTTTGTTTAACTAACAAAGCTTCATTTTCAACCAGGGCTGTGGAGTCGGTAGATAAATGTTCCGACTCCGACTCCTCAGTTTTATGTACTTCCGACTCCTCTGTATTAATATGCGAATGTATTTTATACATTCCTTGAGGGAAAGAAACGCAACCTACCACCAGTGTCATCTTAAGAGCATTATAGGCCCCCGGGCAATACAGTGCACTGGGGCCCTGTCTACACAATCACGCACGAGAATTTACTGACAAAAATCATAAAATTTACTGGCAGAACCACATTTTTACTGCCACTGCAAAAAAGTACCTAAAATTACAGTTTTCAGTGCCCAACAATGCAAATGTCAGTATTTAAACTATAAACATATAGCTAGTGCTATTAGAAATGTGTTAAACAAAAGTAAAAAAATAAAAAAATGTCTTCATTGACATGAAGGTCAGGTTACTATAACCCAGCCAGCACAGAGTTTCCTCTTACATCAGAGTCTGCAGGATTCCCCCTTACAGTGAAAGGGAACTCTTATGTAAAGGGGAACGCTGCAGATCATGATCTAAGGGGGGAACTCTGATGTGGAGGGGGGCTATGGTGACCAGAGACAACCTTATATCAGAGTCCACTGCTTTCTCTTTCCCACTTACATCAGGGTCCGCAGACTGAGTTCCCCCTTGCATTGTAAGGGGGAATCCTGCAGACTCTGATGTGGGGGGTACTCTGGTGACCAGAGACCACCTTCCTTAGATTAAATACACTAAGGTAAGGGGGGTCACTAATATAGGAGGGGGAACCTTTATATCAGTGCCCCCTTACATTTTTGCATTCACTCCCCCCTTACATCAGCAACCCCCCGCACTCGTGGAGGACCGGATCTTCTCTGTGATTTCCGCGAACTGGGCATGGGCAGTTCTAACCCGTCACTCTCCATAATTTTTTACTGGGGTTGCTGGGCAGCCGGTGGGGCCCCCCAGGCAAGTGGGGCCCCCGGGCAACTGCCCAGCGTGCCCAATGGAAAAGATGGCCCTGCCTACCACAGGACTACTGGTTGGGAAGCCAACAGTCTACTGTATTGCACAGTTTAAGCAAAAGACAAACACAATGAAAACAAAGTTTTATAAAAAAAAAAAATATTAATCAATCAAGTGGCTGGATAGTAGCAGCAGGCATAAACATCAGGAACAGGATCTTTACCAGTTCAAAAATACAAACCACATTATTTGGTTGTTTTAGAACAAAAACAAAGCTTATCTATAATGAACCAAAAACAAAATCTGTAAAACCTAGAAATGGTTTATATTAAAGCGGGGGTTCACCCTATCGACGAAAAAATTTTTTTTTTTTTTTTTACCATAAAATCAGGCATTGTAGCGCGAGCTACAGTATGCCTGTCCCGAATTTTTTACCCCCGTACTCACCTTGTTCTCGTAGATTGAAGATACCGGGGAATGGGCGTGCCTATGGAGACGGAGGATGATTGACGGCCGGCTCTGGCGCGTCACGCTTCTCCGCAAATAGCCGAAATAGGCTTGGTCTTCACGACGCGTGCGCATAGCCTGTGCGCAGGCGCCGTGAAGAGCCGAGACCTACTCCGGCTGTCTTCGGGGGGAGTGACGTGCCAGGGCCGGCCGTCAATCATCCTCCCTCTCCATAGGCACGCCCATTCCCCGCGGGAGCCGAAAAATACGATCTCCGATTACAAGGTGAGTCCGGGGTTAAAAAAATCGGGACAGGCATACTGTAGCTCGCGCTACAATGCCTGTCTCGATGGTAAAATGTGTCGGGGGGGGGGGTGAACTACCGCTTTAATCTTGAAATGTAGTTATAGGCTTAGCAAATGCAAATCAATTCAATGTATAATTCTAAGGAATAGAATTGCCTCTGCCAAATCCTCTTTCATAGAGGCTCTTAAGTCAGATTTTATTATTTTTAGGGCTGAAAATAATCTTTCGACACTGACTTGGGTGGGTGGCATTGCAGTAACTATTCTGGCCACATCACTAACGATCTCTGGATAAACAAGGATGGCTTCTTCAACAGTAAGTTTTGATGAGCGATCATACTTTTCAACTTCTTTTAGTGCTTTATAAAACTCCTGTTGGAATTTTTTTTTTAATTCCAATCTAAATTTAGTAGGAGTCGGAGTCAGAGTCGGTGCATTGTTTGCCGACTCCGACTCCAGGTACCCAAAATTTCCCCCGACTCCACAGCCCTGTTTTCAACAACAAAACCCCTTCTCTTATGTAGCTCTGTGATACATGACACAGGTTTACAGAGAATACACAGAGGTGCAGGTATGTGAAGAGAAGAAAAAAAAAAACACTTGCCTACCGAGCACTTTCAACCCCTCCTGCCCAGGCCAATTTTCAGCTTTCAGTGCTGTCACACTTTAAATTACAATTGCCCGGTCATGCAACCCATGACATTTTTATTAAAAAAAAAGTGTAAATGTGTGTCAGAATTACTGGCCACATCTCTCCTTTCCTTAATGCTGTGACAAAGCGTGAGGAAAGTACTGCCGATAACTGGAAAGTCTGTTTAAGTCCCCTTTCACACTCATGCGACTTGTACCACGATTTTGGACGGCAAAAGTCATTCTTCATGATTTTCAATGACTACCATTCATACTGGCACGACTTTAAGGCTCCATTCACACCTAGGCAGACAAATTTGCGGCGTTTTGTCGCCGCAAATCGCGGTACAAATAGCGGCGTTTTGTAACGCGATTTGCGGCGACAAAACGCCGGTATTGTCCGCCTAGATGTGCCCCAGATTGACCCCCTCTATGGAGATGCTTCCCATCTCCTAGCCCAACGCCGCCTGAAAAAAAAAGGACCGGGACCTTTTTTCAGGCGGCAGGCGTCCGGCGTTCAGCGTGGAGATGTGAACCAACTCCATAGAGGGACATGTGTTTTCATCCCTCTGGCGGCAGCGGCGTAGCACTACAGGCGTAAAAACGCCTAGATGTGAATGGGGGCTAAGTCGTACCGACTTCAAAGTAGTTCCTGCATTACTTTTTTTCTGAAGTCCGTTAAAAGTCAGATTTCATATTAACAGATCCGACTTTGGCATGCGACTTGTACACGAGGGGAAACTCCACGCTAATTTTTTAGAAAAAAAAAGTCATGGGTTCCCCCTTCATGAGCATACTGGGCCCTTCGGTCTGGATTTTAAGGAGAACCCCCACGCCGAAAAACCGGCGTGGGGGGCCCCCCAAAATGCATACCAGACTCTTATCCGAGCACCAGCCCGGCCGGTCAGGAAAGGGGGTGGGGACGAGCGAGGCCCCCCCCCTCCTGAGCCGTACCAGGCCGCATGCCCTCAACATGGGGGGCGGGTGCCTTGAGGCAGGGGGTCGGGGCCTGGCCATTGGTCGTCGGGGTCTGCGGGCGGGGGGGCTTATCGGAATCTGGGAGCCTCTTTAATAAGGGGGCCCCCAGATCCTTGCACCCCCCCACCCTAGGTGAATGAGTATGGGGTACATCGTACCCCTACCCATTCACCTGGAGGAAAAAAGTGTAAAAAAAAATAAAAAACACACAACACAGGTTTTTAAAATCATTTATTAGTCAGCTCCGGGGTTCTTCCGACTTTTCCGCTCTCCGGGGGCTTTGTCTGACTACGGGGGTCTTCTCTGCTCTACGGTGTCGTCTCCAAGCTCCCCGGTGCCTTCTTCCTTCTGCTGGGCTGCATCGCCACCATCTTCTTTGAAGCTCTTTTACTAGCGGTGGCCAGCCCGGTCTTCCTTGTCTCCTTCTTCCCTCTTCTTTTCTCCCGATGTTGACTCGACACTCCCTCCCGCTGTAATGCCGGGTGTGTGGTGCGCAACGATTTATATTGGCCTCTTATGACATCACAGTCCCAGCATGCTCCGGGTGGTGGCGACATAATTACCCCGCCCCCTTATGTCGTCACCACCTGGAGCATGCTGGGACTGTGACGTCATAAGAGGCCAATATAAATCGTCGCGCACCGCACACCCGCCATTACAATGGGAGGGAGCGTTTAGTCAACATCGGTAGAGGAAAGAAGGCGACAAGGAAGACCGGGCTGGCCGCCGCTAGTAAAAGAGCTTCAAAGAAGATAGCGGTGGCGCAGCCCGGCAGAAGGAAGAAGACACCGGAGAGCGGGAGAAGAACCGGGGAGCGTGGAGACGACACCGGAGAGCAGAAGAGAGCGGAGAAGATGAAAGAAGACCCCCCGAAGTCAGAAGAAGACCCCCGGAGAGCAGAGAAGACCCCCGGAGCTGAGTAATAAATGATTTTAAAAACCTGTGTAGTGGGTTTATTTTTTTGACACTTTTCCTCCAGGTGAATGGGTAGGGGTACGATGTAACCCAAACTCATTCACCTAGGGTGGGGGGGCCGGGATCTGGGGGCCCCCTTATTAAAGGGGGCTCCCAGATTCCGATAAGCACCCCGCCAGCAGACCCCGACGACCAGGGTTGTCGGTAAGGGGCCCTTGTCCTCATCAACATGGGGGCAATGTGCTTTGGGGGCATGCAGCCTGGTACGGCTCAGGAGGGGGGGCGCTCGTTCGTCCGCACCCCCTTTCCTGACCAGACGGGCTGGTGCTCGGATAAGGGTCTGGTATGGATTTTGAGGGGGACCCCACATCGTTTTTTCGGCGTCCGGGTTCCCCTTAAAAGACATACCAGAACGAAGGGCCCAGTATGCTCATGAAGGGGGAACCCATGACATTTTTTTTTTTTTTTTTTAATTGGCATTGAGTTCCTCCTAATTATTGGGGGATCAAAGTTGGGTCCCTGCTCATTGAAGTTGTACTTCAAGTTGTGGGGCAAAGTCGGATGCACAGTCGTACGACTGTCTTGTCAAAATCGCAGCCATGTGGTCGGCAACCAGCTGTCTGGTACCCAGAACTGCTTGTGCGACACGTCGGGCAATAGGAATTGCTCAGCCTGGGAATGGGCTGACAAAAGCCCAGGTACCAGAACACAATTTCTAGTCGCCATGGCGACCTGGGATTTGTCGAGCCCTGCAAGTGAATTGCTCCGTAAGTGCCATTGAAGTGTATGTTACCACAAAAATGAAGATGCAATATACAGTATGTGTGTTTATACATGTCATTATTAAAAAATCTACACAGAAATGTTTTATTTAATTGTACTTTCATTTTAAAAACTTAGTATTCTTAACTTTTTTTTTGGCTATTTCAAACTGGCCACAACAGGCATAGAAGCAGATCCATTCTGCAGTAGTCAGTTTTTATCCTTGTACAGGATGCTGTGCTGTCGATCAGAGTGCCTGTATTTTCATTGGTCAGTCATGCATCCACCCTGCGTTACCTCCCTGCTGTGTGTTTTAGTCCACCCACCAGCTGGCTGTGATATAATCCCACCCACTATCCACCTGCTAGATAGTGGCATAAGGCCAAATATCTGCTGGATAGTGGCATGTGGCATAAGGCCACAGATGGTTCCCCACTGTGTATGTGTAAATAGATACGTCCCTCGCTGTGGTGAAGAGGGGCGTGATGTAGCTGTGCTGTCATGTGACAGAAAAAAAAAAAACATAAAGGCAAGAAAAATTACTTAGACAAAATAAATGTGTTGACCAATGTAATTATATTTATTGTACTACAATGGGATTTTATTTCAATGTGTTCACAATGACTAATTAAATATGTGCATAAGAAAGATCCTATTCTTTATTTTTAACACAATAAAACTTCATAATTTAGCAAAGAAATGGTTACGACGTTCATTCTCACTGTTAATAAGATTTAAAGACTTGTGGACGGGGTAATAAACAGCCAATGGTCACACAAAAAGTAAATAGACTGTCCTATAAATAACAGGTAGGGGGTTGGTAGAAGGGGCATACAAACATGGATCAACCGTCCGTTTTTATCGCTGTAATCTTAGTGTTTGGTGGTGCTCACTGAGAATACAATTCACACCATGCACTGGGATTTAATGTACGGAATGGATGGGCATGTGGGATGGCCTGCCAGTCTTAGTATAAGCGGATAGGAGATGGGACAGACCAGGAGTCCCCTGGACCATCAACCAACCTATGGTCCAGTGGGCAGTTCAGAAAGGGAGTCCTAGGTCTGCCCACTACAGCAAACACAGAAAACATAAAATTACCTCACTGCTCCCTTTCTAAAGAACTAAAGGGGGCAGCGTACAAGACTGGTGGTCAGGGTAACAGCAGGCATAATGGCCACCAGTCTTACGGTCCTGATATTAATGGATAAGTGTACTTTCAAAGAAAGTGCACTTATCGTGTTTGCCTCTTTAAGGTGACCTTTTTGATCCCACCTACATTACCAGAGGTGCACGCCTACCTCAAGCCAACAGCCATGGCCTTGGGTGATTGTTTACATCCTGCGCTGAAAGTCCTGTGTCCTGGCTGCACCTGATTAATATAGCCCTGTAGAAGTCTATGGGACTCATCTCCCTGTATTTCCATGAGAGATACAGGAAGAGAAGACCCATAGACTTCCGTAGGGCTCTATGCTAAGGCATGACTTCTGGCGCAGGATGTAAATATTCCCCGGAGAGGGGACCTTACAGTCCTTTAAGGGAAGAGGGCCTTTTCTGTATCAAACAAGACTGGGTTTTTTGTTGCCTGAATAAATGTGTATTAAAAAAAAAAATAATAAAGCTATGGCAATACCCAATTTTTAGTAAACACTCTGTGTTAGCTCATCATTTATTTCAGTATGGTAAACTCTTAAATCTCAACACTGTGTCCACAAGTATGTTAGGACACCAATTTCCTTGCTGGACATATTTTCAAATATTCCACTTCCTTCATGAAATTGATCACTCCTCATTGGTATCTTGTGCGTCCACCAGTTTGAATCACTTTGCTCCCAATCCTTGCCTCCACGACATGCGATTTCGAACATTCATTCAATGTTCTTTGCGTCCACATCTAACTCAAGGTAAGCATGCCAGGCTTGAGAAAAGGACCTACAGCTGGAGCTTTCAAATGACAACTGGGAACTTATTTTCATTGCCGCACAAAAAAGGATCAACCTCTCGATCCAAAAGAACAATTACAATATTTTAACCCGGTGGTACTGAACTCCTGTACTGCTTAACAAATATAACCCTGAGACATTTAATACACTGCCTTGAAAAAGTATTCATACCCTGTGACACAATTGTGAACAAGATTTTCTGTAAACAGCAATTTTCAAGTCTTGCCACAGATTCTCAATTGGATTCTAACACATTAAAATTCTTTGATCTAAACCAGGGGTCTTCAAACTTTTTACTTTGAGGGCCACATTGTATATTTTACAGATATTCGCGGGCTGAAAAAAAAAAAAAAAGAGGCCATTTATAAATGACTCCTCAGCTATGGAATAGAGCAGAATTTAAAAAAAGGCTGCCATTAGCAGGGTTGGATGGTGCACCTAAATGCCAGAGCCTTGTGCACCAGGGCCAAATATTAAGTGTGCATGAGGCCTTACACCAGTGTTCCCCATCAGAGCCATCACCACATCCACATCCCCACCAGAGCCATCACCACATCTACATCCCCACCAGAGCCATCACCACATCCACATCCCCACCAGAGCCATCACCACATCCACATCCCCACCAGAGCCATCACCACATCCACATCCCCACCAGAGCCATCACCACATCCACATCCCCACCAGAGCCATCACCACATCCACATCCCCACCAGAGCCATCACCACATCCACATCCCCACCAGAGCCACCACCACATCCACATCCCCACCAGAGCCACATCCACATCCCCACCAGAGCCACCACCACATCCACATCCCCACCAGAGCCACCACCACATCCACATCCCCACCAGAGCCACCACCACATCCACATCCCCACCAGAGCCACCACCACATCCACACCAGTGCCACCACCACATCCACACCAGAGCCACCACCACATCTACATCACCACATCGACATCCCCATCAGAGCCATCACCACATCGACATCCCCATCAGAGCCATCACCACATCGACATCCCCATCAGAGCCATCACCACATCGACATCCCCATCAGAGCCATCACCACATCCCCATCAGAGCCATCACCACATCCCCATCAAAGCCATCACCACATCCCCATCAAAGCCATCACCACATCCCCATCAAAGCCATCACCACATCCCCATCAGAGCCATCACCACATCCCCATCACCACATCCCCATCAGAGCCATCACCACATCCCCATCAGAGCCATCACCACATCCCCATCAGAGCCATCACCACATCCCCATCAGAGCCATCACCACATCCCCATCAGAGCCATCACCACATCCCCATCAGAGCCATCACCACATCCCCATCAGAGCCATCACTACATCCCCATCAGAGCTCCCACCACATCCCCATCCGATCTCCCACCACACACAGTTTTGTCCCCCCTCTATACTTGTGTTCCCAGCCTTCTCTCCCCCCCAGCACATTCTTTTCCCCATCACTGTCTGTCTGCAAGTTTCCCCGTAGATCAGTGTGTTCTGTGCTGCTTCTGAGGAGCTGGCATTAGAGCAGACATGTTGTATTTCCCAGCTCCCACCCCTTTTACACAGACAAGCTGTTACAGCTAAAATGAAACTAACTCCAGGGGAGGAGCTGAGAGGTGCAGCAGGTCTGCACTGAAATAACATAGGTTTTGTTAGCACACTCCCTCAATGCCTGTCAGAAGGCAAAGCAGTGAGTCTGATGACTGAAGCTGCGGTCCGGATGTGGCCTGCGGGCCGTACTTTGGAGACCCCTGATCTAAACCATTCGATTGTAGCTCTGGCTGTATGTTTAGGGTCGTTGTCCTGCTGGAAGATGAACCTCCACCCGAGTCTCAAGTCTTTTGCAGAATCGAACAGGTTTTCTTCTAAGAGTGCCCTGTATTTGGCTCCATCTTCCTATCAACTCTGACCAGTTTCCCTGTCCCCGCTGAAGAAAAGCATCCCCACAACATGATGTTGCCATCACCATATTTTACGGTGGGAATGGTGTGTTCAGGGTGATGTGCAGTGTTATGCCGCGTACACACAACCGTTTTTCGGGTTCTAAAAAATGACGTTTTTAAGGGTCTAGAAAAAACAATGTTTTTTTTCAACCCGATCATTAAAACGGGCTTGCCTACACACGATCGTGAAAAACAAAATGCTCTAGGAAAGCGCGGTGACATACAACACGTACAACAGCACTATAAAGGGGAAGTTCCATTCGGATGACGCCACCCTTTGGGCTGCTTTAGCTGATTTCATGTTAGTAAAAGACGATTTGCGCTTTTCTGTCTGTTACAGCGTGATGAATGTGCTTACTCCATTACGAATGGTAGTTTTACCAGAACGAGCGCTCCCGTCTCATAACTTGCTTCTGAGCATGCACGGATTTTTCACGTTGTTAAAGCCCACACGCGACTAGAAGTCGACCGATATGGGTTTTTCCCTGGCCGATGCCGATATTTAGAAATCGGGGCGGCCGATATACGATGCCGATTTTTGCGGCCGATATTTTAGGCCGATTTTTTATTTTTTTTGGCAGGTGGCACTGATTGGCACTGACAGGTTGCACTGTATGGAACTAATTGGCACTAGCAGATGGCACCGATTGGCAGGTGGCACTGGATGGCACTAGTTAGCATTGGCAGGTGGCACTGGCAGATGTCACTGATTGGCACGTGGCATTAAGGCGGCACTGGCAAGTGGCACTAATTGGCACTGGCAGGTGGCACTGGATGGCAATAGTTAGCACTGGCAGATGGCACTAGCAGGTGGCACTGGATGGTACTGATTGTCAGGTGGCACTAATTGGCAATAGATGGCACTGGCAGGTGGCACTGGATGGCAATAGTTAGCACTGGCAGATGGCACTGGCAGGTGGCACTAGTTGGCATTGGCAGGTGGCACTGGATGGCACTAATTGGCATTAACAGATGGCACTAGTTGGCAGGTGGCACTAGTTGGCAATGGATGGCATTGGCAGGTGGCACTAGTTGGCAATGGATGGCATTGGCAGGTGGCACTGGATGGTACTAGTTGGCACTGGATGGCACTGGCTGGTTGGCATTAGCAGATGGCACTGGCAGGTTTCACAGCCCATAATGTAGCTGTGTGAAGCTCTCTCTCTCCATACAGTTTCACATAGTGCTGCAGAGAAGAGAGAGAGGAGCTCAGATTCATCGTGATGTTGGAGGTGAGTGGGACCAGAGGTGGGCGAGCCCCAGCAGCTATCCAGCCAATGATCTCATCCCATTGGCTGGTGTTGGACAGCTGAGTCCCGCCCACCCCGGGTCCCGCCCACCCTGACATCATACCGTGCCAATGACAGCTCCCTTCTCTCTCTCTCTCTCCTTAGGGCCCTTTCACACTGGTGCGTTTTTCCAGCGCTTTCGCTGTAAAAATAGCACTATTAAAACGCCCATAAATGCTCCCCATGCCCCCTCTATTGAAATGAATTAAAAACCGCTGTAAAAACGCGGTAAAAACGCAGCGTTAAAATCACGGTAAAACACCGCGTTTTTAATTCATTTCAATGGAGAGGGGCATGGGGAGCGTTTTATTAGCGCTATTTTTACCGCAAAAACGCACCAGTGTGAAAGGGCCCTTAGTGTTTCACACACACACGGCGCTGCTCTGCAGACAGTGTGGAGAAGGGAGGAGGAACCCCATGTAGCTGTGTGAAACTCTCTCTCCATACAGTTTCACATGGTGCTGCAGAGAGAGAGAGGGAGGCTCAGATTCATCGTGATGTTGGAGGTGGGTGGGCCCCAGCAGCTATCCAGCTAATGATCTCATCCCATTGGCTGGTGTTGGACAGCTGAATCCCGCCCACAACGACATCAGACCATGCCAATGACCGCTCCCTTCTCTCTCCTTAGTGTTTCACAAACATGGCGCTGCTCTGCAGACAGTGTGGAAAAGGGAGGAGGAACCCCATGTTCCTCCTCCCTTCTCCACACTCTGCTGATGCAGATATGTTAAATATCGGCCACATTTGGATAATAATCGGCCGATGCCGATTTCTCCAAAATGACCGAATATCGGTCGACCTCTACACACGACCATTTTTTACAACCTTAAAAACAACAACGTTAAACACGTCGTAAAAAAATAGAGCATGTTCGAAAAAAAAAATTGCCCATTTTTTAGAACCCGAAAAATGCTCTGAAGCCCACACGATCGTTTTTAATGACATAAAAAAAAAAACTTAATTTTTTAGAACCCGAAAAACGGTCGTGTGTACGTGGCATTAGTTTTCAACCACACATGGCATTTTTACTTTATGCCCCCGTTCACACCTAGGCGTATATACGCCTGTAGTGCGACGCCGCTGCAGCCCCGAGACGCCAGAGGGATGATTTAACATGCACCTCTATGGAGATGGTTCACATCTCCACGCCGAACGCCTGCAAAAAAAGTCCCGGACCTTTTTTTCAGGCGGCTTTCGGCGTTCAGCATAGGAGATGTGAACCATCTCCATAGAGGGGGTGAAGGCTGCATACACAATCGCGGCGTTTAGTCGCCGCAAATCGCGGTACAAAACGCCGCTATTTGTCGCCGCGATTTTGTACGCCGAGGTGTGAATGCAGCCTGGGGCCTCATGCACACTGAGGCTTGAAAATGCTCAGTACAGCTTATTTTTTTACTGGGCTAAAATACAGCCATTCATTTTAATGTGCCTATGCACACAGGCGTGTAAACAAGCGCCGTGTATTATTCAGTAAAAAAAGAAAAATAAATAGAAAAAAAGAAAATCTGCATTTTTGGTCAGTAATTTACGCCTCATGCGCGCATTCACGCACGTTTGTGCGCAAATTCACACAGATTTGACACTGTTGCTGTGAGAACAAGCTTCTGCACATGCGTGGAAATGTGTGCAAAAATTGCACGACCGCATATGCGCTAAAATACATTAAAAAAAAGGAAAAGGCTGAAAAGGTAGATGCTCAAACAGGAGTATCGTGTGCAAGAGGCCTTAGGCCGAAAAATAGGATTTTTTGTACTCACCGTAAAATCCTTTTCTCTGACGTCCATGGACACTCCTTAAGTCTTGACAAGTCGGTAATGTTCCCTGTTTACAGGAGAGGACTAGGCAGAAACATGTTAGATCATTAAATACATGTTACATTAACAGAGTTGAACAGCCCCGCCCAGGGGGCGGTCCCTCCAGACATAACCCTCCTCACTGCAGCCTCAGTTTGTAACAAGCAGTACAAACCTAAAAAGGAGGGGTGGGAGCTGCGTCCGTCCATGGACGTCAGAGAAAAGGATTTTACGGTGAGTACAGAAAATCCTTAAAGGGTCAGTAAAGGAAAAAATGTTATAAGCTAAATAGCTTCCTTTACCTTAGTGCAGTGCTGTTTTCATGCCCTCATTGTTCGTTTTAGCTCAGATGTTGATCTATGGCTTTTCTGTTCTCCCCACTTCCTGGTTGTCTGTTTGAGAAAAGCATAGCAGAGCAAGGGATTCATGCTGTGTGGACAAACGTGCTCTGGAGACTACATATCTGCGTCTGCACGTTGTGTACGTCTTCCAGAGAATCCAGACAGCAAGGAGGTGTGAATTACTGGGTGTGTCTTTAACACCCCAGCATCTCCTCTCTTCCAATAAGTTTCGTTTTAGGAAACCACTGCCCTGCCTGGACCCCACCCCTTGCTAAGTGTAAAACTTCCATATCGAACACACTACACTGAGTTTACTGCAAGCAGCACCTGAACGGAGAAAACCTTGCAGACAAGCTCAAAAATAATGTAAAATCTTAAAGTCAGTGTAATATACTGTAAGGGGAAGACTGGGAGAAGCATGTATGGCTTTGTGTGTGTTTAGAAGCTTTGAATAATCATCGTTGGGAGGTATAGTGGGCGGTTTATGCAAAAACTGTGAGAGAGCCCTCATGCCCGATTTTTTTAAACTGCAAAGGATACTGGGAAATGTAGTTATAAGCACTATGGTCACATGAACAGTGCAGAGAAGCAGGAAGTGAAGAGCAGAGAAACGAAAGTAGAAACCAAGGTACAATATATGATTGAATTGAATTGCTTTTCAATCATTTTTAAAAGGAATCATTTAACTATTCTGTCTCTATACCATGTAAACAGTCATTTTAGCACAACATTTTTTTTCCTTTAGTGATTCTTTAAGTCTTGACAAGTGGAACGTCCCCAAGCAGTGTCAAAACGAGGAGTGAGAAATATATCAGTAAAACCAATCTTAACTTCACCCCAAAACAAGCAGAGCTTCTCAAAAGAGGAGGTGCAACTTTAAACAGCCGCCTGCAAAAACCTAGCGGCCGAAAGAAGCATCAGAAGATGCGCTCACAGCAACCATGTAAATTCTGGAAAGAATGTGAACGGACGACCAAGTCGCCGCCTCGCACACCTGAGACCGACGCGTGCTGTCGGACCGGAAAAGGGGGACCAGCACCTTAACAACATAGGCCTGTATGACAGCCTACCAGACACCGACACAAAAGAGTCAGATCTTCCGAAACGGAGCCGCAGCAGGCTGGTACACACGCAAAGAGTGTACCACGCCTAAAGTATGAAAGACAACCTTCGTAGGATGCGGCGGCCGAGGACAGAAGGATGTGAGAAACAGTGTCCTTATTCCGGCAAAAAAGTGGAAACCACCTTTGGAAGAAGGGAAAGGTCGCGGACGCACCACCACCTAAGGCTATGAAGGATCAAACATGGCGGCTTGCAAGACAAGAGCGCCAACTCAGAAACCCCTCTAACAGAGGTAAAGGCCACTTAAAGGGGCCACTTCTGAGATAGTGTCAAGAGAAAATCTCTCTGTTTCCAAAAGGAAGATTCCTGAAGAACCGAGAACGCCAGAGTCAAAACTCATGGGGGAAGAGATGGGCCAAGGGGGGAAAGTATAGGACAAGCCCCCTCCACAAAAAAGGTACCCACCAGGGAACGGCCGCAAAAAGGCCACTGAAAGAACACAGCCAAGGCTGAAATCTGCCCCCAAACGGTGCTCTAAGCTATTTTTTGATCCACCAAGCTGTAAAAACAGCAGGCCGATGGACCCCCGAGTACGTCACTCCATCTCTTCGCACCAAGAGATGTAGGTCCGCCAGACGCGACGGTAGGTCCACCGGAAGAAGACTACCGTGCCCTCAGCATTGTTGAGGTGACCGAGTCAGATAGACCCCGGTCCCTTAACCACTTAAGCCCCGGACCTTTAGGCAGCTAAATGCCCAGGCCAGGTTTTGCGATTCGGCACTGCGTCGCTTTAACAGACAATTGCGTGGTCGTGTGACGTGGCTTCCAAACAAAATTGACGTCCTTTTTTTACCACAAATGGAGCTTTCTTTTGGTGGTATTTGATCACCTCTGCGTTTTTTTTTTTTTTGCGCTATAAACAAAAATAGAGCGACAATTTTGAAAAAAAATTCAATATTTTTTACTTTTTGCTATAATAAATATCCCCCAAAAACATAACATTTTTTTCCCCTCAGTTTAGGCCGATACGTATTCTTCTACCTATTTTTGGTAAAAAAAAAACAAAAAAAAACGCAATAAGCGTTTATCAACTGGTTTGCGCAAAATTTATAGCGTTTACAAAATAGGGGATAGTTTTATTGCATTTTTTAAAAAATATTTTTTTTACTACTAATGGCGGCGATCAGCGATTGTTTTCGTGACTGCGACATTATAGCGGACACTTCAGACAATTTTTACACATTTTTGGGACCATTGTCATTTTCACAGCAAAAAATGCATTTAAATTGCATTGTTTATTGTGAAAATTACAGTTGCAGTTTGGGAGTTAACCACAGGGGACGCTGAAGGAGTTATGTTTCACCTAGTGTGTGTTTACAACTTTAGGGTAGTGTGGCTGTAGGTCTGACGTCATCGATCGTGTCTCCCTATAAAAAGGGATGACACGATCGATGCAGCTGCCACAGTGAAGCCGTGTTTACATACGGCTCTCCCCGTTCTTCAGCTCCGGGGAGCGATCGCGAGGGGGCGGCTAGAAACAAATAGCCGCGCCCTCGTCTCAGATCGCTCCCCGCGGGTTTCCGACCGCCGCATGTACCGGAAAGGCAGGGACGTACATGTACGCCCATATGCCTGTACGTGCCATTCTGTGAACGGACATATACATGCGGCGGTCGTTAAGCGGTTAAAGTCTGGCTTCCAATAGCCCTGTTGAGCAAGTCAGTGACTGTACAACAGGGGGAAGTATGGGACCTCGAGACAGAAGGACCTCGTGCCCTGGCAACCGCCAGGGTATCTCCGCTACCAGGCGCCCGAAATTGGCGCACCAAGGATCTGGAGCTATTAAAATCATCGGGATTCCTCAGCCTCCACTCTGTGGAGCAGCCGGGGAAGCCACTACAATGGGGGAAAGGCATAAAGTCGCAGAGACAGACCCCACAGGGCCACCAGCGCAAGTTGCGCGTCTGTACCAGATCGCTAGATCTGGCCACGAACCTTGATACCCCTGCGGCTGAGACGAGTGGCTAGGAGACCCAGGCCCTGCGAGGCTCACCTCCTGCAAGGGAGTTGACTCCATGTGCCAAGACCAGTTGTCCTGGTTCAACATCATGCGACTCCAGTAGCCTGCCTGCCGGTATACCCTCTGGAAAAAAACAAGATTGTGGAACTGGGCATACGGTACCGCCTCGGAGGAGGCTACCCACAGACCTAGGATTTGCTTGCAAACGGAGAGACCGATTGCGTGTCAATAATCACCGCCAACTGAAGAGTCTGCAAGTTCTCCAGGGGGAAAAAAGACCTTCGCCACCGAGGAGCCCGGAAGTCGTGAGTACTCCAAACTGAGTCGGAACCAGGACCGACTCCAAATGTTTAACACCCACTTCTGAGTCAGGAAGTCGTCTTAAGTAGCCACAATGGCAAAGCCTCGCTGTCCCAACAAGGTTAGGATAAGTGCAAAACTCCTTGGTGAAAACCATTGGTGCTGGCGCCAGTTCAAAAGGAAGGACCACAGCATACCCATCGCGAGGCACAGAAAACCTCTGACTTGCGCAAAGTGGAACATGCATGTATGCGTCCTAATGTCCAAGGACGCCAGAAAGTCCCCTGGATGGAGCGCAGCTAAAAGCTATACAGGTAGCAGTCCCATTGTGGGTCGTACCTATGGCCTTCTGCACCGAAGTGCAAGTGGCTACCCCACCGAAAGAATGGATTCCGAGCGGACCTACCCATCATTCACAAAGGCCTTTTAGGCCCTTGAAGCCCAAAATCAGATGGACCATGCCCATCCTTGGGACCGAGAGCAGATTTGGATAGAATCCCTCAAACCACTAGTCCTGCGGAAAATATAAAATCACACCGCAGCTTAGCAAGTCCCACACTGCCCAAAGGCAGACACTGTTCGGTGGATTGGAAGGGACCCTATCTTGTACTCCGAAGATACCATCTCGCAGACCCACTGTCGGAGAGCAGGGAGGTTCACCGAGCTGTAAACAGCAAAGGCGACCCACCACCTCAGAGACGGGCAGCAGAAGCTACATACATTGGCGGGTTCGGGTGCCGACGCGATTGGCTTACGCACCCAGGGACGGATCAGCCCCCCAGCTAAACCCTTGTCGGCCCGGGAGGTTCGCCAGCGGACCCCGACTGACAAAAAAAGACCACTTTGATGTGGAAAAAGAAGGACCCGGCCCACGGCAGGGCCCCTTTCCCCTGGAGGCCTGAGTGAGGAGAGCGCTCTAACCTCCAGTGACATCCTTGATAATCTCGTCCAGCGAGGACCCAAAGGTCTCCCACCCAAAAAAGGGTAAATCTGTCAGGGCGTATGTTAGAGGCCTGGCCAGCAGACCAGCATTCCAACCAGAGAAGGCGCCATCTCTGAAACCAAAGCCCTGAATATCAAGGGCGCGGCATCCAGTGAAACATCAGACATATACAAGGCCCTGGACCCGCAGGTCTGTTAGCCTAATAACTTCGGGAAAGTTGGCGCTCCTCCACTGTATGGTGCAACATGCTCACTCTGTGAGCGACTGGGATTCCAGAGTAGTGGCCACAAGACAGACCCCAGCATGATAGACACGGAACGTGTCAGAACTTCGGATCTTCTCAGTCAAATGCATACAAGCGGGGGTGTCCCGCAATAGGGAGGGTGGTCAACTATACATGACCCCCAGAGGGTCCACCACCGGAGGCGAAACCCACTCTCTTAAAAAGGCTCCCCTCAAGGGGCACTAAGCCGCCAGGTGGTGAGGGACTACAAAAGCCCTTAGTGGATTTTCTCATTCCGCATCTTAAAAATTAGCAAGGAAGGGCACAGAAGGAAAACCTACACAGAGCGGTCTGATTTGTGTGATCCCAAAAAAGACCAAGCCCTCAGCGGAAACCCAGCTGCACTATCCAGCTACAGGGAGTCCTGTACAGCAGTGAGAAGCACACCTCTAAGTGCCTTATCCTGCACCCCCAGGTATCTGGTCCATGGCTCCATACAGAGCATTCCCCAGGGGATAAAGGGGGGGCACTCCTTTGACCCCCACCCTGGCACCAAGGTGTCCAGGACAAACAGTAAGAAACATCTGTGGGATCCCAGGTATTATGCACCTGCTGCCATCACAAACATGTAGGGGAAGGACTAGATACTGACCCCAAATAGAGCAACACATACACATAGTGTGTGTATGTATAAAATGCAATTGTGTTTTACCACAAAACAGAAGCTCCAATGCAATTCAGGGCAACTCACCCTTCGCTGTGCTGGTCGGGGGTATCCCAGGGGACTCACCGAGGAGGAGACTGCCCAGCGCGCCATCCGCCCACAGCACACTGCGTGTGGGGAGGAAAAAACACTGTGGAGACATGCGGCATCCGAGGGACCTGTGTACACCGTAGGATTTAGCACTAGGGGTCAGCCAAGGTGGCCGCCGAACGTCCTCGGAGCACAGCTACGGCAAAATGGCCGCCAATGGGAGTTTTCAATGCAATTGAAAACCACCCCAAAAATGGCGCCAGAGCCGGCCAAATGGCGGCAAAACGCTGCATTTAAACAGCAAAAGCCTCTAAGGCTTTTAAAAGTGTAAAAAAAAAGAAAAAAGAAAATACACACAGAAACCTCACAAAAAACCTCAGGCCAGACACCCCCCCCCCCCCCCGACAGCGGCAAATGTTTGCAATGCAGCAGAGGGAAAGTAGCAGGGTAGGGAGGAGAAGAAAACCCCCAAACCCCAGAAATGCCCAGCCGTACCAACCCACCTAAGCGGGAGGGACTGTACTTACCTCCGAGCGAGGACTTGCTGACGCATTCCTGACAGACTTACAACCGCAATGGAGGTAGCTGTCGGCCCGGTCCACTGTGAGTGAGACAACACCACAGCCCAGTCATGTGTGGACCTCAGAACAAAGCTCACCGGCCACCCCAGGAGTCATGGGGTATGGCGTGGCAGACCAAGCCTCTTTGCAAAGGTGTGCCCACGCTTGCTGGTCGGACTGAGAAGACTACAAGGATCTAAAATATCCAGCCTGTCTCTCAGCCGACAATTGAAAAAGATTCTTTAAAAAAAAATTAAAAGAAAATAAAAGAAAATTTCTCCTCAAGGCGCTGGGCCCAAAGAGAGCCATACGTCCTTCTCCTTTGCTAGGCAGAACGAAACTGAGGCTGCAGCTGCAGTGAGGAGGGTTATGTCTGGAGGGACCGTCCCCTGGGCGGGGCTGTTCAACTCTGTTAAAGGAGTTCTCTGACCTAAAACTTTTAACGCCCGCGCTGTAAAACTATACAAAATAAACTTTCACTTACCTGCCTACGATCCCCCGTTGTTTTCCGATATCGCCGTCCCGTTCTCCGGTCCCGGTCTCTTCCACTTCCTGCGGGTCGGTGACTCACAGTGCGCTCAGCCTATCAGCGGCCGCGACGGGACATTGCTGCGGCCGCTGATAGGCTGAGCGCACTGTGAGTCACCGACCCGCAGGAAGTGGAAGAGACCGGGACCGGAGAACGGGACGGCGATATCGGAACAACGGGGGATCGTAGGCAGGTAAGTGAAAGTTTATTTTGTATAGTTTTACAGCCCGGGCACAGCGGGGGTTAAAAGTTTTAGGTCAGAGAACTCCTTTAATGTAACATGTATTTAATGATCCAACATGTTTCTGCCTAGTCCTTCCCTGTAAACAGGGAACATAACCCAAGACATAAGGAGCTGTGTCCGTCCATGGACGATAAGAGAAAGTTACATTTTGGTCTCATCTGACCTGAGCACATTCTTCCACGTTTGCGGTCTCCTCCCCATGGCTTCTCACAAACTGCACACGGGACTTCTTATGGCTTTCTTGACACTCTTCCATAAAGACAATGGGCCAGATTCACAAAAGGGGATACGACGGCGTATCTCCTGATACGCCGTTGTATCTCTGTTTCTATCTATGCGACTGATTCATAGAATCAGTTACGCATAGATATCCATAAGATCCGACAGGTGTAATTGTTTTACACTGTCGGATCTTAGGATGCAGTACCGCGGCCGCCGCTGGGGGGAGTTCGCGTCATAAACCAGCTTCGGGTATGCAAATTAGGAGTTACGGCGATCCACGACGGATTTTCACGTTCGCTACGTCGCCTCTAGTTTCCCGTCGCAAATTTAGTCGTCGTTTTGGGTGCCGTAACTTTAGTCAGCAATCGTATTGCTGTCTAAAGTATGGCCGTCGTTCCTGCGTCGAAATGTAAAATTTAACGTAGTTTGCGTAACACCTCCGGGAATACGGAAGTACGCTACGAAACGGAGCATGCACAGTAGGTCCGGCGTGGGAGCGCGCCTAATTTAAATGGCACACGCCCATTTGAATTGGCCCGCCTTGCGCCGGAGGCCGCCGGCGTAGTTTTCATCGCAAGTGCTTTGTGAATCAGGCACTTGCGATGAAAACTTGCGGCGGTGCAACGTATCTACGATACGTTACGCCGCCGCGATTCTACGTGAATCTGCCCCAGATTTGTGGAGTGCACAACTAATAAATTGTCATGTGGACAGATTCTCCCACCTGATATGTTCATCTCTGCAGCTCCTCCAGAGTTACTATGGGCCTCTTGTCTGCTTCTCTAATTAATGCTCTCTTTATCAGTTTAGGTAGATGGCTATGTCTTGGTAGGTTTGCAGTTGTGTCATACTCTTTCCATTTTTGGATGATGGATTGAACAGTGCTCCGTGAGGTGTTCAAAGCATAGGATTTTATTTTAGAACCTACCCCTGCTTTAAACTTCTCCACAACTTTATCCCTGACCTGTCTGGTGTGTTCCTTGGCCTTCATGATACTGTTTTATCACTAAGGTTCTCTAACAAACCTCTGAGGGTTTCACAAAACAGCTGTGTTTATACTGAGATTAAATTACACACAGGTGGACTCTATTTACTAATTAGGTGACTACCGAAGGTAATTGGTTCCACTAGATTTTAGTTAGGTGTATCAGAGTAAAGGGGGCTGAATACAAATGCACGCCACACTTATTTGTAAAAAAAAAAAAATTAAAACCATTTATCATTTTCCTTCCACTTCACAATAATGTGCCACTTTGTTTTGGTCTATCACATAATATTTACATTTTTGGTTGTAACATGACAAAAGGTGGAAAATTTCAAGGGGTATGAATACGTTTTTTTTTCTTTTTTAAAGGGGCTGTTGGAGATTAGACATGTGCAATTTGTTTCGTTTCTAATTCGTTTTTTTAACGAAAATTCGTTTTTTCGGAAATTTTCGTTCTCTTTAATGTTCAAATGTTTTCATTTTAGATATTCCGAATATTAGAAATTTCTAAATTTTCATTTTTTAATTTTCGAATTTCTAATTTTTCATTTTTTAAATTTTTCATTTTCGAAATGTTGAATATTCGATTTTTTTATTTTCGAATATGAAAAATTAGAAAAATAAAGAAAATAGAAATTTCCGAAAATAGAAATTTCCGAAAATAGAAATTTCCGAAAATAGAAATTTCCGAAAAATTTGAAAATAAAAAATTCGAATATTCGAAATTTTGAAAATTATAAATTCGAAAATTCGCAAGTAAAAAATTTGAAAAAAGAATATATAAAGTTAATATTTGCCAGAGAATATATAAAATGAATATTTGCCAGAGAGAATACTTGCATAAATTATATACTAGCAGCAGCTTACAGCCTTACACTTGCCTGTGTGACATGTACAGGCTTGCCTTGCCTTGTACTAGCTGCACTGTCCCCTGGGAAGAATAGTCCTGCTGCCCATCGGCCGCGACGGAACCAGCGTGAAACGCAAATGGCTCTGAGATACCAGAACTGACGTCAGACGTCAGTTCCTGCATCTCCTGGTCTTAGGCTGCATTCACACCTGAGCGACAAAACGCCCGACGCCGGACGCTTCTGTCGCTCGAGGGGAGAATTCCCATTGCTGTCTATGGAGATGGTTCACATCTCATAGACGCCGAACGCCTGTCGCCTGAAAAAAAGTCCCGGACCCTTTTTTTCAGGCGACATAGGCGTTTTCCCATTGACAGCAATGGGAAGACTTTGAGAAAAAAAAAAAGTGAACGTTTTGTACTCGCGGCAAAATACGCCGCTACACGCGAACACGGCTGTCGCTCAGATGTGAATGGGGTCTAAGCTGCCGTCAGTTCCGGTATCTCCGAGCCATTTGCGTTTCATGCTGGCTCCAACACAGGGACACAGGCAGCCTCACTCCGCACACTGACAATCGCCAAATCCAGCAGGTGAGATTGCGGGGGCAGGAGAATCGCGATAACGATTCTCCGCGATTAATCGTGCAGCTCTATTGCATGCTATTGCTCACTCTGTCTTCTACAAGGACCCCCAGATTTTTCTGCATCCTTGATTCTCCTAGAAGTTCTCCCCCAAGTGAGTAGTTTGCATTTATGTTTTTAACCAAGTGCATTTCTTTTACATTTCTCCACATTAAACCTCATTTGCCATGTAGTTGTCCACTCCATTATTTTGTTCCGGTCTTTCTGTAAAATTTCTATATCCTTATGTGAAGTTATTGCCCTGCTTATTTGTGTGTCGTATGAAAAAACTGAGATTAAGCTATGTATCCCATCCTCTATATCATTTATGAATAAACAGAATTTCTCCCAAGACAGAGCCTTGGGGTACCCCACTTACCACTCCAGACCAGTCTGAGTACAAGTTTTTTATCACTACCCTTTGGACGCGCCCCTGTAAGCAGTTTTCTATCCAAGAACAAACCTTATGGTCGATGCCTGCAGACCTAAGCTTATAGATTAAAGGAGTTCTCTGACCTAAAACTTTTAACCCCCGCTGTGCCCGGGCTGTAAAACTATACAAAATAAACTGTCACTTACCTGCCTACGATCCCCCGTTGTTCCGATATCGCCGTCCCGTTCTCCGGTCCCGGGCCCCTTCCGCTTCCTGTGTGTCGGTGACTCATAGTGCTATCAGCCTATCAGCGACCGCAGCAATGTCCCGTCGCGGCCGCTGATAGGCTGAGCGCACTATGAGTCACCGACACACATGAAGCGGAAGAGACCGGGACCGGAGAACGGGACGGCGATATCGGAACAACGGGGGATCGTAGGCAGGTAAGTGACAGTTTATTTTGTATAGTTTTACAGCCCGGGCACAGCGGGGGTTAAAAGTTTTAGGTCAGAGAACTCCTTTAAGTCAGGGTTTGACAAATTTGCCTGGAATCTAGGAGCCAGCTAAAAAAGTTAGGAGCCAGAAATGCACTACGTCTCACCGAGCGCGCGCGCAGAAGCGAACGCATACGTGAGTAGCGCCTGCATATAAAAGCAGTGTTCAAACAACACGTGAGGTATTGGTAGAGCGAGAGAAATAATTCTAGCCCTAGAGCACCTCTAACTAAAAACATGCACACTGTAGAATTTTTTTAAACGTCGCCTATGGAGATTGTGGACGCAATTTTGAAGTGTGACATGTTGGGTATCAATTTACTTGGTGTAACATTATCTTTCACAATATAAAAAAAATTGGGCTAACTTTACTGTTGTCGTATTTTATTCCAAAAAGTGTGTTTCTTACCAAAAAAGTGTGCTTGTAAGACCGCTGCGCAAATACGGTGTGACAGAAATGATGGCAACGACCGTTATTTTATTCTCTAGGGTGTCAGAATAAAAAACATAGGATAATGTTTTGGAGATTCTAATTAGAGGGAAGGAGATGGCAGTGAAAACACAGGGGAATCTCCATTAGCATTGCTGGTTGTCTTGTCATGCCAACGGCAACCACAAGATGGTGCCAGATCACAGAAGGAAGCATAGGCCTGTGGTATCGTGTGTCTCCGTGTGCCCTCACCTCCCCCGCCGCCCGATCACGTTGGGCCGCGCCGGCCGGTAATTGAGGCTTTGCGGCCTTCTGCAGGCCTATGCTTCCTTCCCCAGGTCGCTAATTCTAGTCGCAATTGCGACCCGGCGCCCGGATTTCGTCGAACCTTGGAAGTGTTTTATAGGGAACTGTATCGAAGGTTTTTGCACGTCTAATAAACAAAATTCTGCCTGGAGTACAACTGCAAAATTAAATCACCTAAAAAAAAGTAAAAATAAAATTATGAAGCATCTCCAGGTTTTGATCCATATTATGTGCTGTGCTTCTGACAAAAATAAAAAAAATAATAAAGAATATAAAATAAATGCATGAACTTTTTAGTTAAAGAGACCGAGTCACCAGACTACGAGTTGTAAAAAAAATATTCCCATGAAGTATTATGTACATTTAATATACAGTACTTTATGCATGTTATTTGTCTGTAAACAGTATGTAATATCAGCAGCTCAATCAGACTCAGAGTAACTACACCCCGCGTCCGCAGCTCTACTCCCCGTCCCCCGTTAAGGCTCAGGGAACGGGGAACAGAAAGTAGAGCATCGGGTGCAGGTAAAGTAGTAGTGCGCAGGCGCAGCACTACGCAAATAGCTCCGTGCAGCTTCAGCTATCACAGGGAGAGGAGATCCTCTCCCTATGATAGCCTAGCTGAGACTGATGTTCGCGTTGATACTTGACGTTTAAATATGTCACGTGACAGGAGTGAGCCAATAGGATGTGATGGAGGCGGACCATCTCATCCGATGGCAAATCTCATTTCGTGGCAATGCAACAGCATTCATAAGCAGTTTAAATACTTGGATTTATGTTTTACCTGCAATTTTTGCAAAGTAGGTGACAGGGTCTCTCTTTAAGACCCCTTTCCCCCTGAGGAAGTTTTCAGGCGTTTGTCCAATGGGTGCTTTCACACTCGGGCGGTGCGCTAGGAAAAGTCCCGCAAGCAGATTCTTTGGGGCGGCTTGGGAGCGCTTTTGCTCCAAAAACTGCCCCTGCCCTTTGAAATGAATGGGCAGCGTTTTGAATGCACCGCAAAACGGGTCTTTTTTCCTTTTTTAAAGGTCATATTGTCATGTGTTAATACAGTGCCACACCAGGCCTAGTGACACACCTCAGCGCCAGGATGCGAAGCCACAAATGATATGTTGACAATTCAGTCAATCACCTAGAGGTTAATGGTCTGACACACAAACCTCCAAGTAGTAAATGTGGATATATTAGTATTTACCAAAATATCATATAAATAGGTAAAAGTGTGTGAAAAGCAGCTATTTAAAACATATTATCAAAAAGACGTATGCATCAAAACATAATAATGAGAGCACCACTGTAAAAAACAGAAAGTTCAATGTGGTCAAACAGCGCTGTTTGACCACATTGAACTTTCTGTTTTTTACAGTGGTGCTCTCATTATTACATATTGTCATGTGACCTTAAAAAAAACCTGCCCGGCTAGAGTCCTAAAAGCGCCGCTAAAGCACCAGCAAAACGATCAACACTTTAGCGCTGTTTTAGCGGCGCTTCATTGTGAAAGTGGTCTAAAGAAAAAAGTAATTCCTGAAAAAGCTGGGTTTTATTAATTCTTCTTCTATTCAGCATGGTAACTAGGAGGTGGAGACGAAATGCTGGAACACAACAGGTAAAATGTAGATACCACAAAAAGTTTGTTTTTCAGTAAAATATAGGAAGAAAAATATTAATAACAAAGCACAATGATTAGAAGCTACATCGATAATGAAACAAGCCATCTCCATTCTCATCTAGAAGTTGGCCCAGCCATAGACACAACGGAATACCAAATGGGAGGCCACAAAAAGCCCTCCCTTCTATGAAATCTCCTTAAAACATATAGAATATTGGCAGCAATGATGCCCATTATCTCCAGCTCAGATCATCGGTCCATCTCTGAGCCCAGTCGGTCTGTGATCTGCCTCCTCCAGGTGAAAGAGGACATTGTATTACCTGCACACATAACCCTTGAGTACATGAAGAAAGAGACGATCTGTTACTAACAGAAGCTGTGTGTGCCCTAGGCATAGAAGAGAGCGATGGAGAATTTCTCCAGCACTGTGGATGTGTCGCCTCTCACTAAGACAATGACACATCACCACCCCCCATCATCACACCTTCACCTTACACTCAGCTCCTGCCGCCTTTATCCTGCCAGCGCTGCGGTACCAAGGTGGCCGTCTTGT
This sequence comes from Rana temporaria, assembly GCF_905171775.1. Classification (NCBI taxonomy): domain Eukaryota; kingdom Metazoa; phylum Chordata; class Amphibia; order Anura; family Ranidae; genus Rana; species Rana temporaria. Next base: position 297,801,343 of record NC_053491.1, read on the forward strand.
GAAGCGGACCTTCGGCTTCCAGGCCGTCGGAGAAGCAGAGGGAGGAGGGAAAGGGGAGGATGTAGTAGAAGGAGGGGGCGGTAAAGATGTCAAAATCCCGAGCGCCTTAGAGATTCGGCGCGGCGGCCATTTTGCGATCCTTGTGTATCCGGAAGTGCAGCAAGGCGGAGCCCGGGTCCATGTTCTGCTTCCATTCTTCTCCATATGTGTACCTGCTGCTGCTGCCGCCAATGCCGTGTTTCTATTGTATCTATGCTATGACTTTATTACACCTTTATACTACAGCATGGGGCCCTCAGATAATTTATTATGAAACCCCCGGAAAATCTGTTGACAGCTTAAGTCACCTTTGGCATAGGTACATATAGAGAAAAGAACAAATATTGTGCTGTAAATGTGGTAGACTACACCCAAACATAACATGCTTAAAGGGGAACTGCAGTCTGCTCACATAATTTGTAATAAAAACATCTTTGCCTGTCGGAAGCTTCCCTCCAACCACTCTGCATATTATTTTTTATTATTATTAAACAGGATTTATATATCAACAGCTTGCGCAGCTCATATATACACGTACACACTGTGATTCTGTACTTGCCAAATATGCTGCAGAAATCTCCCTCCACTAAGTCTGGCTGCTTCCATTTTAATTGTGGGCAGCTGAAGCTGCTGCCTGTTCACTTCCTGGATTTACGCAGAGGCACACCGCCAGCTCTGCAGCTTTAATCCCCCCCCCCCCCCCACTTCCTGGCAAACTACTGAGAGTGTGAGAGAGATAGCTGTGCATGATGTCATAAGCCTGGGCTCTGTACCAGACAAGAAACAGGAAGTGGGCTGCATGAGGTATTTACTGGCAGAAAAAAAAAAATACTATCCAAAGTTAAAACGACAAGGGCAGAAGATTTAATAGATGGGAAGTTGAAAAAAAATGTCTGAACCATGATGTCAAAAGCCTAGGCTAATGACCAGACAAGAAAGAGGAAGTGGGCTGTATAGGGTACTGTATTTACTGACAGAGACATGTTTTTTTAATATCCAAAGTTAAAGCAGAACGTCAGTAATTTTTTCAACTTTCCATCTATTAAATCTTCTGCCCCGTTGTTTTAACTTTGGATAGTAAAACATTTTTTTTCTGCCCGTAAATACCGTATACAGCCCACTTCCTATTTCTTGCCTGGGGAAAAAAGCCTAGGCTTATGACATTGTGCCTCTCACTCTTGTGAGTTTGCCAAGAAGGGAGGGGGATGACAACCCCAATTTTTTTTATAAAAAAAATATTTTTTTATATATTTCTTTTATTTTTTTTATATATATATATAATATATTATAAATATTATTATTATTATTAACCACTTGACAACTGGGCACTTAAACACCCTTAATAACCAGACCAATTTTCAGCTTTTGGTGCTCTCACATTTTGAATGACAATAACTCAGTCATACAACACTGTAACCAAATGAAATTTTTGTCCTTTTTTTCCCACAAATAGAGCTTTCTTTTGGTGGTATTTGATCACCTCTGCGGTTTTTATTTTTTCCGCTATAAATGAAAAAAGAAAGAAAATTTTGTAAAAAAGTATTTTTTTTTCATAAATTTGGCCTAAAATGTATACTGCTACATATCTTTGGTAAAAAAAAAAAAAAAAAAATGGGTTATTATTTAGTCTGGGTGAAAGTTATAGGGTCTACAAGCTATGGTACCAATTACTGAAAATTGATCAATTTGATCACATCTGATGTACTGACAGCCTCTCTCATTTCTTGAGACCCTAACAAGCCAGAAAAGTACAAATACCCCCCAAATGACCCCTTTTTAGGAAGAAGACATTCCAAGGTATTTAGAAAGAGGCATGGTGAGTTTTTAGAAGTTGTAATTTTTTCCCACAATTCTTTGCAAAATCAAGATTTTTTTTTTTTTTTTAACAAAATGTTCATATTCGCCGGTTATTTCTCACACACAGCATATGCATAACACTAATTACACCCCAAAACACATTCTGCTATTCCTCCCGAGTATGCCGATACCAAATGTGTGAGACTTTTACACAGCGTGGCCACATACAGAGGCCCGACATGCAGGGAGCACCATCAGGCGTTCTGGAACACCCAGACCAATTCTGACATTCCTCTCCTACATGGAAAAATCATCATTTATTTGCTAGAAAATTACATAGAACCCCAAAACATTATATATGCTTTTTTAGCAAAAACCCTAGAGAATACAATGGCGGTCGTTGCAACTTTTTATTGCGCACGTTATTTTCGCAGCAATTGTTCGAATGTGTTTTTTTGGGAAATAAAACGGTTTTGTGCTTTTAAAAACAAAAAAACATTAAAGTTAGCCCAATGTTTTTGCATAATATGAAAGATGAAGTTACGCCGAGTCAATAGATACCCAACATGTCACCCTTCAAAATTGCACACGCTTGTGGAATGGCGGCAAACTTCGCTACTTAAAAATCCCCATAGGCGACGCTTTAAATATTTTTACTGGTTACATCTTTTTAGTTGGAGAAGAGCTCTAGGGCCAAAAGTATTGCTCTTGCTCCAACGTTCGCAGCGATACCTCACATGTGTGGTTTGAACACCGTTTTCATATGTGGGCGGGACTTGCGTGTGCGGTCGCTTCTGTATACGAGCACGCAGGAACAGGGGCGCTTTAAAAAAATATATATATTTTTATTGTTCATTTCACTTTATTTATTTTAGTTTGATACGTTTTTCCCCAAAAATAAATGTTTTGATCACTTTTATTCCTATTACAAGGAATGTAAACATCCCTTGTAATAGGAATATAGCATGACAGGTCCTCGCTACAGTGAGATATGGGGTCAATAAGACCCCACATCTCACCTCTAGGCTGGGAAGCCTGAAAAAAAATAAAAAAAAATAAAACGATCCTGGTTTCGATCGTAGCGGTGAGTCAGAAGAGGCACCGGAGGGAGAAGGGAGGGGAGACGTCCCCTTTCGCCTCCCGTAAGAACAATCAAGAGGCGGAACAGCGGCCATGATCGTTCTTATGGTGTAGGGAATCGCCGGCTGAAAAAAATGATATCTGAATGATGCCTGTAGCTGCAGGCATCATTCAGATATCCCCGCACAAAGTCAAGGACGTCATGACGGCCGGCGGGCGGGAAGTGGTTAAAACGCATTTTTTCCCCCAGAGTATTTTCTGGGTACTCCAGAGTATTAGCCGGGGTATTGCAGAGTATTAGCCGGGGTATTGCAGAGTATTGGTGTTGGGGAATTGCAGAGTATTGGTGTGGGGGTATTGCAGAGTATTGGTGCGGGGGTATTGCAGAGTATTGGTGCGGGGGTATTGCAGAGTATTGGTGTTGGGGAATTGCAGAGTATTGGTGTGGGGGTATTGCAGAGTATTGGTGTGGGGGTATTGCAGAGTATTGGTGCGGGGGTATTGCAGAGTATTGGTGCGGGGGTATTGCAGAGTATTGGTGTGGGGGTATTGCAGAGTATTGGTGTTGGGGAATTGCAGAGTATTGGTGTGGGGGTATTGCAGAGTATTGGTGCGGGGGTATTGCAGAGTATTGGTGCGGGGGTATTGCAGAGTATTGGTGCGGGTGTATTGCAGAGTATTGGTGCGGGGGTATTGCAGAGTATTGGTGTGGGGGTATTGCAGAGTATTGGTGCGGGGGTATTGCAGAGTATTGGTGCGGGGGTATTGCAGAGTATTGGTGCGGGGGTATTGCAGAGTATTGGTGCGGGGGGTATTGCAGAGTAATTGTGCAGGGGTAATGCAGAGTATTGCGCAGGGGGGTATGCAGAGTATTGCGCAGGGGGGTATGCAGAGTATTGCGCAGGGGGATATGCAGAGTATTGCGCAGGGGGATATGCAGAGTATTGCGCAGGGGGATATGCAGAGTATTGCGCAGGGGGGTATGCAGAGTATTTTGCAGGGGGATATGCAGAGTATTGCGCAGGGGGATATGCAGAGTATTGCGCAGGGGGATATGCAGAGTATTGCGCAGGGGGGTATGCAGAGTATTGCGCAGGGGGGTATGCAGAGTATTGCCGGGGGGTATGCAGAGTATTGCGCAGGGGGGTATGCAGAGTATTGCGCAGGGGGGTATGCAGAGTATTGCGCAGGGGGGTATGCAGAGTATTGCGCAGGGGGGTATGCAGAGTATTGCGCAGGGGGGTATGCAGAGTATTGCGCAGGGGGGTATGCAGAGTATTGCGCAGGGGGGTATGCAGAGTATTGCGCAGGGGGGTATGCAGAGTATTGCGCAGGGGGGTATGCAGAGTATTGCGCAGGGGGGTATGCAGAGTATTTTGCAGGGGGATATGCAGAGTATTGCGCAGGGGGATATGCAGAGTATTGCGCAGGGGGGTATGCAGAGTATTTTGCAGGGGGATATGCAGAGTATTGCGCAGGGGGATATGCAGAGTATTGCGCAGGGGGATATGCAGAGTATTGCGCAGGGGGGTATGCAGAGTATTGCGCAGGGGGGTATGCAGAGTATTGCGCAGGGGGTATGCAGAGTATTGCGCAGGGGGATATGCAGAGTATTGCGCAGGGGGATATGCAGAGTATTGCGCAGGGGGATATGCAGAGTATTGCGCAGGGGGGTATGCAGAGTATTTTGCAGGGGGATATGCAGAGTATTGCGCAGGGGGGTATGCAGAGTATTGCGCAGGGGGATATGCAGAGTATTGCGCAGGGGGGTATGCAGAGTATTGCGCAGGGGGGTATGCAGAGTATTGCCGGGGGGTATGCAGAGTATTGCGCAGGGGGGTATGCAGAGTATTGCGCAGGGGGGTATGCAGAGTATTGCGCAGGGGGATATGCAGAGTATTGCGCAGGGGGATATGCAGAGTATTGCGCAGGGGGATATGCAGAGTATTGCGCAGGGGGGTATGCAGAGTATTTTGCAGGGGGATATGCAGAGTATTGCGCAGGGGGATATGCAGAGTATTGCGCAGGGGGATATGCAGAGTATTGCGCAGGGGGGTATGCAGAGTATTGCGCAGGGGGGTATGCAGAGTATTGCCGGGGGGTATGCAGAGTATTGCGCAGGGGGGTATGCAGAGTATTGCGCAGGGGGGGATGCAGAGTATTGCGCAGGGGGGTATGCAGAGGATTGGGCAGGGGGGGATGCAGAGTATTGCGCAGGGGGGTATGCAGAGTATTGCGCAGGGGGGTATGCAGAGTATTGCGCAGGGGGGTATGCAGAGTATTGCGCAGGGGGGTATGCAGAGTATTGCGCAGGGGGGTATGCAGAGTATTGCGCAGGGGGGTATGCAGAGTATTTTGCAGGGGGATATGCAGAGTATTGCGCAGGGGGATATGCAGAGTATTGCGCAGGGGGGTATGCAGAGTATTTTGCAGGGGGGTATGCAGAGTATTGCGCAGGGGGATATGCAGAGTATTGCGCAGGGGGATATGCAGAGTATTGCGCAGGGGGGTATGCAGAGTATTGCGCAGGGGGGTATGCAGAGTATTGCGCAGGGGGTATGCAGAGTATTGCGCAGGGGGGTATGCAGAGTATTGCGCAGGGGGGTATGCAGAGTATTGCGCAGGGGGATATGCAGAGTATTGCGCAGGGGGGTATGCAGAGTATTGCGCAGGGGGGTATGCAGAGTATTTTGCAGGGGGATATGCAGAGTATTGCGCAGGGGGATATGCAGAGTATTGCGCAGGGGGATATGCAGAGTATTGCGCAGGGGGGTATGCAGAGTATTGCGCAGGGGGGTATGCAGAGTATTGCGCAGGGGGGTATGCAGAGTATTGCCGGGGGTATGCAGAGTATTGCGCAGGGGGGGTATTGCAGAGTATTGTAGGGGGTATGCAGAGTATTGTAGGGGGGGTATTGCACAGTATTGCAGGTTTTTTTTAGGGATGGCTGAGCAGGGATGGATGGATCTGTGACTGCAATAGTCACAGATCCATCCACAGCGCTGCTGACACCCCGCGCTCCCCCCTCTCACACTGCACCGCTCGGTACAGAGAGAGGACGGAGGAACCGGCGTCATCAAAAGACGCCGGTTTGTTTACATGTGATCGCTCCGTCATTGGACGGATCGATCACGTGGTAAACGGCCGCTATCAGCGGCCGTTTACCGCGATTCGTGATCGGCCGGGTCCTCTGGACCCGGCGGTCACGAATGTTCCCGTGTGCGCGCCCCAGGGGACGCGCGGGAGACGGACTCTGGGAGGACGTACATTGACGCCCTCCTAGAGTTAACCACCCGCCCTGTAGACGTATATTGTCTATAGGGCGGTTACTAAGTGGTTAAAGGACCCAGAGGTCCCCAGGGCCCCGGATGGCAACCCCCCTTTTTTTTTATAAATTTTTTATTTTTTTTATATTATTTTATTTCTTATAAATATATATATATATATATATCTTATATATATATATATTTTTTTTTTATTAAAGGGCTCAGAGGTCCCCAGGGCCCCATGTGGCAAACACCCTTTTTTATTTTTTTTATAAATGTTTATTTTTGTTTATATATTTTTTTTATTATTATTTTTTTATTAAAGGGCCCAGAGGTCCCCAGGGCACCAGATGGCAACCCCCTTTTTAAAAACATATATATATATATTTTTATATATATTTTTTATTTATTTTTTTCTTTTTATTAAAAGGCCCAGAGGTCCCCAGGGCCCCGGATGGCTACACCCCTTTTTTTATATATATTTTTCTTTATTTCTTTTTTTGTAAAGGGCCTCCGCTTCTAAATTCGCGGCAGCCCCCCGCTTCTCAATTTCAGGCGGCAGCACCCCCCCCCCCGGTTCTCTGCTCCAGGGGGCCCATGCCTGAAGCAGCTGTGTAAGTGGCCCCATAATTCCTGATGGCGGCCCTGCCGCCCGTTAAGCACCTGTGCTGCCCACAAATCAGGCTGAAAATCATCAGCGGCACGCAGCCAGTGACAGTACTGCTTCCCTTCCCAGTGTTTTAAAATGTACAGCACCCCTGGCTTCCCTTTAGACGTGCACTTCTCCCTTCCTGCCACTGGGTGCTGCTTGTATATAGAAATGAATTAGAATGTGATTTTATAATATCCCCAGTTTGCTCTTCCCGAGGCTGACTTCTTCATGTCCTGCTCCTCAAGGTATGTCACAGTTTGCTAATCTATATTGTAAATAGAAGTTTTCTGTAGAGTGTGCCCAAAGTCTTTATAATATTTGATGATTCACTGCAGGTCTGGTCAGTGTTTTAAAAAGTTCCTCTATTTTACACATGGCATGGGGGTCACAGCACCGTCTGTCCATTCTGCTTTAGCACCATGGGACCCCATGCCATGCCATGTGTAAAATAGAGGAACTCTTTAAATCACAGACCAGACCTGCAGTCCAGGCTGAGTAATGCCTCAGAGCACATGGCATTACTGTCTGTATTTAACTGCTTGATGGGCTTATTTTGGGCCTGGCTGGTTCACATGTATGTGTTTTGGCGGCCCACATTTGCGCAGGCACAGCAGCCCATTCATTTGAATGGGCCTCCATGCCTGCGTTTCCTGCAAAGAAAAGCGCATGCCTCATGTAATAGGCTGCGCACACGGCACGCCTATGCCCATCAAGCACTGAAATACAGCACTGTCTGTCCATTCTGCTGTCTGCTGTGACTTATCTGCAGTTCCCGCACTGTCAAACTTGCTGCATTTTTAGAGGTTTAGGTCACGCTTTTAAAAACACAGGGCCAGATTCACAAAAGGGATACAACGGCGTTTCTCCTGATAAGCCGTCGTATCCCTGTTTCTATCTATGCGACTGATTCACAGAATCAGTTACGCATAGATATCCCTAAGATCCGACAGGTGTAATAGTTTTACACTGTCGGATCTTAGGATGCAGTACCGCGGCCACCGCTGGGGGGAGTTCGCGTCGGGTATGCAAATTAGGAGTTACGGCGATCCACGAAGCTTTTTCCCGTCGTTACGTCGCCGCGAGTGTTAGTTTGCCGTCGCAAAGATAGGGCACCTTTTACAAAGTGGAAAATTACTCCACCATGTAGAAGTATACCCGTCTTTCCCGCGTCGCTTTTGGATTTTTTTTTTTTTTTTTCCCGGCGCAAGTCTTTTTTTCACGTCGTGATTCACAAAACGTCGGCGCTTCATAATTTCGCGCACAGCACGTCGGGAAATTTGCGTCGGGAGCATGCGCAGTACGTCCGGCGCGGGAGCGCGCCTAATTTAAATGGTACCCGCCCCATTTGAATTGGCCCGCCTTGCGCCGGACGGATTTACGATACACCGCCGCAAATTTCCAGGCAAGTGCTTTGTGGATCGGGCACTTAGACAGAAAATTTGCGGCGGTGTAACGTAAATCGGTTACGTTACGCTGCGCCTGGGCTACGTGAATCTGGCCCACAGTGCGTTTGTGTGTGCAAGAACTGCAGGTAAGTAGCATGGTGCAAAAGCAGAATGGATTTCAAGGCAACTGTATTTTTAAAATGCTGAATGCACCTTTTTTCTGCAGGAAACAAAGGCATGGCAGCCCATTAAAATCAATGGGCTGCTGTCCTGCACAAATGAGCAGTGTTGCAAGTAACGGCGTTTAAATAAACACTGTTACGTAACGATTGGCCTCCTGCGGGTAACTAGTAATCTACCTGATTACTTTTACCCTCTCGGCAACGCCGTTCCCACTACATTGGCGGCGTTACCGAGATTACCGCCCCCCCCCGCCGCTGCCGTCGCCTAATTAATCACCGTGCGGGGAACATTACAGCTTGAATTTGAATAGCTGTGTGTTCCCCGCCCCGTATAGACACTCCCCTTGCTCGGGATTATACGGCCGGGTGATCTGCACTTTGATAGACAGGTCACCCATCCAATCCCGAGCAAGGGGGAGTGTCTATACGCCGTGCCACGTATATACACTCCCCCTTGCTCGGGATTGGACGGGTGATTAACTAGGCGGCGACGGACGGCATCTAGGTATGGGGAGACACATGGCTCATGGCTGCATACTGTATGTGGGGGGGAGACACATGGCTCATGGCTGCATACTGTATGTGGGGGGGGGAGAAGACACATGGCTCATGGCTGCATACTGTATGTGGGGGGGAGAAGACACATGGCTCATGGCTGCATACTGTATGTGGGGGGGGGGGGGAAGACACATGGCTCATGGCTGCATACTGTATGTGGGGGGAGGGGGAGAGAAGACACATGGCTGCATTCTGTATGTGGGGGGACATGGCTGCATTCTGTATGTGGGGGGACATGGCTGCATTCTGTATGTGGGGGGACATGGCTGCATTCTGTATGTGGGGGGACATGGCTGCATTCTGTATTTGGGGGGACATGGCTGCATTCTGTATGTGGGGGGACATGGCTGCATTCTGCAGCAAATGTAATACTGTGTACAATATTAATATCATCATCACACTCCAGTGCCCAGCAATACTGTACAATATAGATTCAGTGTGCAGTGTGAGTGACACTGCTGCAGTGCACACTGAATCTATATTGTACAGTATTGCTGCCTGGGCAGGTGGAGTGTGATGATGATGATATTAATAATTGTACACAGTATTGCATTTGCTGGGCCTGCCATATCCTGTACTGTACTATACTGTATAACTGCACTACAAAATTCCTTTACAAATAATGCATATTTTAAAATGTTATTACTAATAACATTTTAAAATATGCATTATTTGTAAAGGAATTTTGTAGTGCAGTTATACAGTATAGTACAGTATATGGCAGGCCCAGCAAATGCAATACTGTGTACAATTATTAATATCGTCACACTCCACCTGCCCAGGCAGCAATACTGTACAATATAGATTCAGTGTGCACTGCAGAAGTGTCACTCACACTGCACACTGAATCTATATTGTACAGTATTGCTGCTTGGGCTGGTGGTAGTGTGATGATGATATTAATAATTGTACACAGTACGAAATGTTCTAAAATACTGTATATAGTGTTTTTATTCTTGTATGAGTTAATATAAACATCTTTGATACTAAAGATGTTATAGAACGTAATAGCATTGTAGAGTATAAAAAAAAAAATCTCAGTTACTTTTCCGAGTAACTAGTTACTTTGCTAATAAAGTAACTGAGTCACTAACTCAATTACTTTTTCGGGCAAGTAACTTGTAATTGTAACTAGTTACTTTTTTAAAGGAAGATGAACAACACTGCAAATGAGGACCGCCATAACATACTGTATTTATCGCGGTATAACGCGCTCCCGCGTATACCGCGCACCCCTAAAGTGACCCCCAATCCTGTGGAAAAAAAGTTATTTTTGTACTTACAGTTTTGGTGTCTTGCGCGGCGGCCTCGTCGGGTCCGGCGTCCTTCTGCGGCTTCGGGTGTCCTCTTCGGCGGGTCCGGCATCCTTCTGCTGGTTCGGGTGTCCTTCTGCGGCTTCGGGTGTCCTTCTGCAGCGGGTCCGGTGTCCTCTTCGGCGGGTCCGATGTCCTCTTCGGCGGGTCCGGCGTCCTTCTGCGGCGTCCTCCCCGCTCGTTTCCCGCACGGGGTTTGAATACTGCGCCAGCATATAGCGAGCGCAGTACACTCGGGCAGGCTCGGCAACTCGCGCTCACGTCCAGGACGTGACCGCGGAAGAAGCCGAGACTGGCCGACTATACCCGAGTGTACTGCGCTCGGTATATGTCGGCGCAGTATTCAAAACTCGGCGCGGGAAAGCGGGTATCGGCGATTTTCAGGGCAAAAAAGTGCGCGATATACGCCGATAATTACAGTACATGTGAACCAGCCAGGCCCAAAATAAGCTGGGGGGGGGGGGCCAAAAAAAAATGTTTGCCCAGGGCCCAAACCATATTAAAGACGGCCCTGCCCCCAGTCACCGCCGATCAAACCATCCCCCCCCCCCCCAGTTACAGTGTCACTGAATGCAGTGATCATTTATTTTCTGATTACTGCATTTAGTGTCAGTGTGACAGAAAAAAGTGTTAGGGCAGTTAGTCTTAGGCCCCTTTAGGTCCAGGGTAGCCCCCTACCCCCCCTAATAAAGGTTTAACCCCTTGATCACCGCCCTAGTTAACCCTTTCACCCCCTATTGCCAGTGTCACTAAGCGATCGGTTTTCTGATCGATGTATTAGTGTCAATGTTGCCGCTAGGTAGCCAGTTTTTTTTTGAGGTTCGCTGCCAGGTTCTATAGCGTTAGGTACCCCCATAAATGAAGGTTTTAACCCCTGATTGCCCCTAGAGTTAACCCTTTCACCAGTGATCACTGTATAAGTTTTACTGGTGACGCAGGTTAGCCAGTTAGTTATTTAGTTATTTTAGGTTCGCAGCCAGGTTTTTAGAAAGCGTCAGGTACCCCCATATATTACCTAATAAAGGTTTTAACCCCCTGATTGCCCCCTAGTTAACCCTTTCACCAGTGATCACCGTATAAGTGTTACGGTTGACGCTGGTTAGTTAGTTTGCTGTTTATAGCATTAGGGCACCCGCCGTATATAACCCAATAAAGGTTTAACCCCCTGATCGCCCGGCGGGTGATATAAATTTAATTTTAGCGCCAGTCAGGGTCTGCGTCGCCCCAGGCAGCGTTAGGTTAGTGCCAGTAACGCTTACACCCACTCGCAAAGCATACACCCCCCTTAGTGGTATAGTATCTGAACGGATCGATACCTGATCTGATCAGATCTATACTAGCGTACCCAGTAGTTTAGGGTACCCAAAAATGCATTGTTAGCGGAAACAGCCCAGATACCCACTAGCACCTGCGTTTTGCCGCCCAGCCCAACCCACCCAAGTGCAGTATCGATCGATCACTGTCACTTCAAAAACACAACACACATAACTGCAGCGTTCGCAGAGACAAGCCTGATCCCTGCGATCGTTAACAGTTTTTTTCGAATCGTTTTCTACATTTTCCTTTCTATAGTCAGGTGCTTTTTTTACCTGTGAATCATCACCAGTAGGGATGAGCCGAACCCGGGTTCGGTTCGCACCAGAACGTTCGAACAGACCGTCCGTTCGCGCGAACATTTAGAACCCCATTGAAGTCTATGGAACTCGAACGTTCGAATTCAAAAGTGCTCATTTTAAAGCCCAATATGCAAGTTATTGATGGAAAACGTCTTTGAGAACCCGGGTCTTGCCCCAGGGAACATGTATCAATGGAAAAAAAAACGTTTTAAAAACTGTAGTTTTTTCTTGAGCAGCGATTTTAATAATGCTTAAAGTGAAAAAAAATTCCTTTAAATATGGTACCTGCTGGGTGTCTATAGTAGTGCCACATGTTTAGAAATGTCCCTGCACAACATGAGATTACTCTCAGAAAAAAGTAATTTAATACTGCTTGCGGCTTTAATGTAATGTTTGGTCCCTGCAATATGGATAAAAATCATTTAAAAAAATAGCATGAGTTTCCCCGCCACCACTCCCCCCAGGTCATTACAAGACCCAGTGCCGATCCTGACCTCCCTGGGGCCCTAAGCAAAATGACATGGCACATTAAAAATGAGAATCGGGGGGGCGCTGACGACAGTGACATGTCACATTAACCACTTCCCGACCGCCGCATGTACATATACGTCGGCAGAATGGCACGTACAGGCACATTGGCGTACCTGTACGTCCCTGCCTAGACGTGGGTCGGGGGTCCGATCGGGACCCCCCCGCGCTACACGCGGCGGTCGGGTTCCCTCCAGGAGCGATCCGGGACGACGGCGCGGCTATTTGTTTATAGCCGCTCCGTCGCGATCGCTCCCCGGAACTGAAGAACGGGGAGAGCCGTATGTAAACACAGCTTCCCCATGCTTCACTATGGCGCTGCATCGATCGAGTGATCCCTTATATAGGGAGACTCGATCGATGACGTCATTCCTACAGCCACACCCCCCTACAGTTGTAAACACACACCAAGTGAACACTAAATCCTACAGCGCCCCCTGTGGTTAACTCCCAAACTGCAACTGTCATTTTCACAATAAAGAATGCAATTTAAATGCATTTTTTGCTGTGAAAATGACAATGGTCCCAAAAATGTGTCAAAATTGTCCGAAGTGTCCGCCATAATGTCGCAGTCATGAAAAAAATCGCTGATCGCCGCCATTAGTAGTAAAAAAAAAAAAATTAATAAAAATGCAATAAAACTATCCCCTATTTTGTAAACGCTATAAATTTTGCGCAAACCAACCGATAAACGCTTATTGCGATTCTTTTTTACCAAAAATAGGTAGAAGAATACGTATCGGCCTAAACTGAGGACATTTTTTTTTTTATATATGTTTTTGGGGGATGTTTATTATAGCAAAAAGTAAAAAATATTGCATTTTTTTCAAAATTGTCGCTCTATTTTTGTTTATAGCGCAAAAAATAAAAACCGCAAAGGTGATCAAATACCACCAAAAGAAAGCTCTATTTGTGGGAAAAAAAGGACGCCAATTTTGTTTGGGAGCCAGGTCGCACGACCGCGCAATTGTCTGTTATAGCGACGCAGTGCCGAATTGTAAAAACCCCTTGGGTCAGGTAGCAGCATATTGGTCCGGTCCTTAAGTGGTTAAAGAAAGTTGAGAAGCGGGGGGAGGGGGTGTTCTGCTGTCGGAAATGACTCAGCCAGCGAGTTTAGAAGCGGTGAAAATGACTTCTCACCAGGCGGGCCTCTAGTAATTTGGGGGGCCCTTTGCAGCTTTGCCGGGCCCTGAGCGGCTTGCATAGTGAGCCTATAGCGAAGATCGGCCCTGACAAGACCTTTTGGCCCTATATACTTTGAACAGCAGTATACAGGTGTTGCAAACAAGATAAGGACTGTAGGTTTCTTAAAGGGGAGTTCCACCCACAATTTCACTTTTCAAATATAAATTCCCCTGTAATACACAAGTTTAATGTATTCTAGTAAAGTTAGTCTGTAAACTAAGGTCAGTTTTGTTAGGTTGTTACAGCATTTAGTTAGTTTATAATCTAGAAATAGACCGTGGCCATCTTTAGTGTGGGCATCATGAAGCCAGACTGTATGAATTCCTGGATTTCAGCTTTGCATATCTCGCACATGCTCAGTGCTGCACAAGAAATGTAATAGGTTTCAGTCAGGTTTGCAAGGACTACTGGGAAACGCCTATCCCAGAAACCCTTGCAAATAGCCTTGTGACTTAAAGCGGGAGTTCACCCATTTAAAAAAAAAAAAAAAATCTCCCCTTAGCTTCCTGCTCGTTCGGTCTAGGGGAATCGGCTATTTATATTAAAATAGGTGCAGTACTTACCCGTTTTCGAGCTGTATCTTCTTCCGTCGCTTCCGGGTATGGGTCTTCGGGAGCGGGCGTTCCTTCTTGATTGACATTCTTCCGAGAGGCTTCCGACGGTCGCATCCATCGCGTCACTCGTAGCCGAAAGAAGCCGAACGTCGGTGCGGCTCTATACTGCGCCTGCGCACCGACGTTCGGCTTCTTTCGGAAAATCGTGACGCGATGGATGCGACCGTCGGAAGCCTCTCGGAAACCTGTCAATCAAGAAGGACCGCCCATTCCCGAAGCCCATACCCGGAAGCGACGGAGAGGATGCGTCTCGTAAACAGGTAAGTACTGCACATATTTTAAAATAAATTGCCGATTCCCCTAGTAATAACGAGCAGGAAGCGAAGGGGGAAAAGTGCCCTCTAAGGGTGAACCCCCGCTTTAATAGCCTAGGCTAATAAGGAGGAGGAAGTAATGAAGGACTACAAAATAAAGGTATTTACAAGCAACAAAATAAATAAAAATTGTCCATTCTGAACACTATGAGATTAGGGCATGCAGCACAGACAAACATAAAAAAATGGGTGGAACTCCACTTTAAGTAGAATCAGAACCATGTCATACTTTGCTCCTGCATATTGCACAATTTCCTAAAGAGACCCTCAACAAACTACATGACACTTGTGCCTGATGAGGCCACTGATGTTCCATTGGTGGTGGCCCGTGAGACTGTCCATACAGGCTGGCCCCCCAAAGTGCACGTGCTGTGTGGCAACAATATGTCGATTATTTTAGGGGTGGGGTGAGCCATTACAATGCCAGATCTTGGCTCAATAAATTATTTTTTTGGGAAAGTAAAATTCTAGAAAAAAGGGGGGTTGCCATCCGGGGCCCCCTTTGAACAAATTCTGTGAAGAACTCCTGTTCTCTGAAGGCCTCCATTATTTCTGCAAGTCAGTCAAGTCTTAGCTTTCTCCCCATATCTAACCCACAAACTCATCCACTGATCATAAAGTCCAAAAATCAAGTTTCGTATCGTCGTACTGCACGATCGTTTTTCCGACGTTTTCTACCGACTGTGAACGACGTTCTCATTCACGCAATATCCCTTTATACACTGCGCATGTGAGAAGCTCCGCACGTTGCCACGCCCATGACGATCGTTCTAGTGATTGACACGCCCCTTTTCAGTCGTTCAATGCAAGAGTCAGAAGAAATGATGAAGGGAAGACAGCAAGCTGCAACCAGGCAGGAGAGAGGCCAGGCACACACCAGGAGGAGCAGGTGGTACAAAGCCACCAACATGTGCTTTGAAAAGATGGTAGAGATGGTGGCTGTTCTTAAAAAGGAGGACTACGACGGCAAAAAAGGTCCTTACAAGAACCCCAATAAACTCAAGGCCCAGACAATGGAGAAGGTGCGGAGGACTCTCCATGCAAAATTCGGGGTGCAGAGGTCCAGGGAGCAGCTGCGGAAGCGATGGTCTGATTTGAAAATCAGAGAGCCGGACCAGATGGCGAGAATTAGAAGAGTTCTCAGAAGACGTAAGTAAATTTCATGTGTACTCTGAATATTTGTTTTAATTATTTTGCGTCATTTGGTTTTCTTTCAGGTTGTGTATATAGACAGTCCAGGAATAGATGTTTCAAGGTTCCTGTTTGTGGGCATAATAATTGGTTGTTCATTGTATTTAAGATCTTTTTTTGTGAGACCAATTTTTTTAATGTAGATGTGTTATTAACTAGATTTAAATAATCCAACTTAAGTCATTATACAGTAAAAGGAGAGTATGCTCAGCACAGCAGTTGATTACACATATGGACTCAGTAGCACAATGGTTGGCATGGCCGATCCGCCCTATAGGCTCGCTATGCAAGCCGCTTAGGGCCCTGCAAAGCTGCGAAGGCCCCCCCCCCAAATAACTAGAGGCCCCGCCTAGTAAGAAGTCATTTTCGCCCCCTCACCCTGCTTCTCAACTCGCTGACTGCATGGGAGAAGAGGCAAGAAGTCAGCACCCCTTGCTTCTCAATTTAATGTAAGATGTAATTTCCGACAGCACAACACCCCCTCCCCCCACTTCTGAACTTTCTTTAATGCGACATGTCAACGTCGTCAGCGCCCCCGCTTCTCATTTTTAATGTGCCATGTCATTTTGCTTCGAGCCCCAGGGAGGTCAGGATCGGCACTGAGTGTTGGTCACAAGAACAACCTAGTTAGCGTGTCACACAGAGGTGATCGAGTGTATACTTGTTGTTTTTCCATGTAGGAAACTTGTCCAAAGATAGAGAAATGCAGCAGCTTTGGTAATGGATAAAATCCTGTGTTAAGCTTAGAAGGATTGTAAAAGCAGACAATTGTACCACACTTTTTAAAAAGAATGATTGATATTCCTCTTTCAGGCCTCTAATCTTTTTGATTCATCTATCCCTTTTTTTACAATCTCATAGGCCGCAATCAAGCTCCAGAAATGGAGCCGACCAACCCCACACAGTGCCAAGCCCCACCCTCGCCGGATGTACAGGAAGTGCAAAATTCCACCACATCAGGTCAGTGTCATACAGCAGAGCTTCAGGTAATACATGTAGGCCTGCATAATTTTAATACATGTTTTTTCACAAATTTCAGGTGTACAAGCTGTACAGTGTACAGTGCCCAGGTGCTAATTGGGGAGATATTGTCCTGCAGGGCATAAATAGAGGACACAAACATCGCCCTGGAGAAGATCATAAGGAACAATAGAAAGGTAGACCAAAGCCTCAAGAATATTATTGATGTTCTGGGGAGGGTTTAAAAAAAAAAAATACAAAAAAAATAGATGTAGACAAGTATTTAAAAGCAAAAATATAGTTATACATTTTTTTTTATATTAAGATATTTAAAAAAAAATTAAAATTACGCATTTTAAGTGTGATACAATAAATATTTTTGGATACTCAGCAATGTCTGGCTTCTTATTATATCAATGCTGCCTAAAAGAACAAATCTAGATTTGTGGTGTTTACATTGACAATGATGAGTATTTAGTAAAGGAAAATAAACATGACACTATGATAACATAGGAGAAAGCTAGAATGAACTCAAATTAGAAAAGAAGCAAACCAAGAAAATTACTAGAACAGGGGCAGAAAAATTGGGCCTTAGGCACTGGTGGCGGTGTCACAACACTGCAACCCCTCACAGATACTGTAATTGGAGCTCAGCAAAGAGACACATGCAAAGTATTGCATTAAAAATTGTTATTAGACGCCCCTGTTAAACAGGGGCAGAAACATTGGGCCTTAGGCACACCACAACACTGCAACTCCTCAGATACTGTAATTGGAGCGCAGAAAAGAGCCACGTGCAAAGTATTGCATTAAAAATTGTTATTAGACGCCCCTGTTAAACAGGGGCAGAAACATTGGGCCTTAGGCACACCACAACACTGCAACCCCTCAGATACTGTAATTGGAGCGCAGAAAAGAGCCACATGCAAAGTATTGCATTAGAAATTGTTATTAGACGCCCCTGTTAAACAGGGGCAGAAACATTCGGCCTTAGGCACACCACAACACTGCAACCCCTCAGATACTTTAATTGGAGCGCAGAAAAGAGCCACATGCAAAGTATTGCATTAAAAATTGTTATTAGACGCCCCTGTTAAACAGGGGCAGAAACATTGGCCCTTAGGCACTGGTGGCGGAGCCCAGAACCAAAAATGTTCTTACTAGCTATCAGCAAGATCAGTGAGGAGGAAAAGGATATTCAATCAGCAGCATAACAGGACAGTCACTCATCAGCATAGGCAGTCTTCAAGGGATCTGTCATTTAAAAAAAAATTATTCTGTTACATCTGCATCAGGTGCTTAGTAGCTGGTGTTGATCCAAGCCTGATTCATTTTTATAAAGGTCAGTCGATCAACGGAGTCGGTGGAGAGGCGCACCCTGTGATCGGTCACAAAGCCTCCAGCAGCACTGAATGTGCGTTCTGAAAGAACGCTGGATGCAGGGCAAGCCAGTAGCTCAATAGCGTACTGTGCAAGCTCTGGCCAGTGATCCATCCTCAAGACCCAGTATGCCAGAGGATTTTCGGTGGGGAAGGTGTCCAAATCTGATCTTACCCCTAGGTATTCACGCACCATGTAAATCAAACGCTGGCGATGGTTGCTGGAACCGGTCATACCTTGGGGCTGCGGACTAAAAAATTGTCTGAACGCATCGGTCAGACGGCCACCTTCTCCACCGCTCCTTCTGTAACTCACCGAAGCCTCAGCAACACGTTGTCCAGGACCTGGATTTGGTAATCCCCCAGGTTCTGGGAACGCGTTGCACAGAGCCTTCTGCAAGGCCTCCTGAAGATGTTTTATCTTCATCTCCCTCTGCGACGGCAAGATAAGCTCCGCAACCTTACTTTTGTAACGTGGATCAAGGAGAGTTGCCAGCCAGTAATGATCCCTCTCCTTGATACCACGAACACGAGGATCCTTACGCAGGCTTTGCAGGATCATGGAGGCCATGCAGCGTAGGTTTGCTGAGGCATTCGGGGGACAGTCCTCTGGGTCACTGAGGACGACAGGATCCGCAGCCACCTCATCCCAGCCACGTAAAAGTCCACGGGTTCCATGGGACTGTAAGTGATCCCTTGAAGTCTGCTGCTGCTGAATGCTAGGCTCCACCTCCATGCTGCTGATACAATCTTCCTCCTCCTCATCCTCTTGCTGTGTGATAGGCGGGCATGCAGGTCCACTGTCTGGATAAAGGGGGTCTTGAGAGGTAAGGAAGTCCTCCTCTTCCTTCCTCTGTTCTGCCTCGAGGGCCCTGTCCATTATTCCACGTAGAGTGTGCTCCAACAGGTGAATTAGAGGGACAGTCTCACTGATGCATGCACTGTCACTGCTCACTATCCTCGTGGCCTCCTTTAAAGGGTGACAGGACAGTGCATGCATCCCTGATCAAGGCCCACTGGCGTGGGGAAAAAAAACCAAGCTCCCCTGAGCCAGTTCTGCTGCCATATTGGCACAGGTACTCATTGATGGCCCTCTGCTGCGTGTGCAGCCGCTGCAGCATGGCCATCTGGTGGGCATGTCACAGATTAAGCGGTTCTTGGGCAGGTTGTATTCCCTTTGGAGGTCTGTCAACCGAGCAGTGGCATTGTATGACCTTCGGAAATGCACACAGACTTTCCTGGCCTGCTTCAGGACATCCTGTAAGCCCGGTTACCTGCCCAAGAACCGCTGCACCACCAAATTGAGAACATAAATGTAATTTTTAGCGTCAGTCAGGGTCTGTGTCGCCCCAGGCAGCGTTAGGTTAGTGCCAGTAATGCTTACACGTAAAGCATACACCCCCTTAGTGGTATAGTATCTGAACGGATTGATACCTGATCTGATCAGATCTAAACTAGCGTACCCAGCAGTTTAGGGTACCCAAAAACGCATTGTTAGCGAAATCAGCCCAGATACCCGTTAGCACCTGCATTTTGCCCCTCTGCCCAGCCCAGCCCAACCCACCCAAATGCAGTATCGATCGATCACTGTCACGTACAAAACACAAGACACATAACTGCAGCGTTCGCAGAGACAGGCCTGATCCCTGCAATCGCTAACAGTTTTTTTTAAGCGTTTTCTAAGTTTGCTTTTCTACAGATCAGGTGCTTTTATTACCTGTGAATCATCACCAGTGTACGACTAAATTTAGAGCCCAAAATGGCAAAGCAAACACTGATGAAGAGGCCTACTTGTTTCTGAGCATGACAGATAGTGAAGAGGAGGAGAGCACGCATCTGTCAGAATCAGGCTCAGAATACGAACCCGTTTACGACAGCGGCTCCATGACAGATAGCTCTGGCGACGAAGTTGTGGTCCCTGCTAAGGCCAGGCGTACCCGACCCCGTTCTGATGTTGTTGAGCAGCAAAAACCGCAGGACCCTTGTATGGAGCAGAGAAGTACTAGCGCCACTATTCCTTCTGGTGAATTGGCAAGCACCAGCGGCCTAGTACACCCTGGTCGTTCATCCAGCACTGCAGTATCACGTGGTGATGTGGCGAGTCCCATAAGTGCAGTTCAAGCTGGCGAGGTGGCAAGCACAAGTAGTGTCCCGCTGCCACCAAGAAGACGACAAAGACAGGCCCGTCGTGCCCATAGTGCCCTTTCTGCAGAATTTGCCTATCCTGATTGGGTCCCCACCACTTCTGCAGCACCCGTACTTCCCCCATTCACTGGCCAACCCGGTATTCAGGTGGATACAGTTGATTTTATGCCACTTGATTTCTATTCGCTGTATTTCATGAAAATGATCTCTATGGATCTATTGTGGACCAGAGTAATTTACATGCTGGTACCTACATCGCCGCTAATCCCCAGTCTCTCCTTGCCAAAGAATGGAAACCAATTACGGTTTCCAAATTTAAGACCTTTCTGGCCCTTACCCTCAACATGGGCATACACAAATTTCCGGAGTTGCGGATGTATTGGTCCACACATCCAATTCACAATATGTCCATATTCTCTGATCACATGGCCAGGAATCGATACAAGGCGATCCTGCGGTTCCTGAATTTCAGTGACAATGCACTTTGTCGTCCTCGTGGAGACCCTAAATTTGACCGGCTCTACAAAATTCGACCCCTCATAAACCATTTCAATGAACGTTATGCAGCCTTGTTTAATCCCCAGCAAGTTGTATGTGTTCATGAGTCCCTCATTAAATTTTCTGGCCGCTTGTCTTTCAAACAGTTCCTTCCCAGCAAGCGTGCCAGATACGGGGTCAAGCTCTGTGACAGGGCAACAGGCTACACATGGAGCTTTAGGGTTTATGAGGGCAAAGATAGTGAGGTAGAGCCGGAAGGATGCCCAGATTACATGGGGAGCGCTGGCAAGATCGTGTGGGACTTGGTGTCACCCTTATTCGGAAAGGGGTACCACTTGTATGTTATTACATATTACAATTATTACAGCATCGTGCCACTTTTTAGTCACTTGTTTGATCGTCAGATTGGAGCATGTGGAACCGTGCGACCTAATCGCCGGGGCTTTCCCCAGAGGCTTGTAGATTCTCGTATTAGGCTGGGGGCGAGAGCCTGCTGCAGATGTAATAATTTGCTCGCTGTGAAGTGGCGGGACAATAAGAATGTTTTCGTTCTTACCACCCTTCACGCAGACACGACAGTACAAATTCGTACGGCGACTGGTGTTGTGGAGAAATCCCTGTGTCCACGAATATAACCAAAATATGGGAGGGGTGGACCTCAACGACCAGTTGATGGCGCCGTATCATATTGCCCGTAAGGCGAGACGTTGGTACAAAAAAGTGTGTCTACATTTTTTCCAATTGACTTTACTGAATGCTTATGTCTTATACAAAGCTTCAGGACGGACTGGATCCTTCCTTCATTTCCAGGAGGATATAGTCACAGAACTCCTGTATCCAGGCGGTTCTGTACCTCACCATCCCCTACCAAATGCAGTAAGCCGACTGCATGAGAGGCATTTTTCATATGCCCTCGAGAGTACGTGACTGTACCAAGCGCGGATTTAGGCGTGACACCCGTTTTTATTGTCCCCAATGTCCTGCCGATCCTGGTCTTTGTATTGGTGAATGTTTTGAACACTTCCACACACGAGTGAAGTATTAGCGTAGGGTAAAACATTTCACAGGCTAGGCACACTTACACAGGGTCTCCCAAGATGCCTTCGCATTTTGAGAGACCCAAACCTGGAACCGAAAAGTTGAACAGTTACAGTTACAAAAAAAAGTGTTAAAAAAAAAAGTAAAAAATAAAAACACAAAAAAAATATAAAATAAAAAAAACAAAAATAGTTGTCGTTTTATTGTTCTCTCCCTCTCTATTGTTCTGCTCTTTTTTACTGTATTCTATTCTGCAAAGTTTTATGGTTATATTTTTTTCATGCTTGCTTTTCAGGTATGTAATTTACTTTACTGTTTTCAGGTACGCCATTCAGCTGTTGCGCGGACTTATTTATCTTGACAGCAACAGTGTTTGCTCCCACGATATATAAAGCTGCGACTCCAGTGCTGTAGGAGGTGATTTCACCACCACAGTTAAAAAAAGAGCATATATGCCAAAGCATGGGGGCATTAGGGGCGGAAGAGCGATTTTGCTCCTAATGCCGCGTATATACGGTCGACATTCCTACGGAGGCTTGCCCGTGGAAAAGTCTGACCGTGTGTACGCGGCATAACTTTTTATGCCGCGTACATAGGGTCAAAATTCCGACGGAGGCTTGCCCGTGGAAAAGTCCGACCGTGTGTACGCGGCATAACTTTTTTGCGGGAGGATGCCCCCATGCTTCGGCATATATATATTTTAGGCACAGGTTGCGTTAAATGTTTTATTTTTTACTATTTGCTTTGCAGGTATGGTATGATCTTACGGTTATACTGTAATGTTACTTTGTTTTAATGTTAACCATCATTTGCTTAGCAGGTACGCCATTCAGTTGCAGCACGGATTTATTTAGCGTGACAGCAACAGCGTTTGCTCCCACGATATATAAAGCCGCGACTCCAACGCTGTAGGAGGTGATTTCACCACCACAGTTAAAAAAAGAGCATATATGCCGCGTACATACGGTTGACATTCCTAAGGATGCTTTCCCGTGGAAAAGTCTGACCATGTGTACACGGCATAGAAAAGTCCGACCGTGTGTACGCGGCATAGAAAAGTCCGACCGTGTGTACGCGGCATAACTTTTTTGCGGGAGTATGCCCCCATGCTTCGGCATATATAAATGGTGCATGTATGCCCATAATTAGCAGTGGGTGGATGAAGGGAGGTATTCTAATGGTGGGCATACCCACCGATCAATTTTTTTTTCGTTCAGCCAACAGGCTGCATGAAAAAAAAGGTTACAATACATGTCCATCAAAAACTATCAACGTACTGGTATGTTGCTGGACTTTGAATGGTTATATCAGAATGATGCCTGCGGGTTTAGGCATCATCTTGGTATCATTCTTTTCAGCCAGCGGTCGGCTTTCATTTAAAAGCAGTCCTAGCGGCTAATTAGCCTCTACATTCAGTTGGAGGGAATGTCCCCCCCCCCGGATATAAACAGCGCCATTGGGAAAATGGGAAAGCATTTTATCACACCGATCTTGGTGTGGTCAGATGCTTTGAGGGCAGATCTAGGGTCTAATAGACCCCATTTTTTTTTAAAAGAGTACCTGTCACTAACTATTGCTATCATAAGGGATATTTACATTCCTTGAGATAACAATAAAAATGGTAAAAAATAAATAAAATGGAAGGAACAGTTTACAAATAAAATAAAAAAAGCGAAATAAATAAATAAATATATATAAAAAGCATCACTGCCCACCCCCCTGCTCTTGCGCAAAGGGGAACGCAAGCGTCGGTCTGGAGTCATATGTAAACAGCAATTGCACCATTCATGTGAGGTATCACCGCGAAGGGCAGATCGAGGGCAGTCATTTTGGGGGTTCAACTTAACTTTCTTGCAAAAAAAAAAATGTTTTTATGTAAAGTGTCAGAAAGGGCTTTGTCTTCAAGTGGTTAGAAGAGTGGGTGATGTGTGACATAAGCTTCTAAATGTTGTGCATAAAATGCCAGGACAATTCAAAACCCCCCCAAATGACATGGAATATTTTATATTTTGACCCAAGTTGCGGGAAAAATATATATATATTTTTTTTTTTTTTTGCGCAAAGTTGTCACTAAATGATATATTGCTCAAACATGCCATGGGCATATGTGGAATTACACCCCAAAATACATTCTGCTGCTTCTCCTGAGTACGGGGATACCACGTGTGACTTTTGGGAGCCTAGCCGCGTAGGGGACCCCAAAAACCAATCACCGCCTTCAGGCTTTCTAAGGGTGTACATTTTTGATTTCACTCCTCACTACCGATCACAGTTTCAAAGGCCATAAAATGCCAAAATAGCACAAAAAAATTTGGAACGTAGACACCCCAAGCTATTGGCTGAGAGGCATGTCGAGTCCATGGAATATTTTATATTTTGACACAAGTTGCGGGAATATGACAAACTGATTTTTTTTTTTGCACAAAGTTGTCACTAAATGATATATTGCTCACACATGCCATGTTTTTTTTTTTAAATCAAAACGACGTTTATTGAGCATAAAGGTAAAGAATTACAGACATAATAATCGGTGCAACATGCACCACAAGCAAGGATACAGTACAATGTCAAGTACACAGACATAACGGACACATTGAGGGAAGAGCTGGTTACATATGCAGATTAACATATGGGGAGAGAACAAAATTGTAGACCGGTAGTCAGGAGCACCCGAAGGGCACCATGAGGAACCTTATTCATCAGGAGCAACACAGGTGGAGGCCTCCCCTAACCATCTATCCCAGACCTTATGGTATTTGTTGGGGCAGCCCCTGTGAACATAGAGCAACTTTTTGAAGGGTAGGGTTGCATTGACAGCTCTGATCCATTGCTGCAGAGTAGGGGGGGGGGTCCCCTCATCCAAGTTCTAGCTATCTGAAGCCTGGCAAGGAATAACGTCTCTTGCAAAAAGGTGTTGAGATATTTCTCGGCTTCAGACAGTGAGAGGAGCCCAAGCAAGCATTGGCGGGGGCTTAAGGACAGCGGTGATCCCATGCGGTCGTGAAGGAAAACTGTGTGATAAGTGCATGTCGGAGTTGGAGGTAACGGAAGAACATGTGGTTAGCTAGGGTGTGGGCATCCTTAAGGGACTGGAAGGTCCTAACCGAACCGTGGGCAACGACCTGTGTAAGGTATATAACTCCACTCCTAATCCAAATACCGTGATCGGGGACCGTAGCAAGCTCGGGTAAGCGAGGGTTATCCCAAAGGGGTGTGTGTGAGTGTGGAGACGGTGCCTCGCCGACTGACATGGCAATTTGCCATATTTTACGATGGTGGAAAAGCAGCTGGTTTCTGTCACCCGCCCGCCGGGAATCACGAGGTTCGCAGAACAGAATCTGGAAGGGGTGCGAGACCAAGTCAGGGGCCTTAGAGCACACCATGGCCAGGTAGCGCTCCCTGTCTGAGTGATGAAAATAATAAAAGTGGAAGAGTTTGGATGCGACGTAGTAAAGGAAGAGGTCTGGAACCGACGTGCCGCCCTGACTGGATGGGTACTTTAGCACCCGCCACAACAGTTTGTGCCGTGAGGGGCCCCAGATAAATGAGTTAATAATGGACTCCATGGCTTTAAAAATGCGGGGGGGGGATGTACAGCGGGGCATGCCAAAAGGCATAAAGCAGTTTCGGGAGGAGAATCATCTTAACTAGGCTTATGCGACCCATAACTCCTAGGGGTAGACGGGACCATGTTTGCGTCCTGGTCTTAAGGGTAGTAAACAAGGGTTCGATGTTGAGGTGTATGTAGTCTAGGGGAGATCTAGTGACGTGGACACCCAGATATTTAATGACATCCGTTCTCACCAAAGGGAGGGCCGCCTGAGCGGCAGTGGGGGGGCCCAGGTCCAAGGGAAGGATATAGGACTTGGTCCAATTTATCTGTAAACCCGAGAATTTCCCAAACTGCATTATGACTTGGAGGGCTGTCTGGAGTGAGGAACCCGCGTCCGAGAGGTACAGGAGCATGTCATCGGCGTAGAGACTGAGAAGCTCAGTAACCCGACCGCAGCGCAACCCGTTGATCCCGGGATGACGGCGCAGAGCTATAAAAAGAGGTTCTACTGCAAGAGCATAGAGCATGTGCGAAACTGGGCAACCCTGGCGAGTGCCACGAGACAGGGAGAAGGGGGAGGAGGTCCTACCATTAACTCTAATACGCGCCGTGGGGGCGTGATAGAGGAGTTGGAGCCATTTAATGAAGTTAGGACCGAAACCAAACCTACCAAGGCACTCCCATAGATATTTCCATTCAACCGAGTCAAGGCCAACTACCACTCTGGAGCCCACCTCCGCATGCTGGGCCTGAAGGTTCATGTGTAGCCTGCGGAGGTTGAAGGCTGTGTTTTTATTGGGCATGAACCCAGTCTGGTCGGGGTGCACTAAGCTTGTAATGACCTTATTAAGGCGCAGGGCGAGGATTTTAGCAAGGATTTTCACATCCAGTTGGAGAAGTGAGATGGGTCGGTAGGATTCAGGAAGCAGGGGTTCCTTGCCAGGCTTCGGTATCAGGACAATAAGGGCCTCGCTCATGGAGGAGGGAAGAGTGCCTGTATCAAAAACATGGTTGTATAGTGCACAAAGCCTGGGGACAAGGGCCCCCTGAAACGGTTTGTAGAATTCGAGAGGAATCCCGTCGGAACCCGGGGTTTTAGAAGTGGGGAGGCAAGCCAGGGCCCCCTCCACGCACACGGCGGTGATGGGGGCCTCCAACATGGAGACCTGATCCAAGGATAGCGTGGGGAAGGTGACATCCCGCAGAAGAGCAGTAAGCTCCTCCGCGGAGTGTCGTGCAGTTGAAGCGTAAAGCTCCGAGTAAAAGGACCTAAACTCTTCGGCCACCCGGTCGGGGTCCGAGAACAGGGCCCCGGACGCCGCCCGGGGCCACAATCACTGGGGGTTTATGATCAAGGTGAGCCATATAGGCAAGAAGCCGCCCGGCCCTCTCACCATGCTCATACGTGCGCTGCTTGCTAAAGAAAATACCCCGACGCGCTTTTTCAAGGTGCAGTTGGTCCCTCAGCCTGGTCTGTAGACGCAGCTGAGAGGCATTGGTCTCCGACGGGTCAGCCTGGAAAGTTCGCTCAAGGGCATCGAGCTGCTCCTCCGCCTGGCGGATTAGCAGTTTCGATGAGGCCTTGTGTCTGTTGATGCGGGAGGAAAGAATCATGCGAACATGGAGCTTGAACGCCTCCCATACAGGTCCCACCGAGGCGGAGCCGTCGTTCGTATTGAAGAAGCGGTCCCACTCAGACCCGATGGAGTCCAGGTCGGGGAGAACGCTCAACCAGAATGGGTTCAGGCGCCAAGTCTGGACCGTAGGGGGCGACGGGAGCCTCAGCTTGACCCAATACGGGGAGTGATCAGAGAGTGTCCTAGTGTCAAGGCCTACATCGAGAAGGTGCGGGAGAAGGGAGGGGGCTACCAAGATAAGATCTATACGGGACATTACTGCACGGGAAGGGGTGAAGCAGGAAAATTTTAGTAGTGACGGATGCCTGTGCCACCAGGTGTCAGTTAGGGCAAATTCAGTTAGGAACCTACCAAACCTGGTAATCCCCGGTAGGGAACCCGCTGGAGCGCTCAGACCCAGTCTATCAAGGGACGGGGAGATGATCATGTTGAAATCGCCCGCCCATATAGCAGGTACAGATGGGTGTAGAGCCATGAAGGCCACCCCCCGCTGCAGCACCTCGAACTGAAAAGGGGGGGGCATAATAGGCAAGGAGAAGTACCTTGAGGCCTCCGATGGTGGCATGCAAAAACAAATAGCGACCCTGGGGGTCAGATTGCAACGTGTGGAGTTGAAATTGTTGTGACCTCGCCACAAGCACCGCAACCCCCGAGAGTTAGAGGTGTGGGGGGCCTGATAAACCCAACCCACCCAGGCTTTTTTGAGGCACAGCTGTTTTTGACCCGCTAAGTGCGTCTCTACTAGAACAGAAACATCAGCATGCTGGGACTTTAAATGGGAAAGGACTGCCGACCGTTTAGCACGGTTGCCCAGGCCACGGACGTTCCAGGTTACAATCTTAACTACTTGCCGACCAGCTGCCGTCATTCTACGGCGGCAGGTCGGCTCTCCTGGGCGAGAGCACGTCATACTATGTCGGCTCTTAGAGCGGCCACTAGGGGCGCGCGCCCCCGACTCGTGCGTGTGCCCGACGGGCGCGATCGCCGCCGGGCACCCGCGATTGCTCGTTACAGAGCGGGGACCGGGAGTTGTGTGTGTAAACACACAGCTCTCGGTCCTGTCAGCAGGGGAAATGCTGATCTTCTGTTCATACAATGTATGAACAGAGGATCAGTGTTTCCCCTAGTGAGGCCACCCCCCCCACAGTAAGAACACACCCAGGGAACATACTTAACCCCTTCCCCGCCCCCTAGTGTCAACCCCTTCACTGCCAGTGGCATTTTTATAGTAATCCAATGCATTTTTATAGCACTGATCGCTATAAAAATGCCACTGGTCCCAAAAATGTGTCAAAAGTGTCCGCCATAATGTCGCAGTACCGAAAAAAAATCGCTGATCGCCGCCATTACTAGTAAAAAAAATATATTAATAAAAATGACATAAAAATACCCCCTATTTTGTAAACGCTATAACTTTTGCGCAAACCAAACGCTTATTGCGATTTTTTTTACGAAAAATACGTAGAAGAATACGTATCGGCCTAAACTGAGGAAAAAAATTGTTTTTTTATATATTTTTGGGGGATATTTATTACAGCAAAAAGTAAAAAAATATAATTTTTTTTCAAAATTGTCGCTCTATTTTTGTTTATAGCGCAAAAAATAAAAACCGCAGAGGTGATCAAATACCACCAAAAGAAAGCTCTATTTGTGGGAAAAAAAGGACGCCAATTTTGTTTGGGAGCCACGTCGCACGACCACGCAATTGTCAGTTAAAGCGACGCAGTCCCGAATCGCAAAGTGCTCTGGTCTTTGACCAGCAATATGGTCCGGGGGGGGTAAGTGGTTAAGGGATGCCATGGGTAGGTGTAATAATGGAAGGAGCAGACCCGCCCCCCCAAAGACGGGGGGGCGGCACCCGGTCCAGGGCACACCCGCGAGAAGTGTCCAGGGGGTGTAAGGTGGGGGTCACGTGTCCTCCGAGGGCCCAGAGCCCAACCCGAGGAGACGGGAGATCCACCCAGCACAGGAAGGCCCGCATACTTCCAACAATAGCACAGTAGAACACTCAATAAATTTTGTATGGTACTTCGACATTGATATAGAAAAAAAGAAAAACAACAACTTTTGAAAAACGACACTGTGGTTAACATAGAAAACATATCCTGCGCAAACACTGGACCGACATAGCAGGCATAACACCCCACCACCCACCAAATGTCTGTGGGTAGGGGCCGGCCAGGGAAACTTCGGCTTTGCGATGGCTGCCAGGGGCCGACCAAACTGCAGAGCACGCACCGGTGCAAGGTGGGATACCGGTGTGGGTGAGTCGCCCGTGACTCACAACAGGGGAGCAATGTCTGGGGGGATTCAAAGAAAAAGGGGGGGGGGGGAACAGTCAAAAAAGGGAAATAAACAAGGACCAAAGAAGAAGGGAAGGCCCGAAGGCAGCGCATCCAACTTACAGTTAGAAAGTCTCCACATCATAGGCAGCGATACCAGGAAGGGATGCGTGGGTAGTCAGCGAATCAAGCTAGGGTAAAAAAAATCAAGCACGGGACGGACCGGCTCCATCGCGCCGCCCCAGCCAGGAGAGGACAGCCTGAGGATCTTCAAAGAATTGCGCTTTGCTGTCGCATACGACTGAGCCGCACAGGAAAAAGCATTGCATGTGGCAGGTGATGCACTCGGAGCTGCCGCTTGGCTTCCGTGAAGCGCGCCCGTTTTTTCTGCACCTCCGAGGAAAAGTCCGGGTACACTGCAACCGTCGTGTTGCCGAAGGGGATGTTCCCTCTTTCGCGGGTAAGTCTGAGGACGGCGTCCCGGTCCCGGTAGTTGAGCAGCTTGGCTATGAAGGTCCTCGGCGGTGCACCTTCAGGAGGGGGCTTTGCAGCAAGGCGATGGGCGCGCTCCACGATAAAAGTGGAGGAGAAGGCCTCCCTACCGAAAGTCTTGACCAGCAGATTCTCCAGGTAAGTGGGGGGGTCCACTCCTTCCGACCGCTCAGGGAGCCCCACGAAACGTAGATTACACCTACGAAGGCGGTTCTCCATGTCGTCTTGCTTGGAGAGTACTGCGTGTAGCTGGTTTTGTAAGTGTTCCACCGTGACTTGAAGCGGGTGTAGGCCATCCTCCACATGCTCGAGCCTGCGCTCCGTCTCCGACACACGTTCCCGCAGTTTGTGCATATCATGTCGGATATGCGAGATGTCGACCTTCACCTCCTCAATCCTAGAGGTGAGGGATGTTTGGCAGGCAGCGATGGCCTCCAGGACCCGAGCAGTATCGCCGGAGGGACGGTCCTTACCCTCAGGGAGCGCGGCGGCGCCATCTTCCTCCCCCAGGTCTCGATCTCCATGGCAGCTTTTGTCAAGTTTGGCGAGGGCTCCAGACTTTTTGGGGGGCGACATAGTGTTCCCAAGTAGTTGAGGCAGGGATAGGTGAGCCTGTGGCCAGGTTGCAGGAAAGATTCCCCCAGGATTCAGTTAAAAGGATCAGTCACGAGCGGAGCTCTCACCCAGCACGTCTTACTCCATGCAGCTCCAGACCACGCCCCCACATGCCATGGTTATATGTGGAATTGCACCCCAAAATACATTCTGCTGCTTCTCCTGAGTACGGGGATACCAAAAAGTCCCACACATGTGGTATCCCCGTACTCAGGAGAAGCAGCAGAATGTATTTTGGGGTGTATAATTCCACATATGCCCATAGCATGTGTGAGAAATATATAATTTAGTGACAATGTTTTGTAAAAAAAATTTTGGGTCATTATTCAATCACTTGGGGCAAAAAAATTAAATATTCCATGGACTCAACATGCCTCTCAGCAAATAGCTTGGGGTGTCTTCTTTCCATAATGGGGTCATTCGGGGGGGGTTGTGTGCCATCTTGGCATTTTATGGCCTTCAAAACTGTGATAGGTAGTGATAGGTAGTGAGGAGTGAAATCAAAAATGTATGCTCTTAGAAATCCTGAAGGCGGTGCTTGGTTTTCGGGGTCCCGTACGTGGCTAAGCTCCCAAAAAGTCCCACACATGTGGTATCCCCATACTCAGGAGAAGCAGCAGAATGTATTTTGGGGTGCAATTCCACATATAACCATGGCATGTGTGAGCAATATATCATTTAGTGACAACTTTGTGCAAAAAAAAAATCAGTTTGTCATATTCCCGCAACTTGTGTCAAAATATTAAATATTCCATGGACTCGACATGCCTCTCAACAAATAGCTTGGGTGTCTACTTTCCAAAATTGCATCATTGGGGGGGGGGGGGGGGTTGTGCCATTTTGGCATTTTATGGCCGTCAAAACCTTGATATACCTTGAAATATTCAATGGACTCAACATGCCTCTCAGCAGTTTCCTTGGGGTGTCTACTTTCCAAAATGGGGTCATTTGGGGGGGGGGGTTGTACTGCCCTGCCATTTAGCACCTCAAGAAATGAGATAGGCAGTCATAAATAAAAGCTGTGCAAATTCCAGGAAATGTACCCTAGTTTGTAGACGCTATAACTTTTGCGAAAACCAATATATGCTTATTGCGATTTTTTTTACTAAAGACATGTGACTGAATACATTTTGGCCTAAATGTTTGACTAAAATTTAGTTTATTCAATATTTTTTACTTTTTGTTTTAAGAAAAATCTATTTTTTTACAACAATTTCTGTTTATATCGCAAAAAATTAAAAAAATCGCAGAGGCAATCGAAAACCATCAAAATAAAGCTCTATTTGTGGGAAGAAAAGGACACGAATTTTGTTTTCTGTACAACATTGCATGACCACGCAATTACCAGTTAAAGCAGCGCAGTGCCAAATTGAAAAAAAACCTCTGGGCATTAAGCTGCATATTGGTCCGGGGCTTAAGTGGTTAAAATGCACTCTTTATTGTGGAAATGACAGTTGCAGTTTGGGAGTTAACCACAGGGGGCGCTGAAGGGGTTATGTTTCACCTAGTGTGTGTTTACAACTGTAGGGGGGTGTATTCTCTTTGGGTAATACTAGGTTAGGATCTACTCGTTCCAGGCCGAAAGAATAATGTTTTTTATCAGCCTTGAATGAAACTGAGCATAGGGAAGCGCTTTGAATGAAGCCCCCATCTTACCTAGCAACTTAAGCAAAAGGCAAACGCAAAGAACTGTTCCTTGCCTTGACCACATAGACCAGCTTTCTCATAGCGCCTTCTCATAGCGCCGATTTTGTCTGAGGCAAAAAAAACTTTTTTGGGCTGTCCCCAAACATTCCAAGCTTCTTACCAAAGGAAAGAATGTACCTTTAGACTGGGATCCTAACCCAGGAGTTCCAGATACTTGACCATGCTGGACACACTTGGGTCCAGCCATGCTACGGACTAATCTATCAGCAGCAGTTTGCCTCGGTATGCCATTACTGCTATACCCTGGGCCTTTAGACCTGCTAGAGGTGGGCCCTAGCACCCTGTAAACCCGGGCAGGGTGGCTAACCCAAAGGTCAAGACCACCAACTGGAGAAGGTGCTGTTCCCCTGCGAAACGCAGATAACCTCTGGAGTCCCATGTAAATAAACACATACAGTATGCAAATGGCTCCCCATGTGTGTATGTGGCAAGTGTTAAAGCCATATGCCTCTATGGAAACGTGGTTGTTCATGGAAGCATGAATTCATTCAAATATGTTTTAGGCAAAACCTAAAAAGGCGCGCTGTATACACGCATACATATAGCATGCGTGCTATTGAACGGGCATCTTGCAAGCAACCGTTATGAACGTGTTATGCAACATGTACCCATGCAGACATGTATTCCTATGTGAACACAAGGAATCCTGTAATTAAGGAAACTTAAATTATCATGCCTCGTTATGCAACCATGCGAAATCTAGGCAAACATGCTACTTTAAGCAATCATGCATCCTGATGCCATTCAGCATTTTCCATGCCTTCCACTCTTGTGTGGCCCAAGGACTCTTTTGTGATCAAGCACCCCTGTGTGATCGGCATCTTTATGCAATCAAGCATTTTTATGCGATTTTAGGCATTTCTGTGCAAATAAGCCTGGAAAGGGTTATACAAGTATCTCCAAAAGCCTTGCTGTTCATCATTCCATGGCAAGACAAATTGTCTATAAATGGAGAAAGTTCAGCACTGAGTACTCCCTAGGAGTGGCCATCCTGTAAAGATGACTGCAAGAGCACAGCGCAGACTGCACAATGAGGTGAAGAAGAATCCTAGAGTGTCAGCTAAAGACTTACAAAAGTCTCTGGCATATGCCAACATCCCTGTTAGCAAATCTACGATACGTAAAACACTAAACAAGAATGGATTTAATGGGAGGATACCACAGAGGAAGCTACTGCTGTCCAAAAAAAAATGCTGCATGTTTACAGTGTGCACAAGAGCACCTGGATGTTCCACAGCAGTACTGGCAAAATATTCTGTAGACAGATGAAACCAAAGTTGAGTTGTTTGGAAGAAACACACAACACTATGTGTGGATGCTTTGCTGCATCAGAGCCTGAAGGGATTGCTATCCATCGAAGGAAAAATGAATTCCCAAGTTTATCAAGACATTTTGCAGGAGAACTTTTTTTTAATCAGAAATGTTTATTGAAAAAAAAAGAAAAAACAAGAATTTTTTTAAACAGAAAAGAAAATCACAGCCAATACACAGCTTATAAACACTTCACCGAAACATTCCATCAATGCAAATGACAGTTTACACATAAAGCACCGCAGACTCCCATATGGCATAAAACCTTGGTCGGAGGTCACTATTCAAAAGGCACTAGCCCCACCGGAGCACCTACATCCCCCAGCTCACATACAAACAGTAAATCCAGTGGATCAAACTCCCCACCCTCGGACTGCCCCCCATGGCTGACTACCCCCCTCATCTACCTAAGCAACCTATCCATGACCAGATCTACCGGAGACAAGCCGGGGGAATCTAACCATGGGGCCCACACCTGTTCAAACTTTCTCGAGCAACCCCTGTGTTGATAGACATACCTCTCCATTCTTATGGTGTCTCCCATTTGTGTAATCCATTCCTTCAACGTTGGAGGATCAACTGCCTTCCAATGCAGAAGGATTAGCCTTCGGGCCTGAAACGGAGCTCTCAGTATGGCCTGCCTGCTATTATCGTCCAGTGACATATCATCTATAATTCCAAGAAGACACGGTTTCGCGTCAACAGGAATGAAGGTCAGATAAACTCTGTTAAC
The DNA here is from genome assembly GCF_905171775.1 of Rana temporaria. Lineage (NCBI taxonomy): Eukaryota > Metazoa > Chordata > Amphibia > Anura > Ranidae > Rana > Rana temporaria. The sequence continues at coordinate 297,835,413 of NC_053491.1, forward strand.
CTCCTGGGCGGTGTTCCCGAGTCTGACTCGGGGTGAGATTTTTGGGCTAGGATCGGTAACCCGAGTCAGACTCGGGCTTGCCTCGCTGGATGTACAGGGAGTTTTACTTACCTTGTCCCTGGATCCAGCGATGCCACCGCGCTGTGTGAGCGAGCGGGACCTCGCTCGATTCACACAGCGTCCTCCTGTGCCACCGATCTCCGTTCCCTGCGACGTTACGACGCACGGGGACGGGAGAACGGCGCCAAATTTAAAAAAAGTAAACAAACACATTACATACAGTATACTGTAATCTTATAGATTACAGTACTGTATGTAAAAAAAACACACCCCCCCTTGTCCCTAGTGGTCTGCCAGTGTCCTGCATGTCATTTTATATAATAAAAACCTTTTTTTCTCCCTGCAAACTGTAGATTGTCCATAGCAACCAAAAGTGTCCCTTTATGTCAAAAATAGTTTTAGATCAGCTAGAAAACAGCGATAATAAATTATAATCACTTGCAGAATTGTGCGATAGCGATTTGTGGGGAAATTTGTCATAAAAAAAAAATAATGACAGCAACAATTCTGCAACTGAGCAAATTTCAGTGATTTTGATTTGATTACATTATTGAATAATTTTTATTATAATTATATTATTTGTTATAATTTTTATAGTTATTTATTATATTATAATTTATAATTTTGTCTTTAAAAAAATGTCATACCCGGGATGCCTATTAGAATCTTGTTTGGTCAGATTTAAGTGGAGTTATTTCTAAAAAATTACAGGCCTACAATATAAAACGCCAAATTTCCTTGCAAATAATGGTACCGCTTTCAGCATGTTTTTTCTGAAAGAATCATACCGCCAGGGAGGTTAAGGAGAGCCACGACCCCAGACCAGAACAAATGTAACTTGGGGCACCGCCATAGTAAATGAATTAGGTCACCATGGTCCCTTGCGCATCTAGTACAGTTGGAGTCAGGCTTTATCCCCATTTTAAATAGTCTGGCGGGTGTGTAATGCACTCTAAGCACAATATACAATTGGGATAACCGCTGTGCCACATTCATGGATCACAGCTGCACCGCCTGAAGTACCTCCTCCCATTGTTCATCCTCGAAGGTCCCCACGTCCCTCTCCCACTTCGTGGACACCCCAAGGGGAAAGTCATCTAGATAGATATTTAAAATCATTGAATAAGCGTCAGAAATAAAACCCTTAAACTGAGTCACCTCGGCCATAAATTTGAAAATCTACGCTTTCGAAAGAACCCACGGGGCTCCCCCTGCCTGCGCCATCACTGCATGTCTCAACTGCATGTAGTGGAAAAACATGGACTGCGGAAGGCGATATCTCTCCCTCAATTCAGGGAAGGGGATCAGTTCCCCCGCAACAAAAATATGTTTCAAAAGGGTAATCCCATGTCTTCTCCACCGCGCACCACAGTCCAATGAGAGCAACTCCCCATAATAACCTATTGTCCCAGATCGGGCTGAAACCTGTGAACCCCTCTACCTCCGGCATCTGTCTTAGTTTGTTCCAAATTTTTTGCATCAGCACATACGTGGGATACTTTTTGTTGGATAATGCATACGCCAGGGCCTCCATACCAGTGGGTACGCTATCAAAGCCAGTGGCATAGCACATCAGGGCCCTAATGGGATCCGGCCGTTCCCCACCGCCCTCAAGGACCTGGCCCCTTGGCATAGCCCTGGCGATGTGTTGCGCCTGAGCTGCCAAATAATAGACCCAAGGATTGGGAAGGGCAAGGCCTCCTGCCATCTTAGGCTTCTGAAACTGCTCCAACTTCACTCTAGGGACTTGGCCTGCCAGATGCAGGAGAACTTAAGGCCATCTGTCCACCAGCTGTAGCTCAACAGAAGATGGGTGTTGCAACAGGACAACGACCCAAAGCATAGAAGTAAATCAACAACAGAATGGCTTAAACAGAAGAAAATAGGCCTTCTGGAGTGGCCCAGTCAGAGTCCTGACCTCACCCGGTTGAGATGCTGTGGCATGACCTCAAAAAAAGCGATTCACACCAGACATCCCAAGAATATTGCTGAACTGAAACAGCTCTGTAAAGAGGAATGGTCAAGAATTACTCCTGACCGTTGTGCACATCTGATCTGTAACTACAGGAAATGTTTGGTTGAAGTTATTGCTGCCAAAGGAGATTAAACCAGTTATTAAATCCACCTGCACTGTGAATGTTTACATGGTGTGTTCAATAAAACATGGTAACATTTAATTCTTTGTGTGTTATTGTTTAAGCAGACTGGGATTGTCTATTGTTGTGACTTAGATGAAGATCAGATCACATTTTATGACCAATTTGTGCAGAAATCCATATCATTCCAAAAGGGTTCCATACTTTTTATTGCAACTGTAAACCCATACAAACAGAAAGATGCATCTTTATGTGATAAACAACAAACATGTTCTGTTACTTGTTTTTACCCCACATACATTTTGAACATTCCAAACTCATGTATTTTATGCAAACATGTGGACTGGTAAAGAGGAAGTTATCCTCTGCAGACATGCGTTTCCGCAATCATGCGATATAGCTGTTGTGCGTTAGCAATGTGCACCAGCAACTGTGCATCCCACAGTTGTGCGTTTGGCTAGCCTGAAGCCAGCACCAGGATGAGGACCCTGTGGAGGTTTTTCTAACAACCTATAGGATTTTTTTTTTAAACCCCCAAGGAGGAGACAGAGGCTTTGACCGTCTAGGCTGAGAGTAAGTTATATGCAGTATGAATCTCTGAAAAAGACTGCAGCTGTAACTCCAGAACTTGTAAAGCTTCTGATACCTCTGCTCGTTAGACTGCACCTTTTCCCTGTCCTCTGATGGTGAACTTTCATCCTCAGGTTTTTTAATCCTTTTGTTTAAAGGATCACTAAAGGATTTTTTTTTTTAGCTAAATGGCTTCCTTTACCTTACTGCAGTACTGGTTTCATGTCCTTATTGTTCGTTTTTGCTTTGAAGTAGCTGTAATTCTGCTGTGATCTCCACACTTCCTGCTTGTCTGGCTCCTTATGAAAAAACTTATGGGAGCTTCTCACTGTGGTCTAAGCTGTGTGTCTAAAACTCCTCAGAAACCAATCAGATTCATTTTAAAAACAAAACACTGCCCTGGATTTGTTTGTTTTTGTTCTGTGGGTCTCTTTACTTCACATAAACATGAAACCAGTTTAAAACCGAAAGTGAAACTAGAGGCACATTATATGATAGAATTTAATCTATGTTTAATCATTTTTAAAAGGAATCAGTTAACTTTTATGTCTCTATACCCTGTAAACAGTCATTTCAGCAAAAATGTTTTTCCTTTAGTGACCCGTTAAGGATTAAGAGTAGGAAAAGGGGACACCCCCGGTTTCTGCTTCTTGTGAGGATGCTGCGAATATAGCAGTTAACAATGCCTGCTAATCTGCACAGCTATATGCTGAGTAGGCGTCTTAGGTATGTCTGTATCCAACACACACACAAGGTGCTTACGTGCCCCAAGATGCCGTGTCCCTCTGGCTTTTACAGAGCTTTGACGTCTGGGCTTTTTCAAAGAGCCCGCCCTGCGCCTGCACCACGAGCGGCGAGCATGCATGCGTGCGCCAGCGGCAACCACATCGTCCCCCCGCCTACAAAAGCGTGCGCGTAGGGAAATGGTGGAGGCGGGGGGAGAGAGATCCCCCAAGGAGTGCCGTGGACCCGGACTACGACCTCAACTGTGGCAGAACCTGAAGCGGAGAAAGTGAGCCGCTCAACAGACCGGCTAACACTGAGCTTTCGTTCCTGGAGAGCATGGTAAGCGAAACACAGGTATGTCTCTTTACTGCCTCTAGGGGCGAAAAACAGATAAGACATGCAGCTACTCATGGAAGACAATCCTTAAGGTATTTACCTAGGATTTTCTTCACTTACCTTATCCCGCTGCAGGATACTGCCGAGCAGACAGACAGACCCAATCTTCACCCATCACCGCTGAGTAAGTCAACAGACCTTTAGGGATCGGGATCCAAGACAGGGTTTCCACTCCCCTGGACCTGTACCACATCCTGCCAGAAATCTTTTGGTATGTGGTTATAACCAAAGTACTGGAACCCAGGATCCAGCCTTTCAAAGAGGCATTACAGGCAAAAACCTCGTACTTCGGATACAAGGCCCAGGTACCATCCACTTTGGCCCAAGGCACTTTGGATGGATCTGTTTTTTATGGAGGCTATTTAAATCCAGCATGGATCCTCCAGTGGAGCTCCTCAGAGCACATCTTCACTCGAGACAACAGCTTATACACTGAGGATGGGAGGGGTTATATAGGGAGGAAACTTCCTGTCTAATTGATTACGCAGTGTCCAGCACCTGAAGGTGGAATATAACCCACTTAGTAATTACTAGACTGTGTCCCCTGATGTAGGATAAAGAAATATCCAAATGATCCTAGGAGCACCATCAAATCTATCATAACAAAAGGAAAAGAACATGGCACAACAGCAAACCTACAAGAGACGGCCGCACACCAAAATTAATGGACTAGGCAAGGAGGGCATTAATCAGAGGGCAGCACAGAACATAGGTATCCCTGGAGGAGCTGCAGAGTTCCACAGCAGAGACTGAGTATCTGTACATAGACGACAATAAGCACGTACGCTTCATAGAGTTGGGCTTTTATGGCAGAGTGGCCAGAAGAAAAACCATTACTTTCAGCACAATAACAAATGGCATGTTGTGGGGATGTTTTTCAGCAGTCGGGACTGGGAAACTGGTCAGAGTTGAGGAAAGACGGATGGTGCTAAATACAGGGATATTCTTGAGCACAACCTGTACCACTCTGTGTGTGATTTGTGGCTAGGACGGAGGTTCACCTTCCAGCAAAACAATGACCCCAAACACACTGCTAAAGCAACACTTAAGTGGTTTAAGGGGAAACATGTAAATGTGTTGGAATGGCTTAGTCCAAAGCCCAGACCTCAATCTAATGGAAGATCTGTGGTCAGACTTAAAGACTGCTGTTCAGAAGCGCAAACCATTTCACTTGTAGGAGGTGGAGCAGTTTTGCAAGGAGGAATGGGCAAAAAACTCAGTGGTAAAATGTGGCAAGCTTATAGAGACTTATCCCAAATCGACTTGGAGCTGCGATAGCCGCAAAAGGTGGCTCTACAAAGTATTGACTTTAGGGGGGTTGAATAGTTATGCACATTGACTTTTTCTGTTATTTTGTTCCTAATCATTTTTTTTTATTGTGAAGCAGAGTTAGACTTACCGGTAACTCTTTTTCTAGAAGTCTTCCAGGACAGCCTCTGAGATGTATGGCTCCTCCCTCCGGGACCAGGAAACACATGTAACAAATGTATAAAAGGCGGTCCTCCAGGCCTCCTCTTCAATTTAACCAAGAACTCCTGGAAGACCTTCCGAAGATGACATAACACACTAACACAACGTCAGTACACACCACCAACACCAGTTAATAATATCAATAACGGGTGGGGAAACCAGGCTGTCTGGAAGACCTCCTAGAAAAAAGAGTTAACGGTAAGTCTAACTCCGTTTTTTTTTCCATTTCGTCTTCCAGGACAGCCTCTGAGATGTTAAGCAAGGAACTTACTTTGTCAGGGTGGGATCACTGCATGGAGGACCTTTCGTCCAAATGTCTGTTCCTTCTCAGACAGTACATTCCAGACGATAATGTTGGGCAAATGTAGAGTAACTGGACCATGTTGCTGCTTTGCAGATGTCCTCTGGAGAGGCGCCAGCCCTCTCTGCCATTAACTCGAGACTGCCCTGGTCGAATGTGCCTTAACCTAATGGAGCCTGCACTCCCTCCAACTCATAAGCTTCTATAATTGCCATTCTAATCCATCTGGCAATGGAAGATTTGGATGCCTTCTAAACTTTGCAAGCTCCCGCAAAATTGACAAAAAGAGTCTGATTTCCTGAAGCTACTGGTGACTTCTAAGTAAACTAAAAGGCATCTTCTAACGTCTATAGACTCAGAGATGCTTCCTCTACTTCTAAGGACAATAAGTCGGTTTTAGGACAATGTCCTGCGTCCTATGAAACGTAGACGATACCTTGGGGAGAAAACTGGGGTCTGTCTTGAGTATGACCCTGTCTTCTAAAACCAACAAAAAGGGCTCCCTAATCGAGAGCACTTACATATTCACTCACCCGTCTGGCTGATGTGATCGCTACCAGAAAATCAGTTTTCAGTACTACCCATTTTAAGAGATTCCTCAAGGGTTCAAAGGGGCTACCGTAAGGTAGGGTTGAGCGAACCCGAACTGTAAAGTTCGAGTTCGGTACGGACTTTGGGTTTTTCCCGAACCCGGACAAATTGGAAAAAGTCAGAGTTCGGGTATGTTTTGGCACGCTGCACGGCAGCCAATCGCCATTCGTGTTACTACTGTGACTGGGAACTGATCACAGCCATGCCTTCTTATGGCATGGCTGTGATTGGCCAGTGCAGCATGTGACCCATCATGTGACCTGCCTCTATATTAGATAGAGGCACACCAGCACAGATGGTCACTCTGCTTCACTCATGATAGGAAAGGATGCTGGAATCTGCTACTTAGGGAAAGTGTTAATTGTATCTGGCTCGGTTTTCACTGTGCTTCACTATGTCAGGGAAAGGCTGCTAAATCTGATCAGGGACAGGTGTTAGGTCTATCCTGCTATGCTGCTCCAGAAATATCAAGAAGCACACTTATTTCTTTGATATCTGCATCATCTTATGGCATCTGCTCGTTGTTCACTGCTTCACTTATGTGAGGGAAAGGCTGCTGAATCTGGGACAAGGACAGTGCTAGGTGTATGCTTATCCAGAAATATCAACAAGAACTCTATTCCTGTGACATCTGCTGTGCTTCATATAGTTTAGGAATTTTGTTCAGCTATAGGGGCAGTTTGCAATCTATAGGTGACCTGAGTATTTCAAACAGCAGTTACACCTGCCACACCACTGTGATATACTGTGTTTCTGTCAAGTACATAGTCAGGCACAGGTTCCTGAAATATTTTTCCTATAGGGGCAGTCAGCACTTCTATAGGTGACTGAGTATTTCAACAACAGTACACCTGCCACATCACCTGTGCACCTGTGATATACTGTGTTGTCAAGTAATAGTTTCAGGGACAGGTTCTTGAAATATTTTTTCCTATAGGGGCAGTCTGCAATCTATAGGTGACTCCGAATATTTAAACAGCACTGCACCTGTCCCCTGCGATATACTGTCTGGCCAGTACATGGTTTAGGGCTGGGTCCTGCTTCTTGCTATAGGTGGAGAAATATATAGGTGAATCTCTGGCCTATTTCACAGCTTACTATTTTTGCATTTAAAATTTCTCAAAATTAGGGCAAGACCCTAAATTTGAGAATATGAGGAAACGTCAAATAAGGGACGTGGCCGCGGTCGTGGTGCTGCTGGTGGAGCTCCTGTTACAGGGAGAGGACGTGGTCGATCTGTGCCAGCTCCAAGCACAAGTGAAACACCTTCTCAGGTGCGAGTAGCCGACAGAGCCTGCAGCGGTATTTGGTCGGGCTAATCCAGCTCTACGGAATGTTGAGGCCAGGAGCAGAACAGGCGGTAGTAGATTGGGTTGCTGACAGTGCCTCCAGTTCCTTCACATTGTTTCCCAACCAGTCTTGTGCTGAAAGCTCAGAGTTGGCGCCTGCAGCCGATGTCCACCATCAGTCTTTCACCTCACCCCCTTGCAAATCAGCCAAGCAGTCTGAGCCCCAAAGCATGCAGCAGTCTTCTTCTTTTTGATGAGTCTGTAAGCATGTGTTCCCAGGGTCATCCACCTAGCCCAGCCTCAGAAGGGGAAGAGATTGAGTGCACCGATGCCCAACCACTTATATTTCAGGATGAGTTCATGGGGGGACCATCACAGCACGTCTTGCATGATGATGATGAAACACAGTTGCCAACTGCTGGTGCTTTTGCAATTGTGCAGACCGACAAGGAGGGCAGTGGTGAAGACTGGGTGGAAGATGATGTGCGGGACGATGAGGTCCTCGACCCGACATGGAATCAACCTCATGCAGGTGCAGGGCTGTGAGTCGGAGTTGAGGAGTCGGAGGAATTTTGGGTACCTGGAGTCGGAGTCGGCAAACAATGCACCGACTCCGACTCCTACTAAATTTAGATTGGAATTAAAAAAAAAAAAAAGCAAGTTTAAATGTCCCAATTCACAAAAAGTTATAATTAACACTTGCCCAGCCGGGTTATTCTGGCACTTCTCTCCTTCATGTGAAATCAAAAATTTTTTGCTAGAAAATTAATCAGAACCCCCAAAACATTATATATTTTTTTTTTAAGCAGACATCCTAGGGAATAAAATGGCAGTCATTGCAATACTTTTTGTCACACCGTATTTGCGCAGCGGTCTTACAAGCGCACTTTTTTTTGGATAAAATCACTTTTTTGAATTAAAATATAAGACAACAATACATTTTGCCCAATTTTTTTATATATTGTGAAAGATAATGTTACGCCGAGTAAAATGATACCCAACATGTCACGCTTAAAATATTGCGCCCGCTCGTGGAATGGCGTCAAAAATTTTACCCTTAAAAATCTCGATAGGCGACGTTTAAAAAAATTCTACAGGTTGCATTTTTTGAGTTGCAGAGTAGGTATAGGGCTAGAATTATTGCTCTCACTCCAACGATCGCGGCTGATACCTCACTTGTGTGGTTTGAATACCGTTTTTCATATGTGGGCGCTACTCGCGTATGCGTTTGCTTCTGCGCGCGAGCTCGTCGGGACGGGGCGCTTTAAAAAATTTTTGGGGGTTTTCTTATTATTTTATTTAGTTTTTATTTTTTACACTGAAATAAAAAAATAAATAAATTGATCACTTTTATTCCTATTACAAGGAAATGTAAACATCCCTTGTAATAGAAAAAGCATGACAGGTCCTCTTAAATATGAGATCTGGGGTCAAAAAGACCTCAGATCTCATAATTAGACCTTAAATGCAAAAAAAAAAAAAAAAAAAAAAAAAATGTAATTTTTTCAAATGACAAAAAAAAAGTTTCTTTAAGAGGGCTGGGCGGGACTGACGTTTTGACGTCACTTCGCCCAAGCAGAGCTATGAGGACGGGTGAAGGAGATTTCTCCTTCAGTCCCGTCCCCGCTCAGCTGCCGGACACATTCCGATCCCCTCCGCCGCTACCGACGGCTCCGGGTAGCGGCGGAGGGCGCGGGAGGGGGGGGGCACCTCTCCCGCCACCGATAACGGCGATCTCGCGGCGAATCCGCGCGGAGACGCCGTTATCATGTACACCACCGCCCCCTGAAAAGATGAATATCTCGGTTGTGGCAGCAGCTGCTGCGTTATCGAGATATTCAACTTTTAAAAAGAGGACGTCTTTTTGACTTGGGGCGGTGGTCAAGAGGTTAATGGACTTCCTCTACTGTAGATAAAGGACCAATGCAATGCAGTGCCTCACGTAACTGCAAAACGAACACGTTAGGTGGACCGTGAAGAAGCATGCATTTTCATGTGCTTCACTATATGGCACGCAATGCACAATTAGGAGCTGCAATACTTATACTTTCCATAGTGTTGTTGTTCTGCTTTTACAGGGAACGCATGTTAGAGAACCAGTAAGTGTCCAAATAAAAAAATTCCAACAGGAGTTTATAAAGCCAAAAAGAAGTTGAAAGTATGATCGCTCATCAAAACTTACTGTTGAAGAAGCATCCTTGTTTATCCAGAGATCGTTAGTGATGTGGCCAGAATAGTTACTGCAATGCCACCCACCCAAGTCAGTGTCGAAAGATTATTTTCAGCCCTAAAAATAATAAAGTCTGACTTAAGAGCCTCTATGAAAGAGGATCTGGCAGAGGCAATTCTCTTCCTTAGAACTCTACATTGAATTGATTTGCATTTGCTAAGCCTAGAACTACATTTCAAGATTAATATAAACCACTTCTAGGTTTTGCAGATTTTGTTTTTGGTTCATTATAGATAAGCTTTGTTTTTGTTCTAAAACAACCAAATAATGTGGTTTGTATTTTTGAAACTGGTAAAGATCCTGTTCCCGATGTTTATGCCTGCTGCTACTATCCAACCACTTGATTGTTTTCATTGTGTTTGTCTTTTGCTTAAACTGTGCAATACAGTAGACTGTTGGCTTCCCAGCCAGTAGTCCTGTGGTAGGTTGCGTTTTCTTTCCCTCAAGGAATGTATAAAATACATTCGCATATTAATACAGAGGAGTCGGAAGTACATAAAACTGAGGAGTCGGAACATTTATCTACCGACTCCACAGCCCTGTGCAGGTGACCCATGTAGTTCGGAGGAAGAGGCGGTGGTCGCACAGAGCCACCAGCACAGCAGAAGAGGGAGCAGGGGGCCAAAGCAGAGGTCCGTCCCTAGGACAGTACGCCTGCTACTGCCCAACGCAGCAAGGGACCGAGCACACCAAAGCCAGGTCCAAGGAGTTCCCTAGCGTGGCAGTTCTTCACACAATGTGCTGATGACAAGACACGCATGGTTTGCACGTTGTGCAATCAGAGCCTGAAGCGAGGCATAAACGTTCTCAACCTGAGCACAACCTGCATGACCAGGCATCTAAGTGCAAAGCACGAGCTGCAGTGGAGTGGACACATCAAAAACCAAAGAAAGGTCTCTGGCTCCTCCTGCTTCCTCTTCTGCATCAGTCTCGGGCCTCTCCATCACCTCCGTAGTGACAGTGCCACCTGCCACCCCTCAATTAGAGGACCGCAAGCAACACTACCACCTGGGGTCACCAAACATCTCCACAATGTCCCATGGAAGCATTCAGCTCTCCATCTCCCAAACACTGGAGCGTAAGAGAAAGTACCCCTCTACCCACCCGCCGATCCCTGGCCCTGAATGCCAGCATTTCAAAATTATTGGCCTTTGAAATGCTATCATTCCGTCTGGTGGAGACCGCAGTGTTTTAATAGCCCTGATGGCATTGGCTGGTCCCACAGTTTGTCGTGCCCAGCCGCCACTACTTTTCCAGTGGCATCCCTTCCCTGCACAACCAAGTGGAGGACAAAATCAGGTGTGCAGCTGCGCAACGCCCATCTGTGCCAAGGTCCACCTAACTACGGATACGTGGACCAGTAAGCACGGTCAGGGGACGTTATATCTCCCTAACAGCGCACTGGGTAAATGCAAGTGGCGGCTGGGCCCGAGGCGGATAGCAGTTTGGCGCATGTCCTTCCACCACCGAGGATTGCAGGGCGCTCCAGTTTGCCTCCTGTTCCTAACTCCTACTCCGCTTCCCTCATCCTCTACCGCCTCCTCATCAGTCAGCGTAACAAATTCACCACCAACTTCAGCACAGCCATGGGAGTAAACGCCAGCAGGCAGTTTTAAAACTTTCCTGTTTGGGGGAAAAAAACCACACATCGCGCAGGAGTTGTGAGGGACATGGAACAACAGACCGATGAGTGGTTGGTGTCAGTGAGCCTCAAGCCGGGCCCTGGTGGTGTGCGATAACGGGTGAAATCTCGTAGCAGCTCTGGGCCTAGCCGATTTGACGCACATCCCTTGCCTGGCGCATGTGCTGAATTTGGTGGTGCAGAGTTTCCTTAGAACTTACCCCGATATGCCACAGCTGCTGCAGAAAGTGCGGGCGGTCTGTGCGCACTTTCGGCGTTCTCACCCTGCTGCTGCTCGCCTGGCAGCGCTGCAGCGTAACTTCGGCCTTCCCGCTCACCGCCTCATATGTGATGTGCCCACAAGGTGGAACTCCACCTTGCACATGCTGGCCAGACTGTGCGAGCAGCAGCAGGCGATAGTGGAGTTCCAGCTGCATCAGGCACGCGTGAGTCGCTCTGCGGAACAGAACCACTTTACCACCAATAACTGGGCCTCCATGCGAGACCTGTGTGCCTTGTTGCGCTGTTTTGAGTACTCCACCAACATGGCCAGTGCCAATGATGCCGCTCTCAGCGTGACTATCCAGTACTATGTCTCCTTGAAAAAAACGCTACGGGCGATGATGGAACAGGATGTGGCACAGGAGGAGGAGGAGGAATCGGGATCATTTGCAAGGCTTTCAGGGCAGTCATTCACAAGTGGCTCCGAGGGTGGGTTTGTGCACCAACAAAGGCCAGGTACACAATTGTCTAGCAAGGGCACAGTTCTGGAGGATGACACGGTGGAGGATGAGGAGGAAGACATGGAGGAGGAGGAGGAACCATGTTCACAGCAGGATGGCATCCAGACCAGCTCATGGCCATAACTGGTGCGTGGCTGGGGGTATACAGATGAGACACCTCCCACAGAGGACAGCTTTTCGGTGCCTCTGGGCAGCCTGGCACACATGAGCAATTACATGCTGCAGTGTCTCCGCAATGACCGGCGTGTTTCGCACATTATGAAATGTGCTGATTACTGGGTGGCCACGCTGCTGGATCCCCGTTACAAGGACAATGTACCGTCCTTAATCCCCTCACTGGAGCGTGAACGCAAGATGCGCGAGTACAAGCGAACGCTGGTAGACGCGCTGCTGGTGCAATTCCCACCTGGCAGCGGGGTCACAGTGGAAGCAGAAGGCGAAGGCAGAGGAGGAGGAAGAGGTCGCCATCGCAGCAGGGGCACCGCCAGCACCTCAGAAGGCAGGGTTAGCATGGCCGAAATGTGGAAAAGCTTTGTCAGCACGCCACAACAAACAGCACCACCAGCTGATATGGAACGTTTTAGCAGGAGGCAGCATTTCAGCAACATGGTGGAGCAGTATGTGAGCACACCCCTACACGTACTGAATGACGGCTATGCCCCCTTAAACTTCTGGGTCTCCAAAATTGGGCACATGGCCTGAGCTTGCCCTTTACGCCTTGGAGGTGCTGGCCTGGCCCTGCGGCCAGTGTATTGTCTGAACGTGTATTTAGCACGGCAGGGGCGTTATCACATACAAGCACAGCCGCCTGTCCAGAGCCAATGTGGGACAAGCTCACGTTCATTAAAATGAACCAGGCATGGATCCCAGAGGAGTTGTCCGTACCTTGTGCAGATAGACACCGGCCGGCCTTACCCAGCCATTGTTTTTTTCTGAGCTTTCTAGGGTTGCCATCTCATCCCTTTCAAAGCAAAACATATTAATTACACAGGTTTCTCTGGCTGATTAAGGTGCTGCTAATTAAACTCACTTGGTGCCTTATCGACATTAAATTAGTCCCAGAACCTGTGTAATTACTCTGTGTTCAGGTTTGAGGCTGGGTTCACACTACTACACTACTTTCATCCTACTTTGCGCTGTGTTCAATGTTTCCCTATGAGAGCGTCTTGTAGCGTCCTACACAAGTCGGTCCGACTTTGAAAATGCTCCCTGTACTACTTTTGGTCCTACATTGATCCTACTTCAGGCCCATTGAATATCATTGAAGTCGGACCAAAGTAGTATCCTGTTCATGAAAGTAGGATGGATGTAGGACCAATGTAGGATAAATGTAGGACCAATGTAGCAGAGCAAAGTAGGATGAAAGTAGTGTAGTAGTGTGAACCCAGCCTAAAGGGATGAGGTAGCAACCCTAGATCTGTGTCACTCTTTTGGGGTTTACCCCGATTAAAAAAATAAATCAATTAAAAACCAAAACCTGCTGTGTTGGCTACCTCCTCCTCCTCCGCTTCCACCTTCAGTCACATTCTTAGGCTTGTGCACTGCAACTGCTTTCTTTAAGTCCCACCAGAGGTTCTCAATCGGATTCAAGTCTGGTGACTGCGATGGCCACTCCAAAATGTTCCAGCCTTTAATCTGCAACCATGCTCTAGTGGACTTGGAGGTATGCTTGGGATCATTGTCCTGTTGAAAGGTCCAACATCTCCCAAGCCTCAGGTTTGACGGACTGCATCACAATGTCATACAATATCTCCTGGTACTGAAGAGAATTCATGGTACCTTGAACACGCTGAAGCTTCCCTGTACCTGCAGAAGCAAAACAGCCCCAAAGCATGATTGACCCCTCGCCATGCTTCACAGTAGGCAAGGTGTTCTTTTCATCATAGGCCTTGTTCTTCCTCCTCCAAACATAGCGTTGATCCATGGGCCCAAACAGTTGTAATTTTGTTTCATCGGTCCACAGAACACAATCCCAAAACGTGTGTCGTTTGCCCACATGACTTTTGGCATACTGCAATCGACTCTTATTCTTTGGAGACAGCAAGGGGGTCCGCCTGGGAGTTCTGGCATGGAAGCCTTCATTACACAGTGTGCACCGTATTGTCTGAGCAGAAACTTCAGTACCCACATCTGACAAATATTTTCTCAGTTCCTCAGCAGTCACTCGGGGACTTTTCTCCACTCTACGCTTCAGGTAGCGCACAGCAGTCGAAGTCAGCATCTTCTTTCTGCCACGACCAGGTAGCGTTTCAACAGTGCCCTTTGCCTTTAATTTTGCATTTACTACTGTATTACAAAACCAATTGATGTCATATTAGTTGCATATGGTTCTTTATGAAGTCCTTGTAGGATTTCATTCTGAATACAATTACAAATGTACACTAAATTCCCTAAAACCCTTTACAGCATTGGGGGGTTCAATAATTTTGAACAAAACTGTATGGACCTCGTTCTCAAAGGTCAAAAATCATTATATTTTTTATTTTATTTTATGTTATTTTAAGTTATTTCCCTATCCACATTTATTTCCAGAGTACATGCCATGCTCTTCCCAACATTTTGCTGCCATTTGCAGCCCTCCAGCCCTTCCCCTTAGTTTTTTAGAGACATTTTTGTAGTCAAAAGTCCGGGTCCCCATTGACTTCAATGGGGTTCGGGTCAAAGTCCGGGTTCGGTACCGAACCCGAACTTTTTTTTCAAAGTCGGAACATCCAGGTGTCCGCTCAACTCTACCCGTAAGGGCTTTGAGAACCAAGGAAAGATCCCAGGTGGGACAGGTCGTCACCCTCACCGCCCTAGACCTTGCCAGGGCCTTAAAAAATGATTCAATAAATTGATTCTGCTGCAGAGAGGTCTGAAGGAAAACACTTAATGCTGCCACTTGTACCTTTAGAGTACTAGGAGAAAGGCCCAATACTACCCCTGCTTGCAGAAAATCCAGTATAGCTGGAATCCCTGTATGATCAAACCCTTGCTCCTTCAACCAAGGATTGAATCTTTTCCAAATGTTGGCATAGATCGCCCTGGTCACTGGTTTTCGGCACTCCAGAAGAGTTTTTATCACTGAAAAGCCTTGAGACTTCAGCAGCTGTTCCTCAGATACCAAGCTGTTAAACCCAGCTTATCTGAGGATGCAGGATAGGGCCATGAGAAATCAAATCCTTCCTGATCGGAAGATGTAGCGGTGGAAGAATGGCAAATCTCTTTAGGCTGGCAAATCAAGGTCTCCTCGGCCAAAAAGGTGTTAGCAAGATGAGGTCCGTCGCTTCTGTCAAAAACTTTTGAAGGACCGCTGAAATCAATCTCACTGGAGGGAAGGCATAACAGAGGCTGAACTGCCAAGGGTTGGCGAACGCGTCTATCCCTCTATCCTGATCCCATGGATGAACAGAGAAAAACTGAGCTACCTTCTTGTTCTTCTCCGAGGCGAAGAGGTCCACCTCCGGCTGTCCCCATTTTTGCACAATCTCTCCGAACACCTCTTCGTTGAGAGCCCACTTGTCCTGCCTTACGCGCTGACGACTCAGAAAATCTGCCAGCGAATTTTGTGAACCTTTTAGATGGACGGCTGACAAAGAGGACAGGTTCACCTCTGCCCAGGACAGAAACGTGTTGGCTATGCTTTGCAGAGCAGGACTTCTGGTCCCCTCATTTGTTAAGATATGCTACAGCCTCCGCATTGTCTGTTCGAACCTGCAGATGCTATCCTATCCTTGAGTGGAACTTCCCATGATTGTCAGAAGTTCCCACTGGTTTGAGGATCGACTTGCCCCCCCTGGGCCACGGTTTCTTCAGATGGCGCCCTACCCCCAGGCACTGGCGTTGGTAGTCACCACTGTGGCCCATAGGTTGGGTCTAAACGAAACCCTTGTCTAGGTTGTGATGGGCCAGCCACCACCACAGAGTCCTCTTGACCCTGGATGAAAGGGGCATCTGGGAGGTCTAGGTCCTGTCTCCTGCCGCTCCAATAACAGAGCACAATCCCTGTAAAGGACGCTGATGGAACATCGCTCAAGATACCGTTGGGAAACATGCTGTCATCAGATCCAGCACCCTCATTACCTCTCTGATCGTGGCTACCTGATTGGATTGCAGCTGGGCTACTGCCTGATCCACTTTCATAAATGTTTTCCTTGGGGAGAAAGATCTTCCTTTCCACTGAAGAAATCTTGTACCCCAGGTACAGGACTTCCTGAGATGCGATCAATTGGGATTTGTCCTTGTTGATTAGCCACCCGAGAGAAGAGAGGAAACTCTGTGCCTCCCGCAAGTCTTTCTCTAGTTGTTGAGCCGAGTAGGCCACAAACAGGAGGTAGTCGAAATATGGTATTACCGTAATAGCCCTGACTCTTAACGGGGCTAGGGCTTCTGCCAGAACTTTAGTGAAAATTCTTGGCGATGAAAACAGACCAAATGGAAGAGCCCGGAACTGGAAGTGCAGTATCTCTAAATTTACTCTGGCTGCCAACCTGAGGTATTTTTGGAATTCTAGATGAATTGGGGTGTGTAAATATGCATCCCTGAGATCTAGAGTAGCCATGTGACATCCTGGGAACAGTAGCTTTGATACTGTAAAGATCAACTCCATCCTGAACTGTTTGTATTTCACAAACCTGTTTAGGGGCTGAAGGTTCAGGATTAACCTGAACGTTCCCGATGGCTTCTTTACCACAACACATGGGAGTACATTCCCTGTCCGTGCTCCTTCTGGGGCGCCTGAATCATAACTCTGATCCACCAAGTCCCCCAGCAACAGACTTAGGGCCTCTGCTTTCTCTCTGTCCTTGGTAGTTGTGTAACCTGAAAATCTGAGGGGGGCATTGACTCGAACTCCAATTTGTATCCGTTTATGATGTCCAATATGAACAGACTTGAAGTCGACGTGGTCCATTGTGGGAGGAACTCCACTAGACTTCCTCCCACCGAGTTTTTGGGGTGGTTTGAGGATTAAATAAGATTCCTCCCCTTTCATGCCCCTTGTGGCCCGCCCAATGTATTTTGGGTTGGCCCTCTTTTTGTTGGGTCTGTTGCCTGGGACATCGAAAAAAACGTTTCCCTTCTGTCTTTTTCTCTGGAAATGCCTTTTTCCTATCTTGAGTCCATTCAAGCACCTCCTGGAGACCGGGTCCAAACAGGTGGTCCCTTGAAAATGGTAACCCACAAAGTTTTGGCTTTGAGGCGGCATCACCTGTCCAGGTCATTAGCCACACAGCCCTTCTAGCTGTCATTCACCAGAGCAGCTGACCTGGCTGCCAATTTTACCGATTTCTCTGAAGCATCTGCCAGAAATCCGACTTCTTTTTATAGTAGCAGGAACAATTTTAAAAGTTCTTGTCTAGGATGTGAGCCTGTAGTTGAGTGAGCCAACACTCTAAATTTCCTGAATTTACTAAGGGCTCTTTCACAACTGAGCGGCCCGTACAGGTCCGTCTGTCAGTTTTTTTTGTGGACCTGTACGGGGCGCTCCATGCTCCTTTATGGAGGCGCGGATGTCAGCGGGTGACATGCCCGCTGACATCCGACCGGGCTTCCGATCCGCCAAAGTGTGATGGAGGGAAAAACCTACTTTTCCTTCCGTCTGGGCGGATCGGATGAACATGGACATACGGTCCATGGTTCATCCGATCCCCCCATAGGGGGAGCGGCTGAGAAAAGACAGGGCGGGTCCCTGCACAGTGTGCGGGGACCACCCTGTCATCCGCCAGCTCAGCGGGGATCAACGGAGCGATCCCCGCAGAGCAAGCATAGGTGCACGGGCGGGTCATTACTGATCCGCCCAGTGTGATAGAGGCCTAACTGTAGTGTTAAAATGTAAATTTTAAATGGTAAAAAATACAAAATCTTATAAGAAACCACTTGCCATTTAAAGGGAAAAACAAAATCAAAATTTCAGAGGTGAATTAAAACAAATTTTATTTTTGATGTTGAAAATATACAAACTCTCCTCCACGTTTTAAGAAACAGCTTGGTTTTGAATTTTATTTACTTCCCTTATTCATCAGATTTTTATTTAAAATGAAGGGTAAAATAAAAGTAGTGCATAATGTACAACACAAGAAAACAACGGACCAAACACACAAGTTGCATGTCAACCATCTGCCCAATGTTAAAGCACCTTGTAACGTCCTTTGTTTGTTTGGGCTGGTAGGAATTTTGCTGTTAAAAAAAAAAAAGGCAGAAATTAGAGGCATATTTTTTCACACAGGGTAAATTTACAGCATAAGTTAGTATTGAAATACGTTTAAAATAAAAGTTTACAGATGCTGTAAGGTTATTGCACATTTTTAAATGACTTTAGAGGAACATATGGGCATCACCTAATTTTCTGAAAGGAGCCATTACCATCCATCTTCAAAACCTGAACTCGCTATTATACATACATGCATGCATAAACCACAGCTTATTGATGATCTATTTGGTCACCTCCTCCTATTCCCACTTCTTTTCCGTTGACCATCAAATATGACAGGTAGCCTCACTGGTTTATAGGAAGCATGAGAGCAGAAAGACAGGTCAGGGACCAGCCACAGAAGCTGCTGTTGTTATTTGCAAAGCATAGTATTCAGATTTTGGAGTACACAGACACTCGGAAGACATAGAATCAGAGAGTGGCATTCTGGAAATACCTACCTTCTAGACCCATGGCAAACCTATGTAAGCCCATAGATTCAAATTAAAGTCTCAGTTTTCCCTGTCCCACTTAGCTTTCCCCCTCACTTCCAGTCTCTTATGACAATTCACAAAGATAGGAGATGTCACATCTCTTCAGTGAGAATAGGCTCCATCACGTTTAAGGGGTAATTTATTTTAAAGACATGTGGTATTACTTTTGTAAGCCTTGAGTGCTTAACATAATTGGAAAAATAAAACACACTTGCTTGCGCTGCCCGCTCTAAAACTGCCCTTGCGAGTGTCCTAAAAAAAAAAGAAAGACCTGGACTCTGGAAGTGGCTAACTGTGGAGTGCCCAAAATGGTAGGCAGAGGGCAAAGGTCTAGTCCACAGTATTAAACAAAGTGTAATTAATGGCATAGTCACACTACTCATCGCTATATTACCATTACAATTTAAATTGGAACCAGTGTACCTATAACAATTAACCGGTTAACCGCCCGCCGCATGTATATGTACGTCCACAGAATGGCACGTACAGGCATATGGGGCGTTACTTGTACGTCCCTGCCTTTCCAATTGGGACCCCCCCCGGTATATGCGGCGGTCGAACCCGCGGGGATCGATCTGGACAAGGGCGCCGGATCTAGCCGCGATCGCTCCCCGGAGCTGAAGAACGGGGAGAGCCGTATGTAAACACGGCTTCCCCGTGCTCACTGTGGCGGCTGCATCGATCGAGTCATCCCTTTTATAGGGAGACTCGATCGATGACGGTCAGACCTACAGCCACACCCCCTACAGTTGTAAACACACACTAGGTGAACCCTAATTCCTTCAGCGCCCCCTGTGGTTAACCTCCCAAACTGCAACTGTCATTTTCACAATAAACAATGCAATTTAAATGCATTTTTTGCTGTGAAAATGACAATGGTCCCAAAAATGTGTCAAATTTGTCCGAAGTGTCCGCCATAATGTCGCAGTCACGAAAAAAAATCGCTAATCGGCCGCCATTAGTAGTAAAAAAAAAAAAAACTATCCCCTATTTTGTAAACACTATAAATTTTGCGCAAACCAATCGATAAACGGCTTATTGCGATATTTTTTTACCAAAATAGATAGAAAACCTCCTAAACTGAGGAAAAAAAAGTTATATATGTTTTTGGGGGATATTTATTATAGCAAAAAGTAAAAAAATTGCATTTTTTTTCAAAATTGTCGCTCTATTTTTGTTTATAGCGCAAAAAATAAAAACCGCAGAGGTGATCAAATACCACCAAAAGAAAGCTCTATTTGTGGAAAAAAAAGGACGTTCAATTTTGTTTGGGAGTCGCACGACCGCGCAATTGTCTGTTAAAGCGACGCAGTGCCGAATCGCAAAACCTGGCCTGGGCATTTAGCTGCCTAAAGGTCCGGGGCTTAAGTGGTTAATAATGTAAAAATAGCAAAGAATCGTGTCCTGAAGGCACTGTACAAATCTATAATATAGCACGCTCCTGTCAGTCCATTTAAAACATGAAGAACATTTATATGTTTGATCATTAAAGGCAGGGGTAGGCAACCCATGAGACATTGCCAGACACTGACAATCACAAGCATAACTCCTAGAGGCAGAGGCATGATGGGATTTGTAGTTTCACCACAGCTGGAGTGCAGAGGTTGCCTTCCCCTGATATAATGGATGGAAGGATGACACTTAGTGAGATACAGATCTGAAGGAAGACTAGTAGATATTATGAGCATGCACCTACACCCAGATCCACACCGCTGTGAGTCTCACTCACAGGAGAGGTTTGAACTCACCATCAACAGGCAACTTAAGAAGTTGAATCCCAATTTTACTTCTGCTAATTGCAATACACGAGGATGTTTATCCAGTCTTTTGAAGTGTGAGAACCTTTGTCTATGATTTAACATTTTAAGCGGCCCTGTGGATGTCCAAGTCAGCAGGTGACCAAACTGTCAAGACAGACTGGGTCCATGAGCCCTAACTACAGTTGTGTGCAAAAGTTAGGACCCCCTGACATTTTCCATGATTGTCATTTATAAATATTTGGGGTGTTTGGATCAGCAATTTCATTTTGATCTATCAATAACTGAAGGACAACAGTAATATTTCAGTAGTGAATGAGGTTTTATTGGATTAACAGAAACATGCCCAATATGCATCAAAACGAAATTAGACATGTGCATAAATTTGGGCACCTTTGTCATTTTGTTGATTTGAATACCTGTAACTACTTAGCACTGATTAATTGGAACACACAATTGGTTTGGTGAGCTCATTAAGCCTTGAACATCATAGACAGGTGCATCCAATCATGAGAAAAAGGTATTTAAGGTGGCCAATTGCAAAAGTTGTTCACTTTTGACTCTCCTCTGAGGAGCGTCAACAACTCAATTACCTGAAAACAAAGATTGTTCTACATTATGGGTTTAGGGGCAGGGGTGGGCAAACAAGGCACGCGGGCCGAATCCGGCCCACCATACCTTGCCATGTGGCCCGCGCAAACGGGCCATTCGTTGCCACCTTGTCCATGTTCGGATCGGCACAGAACGTAATCCGCGGAGTGCACCGCTGCCTCGGCCTAAGAAAGGCCGCGGCCTAGCCCCGGAGTGGTCGGCCATCTTGGTACACCTGCGGCAGCTGCTGCCTAGGTGCGCACTGACGTCATCACCCCTCCCTCATCTGCTCGTGGATCTTCTAGCCGGCTATTTTGCAAGAGCGCATCAATTACAGTGATTTTTGGCAATGTTGGACTGGCTATTACAGTGATTAGTGGGGGCAATGTTGGACTGGCTATTACAGTGATTAGTGGGGGCAATGTTGGACTGGCTTTTACAGTGATTAATGGGGGCAATGTTGGACTGGCTATTTCAGTGATTAGTGGGGCAATGTTGGACTGGCTATTTCAGTGATTAGTGGGGGCAATGTTGGACTGGCTATTGCAGTGATTAGTGGGGGCAATGTTGGACTGGCTATTTCAGTGATTAGTGGGGGCAATGTTGGACTGGCTATTTCAGTGATTAGTGGGGGCAATGTTGGACTGGCTATTTCAGTGATTAGTGGGGGGCAATGTTGGACTGGCTATTCAGTGATTAGTGGGGGGCAATGTTGGACTGGCTATTTCAGTGATTAGTGGGGGCAATGTTGGACTGGGCTATTTCAGTGATTAGTGGGGGCAATGTTGGACTGGTTATTACAGTGTTGAGTGGGGGGCAATGGTGGATGACTGGAGTTTACAGTGAGATGGGGACAATGGTGGAAGTTACAGTGAGGTGGGGGCAATGGTGGATGTTACAGTGAGGTGGGGGCAATGGTGGATGTTACAGTGAGGTGGGGGCAATGGTGGATGTTACAGTGAGGTGGGGGCAATGGTGGAGGTTACAGTGAGGTGGGGGGGGGCAATGGTGGATGTTACAGTGAGGTGGGGGCAAGGGTGGATGGTTACAGTGAGGTGGGCGCAATAATTTTTTTTTTCTTTGCTGATCCGAAAAATGATCCGATCCATGACTCTGATTCCAAAGATCGATCTGATCCGTGAGTTTTCGATCCGTTGCACCCCTAGCGTCGGGAGGTGTGTGGGCTAGGGGGGCTGGAGCCCAAATGGGTCCCTGAAAAGCCCGGGGTCCCAGAAAATATTTTTTTTATTTTTTTTTGCAGATCCGAGAAAGGATCTGATCCGTGACTCTGATCCGATTATCGATCCGTGAGTTTTTCGATCCGTTTGCACCCCTAGCGCGGAGTGTGTGGCTTAGGGGGGCTGGAGCCCTGAATGGGTCCCTGAAAAGCCCTGCAGAGTGTCAGGAAGGCTGCATCCAATTGACAGCCATGAGCGCCGGCGAAGTCCCGCCTTCAGCTCTTATGATGGACGTCCCACAGATCCAATCCCGGGACCGCGGGACGTGTGACGTCCATCATAGGCGCCGCAGACTCCAGAAGGCGGCAAATACAAGTCTCCTCCACACCATGCACTGTAAAGATCCCGCTCGGGCGGGCGGCTCTCCTCCTTGCTGGCTTGCCTGCCGTGACACATGATGGGTGTATGGTCAGGTAGGTGAAGTCATTGTGTATGTCAGGTAGGTCCATGTTACATGCATGTCAGGTAGGTCTACGTACATGTATGTCAGGTAGCAAAGTCATTGTGTCAGGTAGGTCCATGTATGTCAGGTGGGTGAGGTCAGTGTATGTCAGGTAGGTGAGGTCAGTTTTATGTCAGGTAGGTTGAGGTCAGTGTATGTCAGGTAGGTGAAGTCATTGTGTATGTCAGGTAGCCCATCCCACCATACCCCATCCCATCCCACCCCACCCCATCCTACTCCACCCCCATCCCATCCCACCCCACCCACCTCCATACCATCCCCATCCTACCTCATCCCATCCTTCTCCACTCTATACCATCTCACCCCATCCTATCCCACCCACCTCCATCCCATCCTACCCTATCCCACCTCCACCCCGATCCCATCCTACCCCATCCTGTCCCCATCCTACCCCACTCCATCTCATCCCCATCCCATGGCACCCCCCCGCACCCCATCTCATCTACATCCTACCCACCCCATCCCATCCCAGGGTGGATGGAAGAGAGTGGAGGGTGCAGAGGTCAGATATTGCACACGGTCCATAGCATACTCCTGTATTTCGTACGGCAGCAAACTCTGAACCCTGCGCTCCATAAAACCAGTAATAAACAAATGCAGTGTGACATTTATTTATGATAATAAATAGTGGACGCATAGTCTTACAGATACAACCGCCCTTTGAGGGCATTCCATACTGCTAATGCGGCCCCCGATGAATTTTAGTTTGCCACCCCTGATCTAGAGGCTGTTATTTCTGCTAAAGGAGGGCTCTACTAAATATTGATGTGAATTTTCTGTTGGGGTGCCCAAATTTATGCACTGTCTAATTTCATTTTGATCATATTGCGCATTTTCTGTTAATCCAATAAACCTCATTTCACTACTGAAATATTATAATGGGTTGATGAGCACAGTATCAAACACACCTGATGTGCAAGATATAATCACTACAAAAGTGTGTATACCTTTAAATGTGTCCCTAAAAATATGTATACTATAAGGCAGGGGTCTCCAAACTTTTCAAAGGGCCAGTTTATGTCCTTCAGACTTTGGGAGGGCCGATTGTGGCTAGTGGGGGTAGAAATGTCCTGTGCCCTGAATCAGTAAGAATAAATATGGCCTCAGGTTGATGGTCAATAGGGAGGAGTAGTGCCCCTCTTAGTAGGAGGAATAGTATCCCATCATTGTATCAGTGGGAAGAAATATTGCCCCATTGTTGGTGTCAGTGGGAGGAAATAGTGCCAAGGGCCGGATTAAGGCTAGCAAAGGGCCACATCTGGCTCTCGGGCCACAGTTTTGGAGACCCCTGCTATAAGTGGAATCCAAACAATATTTCTACAGAGCTCAATATGATAATGAACAAGAGTGATTTATTTATTTTGCACTGTCACTTTTTGAGCTGACCTTAGTTATTACTTCAGTTTGCACGTGCACTTTATGTTTTTTTTTTATTCACTCTTGTTCATTACATATTGCGCTCTGTAGACATTGTATCGGATTTCCACTTATAGTAAACAATTTTTAGGGACAAATTTAAAGGTATACACACTTTATAGTGATTATATCATGCACATCAGGTGTGTTTGATACTATGCTCATCAACCCATTTTAATTTTCCACGTTCATAGTGATTTGTACACTTATAGATTTGAACAGCACTATCATTTATTTCGCACACCATCCACTATACATTTTTCTCCAATATATTTTTCCTTATTATTTCACTTGGCCAGCGCAGAAGATTCCTCCTTATACTACTGAAATATTACTGTGTCCTTCAGTTATTTGATAGATCAAAATGAAATTGCCGATCCAAACTCCCAAATATTTATAAATGATAATCATGGAAATTGTCAGGGGTTCCTAAACTTTTGCATACAACTGTAAATTTTTGGATGACTTGCGATTATCTCAAGGCTTGCGATTTACTGTTTTCTGGCGATTTTGAAACACTCAGGAGGTGTGACTAACGCAGCGTGTAAGGTGCAAGCTCATAATATCTACTAGGACCGTCTTCCTTCAGGAACTGTATTCCCTAAGTGTCATGCTTCTCTCCCTTATATCAGGATATGCAATTTAGCAGACCTCCAGCTGTTGCCAAAACTACAAGTCCCATCATGCCTCTGGGTGAATGCTTGTTACGGTTGCAGCTGGGAGGTCAGCCAATTGCCATATCCTGCTTTAATATGATCAAACAAATGCCGGTCATGTTTTAAATGGACTGACAGGAGCGCAGCTATAGTATTGGATTTGTACAGAACTTCAGTACAGGATTCTTTTGCCATTTTTTTACACTAGTCCCCAGTATTGCTCATAGTCTCACTGCAGCCGATTAGCAACTTACCAAGCCTTGTTCTGCGCTATAATGTATCTCTGTATGAAGCTGGCCATCTTGGAAAAAGCAGCGATGTGCTTCCTCATGTCAGAGCCTCAGCGAGATGAAGCCACACATTGGTAAAGCCAAATCTTAGAGCAAGTCTTTAAAAACTAGCAATCAGAAGCAGCAGTGCCTTAGATTCAAACTGCAGATACACAGCTATACACACACACACACACACACACACACACACACACACACACAGTTGTGCTCATAAGTTTACATACCTTGGCAGAACTTATGATTTCTTGGCCAATTTTCAGAGAATATAATGATAACCCCTTTCTTTCACTCATGGTTAGTGTTTGGCTGAAGCAGTACGTTATCAGAAAAAAACTGGAGAAACATTTGCATTCATCAGCCAGGAAGCTGCGCATGAGACGAACTTGGACATTCCAACATGACAATGTTTCAAAACACAAGGCCAAGTCGACCCGTCATTGGCAACAGCAGAATGAAGAGAAGTGGAGTAGCCATCTCAGTCTCCTGACCTCAATATCATTGAGCCACTCTGGGGAGATCTCAAACGTGCAGTTCATGCAAGACAGCCTAAGAATTTACAGGAACTGGAGGCTTTTTGGCAAAAGGAATGAGCAGCTTTACCATCTTAGAAGATAAAGAGCCTCATCCACAAATACCTTTAAGCTCTCATTGATGTTAAAGGGGCAATACAAGGTATTAAGAACCGGGGTATGTAAACTTTTGATTAGTGTCATTTGGGTAGTTTCTGCTGTCATTATGATTTAAAAAGAGTAAAACACAGTTGATTCATAACAAATGATTTCAGCCATAAACTAACCATGAGTGAAAAAAGTTTTTGTGTTCGCATTCATATTCTCTGAAAAATGGCCAAGAAATACAATTCTGCCAGGGTAAGTTAACTTAAAGGGGTTGTAAAGGTACAATTTTTTTCCCCCCAAAATAGCTTCCTTTACTTTTAGGAACTAAAACACAGTAATGCGACACTTTCTCCCTGGTGTGGAGAAAGCCTCGAGGGGGGAGGGGCGAGCAGGAGTGTCAGGGCGTTCACTAACACACAGCTCCTTTATCTGCAAAGTAGATAGCGCGTCCTGACCCTCCTGCTCACCCCCTCAAGAGGCTTTCTCCACACCAGGGAGAAAGTGTCACATTACTGTGTTTAGTTACAGACAGAAGAACAGGAAGGGAGGATTTCTCAGAAGAAACAAGGACATTTAAAAGCAAAATCGAAGGATGAGGTAAGTAAGTGAAGGAGGACTGCACTAAGGTAAAGGAAGCTATTTAGGGAATTTATTTATTACCTTTACAACCCCTTTAAGAGCACAACTATAAATATAGCTGTATGCAAAAGGAGTGTCAAAACACATTCTCACTCCAAGAAGTGTTCGGCTACTTTTATTTACGGTAATATTCAGGCACAATTGCATTTCTAGTTATATACAATCTTTACTTTTGGAATTCAAGCCTTCTTTAAAGTGGATGTAAACCCTCTCCTATACCCAGTGAAGTGAACAGCCTCAGATGATACACAGAGATGAAAAAAAATCTCCCTGCATATCGGCTGTCTTCAGCTTTCTATATTCTTTAGAATTCCAACAATGTGGTAGAATTTTTACCTTCTCATTCTGCAGGAGGAGTGGTGTCTGTGCTTACACTGTGTGACAGCCGATTGGAGGAAAGACACACAACCGTACTACACATAGGCAAAGAATCGAAGATACTTTCAGAGCTGTGTTGTGACAAGACAAGCTCTCTGTCAATTTATAGCACCCACCCCGACACAAAAATCTTAGGCTGGTTTCATCTCCCATCTCCGAGAACTTGTCCTCAGGCAGATAACAGAGGAACGAAACAGCAGAAAGACACAAGATAAGTAAACACTACAGATAGATGTGCCTAGGTCAAATTTCATGAATCGGGTTTACGTCCACATTAAGGTTAATATAGCCCTTCATAAAATAAATCTATAGTTTTTAAAGTTTTTAGAAGTAAATCTGCTTGACAATGTAAATAAATCCATGTGTGTTAAAGTTTGTAAAGCAGGCAATATTTTGAGGTATAGGTCTGTAGCCATGCAAATTACATAAAAAAAAAATTCTCATCCAAAATGTCACACACACACACACACACACTAAAAAGGTACACTATGGGCCTGGAAATTTGTTAAAACATCTATTTTACATATTGTATATTTTCTGAAACCAATGAATTTAGGAAATAAAAATAGGATTTTTATAACAGCTTACCTGTAAAATCCTTTTCTTGGAGTACATCACAGGACACAGAGAAGCATAGTAATTACTATGTGAGTTATAGTCTACCTTCAGGTGATGCACACTGGCACGCCTCTAAGGCAGGAAGTTCCCTCCCCTATATAACCCCTCCCATACCGGGAGTACCTCAGTTTTGTAGCAAAGCAATAAGTGTCCCAAAATCCCCATCAAGAGGGGTGGGAGCTCTGTGTCCCGTGATGTACTCCAAGAAAGGGATTTTACAGGTAAGCTGTTATAAAAATCCTATTTTCTTTATCGTACATCACGGGACACAGAGAAGCATAGTAATTACTATGTGGGACGTCCCAAAGCAATGCTAATGAGGGGAGGTAGACACCAAAGCCCGCCGGGCGCCATCAGACGCGAGGAATCAAACTGCAGCACACTGCGCCCAACTCACTCTTTCGAATATCAAATTCGTAAAATTTGGTGAAAGTGTGGACTGACGACCAGGTCGCGGCCTTGCAGATTTGAGTCATGGAGGCATGATTATGCATTGCCCAGGAAGTGCCAACCGCTCTAGTGGAGTGCGCTTTAATCTTAAGCGGAGGAATCTTTCCTTTTAAGCCACAGGCTTGAGTAATGACCTGTCAAATTCATTTAGAAATAGTGGACTTAGACGTTGCATGTCCGCTTGTAGGACCATCTGGCAGAACGAATAAGATGTCTGATTTCCGAATCTTAGCAGTAGCTCTAAGATAGATTTTTACTGCTCTCAGTACATCCAGAGTATGCAACGATCCATCTGTTGCAGAACTAGGTTCCGGAATAAAAGGAGGAAGAACCAGATCTTGGTTCAGATGGAAGTTTGAAACTACCTTAGGGAGGAAGGCCGGATGAGGGCGTAGGACCACCCTGTCCTTGTGAAGAATTAGGTATGGCTCTTTACATAAAATGGCCACCAACTCCGATACCCTCCTAGCAGAGGTTATGGCTACCAAGAACACCATCTTTCTGGTCAAGAGGACCAAGGGAATGTGAGCCAGAGGCTCAAAAGGTTGCTTCTGTAGGGCAGAGAGAACCAGATTCAGGTCCCACGGGCACAAGGGGGTTTTAATTAGGGGATTGACACAAATCACCCCCTGTAAGAAGGATTTAACCAGAGAATGTGTAGCCAGTGGCCTTTGAAAAAATATTGATAAGGCCGAGACCTGGCACTTGATGGTACTCAAGGCTAATCTCATGTCTGTCCCCAACTGCAGAAACTCCAGTATTGGCTCAATGAAAACTGCGAGGATGCCACCTTTGGGTTTCGCACCAGGCCACATATGCCTTCCAAACTCTGTAATAAATAAGCCTAGAAGCTGGCTTTCTGGCATTAGTGTAGACACTAAAGATTTAGAGAGACCCCTCCTCTTTAGGATATGGGTTTCAACAGCCAGATCGTAACATTTTGAGACCGTAAGGAAGGGTGGAATATTGGCCCCTGTGAGAGCAGGTCTGGACAGAGTGGAAGGATCCATGGATGTTCTATAGACATCCTTACAATCTCTGCGTACCAAGCCCTTCTGGGCCAAGCTAGAGCGACCAGAACCACTGGTTTTCCTTCCGAGTTTATTCTGCGAAGAAGGCGGGGCAACATTTTCATCGGAGGGGGAAACGTATAGATTAGGGAGAACCGATCCCACGGAAACACCAGCGCATCCATTCCGCAAGCGAGCGGATTTCTTGTTTGGGACAGAAAATTGTCCACCTGCTCATTGAACCTTGATGCAAAGAGATCCACAATCTGGTGTTCCCCACCTCTGACAAATGCCCCAGAAGATGTCTGGGTGAAGAGCCCACTCTCCTGGGAGCAGCTGCTGGTGACTTAAGAAGCCTGCCTGCCAATTGTCTATTCCTGGAATGAAAATCGCACAGGACATGCTTTTCTGCCCAAATCAGGATCTGATCCACCTCTTTTTGGGCTGCACGACTCCTCGTGCCACCCTGGTGATTTATATATGCGACAGCTGTGGCATAGTCGGATTGAATCCTGATTGGGAACCCCCGTAATCTGTCTGTAAATGCTGATAGGACTAGACGAGCTGCCCGAATCTCTAACAGGTTGATGGGTAGAGTTTTCTTGGAGACCGACCACTCTCCCTGGAGAGATGGCTCCTCCAGGACTGCACCCCAGCCTAGCAGACTGGCATCTGCAGTCACAACCCGCCAAGATATTGGAACCAAGGACTTCCCTTTTAGCAAATTCTGGAGAACCAGCCACCAGTAAAGGCTCTGCCGAACTGTAGGGGAGAGCAACATAGGGAAGTCTAAGGCTTGGGCCTTCTTGTTCCGAGGGGATAAGATGGCGTGTGGTTGTCTTCTTTAGTGGAACCGAGCAAATGGGACGGCCTCGAATGAGGCTACCATTTTCTCCAGGAGTCGCATGCAAAGGCGAATGGAAGGCCGAAGCTTTGAACTGACTAACTGGACTAGTTCCCTTAAAGAATCGACCTTCATTTGAGGCAAAGATATCTTTCTCTGATATGTGTCTATGAGCAGACCTAAATATTCCAGCCTCTTCACAGGAACTAAGGCTGACTTGTCCAGGTTGAGATCCAACCCATGGACTCCAGGTACCTCACGGTTCTGTGTATTGCTTGATTCAGATAGATAATTGAGCGATCTACCAGCAACAGATCTTCCAGATAGGCTACTATAGATCTGCCGTGAGACCTTAGATTGGCCAACAGGGGGGCCAGCACCTTTGTGAACACCCGAGGTGCCGTGGCTAGCATGAAGGGTAAAGCCACAAACTAAAAATGGCGCAGATTTATCACGAGGTGTAAAAGCTTCTGATGGCCGAGAAAGATAGGTATGTGTAGGTATGCGTCCTTGATATCTATGGACGCTTAATAGTTCCCCTCCCCGCAGGGAGGCGGTCACTGACCGAATTGATTCCAACCGAAAGGATCGGACATTTAGGAACTGGTTTACGGCCTTGAGATCCAGAATGGGTCTTACGTCTCCGTTTGGCTTGGGGACGGTAAAAGTATTTGAATAGAAACCCAAACCTCGCTCTTCCACCGGTAGTTCTATAATCACCCCTTGGAGGTTGATGGGTAGAGAAGATCAGATGATCCAAGGCCAATGTTTCTTTTTCACGGGTCTTTCGGGACGCTTGAGGCCAAGAAGCGGGGTGGAGTAAATTCACGCAACTCCAGCCTGTAGCCCTCGGAGACCATAGAGAGGACCCAATTGTCTTGGATCCTCCCTTGCCAAGCTTCCGCAAACAGCTGAAGTCTTCCCCCCACCCGACTGAGTGGGGGTGAACCTTCATAATGCTGACTTAGATGCCGGCTTACGGTTCCAGGTGTTTTTGAAGGCCTGAGGCTGGCCTTGCGGTTTTCCACCCGTATTAAACCGTCTGGGAGGCCGTCGGAACTGTCTGGCAGTGTAAGTGCTAGGAATAGGAGAGGAAGACTTTTTAAAGGAGGGGGTACCCCTAAACCTTTTCTTCACTGGTAACAGTGTGCTTTTTGCCACTGTAAATTTTCTGAATATATCTATCCAGATCTTCATGAAATAAACACTCCCCGTGGAAAGGAAACCCTGCCAGTAGCTTCTTAGAAGAGGTTTCAGCTGACCAGTTCTTCAACCAGAGTAATCTGCGCATAAGAACTGAAGAGAGTGTGAGACGGGAGGACTGTTGTATTGAGTCCTTGATAGATGCTATCTCAAAGCATAATGCCCTGGGAAAGTCAGCCAATTCCTGAGCCTGGTCAGCCGGAATATCCTCCAACTGGTCTTTTAAGGCTTGGCAAATAGCCAATAGCCGCTACTACAGGTTACCCCTCTGGCTGTAGCGAACAAGGATTTTAACAGCGTCTCTAAACTCTTGTCTGTCGGGTCTTTGAACATTGTCCACCGGACAGGTCTTGGTGAACTTCTCCTCCATGGGGTATAAACCGAAAAAAAATTTTTAGGAAGAAGAAAAAAAATCTATCTGGATGTTCCCAATCCTTATAGATGAGCCCTTCCAGTAGAGGATGAACTGGAAAGGAATAGTTAGCTTGAGGAGCTTTTAAAGAGCCTAAGGAAGAGACTGAACTCGATGCTGGCTCTAAAAGAGGCAACTTGAAGGCCGAACGGACCATCTCAGTGAGGGACTGCACCAACAGTCTGACTGAGACTGCCTGATCCCCTGAGGGTAAATCAACCTCTTCTGAGGATAGTTTTTCCGCCATGAGGAACTCTGCAGAGGGAGAGGGGGGCCTTGTGCGTTTTTCTCTTGAGAGAGAGAGGACGCAATCAAGGTCACAAATCTTTGCTCCAGTCAACCCATAGCCGAGGCCAGAGCCTCCTGTGTTACAAAAACTGGAGCAGGCGGGACAAGGGCAGATGAGGCACCTGGCAGCCCTGATGGTTCACCCTGGGCCGCCTCTAATTTATCAGGAGAGGAAATAGCCACAGGAGCATGCCCGAGATCCTCCGAGCCTGATGACGACCCTAAGATCTTTTTGTATTTCTAGTCCCTGAGCCTTTAGCCGTAATAAAGCCGAGGTACTCACAAAAGTTGCATCCACTTGCGGACCTATAGTCCAGCACTGACGCTGCTATTTGATGGCAGCAAGATGTAGAGCCCACTATGCACCTTAAGCAAATGTCACTGTCCACCATCCAGTAGTAATAATACTGAAAACTTGTGCACAAATACTCTTAGCTAGATTCACGTAGGGTTTCCTAACTTTGCGGCGGCGTAGCTTAGCGTGTTTACACTACGTCGCCGTAAGTTAGCGAGGCAAGTACATGATTCACAAAGTACTTGCCTGCTAAGTTACGGCGGCGTAGCGTAAAATGCGGCGGGCGCAAGCGCGCCTAATTAAAATTCGGCTAAGGGGGAGTGTTTTATGTTAATGGAGCTTGACCTGACGTGATTGACTTTTTTTGGAAAGGCGCATTCGCCGTCCACCTACATTTCCCAGTGTGCATTGCGGCAACGTACGCCGCACTGGCCTATTGATTTCTACGTGACGTAAATGACGTAAATCCCTATTCACGGACGACTTACGCAACCAACGTAAAATTTTCAAATTTCGACGCGGGAACGGCGGCCATACTTAACATTACTATTCCATCTATTTGATGGAATAACTTTAGGCCTGCTAATGCATTACGTAAACGGCGTATCTGTACTGCGTCGGCCGGGCGTACGTTCGTGAATAGGCGTATCTACTGATTTACATATTCTACGCCGACCGCAATGGAAGCGCCACCTAGCGGTCAGCCTAAAAATTACACTTTAGGATACGAGGGTGTAAGACACTAACGCCGCTCGTATCTGAGCCTAATTTAAGCGTATCTTGTTACCAGAATACGCTTAAATTAGCGCTGACGCAAATTCTGACTTAGGCTGGCGTATCTACTGATACGCCAGCCTAAGTCTCTCTGAATCTATCTATCTGTGTCCACCATCAGCCAGGATGGGTGAGGTGGACTGAGCTTTAATGGACTAGGTGCAAGTCACCTGACCAGCTCTGTCCTGCAATCTCTAGCCTCATAGTGAACAGCTGAGATGGACCTCTTGCGTGTATGCGCACGCACGAGGCTGCACGCGCACACATGTTGCCGCACGCGCACATCTGAAGCCCCATGCATGCCGCGCACATGCGTGCACACTAGACGTAGGCGCATTAAGTCCACAATTGCGTGCGCCTATGACACGCACTATGTGCGCTTGCTTGCGCGCACGTGACGCGCCCGTGCACGAGGTTGGGAGCTACCGCAGCTACCATGTGAGGACCAAGTAAACAATTTGTAGCCAAAACTTTTGGACAACTTTTCCCTACTATTACCTGCACAGGAGGGGCTAAACGATTGAGCATAGACACCCCTCCTCCCCACAGTATTACCAGGACAAGTGATAGGAGAGGCACAGACAGGCAGCTTAGGCAAGCATAATGGCTCAAAAAAAGAAGGAAACTTTCAGAACCAAGTTCTGAAAGCACCTTCACTTACCTGATCCAACGCCGCAGGACTCTGCACACACAGACAGCCCAATCTTCGCCCATCACAGAGAGCAAAGTCTGCAGACCTTCAGGGACCGGGGTCCATGGACAGGAACACCACACCCCTGGACCCATATCGCACCCTGTCAGTAAGCTTTTGGTATTGGGAAATTGACCAAAGTACTGAATAACCAGGATCCAGCCCTCAAAAGAGGAGCATTACAGGCCAAACCCCGTTCTTCTCAACCAGGGCCCGGGTGCCGTCGACTTTGGCTAAGAAGCACTTTGGACGGATCCAGTTGTATGGAAGTTTTATAAATCCAGCATGGATCCCTCCAGTGGAGCTCCTCAGAGAACATGTTCACTCGTGACCAACACCTTAGACACTGGCGAAAAAACGGAGGTACTCCTGGTATGGGAGGGGTTATATAGGGGAGGAAACTTCCTGCCTTAGAAGCGTGCCAGTGTCCATCACCTGAAGGTAGACCCTATAACCCACATAGTATTTACTATGCTTCTCTGTGTCCCGTGATGTACGATAAAGAAATAGTAGTACAGTAAAAACTTGGATTGCAAGCATAATTCATTCCGGAAAGATGCTTGTAATCCAAAACAAATTTTCCCATAAGAAATTATGGAAACTGATTCATTCCACAACCATTTATTTATAGGTCTTTCAGTTTATAGTCCATATAAAAAGATGATCATAGCAATGTGATCTGTGAAGGTTCTGTAGGTTCTGAAGGTTCTGTAGCCATAAAATGTCATTGACAAATGGCAGCCTCCACAAGGGGATTAGAAGCAAAATCAAGCAGGAGTTACAGAGTATAAAGAGAAGAGAGGGACCTCTTCTAATATTGTAGCAATATTACATTTAAAGAAGTATGGGAATGCAAAATAGGTAGTACCCTCATACCTGCATTGCATTTCTTGCTTTCCTCAGCCTTTTAGTTTTTGCAGAATAGTCTTTTGAAGAATCCAGAAGCAGTCTCTAACGATTCTCTCTCGGTTCAAATG
The DNA here is from genome assembly GCF_905171775.1 of Rana temporaria. NCBI lineage: Eukaryota > Metazoa > Chordata > Amphibia > Anura > Ranidae > Rana > Rana temporaria. The sequence continues at coordinate 297,869,776 of NC_053491.1, forward strand.
TTTCTAGGGGGTGGATACAGCTTCACAATCCAGCCCCTCCTTCACTCCCTCCCTCTCTCTGACATGTGGGTGTGATTGGTAAAGAGGTGCAGAGCCAAGCTGCCATCTAGAGCAAGCATGTTCTTCACATGCCTGTTTCCATGGCAGCATGTCCCCAGCTAAAACCCAGAAGCAGAGGCAGCGTGACACAAGCAGTGAAGTCTCTCCAGTTTTCCCTGGCTGTTATCTGCAAGCTCTCCTCTGCGAGACTCCAACACCTCTCCCATGGGCTTTGATGTTCCTGTGTCCTCGGAACCCCCACCCCCCCCTCACTTATTCAAAGTCTGTGTCAGCGTCTCCTCCAGTCAATGGGGGGAGGGGAGAGTCACTGAACCCTTCTCATGTCCAGCAATACACACAGGTAAGCTTTCTACACATAGCACTGTGTTATTTCAGAAGAGGAGACATGGTAAGGAGCATTATAACCTGTGCCCCGTGTCTGTTCTCTAGAATGAACACAATGCTATTGTGTATAGAGCATGCCTGTGTATGGGGATGATGGGATTGTATAGGAGTACAGCGGATGAGGATGATGGGATGGGGGTGTAGGTGGTGTGTAGAGGAAAAAGGAGACTAACAACTCCCCCACATCTAAAGTGAAAAATCTATGCTTAGACCCCTGATATGTCCCCAGAGTCTACTTTATTGTACATACAAATCATCCATATTCTCCCCCCCTTATCCCCAGTACTCCTGTACAGTCCCATCATCCCCATCACTCCTATAGTCACATCATCCTCATCCCCTGTACTCCTATACAGTCCCATCAACCCCTGTACTCTTATAAAATCCCATCAGCCCCATCCCCTGTACAGCTCCATCATTTAAGTGCTGCAAGTACCTGTGTACTGTATTGTTGCGTATTAGTGTCAGGAAGCTAGCTAGTTGTTTTGGACAGGGTATAATCCCCCATTAAATTGGTGAGTACGATGCCTGCCGGGTGTGGAGACCCAACTCAGTGTACATCTTGCGGCATGTATGCGTTCCTTGATCATCCAATCGATGGAGAATACTGATGTGCAAAATGTAAGCACATTGTTTCCCTGGAAGCCCAGGTTATGAATCCACTGTCAACACTGATAATTACGCCCCATTTCGTGACATTGATGAAACCAATCAGGGACCAGCATTGCTGGAGCCGAGTGACTCCCCTAGCTGCCATGGGAATAACTCCACCAGTGAGGTCGGAAGTTAAGCCATGAGAAAGGAAAGACAGATTCTGGTGGTAGGGGACTCAATTCTAAGGACAGCAATCTGCCACAAAGACCTGAAGTGCCAAAATGTATGTTGTCTACCAGGCGCTGGGGAAGACCCGGTTGTCATGGTGCACGTTTGCACCAATGACAGAGTCAGAGGAAGTTGGAGTGTCCTGAAAAAGGATTTTAGGGTATTAGGAGCCAAATTGAGGAAAAGGAACTCCAAGGTAGTAATTCTCAGAAATACTACCTGTACCTCAAGCCACACCAGAAAGGCAGAGTAAGATTAGGGAAGTAAACAAGCGGCTGAGGAACTGGTGTAGAAAGGAGGGGTTTGGGTTCCTGGAGAACTGGGCTGACTTCTCAGTCGGTTACCAGCTCTTTAGCAGGGACAGACTGCACCTAAATGGGGAGGGTGCAGATCTGCTGGGAGTGAAGATGACCGACAAGTTAAAGTGGCTTTTAAACTAGCCGACAGGTGGGGAGGGTCCAGAGGTAGAAATAGTTAACATGGAACAAATTTCAGAGGGTAGTATTGGGGGCATTAGTGGTCGGTTGACTAAACCACCAAAACCTGAGTTAAGTACAGTAACAAAGTCCTGTTTGCAACCTTAGAACACCCAATAAGGAGATAGTATGTTGCCGGTCTAAACTACGTGGCATGTTCGCCAACGCCAGTAGTCTGGTGGACAAGATGGAAGAATCAGAGCTACTTTGTCCAATGAGGATTTAGATTTTGTAGAAATTTCAGAGACTTGGTTCAACAGCTCTCACGATTGTCTGGCAAACATTCAAGGATATTCCCTATATCGCAGGGATAGAGAGGGTTAAAAATGGGGAGGGGAACGCCTGTATATCAAATATGTTGTACAAGTGAATGTGAGGGACGACATCACTGATGGAGCAAGGAGAGGTGGAATTCCTATGGGTAGAGCTACAAAGAGAAAACTAAGGGGGAAGTAATACTGGAAGTATGCTATAGGCCCCCTTACCAGCGGAAGGAAGTAAGGAAGGGGAGGCGGACCTCCTATCTTAATTTGGATTAGTGGCAAAGATGGGAAGTTTCATTATAATGGAGGATTTTATTTATCCAGACAGACTGGGCGGAAGGCACCGCGCATTCATCTAAATCTTAGGAACAAAGAACACAGAGGAAAAATGGCTATGCTTTAGAAGCATATTAAATAAGGGTATTAGCCAGTGCATCCCAGTGGGAAATAAATTTAAAAGAGCCAATAAAAGTCCTGGGTGGCTTAACTCCAACATAAAAATGCATATAAAACCAAAGGAGAAGGCCTTCAAAAAATACAAGGCTGAGGGATCATCATCGGCATTATAACTTTACAAAGAATGCAACAAGAAATGTAAGGGGGCAATCAGGACGGCAAAGATAGAACATGAAAGGCACATAGAAAAAGTTGTGTATGTTACCGGCGCCAAGATAATATCAATATTCTCATTAAGTCTTGCTGCAATAAAAGTGCAACCTCAAAGGTTGGATTTAGATTTGTGTATTTGTGAAGTGTATTGCGCCAACTTATATTTATGTAAACATTTTACGTTCCCTTCCCCATTCCCTCTTCCTCCACGGGTGTCCCTTCTTTTCTTGACATTGCTCTTTACTTGAATTCTTACCTATTCTATGCCTCCATTTAGAGTTTTCCGTAATATCCCCCTTGTCCGCCGTGAGGGGGGGGTTATTTTACCTGGGCGGCCTGATGCCACACATTACCACCCAACTTTGGGTACGCCATTTCCCTCTGTATTATCCCTTTCTAGTGTATTGTATTATTATGGCTATTGTTGAATTATTTTGTTTGCTTAATATTAATTGTATTTATTTGCTTTAAAGATTGATTCTCTTGAGGAAGCGTTTATACCGCGAAACTAGTCGAGGCATAGACCAGTCTATATGTTGGTAATAACAGAATTTTCCCGGGGGTATTCCTGAGGTCCTGTTTTTCCAATTTTTCCAATTTTTATCATGTATTCTTTGTTTAACAATTTTATGTAATAAAATGTATTATTTTATATGTCATTTCTTACCCAGTACCGAGATAGTCCATTAATTGCCTTTTTGGGGGGAGGGAATGTTAGAGGATCAGCTTTAGCCACTGTCCCTTGTCCCCACCTCTTTTCTATAGGGTCTGGCAGGCGATAGACACATCCTCTTCTAATTCTGAGCCTGAAGAAGCTCTCAGGAGAAGGTCGTCCAGGTATCCTACAATAGCGATCCCGCGCTGCCTCAGCAGAGCCAGAACCGGAACGAGCACCTTGGTGAAAACCCGTGGTGCCGAGGCCAGGCCGAAAGGAAGGGCCGCAGAAACCTCTGGTGTTTTGCGCATATGGGGATATGCAGGTACGCGTCCTGGATATCCAGGGACGCCAGAAAATCCCCCTGGAGAGCCGCCACTACAAAGCGAACCGACTCCATCCTGAACTTTTGACAAAACAGTTGAGGGCCTTGAGGTCCAGGATTGGACGGACCGCTTCCTTCTTGGGGAATACAAACAGATTGGAGTTAAACCCCTGAAACCGTTCCCCTGAGGGAACCGGCACAATCATTCCCCTGACCAGCAGATCCTGAACAGCCCCTGACAGGGCCTCCCGGCGTTCCGGAGGAAGCTGGAGGTTGGAAGGAAAAAGTCTGTTTGGTGGACGCGAATGCGCGAAGCCAGCCGCCCACCCGGGTGACGGGCGGGGGCAGACCTTCATGCAGAAGCAGGCTTGTCAACAGGCTTGCGGAACCAGGTGCGCTTTTACCCTTCAGCGGGCGCCTTAGCACCCTGGAATCGTTTTCCTGACGCACCCGGGGAGCGAAAAAATGCTTGGGGGCAGTAAAGGAGGGCCCCTGTTTACGGCGAGGCTCCTTTCCCTTTCCAGACTGTGGCAGCAGAGTTGCTCTTACCCCCTGTGGCATTTTTTATGATGTCATCCAGGGACGCCCCAAAGAGCCGTTCACCCTTAAAGGGTAAGTCCACCAAGGCCTTTTTAGAGGACCGGTCCGCAGACCAACACTTTAGCCACACAAGGCGGCGTAACACCACCGCATAGGCGGAGGCCCTGGAGAGCAAGAGGAGCGTATCCAGGGCCGACTCACAGACAAACTTCAGGCCCTGCACCAACTGGTCGGCCAGGTCCACACAGACCTCAGGAGCATTATGCGCCTCCAGCTCCTGCAGCAGGGACTTTGCCCGCTCGGTAAGTATCTGTGACTGGTCTCACCGCCGACCCCACCACTGTGGACATGGAGCAGGCCACAGCCTCAGCTCTCCTATCTGCGGGGTCCTTAAAAATGGGAGCCCCTTCCACAGGTAACGTGGTAGTCTTGTTCAGTCTGGACACAGGGGGGTCCACTGACGGAGGAGAGATCCACTTGAAGTGCTGTTTTTTTCTGCCTAGTCTCTCCTGAAAGGAAGGATATATAACCTTAAGGTCAATGCTGTTGTGTTCGTCCATGAACAGAAGAGAAATGAGGTTTATGTAGAAAAATGTAAAATAATGCATTTGGGTGGCAAAAAAAAATATGAATACAATCTACTCACTAGGGGGAGAACCTCTGAGGGAATCTAGGGTGGAGAAGGACCTGGGGGTCCTAGCAGATGATAGGCTCAGTGGTGGCATGCAAACAAAGCAAACAGACTATTGGCATGCATTAAAAAGGGTATTAACGTCGGAGAGTGGGGAGTTTGATTCATTGGTTTTATCGTTTGTATATGATTTGGGGGACGTGTGTATTGCAGTGGGGCTAGTGCCTCTTAAATAGTGGCCTCGCACTGAGGTCTTCTGTTATTTGGGAGTCTGCGGTGCTTCAGGTGTGAACTGTTATTTGCACTGGGGACTTTGCCCGCTCGGTAAGTATCTGTGACTGGTCTCACCGCCGACCCCACCACTGTGAACATCCCCACAGCCTCAGCTCTCCTATCTGCGGGGTCCTTAAAAATGGGAGCCCCTTCCACAGGTAACGTGGTAGTCTTGTTCAGTCTGGACACAGGGGGGTCCACTGACGGAGGAGAGATCCACTTTTAAAAAAAATCCTCCTCAAAAGGGTAGCGGGCCGCAAAGTATTTTGGGACAGCAAAAACTTTCTGCGGCCGATCCCATTCCTTGTACAAAATTCTGTCCAAATATGGAACACAATTAAACACTTTTGCAGTGCGGGTGGCTTGCGGAACCCAAAAGGGACTGTACCTCTGATGTCTCTGCCGAATCCTCTAGTTTTTGAGTATCCCGCACCGCAGTGATAAGAGCTCCAACAAACGCCTTATCATGCGCTGACCCTGAAGCAGAGTCATCCTCACTGTCCGTGTGGGCTAGGCCTGCATCTTCTGACATAACAGAACCCGGTCCGGACGCAGTAGCGGGGCCCGATTCAGTGTCAGAGACATCCCCAGAAGAAGGCGCAGGGAGGGGGCGCTTTTTACCCCCCTTCTGGCCACTCACCGCTTCAATCCTGGCAACAAACGCCTCAACGACTGCCGTCATAGCATCCACCGAGGCCGCAGGAACAGGGGCACTAAGGGTTAACTCTGGCATGTCTGGGGTAGAAGCCTCCGGTTCGGACGCCATGCTGACCCACTGTAACTGCCACCCTTGTACTGCAAGGCAAGACCCACAGGCCACCCTCCCGGCCGCAACAGAGAGCAGGGGACCCCCCGGGGGACTCACCACCCGACCAGGCTGTAGTGCTGCTGAGAAGCTGAGAACGCTGTCCGTGCTGTGCCGTCCCTCAGGAAGTATGCTGAGAGCATTCGCGCCGTTATTCTGGTCACTAGAGGCCAAAACCCTTTCCAAGATGGCCGCCGACATGCAAAAAAACAGCATGCGGGCTACAAGAAAATGGCCGCCGAGTCAATAGGAGCAAAATGGCGGCCAAACGCGTGTTTTAAAACATACAGTGACAAACAGCAGAAAACACAGCAAATGTACCAGACCCTGCAGGTCCCCCTCCGCACACACGGCATTATAAAAACCTCACGGCCGCCACCCAGAAAGCAGGGAAGGAGGGAGAGGAAGGGAGAGAAGAAAGCAGGGCGGACCCTCGATCGACCTTCCCAGAAATGCACCAGCCGAACCACCATGCCAAGGCATGGGGATACTACTTACCCATCCTGCGACCACCGGCTGGAGGCATTCCAGACAGACCCAACGTCCGCAGCAGTTACGGCATGGCTGTCGGCCCGGCACACTGTGACTCAGCCATAGAGACCGGTCATATGTGTGCCCTGGAGCGCATAGCTCACCGGCCACCCCTGGAGCAACGGGGCATGTCGTGGGCGGCCCAGCGCGTAGCTAAAGGCCGGTACACGCTCGATGGCCGAACATGGGGGGACTACAAGGATCGAGGATCCAGCCCGTCACCCAGTCGGCAGTTGATTGTAGATCCCAGGATCCAAAAAAGCAGGAAAAAAATTAATAAAAAGCGAAAAAAATAAAAAATAAAAAAAAAATCGCAGAAAAAAATCTCCAGAGCACATGGGCCCAGAGGAGCCATGTCTTCTAACGCTAGACAGAAAAAAACTGGGGCTGCATGACGCAGAGAGAGGGATATACCCGGGGGCCCCGCCCCCCTGGGAGGTGCTGTACTGAGAGAAGTGTTTTAACACTTGAAGTGCTGTTTTTTTCTGCCTAGTCTCTCCTGAAAGGAAGGATATATAACCTTAAGGTCAATGCTGTTGTGTTCGTCCATGAACAGAAGAGAAATGAGGTTTATGTAGAAAAATGTAAAATAATGCATTTGGGTGGCAAAAAAAAATATGAATACAATCTACTCACTAGGGGGAGAACCTCTGAGGGAATCTAGGGTGGAGAAGGACCTGGGGGTCCTAGCAGATGATAGGCTCAGTGGTGGCATGCAAACAAAGCAAACAGACTATTGGCATGCATTAAAAAGGGTATTAACGTCGGAGAGTGGGGAGTTTGATTCATTGGTTTTATCGTTTGTATATGATTTGGGGGACGTGTGTATTCCAGTGGGGCTAGTGCCTCTTAAATAGTGGCCTCGCACTGAGGTCTTCTGTTATTTGGGAGTCTGCGGTGCTTCAGGTGTGAACTGTTATTTGCACTGGTGGGATGTTCCGGTGATGTGTTAATGAGCTGTGTATTCGCTGTGATTTTCCTTTCTGTTTTTTTTTGTTTTGTCTTTTCTAAATAAACATCTTTGATTTAAAAAAAAAAAAAAGGGTATTAACTCCAGAGATAAAGTGATAATTCTCCCACTCTACAAGACTCTGGTCCGGCCGCACATGGAGTATGTGGTCCAGCTCTGGGCACCAGTCCTCAGGAAGGATGTGCTGTAACAGGAGAGTCCACAGAAGGGCAACAAAGCTAAAAAAAGTGACTGGAGGACCCACGTTATGAGAAAAGGTTACGAGCACCGAAAGTGTTCTCTATGGAGAAGAAACGCTTAAGAGGGGGATAAGATTTCAATGTACAAAAATACTGTACTGGTGACCCCACAATAGGGATAAAGCTTTTCAGCTAAAGGAAATTTAACCGCTTAAGGACCGCCTCCTGCACATATACGTCGGCAGAATGACCACAAATGAGGTCACACTTAACCCCTTCAGCCCCCCCCCTGTGGTTAACTCCCAAACGGCAATTGTCATTTTCACAGTAAACAATGCATTTTTAATGCATTTTTTTTGCTGTGAAAATGACAATGGTCCCAAAAATGTGTCAAAATTGTCCGAAGTGTCCGCTATAATGTCGCAGTTACGAAAAAAAAAACGCTGATCGCCACCAGTAGTAAAAAAAATAATAATAAAAATGCAATAAAAAACTATCCCCTATTTTGTAAACGCTATAAATTTTGCGCAAACCAATCGATGAACGCTTATTGCGTTTTTTTTTAACCAAAAATAGGAAGAATACGTATCGGCCTAAACTGAGGAAAATATATTTATTATAGCATAAATAGATATTTATTATAGCAAAAAGGTAAAAAATATTGCATTTTCTTCAAAATTGTCGCTCTATTTTTGTTTATAGCGCAAAAAAAATAAAACCTCAGAGGTGATCAAATACCACCAAAAGAAAGCTCTATTTGTGGGAAAAAAAGGACGCCAATTTTGTTTGGGAGCCACGTCGCACGACCGCGTAATTGTCAGTTAAAGCGACGCAGTGCCGAATCGCAAAAACTGTCCAGGTCCTTTAGCTGCCTAAAGGTCCGGGTCTTAAGTGGTTAAAAAGACACACAGCATTCCAGAAGAGAATCAAAATAATCTTAAACTGCGTAGAGGGTTTTTTACTGTAAGAGCAGTAAGGATGTGGAATTCTCTTCCACAGGCAGTGGTTTCAGCAGGGAGCATCGATAATTTAAAAAAACTATTAGATGAGCACCTGAACAACCGCAACATACAGGGATATACAATGTAATCCGGACATAAAAAGCACACACACAGGTTGGACTTGTGTCTTTTTTAACCTCACCTACTATGTAACTATCCCCATCCCCTGTAATCCTATACAGTCCTATCACCCCCAGTCCTATTATGTACGATATGTTGCTACAGAGGCAAGAGGTAGGGGGGTTCTGAACTGAGACTTTCTCAGAAAAAAAACAAACAATGGCATTCAAATGGGAAAAAAGCTCAACAACTAAAGTTGCAATAAGAAAAAGAGCATTTTTTTTTTTTTTTTGTTCAATCAGGAATCATAAGCCCCAGCAAAGGCCTGTTGCACACAGGCACCTAAGCCCCTGCAACTAATTCTGCTGTATTTCACTCACCCAGAAAGCCCAGGTGCTGCAAACAGCCATCTCTTTACACGAATGGTTGTGTGCAGTTGTACTTGAATACACAATGCTTGCATAAACAGGAGTATAACATACAGGGTAAAAATAATTTACTATTCTTGGAATATGTCCATACAATATACTCATGTTTCTGCGAGCACCGCTGTATACCTTTTATGTCTAAAGGAATGGGGTTTTGAGGTGGGATAAAATTTGCCAGAATATACGTTGCAGGGGCTCAGGCTCCCATGTTCAAGAGGCCTAATGTGCATACTTGAACATGCACTGTGGCAGTCACCACAATGTTTACAAGATGTGAAGACATTTTAAGCGAGAAACAAACATTTCCATTTGTTGTACTTCATTGTGCTTTACACATACCAATCTGATGAGCTCTTCTTTGATAAGACGTGTAATTTCTGCTTTAGCTTTCTGAACAGCCAGTTCACTCGCACCTAAGACATAACAAAACACTGTTATTGTTAATAGACAAAAAAGACTGCTAAAAAATATTTGATATATCAATTTTGCATTGATAGCCATGATGGGAGTAATTTTTTAATCATATGAATGCAATGCTTGGTCTACTGTCCGTTTAGGAACTTCCCCAGCTGTTCTGCAAGAAGTGATCTCAAGGCAACTGTAAAAGATTAAACTAGTTGATGTAGAGCAGAAGTAGGCAACCCCAGGCACAAGTGCCACAAGTGGCACGCAAAGCCTCTTTTACCGGCACTCAACTTCCTCCCCATCAGCAAAGCAGCAGCACAGGGAAGTGTCAGTGAGACACTAATGCATTCTAATTTTAGAGTTCCCCACGCCACACCTGCACCAGGGGGAGGCACTGTGCCCCCACACATTGTAAAAGATGGAAAATATTGTTTGGTTCTCTAACTTTGCTGTAGCTGCGACCGTCAGCTTTTGTGATGGGGAAGAGATTGGGTACAGCTATGCTGGGGGGGGGGGGGGGGCGGTCCCTGTTTCCAGGTGAAGGGGGACTGTCATTAGCCACTGCTAACGCCAATGACAGTCCTGCTAGCCCTGTCCACCAACTGGAGGAAGATTACTTGCTTGGTTGCCACTACCAATCTCAGGAAGAAGGGATTTTACTGTGATTTAGAAAACCACAATCATGTGACAGTTTGGGGAATTACGGTTGAGCTTCTGGGAACTTTGTTTAAATTATTTCTGAACCTTTGCATCACTTACTACTGAACTCCTGCACTCTATGTCCATTTAAGCCACAGCCAATATTCAGCGCAATGAAAATCACACCAAACATTTACTGTAGTGCAGAGCACCACACTTTTTCTCAGCTGCAGGGCCCAGACTTATGATCCTGCACATAGGCCCACTGCTTTACAGAAAATACCTCTGAACTGCGCTCATCATTACACATCCATTTCAGATGCAACAGTGGGACAGATGAGCAGGGGGATTCAGTGGTGCATCAGGAGAGCAGGGGATTCAGTGGTGGGTCAGGAGAGCAGGGGGATTCAGTGGTGGGTCCGGAGAGCAGGGGGGTACAGAGGTGAGACAGATATGCAGGAGGTACAGTGGTGGGGCAGATGGGTTAAGTGTTAGGACAGATTAGAAGGTAATTCAGAGACAAAAGAGCATGGGGATACGGCGGTGGAGCAGATGTGCAGGAGTTATAGTGGTGGGGGTTACAGTGGTGGGGCAGATGTGCAGGGGGGTTACAGTGGTGGGGCAGATGTGCAGAGGGGGTTACAGTGGTGGGGCAGATGTGCAGGGGGGTTACAGTGGTGGGGCAGATGTGCAGGGGGGGTTACAGTGGTGGGGCAGATGTGCAGGGGGGGGTTACAGTGGTGGGGCAGATGTGCAGGGGGGTTACAGTGGTGGGGCAGATGTGCAGAGGGGTTACAGTGGTGGGGCAGATGTGCGGGGGGGGGGTTACAGTGGTGGGGCAGATGTGCAGGGGGGGTTACAGTGGTGGGGCAGATGTGCAGAAGGGGGTTACAGTGGTGGGGCAGATGTGCAGGGGGGGTTACAGTGGTGGGGCAGATGTGTAGGGGGGGGTTACAGTGGTGGGGCAGATGTGTAGGGGGGGTTACAGTGGTGGGGCAGATGTGCAGGGGAGGTTACAGTGGTGGGGCATATGTGCAGGGGGGTTACAGTGGTGGGGCAGATGTGCAGGGGGGGTTACAGTGGTGGGGCAGATGTGCAGGGGGGGTTACAGTGGTGGGGCAGATGAGCAAAGGGGGTTAGTGGTGAAACAGATTTGCAGAGGAGAAGGTGATCTGGAGGAGTGAAGGTGCATGCATTGGGGCTGGTAATTTCTCACTGTTTACAGCATTAACTTTATAAAAAATGATTTGTGATTGAGAGTGTGAAGTTGACAATCTTGTTATAAAATCTGCACGCTTAATTTTTTGGGAAAACATTTTTTCGGCACACTGTGCTCAAACGGTTTCCTATCCCTGGCGTAGTGTGATGGTGCTAAAGAATTATGGGTAGAGCAGCATATAGGTGTGCGTACTCCAAAGTTATTATTTGAGTTTGTTATGGACAACCAGTGTTAATGAGGTGGCGAGTCTGCGCCTTGCACAGATCGCAAGGTCTGCAAGGACTGGGACAGTGATAATGGGAGATTTTAACTACCTGGAAATCAGAATAGGGACACTGCTGGAACAGTAACAGTAGGTAGAAATGTATAAACCTATTACATGACAACTTTATGGTAGAACTAGAAATGATGCTCTGCTGGACTTAGGAGTATCAAACATTGTGGAGCTCATTACTAATGTTCATATAAAAACATCTGGAGGGGCGTGGCTTGCGTGCAATCGTGATGGATGCCTGAGCTGACAGCTCCGACTGGCATCTGGGGATTTATCGGCTAATCCATCGTATTATCGATTATTTAATCATCTGAATCAGATATTCTGAAGGGGGAGACAACACTCGATGCAGTCCCACAAGAGGATTAAAGAGAATCGCTATAAAAAGCTGAGTGACGTGTCTGATCTGTCAGCTGCAGTGGAGGATCAGTTACAAAATGGCTCCCACGGATCTGAGGTAATGCCATCCTCTTCTTATACTGATCTCCCTGATGAGATCCCGGTCCATTGGGATTCAGATTCTCATACATTTAATCCGGAGATATCTCCCCCACATAGTCCATCCTCTAAAAGCCCGGCTAAAGCTCGGATGAGATATGATCATTCAGAACAATCCCCTGTAATTTCAGCGACATCACTAAGCCAGGACCAAGTAGGCCTCAAAATGGCGTCATCAATAGCCAGTTATCCTACCTCAGGCCAACCGGTCCTTGATACTACCATGAAGGATATGCTTTTATCTCTTCAATCGTCACTTATGGTGAATATTTCTACTATGTTCAACAACTTTTCTATTGAAATGAAAGGTTTGGGAGAGAGGATCCATCATGTAGAAAATAAAATTGAGAAACAATCAAAAACTGTGAACAATTTGGTTGATGCTTATAAGGACCAGATGGATGATGCGGATTGGATGCGTGCTAAAATCTCAGATTTGGAGGATCGTTCTAGGAGAGATAACCTTAAATTGAGGGGAGTCCCAGAATCTATTACCCAGTCAGACCTCCAAAAATATGCGGGAGATATGATGATGGCCTTGCTACCGGACTTATCCCCAATAGAAAGAATGATTGACCGCATACACCGCATCCCTAAACCAAAACATCTGGATGCATCCACCCCACGCGATGTTCTTATGAAAATACATTTTTTTTCTACTAAGGAAAAAATGCTGGCTAAAGCTAGGTCCCAACCTGAACTCCCTGTGCATTATAGGGAGGTCCATATGTATGCAGATTTGTCGCAGTACACTCTAAATATGAGAAGACAACTAAAAACGGTCACAAAAGCTTTAAATAACCACAAAATTCTGTATAAATGGAGACATCCTGCAACTTTGCTGATAACACACAGTGGAAATAACATCGTCCTATCCAAGCCTCAGGATGGGCTTCGCTTACTGCGCTCGTGGGGCATTGTTCCTGAACTTTCTACTGAGGAAAACGTGCTTTAGACGGTGTACATCTTGGTAAAGGAAACCACACTGATCATCACATCCCTGCTGCGAAGTGACACAATGAAAAAGTATTTTTGCTGCTGTTTTTTTTTTCATTGCAACAATGTTCCCTGGATGACAGTCTTTACATCCTTTTGCTGTTTGAACATTACCCTGTTGTATTGTCGGTTTCCTAATAACACCCGACATTGGTAACATTTGATTCAAATGCTTTAACATAGCTTTTTTTCCAAGTCTGTAGGCTATATTTCAGTTTAAAGTATATCTTACCTTGAATATCCTACATCCTTGGATCTGTTTTTTTTTTTATTGAGCTACTTATTGGTACTTATTTTTTATTTCTTTTTGTTTTCATGTTTGTTTGTTTTTTTATCCCTTTGTTATTCTATTGTGAAGCACGCTAGGTAGATATTTTCTACACTCCCAGGCTTTAGAATTTATTAGCGCATACCGATATATTGTATACGCTATTCACAATGTCTATTAATTTTCTTACACTTAATGCGAAAGGACTAAACCACCCGGCAAAACGTACTTCGCTGTGGAACACTGCTATCTCCCACAAATGTGATATACTTTGTGTGCAGGAAACGCACTTTGCTCAAGGGGCGACTCCCCAATGTTTTAATAAATCCTTTCCTTATGTTTTTAAAGCAGACTTTTCTAAAAAACAAAGGGGAGTCTTGATTGCCATCCGAGACACTCTTTCTTTTCAATTAATATCCTGCACTACTGATCCAAATGGAAGGTTTGTTATCTTAGTTTGTAAATTAGACGATGTATTATACACTATTGCAAACTTGTATGCCCCAAACCACGGTCAATTGAAATTTCATAGATCCGTGCTTAAAAAAAATTGGGAAGTACAGGAAGGTCATCTACTGTTATGTGGGGATTTTAATATTGTTCCGGATGTTACTATGGATATTTCTTCCGGTCCTAGAAGGATATCTTCCCCTCTATCCTCTTTTTTTAAGGAGAATGATGATATCCTTTGATATATGGAGGTGTTGTCATGCGGAGGAGAGAGACTATACGTTTCTCTCCTCGCGTCATAGCACTTATTCCAGGATTGACATGTTCATATCTGACAAATGGTTATTGCAAAATGTTCTAGAATCTCGCATCCACTCTATCACCTGGTCGGACCACGCACCTGTCACTATTAAAATAGCAAACAAAAATTCTAAACAGAACTCGTTCCTGTGGCGTGTTAATAATTATCTACTTCAAAACCCTCTTCATGAAGAGTTTCTTAAACAAAAAATTACTTATTTTTTCTCAAACAATGTAGGCTCTGTGGCCCGACGGTATTGTGGAATGCCCATAAATCTTATATGCAAGGTTTCTTTATCCAACTTGGATCGAGAGCAAAAAAATTAAGAACTAAAAGGCTGGATGAATTATCGACAAAAATAGAGGAGGTAGACTTCAAGAAAAAATTCTCGTCGCCTCACCTCGATCCCAATTATTTAAGCTACGGAATGATTTGAGGTCCTTACTCCTTGAATCCTATGAACTTAACTTAAGAAAACTCAAAGCTACCTCCTACACTGCTAATAATAAATCAGGAAAGCTCATGGCTAACCGTATCAGAGGTCTTAGACTGAAAACCAGAATTCCCTACCTTTATCACCCAACTTCTGGTGGGAAACTCATTAATCCCCAATCCATTGCCGATGCCTTTGGTACTTATAATGAATTGTATAACCTCAAATTAGATACTGACACTCATCAACCAACATGCGAGGAAATTAAGTCTTTCCTCAGTCGAGTAAAATTACCTAAATTATCTGCTGACCATCTTGAACAACTGAATGCCCCTATTACCGAAAATGAAATCCGTAAGACCATTGATGGCCTGCCTTCTTCTAAATCTCCAGGCCCAGACAGGTATACTGGGGAGTATTTTAAATTATTTAAAGATTTGGTTGCTCCACACCTGACAACATTGTATAACCACTCAATTTCTGCCTCTGCTTTTCCAAAAGAAATGCTGTCGGCTATTGTAATCACTCTACCCAAACCTGGTAAAGAACCCACTTCTCCCTCTAATTTTAGGCCAATTTCCTTACTTAACGTTGATTTGAAAATATATGCCAAATTGTTAGCCAATAGATTAGTTAGGATTCTCCCATATCTAATTCACAATGACCAAACAGGTTTTATGAGAGGCCGCCAAACTTCCGACGCCACTAGAATGATAAATGTTATACACAGTATGGAGCTGATGGGAACGCCTTCTCTGCTTCTTTCCTTAGATGCAGAGAAGGCGTTTGACAGGGTTAATTGGGACTACTTGACTTTGACCCTTCAAGAGTTTGGTTTTACAGGACCTATTCTTGAGGCAATACTAGCTCTCTACACTACTCCTACTGCCAGAGTTTTTACCTCCGGCCTTTTATCCAAGCCTTTTAATATTTCCAACGGAACCCGACAGGGATGTTCACTTTCCCCCCTAATTTTCAACATGATGATTGAACCCCTGGCAGACCACATTAGGACTAATTCCAAAATTTCGGGAATCACTATTAATAATCAAGACCATAAAATTAGTTTGTTTGCGGACGATATCATTTTAATAAAAATAAAAATAAAAAAGGGGAAACTAAAGCGCTAGCAGTGCCCAAATGTGCAGGGTGGAAAATGAAGTGCTAAGAATGATATGATAAACTTAATGCTGCTCAAATCTAAAATTGCAATAACAACAAATGAATAATATGAATAAAGTGATTGATGAGCGCAAAATAGTGGTATAATAAAATAAAATAACAGTGAAACGTCCAATTAGAGAAAATAACACTAATAAAATATGATCTCCAAAGTGATGCAAAAGTGTATAACAAATAGTGCCAAGTAGGCACAATGGATCTACAAAATCCAATGTGTAAATGATACTAATAATGAAGAAATGATAAAAAATCTATAATATAAAAATGTGTAAAAAACCAATTGTGACAACAATTCATATGTGACAGTTCATGAATCACAGGAGTGAATGACAATTCCAAACGGTGACTGTGTTTTCGAGCAGAGTGATGAAAGGATCCACATAAGCAGCTGAGCTCACAATGTGCTTACCTCACACACATGCAATGACAGCATGGTATCTCCACAGATGAAATCTGACACGAGAAACGAATCCTCCTCCTCTCTCCTGTAGTGACACCGACTGGAGGTCTGTGGATGGTAGAGACGGCTTCCTTCTGGTTATGTCTGCAACTCCGGTCTTCACCAAAATGGAGGCTCCGTGTGCAAGTGCGCTTAGGATGGCCCCAAAATAAACGGAAAGAATCTCCAATAGTGAAGTATTGTAAAACCGATTTATTGTCGTCCACAAAGTAAAATAAATAACAGGAGGTTCAGCTAGACAGAGCCTGAACCAAACAGACAGCGAGAACGGCTGTGTGATCGGGTAGGTGCGTCACTTCCGGTCACGTCTTTTCGAAAGACGTGACCGGAAGTGACGCACCTACCCGATCACACAGCCGTTCTCGCTGTCTGTTTGGTTCAGGCTCTGTCTAGCTGAACCTCCTGTTATTTATTTTACTTTGTGGACGACAATAAATCGGTTTTACAATACTTCACTATTGGAGATTCTTTCCGTTTATTTTGGGGCCATCCTAAGCGCACTTGCACACGGAGCCTCCATTTTGGTGAAGACCGGAGTTGCAGACATAACCAGAAGGAAGCCGTCTCTACCATCCACAGACCTCCAGTCGGTGTCACTACAGGAGAGGTGAGGAGGATTCGTTTCTCGTGTCAGATTTCATCTGTGGAGATACCATGCTGTCATTGCATGTGTGTGAGGTAAGCACATTGTGAGCTCAGCTGCTTATGTGGATCCTTTCATCACTCTGCTCGGATACACAGTCACCGTTTGGAATTGTCATTCACTCCTGTGATTCATGAACTGTCACATATGAACTGTTGTCACAATTGGTTTTTTACACATTTTTATATTATAGATTTTTTATCATTTCTTCATTATTAGTATCATTTACACATTGGATTTTGTAGATCCATTGTGCCTACTTGGCACTATTTGTTATACACTTTTGCATCACTTTGGAGATCATATTTTATTAGTGTTATTTTCTCTAATTGGACGTTTCACTGTTATTTTATTTTATTATACCACTATTTTGCGCTCATCAATCACTTTATTGATATCATTTTAATGATAACTAATCCTTTCTCCTCTTTACCTGAAATCCAAAAGATCCTATCCTGGTTTGGTGAGGTCTCTTTTTATAAGGCAAATACTTTGAAGTCACTCATCTTAGATATTGGAATTGATGCTGTGAATAAAAGCTTACTACAACATCAATTCCCATATACTTGGGCGGATTCCACCATCCCATATTTGGGCATTCATCTCACGAGGACCACTGAAAAACTATATGAATACAATTACCTTACCCTTAGGAGTAAACTACAAACCGACCTTCAAAAATTGAGCAAATTCGAATTTTCTTGGTGGGGTAGGCTATCTGCCTTTAAAATGTTACATCTTCCACAAGTTTTATATTTTTTCAGGAGTTTGCCCATTCCTGTTCCCAATATATTTTTCAAATCCATGCAATCACTTTTGTCTAAATTTGTCTGGAACGGGAAGAAATCCAGGTGTACTCATAATAAGTTAATCAAACAAAGATTGTATGGAGGAACTGGATATATTGATTTTCAGGATTATTATCATTCCTCCATTCTGACCCAACTCAAGGAGTGGTTCCTTGAACCTCCTACTACTCAATGGGGAATGATAGAGTCCAGTTACTGTACATATGGTCCTACTAGCCTGTGGTTATTTGGTTCTTTATTAGGAGTTAAAATTCCAATACACTTACCTCCTACAATGCTTGCTTCCATCCGAACATGGCAAAAATGTATATCCTCCGCAAATCTAACAGGACCTGACGTCAGTGTTCCAATTCCTATCCAAACATTATACTTTCTCACGATCAGAATGCCAATTGCTTTCTGGTACCAAAAAGGCATTAAGTATCTTGATGACTTTTATTCAAAGGGTTACATCAAAGCCTTTTCATCTATCCAATCGGAATACGACCTCCCTCACACCAACAATTTTCAATATACACAGTTAGTACATTGTCTATATAAAATTGGACATATTTCCAAACAGGTTAAGGTTTCTGCTTGGACCCATTTATCTTCGCCAACACAACAAAAAAAGGGTATTTCTTTATTCTATCAATTAATGCAGCAAAAGCGAATTTTTACTAAATCTGCCTCCCATCTTCTTTGGGAAAAAGATCTACAATGCTCTTTTACGAATGACCAGTGGCATGTGGCCTGTAAGGCCAATCAATCTGCTACTCATTGCACCTCCCTGTGGGAATTATCAACCAAAATCACTTTACGTTGGTATCTTACTCCGGTGATAGTTTCCAAATTTGACTCCCGAACCCCTGACTCTTGTTGGAGACTTTGCCTAAATCCAGCTAAAGGAGACATATTCCACGCACCTGTCACTATCATTTTATGGAATTGTCCAAAACTCACCGCTTACTGGGCAGGAATCTTCAATACAATATCTGACTTGACACACACGCGAGTGGCACCAGATCCGGCCTTGGTTTTTTTATCATTGGGAATAGAAAAGTTTCCATTCAATCTTCATAAAACAATAACCCATCTACTCTTAGCGGCTAGGTTGTCCATTACGAGAAGGTGGAAAGATTCCAATCCACCCTCTCCCGATGACGCTATTGACCTCTTGAATTTACATAATTCCTATGAAAGGATTTTAGCATCATCCTTGGGCTCTCTTCATAAATACACGATGCATTGGGACCCTTAGAACATCTGGTACAAAAACATGACATAGTTCAGCTTGCCTTTTTTTTTCTTCCGCTACATTGTCTACTATTTGCTTAGGAGTTATAATGGGAGATAGCTCCCGAACACTATGATTCCCATATGGGGTGTTCGGGTGAGCTTGATCCTATATTTTATTCATTTATTTATTTTTCCATTTGATGTTGAGATTTCGACTCTTGTTTGCTAGATGCCACTAGCAAAATTATCTACCATCTTTATAGAATGATTGCTGTTCTTATTTTACTTGACTAGCACTTACTTGTGTATTAATTGACATGTATTGTTTCATCCTTTGTATACTGTACTACAATGTATACCATCTACTATTGTAATGCTTTAATTTTGTTTAAATGAAAACTTACAATAAAAATATATTGACGATATAAAAACATCTGGTTTGCAGTGACCATAACATGATTTAATTTAATGCTAGCTGTAAACAAACACACAATAAAAAATAAAACACACACTAAGGAAACGCATTTAACCCCTTGATCACCCCCTAGTGTAAACCCCTTCCGTACCAATGACATTTACACAGTAATCAGTGCATTTTTATAGCACTGATCACTGTATAAATATCAATGGTCCCAAAAATGTGTCAGATCTTCCTGATGACGCAAACTTTTTTTGCGAAACGCGTAAAGGCTGCTGGGAGAGGATCCATGTGACACGCCGCCAATTGGAAGAGGGGCCCGCAGGGTTCGCTGACAGGAAAGTACAGGGGCACACGCACTTTTTTCTACCCCGCATAAACGGCTGGAGAAGCTGGGTGCCGGCATGAAGGCACAGCAATATGTGAGTGTAATAGTCAATTAGTTTTAATTCAATAAAATAGGTTTTATTGACTACACTATGATGGCTATCTATTTCTTGTGAGCATTAATAGAAGAATAGAAGCCATATTAACTTGTCTACTGGGGGAAGGCTGCAGCTTGATTGATCGAGTAGGATTGGTTCATTAATCTGGATAACCAAAGGCGCAAATAAAACTGGATCTGGCGAGTGGCCATTGCAGAAGGTGGTGGGATAATCACGAAAGTGGTGACCACAGCTGCACAGACCACACACAAGAAATGTCAAGTTCTTTGGAAAAGTTGATCACTCACTGGGATTATTCAATATAATAGAGGAAAAGGAAGGGGATTGTTATATACATTTTCCCCCTTTTTTCCTCTTTCCATCCACATTTTTTATTTGAATTTATATTTTTATTTACATATTTATACGTTTTTTGATATTGCAATATAATGTTTAGAAATATATTGGAATAAGCCGCAGAGCTGTCATAGGCACAGTATAACTGGTGGGATCTGTTAACCGCTTAACGACCGCCGCATGTATATGTACGTCCACTGAATGGCACGTACAGGCAGATGGGCATATCCGTACGTCCCTGCCTTTCCGCGGGTCCGCTCGGGACCCCCCCGCTACATGCGGTGGTTGGAAATCGTTGGGGAGCGATCCGGGATGAGGGCGCGGCTATTCGTTTCTAGCCGCCCCCTCGCGATCGCTCCCCGGAGCTGAAGAAAGGGGAGAACCGTATGTAAACACGGCTTCCCCGTGCTTCACTGTGGCGGCTGCATCGATCGTGTCATCCCTTTTATAGGGAGACAATCGATGACGTCAGACCTACAGCCACACCCCCCTACAGTTGTAAACACACACTAGGTGAAGCATAACTCCTTCAGCACCCCCTGTGGTTAACTCCCAAACTGCAACTGTCATTTTCACAATAAACAATGCAATTTAAATGCACTTTTTGCTGTGAAAATGACAATGGTCCCAAAAATGTGTCAAAATTGTCCGAAGTGTCCGCCATAATGTCACAGTCACGAAAAAAAACCCGCTGATCGCCCCCATTAGTAGTAAAAAAAATATAAAATAAAAATGCAATAAAACTATCCCCTATTTTGTAAACGCTATAAATTTTGCGCAAACCAATCGATAAACGCTTATTTAGATTTTTTCTACCAAAAATAGGTAGAAGAATACAGGGAGTGCAGAATTATTAGGCAAATGAGTATTTTGACCACATCATCCTCTTTATGCATGTTGTCTTACTCCAAGCTGTATAGGCTCGAAAGCCTACTACCAATTAAGCATATTAGGTGATGTGCATCTCTGTAATGAGAAGGGGTGTGGTCTAATGACATCAACACCCTATATCAGGTGTGCATAATTATTAGGCAACTTCATTTCCTTTGGCAAAATGGGTCAAAAGAAGGACTTGACAGGCTTAGAAAAGTCAAAAATAGTGAGATATCTTGCAGAGGGATGCAGCACTCTTAAAATTGCAAAGCTTCTGAAGCGTGATCATCGAACAATCAAGCGTATCATTCAAAATAGTCAACAGGGTCGCAAGAAGCGTGTGGAAAAACCAAGGCGCAAAATAACTGCCCATGAACTGAGAAAAGTCAAGCGTGCAGCTGCCAAGATGCCACTTGCCACCAGTTTGGCCATATTTCAGAGCTGCAACATCACTGGAGTGCCCAAAAGCACAAGGTGTGCAATACCCAGAGACATGGCCAAGGTAAGAAAGGCTGAAAGACGACCACCACTGAACAAGACACACAAGCTGAAACGTCAAGACTGGGCCAAGAAATATCTCAAGACTGATTTTTCTAATGTTTTATGGACTGATGAAATGAGAGTGAGTCTTGATGGGCCAGATGGATGGGCCTGTGGCTGGATTGGTAAAGGGCAGAGAGCTCCAGTCCGACTCAGACGCCAGCAAGGTGGAGGTGGAGTACTGGTTTGGGCTGGTATCATCAAAGGTGAGCTTGTGGGGCCTTTTCGGGTTGAGGATGGAGTCAAGCTCAACTCCCAGTCCTACTGCCAGTTTCTGGAAGACACCTTCTTCAAGCAGTGGTACAGGAAGAAGTCTGCATCCTTCAAGAAAAACATGATTTTCATGCAGGACAATGCTCCATCACACGCGTCCAAGTACTCCACAGCGTGGCTGGCATGAAAGGGTATAAAAGAAGAAAATCTAATGACATGGCCTCCTTGTTCACCTGATCTGAACCCCATTGAGAACCTGTGGTCCATCATCAAATGTGAGATTTACAAGGAGGGAAAACAGTACACCTCTCTGAACAGTGTCTGGGAGGCTGTGGTTGCTGCTGCACGCAATGTTGATGGTGAACAGATCAAAACACTGACAGAATCCTTGGATGGCAGGCTTTTGAGTGTCCTTGCAAAGAAAGGTGGCTATATTGGTCACTTATTTGTTTTTGTTTTGTTTTTGAATGTCAGAAATGTATATTTGTGAATGTTGAGATGTTATATTGGTTTCACTGGTAAAAATAAATAATTGAAATGGGTATATATTTGTTTTTTGTTAAGTTTCCTAATAATTATGCACAGTAATAGTCACCTGCACACACAGATATCCCCCTAAAATAGCTAAAACTAAAAACAAACTAAAAACTACTTCCAAAAATATTCAGCTTTGATATTAATGAGTTTTTTGGGTTCATTGAGAACATGGTTGTTGTTCAATAATAAAATTAATCCTCTAAAATACAACTTGCCTAATAATTCTGCACTCCCTGTACGTATCAGGCCTAAACTGAGGGGGAAAAAAAAAATTATATATGTTTTTGGGGGATATTTATTATAGCAAATTAAAAAAGATTTAATTTTTTTCAAAATTGTCGCTCTATTTTTGTTTATAGCGCAAAAAATAAAAACCGCAGAGGTGATCAAATACCACCAAAAGAAAGCTCTATTTGTGGGAAAAAAAGGACGTAAATTTTGTTTGGGAGCCACGTCGCACGACCGCGCAATTGTCTGTTAAAGCGACGCAGTGCCGAATCGCAAAACCTGGCCTGGGCATTTACCGTATTTATCGGGGTATAGCGCGATCCCGCGTATAGCGCGCACCCCTAAAGTTGCCCCTAATTCCTGTGGAAAAAAGTTTTTTTGTACTTAGTTTTGGTGTCTTGCGCGGCATCCATCGGCGGCCTCGTCTAAGGCTTCGGGTGTCCTCTTCGTCGGGTCCGGCGTCCTCCCCACGCCGAGTTTGAATACTGCGCCGACATATACAGAGCGCAGTACACTCGTGTATTGTCGGCAATGCTCGGCTACTCTCGCGCTGACGTCCTGTACGTCCAGGACGTCAGCGCGGGAGGAGCCGAGACTGCCTCGGTATATGTCGGCGCAGTATTCAAACTCTGCGCGGGAAAGCGGGTATCGGCGTATACCGCGCACCCACGATTTTGCCCTGATTTTCAAAAGTGCGCGGTATACGCCGATAAATACGGTAGCTGCCTAAAGGTCCGGGGCTTAAGTGGTTAAAGAGCACTTGCACTTTGTCTTTTTAGGGGAATATTTTGCACGGTATACCCAATTTATGCACAGGAGTTTGTTTAATTTATGCATTTTTAGGATCAACAAATATATATACACATTTTTGTATAACAAGCACATATTTTAAAGTCTAGAGGCGTTCACTGAACAGGATAAGCCCTTACGGGTTTCCTTTACAAGAATAGGTTGCTCACATATTTGGTTTATACTTTAAGGTTAGCGCAATCCATTCATTGTCTTAAATTTTTCTGGCATTTCATCCAAGGGTGACGTGCATTTTTGATTGCAGCAAACCAAATAATAAGTTATAAATCTATCAGATTTATTTTTTGCGCCGGTAACGTCCATTTTCTTGCAAAAATGTCAGATCTGTCTGTCGCAATACCGCTAAAAATCGCAGAACATCGCCATTACTAGTTAGAATTTTTTTTTAAATGCCATAAATCTTTTCCATAGTTTGTAGATGCTGTAACTTTTGCGCAAAACAATCAATACACACTTAGGGATTTTTTTTTACCAAAAAGTCTTAAACTGATGAAGAAATGTGTTTAAAAAAAATTTGGGGACATAGCAAAAAGTTTTTATTTTTATTTAAATTTTTGCTTTTTGTTTATAGTGCAAAAAATAAAAACCACAGAGGTGATCAAATAGCACCAAAAGAAAGCTCTATTTGTGGAAAAAAAGCATGCAAATTTTGTTTGGATACAGCATTGCATGACCGTGCACTTACTAGTTAAAGCGACACAGTACCAAGTTGTAAAAAGTGCTCTGGTCAGATAGGGGTAAAACCTTCTGGGGCTGAAGTGGTTAAAGGACACATCACAGAAATTAGAATGTTTAAAATCTATACAAAAAAACAAACATTCTGCAAATTATATTCCCATTGGCAATACATTTAAAAATCGAAACATAAAACCTACGCGTCTCAGGTCCAAAGTAAAAAAAAAAGTTAAAAGAAAAGGGCATCTAAAAAATATAAAAATGAAGGATCATCATTTAAAGGTTACAATATGAATATGTAGAAAGGAAATCAAGCCTGCAAAAATGGACAGAATGCAAAATAGTAGGATAAACCCCCCAAAATTCTTCAAATATATGAATAGTAAAAAGTTGAGGTCTGAGCATGCAGGCCCTTTACAAGATAATTTAGATCTAGTGGATGTGGACAAAGAAGGCAAAATGAATAAAAAAAAAACTTCAACTTTGTGTATACAAGGGAAAATGGGGGAGCCAAGGTCCATAAATGGGGGTAGCACTGACATAGGCCCAAATTAACTACAAAAAGGCTCAAAACGGACATGGTCCAGAAACATTTAGACAAGATATACAGTGCCTTGCGAAAGTATACGGAGACTTGATTATTAGATCATTAGTCATTTAGGTCAACATTGGATCATTCAGAGATCCTCACTTAACTTCTGGAGAGAGTTTGCTGCACTGAAAGTAAAGGGGCTGAATAATTTTGCAAGCCCAATTTTTCAGTTTTTTATTTGTTAAAAAAGTTTGAAATATCTAATAAATTTTGTTCCACTTCATGATTGTGTCCCACTTGTTAATTCTTAAAAAAAAAAATAGTTTTATATCTTTGTGTTTGAAGCCTGAAATGTGGCAAAAGGTCGCAAAGTTCAAGGGGGCCGAATACTTTCGCAAGGCACTGTAGGTGAAAAAAAAAAATTCATTCATGTATCCTCAAAGAGTGGAGATGTGCGATTTAAGTCATTGTTCCTAATATTTAGAGGCTTTTTAATGACTGGCATAGTACCAGTTGATTTTCATAAGGTCAATGTGGTGCCTATATTACATAGTAAGCAAGGTTGAAAAAATACGATTGTCTCTCCCTGTCAGCACGAACCGAGGAATGCCATTAAGGCTTCTTACGCTGTGTGCCCCCACGGGCTCGCGCCGGCATGTTATCCTGCTGGACGTCATATGACGCCCATTCAGGATAACAGAATCACTTCCCGGCCATCATTCTGCATACGGCGGGTGGGAAGCGGTTAAACGCTACCCATTATCCTACATGGTATTATAGTTTATCAGATACTAAGGCAAAAGGGGTCTCTATTGGCTTTCATAAGAATACCTCCTTTATATTGGACCAGATGATTATAGGAGATTATTTCTTCGGGGCATGGTGGGTCATACGCAGTGTACCTTGGCACATATATACTATCCAAACACTAAACAATCTACCTTTTTTATTTGTATGTTGTCTAAATTGAAAGACTTCGCCATAGGGACTACTATACTAGCCAGGGATATTCTCTAGACCAGGGGTGCCCAACCCTTTGAAGAGCAAGGGCCATTTAAGCGACTTGGTAACTAGTTGTGGGCCACAATGAGTGGAGCGGCAGGTGACATGCATACTGCAGAGCGGAAACGGATGCAGCCCACTCTACTCTATGGGCCCTCCGATCTGATCTGCCCAGATGGAGGGGGACAGATCGCCTTCTATTTTTTTTAGCGGATCGAATTGGAGGTAGGCGGGTGTAAATGGACACACGTCCGTTTTCATCTGCCGCTTCATAGAGGTAATCAATGCAAACAATTTGCACTGTTATTGTACTGACACTGGCAGGGAAGGGGTTAACATCAGGGGCGATCAAAGGGTTAACGGTGTTCCCTCACTGTGTTCTAACTGTATGGGGGAAGGGCTCACTGGGACAACACACAGATCCGTCTTTTTGCATAGCAGAAAGGCAGGATCTGTGTGATCTCCCCTGTCAAAATGGAGATTTGCCTTGTTTACCAACAGGCAGATCCCCATTCTGTCACTGCGGGGAACGGCCGCAGGTGGGCGGAAGGCATCAATCCACTCATCGCTTTACCGCTGGCCAATGGGGGGGGGGGGGGTTTTAGCGTGCCCACAAATCGCCGTGTATGAAATGGACGTACATCTACAGCGATTTGTGTAGCCGAGCCAACCTACCGCAGTATGACCACAGTGACTGATCAGCAAGCTGTTAAAGAATATGACCTTCTGAATAATTAATAGAACGTAAATTAAACAAACAACACCATGCATGAGAGATGATGCAATTTTTATGAAGAATCTGTATGTTGTATTTGTGAAGGCAGCTGTTTATAGACAAATGTTTTTTAAAAATTTGGGTGTGTCGTTAGCGCAGAGTTTTTAGTTTATAGATTCTTTGCCAATGATGTGTGGTGGGAAAGTGCCAAGTGGAAGCAAAATGACATCAGTGCTCTGTCACAGGGTTAAAACTATCCACAGAAAGCCGAGGGAAACAAGAAAATAACACCCTGCATAAGTGAGCAATTCCATCTGCCCAGCTAAAATAGCCTACTTACGGTAAATGAGTCTTCAAAGTGAGGGTACGCACAAAGGCAATGCAAGCAACTCTGAACCTGGAAAGTGTTCCACAGTGCACTCTGTTCCCCAGTTCCTATGTCTGTGTGTAGGACATGGAAAAAAGGCTAAGTGTCTGAACTTTACACAAAAACATAGTAACTGGGGGCAGAAAAATTGCAGCAGGTGCTTTGGATTGATGAGATAAACCTTGAAATACTCGACTGTAGCAGGAGGCAGTTTGTGAATGTATGCAGGAAACCACAACACATGGTAGAGGTTCCTTGCAAGTTTGGGGCTGCATTTCTCTAAAGAGAGTTGGAGATTTGAATAGGATCAATGGTGTCAATGTTGAGAAATGCAGGCAGATATTTATCCATCATCCCAAACTAATAAGGGAGGCCCTTTGGCTAGCCCGAAATTTATTCTTCAGCAAGACAACAACCCCAAACATGCAGCCAATGTCAAAGAACAAGAAGTTTTGAAAGTGATGGTCTGAGAGTCTGTCTAAGAATACACAAAGACAAAGGGATTTGAGGCAGCCGACATGCACAGAAGATCTGTAGTTAGTTCTCCAAGACATTTGGACCAACCTACTTGCCAGGTTCCTTCAAAAACTGTCTGCAGGTGTACCTAGAAGAATTGATGCTATTTTAAAAGGCAAAGGGTGGCCACACCAAATATTGATTTGATTTAGATTTCTCCTCTTATTTACAGTACTTATTATTTTGTCAATTGATAAAAACAAACCATTACCGTTTCTATTTCTGAAATTATTTACATTTTTTCACACCTGTCTAAAAGGTTTACACAGTACTGTAGGCGTGTTAAGCTGGCCATACGTGGTTTGAAACGTGGCCGGTTCAGCAGGAACCTACCAAAACTCAGCCCATGTATGGCTGTTCCCGTTCATGAGAAGTTGATCGACTTCTCACAAATGGGACTGCTAGCAAATTTCAGTTAATTCAGTGCTGCAGCCAATAGGTGATGATATTCTCTGACAGCCGGGAGGCTTTGCACTCTCAATTGCAAACAGCCATCCATTGGAAACTATAGTGCCATTTTTACTACAAAAAATTATATGAAAAAACACCAGAGCAAAATGTAATACATTAACGTGCTTGTTCACCAATGCCAGAAGTCTGCCAAGCAAAATAGGCAAGTTGGAAACTCTGGTGTATGAGGAGAGCTATGATGTAATAAGTATTGCTGAAACTTGGCTTCAATCCTCACATAACTGGGCAATTAATATTCCTGGCTATGCACTATGCAGAGACAGGGTAGAAAGGAAATGTGGCAGGGGTCTGTCTCTATGCGAGAAGTGATCTCAAAGCAAGCGTGAAAGAGGACCTGGTTGATGGAGAGTGTGAGAAGGCTGAAGCATTATGGGTAGAACTGCATATAGATGTGCGTATTTCAAAGTTAATCATTGGAGTTTGTTATAGACCACCCAATGTTAACAAGGTGTTTGAGTGAGCTTTAAAGTGAGCTGGAACAGGTTTTTCCGACTGTTCATAAGCTACTGCGATAGTCTGTTTATTCCACCTGGCTATCATAGGCTTAGAGGCTTGAAGCCCTTTCTTTTGACCGGAGAAATTAAATGATTTCATTTCCTGAATTCACTCACTCTAAAAAGAGGCTAAAAGACACCTTCTAACATCTAATAAATGAAACCTTGCCTCTGTCATTTTTAGGGTTCTGACAAAAGGAGGGGAGGACAATCTCCTGTGACCTGTGGAATTCAGAGGTCACTTTTGGCAAATATAAGGGATCCTGCCTGAGGATTAACCTATCCTCTAGAAGCAACAAAAAAGGCTCTTTTATAGTCAGAGCTTGTAAGTCACTAACCCTTCTGGCTGTCATGAAATCCAGGACCATGGGGATTGTTTGGAGAGGACTTTCTCTAGGCTGAGCCCAGCGACAGAAGACTTTCCAAACTTTTGCATATATTTATTTTGGTGACTGGCTTCCTACTCTGCAAGAGTGTGTCAATCACCTTTTCCGAGCATCCCCTATGCCTGAGGATCTCCCTCTCAAACACCATGCAGTCAGGGAAAGAAAACCTGAATCGGGATTTAACACTGGTCCCTGGGAGAGGCGATCGCGTCTGGACGGGTGATGCAACGGAGGGAGCCATCGACCACCTTCTCAGTGTGGGGAACCATGCTCGCTTCGGCCACCAGGGTGCGATCAGGATAAGGTATCCTTTTGACCTGGATAGCTTCTGTAGCACCCGGGGGATGAGTGCCAGGGGAGGGAATGCATAAGCTAGGGTGAACTCCCATTTCTGTGCTAGGGCATCTATCCCATAGGCATCCTGATCTCTGGTGAGAGAGAAGTACTTGTGGACATTCCTGCACTTGCAGGCAAATAAATCTATTTCTGGTCTGCCAAAGTGTTGGCTTACCAGAGAGAAAACCTTGTTTCGCTCCCACTCTCCCTGATCAATTATATTGGTCCAGCAGTGCACCAGCACCTTTGCAGCCATTGTGCTATATGCTGGGTGTTTGGTGTGCTCCTGTACCTTTAAGGAGGGGTGGCTCCCCTTCAGTCCACCTACCCCCATCTATCTATTAGAATGCATGTGCCTCCACTGTGGGGAGGCTCATTGTTTAGTGTTAGGACCACAGATTACAGGGTGCCTTGACGCGGCTCTGTGGCTCACGCATGCGTTTGCAAATGCGTGCAGACAAAACCCCGGTTTTTAACGCATACTGTTAGACAGGTTAATTTGGTTGTTCTGCAGGCTGGTCGGTAAGGAGGCTGTGTTTTTCCCTGTCTGCTGAAGAAGTCTGCCTGAATGTTGAGGGACCCTCTTACATGTACTGCCAAAACTGAGAGAATGTTCTTCTCCACGTCCCCTAGGATCTCCTGGGTCAGTTCCATCAGCCTGCTGGATCTTGTCCCCCCCCCCCCCTGATGGTTTAGGTAGGACACAGCTACTGCGTTGTCCGAGAGGATCTGTATTTCCCTTCCTTGGACCTGGTCTTTGAAAAAGTTTAGAGCTTTTCCGACCGCCAACAGCTCCCTGAAATTGGAGGAGACTTTGCTCTGCTCCAGGTTTAGAGGGCCCTGAGCGAAGAGATCTCCTATATGAGCTCCCCAGCCCAAGGCGCTTCCGTCTGTAGTCAGAATAAATGGATTCTGTTGGGTCCAGGACCAACCTTCTGACAGGTTGTCTGCGTTGAGCCACCAGTCTAGGGAGTTCCTTGCCTCTTCTGAAAGGGACACTTATGTCCAGGGATTCTCTTCTTCCGTCCCAGGAGGAGAGAAGGAGTCCCTGGAGTCTCCGGGAATGGAATTGAGCCCAGTGAACCGCTGGGATGCAGGATGACATGAGCCCCAGGACCCTCATCATGGTCCTTAAAGAGGTCTCTCTGGTACCAAGCAGAGCAGAGACTGCTCTTTGCACTTTGGTGATCTTTTCTTGTGGTAGAAAGATCCTTTGGTTCACTAGTCTACCCGGTACCCTAGAAACACCTTGGATTGTGCGGGATCTAGGGAGGATTTCTCTTTGCTGATTAGCCACCCCAGATATTCTAGTGTGGACAGCACCTTGTCTCGGTCTGCCTGGAGCTATTCCAAGGCTGGACTGAAAATCAGCATGTCGTCCAAGTATGGGATCAAGGCAATCCCCTGGAGGTGTAGGAATGACACCACCACGGCTAAAACTTTGGTAAAAATTATTGGACTTGCTGCTAGGCTGAAGGGGAGAGCCTTGAACTGCCAGTGTCGGATGCCCTGCTTCGTCTGCACTGCAAACCTCAAGAACCTCTGATGTTTCGGGGAAATGGGAACATGCAGGTAAGCATCCTTTAGGTCCAACGTTATCATAAATACTCCCTCCTGGAGGCGTCTTCTAAACCGAGTATATGCTCTCCATCCTGAACTTTGGTAAACCAGGAATTGGTTTAGTTTTCGTAGATTTATAATCAGCCGGAATTTTCCAGATGGTTTTGGTACCACAAATATGTGGGAATAAAACCCCTGGCCGATTTGTTCTACTGGAACAGGAATGATGACCTGCTGTTCCGCTGGTTCCCGGACACTCTCCAATAGGCCGTCTGCTTTTAATGGGTCTTTGGGGAGATGGGTCAGGATAAAGTTTGGTGGAGGGGGAGACAGGAATTCTAACTTGTATCCTTTTATCAAATTTAGAATGCAAGGACTCCGAGTGATATTTTCCCACTGAGGGAGGAACCACGAGAGCCTTCCACCAACTTTTATGCTGGTGTCATTTGGATTCTTTGTTGGAAGTAGTAGCTCCGGAAAAAAGGATCCCACCTTTTTCCTTGCTTTTACCGAATTCCCACTTTTTCTTTGGCTCCTCCTTTACCTTGAAACGTTTTTTTGAAGGGGGGCCTCGAACAAATTTCTTCCCTTTATCTTTTTTGGACTTGGCAGGGAACTTTTTGCCTTTCTCTGTGGAATGAGACAGTGCCTGCTCCAAATCAGAACCAAAGAGCAGGGATCCCTCAAAGGGAATCCCGCAAAAGGCGAGACTTGGATGTGAAATCTCCATCCCATGTCTTTACCCAAAGGGCTCTAGAAGAATTTAAAAGAGCTGCCGACTTGGCGGTAGTTCTGACTGTTTCCACTGCGGCATCTGCTAAATATGCCATTGCTTTCCCGACCACTTCCAGGGAGTGTAGCACTTCTTTGGATTTACTATTCTGTCTACCATGCGTCTGCATTTCTAGCGACACCTGCGGAGGCCAATGCAGGGCCCATAGCAGCTGGATTGGCATCCCACACCCTATGTAGCAAAGTCTCAGACTTTTTATCCATCAGATCCCGAATGTTGCCGGAATCTTCGAAGCATAGATCCGAGTGTTTGGAT
Source organism: Rana temporaria (assembly GCF_905171775.1). Classification (NCBI taxonomy): domain Eukaryota; kingdom Metazoa; phylum Chordata; class Amphibia; order Anura; family Ranidae; genus Rana; species Rana temporaria. Next base: position 297,901,086 of record NC_053491.1, read on the forward strand.
AATTGAGCCAATGAAGCATGCAGACGTGGAACTTTAAAGAATCTTCTTCCTCAGCTTTGAAGGGGCACCTACGCTTCCAGATTTTAAGTCTTAAAACCGCTCAAGTTCCTTCCATTCTCTTAAAATAATATCTTTAAGAGATTGGTGTACAGGAAAGGATTTGGTTTGGGTTTACCGAGTCCCCTGTACAGCTTTTGTCTTGAACTCAGACTTGAGTGGGCGGTAGCTGAATGTCCTCAGAGGTATAGATAGCCTTGAGGAGATCCTCCATATCCTCTGCTGAAAAGAGATGGCCACTCTGTTTAGTATCACCAAGGATACTCTGGTCAGAATCCTCCCCTTCTTCTCTAGAACTCTGATCCGAGAATTTGAACTCTACATCCGAGTAGGTTAGGGGTGGTCCCGAGACCCTTCCGTAAAAATTGTGTGGGTCTCTACTAAGGAGAAGGAGCCTTCCCTACCTACGGAAGCAACTTCTGTTTGCTACCGTGGCTGTGAAGGATTGAAGAGTGGCGAGCATTTCAGCTTGTAGTGCCCTGCACTCCTTCATGGTTTGCGCTGTCTCCCTGCCTGCTAATTTATAAAATGCATTTAGAGCAGAAGGGTTTCGCAAGATCCTGTGGAAGTTTATCATCGCAGTACCCACAGCGTTTAGATTTGCTTGAGGATTTGCCTCTAGACCTACTGGTGGTCTCCTGGGCAGGGCTTTCAGTTTCTGAAATAAACAATAAAAAGCCTGTTACCCATGGGCTATTCCTGTGGGGGATAGTGTTAATAGGGCCACCCCAAAAATCACTCCCCCCCCCCATCAGCCGAGTCACCCCCTGTGGCGGCTTTTGATGCTGGTATTGGTCCATCCTGCTTTTGGCTGCCCACCCGTAGGGAAGTATCGCTCTGTGCAGGATGGGGGGAACGTACGACCGTGGACCCCCGCTCTGTTAATGCTGTTGAGCGTGTGAAATGCCGCTCGCCGCCATTTTATTGTAGCCCAGGCGGAAGTGACATCATCCAGACACGCCGTCCGACACTTTTGGTCATGCGCAGTGGCTACTACAGGACGCCGAAGACCGCATCGCGGTCCGGAGAAGCTCTCCTCGGTCCCAGCCCTACAAAGGAAACTGACAGACATCCACAGAGACTCCCTCCCCGAACGGAGACATCCTGAGCGGCTCCTCCTCGCCATCAACCACTGTCAGGTAGGAGGAGAGAGTGGGATGGATGGTCCCTGGGGATGTAGACACCCTCTCTGTGCCCAATACCGCCAGTATTCTCAGGGAGGTTATTAACATCTCACTCCCTGAGAATAAATAGAAGGGAGACCCCCCTGAAGTAAAGCTAGCGCTTTATCTGACTCTGCAGCCCCCATTGACTGCACTTGGTCATAGATTCCAGGGGGGAAGACTTTGGTCCCAGACCTTACTCTTTTTTTTACAAAATAACAAATTGTTTCGCTGCCATCCTGTGGGAAACTCAATCAATAACTGAGGGACAGAGGGAAGGGTGGGGCCTTGTAAACTCTGTTGATTGTGTTTCCTGTCAGGTGGGACTCGTCATCTCAGGTGTGCCGTCCTGGAAGATGACTGGAGAAAAATCCTATTTTCTCTTATCGTCCATGGATGGACACAGCCTTCACAAGTCTTGACATATGGGACATCCCCAAGCAGTGTCATAAAAAACGAGGGGTGGGAAGAGTATCAGTAAAAACAAACAACTTCACCCCAAAACAAGCAGAGCTCCTCAACGGAGGAGTTGCAACTTTAAACAGCCGTCTGCAAAACCTTGCGGCCGAAGGAAGCATCTGAAGATGCACTCACATCAACCTTGTAAAATTTGGAAAAAGTGTGAACGGACGACCAAGTCGCCACCTTACACACCTGTGAGACAGACGCTTGATGTCGGAAAGCCCAGGAAGCACCAATTGTCCTGGTTGAATGTGCTGTGACCGGAAAGGAGGGCACCCCCCCCCCTTTAAGAGCATAGGCCTGTATGACGGTCGACCTGATTCACAGAGAAATGGTGGCCGACGAGACCGCCAGGCCCTTTTGTGGACTAGATACCGACACAAAAAGCGAGTCAGACCTCACCCCAAACGGAGCCGTAGCAGACAGGTACACCCGCAAACCACGTCTAAAGTATGTAGCGCAACCTCTCTAGGATGCGCCGGCCGAGGACACAAGGATGGAAGTACAATGTACTTGTTAAGGTGGAAGGCCGAAACCACCTTCGAAGGACCAAGTATGGCAACTTGCAAGACAAGGCCGCCAATTCAGAAACAGGTCTGTCAGACGTAATGGCCACTAAAAAGGCCACCTTCTGAAACAGTGTCAAGAGAGGAATCTCTCTGATGTTTCCAAAGGGAGGTTCTTGAAGAACCGAGAGCACCAGATTCAAATCCCATGGGGGAAGAGGTGGTTTAATAGTGGGGAAGTATATGACGAACCCCCTGCACAAAGCTACCCACCAAAGAATGGGTAAAAATAAAAATTTGCGCTAGATGAAAAATTATGAAAAAATGTGTCTGACAAATTCTGCTGCTAAACACTATAACCTAGATACAAGGCACAAAAAATATGGATACATTAAGACTCGGTTCACACCGCCTGACGAGTCGCGTCCCATTCAATGCAATGGAACCGTTCTAATAGAAGCGATGCAAGTCGCTCCGACTTAGAAAAAGGATCCTGCACGACTTTGGGGGCGGCTCGGGGCGACCTGCATTGACTTCTATACAGAAGTCGTTTTGCAAATCGCCTCTGAAGTGGTCCTCAGGACGACTTGCAGAGTCGCCCCCAAAGTCGTGCCGCTGGAGTGTGAACCGACTCTTAGTGTAGCGCTGAAAAAAATAAATCATTTGTTGCCAAATGATTCAAAATAAACAATATAAAAAAAGTATTAAAAACAGAAATGAAAAAAAAAAATGTGTACAATAAATCTCTGAAAGTTCATATGTGAAGGAACCCGTGAAGAAAAACGGGGTACAATATATTCCTGTGATTCTTCAGTGATAATAAGTGAGTGAAATCCAATCTGTGAAGAAGCCCACCACCAATAGAAGAAACGGAGGCTTACCGACAAGCCTGTGACCGCCCTTCTCAGGGAGGTCAAAACAGGCTCAGCAGAAATGCAAATGATCCTCAATAGCACCTTATGCACCTCCAGAAACAATCATTCACAGTTGCCACTGCAGCAGTTACCAGCTTGTATGGAGCTCCTCTGCCTTCCTTCCTTCCTTGAGACGCAGTGTTCAGTGTGTGTACATTCCAGAGGGTGGAGGGTCCAGGCTGGCCGCACTGTCCCAGGAAGGCTGGTGGTATGGATCGGGCTCTCCTGAGCGTTTCCTCCCTGGTTACAGCCTCTCAGCAGGCGCACACCTGTGTGGATGTGACTAGAGGCCAAAACCACACACAAAATGGCCGCCTCAGAGATAAGAGGGCATGGCCACAGTAAAATGGCCGACCGCAATAGCAAGCTGCGCCATAGCGCGACCACAACAAAATGGCCACCAATGGGAAATTTCAATGTAAAAAGACTGCAAAAAAATGGCGTATGTGGATGAGAAGGCCGAATGGGGCTTCACTAATGCAAAGCACACCCCACACATAAAAAATGGGCCCAGACACCCCACAGTCTCCCGGTGGGAAATGGAGCCCCCCCCCACAGGTCCACCGCGGTAGCAGCGGTAGAGCAGCAGAGGGAAATGTGACAGAGCAGGGAAGGGAGGATAGGAGGACCCCCAAACCCAGGAATGCCCAGCCGTACCGACCCGCCGAGGCAGGAAGGACTGTACTTACCCATCCATGCGAGGACCCGCTGGCGCATTCCTGACAGGTGTTCCTGGAGTAGCTGCTGGCCCGGTCCACTGTGAGTGAGACAACACCACAGGCCAGTCATGTGTGGACCCTGGAGCAACAAGCTCACCAGCCACCCCCGGAGTCATGGGGTATGTCATGGCAGACCCATCCATTAGCTACGGTGTGCTCGCGCTCGCTGGCCGGACTGAGGAGACTACAAGGATCTATATATTCAACCTGTCACCCAGCCGGCAGTTGATAGAAGAATCTCAAATAAAATAAACAATTTCTTCAGGAGGCTGCATGCTGCAGGGAGGAGGGTTATGTTAGAAGGGACCGCCCCCTGGGTGGGGCTGTTCAACTTTATTAAAGTAACATGTATTTAAATAACTGACATGTTCTGCCTAGCCCTCTCCTATGAACAGGAACATATGTCAAGACTTGTGAAGGCTGTGTCCGTCCATGGACGAAAAGAGAAAAACTATTTAAGCAACAGACAGCATGGATTCACAAAAGACAGAAGTTGTCAGACAAACCTGATTTCTTTTTATTAAGGGGTAAGTAAAACCTTGGACAGAAGGGTGGACGTGGTATATTTGGATTTTGCAAAAGCGTTCGATACAGTTCCGCACACACGGCTCATGTGTAAGGTCTACAGGATTGAATATATCAGTTTGTAAATGGATAGAAAACTGTCTGAAAGACAGAATTCAGAGAGTGGTGGTTAATGATTCATACTCTGAATGGTCTAAAGTTATCAGTGGTGTACCCCAAGGTTCAGTGTTGGGACCCTTACTTTTTAATATCTTTATAAATGATATTGGGTCTGGGATCAAAAGTAACATTTCTGTCTTTGCAGATGACACTAAGCTATGCAGTGGAATAATGTCCTTTTAGGATGTCTCCAATTTACAAGCTGACCTCAATGCACCGTCTAATTGAGCGACTATGTGATAAATGTAAAGTTATGCACTTGGGGGCTAAGAATAGCCATACGTCATACATACTGGGGAAATCCGTAGTGGAGAAGGATCTGGGGGTTTTGGTAGATCATAAGGTCAATAATAGCTTGCAATGCCGAGCTGCGGTTTGCAAAGTCCTTTCTTGTATTAAGAGAGGTATGGACTCCAGAGAGAGAGATATCATTTTGCCCCTGTTCAAATTAGTAAGACCTCATCTGGAATATGCAGTTCAGTTTTGGGCACCAGTTCTCAAAAACGATATCAGGGAACTGGAGAGGGTGCAGAGAAGGGCAACCAAACTGATAAGAGGCATGGAGGAGCTCAGCTATGAGGAAAGATTTGAGGAGCTGAATTTATTTACTATTGAGAAGAGGAGAATAAGGGGGGATATGATCAACATGTACACATATATAAAAGGTCCATATAGAGAACTTGGTGTTGAGTTTTTCGCTTTACGGTCAACACAGAGGACACATGGGCACTCTTTACGTCTAGAGGAAAAGAGATTTCATCTCCAAATACGGGAAAGGTTTCTTCACGGTAAGAGCTGTGAAAATGTGTAACAGACTCCCCCCAGAGGTGGTTCTGGCCAGCTCAGTAGATTGCTTTAAGAAAGGTCTGGATACTTTCCTAGATGTACATAATATAACTGGGTAGTAACATTTATAGGTAAGGTTGATCCAGGGAAAATCTGATTGCCTCTCAGGGGATCAGGAAGGAATTTTTTCCCCCTGCTGTAGCAAACTGGAGCATGCTCTGCTGATTGTATACGTGATTGTACTATATACATATATATATATACACACACACACACACACACATTATATATATATATATATATATATATATATATATATATATATATATATATATATATATATATATATATATATATATATTATATATATAATTTTTTTTATGGTTGAACTAGATGGACTTGTGTCTTGTTTTCAACCTATGTAACTCAGCAGTGTGTGGATGGGGGAATCTGATCAGTTCTTTTTTTTTTTTTCAATTGGTTGCCTTTACAGAAAAAAAGCTGACCCATGTATGGACAGCTTTAGACTGGTCAACATTTTTTAGCTATAGTGGATATCTATAAGCCCTCTGTGGACAACATTTTGAAACCTGAAAAACAGGACTACACAGCAGGGTGTTTATAGCAGGAGCTTATAAGTAAAGGAATCAAAATCAGGGAAAAATGTTCTTGCTGTTTATGGGGCTATAATTGGCATAATACCTGGCTGAGCTGCCCATCACCAAGGGATCAAAGGGCAATCTGTGGCCGAATGTTAACCTGCTCGCATTGTAATGATGCCATCTGCTGAAGTATGTTGATTCCAGCAGATAGCTATGAATATTGTGGATTGAACAAAAGACTCAAGGGGAGAGAGGGGTGTAGATGCGGTGGTGTTCTAAAATGCCGAGGGAGGGCATTGTTTTCTCTTATTCTTGGAGCCCAGCCACAATACCGGACTTGGGGAAGGACTTGCATAACACTTATAGTTATAGTTACTCTAATATTCCTTCAGATTTCTATATGTACAAGTAATTTCCGTTGTTTTAAATGAGGCCTTTGCTTCTTTGAACATTGTGTGTTATAATTATTATTACTAATACTGTTAGAGCGGCACAATTCAGGAAAAAGATGGAAATATAATATTTTATCTAGGAAAAAACCCTTGGATATTTTAAGCTGTGACAACAAAGCATCCTATATCTTTTTCATAAATACTGCATCTTTTGCAAAACTCATAGCAGGTTTGCTTCATAAACTCATGGAATCTCTGGGCACAAAGTCCAGTAATATACTCACTTTCAATGGCCAAATAAATCTTTCTCTCTCCCTCCTTGGGGTCCTTGCCAGGTGGGAAATATGTTCCTCGAATGGTAATGGCAGCCTCAGAATATTCACTTATCCTCTGTAATGCTTCTTTTGAGGTGACTTTCCACCTTGCAGTCTGAAATTTACAGATGCTGGTTATTAGTGTAAACAGAAAAGCACTTAGGGAATAGCATAAATCAGAGTGCACGCAAAACAAACCTTCATGCAAATAACTAAACACACATCTAAATCATACATATATGAGGGATCAACCAATTATCGGAGCGGCCAATTATGGCCGATATTCATGAATTTTCAAAGAATCAGAAACTTACTGATATTGGTCCCCTTCTTGCCGTGGGGACCATCTTTTTGGGACCCTGTATTTCATTATCATCGGCCCAGGTAGAAGAAGCCAGGACTCAGAAGGTTTGCAGTGTGCCAAGGTGCACAGCATGCACAATCATTACATATGTTGCGCCATGTGCCTCCGCGCATTGGGCCTGCAAACATACTGAGTCCTGGCTTCACCTGGATAGTGTAAAGTGTAGTGTAGAGAGGACACGCCAACCAGTAGCCACCAACAGCAGGGAGCCATGTGAAGCAGGTGTGCCAGCCAGTCACAGCAGGGTGCACTGTGCCAGCCAGTTTTAACACTGGAGCAGAGCAGACACAAAAAGTAAAAATGGGGCCGGGACTATTTCTCATCTCAACCATCCCCAAGAAAAGCAGCAGTGTGCAACACATGCACAATGAGCATGGGATCAGCAACTGCAAAAACCAAAAGTATGTGAAATCTTTGGGCCCATCTAAGAGTACATGATGTTGAATTATACAATGAAGCAAAGAAAAAAGTGAACCACCACTATCACAGACAATAAAAGATGTGTTTCAGAAAAAAGCGAAGTGGCTAAATTCTGATGGAAGATCCCAACTGTTGGGCAGAGCTATCACAGATTATGTTTACTGATAACCAGCCATTTACAATGGTGTCTGACTCCATAGCTGAGCCAAGGTACCCACTGAAGAGTGAAAAGTATTAGACCTGAAATGCTGGTAAAGATTTGCCAAAAGGTGGTTGAGAAAGTAAAGACTATGCTACAACCAGAGAATGCTGGCAACTCACTCTCATTTGTGACGGACTGCTGGTCAAGACCAACAGTCACTGAGTTTTACATGCCACCTCATTGACAGCGGATGGACAAAAAGGCAATTGGTGTTAAATACAAAAGTGATGCAAGGAACCCACACTGTAGGGAGTACAATAAAGAAATGTTTCTAGGCATGCTTGAAGACAGTGATGCTTTTGGTTTGAGACAGTGGAGAAAACAGTGAAAGAAATGAGGCTTTCTGAAGTTTCAGACCTCATTTGCATGGCACAAACACAGCAACTTGTGGTAAATGATGGTCTGTCCAACCAGTGAGCTCCGATGGATACAATTGGCATGCTGAAGAGGTGTGCAGGCCATTTCCACCTCATTTCTTGCCAAGCAGCGACTGAGGTGTATTCAGGAAGACCTTGGCCTACCCCAAAACAACTTTATTCAGGCAGTTCCAACATGAGGCAACTCAACACTTTACATGCTGCAAGCAATGCTGGAACAGAAGCGGGCTCTTCAGGTGGACATGAATAATTTTGTCCTACTGCTGATCAGTGGGGACATTGTAGCCAATGTCATTGAGACCCTCCTTCCCCATAGAGGAAGTGACACTACAGGTGAGTAATTACGACTCATCTGCCATCCCATGTGTGAGAGTGCTGAAGATTAGGGATGAGCTCTGGCGTGTTCGCACAGTCCACGTGCAGTGCCCACCAGGAAGTCTGCATGGCGCTGCGCTAATCACAGGCAGGGAGACGTATTCCCAATGATCGGCTGCAGAGATCGGGAAATGTCTCCCTGCGATTAGCGAAGCATCGCGCAGACTTCCTGGCAGGCTCTACACGTGGACTGTGCAAACACCCTGGAGCTCATCCTTACTGAAGATGCTTCTTCAAGAAGAATGAAGGACCCAAAACACGTGGCATTAAAACATTCAGGCAGGTCATGAGGGACAGCCTTAAATTCTTTGAGAAGCATGAAGAGAATAAAAAATGTGGCACTTGGGGCCTCATGTGGCTTCTTCTGAATCAATAATCAGCCCGAATGATGAACTTCATCTCTATTTGAAGGAACCAGTAATTGACAGAAGTGGTGATCATCTTCAATGGAGGAAAAAAAATGAGGCATGTACAAAAGAATTGTCTTTCATGCTAGATGATACCTCTGTTCTCCTCCTTCCTCTGTACCAATTGAGCGTGTTTTTAGTGAAGTGGCAATATATGAAAAAACAAAACAAAAAAACAGAAGCTATTTAACAGTTAAACATGCTGAAATGTTATGCTTTCTGCACTACCGTATAATATAGTTCTACCTAACTGGGAGTATTGAAGAAAGTGTAGTGTCTAGCTTTTTGCACTGCGGTAGTGATTTAAATAAAATTTTATATCAGTGCACTGCAGCTTAAATTGCAATTTTTCTATGTTTTGGCAAGCCATTTAATAAGTTATTTTTCAAGCACTTTATTTTTCCCGGTTTACATTTAGGCTTCGTTCACACCATGGTGCAAACAGACTTCTGTTTTTCTACACACGTTCTGCAAGGGCACAAAAAACAATGGTTCTCTCTCTACTCTTCTTTATGTGCCCTGTTCACACCACAACCTGTGGATTTTTTTTCTGTGCGGGGATGTGCAATGAATGCAGTTTTCTGAACAGGAAAAAAAAAAATTATGACATCAACATTAGTGTGAATATAGGGCACATAACTGACACGCATTGAAAACTGATGTCAACGTGCATACAAAAATTACTGAATCACGCATTAAAACTGATGTCTCTGCAAGTAAAATCTGTGCAGTTTTCCCATCAGTTTCATGCAGATATGGTGTGAAGAACAAGCCCTTAATGTTTAAAACGTTAACATTAACATGTTCAGTTTATACCAGATTTGTGTAGAAAATTGTGTTGATTTTTCAAAACTTTAAATGTACAGAATATTGGCACCTGATATCGGCTAGGAAGGCTGCCGACAGCCGATGACTAAGCATTGATATCCAATGCGAAACGCGTCAGCTGTTTTTCCCACTGTGTGCTGATACCTATAGTGCATTTTTCCTTTACCCAATAAAGGGCACGTCTTTTTAAGAAATTGGAGTGCGGCTGTCCATATCTTTCCTCTTTTGATATCGGCTATCGGTCTGAAAAGCGGCCGAAAAATCGGTCTCGGCCCTGAAAAAACGATATTGGTTGACACCCATCATATATTAATCATTTTACCGCTCAAAGATTTGTAATTTGGTTCAACAAATGTGATGCACACACACAAACCCCAACCATACTGCATAGTTTGATAAAGCTAAATAGGGAATTATTTGCTACAGAAAAATTTGACCACTAGGGCCAATTAACACCTGTGTGTTTTTAAGTGCAGTGCATGATAAAAAAAAAAAAAAAAATCTTGTTGGCTGCATCTTTAATGAGCGTTCATGAAAACCTACATTATATAATATTCACTGGTAATGCACATCAAAAAACACTGCACAGATGTGAACCACTAAAAAAGTCCAGGCGCACAGACAAGAAACCAAGTGAAAGACCAAAAAAAAAAAATAAGTATAGCTGTGGCCGCTGCTGTCTAAAACTCAGACAAATGAGGGCAGAACGGGTGAACAGCACTGATCAGACAGATAGAATCCTCACAAGCAAAGCAAAGAATTTTTATTGTTAAGTTGAAAAGAAAAGGTAATCACCAAGGCATACACCAGTCTGTCAATGGTCATTCAGAGACTTGGATTGAAAAGCTGGCAGTACCTGTAGCCACATGGATGACACAGGGGCTCAGGGAAACCCAGCACAAAGCCGTGGAACAAAGAATACAGAAGCACAACTGGTGGGGGGGCATCCAGAACCGTGGGGCCAGGGGTCAGATGAAGGGGGAACCAATCTGCAGGCACAGAAACCATTGGGGCCAGTGTACAGTGGGTGCTTGGACTGCTTACGATGCCCGTAAATGACATCACAGCCTAGCGGAATTCAGCCAAGTGAATCCGACGACAAACCCTACTGCTGGGGCTGATCAGGAGCTGCTGATGCCAAACGAACAAAGAAAGTCACACAACGCCGACTGGAGACACTACATGTTTCAGGGATACGACCCTTCTTCAGGTTTCTGACTAGTTGACAGAGTTTGAGAATTAAATAGGGCAATACCTAAAGTGGAGTGGGAGGAGCCAACTGCCCCCATCATCCATGAGGTGCCACCCAAGTGGATAACACTACCCAGTGCACAAATACATTATTAATAATAATAAAACGTGTATATCTTATGAATATATTGTTAAAAAATTCAAAAACTAAAGAGATAAAAATAAAAATATATAAAAAAAAAAAAAAAAAAAAAAAAGGGGAAAAAAAATACAATTAAAATAATGATGCTGAAATAACAGCAATATCCTCAAAAATGCAAATAATAATCAAAATGCACATACATGAGAACATTTCTCATATATATGAGTAAGTTCATATATATATATATATATATATATATATATATATATATATATATATATATATATATATATATATATATATATATATATATATATATATATATATATATATATATATATATAAAAAAAACACCACACCATGACAGAGAGAAATGCATATGATTCCGAGAGAATTATTATAATATAGGTACTAAAATATGATAATAGAGGTCTATCTCTGAAAATGCAAAAAAAAAAAAAAAAACAGATGAAAACAGCTAAAGTATATTAAATGACTGTACGGACTTCAAGTTCCTTGTTCAACCCATTGGGTGAAAGAGTATTGAAGCTTGTATATCCACAGGGTTTTGCGTTGACAAACGCAGAAATCTTTCATTCGCCGTCATGCCACCCGAGGTTAAGAACTCAATGGCTACGACAGACAGTCCTTATTCATAAAGAAAACAAACTCCTGCGCACGGGTGGATTGTCCAACAGTTATTCAATATTCCGCATGGAACACACCAACAGTGTCAAAACAAGTAACAGTGGCCTTGCTGCCCTTCATGGACGGGGAATGCTGCTGTGCTCTGATGAAGAGGTCCTTGTTGCCTCGAAACGCGTCAGCCGGGAGTGACACACCTCTATCCCCCCTATTTTGGAGTGCGGTTCGAGGGTTATCTACCACAACGTTGTTGACAAGCCTACTATGTCAGTTCTCTTGTGAGTAATTTTCTATTACCATTTTATTTTATTAAATCTGTCAACGGTAACACACTAGGCTGGTGCGCCTTTCTTTCTTTGTTCAGGTCCTTATTCATTCATGATGAGTATCGAAATGACGGGGAACACTATGTTCTCTAAAACCTTTTTTAATGAACCTGTGGTGTTCACCAACCCTGGTTTGAATAGTACGACCAACATAAAAGGTTGCATGGACACTGCAGGACATAAACAACAAATTGATTGGAACACGTGATGAATTGTCTGAATATATTACCAAAACTGTCCGAAAAGGAAAACTGACGATGAGGCAACCTATTTCCTTGCATTGAAAGATTCCAACCCTATTGTCAAAAGAACACCCGATGTCCATGATTTTGACAGAATTTTTGTTTGGGTTCGCTGGGAGCAATACAATTTCTGAGAGTGCGAGCTCTCCTGAAGCCGACATGGGGGGTGGGTGGTAATGCGGGCCTAGCCTGGGTCTGAACAAAGAATAGGCCATTGGCTGACGGATAATGTTGGTAACTGCTTTATAATTACCATTAAAACCTTGATGTAACCTGGCCCCGAGTTAGAAGGGGCTGCCAATGGCTGTCGGCAGTCTGCTCTCAGTGAAACAGGATTCAAATGCTTCCTGCAAAAGTTCGTCCGGGTAGCCTTTCTCTCTAAACTTATGGGTGAGTAACTTGGTCTAGGCAACATAGTCAGTGTCCCTCATACAATTCCTACGTAACCCCAGGAACTACCCTTTGAGAATGTTCTTCCAAGAAGGGTGATGGCAGCTCCCAAAGTGAAAGTAGGAATTGTCCCCAACTGGTTTGGAATGGTTGATGGTAATGACTAAGCATTTCTCGTGAGTCAATTCCAAATACAAAAATACCAAGTGATCACGGTCGATGACATGCGTGAATGCGAGGCCAAGAGGATTGCTATTGCAATGCATTACAAAAGGCCAAAAAATCATCAACAGACCCATCCCAAATAATAAGCATGTCATCGATATACCTGCCATAAAACATAAGATGTTTAGGATTATTATTACGGATCGAAGATTTCTCAGAAAAACCCATTGTTAAATTCACATAGCGGGGTGGGAAACTTGCACACAGCCTCTAGTCTGAAGGAGAAATAGTTCTTTTCGAGACAGAACTCCCCTCAATCATGAACAGGGCCTGACAGGAATTGTACCATAGTCTCTGGACAAGAAATGATTAAGAGTCTCCAGACCTACTTCATGAGGAATGGAGGTGTAAAGGGAGCACACATCCAAAAGATGCCCAAAGGTAATGACCCTCCCATGAGTATCCCATATGTAGGAAGGGAGCAGTGGCGCCCCGTCCATAGGGGGCGCATGGGCGCCGCGCCCCCTCCCAGGCAGTCACAAAAAAATTAAAATATATATATATTTTTTTTAAACTGTCCCTTTAAGATTTTTTTTTTTTTAAAAGGTCCTTAAGTTCTCTGTTGCCGGTCGCAATGCACTGTGGGAAGCGCCACGTCTATGCAATCACGAGATTGCAGACGAGGCGCTTCATTTGTGGGCTTTTAACCCGCCGGTCAGCATCCGCCTGTGCCATAGTATTACTACAGCTGGGTGCTTTGATTGACACTAGAGGCACATCACTTCCGGTTTTCAGTGTGCCAGAGCGCCCAAACGGAGGAAGCATGAGGATCAGACTACTCCACCACCGATGCTGCCTGCTGCCCACTGAAGGAGATGAGACACACAGGAGAGGACACCACAGTCAGCCCAGTAAGTGCCAAACCTCCCACGGAGAACAGTGTTTTCTGAGCCTAGCTAGAAGAGGGGGACAGATGTACACATGTAAGGGGCCCCAGCTTGTCACTAGTACTGTCCGGTTACAGCTCACTCCTGGGCTTGGTCAGTAGCAGTATCATTACATCTAAATACATACACTGCCTGGCATGTGTGTGTATTTAGAAGGCCTGAGTATCCTTACAATCTCCTGCACACTCGAGCCTCCCCCCTTCCCCCTCACCTCGATCTCCAGTGCCCCACTGTCGGAAGCCAGAGCCGGAGCATAGCCTATGCTGAGTCTGATGCTGCAGCGAGGGAGGTGAGCTGAGCTGCAGTCTGAGGAAAATTTGTGCAGATAAGCAGGTGGCCTTTCATGTCGGTATATATGATGGATTTGTTTGCAGGACATGAGATACTGACAAGTAGTGTCAAAAGAGCAGGGGAGTGCGTGTGTGTGTGTGTGTGTGTGTGTGGGGTGGGGGGAAGGGGGGCAACTAAGTCTGCAGTCTCCCCATAGCTGGTACACATCCCCCCCAATCAGGCACACATCACTGCATAAACATCCCCAAATCACTCTGTGTATGTCCAGATAAAATTACAGTAATTTAGGACCATTCCATTTCACCCTGTGTTAAACGAAACATTATATATCTATGGAATAACAATCCTCAAACAGAGCATAGCACAGTGTTCACAGTTATTTGTATGGTAACACTATTGTATGAACACTGATTTTTTCATGAATAATTTCTGTTTATGGAGGTTTGTTATTTTGTGTTTACTTACAGGTTCAGTTCACACTTACAGGTGTGACCAAGCTTGGTTGTATTTTTCACATGCCACATGTAGGGCAGTGTGTAAATATCATTCGGTGGGATGGCTGGCCTTAAGCTGTGTAAGGCACCCTAACATTTTTGGCTGCCCTTTAGGAGAGGAGAGCCGAATGTTCTGCCTTCTTCCTGGTGTTTAACCCCTGCAGCGCTGGCTTTCTTCCTTTCAGGATTCAGAAAGGGGAGAATGTGCCAAGAGCCAGCCTTGTTCTGCAGGTAGTGTGCAGGGATGTTATCAGTGTGCCTCAATCCCCGCTGGGGGGAGGAATTGCTCTCATTGTGTCCTGTGAGCCCCAAGGTGGGGGGTGTTATCAGTGTGCCTCGATCCCCGCTGGGGGGGGGGGAGGAATTGCTGTCAGTGTGTCCTGTGAGCCCCGAGCCAGTGTGCTGCGATGCGGGGGGAGGGGGTGCTGTTATCGTGTCCTCCACCAGTGTGTGGATGCTGACAATGTGCTGCGAGATCAGTATATGTGATGCTGCTGATCTATATACCATATCTGTAATGCTGACCTATAGACCCTGATCTGTGACGCTGAGCTGTATACTCCTGACACTATATGGGTGGAAGCAAGTGGAATACAGGGGGCGGAGTGGGTTGATTGTATAAGGGGTGGGGCTTATGATAAATGGGAGGGATCAAATGGAATGGTGGGGGTCAGGCGCCCCCCCCCATCCTAAAACTTCACCAGCCGCCACTGGAAGGGAGGTTTTGAATGATCGGCTGAAAATAAAACAATCTATATATTAGGAGCCATTGGCAGCCCTTTCTAACTCGGTGGCCAGGTTCATTACAGGTTTAAATTGTAAATTTTAAAGCAGTTAACATGTTTCAGTAAACATTGGCCTATTCTTTGTTCAGACCCCAGGTAAGGGCCCGTACTTAGCACCCGCCCACCCAGGTTCGTCTTCAGGAGAGCGCACACTCTCAGAAATTGTATTGCTCCCAGCAAACCCCCCCCCCCCAAAAAAATAAATATTCCGTCAGAACCATGAATATCAGGTGTTATTTTGACAATAGGGTTGGAATATTTTAATGCAATAAACGAGGTTGCCTCATCTGTCAGTTTATAACCCACGGCCAGTCTTCCTTTTCGGACAGTTCAGGTAATACATATGTCATCAAACAATTCATCACATGTTCCACCCAATTTGTTGTTTATGTCCGGTGGGTGGGGCCTCATGGATTACAGGGGCGGTTAGCTCCTGCCGCTCCTACACTTCCGGTATTACCCTATTTAATTCTCACACTCTGCTGACGAATCGGTTAACCTGAAGAAGGGGCGTGTCCCGAAAAATGTAGTGTCGCCAGGTGGCGTTGTGTGACTCTTTGCCTCTTTTGGCATCAGCAGCTTCTGTTCGCCCCAGCAGCAGGGTTTGCCTATAGTCTTTGGATTCCCTTGGCTGACTTCCGCCAGGCTGTGACGTCTTTTCCGGGCATTGTACACAGTCCCGAGCGGCTGCTGTACACTGGGCCCCAACAGTTCCTGTGCCTGCAGATTGTTCCCCCTTCATCAAACCCCTGGCCCCAAGGTTCTGTATGGGCCCCCACCAGTGGCGCTCCTGTATTCTTTGTTCCATGGTTTTGCACTGGATTTCCCTGAGCCCTGTGTCATCCATGCGGCTCCTGCCTCCAGGTACTGCCAGCTTTTCAATCCAAGCCTCTGTATGACAATCAACAGACTGCTGAATGCCTTGATAATTACCTTTAATTTTCAACTCAACAATAAAAAGTCTTTGCTTGGCTTCTGAGGATTCTATTTACATGTCTGCTGATCAGCGCTGTTCACCCCTTTGATTGTTTACAGATGTGAACCAGCCTTTCTGCAACCAATCTTGCAATAAGATAAACATTGATTTGAGGAGCTAGGGTGCTTGACAACACCTGCATAAATAGGAGTGGAGGAAGGGAGGGGTGTGTAGCCAAGGATGATTGTACAAGAACAATATGAAGGGATATTTCCAACCAACAACCAGAGGTGTTACTGTGGTGTAAAAGCCACTCTGCAAACCTGTCCAACCACATGATTCTAAGAATCACACAACCTACCCCTGAGAGTAGTAGAGGAGCAAAAGGGGTACAAAATCCTAGTTCTAGCACCACAAACATTTGCCCATTTGTAGATAGAGAGAAAGAATGCTTAGAGACCGCCGCTTGGAGACAGAATAAGGACCCATACAGTGGTAAGCAGTTCTCACAAAGACCCCAAACGGATCCTCATTCTTCCATGTGGAGTCCAATCAACTGAGGGGGATCCCAACCATCTGTGAGAGAGAAAGTGTAGTCATGACACACTAACCCAGGTAATGCCCAGTGGAGATCAGGTAAAAAAAACAAAAAAAACACAGAGACTCAACTTGATAAATCATAAACTATCTCTGTTCCCTGAGAACCCGACTTGAGGACAGGTAATAGGATATGCCCGTTACATGGTCTTCAAAAGGTGGTGGAAGTCAACAGCCACCCCTGCTAAGGACCAGTGATTAGCATCTGGCAAACTTGGCCAGAAGATACTATCTTGGTATGATGCCCTACTCTTCCATAACACAGAGGAAAGGGCCAAAGGGGACTGAGACCCCACACAAAAAAGCAAGACAAAGCTAAAAAATATATTATGCAACATCTCCACAAACCCCAAAAGGGGTAAAAGGTCTACATGGAGTCAATTTTTTTTTAGTGCGGACTTGAGCTCAAAAGACTCCACTCGATGGCAACTAGCTACTAGCACTGGAGATCTGAAAATTAACACCCAGGTGAGGATTGCAGACAAAAAGGACCCTTAGCACTGCTCAAACTGAGAATCCAGGAAAGTGACTGTCTTTGGGGAAGATTTAATGAACCTTCTACAAGGTTCAAAAGAAACCAAGGTTGACATATGGGCTATAACTTAGAGAAGGATCTAGAACAGTTGAAAGACACAGAAGACACCAACTAGGAATGGAATCGGTAGACACTGATTCGTGTTGACCCTGTAGGTCAAGTGGTCCCTCGGGAGAGTGATAGGGCTGAGGAGAGAGTCCAGCACCACAAGGGGTGCAATCTGTGGGAAAATTACTTCCTTGCAAAGAGATGTGAGTGGAATACCACTCCCAAGGATGGGCTTCTACCACGGTAGGAATCAGTTTTCAAGAAGTTGGGAACCCAAACAAACCCACCCAGGAAGATGCATCATAGGGTGCAGTTATACCAGGAGAGTGAAGAGATGCAACTGAAGACTCAAACAGGTCTTTCGCATTGTCAGGAGCCACTAGGAACATTTGAAAAAGATCAGGGTAAAAATCAGTGGAATAAAAAACGACTAACAGCTACGATCTCGTCATACCTGCTTCTCCCTGCTTGTCAGCATTCATTTACACTCAACTGTACATTTCCAACACCACTCTGTCCCGTGATAATGTGACTCCCATGCACATGTGCCGAGTGGCATCCTCGAGGTGGTGCATACTAGTGCATTATGGCATAAAGCTCCCTAGGCCATTGTTTTTTTAAATGGAGGTTCAATTCTGCTTTAAAGGGGGTTCAATTCTGCTTTAAAGGGGTTGTAAAGGAAACACATTTTTTCCCTAATTAGCTTCCTTTACACCTTAGTGCAGTCCTCCTTCACTTACCTCATTCTTTCGATTTTGCTTTTAAATGTCCTTATTTCTTCTGAGAAATCCTCACTTCCTGTTCTTCTGTCTGTAACTACACACCGTAATGCGAGGCTTTCTCCCTGGTGTGGAGAAAGCATCGAGGGGGGAGGGGGCGAGCAGGCAAGTCAGGATGCTCTCTACTTTGCAGACAGAGAAAGGAGCTGTGTGTTAGTGGGCGTCCTGATACTCCTGCTCGCCCCCTCCCCCCTCAAGAGGCTTTCTCCACACCAGGAAGAAAGCCTTGCATTACGGTGTGTAGTTACAGACAGAAGAACAGGAAGTGAAGATTTCTCAGAATAAATAAGGACATTTAAAATCAAAATCGAAGGATGAGGTAAGTGAAGGAGGACTGCACTAGGGTAAAGGAAGCCATTGCTGGGAAACTTTTTTTCCCTTTACAACCCCTTTAACATACATATGTATGATATGGAATGCCTTGTTCTTCGACATCTGAAAAAACACGAACTAAAGATTCCTTGCAACTGAATGACTATTTGGTTAATCAACCTCTCTCCTTCACCGACTCATGTATTTACAGTTGCCTGCTGGACACTTTCACCCTCTTCTTGTCCAGGCCATTTTTCAGCACTGAATGACAATTGAGCGGTCATGCAACACTGTACTCAAACAAATTTTTTTGAGAAAGATAGCACTTTCTTTTGGTGGTATTTAATCACCACTGGGTTTTTTTTTTTGCAGTTTTTTTCCTTAGTTCCGGTTATAACATTTTGAAAAATAAGTAATTTTTTACTTCACTGATCTGCGGCACGCACAGGCAGCACTGATGGGCACTGTTGAGGCTGCACTGATCATCAGGGCACTGATAATCAGTGCCCTGATTATCAGTGTAGATGTTCTCTGTGTGGATTGTGGCTTACCAGCTTTCTCCTCGCATGCAGCATGAGGTGAAGACTGACGATAACTGTCAAATCCTGTTTACACAGTGATCAGCTGTGACTGGACACAGTTGGCTACATGGTAAAAAGCCGCTGTGATTGGTTCTTTACCACGACCTGGGATCAGCAATTCCCTGCAGATGTCTGTCACAGGGGCCCGTGGGAAGCGCGATAACGGGAGGACATCAATAAACGCCCTCCCAGAAATGTGCGAACCTGCTGTAGCCGTCATTCGGCTATAGCGTTGTCAGGAAGATGTTAAAATTACAGCAGTTTGATGCTTTTACCTGAGGGAAATCGTTAATCTCCAATTCTTCTTCATATCGCTTGAAGGATTCATTAGCACCAGCTTCCTGCTTCTCCTCTTCTAGTTTGTCAACTGGGACATAGTTAAGTTTTGCATTGATCTTCTCAGCCAGCTGCTCTGCAATAGTTTTTGCCGAAACTATTGGGGCCATAATAGTTCCCCCCCCTCAGAATAGCATTGGTGGCCTGTTGCATTACATCCTGAGGCAACAGAAAGAGTTAGAATAAGATCTGACATGCTAACCAGCAAAAAAAAAAAAAAATATTTCCACTACATTTGAAACAAACCTGGGCTTCTGCTCCAAGGTTTTTGTTCACGCTGAGCTTTTTAGCCAAGCGTTTTGCCATCTCTAGCTTCTCTGCATTTCCAGCAGTGGGGGCACCAGCATTAGCCGAAGCAGAAGACCCTCCAGAACCAGCGGAAGCACCTGTAGACCCAACTGCTCCTCCTGGTACACCTGGCCCCGCCATGTCTTTTACTCTCTTCTTAGAATTGAACATTGTTTCGATCTGCTCATCAATCTGAAATTTAACAGGGAAATTTTTTTTTTATTATTATATTACATTTTTTGTGTGTCCATAAAGAAAATAGGGCAGGCCATAGACTGTGTGAATTTATTTTCTGTAACACAAATTGGCATGATTCCCCCATCAACACAGACCGTGTTGACAGGGAAATCCCTCCTGCCAAGCCTTCTCCTGCCAGGGGGATTAGTGGGCGGGGTAAGCCAGTGATTATCGCTAGCAGGGACAAATCCGCCAGGCTGGCTGCACTCAAATTGATCGATCAACTTGGTACATTCAGCCTGCTGGTTTGTGCAGGCACTGCTTGAAAGGTGTCTACATTTGAAAGCCCTAAACAGGTCACAAAGTTTCAGGTACAAGATTTTGAGAACTTGGACCCTAAACCATTAAGCTTGAAATAAAGCAAAAAAGTCACACTCTTATAGTGAACATTTGCTTTGCCTATGCAGGGCAAAGCAACAAAGTCACTTTAAGGTCATTACAAAATATAGCATGCAGCTTTCAAAAGGGCCGAGAACCCTTATTTCACAATTTGGGGCAATCACTAGGCACCAATATTGCCACATGGGAGGAAGGAGTAAATCATATGATCCTCCAAACCCAGGAGTACCAGGTATTTTCTTAATTCCTGGTGGTGGAACAGAGTAGCAGAGACCTGAAATAAAAGTGGATATATGCTCCTGGGAAAAGATGCAATCTGGTTCTTTGCTCAACATGATCAAATCATGCATCTACTTGAAACCATTGCAAACTCTGCAGCATTCAAAAATGCTTAACCCAAAGTACTGTTTACAAATAGGTTACCCCAAGTACACTTTAATTCCATAATTACTGAATATCTACGCTCAAATTTGCCTGCTTGTTCCTGGTGCTTTAGTCCTAAGGGTGCAGGGTTATTCATTGCTTCCTTGTTGTATACAGACTCCTTAGATGACCCCTCATTTACTTCTTTATTTGCAAAGCTGGGACAGGCTGGGCAGTGCAGAGTGGAATTAGCAAGCAAAGGACGAGTAACTGACTTAGGATCTGCCACAGCATATGGTGCCTTGAAAATGTATACCTCTTGAAATTTTCCATATTTTGTCATGTTACAACCATGCTTAATGCTCTCCTTGTCCATCCTGTTAGTTTAGGTGGACGGCCATGTCTTGGTAGGTTTGCAGTTGTGCCATCCTCTTTCCATTTTTGAAATGATGGGGGCAAACAGTGCTCTGGGAGATGTTTAAAGCTTGGGATATTTTTTATAATCTAACCCTGCTTTAATCTTCTGCACAACTTTATCCCTGACCTGTCTGGAGTGTTCCTTGGACTTCATGATGCTGGTTGTTCTCTAACAAACTTCACAGAACAGCTGTATTTATACTGAGAATAAATTACACACGGGTGGACTCTACTAATTTGGTGACTTCTGAAGGCAATTGGTTCCAATAGATTTTAGATGGTGGTATCAGAGTAACGTGGTCTGAATACAAATGCAAGCCATACTTTTCAGATATTTATAAAAAAATATATTAACCAGTTCCCGACCCCCGCATGTACATATACGTCCACAATATGGCACGTACAGGCACATGGGCGTACACGTACGTCCTCGCCTATTAGCGGGTGGGGGGTCCGATCGGGACCCCCCCCGCTACATGCGGAGGTCGGGTCCGCTCGGGGAGCGATCCGGGACCACGGCGCGGCTATTTGTTTATAGCCGCTCCGTCGCGATCGCTCCCCGGAGCTGAAGAACGGGGAGAGCCGTGTGTAAACACGGCTTCCCCGTCCTTCACTATGGCGGCGCATCGATCGCGTCATTCCCTTTATAGGGAAGACACGATCGATGACGTCATTCCTACAGCCACACCCCCAAACAGTTGTAAACACATACTAGGTGCACCCTAACTCCTACAGCGCCACCTGTGGTTAACTCCCAAACTGCAACTGTCATTTTCACAATAAAGAATGCAATTTAAATGCATTTTTTGCTGTGAAAATGACAATGGTCCCAAAAATGTGTCAAAATTGTCCAAAGTGTCCGCCATAATGTCGCAGTCAACGAAAAAAAATTGCTGATCGCCGCCATTAGTAGTAAAAAAAAAATAAAAAATAAAAATGCAATAAAACTATCCCCTATTTTGTAAACACTATAAATTTTGCGCAAACCAATCGATAAACGCTTATTGCGATTTTTTTTACTAAAAATAGGTAGAAGAATACGTATCGGCCTAAACTGAGGAAAAAAAATGTTTTTATATATGTTTTTGGGGGATATTTATTACAGCAAAAAGTAAAAAATATTGCTTGTTTTTCAAAATTGTCGCTCTATTTTTGTTTATAGCGCAAAAACTAAAAACTGCAGATGTGATCAAATACCACCAAAAGAAAGCTCTATTTGTGGGGAAAAAAGGACGCCAATTTTGTTTGGGAGCCACGTCGCACGACCGCGCAATTGTCTGTTAAAGCGACGCAGTCCCGAACTGTAAAAACACCTTGGGTCTTTAGGCTGCATATTGGTCCGGGGCTTAAGTGGTTAAAAACCATTTATCATTTTCCTTCCACTTCACATTTATGTGCCACTTTGTCCATCACATAAAATCCCAATAAAATACATTTACGTTTTTGGCTGTAACATGACAAAATGTGGAAAATTTTAAGAGGTATGAATACTTTTTCAAGACACTGTATATGCACAACAGTTTATCTCTGCAAAAGACCAAGACTTTCTTGGTAGCGAAGAAACATACCATTAGGTCCAAGCACTGCCATACTGGAGCCTTTTCCCTATTCAGACAGCCATTTTATATGAACTTCGGCAATTTGGGGAGCCAGAATATGAACAAATAGGTATGCTTTGGCAACTTATGGTGCTTGCAAGCAAGCCTTAGGATTATTGTATCTGGTTTTATTACAGACCAACTTTTAATTCAATTCTAGTGAGTGAAATTTACTTTGCATCATGTTTACTAAAAATTCCCTTTTGGAGCTACTCTGCAGGCGCCTTAGAAATAAAAATTATAACTGCACATATTTTATTTGCAAAAGGTGAACTTTAAAATGGTGGGTGTTCACATAGCACCAATTGCCAATACCAAAGGGCCAAAAAATAGGAGAAATCAGGTGAGGCCAGTAGTATGCATATAGCTCAACTTGGATTTACAAGTGTAGTTTTCCTTTTTGTGTTTACATTTGTTTAAGGAACATTAATCATTTAAGGAAAACTCTGGAAGGTCAATGGAGTTTACTTACATCAAGAGCTGTGTCTTCATCATCTGAATCCTGAAGACCAAGTGCAGCCTTTTGAAGTTTTTTCCTCTCATTGGCCAAAGCATGCTCCGTTTCATCAAATTTAAAACCTTTACCAGAGAACCCACTTGACTTTTTGATAACTTTACCTTCCTAGTAAGATAAAAAGTGACATGTTTGTAAGACATACATTTATAGAAATAGGCACATAACTACAAAAACTGTTTCTTTACAGCAAAGTTCACTTTAACGCATTATCATATATTTGAAAAACAAAATGTATTGGAGAAGGGAGTTTAGAGTCACCAGCAACACTTGTATTCATTATAAAAAGTTTTTATTGAATGCAAAATACAAATCAGTTTAAAATGAAACATCATGGACACAGAAGTTCCTGACTACAGAAACTATTTTGACATGTCCTGTTCAGATTCAACATAGCATCACAACAATACCCCATTTCAAATACGGAATGTTTTCTTTAGGGGGTTCTTTGTAGAGTAATGCAATGAATGGACACTACAAGACAAAGGTCAGTTAATGACTCTTACAAAAAGGAATATATATTTTTTCACACACATGGATATATCTTACAATGTTTATGTAGCGAAATCAGATACGAATGTCAGTATCCGATTTCTCTACTTAAACATTGTAAGATATATACATGTATGTGAAAAAAAAAATATATAAAACTTTTTGTATAAAATGAGTCATTAACTGACCCCTTTTCTTGTAGTGTTCATTCATTGCATTCCTCCACAAAGAACACCCTGAAGAAGACTTTCTGTATTTGAAACATTGGGGTATTGTGATGCATGTTAGAGTGGCAAGGATGTGGAATTCCCTTCCACAGGCAGTGGTTTCAGCGGGGAGCATTGATAGTTTTAAAAAACTATTAGATAAGCACCCAACGACCACAACATACAGGAATATACAATGCATCCCTGGGGGTCCACTGTCAAAAGGATAACGGAACGCAAAGTATTTTGGAACAGCAAAAACTTTTTGCGGCCGATCCCATTCCTTGTACAACAATTTGTCCAGATATGGAACACAAGGAAACACTTTTGCAGTGCGGGGTGGCTTGCGAGAACCCAAAAGGGACCAGCATGTCTGATGCCTCCGCCAAATCCTCAAGTTTCTGAGTATCCCGCACAGCAGTGATAAGAGCTCCAACAAATTCCTTATCATGCGCTGACCCTGAGGCAGAGTCATCCTCACTGTCCGTGTGGGCTAAGCCTGCATCATCTGAAATGACGGAACCAGGGCCAGACGCAGAAGCAGGGCCTGATTCCGTGTCAGAGACATCCCCAGAGGAAGGCGTAGGGAGGGGGCGCTTTTTACCCCCCTTCTGGCCACTCGCCGCTTCAATCCTGGCAACAAACGCCTCAAGGACTGCTGTCATAGCATCCACCGAGGTCGCAGGAATAGGGGCACTAAGGGTTAACTCTGACATGCTTGGGGTAGAAGCCTCCGGTTCGGACGCCATGCTGACCCATCGTATATGCCGCCCTTGTACTGCAAGGCAGGACCCACAGTCCACCCTCCCGGCCGCAACAGAGAGCAGGGGACCCCCCAGAGGACTCACCACCCGACCAGGCTGTATGTGCTGCTGAGAAGCTGAGAACGATGCCTGTACTGTGCCGTCCCTCAGGAAGAGTGCTGAGAGCTCTTTGGCACCATTATTCTGGTCACTAGAGGCCAAAACTTTTCCAAGATGGTCGCTGACATGCAGAAAAAACAGCATGCGGGCTACAAGAAAATGGCCGCCGAGTCAATAGAGGCGCGTCACCGGCAAAATGCCGGCTGTACACGTGTTTTAAAATACAGTGACAAACACAGCAGAACACAGTAAAAGCACCAGGCCCATGCAGGTCCCCCCCCCCCCAGCACACGGCACAGGACAGGAAAACAGCACCCCACAGCAGCGCAGCCCCCCGGTAGTAACGGAGCCCCCCAGGGACCCCCCACCTCACGGCCGCCACCCAGAAAGCGGGGAAGGAGGGAGAGGAAGGGAGAGAGAAAAGCAGGGCGGACCCTCAGTCGACCTCCCCAGGAACGCACCAGCCGAACCACCATGCCAAGGCAAAGGGATACTACTTACCCATCCTGCGACCAACTGGAGGCATTCCAGACAGAACCAACGTCCGCGTACGGCATGGCTGTTGGCCGGCACACTGTGACACGGCCATAGAGACCGGTCATATGTGTGCCCTGGAGCATATCGCTCACCGGCCTCCCCTGGAGCAACGGGGAATGTCGTGGACGGCCCAGCGCATAGCTAGAGGCCGGCACACGCTCGAAGGCCGAACATGGGGGGTCTACAAGGATCGAGGACCCAGCCTGTCACCCAGTCGGCAGTTGATTGTAGATCCCAGGATCCAAAAATGCAGGAAAAAATAAAAATAAAATTTCTGAGCACATGGGCCCAGAGAAGCCATGTCTTCTCCTAACGTTAGGCAGAAAAAAACTGAGGCTGCGTGATGCAGAGAGTGGGATGTACCCGGGGGACCTGCCCCCTGGGAGGTGCTGTACTGAGAGAAGTGTTTTAACACTTGAAGTGCTGTTTTTTTCTGCCCAAGTCTCTCCTGAAAGGAAGGATATATAACCCTAAGGTCAATGCTGCTGTGTACGTCCATGAACGGAAGAGAAATACATCATTTTTTTGTTTTCAATTTTCAGGTGCTTTCCTTCCAATGCTAATATGTTGCCTTTATGTAAAGTTGGAGGCATTACTGTATGATATTTGTGAGCCAAGGGTAGAGTGATATGGAAATAGCATATTACATATTCGTTAAAGTTGTCTAGAGGTCTCACAAATATTTAAGAATGCCTCCAAACCTTGGCTATGGATTATACAGGACAAAGTCTAGTTATTGTTAGTTAAGTCATGTGAAAGGATTGTGCGATTGTAAACTAATGACGACCTCATTAAGAACAACCTTCTTAATCTCCCTTCAGTCTGGATTTCACCCGCAACACTACACAGAAACTGCTCTCCTAAAAAAACTAACAATTTCTAATGGCTAAAACCAATGGATACTATTCTGTACTCCTACTTCTGGACCTTTTGGCTG
This sequence comes from Rana temporaria, assembly GCF_905171775.1. Classification (NCBI taxonomy): domain Eukaryota; kingdom Metazoa; phylum Chordata; class Amphibia; order Anura; family Ranidae; genus Rana; species Rana temporaria. The sequence continues at coordinate 297,927,171 of NC_053491.1, forward strand.
CCTTTATAATGGTTGACCGCCCCCTCCTCTTTAAAAAAAAATTACTCTCTTGGTCTCCATGAGTATTCTTTGTTGGGTCTCATCCTAATTATCCCACCGCACCTTCAGTGTCACTTAAAATTATACTTCTTCCTCTCCCTTTCTCCGTCAGGGGCCCCCCAAGGCTCTGTTCTTGGAACTCTCCTATTCTCAATCTACACCTCCTCCCTTGGTCATCTGATATAATTTCTAGGCTGATGACACCCAAATCTATCTCTGTCCCTCAAATTTAATCTATTCAAAACCAAGCTCATAATATTTCCTCCCCCACATGACCCTTCCCTTGACTTCTCTCTCAAGATCAATGGCACAACCATCAATTCATCCCCTCATGTCAGGATGCTAAGTGTAATTCCTGGACTCTGAACTTTTTGTGCCCCACATCCAATCACTGTCCAAAGCTTGCCACCTCAATTTCTCAACATCTTCAAAATACACCCCTTCCTAACAAATGACGCCACAGCTCCTAATTCACTCCCTGGTTATCTCTCGCTTTGACTACTGCAACTCCTTCCTCATTGGCTTACCTTAACATAGGCTATCCCCCTCCAGTCAATCATGGATAATGCCGTCAGACTTATCTACCCTACCAAACATTTTAGTGTCTGCCACCCCTCTCTGCCGATCTCTCCATTTCAAATTAAATTCAAAATATGAATAACTTGCAAAGCTATCCACAACTCCCCCCCCCACCCCTCCAAGCTACATCACTTAGTCTCAAAATATTCGTTCCTCTCAAGACCTGCTGCTCTCTAGTTTCCTTTCCACCTCCTCCTACGCTTGCCTCCAGGACTTTACTTGAGCCAGACCATTTCCTACTTTGTCCACTTAACAACTGTACTTTTATTTTCTCCATCCACTCTTCCCCCACAGTTATGAACTTTTGTATTACTTGACCCTCCCTTTTGTACTGTAACCTTTATGAGCAGGACCATCTGACTCCTCCTGTATTGAATTGTATTGTATTGTAACTGCTGTTTGCCCTCATGTTGTAAAGCGCTGTGCAAACTGTTGGCACTACATAAATCCTGTATAATAACAGTAAAGCAAACACATATCAACTGCCCATATGGCCTGTGATAGCACTAATTACACACCTTCTTACAAAATACTTCACCCTAAAACTAGGAAAGATAATTGCCTTGCTACTTAACTATCAAAATACTTTGAATACGGCTGGTTGTCCAGCTAAAAAAAAAACTAGAGAACCCTGCTCCTCATCCTCTGACGATCAGGTTAACCTTGTTCCTCTGTGAGCCTGGGAAAATCAAGGTGCAGTTTAAAGGGGTGGTTCCCCCCTAAAACACATTTCTAACAATACATTTGGAAGACTGCTTACACTGCGGGTAGGCTGGCTTTTTTTTTTTTTTCTCGTACATACCTCGATATCGCCGTTTCATCCCTCGACTTCCGGGTATGAGTCTTGTGGCGGTGGGCGTTCCTAGTTGATTGACGTTCCTCCGACGACGCATACTTGACGTCACGACTTTCCGAAAGAAGCCGAACGTCGCTGCGCAGGCGCCGTATAGAGCCGACTCTATACGGCGCCTGCGCAATGACGTTCGGCTTCTGTCGGAAAGTCGTGACGCGCAGTATGCGCCGGTCGGAGGAACGTCAATCAACTAGGTCCAGCAAAGACTCATACCCGGAAGCCGAGGGATGAAACGGCGATATGATCGAGGTATGTACGAAAAAAAAAAAAAAAAAGCCAGCCTACCCGCAGTGTAAGCAGTCTTCCGAATGTATTGTTAGAAATTTGTTTTAGCGGGAACCACCCCTTTAATGATTTCATCCGGGCTGAAGGGGTTTACACAAGAACTTTACGGCTAAATTGTGTCAAATCCCAGCTGTTCCCAATCTGCACTGGATGAAGGCAGGAGGTAGAATCAGGTGTCAAATAGACCACTGTGACTAAAACCACATGGGCTCCTCAGCCCCCTTAATTAAATTAGGTTACAAAAACAAACAAGTAAAACATGGCAAGATGCTCATTTTACTAGAGTGCACACATCATTAAACAGACTGTAGTGTGGCGACATCAATTCTGATTGGCACTCAAATGCACCTTGCCCCATCCACTCACATGCAAACAATGTCGTAAGATATGAAAAAACAATAGGTGAATTAATGTAATTTAAGGAGGTGTTCCAGTTGTATTACTGAAAATTAAAAGTCAGCAGCTACAAAAATGGTAACTTCCACTCGGATCACCTAGGCAAAGCAAGAGCAGTTACCTGTCAAAACCAGGTACCTGCTCCCCCATGCCAAAAAGAAAAAAAGTGCAAAATGCTGAGGCGACCTTCAATCGGAACTTTAAAATGAATGGACTGCAGTAAGCTGCAACGTGTGTTAACGCGTGCTAATTAATGTACATCAACATAAATGCAGGATTTATCAAGGAAACAGTGTTGATCCAGTCTTTATGCAGTTACACTTGCTGGGGTGCACATCCCCCATACTCTTCAAGTCAAAGTGCCCAAATTCAAAGAGATCTTGGCAATGTGGCCTTGTCAACCACACACAGTGTCCACAAGCATGATAAAGACAGAATAAACCTACTCAAGGTTTTTTTTATTTTTTAACCATAATGTACAGAATGCAATAAAGGAAAAAAACTGACTTTAGAACCACTTTAAGCTGGTTACTAGGCAAAAAAACACTATTTAACCACTTGACCACTGGGCACGAAAATCCCCCCAATCACCAGACCAATTTTCAGCTTTCGGTGCTCTCACATTTTGAATGACAATAACTCAGTCATACAACACTGTAACCAAATGAATTTGTCCCACAAATAGAGCTTTCTTTTGGTGGTATTTTATCACCTCTGCGGTTTTAATTGTTTTCGCTATAAATGAAAAAATAAAGAAAATGTAAAAAAATAAATTTTTCTTCATTTCTATTATAAAATTTTGCAAAAAATAAAATTTTCTTCATAAATTTGGCCTAGAATGTATACTGCTACATATATTTGGTATATATATATATAAAAAAAATGTGGTTATTTAGTCTGAGTGAAAGTTATAGGGTCTACAAGCTATTGTGCCAATATCTGAAAATTGATCAATTTGATCACATCTGAAGTACTGACAGCCTCTCTCGTTTCTTGAGTCCCTAACATGCCAGAAAAGTACAAATACCCCCCAAATGACCCCTTTTTGGAAAGAAGACATTCCAAGGTATTTAGAAAGAGGCATGGTGAGTTTTTTGAAGTTGTCATTTTTTCCCACAATTCTTTGCAAAATCAAGATTTTTTTTTTTTCCACAAAATGTTCATATTCGCAGGTTATTTCTCACACATAGCATATGCATACCACAAATTACACCCCAAAACACATTCTGCTATTCCTCCTGAGTATGGCGATACCACATGTGTGAGACTTTTACACAGCGTGACCACATACAGAGGCCCAACATGCAGGGAGCACCATCAGGCGTTTTGGAGCACCCAGGCCAATTCTGACATTCCTCTCCTACATGGAAAAATCATCATTTATTTGCTAGAAAATTGCATAGAACCCCAAAACATTATATATGCTTTTTTAGCAAAAATCCTAGAGAATACAATGGCGGTCGTTGCAACTTTTTATCGCGCACGTCATTTTCGCAGCAATTTTTCGAATGCATTTTTTTTGGAAATAAAACGGTTTTGTGCTTTAAAAAATTAAATTTAAAGTTAGCCCAATGTTTTTTCATAATATGAAAGATGAAGTTACGCCGAGTCGATAGATACCCAACATGTCACCCTTCAAAATTGCACACGCTTGTGGAATGGCGCCAAACTTTGCTACTTAAAAATCCCCATAGGTGACGCTTTAAATATTTTTACTGGTTACACCTTTTTAGTTGGAGAAGAGGTCTAGGGCCAAAATTATTGCTCTCCCTCTAACGTTCGCAGCGATACCTCACATGTGTGGTTTGAACACCGTTTTCATATGTGACTTACGTGTGCGGTCGCTTCTGTATACGAGCACACGGGAACAGGGGCACTTAATTTATTTTTTTTCATTTTACTTTATTTATTTTAGACATGTTTTTCCCCAAAAATAAATGTTTTGATCACTTTTATTCCAATTACAAGGAATGTAAACATCCCTTGTAATAGGAATATAGCATGACAGGTCCTCTTTACAGTGAGATATGGGGTCAATAAGACCCCACATCTCACCTCTAGGCTGGGAAGCCTGAAAAAAAAAACAAAAAAAAAAAACGATCCTGGCTTCGATCGTAGCGGTGAGTCGGAAGAAGCACCGAAGGGAGAAGGGAGGGGGGACGTCCCCTTTCGCCTCCCGTAAGAACAATCAAGAGGCGTAACAGCCGCCATGATTATTCTTATGGTGTAGAGAATCGCTGACTGAAAAAGATGATCTCTGTATGATGCCTGTAGGTGCAGGCATCATTCAGATATCCCTGCACAAATCAAGGACGTCATATGACAGCCGGCGGGCAGGAAGTGGTTAAAACACATTTTTTTTCCGGGTATTGCAGAGTATTGGTGCGGGGGGGAACTGCAGAGTATTGGTGCGGGGGGTATTGCAGAGTATTGGTGCGGGGGGTACTGCAGAGTATTGGTGCGGGGGGTACTGCAGAGTATTGGTGCGGGGGGTACTGCAGAGTATTGGTGCGGGGGGTACTGCAGAGTATTGGTGCGGGGGGTACTGCAGAGTATTGGTGCGGGGGGTACTGCAGAGTATTGGTGCGGGGGGTACTGCAGAGTATTGGTGCGGGGGGTACTGCAGAGTATTGGTGCGGGGGGTACTGCAGAGTATTGGTGCGGGGGGTACTGCAGAGTATTGGTGCGGGGGGTACTGCAGAGTATTGGTGCGGGGGGTACTGCAGAGTATTGGTGCGGGGGGTACTGCAGAGTATTGGTGCGGGGGGTACTGCAGAGTATTGGTGCGGGGGGTACTGCAGAGTATTGGTGCGGGGGGTACTGCAGAGTATTGGTGCGGGGGGTACTGCAGAGTATTGGTGCGGGGGGTACTGCAGAGTATTGGTGCGGGGGGTACTGCAGAGTATTGGTGCGGGGGGTACTGCAGAGTATTGGTGCGGGGGGTACTGCAGAGTATTGGTGCGGGGGGTACTGCAGAGTATTGGTGCGGGGGGTACTGCAGAGTATTGGTGCGGGGGGTACTGCAGAGTATTGGTGCGGGGGGTACTGCAGAGTATTGGTGCGGGGGGTACTGCAGAGTATTGGTGCGGGGGGTACTGCAGAGTATTAGTGCGGGGGGTATTGCAGAGCATTGTGCGGGGGTATTGCAGAGCATTGTGCGGGGGTATTGCAGAGCATTGTGCGGGGGTATTGCAGAGCATTGTGCGGGGGTATTGCAGAGCATTGTGCGGGGGTATTGCAGAGCATTGTGCGGGGGTATTGCAGAGTATTGGTGCGGGGGTATGGCAGGGGGTATTGCAGAGTATGGCAGGGGGTATTGCAGAGTATGGCAGGGGGTATTGCAGAGTATGGCAGGGGGTATTGCAGAGTATGGCAGGGGGTATTGCAGAGTATGGCAGGGGGTATTGCAGAGTATGGCAGGGGGTATTGCAGAGTATGGCAGGGGGTATTGCAGAGTATGGCAGGGGGTATTGCAGAGTATGGCAGGGGGTATTGCAGAGTATGGCAGGGGGTATTGCACAGTATTGGGGCGGGGGTTGCAGGGATGGCTGGATCTGTGACTGCAATAGTCACAGATCCATCCACAGCGCTGCTGACACCTGCGCTCCCCCCTCTCACACTGTACCGATCGGTACAGAGAGAGGAGGGAGGAACCGGCGTCATCAAATGACGCCGGTTTGTTTACATGTGATCGCTCCGTCATTGGACGGAGCGATCACGTGGTAAACCGCCGCTATCAGCGGCGATTTACCGTGATCCGCCGGGTCCGGAGATTCCCGTGTGCGCGCCCCAGAGGGCGCACGATTCTGGGAGGACGTCCATGGACGTCCTCCCAGAGTTAAGCAACCACTTTGCCGCCGTATAATGACGGTCAGCGGTGAGCAAGTGGTTAAAAAAAAAAAAAGTTTCAGGAGTTCCCATTGAACTCTATTGGAGCCAATATAAATGTCTTAAAAAAAATCTTGGTGTGAAGATTATGCTCAGGTGCCACCAAGCACCATTGAATGTAATGAGAATTCTAGTGTGCAGCATTGAAACTCTTCAAACCATTCTTCATTTCACTCAGGTGTGAACAAAGCCTAACTTGATTCTCAAATGCATCCCCCAAATGTTCAAAGTCCTTTAGGCTTCAGCTACTCAAATTTTTACCTTTTTTAGTCTTATATAAGCCAAACATGTCTCTTCATCTGACCATTTCTATAAAAAAGGCCTAAATCTTCTTGAATTCACAGTAAATTGCCACTAATGGCCATTCCCTTGTCCTAGGACAGCGTCACTACTGGCCACTGACTGAGGCTCAGATTACGGGATAACTTCCGACAGGTTTTAGTAAGGAAATTATGTTCCCTTCATAACTAAACCGAGTCAGAAATGGTCACTGAGAAAAAAAAAAAAAAAAAAAGGTAAAAGCAGTCTTCGTAAGGAAATCATGCTCCCGTCATAACTAAACCGCATACTAGCTCATTATGAAATACTTACCTTGAAACGAGGTGTGAGAAAATTACCTGGTCCACGCCGAGGGAGATATCATCTTGCCTCTGCGTGTCTTCCGGGTATCGCTGCTCCAGCGATGTGATTGGCTGGAGCGGCGATGTCGTCACTCCCGCGCATGCGCGCTGGAGACTTCTCCCCGGCAAGGTTCGGCGGCTGCATCTCCGATGCGCATGCGCCGCTGCAGTCAGCGGCGCATTGCGTGGGGAATATCTCCTAAACCTTACAGGTTTAGGAGATATTCTTTATACCTACAGGTAAGCCTTACCTGTAGGTTAAAGTGGTAGTACAGAGTTTACGACCACTTCAACTCGCCTCCCTATGCACATCAGTCGCCTAACTAAAGGTAACCGACGTGCACACTGCCTGGCAGGCCTCCCTATGGCATCAGAAAGAACATGGCAGAGAGGGACAGAGCTGTGGCCAGATGGGTGAGCATCTGAGATCCTCTGCACCTTTAGAGTTTTACTGATTAGAACACACAAAGTTTGGGTGTGTGTTTTACATGACATTTTTGGATTACAGTGTGTTCAGTCTCAAAGAAAGGCTGAGATTGGAACAAAATTATATATCACACAAACCGTACTAATAACATTTTTAATGCAACATTTAAAAAAAAAAAAAAAAAAAAAAAAACATACCGCCTTCTGCTGTTCTTTGAATTCTGACCAGAGCTTTTCCAGTTCAGGAGGAATGGTATTTCCTGAAAGTTCCAAAGCCTTGATTATATCCCCTGCATAACGAGCCTGATCTTCTGTAATGAATGTAAAAGCAAAGCCCTAGAAAATAACAGTTGGACATTCACTGAGAATGTTCTAGTGAGAACATTTAAACATACCAAATATAACACTACGCATAATACATGTACAAGTCAAACAGGAATGGTTTCATTAAAAAAAATTTTTTTAAGTGAACCTGCATTGAAAATAAAAAATAAAATGTTGTACTAACTGTAAAAATAGGATTTTTGTACTCACCGTAAAATCCTTTTCTCTGAGTCCATGGACGGACACAGATCCTTAAATCTTGACAAGTGGTTATGTTTCCTGTTTACAGGAGAGGACTAGGCAGAAACATGTTAGATAATTAAATACATGTTACATTAACAAAGTTGAACAGCCCCGCCCAGGGGGCGGTCCCTCCAGACATAACCCTCCTCACTGCAGCATGCAGCCTCAGTTCGTAACAAGCAGTACAAACCTAAAAAGGAGGGGTGGGTGCTGTGTCCGTCCATGGACTCAGAGAAAGGGATTTTACGGTGAGTACAAAAATCCTATTTTCTCCATGGATGGACAACGCTCCTTAAATCTTGACAAGTGGGACGTCCTCAAGCAGTGTAAAAATGAGGGGTGGGAAATATATCAGTAAAACCAATTTTAACTTCACCCCAAAACAAGCAGAGCTCCTCAACGGAGGAGGTGCAACTTTAAACAGCCGCCGGCAAAAACTAACGGCCGAAAAAAGCATCAGAAGATGCACTCACAGCAACCATGTAAATTCTGGAAAAAGCGTGTACGGACGGACGAGCAAGTCGCCGCTTCGCACACCTGCGAGACCGACGCATGATGTCGGAAAAAAACCCCAGGAAGCACCAATTGCCCTGGTCAAAAGTGCCATGACCGGAAAGAGGGGTCCGCCCCTTAAGAGCACAGACCTGTATGACAGCCTGCCTGATCCACCGAGAAATGGTGGTCGACGAGACCGTCAGGCCCTTTTGTGGACCAGACACCGACACAAAAGACAGTCAGAACTCCGAAACGGAGCCGTAGCAGGCTGGTACACTTGCAAAGCGCGTACCATGCCTAAAATATGAAAGGCAACCTCCGTAGGATGCGCCAGCCAAGGACAGAAGGATGGAAGAACAATGTCCTTATTCCGGCGAAAGGCCGAAACCACCTTCAGAAAAAGGGAAGGTCGCGGGCGCACCACCACCTAATCCTTATGGAGGATCAAGCATGGCGGCTTGCAAGACAAGACCGCCAACTCAGAAACCCCTCTAACAGAGGTAAAGGCCACTAAAGGGGCCACCACCTGAGATAGTGTCAAGAGAAAATATCTGATGTTTCCAAAAGGAAGGTTCCTGAAGAACCGAGAGCACCAGAGTCAAAACTCATGGTGGAAGAGATGGGCCAAGAGGGGAAAGTATATGACAAACCCCCTGCACACAAAGGGACCCACCAGGGAACGGGCCGCAAAAAGGCCACTGAAAGGCTGAAATCTGCCCCCAAAACGGTGCTTTAAAGTGGTTGTAAACCCACATTTTTTACTTTTGCCTACAGGCAAGCCTATAATAAGGCTTACCTGTAGGTATAAAGAATATCTCCTAAACTTGTACGGTTTAGAAGATATTCCCCTCGCAATGCGCCGCTGATTGCAGCGGCGCATGCGCAGGGGGGATCCTCGGCTGAAGGGCCGGCCCCGCCGACCCATGCCGGAATGAAATCTCCTGCGCGCATGCGCGGGAGTAACGTCACCGCCGCTCCAGCCAATCACAGCGCTGGAGCGGCGATACCCGGAAGACACGCTCGGCGTGGACCAGGTAAGTTCCCTACCTCGTTCCGAGGTATTTCATAATGAGCCAATATGCGGTGCATACTAGCTCATTATGGCTTTTGCCTTGCAGGTGTAAAAAAAAAAAAAAAAAATGGATATGTGGGTTTACAACCACTTTAAGCAATTTTTAGATCCACTCCAAGCTGAAAAACAGCAGGACCCTGGACACTGAGTACGTCACTCCATCCCTTCGCAACCAAGAGATTTAGGCCTGTCAAGTGTGACGGTAGATCCTCCGGAAGACGACTACTGTGCCCTCAGCATTGTTGAGATTACCGAGTCTGACAGACCCGGTCACTTAAAGTCTAGCTTCCAATAGCCACGTTGAGCAAGTCAGTGACTGTACAACAGGAGGAAGTATGGGACCTCGAGACAGAGGGACCTCCCGCCCTGGCAACCGCCAGGGTACCTCCGCTCCCAGGCGCCCAATATCGGCATATCAAGGACGCCGAGGTCAATCTGGAGCGATTAGAATCATTGGGATCTCCTCAGCCTCCACTCTGTGGAGCAGCCGAGGAAGCAAGTACAATGGAGGAACGGCAAAAAGTCGCTGATACAGACTCCAAAGGGCCACCAGCGCGACTTACGCATCTGTACTAGATCACTAGACCTGGCCACTAACATTGACACCCTTGCTGTGGAGACGAGCGGCCAAGAGATCCATGCTTTGTGAGGCTCACCTCCTACAAGGGAGCCAAAACACCCCAAGCACAAAGACCAATCACCCTGGTCCAGCATCTGGCGACTCCAGTAATCCGCCTGCCGGTATACCTGATGGTAGACCGAAGCCACGGCCGTGACGTTGTCCGGCTGAAACCAGATTGGACGACCTTGAAACCACCTCGACCACGAGGAGAAGCATAGCCTGATCTCCTAAAATAGTAGGACAATGAACGCGGTAGACAGCACCTGGTATTCCCAGGCGGTCTCCCACCCAGGCACTAGCCTGGGTAGCTACCGAGACCAGGCGAGAGCGGGCACATTCAGGGAGGTGTGGCCGTAGGTCCAAGCAAGTCCAGCAACTCAGGGCCGACTGAACCCCCCAGGTTCACAACCCATGAGGCTGGCATCCGTCATAAACACCGACCACTGGAAGAAAAAACTTCCCGGACCGAAGAGTCGGGGATCTCCGTCACAAACTCAGACTCTGACTAGGTGGCATACCGGAATCTGATGATTTCAGAGACAAGAGATTTTTTACCACCTGGACAGTATTTCCCCTGGAAAACCAAAGTGTGGAACTGGGCATACAGTACCGCCTCAAAGGAGGCTACCCACAAGCCCCGGACCAGCAGGCGCCCAGAGAGAAGACCGACTGCGTGATGCCAATACCTTCACCGCAGACTGAAGAGTCTGCAATTTCTCCAGGGGAAGAAGGACCTTCGCCACGAGGAGTCCGGATCAACCCTAGATACTCCAACGCTGAGTCGGAACCTAGCATGCCCAGGATTTGAACCCTGGGTCGCACACATGGAGGGCAGGCTTGCTGCCACTGAGCTACACCTTCTGCCCTAAACATTTAACACCCACCCGAATCTTCAGAGGGTCTGAATAGAAATAACACATCCACTAGGTCGGAGACAGAAGCTGCTCTCAGAAGAAAGTCGTCCAAGTAGCCAATGAGGCAAAGCCTCGCTGTCCCATCATAGTTAGGATAAGTGCGAGCTCCCAGCTGAAAACCCATGGTGCTGACGCCAGATCAAAAGGGAGGGCCACAGGCTGACCGAGACCCTCTCTCATCATGAAGCACAGAAAAAAACACTGACATGCGCAAAACGGGACATGCATGTATGCGTCCCTGATGTCCGAGGACACCAGGTTGTCCCCCGGATGGAGTGCAGCTACAACTGAACTAATGGATTCCATGCGGAACTACCCGACAAAGGTATTTAGGGCCTGAGGCCCATAGAAAACCCCAAACCTCTTGTCCTGCAGGAAAGGTAAAATTACCCCGCAGCTTAGCAAGTCCCACACTGCCCAAGGCAGACAGACGGGCCGGGAGAGGAAGACACGAGGAAAGAACTTTGTTATGTGGATAGGAGGAAACCCTATCTAGTACTCCGAAGAGACCACCTCGCAGACCCACTGGTCGGATAGCAGGGAGGTTTCACTGAATTGTGAACCTGCAAGCCGCCCCTCCCACCTAGAGACAGGGAGGGAAGGCTACATACATTGGCAATTTTTGGGTGCAGGCGTGATCAGCTTACACACCCAGGGACGGATTAGTCCCCCAGCTGGGCCTTTGACGGCCTGGGAGGGTTGCCCCTAAATAATACACACACACACATAGTGTGTATGTATATTATGTAGGTGTATGCACACATGCCTTTGGAGGAAACCGGAATACCAGGAGGAACCCACGCAGACACAGGGAGCGACATTGCAAGCTCCAGGCAGATTGGCGTCAGTGTCCGGATTCAAACCAATGACTCTCTTGCTGCCAAGTAATGGAGTTAACCACTACACCACCATGTGCATAAAACCATTCTGAAACAGAAGCCCTGGATAACAAGGGCGCAGCATTCAATGAAGCATTACAGACCTATATGAGGCCCTGGACCAGCTGGTCCACTAGTCTAATAACTTTGGGAGAGAGTCGGTGCTCGCTCCTCCACTGTCTGGTGCAAAATGCTCACTCCGTGAGTTGTATACAGCACTAGGGGTCAGGACTACTCCAAGATGGCCGCCGAGCGTTCAGAACGCGGCTTCAGGAAAATGTAAGCTGCGCCATATCGCGGCTACGACGAAATGGCCGCCAATGGGAGTTTACAATGTAATTGAAAAACCTCCCATAAAATGGCGCCAGCGCCGACTGAGACCCCAGAGTAGTGGCCACAATAGGCCGCAAGTCAGACCCCAGCATGGTAAACATGGAACGGGTCAGTACTTCGGATCTTTTATCAGTCAGATCCATACAAGCGGGGGTTCCCGCAATAGGGAGAGTGGTCACCTATACATGACACCCGGAGGGTCCACCACCGGAGAAGAAGCCCACCTTTTGAAAAGGCTCTCCTCAAAAGGGAAACTGAACCACCCGGCGGTGAGGGACTACAAAAGCCCTCAGCGGCTGTTCTCATTTCGCCTCTTAGAAATTATCAAAGAAGGGCACAGAAGGAGAAAACCTACACAGAGCGGTCTGATTTGTGTGATCCAAAAAAGACCGAGCCCTCGGCGGAAACCCAAACCCAGCTGCACTACCCAGCTTAAGAGAGTCCCTTGCAGCAGTGAGAAGCGCACCCATAAATGTCTTATGCTGCTTTTTTTTTTTTTTTTAATACCCAGGTACCTGGTCCATGGCTCCATAAAGGAGCATTCCCCAGGGGATAACGGGGGAAGGGGGCACTCTTTTACCGCCTGTCCGCAGTCCACCCCCACCCTGGCACAAACGTGTCCAGGACCAACAATAAAACCTCTGTGGGAATCCCAGGTGCTAACACCTGCTGCCACCACAAGCATGTTGGGGAAGGACCCAGATACTGACTCCAAATATTAATAATATTCACGTAGTATGTATAATATGCACACCTGTCCTTCCAAATAAACAAAAAGCTCCTAGAGCCCTATTCAGGGCCACTCACCCACTTGCTGCGCTGATCAGGGGTACACAGGGGACTCACCTCAGGAGGAGACTGCCCAGCGCTGCCGTCCGCTCTCAGCACACAGCGTGAGAGGAAAAGAACCGTGTGGTAACTGTGCGGCATTTCTGCAAAGACCTGTGTGCCAAATGGCGGCAAAATGCCGCGTTTAAACAGGAATAGCCTCCTAGGGCTTTTTAACAGTGAAAAACCCCTCACAGGAAAGCCCCATACAAAAAAGAAAAAACACAGGCCAGATAACACGGTCCCCTCAGGAAGGCCCCCTGACAGCGGCAATGTTGGCAATGCAGCAAGGGAAATAGAGCAGGGAAGGGAGGAGAAGAGGACTCCCAAACCCCAGGAATGCCCAGCCGTACCCAACCCACCAAAGCGGGAGGGACTGTACTTACCCGTCCGACGCATTCCTAACAGAACTACAACCGCAATGGAGGTAGCTGTCGGCCCGGTCCACTGTGAGTGGGACAACACCACAGCCCAGTCATATGTGGACCTCGGAGCAAAGCTCACCGGCCAACCCAGGAGTCATGGGGTATGGCGTGGCAGACCCAGCCTCTTTGCAAAGGTGTGCCCACGCTTGCTGGTCAGACTGACTACAAGGATCTATATTATCCAGCCTGTCTCTCAGCCGACAGTTGAAAGAAGATTCTTCAAGAAAAAGTAAAATAAAATTTCTCCTCAGGGCGCTGGGCCCAAAGGGAGCCATACATCCTTCTCCTTGCTAGGCAGAACGAAACTGGGGCTGTTCAACTCTGTTAATGTAACATGTATTTAATTATCTAACAGGTTTCTGCCTAGTCCTCCTGTAAACAGGGAACATAACCACTTGTCAAGATTTAAGGAGCTGTATGCATCCATGGACGATAAGAGAAATTACTTTTCTTGGAGTCCATTGAGATATGCAGTTCTAAATCTTTAGGTTATACTGCTGCCTACAGGAGAACCAGGCTCTGACAAATAAAGAAAACTGTAGGCCCAACCTACTCAGTTTAGTAGGAGAGCAGTACAGACAGCATGATCAAAAAATCCTACTTGGTCTCACCCACTGAGGGATACAGGAATTTTGAACATTTGGGATGTCCAAAGATCATTCACACGAGTGATGGGCAACACAATGGACTGAAGGACATTACACCTGAATAATAATAATAAAACACAAATACTGAATCTGTGCTAAAGTTAGAAAACCTACTTAACTGAATATGCAATCTCTGTCAACTGGTACTTTAAAACACCATTCTCAACACAACGAATTGGGAGGATGCTTTAGTAAATGTTTCCTGCATCACTAAATTAAAGACTTTCAGAGGCTGTAATATTAATTACCGGTACTTAAGTTTGGCTGCACAAGGCTTTTTGTATCAGAATTGCAGCAAGGAGTCTGCAAATAAACCATACCAGGAAAATGTTCTTTATCATCACAAAAAGGTAACCAAAACGAGCTCCCAAGAACACTAGATTACTAACAAAAGTTTTGGGGTGACTGCTGCACTACAGCAGTGCCTGAAAGAAATGTATAAGTGCACACCCAGGCTGCGCCATAAAAGAGATGCATTGTAAAAAAAAAAAAAAAAAAAAAAAAAAAAAAAAAGAGACCCCCACCCTGCTAATAACTTCAGCATGGAGATGAAGTGGAAAGCATTTTAGAAATGTGCAAGTAATGTACATATGGGTTGAACCATGAATGCATTTCAAGACTCAAATTAATTTAATGTATACTTAAAATAAAATCCCAGCTAGGTTTGCAGTGTAAAATAGTGAAACCGCAACTACATGGTGATTGGGACTTAAAAAATAAGTAATTCCATCTGAAACAGTTGCATGCAGTTTTGAAATAAATTGTTCTATAACATTAGAGTTTATCTGTACTATAATCAGCAGTTTCAGATGTGGAAAGATGCAAACGGAAAAATGTGCCTCTAATGAATGAACCACCTTTGTGTGGTCTGTATGCATCACCTCTGTCAGATAAGTTCTGTTTTAAGAAGGCTCTACTGCAGGGTTTCTTAACCAGGGTTCCACTGAACCCCAAGATTCATCCAGATTTCTAGGGGTTCCTTGAGCAGTGAGCAATTTCGGTCTCTCAGATAAGTTCCCAGAGACATCAGTGATCTTTTTTAGCCATCTGTACAGGGGAAATTCTTCCAAACGACCACAAGTGTATGGAGCATTCTTTCCAATGATCATCACACGAATGTATCATGAGTTGAAGATATAGTGCGACTTTAAGCAGGGGTTCCCAGAGACCGGAAAATTATTTTAAAGGTTCCTCTGTTGAAAGGGTTGAGAAAGGCCACTCTACAAGACATTGCTTTCAAATATGACTGAAAGGGTACCTTTAAATACCATAAGACATGTTTTATAGGGTCAAGATTATAGAAGACTATGAAGATGGTAAATCCTTAAAGCAATTATGGTACCATCATTCCCAAACAATGCAACTTTACGCAAGGTATGTTCAAAGTAAAAGATCAAATTCTTTCTTTGCTAAATATGCCAACACTGCTTGAGAATCACACTTAATGTAGGCCCAGCATTACAAAATTGTTTAGATTTGTTACATTTGTACTCTCTGACCTTATTGCCAGCTCTTCCTGTACGTCCCGCTCTGTGCACATAATCCTCATAATGATTAGGGCATGAATAGTTAATCACCAAGATTAATTGTTTCACATCCAGTCCTCGAGCTGCCACAGAGGTGGCCACCAGTAGCTTGCATACACCATTTTTAAAGTCATTGATTATACTGTCACGGTCATATTGATCAATTCCTGCAACATGAGGCAAAAGAAAATCGTTAAAACAAAAAGGAAATCAAATTTGTTGATAAATGCAGGCAGAGTTGTGTTCATTTACAGCAAATATTAAAATATCAGAACTATCACTGGTGACTTGTTTTTGAAGTTTGAGATTCTAGAACTCTCATCCCAGATTCCCTCCTACTTGGATCCAGTAACGTTTAAACTTTCAAGCTAAATGCTTGTGTTAAGGGCACCAACTCATGCAGAAGTATATCCAAAGGCAATTCTATTTTCATAGAGTAAGGAAAGGTAAGGTTTTGGTTTTACAATGTCTGTCCCACTGAGAAGACCTCCCTTCACTTCCTGTAGGCACAACAGGAAGAGGAAATATTTTCAAGATACAGAAATGTCACAAGAACAGGTATATCAGTTGCATAGTTCCTGCTTTATTACTGTTTTGATGACAACTCCAAATTATATATCAGACAGGAGGCTTCGTATCTTATGCAAATCTCTCTTTACTAAAGCTCATAGCAGAAATACACAAAACCTTTATAGTGATCTAAAAATAAACTCAAAGGAACCACCAATCCCAGCAGTCCCTGGGCCAACGTAGCCCCTCCCAGGCCTCAGCCTATATAAGGGACTGCCTGAGGTAACCACATCCTCTTTCTTTCTGCTCATGGCAGCTTACAGATAAGTATACTTCTTTTTCCTATACAGCTGTTTTGGAATAGATTTGGGAGTGGGGTAATCCCCCTTTTTCTCCCATTTTTTCTTCCTCAAACTGTTTATACCGTTTTACTGTGTTTGGCTTACTGACTGGTTTTTACTGTTTGGTGGAGTCCTCACAGGTGACCCCCCTGTGTTCCTTCCACCATCGCTGGCCGAGAAGTGCGGGCGCTTTCCCCGCACGCGATTGTTGCAACATTGCGGTACCCCGTCTCTCCCCGTTTCTCGCCTGTCAGCGATCACAGCACTACAGACGGCGCCATCTTTCCCCCCTCTCTCCTCACGTTTTCGCGCGCTGAGGAGGGGCGGGACTCGGCGTTAACCAATCTGCGCTCTGGCAAGCGTAGTCTCGCGAGACTTCGCCCCAGAGCGCGGAGGATCGCGGGCTTTCTCCTTCCCACCGCTCCCAGTACCGAACGGTCGGTGTAGAGGTGAGGAAGCCTGCAGCGCTGCTCCCATTCTCCCCCCCTTTCTCAATATCCTTTCGCCGCCTGTAGATACTTGCTATCTCAGGCCACACATATATAACTTAGATTCATTCCTATGCTTACAGCAAGATTCCTAAAAAAAAAAAAAAAACTGTAAGGATAGAATTAAAAGTTAAAGGGGACCTTCACCTGTATAACTTCAGTCTAAATCATATTATTCCTATTTAGAGAATTAACCTGATATAGATATATAGGTACTGATTTAACCATATAGGTTTATATATATATAAAGAAACTTGCCCGTGATTGACAAAATCCCTGCGGGCCAAACATGCCATGTCTGAAGACAATTATACTGCCCCCCTCGCAGGGGAGGCTTTTACCCTGGACACTACGCAGTTCATGACAGCTGCTCAGATCCAGGATCTGATTAATATTTCGGTCCAGACGGCTCTGGCCTTGGCCATCCCGTCCACTGGACCACGCCTATCAAAGCCTGCTATGCCTAACCCTCCAGTCCTAAGTGGCGAACCGCGAAACAAAAAAGGCAAGGTTTCTTTTAAACAGAAACACTTTCTAGCGGCACCCGACTCCCCGACAGGGGAAGTAAACAACGTGTTCCAGGCAGTTCCTTCCCCGGTCTGCCAACCTCAGCATCCACCAGACTCTGATCGACCCCTGGGCCTCAGGGAGTTAGACATAAAGAGGCAACGGTCCTCTAGAAGGACTAAACCTGACTCCTACGTCGATTCCTCGGACGAGGACTCGCCAGGCGTTTCAGGAAAAAGTGAGTCTGACGACTACGGGTCTGATGACGATAGACAAGATGCTGGGGATACGGCATTTCACTCCAATGCCACCCCTGATACACAGGGCGAAATATTAGACGCCTTGGGGGACGCCATCGCCCACCCGCGATCTGGCGATTGGTCCCCCTTGCCACACGTATCTCAATACGTGGAGCTCTGGGCCAGGAAATCCCTGGACAGACCCGCCCGCAACAAACTACGGGCCGAATGCCCTAGACCCTCCATCCCCAATAAAGTAGTGGCCACACCAGAGGTGGACCCCATGCTGGCCAAATATTTGGCAAAAGCGGGAAAACTTCCCAAAAAAGGAATTGAGCGTTCTTTTAAATCTATTCAGGAACGCATCTTAGATTTAATGGGACCATTAACCAAGATTCTGAATTTATCAGAACAAGCAGCCGCTTCGGATCAACCGGTAGACTTAAATCAGCTACGCGGCTGGGCCCAGAGGGCTATTTGTCTAGCAGGTACGGCTAACACCTCCTGCTCGGTGGAGAGACGCCGCTCTATTTTAATGCGGCTAGACCCCCAACTCTCCCACCTGGCCGAGACCGAACCCGGTCCTGCAGCGGTCGGCATGCTCTTTGGGGATAACCTCCTCAAAGATATTAATAAGTTTGTGGGACTATTTTCAGGACTTGATAAAGCCCAGACATCATTGAGAAAATCAGGGGCTGTGAGAGTTTTTAACAGGGCCGGCAGAGGTAGAGGCCGATCTGCCGGCCGCGGGTCCGTCTATAGGCCACAGAACAGACCAAACCCCCAGTACCAATAGGCTCCTCCCACCTACCCCGTTCCGGTGGCGCAACCAGCACCGTTCTTTCCGCCCCGAGGAAGACCGTGGCGCGGACGCAGCGGACGTGGATACACCCGGTTCCGACCTCCCTTCGGTGAGTATACCCTACATTCCGCAACCACACATACCAGTGGGGGGACGCCTGAAGTATTTTATCCACGCCTGGTCTGCGATTACGGCAGACCCATGGATATTGCAGACGGTCGGGGGTTTTCAAATAGAACTCTTGTCGACACCGACATTAAATGTTGTCCCTCATCCTATCAAATTCACACGCCAAAACGTTGCTCTCATCGAGAACGAAATACAGGACCTCTGGTCCAAACAAGCAATTTTAAAAATAGAAAATTGTTCCCCGGGCTTCACAAGCAATCTTTTCCTGGTCAAGAAAAAAGGGGGCGGGTTCCGTCCCGTAATAAACCTAAGAAATCTGAACCAACATGTCTGCTACAGACATTTCAAAATGGAGGGCATACACTGCCTCCGAGACCTCCTGCAACCGGGAGACTGGTTAGGCAAGATAGACTTGAAAGACGCCTACCTCACCGTCCCAATTCACCCGGAGTCGCAACACTTACTCCGTTTCCTCTGGAAAGGTCAGATGTGGCAGTTTACCTGCCTCCCATTCGGGTTATCGTCGGCACCATGGTGTTTCACGAAGTTGATGAAACCGGTGGTGGCAACACTGCGAAGCAGAGGGGTTCGTCTGATCATTTATCTAGACGATCTCCTCATCATGGCCCATTCAAGGACCCTAGCTTCCCTTCACATGTCCTGGACGGTCTCCCTACTACAGACACTAGGGTTCTTAATCAACCGAGAAAAATCGGTTCTGGTTCCAACCCGGGTAATGGAATTCTTGGGTTTCCTAGTGGACACCAAACAAGCGGTCCTCCGTCTCCCAAAAACAAAATTAGCCCTAATTCGCAAGGAAATCAGGGCAGTGCTTCGCAAAGGCTCCTTATCCTTAAGGGTTCTAGCCCGCTTAGTGGGGCTCTTAGCCGCATCTATCCAAGCCATCTTCCCGGCCCCACTTCATTACAGGGCCCTTCAGAGGCTCAAGATTCTACACCTTCGCCAGGGCCTCAGGTATGCGGACGAGATCCCTCTCTGCCCGGAGGCAATAGAAGAATTGCAGTGGTGGCTTCGTCACGCCGTCGAGTGGAACGGCAAGACCATTTTCAATTCCGGACCCGACATCATCATAGAGTCGGACGCGAGTCGCCACGGCTGGGGCGCTCGCTGCGGGACAGATTCCACAGGGGGGACTTGGTCTACCTCCGAATCGGAGTTGCATATCAATGCCTTGGAACTTTTGGCAGCATTTTTTGCCGTCAAGAGCTTCATCCCACAGGCTTCCAATTGCTGTGTACTGTTCCGCATGGACAATGTGGCGGCGGTTCAATACGTCAACCGCTTGGGAGGCACCAGGTCCAGGATCCTTGCAGACCTTGCGAAGGAGTTCTGGCACTTTTGCTTGGCCCGCAACATTGTCCCCATCGCGGAATATATTCCGGGGGTCTCCAACACGGTGGCCGACTGGAACTCACGCCACCTTGTCGACTCCAGCGACTGGCGGCTGGATCGCTCTGTGTTCCTCCTTTTGGAGTGTCTTTGGGGTCCTTTGAACATGGATCTGTTCGCTTCTCGGCTCAACCACCAGCTGCCTCTCTTCTTCAGTTGGAGGCCGGACCCAGAAGCATCCGGGGTGGACGCTTTCCGTCACATTTGGCCAGAGGGAACCCATTACGCGTTTCCCCCCTTCCAGATGATACCCAGAGTTCTCCTCCACGCCTCGAACCAACAGGCAACGATCGTACTGATCACGCCCTGGTGGCCGACGCAGCCCTGGTTCCCTCTCCTCTTGGGGATGGTCGTGGATCACCCCAGACTGATCCCCCTTTTCCCACCATTACTGACCAACCCGTCCGGGGACCTCCACCCGCTAATCGTAGAGGGCAACCTCCACCTCCTAGCATGGCTGATTTCAGGATCTCAGAAGCGGATAACAGCCTTTCAGGATCAGCTAGGGACCTCCTCGCCGTGGCCTGGGCCCCCGGGACTAGATCAACCTACCAACATGCTTGGCGACTCTGGGTTCGTTGGTGTGATCAACAACAGGTTGATCCCATACGTGCCCCTGTATCGGTAGTGGTGAATTATTTGGCAGAATCTTTTGATTCTGGCAAATCTTACAGCTCCATCAACATATACCGCTCGGCTATCTCAGCGTATCACTGCCCAGTGAATTCTGTAGCTGTGGGAAAACATCCACTAGTCTGTAGACTCCTGCGAGGTATTAGATTCCAACGGCCCCCTAGGCCTAGATATCAGACAACTTGGGATATCTCCAAATTACTCGACATGTTTGCCTCGTGGGAAGACAATGATGGCCTATCCCTGCGATTGTTATCTTACAAAATAACAGTCCTGCTTTGTTTGGTCTCTATCAAACGCGTATCGGACGTGCGAGCGTTAGACATTTCCAGGCGCCAATTCTCGCCTCAGGGGGTCAGATTTTCGGTGGTCCGTAGAACAAAAACGGGTATTCATTCGGTCTTCTATCCCTTTTTTCCCACTCACCCGCGACTGTGCGTGGTTCGCTGCCTACAATCCTATGAGGCACGCACGATTGCTCTTCGACCGCCGACTTTCTCCCAACTTCTTGTCTCGTATGTCAAGCCTCATCACCCAGTATCTTCCGCCACATTGGCACGATGGGTACGTTCCACCATGGAAATGGCGGGCATAGACATCTCCCTATTTGGAGCACATTCTACTAGGGGCGCTATGGCTACGAAGATCGTCTCCTCGGGAGGCTCTCTTTCCGACTTACTTACGGCGGCTGATTGGTCATCAGAGTCCACCTTTCGTAATTTCTATTTCAGACCGGAGGCCCATGTGTCCATGTCAATTTTATGAGGTTTACCTGCATTATGTACAATGTTAATTCTGTTGTTTGCTTTGAACTTGCATAAGATACGAAGCCTCCTGTCTGATATATAAATTGAGATTTTCCTAGTCTGTGAAGGAAAATATTAGTTATATGAAGACAGGAGGCGAGTATCTTCCCTCCCTTCCCATCCCTATTACTAGAGGTCGACCGATATGGGTTTTTCTCTGGCCGATGCCGATGCCGATATTTAGAAATCGGGGCAGCCAATGGCCGATATATGAGGCCGATTTTTGCGGCCGATATTTTGGGCCGATTTTTGGATTGGGATGCATTGTGGAGGAGGATGGATGGTGCTGGGCGTGGGTGGGAGATGCGTTGTGGAGGGGGAAAGATGGTGCTGGCTGTGCGTGGGGGATGCATTGTGGAGGGGGATGGATGGATGGTGCTGGGTGTGGGTGGGGGATGTGTTGTGGAGGGGGATAGATGGATGGTGCTGGCGGTGGATGTGTTGTGAAGGGGGATGGATGGATGCAGCTGGCCGTGGGTGGGGGATGCATTGTGAAGGGGGATGGATGGATGCAGCTGGCCGTGGGTGGGGGATGTATTGTGAAGGGGGATGGATGGATGCAGCTGGCCGTGGGTGGGGGATGCATTGTGAAGGGGGATGGATGGATGCAGCTGGCCGTGGGTGGGGGATGCATTGTGAAGGGGGATGGATGGATGGATGGATGGAGCTGGCCGTGGGTGGGGGATGTATTGTGAAGGGGGATGGATGGAGCTGGCCGTGGGTGGGGGATGTATTGTGAAGGGGGATGGATGGATGCAGCTGGCCGTGGGTGGGGGATGTATTGTGAAGGGGGATGGATGGATGAAGCTGGCCGTGGGTGGGGGATGCATTGTGAAGGGGGATGGATGGATGCAGCTGGCCGTGGGTGGGGGATGTATTGTGAAGGGGGATGGATGGATGGAGCTGGCCGTGGGTGGGGGATGCATTGTGAAGGGGGATGGATGGATGGAGCTGGCCGTGGGTGGGGGATGCATTGTGAAGGGGGATGGATGGATGGAGCTGGCCGTGGGTGGGAGATGCTTTGTAGAGGGGGGTGGATGGATGGAGCTGGCCGTGGGTGGGGATGGATATATATAAAATGAGTGTGTATACAGGAGAGGGGTGTGCTCTAACATGTACACACTGTTCCCTCCAGCACTGTCCATTGGATGACACCTGTGAGCTCCCACGTGAGTTGGAGTACTATGTACAATCACTAGAGAGCCGAGGCACCTATCAGAGATGATAGGAATACTGTACATTACCCCAGTCTCCAGCAGCACGAGAAATGAATCCTTCAGCCACGCTGCTGGTAGCCTGCGCGCCGGCCCCGCCCCCCCTTACCTCGGCGGGCTGTAGCAGAAAGCAAACTTGTCACAAGCCCGAGCAGCTGCAGTAGTTGCTTGTCTGCGCGAAGAGATCACAAAAGCTTCCTGCATGCTGGGACGTTGGCGGGATTACTGAACATGGGCTCTAGGCTACGGAGCCGTAGCCTAGAGCCCATGTTCAGTAATCCCGCCAACGTCCCAGCATGCAGGAAGCTTTTGTGATCTCTTTGCGCAGACAACTTGTACTGCAGCTGCTCAGGCTTGTGACAAGTTTGCTTTCTGCTACAGCCCGCCGAGGTAAGGGGGGCGGGGCCGGCGCGCAGGCTACCAGCAGCGTGGCTGAAGGATTCATTTCTCGTGCTGCTGTAGGTGGAGCGGGGTTTTAGCGCGGCAGCCGAAAATCGGCCGATTTTTTTACAATAATCGGCCGATGCCGATTTCTTAAAAACGGCCAAATATCGGCCGATATATCGGCCGACCTCTACCTATTACGATTATTCTTTTCTCCTTGCAGGATATTGAACATTACAATCCTGAACCTGGAATGCGGAGGGTTTAAGTTGCACACAATCCCCGTTGGA
This sequence comes from Rana temporaria, assembly GCF_905171775.1. Taxonomy (NCBI): domain Eukaryota; kingdom Metazoa; phylum Chordata; class Amphibia; order Anura; family Ranidae; genus Rana; species Rana temporaria. Next base: position 297,950,317 of record NC_053491.1, read on the forward strand.
TTGCAGTTGATGCATTTTCCCTGAGGACGACTGACCGGTCGGCTCGGAGTGATTCGACTTCTCCTGACCCCGTTGGGTCGAAGTTAATTCGCGTGAAGTGGTCCAAGTTGGTCCTACCCTCGTTTCCCTCCAGATGCGGATATCGTTTGTTTCAACAGGACGGTTCCTGGCCATCGCAAGGAGAGTTGATTGAACTTTCGTTTCCTGATTGCACAAAGAAAGAGGATGTGGTTACCTCAGGCAGTCCCTTATATAGGCTGAGGCCTGGGAGGGGCTACATTGGCCCAGGGACTGCTGGGATTGGTGGTTCCTTTGAGTTTATTTTTAGATCACTATAAAGGTTTTGTGTATTTCTGCTATGAGCTTTAGTAAAGAGAGATTTGCATAAGATACTCGCCTACTGTCTTCATATAACTAATATTTTCCTTCACAGGCTAGGAAAATCTCAATTTTTTAATTTTCCTTCACTTTTAGTCCTAGTGACAATGGTCTCTATGGTTAATCGAGAGCACAAGTGTGCCAGAAAAATGGTTTGCATACAGTACAGACCAAAAGTTTGGCCACACCTCATTCAAAGAGTTTTCTTTATTTTCATGACTATGAAAATTGTAGATTCACACTGAAGGCATCAAAACTATGAATTAACACATGTGGAATTATACCCAACAAAAAAGTGTGAAACAACTGAAAATATATTTCATATTCTAGGTTCTTCAAAGTAGCCACCTTTTGCTTTGATTACTGCTTGGCACACTCTTGGCATTCTCTTGATGAGCTTCAAGAGGTAGTCACCTGGCGCAGCACCCCATCACTCTCCTTCTTGGTCAAATAGCCCTTACACAGCCTGGAGGTGTGTTTGGGGTCATTGTCCTGTTGAAAAATAAATGATGGTCCAACTAAATGCAAACCGGATGGAATAGCATGCCGCTGCAAGATGCTGTGGTAGCCATGCTGGTTCAGTATGCCTTAAATTTTGAATAAATCCCCAACAGTGTCACCAGCAAAGCACCCCCACATCATCACACCTCCTCCTCCATGCTTCACGGTGGGAACCAGGCATGTAGAGTCCAGCCGTTCACCTTTTCTGCGTCGCACAAGGACACAGGGTTTGGAACCAAAGAGCTCAAGTTTGGACTCATCAGACCAAAGCACATATTTCCACTGGTCTAATGCCCATTCCTTCTGTTCTTTAGCCCAAACAAGTCTCTTCTGCTTGTTGCCTTTCTTTAGCAGTGGTTTCCTAGCAGATATTCTACCATGAAGGCCTGATTCACACAGTCTCCTCCTAACAGTTCTAGAGATGTGTCTGCTGTAAAATTACCAAAAATTAAGTTCCTTATATTAGATCGTATCCACCCCAGCTCCAGAGGAGGAGACTGGAAAAAGATTCTCCTCCTCAAAGCTACCAGGCCTCAATGAGGCCACATCCTTCAAACCCTTTGAGGGATTTTCCTCAGGGGGAATGGAGAAATAAAATATAGTATATCGGTATTCCCTAGGTCCTTTATACGCATCCCCATTTAAGTAATTTTGGGTCAATTTATATGAGATTAACAATTTAAAAAAATTGGAGCACCAATATCATATTGGAATTGTATGTATATTTATAATGCTGTTTATTGCTTAAAAAAAACGTTATTATATATATTCTTAGTTTCATTACCTACTACTGGAGGGGGCTGGGGCTGTTTTCATGTCCACTTCTTATTGGATCTGTTTATATTGACTAAATATAGTCAAGGGCGCTCAGGCACACATAGCCGCCCAGATTCTAAAACCGTGGTGGCTTTTTATGGAGACCTTTGATGTTTTAGCATCTCGTCCGGTCTGTTGGAGTAGCTCTGTCAGTAGCCCATGTGCGCATGACGTCATTCTTTGTCGGTGGGCCGCGTTCGAATGACATTGCGCTGACGGTGCGCATGCAGGATGGGGGGGGGGGGGGGGGGTCGGTGTGCGAGCAGCTCAGGAAGCCAGCATAGGTGTACTCTAGGTTTTTCTCCCCCCTCCCCCTCAGGCACAACTGAAGCAATTCGGCGGAGCCTGTGATTGGAGGGAGAAGTATACTTTAGGCGTCCTTTGAGTCATGGCCGGCATCCACCTTTTGGTTTGGATGCCAAGGCGCATCTCCATGTGACTGCCGTTTTTATGCAAGGTATGATGGAATACTTCTTCAGGTTTTTTTTCACCCTCCCTCCCCTCCCCCCCCCTTGTGTTTCATTGACATTGTGGGCTTAGTCTCTTCTGGGGGACACGCATTTGCACCTTATGCACATTTTTTAGCTAAACAACCCATTTACTTACAATGCCACCTGCCCAATACTTACCCATAAGACAATGAAAGAATGAGGACTTTTGGGCTTGCATTAACCGCAGGCCAGCCGCCACAGTTATACTGCTGCAGGTTGGCTCTGCTGCATGAACCGTCAAAGCTGTACATCAGTCGCTTTAAGCGGGCTAGCAGGCGCGCGCGCTCGCTGCAACGGGGGGGGGGGGGGGGGTGCCGATGCTCGTGACCGGCAGTTGCGATGACCGCAAACTATTTAGGGCACGAGAAGCAGAACAGGGGTGTGTGTAAAGCACACACATCCCTGTTCTGTGAGCTGAGGAACGCCAGATCATAAGTTCCTAATAGCTAGGAACCACGATTTGTAATTTCGTCTAGGTCAGCCCCATCCCCCTACAGTTAGAACACACATTAGTTTTGTGTCAAAGTGTCTAATATGTCCGCCAGTCCTGCGTTTTTTTATCAGATCACTGCCATTACTAGTAAAAAAAATTACCAATAATAAAAATGCTATAAGTCTATCCCCGTTTTTTGTAATAACTTGCGCAAACCAATCAACACACGCTCAGTGCGATTTTTATTACCAAAAATATGTAAAAGAATATCAGCCTAAAAAAAAAAAAAAAAAAAAAAAAAAAAAATCGCAGAGATGATCAAATACCACCAAAAGAAAGCTCTATTTGTGGGAAAAGAAAGGGACATACATTTTGTTTGGGTACAGCGTCGCACGACCACGCAGAAGTAGAGGGGGGGGGGGCAAGAGAGATGGGAGGAGCATAGCGGGGGTATTCTCCAGACATGGGAGTCCCACCTCTTGGTCCATGCACCCCAGACCTTAAAGCGGCTGTATAACCGATGAACTCTTTTTTTTTTATCCTGTAAAGCAAACGGCATAATGAGCTAGTATGCACCGCATACTAGCTCATTATGAAATACTTACCTTAAAACGAGGCATCAGTAACTTACCTGGTCCACGCCGAGGGAGAGGACATCTTGCCACGCCGGGTCTTCCGGGTATCGCGGCTCCAGCGCTGTGAGTGGCTGGAGCTGCGATGTTGTCACTCCCACGCATGCGTGCGGGAGACTTCTTTCCCGCAAGGTTCGGCTTCTTCCGGGCCTTAAGCCGAAAATCCCCTGTGCGCATGCGCAGCTGCATTCAGCGGCTCATTGCGAGGGGAATGTCTCCTAAACCGTAAAGGTTTAGGAGATATTTTTTTTAACCTACAGGTAATCCTTATTATAGGTTTACCTGTAGATAAAAGTAAAAAAAATCCCTATACAACCGGTTAAAACTTGTTAGGGCATTTACGGTTTATGTACGTAAGCTTATATAGAGGTAGCGTGGCATTCACCAGGGCTCTCCACTGGGAGACCGTGGGGGGGCTCAGGCTGCTTCCATTTAATTTCTAGCATAGAACGAGGCAAAAAAAAAAAACACACCATGTCGCAGTTGTAGGTAGCGGAAGAACATCTTCGAGGGCAGTTGGAAAGTGTTTTTCAGTGTATCATAAGGTGGGTTCTACATCCCCAACCCCCCCGGACATGATTTGTTGCACTACTTTAACCTCCTAGCTAGCCGATAAGTCGGCAGGTGAACGAGCCTGGAATTAGCCCATAGTGGTGTGTACAGGGAGATGGTATTAGGACCATCGAGTTTCGCCAAAAGCTGTTCCCAAACTCAAACAGTTGTTTGCATAGGGGTCGTCATATCAGGATGAGCCTTGGGTCCTCGAAACACCAAGTTACTTAGTGCTGAGCAAGATCCCAGTATGACAGCCTCTAGGTTGACCGCTGGGTTGGACCGTGGCTGAGAAAACCACCAAGGGACAGTCACAACCACCGCTGCCCAGCAGTGTAGCCTAAAGCAGGGGAGGAGTGCCAAACCCCACCATGAAAGAGGGAGCTGCAGGGTGGTCCGGGCAACCCTGGGGGCCATTCCTCCACAGACAAACGTGTTCACCACCTGGTCCACCTTCTTAAAAGAGGAATTGGGGATGGGGACAGGAGTATTGTGAAACAGGGAGGAATGTAATTTTAAGGAGATTAATCCTTTCTATAGGTGACAGGGGGAGAGACCTCCAGGCTTGACACCTAGTGGAGAGTTGTATACATTGTCTATCAGATAGAGAGGGGTCCACCTTGGACCTCAATCCCCAGGTACCTGAATTTAGAAACCAAGGTCAGCGGTGTCCGCAAGTCCAAGGGGGTGGTGTCTGAGAAAGGGAAAAATAGGATTTTATACTCACCGTAAAATCCTTTTCTCTGAGTTCATGGACGGGCACAGCCTTAATCTTGACAAAGTGGGAAATGGCCTTCCTTTAGGAGTGACTAGGCAGAAAGTGTTAACAACTTCAAAGCTGAACAGCCCCGCCCAGGGGGCGGTCCTACTGGCTATATCCCCTCAGCCTGCACCAAGCAGTTCAGTTTGTAGCAAGTAGTACAAACTTTAATAGGGGTTTTGTGCGGTGTCCATCCATGAACTCAGAGAAAAGGATTTTAAGGGGAGTATAAAATCCTATTTTCTCTTTCGTTCATGAACAGACACACAGCCTTAATCTTGACAAAGTGGGATGTCCCAAAGCAGTGTCAAAATGAGGGGTGGGAACAGCATAAAATTAAACTTCACCCCAAAACAAAACAGAGCTCTTCAACTGAGGAGTTGCAACTCTAAACAGCCACCTGCAAAACTTTGCGGCCCAAGAAGCATCTGAAGATGCACTCACATCAACTTGTAAAGTTTAGTGAAAGTGACTGGGTGACCAGGTCGCTGCCTTACACACCTAGGAAACAGACACTTGATGTCAGAAGGCCCAAGAGGCACCATTGCCCTAGTCGAATGAATCATGACAGGAAGGCGCCCGATCCTTTATGGCTTAAGCCTGATCAGAATCTGTCGGATCCACCTCAAAATGGTGGCCTATGAGACCGCTGGGCCCTTCTTGGGACCGGCCACGGAAACAAACAGTGAGTCTGAACTCCGGAACGGAGCAGAAACAGACAAGTATACTCTCGGAGCTCGGACAACGTCCAAGGAATGCCAAGTCGTCTCCTTAGGATTCGACGATGAAAACACAAGGATGGCAGTACAATGTCTTCCTTGAGATGGAAGGTTGAAATTACCTTAGGAAGAAAAGAAGGCTGCGGACGCAGCACCACCTTATCCTTCTGGAAGATCAGATAGGGAGCCTTTCATGACAAGGCTGCTAGCTCAGAACCGTCTTAACTGACCTAACAGCCACCAAAAGGACCACTTTCTGAGAAAGTGTCAACAAGGGAACTTCCCTAATGTTCTCAAACGGTGGTTTCTGAGGCACCTAGAGGCCATGCCGTTAAAGCTATTGACTAAAGCAGGATGACCTATGTGACAGCAGGTCCTCTTGTAGCGGTAGACGCCAAGGGACGTCTGCTATTCAAATCCCCACGGAGGTAGTGGAGGACGGACCGGAGGGGCTACATGCCGAACCCCCTGTACAAATGTTCTCACTAGAGAGTGAGTCCCCAGGGGTCGCTAAAAGAAAAAAGCCAGGGCAGATATCTGCCCCTTAATCGTGCTTAAGCAAGCTTTTTGGTCCACCCAAGTCCGAGGAGTCCACTTAATTTCCTCGCAAAGGGCTAAGTAAGCTGTCCAAGTGAGATAATAAATCCTCCTAGAGGATAACTTCCTAGCCTTCCTCATGGTAGGAAATCACAGAATCCGATAGGCACCGGTCTCCTAGTACCTGGCTTTCTATAGCCATGCCGTTAAAGCCAGCGACTGTAAAGCAGGATGCAGCATGGGACCTTGTGACAGCAGGTCCTCTCTTAGCGGTAGATGCCAAGTGATGTCTGCTACTAGCCGCACTAGATCGGCGTACCAAGGACGCCGAGGCCAATCCGGAGCAATTAGGATCATTGGAATCCCCTCTGCGAAGCAGATAAGGAAGGAGCTTTAGAAGAGGAAAGGCATAGATTAGCTGGCACTGACTCCACGGCGCCACTAACGCATCTGTCGCGTCTGCCCCTGGGTCTCGACCTGGCCACATAAACCTCAATACCTTCCCGATTGAGTCAAGACGCCAGGAGATCTATGTCTGGCGTGCCCCATCTTTGGCAAAGGAGCTGAAACACATCCGGGTGCAGAGACCATTCTCCTTTGTCCAGCATCTGGCGACTCTGATAGTCTGATAGCCAGTTTGCCACGCCCGGAATGTATATGGCCGACAGGGCCGGTATGCTCCTTTCTGCCCACCTTAGGATGTGAGCAACTTCTGATACTGCAGCCGAGCTTCTTTTCCCTCCTTAATGGTGGACATATGCCACCGCAGTGGCGTTGTCCGACTGGATCCTGACTGGACACCCTTGTAGCCTCTTAAACCATGTGGAGAGGCACAACCTGATCACCCGAAGTTCCAGGACATTAATCGGCAAGTGGGAATCCTCTGGATACCAGCGACCCTGGGTCGACTTAACCCCCCAGACTCCTCCCCCCCCCCAACCGGTAAGGCTGGCGTCCATCGTGATGACTATTCAGTGATAAGGAAGGAACGACTTCAGGACAGAAGTGCCGGTGAGGTCAGCCACCAAACTAGGGAGGTCCTGACCAGGAGGCTCACCCGGATTTGATAATCCAGGGATGATGGGCACTTGTCACATCTGGCCAGACTTTCCTTCTGTAGCACTCGTGTGAGATTGCGCATATGGTACTGCTTTAAATGAGGCCACCATGAGGCCCAGGACTTGCATGCAAATGCAGAGGGACGACCATTTCTGGGATGTCATCTGCCGCACCGCAGTCCGGAGGGTCTGCAATTTATCCACAGGGAAAAAACCTTTGCCTCTGAGGAATCCAGAATCAATCCCAGATATACTGGGCGTTGAGTCGGTACCATTACTGAGTTCTGAATGTTCAGTACCCACCCCAAGGCTGAAGCGGCCCTCAGAAGCAGGTCGTCCAAGTAGCCCACGATAGCGATGCCATGTTGTCTTGGTAGGGCGAGAATAGGGGCAAGCACCTTGGTGAACACCCTTGGTGCCGATGCCAGGCCAAAGGGGAGAGCCACAAATTGATAGTGGTCTTCCCTGACCGCAAAGCTCAGGTGTCTCTGTCTTGTGCATATGGGGACATGTAAGTGGCTGATGTCCAGGGATGCCAGAAAGTCCCCCGGCTGGAGGGCAGTGACGACAGAGCGAATTGATTCCATCCAGTATCTTTGTACCTTCACAAAGCAATTGAGGGCCCTGAGGTCCAGAATTGGACGCACGCCCTCCTTCTTTGGTACTATGAATAGGTTGGAGTAAAACCCCTGAAACCGTTCTTGTACTGGGACAGGAATAACCACCCCGCGTTCCAGCAGGCCCTGAACTGCCCCAAATAGGGCTTCCAGACAAGTCGGTTGTAGCTGGAGGTTGGAGGGAAAAAATCTGTTTGGTGGGCAAGATAGAATTTCTATCTTGTACCCTAAAGAGACTACCTTGCAAACCCACCGGTCGGGGATTTGCGAAGACGTCCCCCCACCCAAGAAATGGTCGCCTCAGCCTACTTGTCTGCAGGGTCTTTGAAGGCAGGAGCCCCCTCCACCGGTATGGTGGTTAGCTTGTTTAGTCTGGACACAGGAGGTCCACTAGCGGGGGCGAGGTCCATTTTTTCAAGAAACTCTTCTCAAGAGGGTAACGTACCACCAGATTTTTAGGTACTGAAAAAGTATTTTGTGGTTTGTCCCACTCTTTGTATAAAAGTTTGTCTAGGTAAGACACACAAGGGAACACCTTAGCAGTGCGGGTCGCCTTACGGAACACAAAGGGGACCGGCGCTTCTGTTGCTTATACAGACCCCCCTATCTTTTGGGTATCTCGCACTGCGGTGATAAGGTCACTCACCAGAGCCCTCTCGCGTGCTGACCTGGGTCCGGAATCATCCTCACTGTCTGGCCGATCTAGGTCCGCATCGTCAGATACCTCAGATCCAGGGTCCTGAGCCGTAGCTGGACCCGGCTCTGTATCCGAGTTGTCCCCAGAAGATGGCGGGGGGAAGGCGGCACTTTCTAGCCCCCGTTTTCCAACGCGCTGCTTCCACCTTGGCAACAAAGGCATCTAGGATTGCCGACATAGCATCCACCGATGCATCAGGTGCAGGGGCATCAATTGCCAGCTCAGGTGTCTCAGGGGAAAAAACGTCCGCTTCCGACGCCATGCTGCCCACACGCCTGACACGGGGACTCCCAAGCAAGGTACAGTAACCCACCCTCCTATCTGCAGCAGAGATGAGGGGTTCGCCCCCAAAGGACTCACCACCCAGGAACCAGTATTACGGTGCCGTTCTTTAGCCAAGCTGCTTCTTGTCCGCCGAACACTTCCTGTGGGTTTATGCTGGAAGCATCGCTAGGTATGGTAACGGAGGTGACTGTCGGCCCGGCTGTTGCGACTCTGCCCTCTAGACTGGTCATATGCAGCCCTGGAGAGTATAGCTCACCGGCCACCCGTAGAGCGACGGGCATGTCGTGGACGACCCAGTGCGTAGCTATGGTCGGCACACACTCGATGGCCGAAACTGAGGGGACTACAAGGATCTGGGATCCAGCATGTCACCCAGTCGGCAGTTGAGCGAAGATCACAGGAACGATTAAAAACTTAAATAGTATCCCAAAAATAAATTTGAACTAAAAGCCTACAGGCCTATGGGCCCGAAGGGAGCCATGTCTTCTCCTTAGCTAGGCAGAAAAAAACTGAACTGCTTGGTGCAGGCTGAGGGGATATAGCTAGTAGGACCGCCCCCTGGGCGGGGCTGTTCAGCTTTGAAGTTAACACTTTCTGCCTAGTCACTCCTAAAGGAAGGCTATTTCCCACGTTGTCAAGATTAAGGCCATGTCCATCCATGAACAAAAGAAACAGTCGATTTAGTCCAGTTGATACGAATGTCTGAGAAGGATCCATAGTGGTCAATAATTTCCAGGGCCGCCGTCAAAGAGGCAGATGCATCTGGAAGGTACAACAATGCATCATCTGCATAAAGTGATCGCTTCTCAGTCAATGGACCCACTGCTATCCCACCGAAACAGCCAGAGAGGCCATAAGTAAATTAGCTAGGGATTCTATAGCTAGGGCAAATAGCCCCGGAGATAGTGGGCAACTCTGCCTAGTACCTCCACCCAGAGTAAAGGAGGGAAAAGCATACCATTCGTGCGGACTCTCGCAGAGGGATTCCTGTATAGTAGTTTTATCCAGGAGACAAACAGAATTTAAAAGAAAAATGGCTGCAATAAAAACCCAACAGGGAGTAAAAACACCAAACTTGGGACCAAAATTAAACCGTTCGAGGACCTGCCACAGAAACTCCCACTCCGAGTCAAAAGCCTTCTCGGCATCTAAAGAGGCCACTACACCCGGGATTCATGCCGGGTAAGGGTACCAACATTAATCTACGCCGCCTATACACGAACATATCCTGTGCAGGGAAGTCAAATTCCCCAGGTGTAGTGGCCTCTTTAGATGCAGAGAATGCTTTTGACTCGGAGTGGGAGTTTCTGTGGCAGGTCCTCGAACGGTTTAATTTTGGTCCCAAGTTGGGTGTTTTTACTCCCTGTTGGGTTTTTATTGCAGCCATTTTTCTTTTAAATTCTGTGCCCATGGTTTGCTCCTCAAGGCCACGCGCAGTCCTGCTCTCTTGCCGCTAGATGGCGTGGGAGCTCTCCCTAATGATACTTTCATACGTGTGACTATTGCTCTACTATTATTTTGCATGCTTGTTAATTCTGTGTTCTTACTGCTGATCTGCTGCCCTTGTGAATGTCTCAAAATACTGGTATGACTCCTCTCACTATTTTGTCTTGGAATGTTCGAGGTTTGAACTCCAAGATTAAAAGATCACGGGTTTTTAACTATTTGAAGAAATATAATCCCCATATATGTGTACTCCAGGAGACGCACTTGATGGGGAGCAGGACAGTGTCACTCTGGAAGCCCTGGCTGGGTACAAATTATCACTCAACCTACTCCTCCTATTCTAGGGTTGTCAGTGTCTTGGTTCACAAATCACTGGGATTTACCCTATTGGATCTTCACCTTGATCTGGAGGGGAGATATGTGGCTATTCATGCAACATGTGATAGGTTGGAACTTTGTGATAGGGGGACTCCCCCTTGTCTCAATGGGCAGATAATTACGGGTTCACTGATGTTGGCGGATGAGGCATTCGGGTAAGAAACCGTTCACCTGTCACTCGGCCATGTATGCCTCCTTCTCCAGAATAGACTTGTAGATTAATGTCGGTACCCTTACCCGGCATGAATCCAGTCTCCAACAATGTTCCCCAACCCCCCCCCCCCCCCCCACCGCACCACTCCCAGAACTTTGGTGTGCATTCCTCCCAAAAATAACCATGGCAACTGTCAATGGGGGTTATGAACAGAAGGACACCCGAGTGTCACAGTACATGCATGATGTCCTCCAATGAAAATGAAAGGATCAACGGTCCCTGCAGAATACATAATCTCCCAGAGTCAAAGTACTCTAGGGGCACACAAACATAAAACGGTTGCAAATCAACTAAATTTCAACAAAAAGAAAAAAATCAAGAGTAAAAAGGAGGGGTAACAAATCTTCTGTCTTGGGTGCAGACGGTGTAATAGGTAAAGCAGCAGACATGGGCTCAGGCCTGTGAGGGAGAAAACTCCAGAGCTGGGTCACAATAGGGCAGCATGTTAAGTATGTCTACTCACAGTTCATGCCAGTAAAGGGGGAAAATAACAGCTCAGACGCATGGTGGCTCAGCAGCCCAAGAGGCCTAGTAAACATAAAAGGAGAAGGCAAGTCAAACATACCACAGTGTCCTCGGCCCCTGTTGGTGTCTAAGCAGGGTTTCCAGCCAGCGTGATGCATCTTTAGGGGATGTCAAAAATTGCACTCTCGCCATCTTGGACACGCAGCCTAGCTGGGAAAAGAATACTGTATTTAATCTTTATGTTGAGCAGATTAAGCTTCACCTGGTCAAAGGAGCGGCGTTGCTTCTGGGTGTCAACTGAATAATCCGGGAATATTATCAGCTTTGCTCCTTCGTATCACAGTTGATCCACCTTCCTGGACTCACGCAGGACCAAATCACGGCCCCTAAAGTTGAGTAACTTCAGGATGAAAGTGCGTGGAGGAGCTTCCAGGGGCCCCTGGGCAGCAGGCATTCAATGCGCCCTCTCCACCACAAAAAAGTTAGAAAATGTTGCATTGGGTAGAAGGGTGCGCAGGAGGCGCTCCGTAAAAAACGTGGAATCAGTCCCTTCAGCTCCCTCAGGCAGCCCCACTATACGGAGGTTATTCCTCCTATTCTGATTCTCGGCGTCTTAGGCACGGGCTTCCAGAGTTTTAATTTTAGTTTGCAACATGCATAGTGAGACTGTATGTTCTCGCAGCATGTCCTCTGTATCCCCCATGCGGCGCTCAGCCTCCGTGAGGCGGGAGCGAAAGCTGTCCATGTCCCTGCAGATGAGGCCGATATCCAGCTGCCCGATCTTAGCCGTGAGGGTCGTCTGGCAGGTATTGATCGCCTGCATCAGGGCATCAAAGTTGGACTGTTTCCTCTCCAGAGGGTCGGTGTCAGTTCCCTCAGTTTGGAAAGCCATATTGGAAGCAGTGGCGGCAGAGGGGCTCCGTGTAGCGGGTGGAGGAGCAGATTTTTGCTACTTTCGGGTGGACCGGGAGCCTTTCCCTTTGGCCACTGTCAGCACAGCCGTTCCAGGCCACTCAGGATCTCCAGTCTACAAGGACACAGGTGTTAATCTGGAGGCTGAGCGGGAGCTCCTTCACTACACGTCTGCTCCGGTGGCCATCTTGGACACGCCCCCATCTATGTTTGTTTTTAATTGTTCTATGGAATGTTTTTATTGGTGACACCACTACAATATATGCAAGTTTTCTTTAATGCAGAGATATTATATTTTACCACTGATCACTATATAACATTTATGATCTTTTGAAACCACTATATTGTAGATACACGATTGATGCTCTCATGCTCCCTTAAGAAAGAGGGATGCGATACTCTGAAACACGTCCGGTAGACCTAAAGAGTTCAAAAGTGTAATTTATGCTGTGATTTTGTACAGCTACTGTAATCATTCCAATATATTCAATTGTCAATTTTTTTTGTAGCATGTTTAACCCCTTGCCGACCTCTGCACGACTATATACGTTGGCAGAATGGTACGGCTGGGCATATGGACGTATGGGTACGTGCCCTTTAAGACACGGCATTGTGGGCGCATGCGCGCCGGCCGGCAGCGCCTGCCCGCGGCCAGCACCGTGAGTCCCGTGATCGTCTCACGGAGAGGAAGAATGGGGAAATGCTGAGGCACTCAGTGCCGTTAAAGTCCATCTAGGTGTTTTTTCTCTCTGCATGGGGGTACAGAGGACACTGCAGTGGAAGGGGACAGAGGTGGTGCAGGGGACAGAGGTGGTGCAGGGGACAGAGGACACTATGGGTGTACAGAGGACATTAGTGGGGGGTGATACAGGGGACAGAGAACACTATGGGGGTACAGAGGACACTACAGTGGGGGTGGGGACACAACAGTGTGGGGTGTGCAGGGGACAGAGGACACTACAGAGGGGGAAGGGGTGCAGGGGACAGAGAACACTGCTTTGGAGGCACAGGAAACTTGCTATGGGTGGGGGGGGGGGGGGGCGGAGGACACAATGGGATTAATGTGAAGGTGTACACTGCTATAGGGGGAACCCCATCACTCCTGGGGACAAAGACCACATGTCCCCTGTGGACAGGAATCCCATCACCCCTAGGGACGGTAAACCCCATCACCCCCAGGGATGGGAACCCCATCTCCAGATCACGCTGGTTGGCAGGGCTGGCGTCAGCCACCCTTGGGTGCCAGGATGGGGGAGGGGGCAGTAAAACCTTATTCCCCAGCCACACGCTCCATCAGGGTTAACTGGCTTTGTATTAGTGAAGCATCTTAAAGCGGAAGTTCCGGCAATTATTATTATTTTTTTTAAAAGCCAGCAGCTATAAATACTGCAGCTGCTGACTTTTAAAATATGGACACTTACCTGTCCAGCGCGCCCACAATGTCGTCAGCCAAGGGACGAGCAATCGCTTGTTCCTCGGCTGCACCCCCGCCATCCTCGGTGAGGGAATCGGGAAGTGAAGCGTTGCAGCTTCACTGCCCGGTTCCCTACTGCGCATGCATGAATAGCGTGGCGAACCATCACTAGTCCCCCCTCTCTCCTGGGAACAGTGCGTTTCCCAGAAGACAGCGGGGGGTGCGGGGCTGCCGCACATGAGTATTCCCGGAAGTGGGTAAAAATATCTGTCTTAGATAGGTATCTGCACCCCCCTCCCCCTGAAAGGTGCCAAATGTGACACCGGAGGGGGAGGGAGGGTTCTGAAAAGCGGAAGTTCCATTTTTGTGTGTAACCTGTACCGTTATTATTACTATGTTAGGATATTTTCTTCATCTATTAGCAGGTGAATTCACATACATGCATTCACATACACTGAAACTGGCCAAGTGGAAAAAGGTTGCCGACCCCTGATTTAGGTCATAGTAGAATGCAATGCAGGGCTTGATAGGTAAAACAAGGTTTTAAAGATTGTCTAAAAAAAAACAAACAAAAAAAAAAACATTAGTTCCTAAAAGTGATACGAACATCTTTTTTGGTTTGTTTAAAAATAACAAACATGTTAAACTTACCTGCTGTGTAATGGCACTTCTGGCCCCTTCCTCCATTTGAGTGCCCCCACAGCAAACAACTTGTTATGGGCGCACCTGAGCCGCTGCTCTGTGTGACCATTAAGATACTGAGCCGCGGCTCAGCCCCACCTCCTCTCCCCCCTCATTGGCTCACTGAGTTTGAATGAAAGAAGTGGGAGCCAGTGGCACCTGCTGTTAGTCTCAACCAATCAGGGGGGAGACAGCTGAGTCTCTAGTGCAACATCGCTGGATCGAGATGGGGCTCAGGTAAGTATTGGGTGGGTGAGGATGGCTGCTGCTACACACAAGGTTTTATATTAATACACAGAATGCATTAAGATAAAAAAAACTTCTGCCTTTAGAACCACTTTAAGTACTGGTGTGTCCGCTATAGGGATTGTCACAGTTTTATTACATTGGACACAGACGATCAACTCCAAGAACAACTCACCATCTAATAAAGACCTCTTTAAAGTGGAATTAAATCCAAAATAAAAAATTATATTGCAGCTTACCCTATTTCTGGGATGTGATCACTGCATTCACTTTCTTTTTTAGGCTCTTTCTTCCTTCTATCTGGTGATCCAGCCAGTAAGCCTCTTTTTCAAAAGAACAAGCTCTCCAGCAGAATACATGAATTACAAAGATGGGACAAACCATTAAACACTGACAGGAATGCTTACAAAGATCAGCTTTCATTTATGAAAAACCTTTATTCCAAAAGAAAAAAAATATATAGATATGTTTGCTGTAACTGCTAATAAGGTATTAAAGCGGAGGTACACGCAATTTTTTTTTTTAAAGCCAGCAGCTACAAATACTGCAGCTGCTGACTTAATAAATGGACATTTACCTGTCCAGCGTGCCCACGATGTCGGTAGCCGAGCAATCGATTGTCTCTCGGCTGCCCCACCACCTTCCCTCGGTGAGGGAATCGGGAAGTGAAGCGTTGCAGCTTCACTGTCCGGTTCCCTACTGCGCATGCGCGAGCCACGGATCCTCACTGGTCTATTCCCGGAAGTGGGTGCAAATACCTGTATTATACAGGTATCTGCATCCCCCTCCCCCCTGAAAGGTGCCAAATGTGACACCTAAGGGGGAGGGTTCCGAAAAGCGTAGGTTCACTTTTTGTGTTTAAGCTGGAGTTTGGCTTCAAGTTGTTAGTGTATCTAAATCTGTGCTAGCACAGATCTCCAGGAGAAAATGGATAAAGCCACCACATCTAATTATTAGGTAAGCTGCAATAGGTTACATTCTTGGTTTTGAGTTTAAAGCGGTAATAAATCCAAAACCAAAAATGTAATAAAAATGAAATATATTGCAGCTTACCAATGATTACATGTAGTGGCTGCATTTGTTTTTTCGTATTTTAGGCATTTCCCTCTGTTTTCACATGGCCAGTAACACTAGCTGTATTAGAGTGCCTCCAATCTGGGTAAGGTAGCACAGAGGGCACATTTAGACAGCAGCATTATAAGCCTGGTGGAAGAGGGTGTTTAATGTACTAGCAGATTTAAATACACAAACAGATTAAAGTTGAACTCCAGCAATGACTTGATAATCAGTTACAGCAAACAGTTTTTTCCTGTTAGGAAAAAGGTTTTACATAAAACAAAAAGCAGGTAATTTTAGGCACCCCAGTGTTAAATGCTCTATCTCATCTCTGTATCTGCAAGAGAGCTTTCCTGTTGAAAAACAACAGACTTAGGCCTCATGGACACAGGACTCTTTTCAGCCAGTTAACAGCATGAGTCACTTCTGAGAAGTTTTCCAGACACAAGAGAAATTTGTGTCGGGAGGGAGAGCTCAGAATGGAGCTTGTCTATTCATAACACAGTTCTTCTGCAGTGTGAGGGGGTGTGTGCCTTTCCTCCAATCAGCTCTCACAAAGTAGAACTGCAGTCTCTACACCTTTCCCTATGTGCTGCTGACAGATAAAGTTTTTTTAACACAATCTGTAGAGAAGAGAAGACTGCAGATAAACAAGGAAAACCTATGTAGGATGATTTGTTTCATCTGTGTATCATTTGAGGCTGTTTACTTCACTGGGTATATGCAAGGGTTTACAACCACTTTGAGAGACTTTGATGATTTTGCCATTTCAGGGTTATCTGATGCAAGGTTTTCAATTTAGGATTTTAAGGCCTCTTGCATACTGTAGCTTGAAAAAGGCCAGTACTTTTTACTGAGCCAAAATACAGCCCATTAATTGTAATGTGCCTATGCACTATGCACACTGCCTATGCGCTGTGCATTATTTCACCTCATGCGTGCAAAAACCGTGACAAAACCCAGTGCCCTCCCCAAGATCATCCAAACTATGACAAATTATATAAAATTTGACCACGTAAGAAAAAAAAATTCCCAAAGATTTGCAGAACTTTATGTCCCCGATCATAATGTGTGTGGATAAGTCCTTGGTACACTTTACATGGCAGCTAGGAATAAAACAATATATTCCTAACAAAAAGGCCAAATAGAGAGTCAAATTACATAAGCTATGCGAAAGAGCCACGGGATATCTGTATGCGTTCCGCATATATAAAGTAAGATTCCCAGCTCAAGCCCTTTGAGTGCCTGACCTACATGGGCACAACTGGGAAAAATCGTATGAGACCTGGCATACCAACTGCTGCAAAAAGGTTATCACATATACCTGAATAACTCTTATACCAGCCTGTCCCTTTTCAGACACCTACATTGTGAAAAAACCTGGCCGGTGGAACCTCCAGAAAGAACAGGAAGGGCTTTCCACAAGCTTTAGTGCAGTGGTCTCAAAGTACCGGCCCGCGGGCCATTTGCGGCCCGCGGACCAGTTATAAATGGTCCGCAGGCAGGGTGGAAGTGGGGGGAGCAAAGAGTAAAAAAATAAATAATTTTTTTTTTTTTTTTGTGAGCTGGTGCTATCTGGTGGTGAGCCGTTGGTATTACAAGTTATTACCACCAGATGTGAGCTGGCGCCATCTGGTGGTGGCCGTTGGTATTACAAGTTAAGCATTACAAGTTAAACAGCAATTCTAATGTCATTTTACACTATTTTCACTGCCATCTTCTTCCCTCTAATTAGAACCCCCAAACATTATATATATTTTTTATCCTAACACCCTAGAGAATAAAATGGCGATCGTTGCAATACTTTCTGTCACGCCGTATTTGCGCAGCGGTCTTACAAGCGCACTTTTTTGGGAAAAAATTACACTTTTTTTTAATTAAAAAATAAGACAACAGTAAAGTTATCCCCATTTTTTTTAAATTATGAAAGATAATGTTACGCCAAGTAAATTCATACCCAACATGTCACGCTTCAAAATTGCGTCCGCTTGTGGAATGCCGACAAACTTTTTTACCCTTTAAAATCTTCATAGGTGACGTTTAAAAAAATCTACAGGTTGCATGTTTTAAGTTACAGAGGAGGTCTAGTGCTAGAATTATTGCTCTCGCTTTACCAATCGCAGCGATACCTCACATGTGTGGTTTGAACACCGTTTACATATGCGGGCGCTGCTCGCGTATGTGTTCGCTTCTGCGCGCAAGCCCGTCGGGACGGGGTGCGTTTTCTGGCTCCTAACTTTTTTAGCTGGCTCCTAGATTCCAAGCAAATTTGTCAAACCCTGCCTTACACCAGTGCTGGTGGTAATAATGCGCTTGCTGACACCAGTGCTGGGGGTTAATAATGTGTTCGCTGACACCAGTACTGTTGTTTTTGAAGTTTGAAAGCTTGCATGCGGCCCCCCATGGCATATGAAAACTTGTCTTGTGGCCCTCAGGTAATTTGAGTTTGAGACCCCTGCTTTAGTGAATAAATGACCACATGCTTCAGCCCTATTTGGCAAGAAGGTCCAGTTTCTGATATAGAAAGTTGCGATTTATCTTTTTCATTTGGCCATTTACAATGCATACATCACCTACACCAAATACACGAAAAGCCCCAATCCCTTCCTAAAATTAATCGAAGAAATAGTCACATCCCTGATTAGCAAAGACCCCCTGCCCAGAACACCTTCGCTCTGATGCTGTAAGGGTCCTTTCACACTAGCGGACCGTTCGTCCGTTCATTACAAGTCCGTTTACGGACTTGTAATGAATCCCTATGGGATCGCGTCCGTTAGTGGATGGAGCATCCGCTAACGTCCGCGTCCGTCGGGATCCGCTTTTGCGAACGGAAGAAACCCTATTTTTCTTCCGTCCGGCGGAACGGATGCAGACGGACAGACGGTCCGTCTGCATCCGATCCCCCATAGGGGAGAGCGGAGTAGAGACAGGGCGGTCTCTGCACTGTGTGCGGGGACCGCCCTATCCGCCGACAGCTCAGCGGGGATGACGGATGATCCCCGCTGAGCTTTGGCGGACACACGGAGCGGACATAGAAACGGTCCGCTCCGTGTGAAAGGACCCTTAGATATGTAGCAGTATAAATTTTGTCCAAAAATATAAAGAAAAATGCATTTAACAAAAATGTTTATTTTTAAATTATAGCACAAAAAATAAAAAACCCAGTAGTGATTAAATATCACCCAAAAAAATCTATTTGTGTGACAAAAAGGACACAAATTTCATATGGGTACAGCGTTGCATGACCGTGCAATTGTCATTCAAAGTGTGAGCGCTAAAAGCTGAAAATTGGCCTGGGCAGGAAGGGGGGGGGGGGGCGTAGGGGTTAAAGTGCAGTCCAGTGTGACTACCGGGCAGAAATGTATGCCCATTCTAATAATTTCCCTGCAATTACAAGTTTATCTATGCATGTGTCTTTCCTTCACATACTGTATATTACAGTGAGTAACATTTTAATAACATTTTAGAAATAATACATAACAAATTCTACTTTACCTCCATGAAGTGACAGGCAGGGATATGACGCTCTCATTAAGTCTTTGAGTAATCCATCTGCATGTTCTTGTTTGTCAACAAAAATAATGACTGATCCTTTTTCCTGGTAATGCCCCAAAAGCTCCAGTAGTTTAAGAAACTTTTTGTCTTCCTCTATAACAATCTAAAAAAATAAAATAAAAATTGATTATTACTTTTACCCAAAAAGTACCTATAATGTGTGCTTATTTTTGAGACTAGCAAGAACATATTAAGAAACAGTGTTAACAATATTTTGTACTGTATGGGTATCAAGTATCATTAAAAAATTACAGGTATGCAAAAAATATAGATAATGATCACGAATCTGACAATGTTTTGCTGTATGCAACAATAGAATGAAATTATTTATAATTGATCTTTGTATAAAAATAACTAAATTGTGGATGTATTAAAAAAAAAAAAAAGAAAAAAGTCCTATTATGTAAAATTTGTACAAATTTCTGCTTTTTCGATTGATGCATATACTCTTGAAGAAGCTGTGTAACAAATTCTGCAAAACATGTCAAGTGGAAGCATTGTCACATGAAATGTGATATATGTGTTTGTTGAAAGCCATTACATTTTACTAAATTAATTTTAATGCTGTATAATAATTATTCAAATATTTTAACATATTTTGGGTTTACTTGCACCTTTAAAGTTCCCCAAACTATCAATTCAATATTGGGATGGGGTGCCTATTTGCTCATTCTTCATCTAGAAGTAAACAGTAGTGATATTAAACAGAGTGGACAATACACCTACATTTTTTCTAGTTCAGATGACGTAATCTATTTTTGACATTGTTAAAGCGGAGCTCCTCCGTAAAAAAAAAATATTAAAAGCCAGCAGCTACAAATACTGCAGCTGCTGACTTTTATAGTAGGACACTTACCTGTCCTGGAGTCCAGCGACGTCGGCAGCAGAAGATGAGCGATTGCTCGTCTCTCGGAAGCCCCCACCACCATCATGGGTGAGGGAATCAGCAAGTAAAGTGTTGCAGGTTCACTTCCCGGTTCCCTACTGCATGTGCGAGCAGCGCTGCGCGTCTTTCACTGGTCACCGTTGTGTTCTGGGAGCGGTGTGTTTCTCAGAACACAACGAGGGGTGACGCACTACCCAGTCTACCTGCAGACTGTATGCATGGAAGTTAGGGCTGCGCATCTTCACCGGTCTCACGATTCGATTACGATTATCAAGTCCACGATTCGATTCGATTCGATTCCGCGATGCATCACGATGCATCAAGATTACTGCGCACGGTTTTCTTCTGTTCTTAAAAAAAAATCTCTGCATGTAGAAAACTGTATACATAGCAGCCAACTTAAAGAGGAGCTCCAGACTGACCCCAAAATACTACAAGAGATGGACAGAGACGGCAGACATGATACTAGAAAGGATCAGAGACTGCGGCCATGATACTAGAAAGCATCAGAGACTGCGGCCATGATACTAGAAAGGATCAGAGACGGCAGACATGATACTAGAAAGGATCAGAGACTGCGGCCATGATACTAGAAAGCATCAGAGACTGCGGCCATGATACTAGAAAGGATCAGAGACTGCAGACATGATACTAGAAAGGATCAGAGACTGCAGACATGATACTAGAAAGGATCAGAGACTGCGGCCATGATACTAGAAAGCATCAGAGACTGCAGACATGATACTAGAAAGGATCAGAGACTGCAGACATGATACTAGAAAGGATCAGAGACTGCGGCCATGATACTAGAAAGCATCAGAGACTGCGGCCATGATACTAGAAAGGATCAGAGACTGCAGACATGATACTAGAGAGGATCAGAGACTGCAGACATGATACTAGAAAGGATCAGAGACTGCAGACATGATACTAGAAAGGATCAGAGACTGCAGACATGATACTAGAAAGGATCAGAGACTGCAGACATGATACTAGAAAGGATCAGAGACTGCAGACATGATACTAGAAAGGATCAGAGACTGCAGACATGATACTAGAAAGGATCAGAGACTGCAGACATGATACTAGAAAGGATCAGAGACTGCAGACATGATACTAGAGAGGATCAGAGACTGCGGACAATGATACTAGAGAGGATCAGAGACTGCGGACATTGTCCCCATAACGACAATGTATTGCCAAACGACAATGTATGCCATGTCATAAATTATGGTTTATGTATGTCTTATTGTCTTAGTGATTGATTCACATCAAAACTTCATTGATACCTTTTTTTTGTATGATTTTTGCTTTTGCTCATTACTGCCACACACGTGCAATGCATGGCTGCATGTGTGTGGCAGTGATGAGCAAAAGCAAAAATCATACGAAAAAAAAGGGTATCAATTTCAAATCAATGAAGTTGTGATGTTAATCAATCACTAAGACAATAAGACATACATAAACCAGTGTGCCATCAATTGCTGCCAGTGTGCCAATGCCATCAATTGCTTCCAGTATGCCACCAATTGCTGCCAGTGTGCCCAAATTGCCCATCAGTGTTCCACCAATTGCCGCCAGTGTGCCACCAATTGCCGCCAATCAGTGTGCCACCAATTGCTGCCAATCAGTGTGCCATCAATTGCTGCCAATCAGTGTGCCACCAATTGCTGCCAATCAGTGTGCCACCAATTGCTGCCAATCAGTGTGCCATCAATTGCTGCCAATCAGTGTGCCATTAATTCCTGCCAATCAGTGTGCCACCAATTGCTGCCAATCAGTGTGCCACCAATTGCTGCCAATCAGTGTGCCATCAATTGCTGCCAATCAGTGTCCCATCAATTGCTGCCAATCAGTGTGCCCATAAATTGCCGCCAGTGTGCATCCCCCCAAGTACCTGATGATGATGGTCTCCGACTCCTGTCACTGTTCTGCTGCCTGAAGTACTCGGCCGTGTCGGGTCTCCCACAGCAGCCTGTGCAGTGTGCACAGCGTGAGGTGAGCCAAGGAGGAAGGCTCCGGGGGTCGGGACCGGAACCGGGACCGGGGACACTCGCTCCACGTGTCTCTCGCATGCCGTCAGCGGGGGGCGGGAAAGGAGGCGCGGCGTCTTCGGCTGCATCAGCAGGGGGGCGGGAAAAGAGGCGCAGCTTAAGCCCACGGCTCCCTTAGCTGCATTGGCGGGGGCGGGAAAAGAGGCGCGGCTTAAGCCCACAGCTCCCTTAGCTGCATTGGCGGGGGCGGGAATAGAGGCGCGGCTAACGCCCGCAGCTGACGCCCACGGCTTCCCTCGGCTTCTGCTTTGAGACTCGAAAGGCCTTTAAAGCGGCGCGCAGGTGACGTCATCAAAAATCGATTAATGCAAGTCGTAGCATCGATGCAGCATCGTGGGTGGTCGAATCTCGATGCATCGATGCTACGATTATTTTCAACACCCCTAATGGAAGTGGGTGCAAATACCAGTCTTAGACAGGTATCTGCACCCCCCTGAAAGGTGCCAATTGTGGCACCAGGGGGGGGGGGGGGAGGAATCCGATGAGCGGAAGTTCCACTTTAGGGTGGCGCTCCGCTTTAACTATGATATAATACTGTATGAAATAATTGTTTGTGTTTGTTTCTCCAGTAGTAATCAATATGGCAGAAAATCTGTGGTAAGGCTAGAGAGGGACTTATCACTAAAATTGAACAATCTCAAGGAACCACGGTTACGAAGGACGCAGCTATTAACAGGGCGTTTGCCAAATTACAACGAATGTTGGATAAAAGGGCCAGAATTTTTGGGCATGAAAGGTACTTTGAGAAACAGAGGCTAATGTGATTCCTTGGGGGTTAAGGATGCAAATCTTTCCCAACCTTAAAAAAATTGATGAGGTAAAAAGTTCTTGGGAGCAGGGTTTGCAGTCATGTTCTTTAACCGCTTCCCACCCGCCCAACATCATATGACGTTGTCGACTTGCCTGCAGTTACAGGTGTCATTCAGATATATCTTTTACAGCCAGCAATTCACTTCACCATAAGATCATAGCAGCTGTTCAGCCACTTGATCATTCTTACAAGTGGCAGGAGGGGACGAAGAAGGAACCGACGGACACTGGATGATGACCATCGAGATTTTCTGGCGCGCCAAATGGTCCCCAAAGCCTCTATGATCGTTTGGAGGCAGGGGATGTTATGAAAAAATGCTGCAGCCTTGGCTGGGAAGATAGGATAGTTTTTTTTATATTTATTTCAGGCTTCCCAGCCTAGGTGGTGAGATCTGGGGAACTTATTGACTCCAGATATCACTGAAAAGGACCCGTCACGCACTATTTTTATTACAAGGGATGTTTACATTCCTTGTAATAGGAATAAAAGTGATAAAAAAAATGCATAAAAATGAAAAAAGAAGCCATCAAGTTAGAAAAAATAAAAGTAAAGTTAACAAATAAAAAAAAAAAAATGTTAAAGCGCACCAGTCCCTGCATGTTTGCTCACAGAAGCGAACGTATACACAAGTCGCGCCCACATATGTAAACAGCATTCAAACCACATGTGAGGTATTGCTGCGACTGCTAGAGCAATAGATTCTAGCCTGAGACCTTCTTTAACTCAAAACACGCAACCTGTAAAAAAAAAAAAAAAATCATAGAATGCATCAAGATAAAAAAAACTTCTGCCTTTAGAACCACTTTGAGTATGCGGGTACTACCACTCGGTACCTTACTTTTGACAGTCTGTCCAGCATTTGTTGAGTGGATAGAGGTTGATTTGATGTAGAGCAGTCAGGTACAGTGTGCGTAGTGTATTGTGGTGAATGAAGCAGATTTCTGATGCACTCTTTCAACGTGTCCAGTTAAAAAAAAAAACACTTTAGAAAATGGTAGCAGACAGATATTTTATGGAAAAAAGTTAACCGCAAAAGCCATTCTACTGCAAGTCTACTGCCATTTGCAAATCCTTGTGTAGGGAGGAAGGTGGGAATGAGCTTTGTCCCTCAGGTGATTGGGCGAGGGGTACCCCCAGCGACAGGCACATATTATTGGAAGGACACCTTCTGTAAAATACATTTCATAAGCAATGCATATAGAGGGCTTTTTTTTGCGATTATTTGACCACATTAGGAACATAAGATGCATGCACTAGCGCTAAAGAAAGATAAAACAACACTGTTTATCTCAAGGCAGGGCCTGGCTGCCATGGCAACATGCAAAGGTTTGCATATTAAGGTCATGGACATTATTAAAGTAAACTTATAAGTGAACTTAAGCTTTTCCCATATAAGGCAAAGCAAAACATTTAAAACCAACTCCCACACTGCAATTATCCTTCACATTGCTTATCCACTGCTCGATTCACCACTGAGGATAGAAGCACCAGCAAGTACAGATTAGGATAACAGGTGTGCAAGTAAAATATGGCAACTCTTGCGCTATTCATAGCTTTATAGATTCTTCTAATCAGTATGTTGTCCTGGATAACAAGCATCTCCATAGTACTCACCACGTGCTGTTCAACATCAGAACATACTACACTTCTGCCTCCAACTTGGACCTCTATTGGCTTGTTTAGTATTCTTCGTGCTAAAGCTTCCATGGCCCTTGGGAATGTAGCAGAGAACATAACAGTTTGACGATCTGGTCGAACGTTGTCAATGATTCTCATGACCTGAAAAAAAATGTAATACCTTACAAGTTGAAAATGCTATGTTTTACAGAATGGGCAGTACATAAGGTTGTTGGAACCTTACAGATTTTTGATCTTAACGTAGAACCCCAGATAAATATTTAAAATGAATACCATTTAATACAGCCATTTATTAAACATTTGATTTTTAGTTAACCTGTAAAATCCTTCTCTTGCAGCACACACCACAGGACACAGAGCCCCTTTATAATTATTACGCATAGGTGTACGCGGCCACTTTATTTTGAGTACTGGCAATTTGGCAATCGCAATAAGCGTTTATTGATTGGTTTGCGCAAAAGTTATAGTGTCTACAAACTATGGGAAAGATTTATGGCATTTTTATTATTTATTTTTTCACTATCGCGATCTGCGATTTTTTGTGGTACTATGACAGGACTGAGGAGGAGGAGAGGAGACATATCGCTGTTCCTACTTACTAGGATCAAATGACATGTCTTCTCTCCTGACAGCACAGGGATTTGTTCACGCGATCGTGCTTGCCGGCCACACGCATCAGGTCCGCCGACGGTGCCGCCAAACGGCCGGGAACTGGTTAAACAAAAGGTTTTTGTATGTTGCAAGTTTTATATGTTTGATACCTAGAATGGAATTGATAGTGGTTTTTGAATGATCTACTAGGTGTCACTGTTGGGAGCAACCATTTGGATACTAATTTATGGTTTTTAGGAAGTGTCTGGTTTATTTTTTAATTTGGCGTGGTGTGGGTATATACCAGTAGGTCATATAATTTCTCTAGAATAATTTTTTATTCGTAAGTAGTGTGGGAGGGTGAGGTATGACTGTATTTGCTTTCAACTAAAACAAGCTCTTAAAACCAGGATTTTCGGTGGAGGAATTATTGCTAATGGAACTAGTCCCAATGAGGTATAGTTAAGACACTATGTATGACAAACTGTCAGGTCTTACAAGTTTGTTGACCACATTTAATATGCATTACAAATTTCCTTTTTCGGATATAGGATTTCATAATGAGGCTTGGTATGGTTATGGCCGAACGAGGCTTGGCGATCTGTGTGTTGTAAGGTATGCATAGATTCTGACTGAGGCTTGGGTGTTTGTGGAGTGTATAAAGTGTGGTGACCAAGCATGCCGCCCGTGCCCCTGGATGATGTCATCCTGAAGAAACACGTAGGACGAAGCAACTAGCTGACATCACCAATCCCACATAGGCACTAGAAGTACGGGTTTGTTTTGCGTACCAGCCTACCCACTAGAAACAAAAGGTGCATGTTATCGGCAGAAGCTGTAAGTGCATTATTTTATATTCAAATAAACCATATAAGAATTTTACACTGTGGAGCATTTTTTTTTTTTTGAGAAAACCTTATATCTAATATGGCTGCCAAGGCATGTGTAGGATCCATCGGGACACAGAGAAAGGCCATGCTACAAGAGCATATGATCCCTTATAAGGAGGGATCAATTGGAGCTGGTAAGCGAGAGTTTTAGCTGTTGGAGGAACTGATGTGTTAATGATCATTATGGTGGTGGACAGTGCAGATTGACACGAGGATTTAACATCACATCAGTTATAAACAGTTTTTAGAATATTTGAATCATTCTCATTTGTATAATATGATTGATTAGCGCAACCTTTATGCTTTTTTGTACAAAAAAAGAAAGTCTGACTGACAAATCACAGCAGTTGACTACAGGAAACACCCGATTGCATGAACCAGTGACGTGTGAAGAACTATTTTTCCTAGTGTCAGTTTAAAGTGATTGTAAAGTCAATTTTCTTTCCCCAATAAAAACAGGTTATACTTGCCTGCTCTGTGCAGTTGGGTTTGCACAGAACAGCCTGGATCCTCTTCTTCTCGGGCCTCTCTTTGCTGCTCTCGGGCCCTCCCTCCTGTTGAGTGCCCCCACAGCAAGCACCCGAGCCAAGCCACAGCTCCGTGTGTCCATTTTCTCCTGATTGGCTGACTGACTGATTGACAGCAGCAGAAGCCAATTGCGCCGCTGCTGTCTCAATCAATCAGGGGGGAGAGTCTCAGATTGCCAAGACATTTGTGGACATCGCTGGGGGTCAGGCAAGAATTAGGGGGTGCTGGGGCAGCTGCTGTACACAGGCGGCTTTTTATCTTAATGCATTAAGATAAAAAAACCTTCTGCCCTTATAACTCATATTCCATCTCAACCAGGACATTAAGAAACCAACCTAGGTAAAAATGATAGCCGAGAACAAAAAAACTAAAAAAAATGAAAAAATAAAACACACCACCTAGCAACAATGGACTACAAGGAACAGTTCCTCACAGGATAGAACAACCAATTTCAGAACGGCAAAAGTAACAACAACCAGAAATATAACCTTCCCAGTCATCAGAATAAAAAAAAAAAATCCTGGATGGGTTCAGACTACAGAATATCAGTTCTGCACCACAGAATATGCATAGCTGAGGTCCCACCGAGTCAACAGAACCCTGGAACAAAGGAATGTGAAGAAATCGGTTTCTGAAAAATTAGATTTTTTTACTCAGCGTAACACCCTTTTCTCAGAAATGGGTTTGATGCCACCACGTTCAGAAGCAGTACAACTTAAACTAAAAGCATGCCTAAGGGGTGGCCCTCTGGTGGTAGCTAAACTCCCCATCGCCAACTCAGGATTCAGTCAGTAGTACTAAGACGGTAACACCAAAACAGCCAAAGAAGAAGACTGGGTGGGTGCTGTGTCCTTCAATAAACTTTGAGAAAAGGATTTTACTGAGCACAAAAATTCAACTTTCTGTATCGTTTATTGAATGAGATCCCAAAGCAGTTCCAGAATAACAGAAAGAAAGGGATGGCCCATAACAAAAACTGACCCCAGCTCAAACGGCCACCTGCAAGACTTTTTGGTCAAAGCTGACATTCGCAGAAGCAGCCACATCAACTTTGTAAAACTCGATAAACATGTAACAGACGACCCAGTAGCTGCCTTGCAACGCTGAGCACACTTTCCCAAATTACTAGCACTGAAAAAAAAAAAAAAAAAAGGATTTTTGTACTCACCGTAAAATCCATTTCTCGGAGTTCATGGACGGACACAGCAGCATTTGACCTTAGGGTATTCTATCCTTCCTTCCAGGAGAGATTAGGCAGAAAACAGCACTTTAAGTGTTAAAACACTTTCCTCAGTACAGCTCCTCCCAGGGGGCGTGGTCCCCTGGTTATAATCCACACTCTGCCTCAGCAGCTCCAGTTCGTAACAAGCAGTACAAACAAAAGGAGGGGTGGGTGCTGTGTCCGTCCATGAACTCAGAGAAATGGATTTTACGGTGAGTACAAAAATCCTATTTTCTCTTCCGTTCATGGACGGATACAGCAGCCTTTGACCTTAGGGACGTCCTCAAGCAGTGTCAAAAAAAATTGAGGGGTGGGAAAACAACACAGCAAACCGAGCTACACCCCAAACAAAAACCAGAGTTTCTCAACGGAGGAACTCCAACCTTAAACTGCTGCCTGTAACACCTTGCGGCCGAAGGAGGCATCCGAAGATGCACTCACATCCACCTTGTAAAATTTTAAAGGTGTGGATTGACGACCAGGTCGCTGCCTTACACACCTGTAACACAGAGGCTTGATGACGGAAAGCCCAAGAGGCACTGATCGCCCTGGTCGAATGCGCCGTAACATGAAAGGGAGGCGCCCGCCCCTTCAGGGCATAGGCCTGAAGCACAACCTGTCTGATCCACCTAGAAATGGTGGCCGACGAGACTGCCAGACCTTTTTTAGGACCATTCACCGACACGAACAGTGAGTCCGACTTCCGGAACGGTGCCGTAGCAGATAAGTACACACGTAGGGCCCGAACCACATCCAGGGAATGTAAAGTGGCCTCCTTCAGGTTTTTTGGCCGAGGACAATGTCCTCATTAATGTGAAAAGCCGAAACGACCTTTGGGAGAAAAGTCGGCTGCGGCCACAGCACCACCTTATCCTCATGGATGACCAAGTAGGGAGCCTTGCAGGACAAGGCCGCCAGTTCAGACACCCGTCTGACTGAGGTAATTTCTACCAGAAAAAACACCTTCTGTGACAGAGTCAACAAAGGGATCTTCCGAATGTCCTCAAAGGGAGCTTGTTGAAGCACCGAGAGAACTAAATTCAGGTCCCATGGGGGCAGTGGAGGAGGCACAGGAGGGGCCACATGCCGGACCCCCTGCACAAACGTACGCACCAAGGAGTGCACTGCCAAGGGTCACTGAAAGTAAACAGCTAGAGCCGAAATCTGACTCTTAACCGTACTCAAGGCGAGAGCCTGATTTGATTACTCGGAGCTCCAGTACATTGATTGGAAGGTGGGACTCCTCCTGAGTCCAGCGCCCCAGGGCTGACTGGGTGCCCCAAACGCCCCCCCCCAACCGGAGAGGCTGGCATCCGTCGTGACCACTGTCCAATGGCACGGCAGAAACGACTTCCCGGTCTGAAGCACCGGAGACGTCAGCCACCACACCAGGGAGGACTTGACCAGTTGACTCATCTGAATCTGGTAATCCAGAGATGAAGGGAGCTTGTCCCAACGTGACAATCTCCTTCTGTAGCACCCGGGTGTGGAATTGGGCATACGGAACTGCCTCGAAAGAGGTCACCATCAGACCCAGAACCCTCATGCAGAATCGAAGAGATGACCACTTCTGGGTCGACAACTGCTGCACCGCAGATTGCAGTGTCCGAAGTTTCTCTGTTGGGAGAAAAACTCTCGCCTCCGCAGAATCCAGGACTAACCCCAGGTATTCCAGTCGCTGAGACGGAACCAACACTGACTTCTGGATATTCAGAAGCCAGCCGAACTCAGAGTTTGACACGTGATAAGACACGTCCTCTTCTAACTCTGAGCTTGAGGAAGCTCTCAGGAGAAGGTCATCCAGATATCCTACGATAACGATCCCGCACTGACTCAGCAGGGCTAGGATCGGGGCGAGCACCTTGGTGAAAAACAGTGGTGCCGAGGCCAGGCCAAATGGGAGGGCCACGAATCGAAAATGGTCCTCCCCGATCGCAAAGCGCAGAAACCTCTGGTGCTTTGTGCATATGGGAACATGTAGGTATGTAGTTTGAGGACTGGTCCGCAGACCAACACTTCAGCCACACAAGGCGTCGTAGTACCACCGCGTAGGCGGAGGCCCTGGAGAGCAAAGGGAGTGTATCCAGGGTCGACTCACAGACAAACTTCAGACCCTGAACCAACTGTTCAGCCAGGTACACACAGGTCTCGGAAACATTCTGCGCCTCCAGCTCCTGTAGCAAGAACTTTGCCCGTTCGGTAAGTGTCTGCGACACCAGAGTCCCGGCCAAAACCGGTCTTACAGCCGAACCCACAACTATGAACATGGAGCGGGCCACAGCCTCCACTCTCCTGTCTGCGGGGTCCTTAAAAGGCGGGAGCCCCTTCCACAGCCAACGTGGTGGCTTTGCTCAATCTGGACACGGGAGGGTCCACTGACGGAGGAGACCCACTTTTTTTAAAAAGTCCTCCTCAAAAGGTATAACGGGTCGCAAAGTATTTTGGAACAGCATAAACTTTCTGCGGCGTATCCCATTCCTTGTACAACAATTTGTCCAGATATGGAACACAAGGAAACACTTTTGCGGTGCGGCTTGCGGAACCCAAAAGGGACCGGCACATCCGATGCCTCCGCCAAATCCTCACGTTTCTGAGTATCCCACACCGCAGAGATAAGAGCTCCAACAAATTCCTTATCATGCACTGACCCTGAAGCAGAGTCATCCTCACTGTCCGCGTGGGTTAAGCCCGCATCATCTGACATGACAGAACCAGAGCCAGACGCAATAGCAGGGCCTGATTGTGAGTCAAAGACATCCCCAGAAGTAGGCTCAGGGAGGGGGCGCTTTTTACCCCCCTTCTGGCCACTAGTCGCTTCAATCCTGGCGGGAAACGCCAAGGACTGCTGTCATGCCCGGCAGGGGCATTAAGGGTTAACTCAGGCATTGCTGGGGTAGAAGCTTCTGGTTCAGGCTCCATGTTGCCCCACCGCTATGCCTCCCTAGCACTGCAAGGCAGAAAAACCCACCGGTCACCTCCCAGGCTGCAGAACAGAAGGCAGGGAAACCCCAGGGAACTCACCACCCCACCCGGTTGCAGTGTGAGCTGAAGTGCTGGCTGCGCTGTCCCTCAGGAAGTGATTTGCGGGCTTTTGTTGCGCTATATCAGGCACTAGAGGCCAAGACCTTTCCAAGATGGCCGCCGTCTGAGGTAAAAAAAACACCATGTGGGCTACAAAGAAAATGGCCGCCGAACTATGTAAACCGCGTCCGCGGCAAAATGGCGGCCATACGCAGTTTAAAAAACACAGTGACACAGCAAAAAACACGGCCAGCACATACAGCAACTCCCCAAACGCAAAAAACCATAGCACCTCACAGCACACGGTCCCCGGTAGCGATAGAACCCCATGAGGGCCCCCCCTTACAGCCGCCACCCAAGATGGGGAAGGAGGGAGAGAGGAAAGCAGAGGGGACCCTCATTCGACCTCCCCAGGGAAGCACCAGCCATACCAAGGGGCCTACTTACCCGTCCTGCGACCACCGGCTGGAGGCATTCTGGACAGAACCAACATCCGCTAAACGGCATGGCTGTCGGCCAGACACACTGTGACAAGGCCATAGAGACTGGTCATGTGTGCCCTGGAACCGTAGTTCCCCGGCTACCCCTGGAGCAACGGGGCATGTCGTGGACAACCCAGAGCTGAGGGCCGGCACACGCTCGATGGCCGAACAAGGGGGGACTACAAGAGTCAAGAACCAGCCTGTCACCCAGTCGGCAGTTGATAGTAGAATCTCAGGATTAAAAAATGCAGGAACAAAACAAAAGCGAAAAAAAAAAATCACAAAAAAATTCCAGAGTACATGGACTCCAGAAGGCTATGTCTCTCCTGACGTTAGGCAGAAAAAAACTGGAGCTGCTGAGGCAGAGTGTGGGTTATAAAAAAGACCACCTTCTGAGAATCTCCCTAAAGTTTTCAAACAGTGGTTTCTGAAGCACCGAGAGGACCAGGTTCAGGTCCCACGGAGGTAGGGGAGGACGGACTGGAGGGGCTACATACCGAACCCAAGACAGTCAGGGCAGAAATCTGCCCCTTAATCGTACTTAAGGCAAGCTTTTGGTCTACCCCCCGCTGTAGGAACAGCAAGACTCTGGAAACCAAATAAGTACGCTGATTCCACCTAATTTCCTCACAAGTGCCTATGTAGGCCTTCCAAGTGCGATGGTAAATCTTCCTAGAGGATAGCTTCCGAGCCCTCCTCATGGTAGAAATCACTGAATCCGACAGGCGCCGGTCTCTTAGCACGTGGCTTTAAATAGCCATGCCGTTAAAGCCAGCGACTGTAAAGCAGGATGAAATATGGGACCTTGCGACAGCAGGTCCTCTCAGCGGTAGACATCAAGGGACGTCTGATACTGGACGCACTAGGTTGGCGTACCAAGGATGCAGAGGCCAATCCGGAGCAATTAGGATCATTGGAATCCCCTCTGCCTCCACTCTGCGAAGCAGATAAGGAAGGAGCTTCAGGGGAGGGAAGGCATAGATTAGCCGGTACTGATTCCACAGTGCCACCAAGCATCTGTTGCGTCTGCCCCTGGGTCTCTTGACCTGGCCACAAACCTCAATACCTTCCGATTGAGTCGGGATGCCAGGAGAGGAGATCTACGTCTGGCGTGCCCAATCTTAGACACAGGAGCAGAAACACATCCGGGTGCAGAGACTATTTGCCCTGGTCCAGCCTCTGGCGACTCAGGTAGTCCGCCTGCCAGTTTTCTACGCCTGGGATGAATATGGCCGACAGGGCCGGTACGCTCCTTTCTGCCCACCTTAGGATGTGGGCAACCTACGATGCTGCAGCCGAGCTTCTTGTTCCTCCTTGGTGGTTGACATACGCCACCGCTGTGGCGTTGTCTGACTGGATGCCCCTGTAGCCTCTGAGACCACATGGAGAGGCACAGCCTGATCGTCCAGAGTTCCAGGACAATGATCGGCAAGTGGGATTCCTCTGGAGTCCAGTGACCCTGGGCCGACTGGACCCCACAGACTCCCCGCCCCCCCCAAACCGGTAAGGCTGGCGCCCGTCGTGACCACCATCCAGTGAAAAGGAACGAACAACTTCCCGGACAGAAGTGCCGGTGATGTCAGCCACCAAACCAGGGAGGTCCTGACTAGGTGGCTCAACCGGTTTTGACAATCCAGGGACGATGGGCACTTGTCCCATCTGGACAGAACTTCCTTCTGCAACACTCGAGTGTGAAATTGAGCATACGGTACTGCCGCGATGGAAAATACCATGAGGCCCAGGACTCGCATGGAAAAGCGGAGTGACGACCATCTTTGGGATGTCAACTGCCGCACCGCAGCCCAAAGAGTCTGCAACCTTTCCATAGGGAGAAAAACTTTCGCCTCTGAGGAGTCCAGAATCAACCCCAGATACACTAGGCACCAATACTAATTTCTGAGCGTTCAGCACCAAACCAAGTTCTCGGAGGGTCTGACAGATTATAGACACACTCACCTCTAATTCTGAGCTTGAAGTGGCCCTCAGAAGATCGCCCAAGTAGCCCACGACAGCGATGCCACGCTGTCTTAGTAGGGCCAAAATGCTTCGGACGCCATGCTGACTCACACATTGTTTAGACGGGAAATAGGGAAATCCACCACGGGGGAATGTGTTTAACCCACTATTTGACAAATGCTTGCATAAAGAGAAAGAAATCAGAAAACCACAAGAGTGGACTGAACAGCTTCGGTCGACATGCCCACAGTTTGTAGATGCGATCAAAAAAAGTTATCTTACAGAAAAACCTGACAGTCTGTTACATTTGTAAGTCATATAAGGGATTTGAAAGTCTAATCGGAGCTGGAAATCCTCCATTCTTAGGGTTTCCCTGACCGCTGTGATAAGGTAAGATGCAGATTCTTTCTCACGTGCCAACTTCGCTGCTGGAAATTCCATGTCACTTTCAAAAGAGAAAGGATCCACTGCTAGACCCTGGAAGTAAAGATTGGGGTAGTTCTGAATCCAAATCGGCTGACACAAGGGGTAGAGGAAGCTTGATAGCTGGTCTATGTGCCAAAGAAATTTCATATGAGAAACAAACTTCCATTGCACTGGAAAAGTTGTCCAAGGAAAAAGATGCCTCCAGGAGAGAGTTGGCAGGCTCCGCCTGGATAAAGGTTCCCTTGTCTTTTTTGCCACCTGCCCACCGTAACTTGGGGAGAATTCCTACATATACACACGTGAGGTGAATACAGGATTTTGGTTTGTTGGCTGACAAAAAAAAACGCAATCTGCGTGTAACCAATTTAGCGGGGGGAGAGAGAGAGAGAGAGAGAGAATGTCATTTTATAGGATACAAAATGAGAGAAAACTACAGTTGTGTACAAATATTATTTTTTTTTTAATTAAAAGTAGTCTTGAAATCAGGCACTGTTTTTTCTGACAAAGTTTTTGATTTTTGCTTTGAAGAAATCATAAATTGATGTGGTTAGGATAAGTGAATACATTGCTACAATGCTATTGGCTTTGTTTTTTTGTTCATGTCTTGCCGTTTACCTGTGGTTCAAAGCCCATGTCAAACATTCGGTCTGCTTCATCAAGAACAACATACGTAGCTCGTCGAAAATTGGTTACTCGACCTACATTTTGGAAAATCACAAAGAAGATAAGCGAAGGCTTGTTAAAAAAAGAGTTATATCAGTGACAAGTGATAAGTGACAAGTGTAAAAAAAGGTTTAAAGAAAATTGTAAAACAAAGTGTTTAAACCTAGCATAACAAACTTCATTTTGCTAGGAAAACTTCATAAGATTATATATTAGGCCCTCTGATATCTGGTAGTTGTGCCTACTCTTGCGTACCATCTCATGGCTACATAATTCAGCCCTCTCCAAGCACACATCATAAACTAAGACTGAGGTGGAGCCTGGAGCCACGTTAGGCATTTTATGACAGCAGTCACCTAGGAAAGAACATATTAGAGATTACAGCGCATGTGTGGAAGGCAGAAAGCTCAAACTATGTGTCCCAGATTCAGCAAACACACTTTGCCCACTGGCTGCCCTACTAAACTCATTGAACAATTTTCATAAGTAGTAAAAAGTCAATTTAGATGGAGTGTCTTTTATATTTAATCCTTTGTAATTGAAGTTCAGACCAGCCAAAGATGCATGCTCAAGTGAACGATGGCAAGTGCAATTACCTCATTTACTCTTAAAACTCATAGGGAAACCTGGAATAAACACCTCACTTGGGATCTTGGTTCCGCTTTTTTGCCACGTCTGTCACCTTACACTGGCTGAAGTTCTCTTGTGGAAGCCAGGAAGATCCAAGTACCCGATATTACAATGGATTGTGCCGTAATATTGGAGGCAAGAGATGATATTTTCCCTCAAGAATCCCTGTGAGTTTTGAGAAACCAGTGGGTTCATGATCCTGCCAGCACTCACCCACATCTGAGTAATTAGTTCAATACAAACAGACCCTTTAGGAAAACTAATAAATTATAGTCTGTTTTTCTTGTATACTGCAAACCCATATTTAAATTTATACTAATCTGGGTGCTTTAAAACAGCAAGTCTTGCATATCTTATTTTTTCCATTTTCAAAGTTTTCCCATGCCCAGCACAAAAATCTTTCAGTTTCAGGAAGATGCAGCCAAAGACTGCTGAAGTGAGTGTTGCCGAGCTGTAGTTGTGACAGAGCAGGGAGTGTGACAGGCTGCTCCAAAAAAGACTGATGTTTTCATATAGAGTATAACGGAAATTGAGCTGAAATCTCTGGACAGACTCAGACGTTTCTGCTTGGGATAGCATGCAAAACAAAAACAAAATTACTATTTAAAAAACGTACTTTAAAACATCCTGACTTAATCGGTATTAAATTTCTCTTTACTTAAAATTGGGCTCTAGGTATAATGATCAACACAAAACTAATATGTGCTGTGAGGAATCAGTTATGGATATTGATATGCCTCAAAAAACAGCAGCAGTATAATCAAAACTCAGATCTAGTCTTTAGGAACACAGTAAAAAGTGTGTTCACACCATGACAACACAAGTAAACCATTGAAACTATTTGGCTTTTGTACTGTGGCGAAAAGATTTTTTCATATTTTTTGACATACCATCATTTTACAATTCAACCATTCAAACTGGGCTGTAGACAAATGCAAGGTTCAGCAAACCTGATCAGCCTCAGCATGCCTGCTTTAAGCTCTGGCAATCAACAGGCACACCATAAAAATGTATGAAAGAACAGCTCCACTCTACAAGACATCGATGGCTGGAAAGGAGCAACAGAATTGTGTATTCTTTTTTTCATCAAGCTTGCCACAACGTGAACAAATGAAATATAGCATTTGCAAGGAGAATGAATACATGTCATTGTTGTTCATAACATATTACCATTTTAATATGCTTTTAGTCATGTGGAAAAATACCAAATCACCTAAAAATTAACTCCATCCTTAAATGCCTTACCATAATTTAAACAAGCTTTCGATTTTTTAAAACTGCATCCTCACAAAATGGCAGAATAAACCTACCTCAGAAGAGAGAGACGTCTTGGAAATCCAGTTCTATATATCTTGCACGGATATATTTTTTCTCACAGAAGTTAAACAATGTAACAGTTTAGTAAGTGTTTTTTTCATGGTACAATGACTGATAAAAATAGACACGTTCAGCATGCAAAACAGATAAAAAAATAAAAAAAAGGCAGAAAACCTCAACCTTCAATTGTAATAGCAAGTTTTTTTTAGCCACTATGAACTGTATAGCTATTCCAGAAAAGGATTGCAAAATGTTTCAGAACACACTCTTCTCAAATGGCTTCAAAAGCCATGCAACACCATGATATTAAACCAACTGCTTTCAGAACTTATTTAGGTCTCAGTCCTATGCAATAACGCACAAAGCAGGCTCTCGTGAGGTGCATAGCTTATATGCTCATCCTAAAGTGTTGGTTATTCTTCCATGTAATTGGCAGACATAAGCAAAGACCAATCCTAGGCTGTTTATAATTCTTGAGTGGTCTGTGATAGTGCTCCTGTCCCTTTAATGTGCAGTTAGCAGCATGGTGCTTTTGCTTTTTAAATTATCCCTCTGTATCGCCTACAATAGCTGTTTGATAATGCCATGTCCTGAGTATTGACTCAGGCGGGCTGAATACAAATACACGTCACACTTTTCAGATGTTTGTAAAAAAAAAAAAATGGAAAACCATTCATAATTTATTTTTTCCACTTCACAATTATGTGCCACTTTGTGTTGGTCTATCACATAAAATCCCAATAAAATATATTTATGCTTTTGGTTGGAACATGACAAAAATTTGAAAAATTTCAAGGGGTAGGAATTTCAAGGCACTGTATAGGTTTGTGAATGCTAAAATATGCATTTTGCAATAGAGCAAACTTTCACTTGGGAAACTTTTGAAATGGTGGCTCAGACAAAACAAAGCTTGCCATTACAATAACTGTACGAAGAAATACATACCACATTAAGGAAATTAAATAAACTCACCATTGTTAGCAGCTAACATGTCAATCATGCGGCCTGGGGTACAAACTATTATCTCTGCGCCTCGTTTTAATTCAGCAATCTATAGGGGGTGGGGAAAAAAGAAGCTCAGCAACAGCACATTTATTAACATGAACTAGAGCTGCACAATCGTAAAATAATTGCAATCTCGATTCAACTCCCCTCACGATCTTAATCCGGCATCTCCACGATTCATGTAACAAGTGCAGAGCCATTCTCTGCTCAGAGATGTAAAAAAATAAAATAAAACAAAAAGCAGTCATCTGCAAAGACTATAGTTACATAGTTAGGTTGAAAAAAGTCCATCTAGTTCAACCAAAAAAAAAAAAACACCCCACACACCATACAATCCCATATACCCAATCCTATACCCACAGTTGATCCAAAGGAAGGCGAAAAACTCCAGCAAAAGCATGATCTAATTTGCTACAGCCCCCCAAGAGGCAATTGGATATTCCCTGGATCAACTTTACCTATAAATGTTAGTACACAGTTATATTATGTACACCTAGGAAATAATCCAGACCCTTTTTTTAACGCAATCTACTAAGCTAGCCAGGGAGTCTATTCCACCTTCTCAATATATATGCAGCACTAATGGAAAGGGATGCATGGAGGCCCCTCTAAATGGGACCTCCATAAATCCTATATGACAGGCATAACCTATAAAAAATAAAACAGTGCTCAGTATTAACAGTGCAAACTTATGTCATATAATACTTTTTTATACCTTGAACGTGTCGAACGTATATACAGTGGGGCATAAAAGTATTTAGTCAGCTAGCAATTGTGCAAGTTCTCGAACTTAAAAAGATGAGAGAGACCTTTAATTGTCATCATAGGTATACCTCAACTATGAGAAACAAAATGTGGTAACAAATCCAGACAATGTCAGATTTGGAAATAATTTATTTGCAAATTATGGGGGA
Source organism: Rana temporaria (assembly GCF_905171775.1). Classification (NCBI taxonomy): domain Eukaryota; kingdom Metazoa; phylum Chordata; class Amphibia; order Anura; family Ranidae; genus Rana; species Rana temporaria. The sequence continues at coordinate 297,988,194 of NC_053491.1, forward strand.
AAATTAGTATTTGGTCAATATGAAAAGTTCATCTCAATACTTTGTTATATATCCTTTGTTGGCAATGACCGAGGTCAAACGTTTTCTGTAAGTCTTCACAAGGTTGTCACATATTGTTGCTGGTATGTTGGCCCATTCCTCCATGCAGATCTCCTCTAGAGCAGTGATGTTTTGGGGCTGTCGCTAGGCAACACTTGGTGTTGAGATCTGGAGACTAGCTAGGCCACTCCAGGACCTTGAAATGCTTATTACGAAGCCACTCCTTCATTGCCCGGGCGGTGTGTTTGGGATCATTGTCATGCTGAAAGACCCAGACACTTTTCATCGTCAATGCCCTTGCTGATGGGAGGTGGTTTGCACTCAAGATACATGGCCCCATTCATTCTTTCATGTACATGGATCAGTCTTCCTGTTCCCTTTGCAGAGAAACAGCCCCAAAACATGATATTGCCACCCCCATGCTTCACAGTAGGTATGGTGTTTGGTTGCAACTCCGCATTCTCTCTCCTCCAAACATGACCAGTTGTGTTTCTACCAAACAGTTCTACTTTGGTTTCACTGACCATATGACATTCTCCCAATCCTCTTCTGGATCATCCAAATGCTCTCTAGCAAACCTCAGATGGGCCCGGACATGTACTGGCTTAAGCAGGGGGACACGTCTGGCACTGCAGGATCCGAGTCCCTGGCGGCGTAGTGTGTTACGGATGTTAGCCTTTATTACGTTGGTCCTAGCTCTCTGCAGGTCATTCACTAGGTCCCCCCGTGTGTTTCTTGGATTTTTGCTCACCGTTCTTGTGATAATTTTGACCCCATGGGGTGAGATCTTGCGTGGAGCCCCAGATCAAGGGAGATTATCAGTGGTCTTGTATGTCTTCCATTTTCTAATTATTGCTCCCACAGTTGATTTCTTCAAACCAGATACAGTCTTCCCAGCCTGGTGCAGGTCTACAATTTCGTTTCAGGTGTCCTTCGACAGCTCTTTGGTCTTCACCATAGTGGAGTTTGAAGTGTGACTGTTTGAGGTTGTGGACAGGTGTCTTTTATAAGTTCAAACAGGTGCCATTAATACAGGTAATGAGTGGAGGACAGAGGAGCCTCCTAAAGAAGAAGATACAGGTTTGTGAGAGCCAGAAATCTTGCTCGTTTGTAGGTGACCAAATACTTATTTTCCACCACAATTTTTAAATAAATGCTTTCCAAATCGGACAATGTGATTGTCTGGATTTGTTTCCACATTTTGTCTCTCATAGTCGAGGTATACCTATGATGACAATTACAGGTCTATCTCATCTTTTTAAGTGGGAGAACTTGCACAATTGGTGGCTGACTAAATAAGTTTTTGCCCCACTGTAGATGGATGTGAATTGAATAGTGAATAGGGTTGAGCGAACCCGAACTGTAAAGTTCGGGTTTGGTACGGACTTTGGGTTTTTCCCGAACAATTGAAAAAAGTTCGGGTCCGGGATCGGAGTTCGGGAAAAAAAAAATGCGCGGAGGTCCCCGCAAATTCAATAACCAGACCCTTTAGGTCTGGTATGGATATTAAGGGGAACCCCGCCATCAATTTAAAACAAAAATGACGTGCGGTTCCCCCTAAATATCCATAACCAGACCCGTTATCCGAGCACGTTGACCTGGCCGGCCGCAGAAAAGAGGGGGGGACAGAGTGCGGGCCCCCCCTCTCCTGAACCGCACCAGGCCACATGCCCTCAACATGGGGAGGATGTCCCCATGTTGATGGGGACAAGGGTCTCATGCCCACAACCCTTGCCCGGTGGTTGTGGGGGTATGTGGGGGTATGCAGGCAGGAGGTTTATCAGAATCTGGAAGACCCCTTTAACAAAGGGGACCCCCAGATCCTGACCCCCCCCGTGTGAAATGGTGATGGGGTACACTGTACCCCTACCATTTCACGAAGAAAGTGTAAAGTCTTGTAAAAAAAAAACACACTGACACCGTAGAATAAAGTCCTTTATTAATAAAAAAAAAAACTCCAGCGGTGATGATCCACTCGTTCCCGGCTTCCTGCTCCCACGTTGTCCTGATCCAGCGATGGGTGCGGGTGATCTCCTGCGATGAGAAGATCCAGCGCCGGGTGATCTCCGCTCCATCGATGAGAAGATCCGTCTATCCGGAGCGCAGCATCGCCAACCTCCTCTCACCGCTGGACACAGCCCAGCGAATGACGTGCTGAAGCTGTGACATTACTTATATAGAGGAGGCAGGGCCACCCGTCACGTGACCCTGCCCCCTCTGACGTACCTTCTGCTACGTCACTGGGCTTACCCAGTGACGTAGCAGAGGGTACGTCAGAGGGGGCGGGGTCATGTGACGGGTGGCCCTGCCTCCTCTATATAAGTAATGTCACAGCTTCAGCCGCTCATTCGCTGGGCTGTGTCCAGCGGTGAGAGGAGGTCGGGGATGCTGCTGCGCTCCGGATGGATGGATCTTCTCATCACTGGAGCAGAGATCACCCGACGCAGGATCTTCTCATCGCTGGAGATCACCCGCAGCCGTCGCAGGATCAGGACAACGCAGGAAGCCGGGAACGAGTGGATTATCACCGCTGGGTTCTTTTTTTTTTTTATTAATAAAGGACTTTATTCTACGGTGTCAGTGTGTTTTTTTTTTTACAAGACTTTACACTTCCTTTGTGAAATGGTAGGGGTACCATTTCACACGGGGGGGGGGGGCAGGATCTGGGGGTCCCCTTTGTTAAAGGGGTCTTCCAGATTCTGATAAACCTCCCGCCCGCATACCCCCACAACCACCGGGCAAGGGTTGTGGGGATGAGACCCTTGTCCCCATCAACATGGGGACATCCTCCCCATGTTGAGGGCATGTGGCCTGGTGCGGTTCAGGAGAGGGGGGGCCCGCACTCTGTCCCCCCCTCTTTTCTGCGGCCGGCCAGGTCAACGTGCTCGGATAACGGGTCTGGTTATGGATATTTAGGGGGAACCGCACGTCATTTTTTTTTAAATTGACGGCGGGGTTCCCCTTAATATCCATACCAGTCCTAAAGTCCGTGTCCCATTGACTACAATGGGGTTCGGAGTTCGGGGTCGGGTTCCCGAACCCAAACTTTTTTTTTAAAGTTCGGGTTCGGACCCGAACCCGAACATCCAGGTGACCGCTCAACTCTAATAGTGAATATTCACAATATTCATATACGAGTATCAAAATTAAATACTTATGACCTTCTTAAAAAAAAATAGGATTTTTTTTTCATCATACTTACCTGTAAAATACTTTTCTTTGAGTACATCACTAGACACAGAGTCAGGCTAATATTCATTACCTGCTGGTACATCCCAGAGCAATAGCCTTGAGGGGAGGGAGACACCCTGCCAAACAATAGCCATCAGAACTTATACGGCAGCCCGCAGTACACTGCGGCCGAAAGCCAAATCCTCAGCTGGAACACCCACTTGTTAAAATTTTGTGAATGTATGCACTGAAGACCAGGTAGCAGCCTTACAAATCTGAGCCAAAGATACTCAATGGCGAAAAGCCCAGGAGGTTCCTATACCCCTGGTAGAATGAGCTCTCATCTTAAAAAGGGAGGAGCTTTATGTGTCAGACCGTAGGCCTAAATGATCAATTGGACGGGCCCAATTGGCAATGGAAGCCTTGGAAGCTGCCTGCCCCTTCTTGGGTCCTTTTGGTAAAACAAAAAATGAGTTTAATCCACGAATCTCCACAGATCTAGACAAATAAACCCTGACTGCCCGGACAACATCCAAAGAATGCAGTCGTCTCTATTCTGCCAAAAAAAACTTGGAGAAAAAAAAAAAAAGGCAAAATAATGATTTAAATGAAAGGCCAACACCACTTTTGGCAAAAGGGATGGAACAGGTAGTAACAACCCTGTTGTGGTGAAGTATCAAGTATGGTTCCCTGCACGAAAGGGCCGCCAACTCTGACACCCTTCTAGCGGAGGTGATGGCCATCAGGAATAGTAGCTCGCGTCACAGCAAGTCTAATAGAATTTCCTTAATACCGTATTTTCCGGCGTATAAGACGACCCGGCGTATAAGACGACCCCCTAATTTTCCAGGGAAAAATGTGGTTTTGGGATATACTCACTGTATAAGACTACACCCTTCCTACTAGTTTTTCTGGAAGCTGAGGGGTAGCCAGAACCGCTGACAGAAACAGGCTTTTTCAAATCTCACTGTGCCATTACATTACATTCCTCACTGTGCCATTACATTACTTGCCCCTCACTGTGCTATTACATTACATGCCCCGACTGTGTCATTACTGTGTCATTACATTACATTCCTCACTGTGCCACTACATTACATGCCCCCACATTGCCATCACTTGCCCCTCACTTGCCTCTCACTGTGTCATCACTTGCCCCCACTGTGCCTGAACTTGTGGCCCCCCAGTGCAGTAACCGCAAACACTCACTTTTGTTTTCCAGCGGTGACAGTCTCCCATGCTACGAGCGCGAGTGTCGAATAATTTCAAAGCCGCGCCTTCTCTTCAGAGTGTTCTGTGATAGGCGGAACACAAATCTTCCCAGCAGCGCCTCTGTTCTGTTTTCCGCCTATCACGGACGTCTTCTCATCTCGTCCGAGGAACACAGAACAGAGGCGCTGCTGGGAAGATTTGTGTTCCTCCTATCACAGAACACTCTGAAGAGAAGGCGCGGCTTTGAAATCATTGACACTCGCGCTCGTAGCATGGAAGACTGTCACCGCTGGAAAAAAAACAGTGAGTACTGAGACCGTACCCGGCGTATAAGACGACCCCCGACTTTGGATGCATGTTTTTGCATCCAGAAAGTCGTCTTATACGCCGGAAAATACGGTAGGTTCAAATGTTTGCTTCTTTTAACACAGACAGCACCAAATTCAAGTCCCAAGGACACATATGTGACCTAATGGGGGGGGGGGGGAAAGCAAGCAAGTTGCCCCCTGCATAAAGGTTTGGAACAGTGAATGGGAGGCTAAAGACCATTGGAAGTGATGCTCTGGTCCAGATCTGGCAGGAAATACCCCAGGACACCATCAGTCTCATTAGGAGCATGCCCTGATCTTGCCAGGCATGCATACAAGCACTTGGGGCCATACAAACTACTGAGGACCATTTTGTGTTGTTGCAATGAAATTTCAGCAAAATGGACTAGCTTGCTGCATAATTTTTTCACTTTGATTTTTGCGGCGTTTTTTAATTCAGCCCTTTGTAGGTATATCATTTTCATTTCCATCAATTTTCATGTGCCATCCTTTCATTCCTAACACATTACCCAGTCCATATCAGCAGAGATATCCAGAATGAGATTTTTGCCCGTTGAGATCTGATATGTTTTCAAAGTGTTCCTTAAATATTTTTTGAGCCCCCCGTTTTACTTACCTGACCCTTCGAAAGTCCCGTGCTCGCCCCCGTCATCCTTCTCGAGTCGAAGCCCGGACGTTGATTGCAATGGATGCATTGAAAGCATGTTTTTTTCCTCACACACACGCTGTGTATACAAGGAAGGCGGGCAGCGGTGCTGAGCGGTCTCCCTCTGGGTGGCGAGTGTCCTAAGTGCTTCTTAGATAATGATCTTCTGAGAGCTGCTATTTTGGCTGCAACTTTGGCGTCTCAGACACTTACTGAATGGGCAAAGATTTTGCGCCAAACAATGGAGGAGCATCAGCTCCCCCCTGAGTGTGTGAGGTTGGCCGACCAGTTGGTACAGGGCCTTGTGTATGTCTGGATACAGATGCTCTGCAGATCAAGGGAGCTGCATCGGCAGTAGTATTACGCACCTGATTTGGCTGAAATGCTGGTCCGCTGACCAAGCATCCAAAAAAGCTCTAGCAGATTTGCCCTCCAAAAGGTGGGAGGCTTTTTGGTACCTCGCTGGACGACATTATTAAGGATGTCACTGGAGGCAAGAGCACACTTCTCCCGCAGTCCTCTAAGGGGAAGGAACTGCACCGTAAGCCGGGGGCCCTCCTATTCTGCGCAGAAGCGGTATTTTCGTCAGTCTGGGTCAGCCGGCAGATCCTCCCAGTCTGACAAAGCTACAGCTGGGGGACAGAAGCGTCCCTGAGGGCGCAAGCCAAAACAAGCTGGCTACCTCGAGTTTCTTTCTTGTCCACCAAACAGATCATTTCCCTCAAATTGTCCCCTCCTTCCGGATCGTCGGGCTGCCTTAATGGGAGCAGTACAAGACTTGCTCAGGTGCGGGGTAATTTTACCTGTGCCACTGAAGGAAAGGTTTCAGGGATTCTATTTGAATCTGTTTGTGGTCCCAAAGAAGGATGGTGTCTGTTCGATGCTGGACCTCAAGGCCCTCAATGCCTTTGTGAGGGTGCGAAAATTCAGGATGTAATGCATTCGTTCGGTGGTTTCTGCACTCCATCCGGGGGACTTTCTGGCGTCCCTGGACATCAAGGATGCATACTTGCATGTCCCCATCTGCATCGGGCATCAGAGGTTTCTGCGCTTTGCAAATGTTTTAAATTGCATTGGTGAATGAATTCCCATATAGTCCAAAGAGGTATTCAAACTTCAATTTCCAAGTGATAAAAAGAATTCCCAGCATCCGGAAAAGTGAAGACAGAGAAGCACCTCCACCTTGATAACACACTGCCTCTTACCAGCAAAAAATGATCTCTTATCACAGGAGATCAATATCGCATGCATGCTGGTTAACTTCCGCATGGATATCCACCAGGAAAAGCATCAATGTGTTGTAGCCTCACTCAATACATGTTGCGAGATGTGCCATGGAAAGAAAAAGAGCTTGCATAGTATAAAATCCAAGATAGGTTTATTTAAAAGCTAAAAATGTGCACTTGCAATTAAATCCAATGCTATGTGCATCAAATGATCGAGCCGGTCGGCTCCTCGATCCATCTGCCCGTGAATGAGGCTACAACACATTGATGCTTTTCCTGGCGGATATCCATGCGGAAGTTAACCAGCATACATGCGATTTTGATCTCCTGTGATAAGAGATCATTTTTAGCTGGTAAGAGGCAGTGTGTTATCAAGATGGAGGTGCTTCTCTGCCTTCACTTTTCTGGATGCTGTGAATTATTTTTATCACTTGGAAATTGAAGTTTGAATACCTCTTTGGACTATATGGGAATTCATTCACCAATGCAATTTAAAACATTTGGACTTTAATGGTTCACCCTACACTTATGTGTTTTTATTATCACTCTCTGTTCACATGTTGAGAGTGTCTGATCACTATTTCATTATTTATGTGTTCTTTGTTATATTTATATACAGGTCACATTTATATATATTTAATATTAGCGCAGCTTTTTTCTTTTCTTATGTATCTTGTGTAGTATAACACCTATAGTTGCCTGTTTGATTTCCACTGAATAAGCGCCGGATGAATCTCGCCTGCCGATCAATGTACTAGAACTTTGAGCGATCACGCTATGCCTCTCCTCATGGTCGCGGAGGCTACAAGGACGTCCAGTCAGACAATGCCACGGCAGTGGCTTATGTCAACCATCGGGGGGGGGGGGGGGGGTGGAACAAGAAGCTTGGCTGCGGCATCAGCGGTCGCTCACATCCTGCGGTGGGCAGAAAGGCGCGTGCCGGCTCTGTCAGCCGTTTACATTCCGGACGTAAGAAAACTGGCAGGCGGACTACCCAAGTCGCCAGATGCTGTACCAAGGGGAATGGTCGTTACATCCGGAGGCGTTTCAACTCCTTTGCCGGAGGTGGGGCACACCGGACGTGGATCTCCTGGCCTCTCGACTCAATCGCAAGGTGTCAAGGTTCTTGGCCAGGTCCAGAGATCCTTGGGCAGACGCGTTAGTGGCCTTGTGGGGTCAGTATCGGCTAATTAATGCCTTTCCCCCACTGAAGTTGCTTCCTCGTCTGCTCCGCAGAGTGGACACAGAGGGGATCCCGGTGATTCTAATCGCTCCAGATTGGCCCCAGCGTCCCTGGTACGCTGACCTAATGCGATCGTGCGATCGGTGGCATATGCATATGCACCCTGGTGGCTGCCAATGCGGGAGGACCTTCTGACTCAAGGTCCCATACTTCATCCTGCTTTACAGTCGCTGGCTTTAACGGCATGGCTATTGAAAGCCAGGTGCTAAGGGACCGAGGTCTGTCGGATTCGGTCATTTCAACCATGCTGAGGGCACGGAAGACATCTTCGCGGAAGATCCATCATCGCACTTGGAAGGCCTACATCTCTATGAGCGAGGAGATGGAGTGGCGTCCATGGACGTATTCGGTTTCCAGGGTCCTGCTGTTTTTACAGCGTGGAGTGGATCAGAATCTTGCCTTAAAGGGGTTGTAAAGGTTCGTTTTTTATTTTCTAAATAGGTTCCTTTAAGCTCGTGCATTGTTGGTTCACTTACCTTTTCCTTCAATTCCTTCTAAATGTTTATTTTCTTTGTTTGAATTTCTCACTTCCTGTTTCTCCTCAGTAAGCTTTCCACCATCATCTGAGCGATGGAAAGTCATTTAGAACAGCTTACTGAACACCTTATTGAGGAGGAACAGGAAGTGAGAAATTCAGACAAAGAATACAAAGAGAAAAAACATTAAGAAGGGAAATGGAAGGAAAAGGTAAGTGAACCAACAATGCACTAGCTTAAAGTAACCTATTTAGAAAATAACCTTGACAACCCATTTAAGCACCATTAAGGGGCTGTTTTCTTTCAAGGACCATGGCGACCCACTCGCTGGTAGGTACTTTTGTGTAGGGCAGGGATATGCAATTAGCGGACCTCCAGCTGTTGCTGAACTACAAGTCCCATGAGGCATAGCAAGACTCTGACAGCCACAAGCATGACACCCAGAGGCAGAGGCATGATGGAACTTGTAGTTTTGCAACAGCTGGAGGTCCGCTAATTGCATATCCCTGGTGTAGGGGGTTCGACATGTGCTTCCCCTGATTAGACCACCGCTTCCCTCTGTGGGATTTGAATCTGGTGCTCTCGGCTCTTCTTTTGAGATCAGAGAAATTCCTCTCGACACTATCTCAGAAGGTGGCTTTTCTAGTAGCCATTACATCTGTCAGACGTGTTTCTGAGTTGGAGGCCTTGTCTTGCAAGTCGCCATACGTGGTCCTCCACAAGGATAAAGCAGTGCTATGCCCACAGCCTTCCTTTCTTCAGAAGGTAGTTTCAGCTTTTCACCTGAATGAGGACATTGTACTTCCGTCCTTCAGTCCTCGACCGTCGCATCCCAAAGAGGCTGTGCTACATACATTGGACGTGGTACGTGCTCTGTGGGTGTACCTATCTGCTATGGCTATGTTCCAGAGGTCGGACTCACTGTTTGCGGCAGTATCTGGTCCGCAAAAGGTCCTGGCGGTCTCGCCGGCCACCATTTCACGGTGGATCAGGCAGACAGTCATCCAGGCCTACGCCCTTAAGCAGCAGGTGCCTCCTTTACATGTCACCGCACATTCAACCAGGGCAATTGGTGCTTTCTGGGCTTTCCGACATCAAGCATCTGTTTCACAGGTGTGTAAAGCGGCGACTTGGTCATCCATTCACACTTTTTCCAAATTTTACAAGGTTGATGTGAGTGCATCTTTAGATGCTTCCTTCGGCTGCAAGGTTTTGCAGGCGGCTGTTTAAAGTTGCAACTCCTCCGTTGAGGAGCTCTGCTTGTTTGGGGTGAAGTTGGTTTTTAATTGCTGTTCCCATCCCTCGTTTTTCTGACACCGCTTGGGGACGTCCCACTTGTCAAGATTTAAGGAGCTGTGTCTGTCCATGGACGATAAGCAAAAAATAGGATTTTTTTGTACTCACCGTAAAATCCTTTTCTCTGCCCCCACCCCTCCTTTTTAAGTTTATGCTTCTTTTTGACGAACTGAGCTGCATGCTACAGGGTGAGGGGTTATGACTGGACAGACCGCCCCCCTGGGCAGGGCTGTTTAACTCTGTTAAAGTTACATGTTTTAAGATAACTTAACATGTTCCGCCTAGTCCTTTCCCATGAACAGGAACATAACCCACTTGTCTTTTAAGGAGGTGTCCGTCCATGGATGACAGAGAAAAGCAGAGTTAGTTTCTTACCGGAAACTTTGTTTCCAGCAGTCTTCCAAGGCAGCCCTTTAGAGATGGAGCTCCTCCTCACAATCAGGAAACACATTGCCATAATTTTCCTCCCTTTAAGAGGCGGTCCCTCAGGTCCCTGGTCGGTCATCCCCAAGAACCGAAGGCCGGAATCTGAAACAATATAAAATACACAACACAACCCCACAAGGTTATACATTTTAGGGTGGGGTCGTGCTGCCTTGGAAGACTACTGAAAACAGAGTTAGCGATAAGAAACAAACTCTGCTTTTCCCCCAGTCGTCTTCCAAGTCAGCCCTTGAGAGGATAACCAAGAACTCCCCAGATCTAGGGTGGGACAATGGCTTGGAGGACTTTCCTACCAAAAGCGTGGTCTTGGCTGAAAATCGGATCCAGTCTGTAATGCTAAACAAAGGTCCAGAATCTTGACCAGGTTGCAGCCCTGCAGATTTGTTTTGGAGTGGCTCCTGCCCTTTCTGCCCACGAAGCTGCTGAAGCCCTTGTAGAATGAGCTTTAAGTTCTTTTGGCGGTGTTTTCTCCATAACACTAACATTCTAGTATAGCTGCCTTGATCCATCTGGCAATTGTCTTTTTGGACACTTGTTTGCCCTTCAGTTGGCCTGCGTACAAGACGAATAGAGCATCTGATGTTCTGAATTTATTAGTGACTTCTAAATATTGAAGTAGACACCTTCTGACATCCAGGAAACTTAATTCTTGTTCTTTTCTGTTTTATTGGTGAACTGCAAAATGAAGGTAAAACTATATCCTGGGATTTATAAAAAGTTGACTTCACTTTGAGTAAATCTCGGATCTGTTTGAAGGACGATTCAATCGTCATGAATCTTTAAAAAAGGTTCTCTAACAGATAAAGCCTGCATTTCTCCTATCCTACGTGCCGTTGTGATGGCTACGAGAAAAACAGTTTTAAGAGTCAATAATCTTAAAGATGTCTCTTGAAGTGGGAGGTTTGATCATCCCCCTGAGCACCACCGATAAATTCCATGTGGGACATTTTACTGTCTTGGGCTTTTTGTATTTTGCTAGTGCCCTGCAAAAACGAGAGACCAACGGGTCCTCTTGTAGTGTCCTTTCCAGATACACCGACAGCGTTGCAATCTGAACTTTCAGTGTACTGAGCGCTAGCCCTTTATCAGCGCCTTGCTGTAAAAATTCAAGGATGGTCGGTGTATCCATTTTCTGTCTTTGGTTTTCAGTGCACCAACTGTTAAATTTCCTCCAGGTCTTTTTATAAATGGCTCTGGTGTTTGGCGTCCTGGCACTCAGAAGCGTTGCCACCACTTTCTCTGAGAGTCCTTTTGATCTCAAGAGGTCCTCCTCAGTAACCAGGCCGCTTGAGGTGAGAGAACTAGGCTCTCTTGGGCCAGTATGGTGCGATTAGTATAAGCTTTGTCTGTTCTTGTAGAAACTTCTTTACCACCCGTGGAATCAGATGAACCGGAGGGAAGGCATAGCATATTTTGAAGCTCCAAGGATTTTTGAGAGCGTCTATCCCAAGAGGTTGAACTTGCTGGTTAAGCGTGAAGAAACGCTTCACCTGAGCATTCTTCCGAGAGGCAAACAGATCTATGTTTGTGACTGAAATTTCCCTGAACACCCCTAGTACCTATTCCTCTTGGGAGATCTCCTGGCGGCTGAAAAAGTCTGCCATTTGGTTGTCTTCTCCTTTTAGATGGACTGCCAATGACAGCAGATTCCCTTCTGCCCACCGGCATATCTGATTGAAGATGTGGCTTAGCGATGGGCTTCTTGTGCCCCCTTGCTTGTTCACATAAGCCACTGCTGTGGCGTTGTCTGAAAGTATCAGGATGTGACGACTTCTTAGTTGGTTCTGAAAGAACTCTATGGCTTTGGCTATCGCTATGGGTTCTCTCCAGTTTGAGGAAGCCTTGGCTTCCTCCAGGGACCATCTCCCGTGAGCAGGTGGCCCTGCTAGGTGAGCTCCCCAACCCCAACTGTTTGCATCTGTGGTCAATTTCCGTGAGATCGGAAATGACCAAGCCAGACCCTGATTTAGATGTTGGGAGTAATACTGACTTGTCCAGATCTTCTTTGGTTTCTTAAGAGGAATACTTGAAGTGGCCTTAGATGATAGTTTGCCCATTGGACTGCTGGTATCAATGATGTCATCAGACCCAAAACCGACATCAGCTCTGATGGTTATTGGGAGTTTGTTCTGTATAGAACTCACCCTCTTAATGAGATTTTGGATCTTCTCTGGGAGGGATGTCTTCTGCTCTACAGAGTTGAGTAGATACCCCAAGAACCGTATCTGAGTGGGACGCAGGTTTGATTTTTCTAAGTTTAGAATCCAGCCCAGCGATTTTAGCCATAGTTGCGCTTCAGTGAGATCTCTTACCAGCTGCGCCTCTGATGGTGCCGTGAGCAGTAGGTTGTCCAAGTACGGTATTACGGTCATCTTCTTTAACCTTAGGGGGGCCAGAGCTTCCGCTAACACCTTGGTAAATATCCTTGGTGACGAGGATAACCCGAAAGGAAGAGCTCTGCTCTGGAAGTGGTGTTCCTTTCCCTCTATCTCCACCGCTAACCTTAGATATCTCTGGGATTCTTCTCGGATAGGAATGTGGAGATATGCGTCTCGGAGATCCATGGTCACCATAAACGTTTCTGGTTGCAGAATGTTTTTGACCGAGAATAATCGACTCCACTTGAAATTTTTTGTATTGGATCGCTTGGTTCAAGGGCTTGAGATTCAGTATCAATCAAAACTTCCCAGAAGGTTTTTTGATGACAAAAACATGAGTAAAAACCCTTTTTCCTTCTCTGGAACTGGTGTAAGGACATTTTGGTCCACCATCTCCCCTAGCAATAGAGGAAAAGCTTTTGCTTTTTCTGAATCTATGGAAAGTTTTGTTAATTGGAATCTCCCTGGAGGATGACAATTGAATTCCAGGGAGTAGCCCTTTGCGATAATTTCCAAAATAAATTGATTGGCCGTCGTCTTCTGCCATTGAGGTAGGAAGGTAGCCCGTCTTCCCCCTACTGGCAACTTGGTTGTCACTGTTTGGTTAGAAGAACCAGAGTGGATTACTCTTTGGTTTCCCTTTGTAACCCATCCAGTTTTTCTTAGGGTACTTTTTTCTTCTTGGGGACGATCTTTTCTTCCACGGAAAAAGCTTTTTTGTGGAGGTTTGCGTTTTTCAGCAGGAAATGTATTTTTTCTATCTACTGTTCTTTCTAAGGCCTCGTCTAGGCCTGAACCAAAAGGAAAATCACCGGTGAATGGTAGATTGCACAATCTTGTTTTGGATGCAGCATCACCTGTCCAGGTTTTCATCAGAATCGCACGTCTTGCTGCAACAGCTAGTCCTCCTGACCTTGCTGCCAGTTTAACGGACTCTGCGGATGCATCCGCAATGTAGCCAACTGCCTTGGAGAGCACTGGAAGATTCTTCAGAATCTCCTCCCTAGGTGTCCTATTTTTAATATAGTCTTGTAAACTGGGATAACCAAAACTCCATATTTCATGCCACACAGGTGGTGGCTAGCGCTGGTTTTAGGCTGGCGATACTTGTCTCCCAAGCTCGTTTTAGGATGATATCTCCCTTTTTATCCATGGCATCTTTTAGGTGTCCCATGTCTTCAAAAGCTAATGAAGATTTTTTAGAGACTTTGGAAAGTGGTGCATCCAATTTTGGATTTTTGTTCCATACTTCCTTTGGATCGTCACTAAAAGGAAATCGCTTCTTGTGACTAGCCGCAAAGAATGGTTTATTTTCTGGATCTGTCCATTTGTTTTTCACGGTGTCTGACTTTTTTTTTTTTTTTTTTAACAACTTGTAACATGTAGAAATTTTCAAAGCATCACCTATGGAGATTTTTAACTGTACCCTAGTTTGTCACCATTACACCAGTGTGCACAATTTTAAAGCACGACCTGTTAGGCATCTATTTACTTGGCGTAACATCATCTTTCACATTATACAAAAAAATTGGACAAACTTTACGGTTTTGTTTTTTTAATTCATGGAGGCAAATACTGTGCAACATAAAATATTACAACGTTTGGGGTTTATAAGTAATTTTCTAGCAAAAAATTGGGATTTTAAGCAACCAGAAAAAGGCTTAGGCAGGAAGGGGTTAAGGATAAAATAGTACGGGGAAATCTGTTTTGAGATGTGCCCATAAATGATGGCCTCTTGGATAAGGGATCCACAGAGGAGTGGTTTAACTTTAATGATAAAGGCATAGAAGTATTGGAGTTCCTGGTTAAGAGGATAAACAAACCGTTCCGTTTTGGGCCCCAGTTCTCAAAAAGGATATTGGGGAACTGGAGAAAGTGCAGAGAAGGGCAACCAAACTAATAAGAGGCATGGAGGAGCTCAGCTATGAGAAAAGATTAGAGGAACTGAATTTATTCACTCTTAAGAGTAGATTAAGGGGGGATATAATCAACATGTACAAATATAGAAGGGCCCATAAAGTGAACTTGGTGTTGTTATTTACTTTACGGTCAACACTGAGGACAAGGGGGCACTCTTTACGTCTAGAGGAAAAGAGATTTCACCTCCAAATACGGAAGGGTTTCTTCACAGTAAGAGCTGTGAAAATGTGGAATAGACTCCCAGCAGAAGTGCTTCTGGCCAGCTCAGTAGATTGCTTTAAGGCAGGCCTGGATACTTTCCTAAATGCACATAATATAACTGGGTACTAACATTTATAGGTAAAGTTGATCTGGGGAACATCCGATTGCCTCATGGGGGATCAGGAAGGAATTTTTTCCCCTGCTGTAGCAAATTGGATCATGCTTTGCTGTTTTTTTTTTTCCTTCCTCTGGATCAACTGTGGGTATAGAATTGGGTATATGTGATTGTATGATATTTTATTTCTTATGGTTGAACTTGTTGGACTTGTGTCTTTTTTCAACCTGACTATGTAAATTACTGATCTGAAGAATAGATTGGAACCCTTTAAGGAACTTCCTAAATGTACTACCATATATAGCCAGTTAAATGGCGATATGGAACAAAAAGGATAAAGAAACCGCCTCTAGGAAAAAAAAAAAAAAAATTAGATATAGATATATATCGGAGAAATTAAAGCGGGGGTTCACCCCAAAAAAATGTGTTAACATTACATTCAGCCGAGTTGTGAGAATGACAGGCTGTTTTTTTTTTTAAATCCTTGCCGTACATACCGTATTATCTATATTTTCACCGCGGCTTCCGGGTATGTAATCTGCGGGACTGGGCGTTCCTAATGGATTGACATGCTTCCGACCGACGCATACAGCGCGTCACGAGTTGCCGAAAGAAGCCGGACTGCGAGTCGGCTCTATACGGCACCTGCGCACCGACGTTCGGCTTCTTTCGGCAACTCGTGACGCGCTATATAAGCCGGTCGGAAGCATGTCAATCAATTAGGAACGCCCAGTCCCGCAGATTACATACCCGGAAGAAACGGTGAAAATATAGATAATACGGTATGTACGGCAAGGATTTAAAAAAAAAAAAAAAAACAGCCTAATAACATTACATTCAGCCGAGTTGTGAGAATGACATTTTTTTTTGGGTGAACCCCCGCTTTAATATATATATATATATATATATATATATATATATATATATATATATATATATATATATATATATATATATATATATATATATATATATATAATGACCAGGCCTGGTGAAAGGATTGCGAGAAAGAGTAAAGAAGTGGATTTTTTTTACATAGTACCCTTAAAACAGAGTTCCACACATTTAAAAGTCAGCCGCTACAAAATGTGACACTCACCTGTCCCACGGTCAAGCTATGAAGCAGCCCTAAGCCCCGCTCCTCTCCCCCTCCTCTACATGTGCCGGCATTGCAAGTGTGGGCGCCCGGCCGTGACAGCTTGCGACTTCGTAGCAGGGCGCGCACTGCGCATGCGGGAGTCGCGCAGTCTTGAATAGCCGGGCAATCTTCTGGGACCTATGACGTGCCCCAGAAGATTACAGGGAGGGAGGGGGGAGAGGTGAACTTCCGCTCGGTGCTGCTGTGCCAGTAGAGGGAGTGGGAGCTGGCTACCTGTCAAAACCAAATGTGGCACGTCAGGGGGTCACGAGTAATTAAAGCGGAAGTTCCATTGTTGGGTGGAACTCCGCTATTAACCACTTCCAGACCTGCGCACGACGATGTACGTCCTTTTTTTAAAGATTAATATCTCGGTAACGGCAGCAGCTGCTGCCACAACCAAGGTATCAATCTTTAGTGTGCGCGGTCTGGTATACGATAACGGCGGTCTCCGCGGCGGATTCGCTGCGAGATTGCCGGTGGCGGGAGAGGGCCCCCCCCTCCCGCCGCGCCCTCCGCCGCTTACTGGAGCCGGCGGTAGCGGCGGAGATCGGGACTGTTCGGCAGCTGAGTGGGGACGAGACTGAAGGAAAAATCTCCTTCACCCGTCCCCATAGCTTTGCTGGGCGGAAGTGACATCAAAACGTCAGTCCCGCCCAGCCTTTTAAAGAGACATTTTTTTTTTTTGTCATTTGAAAAAATGACAGTTTCAATTTTTTTTGCATTTTAGTCTAAATATGAGATCTGAGGTCTTTTTGACCCCAGATCTCATATTTAAGAGGACCTGTCATGCTTTTTTCTATTACAAGGGATGTTTACATTCCTTATAATAGGAATAAAAGTGATAAATTTTTTTTTTCAGTGTAAAAAGTAATAAAATAAATAAAAATAACTAAAAAACATTTTTTATAAAGCACCCCGTCCCGACGAGCTTGCGCGCAGAAGCGAACGCATACGTGAGTAGCGCCCGCATATGAAAACGGTGTTCAAATCACACAAGTGAGGTATCGCCGCGATCGTTAGAGCGAGAGCAATAATTCTAGCCCTAGGCCTACTCTGTAGCTCAAAAAATGCAACCTCTAGAATTTTTTAAACATCGCCTATCGAGATTTTTAAGGGTAAAAGTTTGACGCGTGACATGTTGGGTATCATTTTACTCGGCGTAAAATTAAATCTTTCACAATATATAAAAAAATTGGGCCAAATTTATTGTCTTATTTTTTAATTCAAAAAAGTGAATTTTTTCCCCAAAAAAGTGAGCTTGCAAGACCGCTGCGCAAATACGGTGTGACAAAAAGTATTTGAATGACCACCATTTTATTCTCTAGGGTGTTAGAAAAAAATATATATATAATGTTTGGGGGTTTTAAGTAATTTTCTAGCAGAAAAAACTGTTTTAGTCTTGCAAACACCAAATCTGAAAAACACCTAAGGTCTGGAAGTGGTTAAGAACAAATCCCCCTTTAATCCCAGAAGTGGAAGTAAGAGACACGTGGAGGTCTTTCAGAAGATGGTAACAGGACCTCAAACTGCAAAGAAGAAAAGCATGCGATTCTGTAGATATTAGAAATGGCATCAGAGGACTGGAGCAGAGGAAGGGAATAGTAATGAGGCCTACCGATAAGGGAGGTAAAATAGTGGTGCTTTCAAAAGCAGCATGTAAAAATTAACCTAGTAGACCACTACAAGATTAAACCACTTGACAACCGGGCCTATTTTGGCACTTCATGTAAAAATCAAAAAAATGTTGCTAAAAAATTTATCAGAACCCCCAAACATTATACATTTTTCGCAGCCTTGTCCTGCAGGATTTGGACAAACTCATGAATAAAAAAAAAAATACACATGGACCCGAAAATCAAAGGAGGCTTAAAAAAGCTTTGTGAACAAAAAGATTTAGTTATCCGTCCAGCCGACAAGGGGGGGGGGGGGCATTGTCGAGCTGGACAAGGCTGATTATGTCAATGAAATGGACAAAATTTTGGGTGATTCAGACACATACTCCCCGATTCATGCCAATCCCACTTCCCAGTATAAGAAGTCCCTCACTGAGTTGATTGATGAGGGCTTCGCTCTGGGGATCTTGAACAAAAAAGAGCGAGACTTCTTGGTACCTGCAGTACCTAGGATCCCCACTATCTACTATCTTCCCAAAGTCCCAGTCAATCCCCCTGGCCGTCCCATAGTCAGCGGGATTGACTCTAACATCTAGGATAGGCAAATATGTAGATTTCCATCTCCAACCGTTGGTTAGACTCATGCCTTCCTATCTTAAGGACACTGGTGACACCTTCAGATTATTGGAGTCGGTTCCTTTTGGGGACGGTATGATTCTGGCCACAGCCGATGTGGCTGCACTGTATACGTGCATTCCCCATGAACTGGGTTTCGGTGCAGTGGAGCATTATTTGTCTCTTAGTACTACTCTATCCGTCCTGCAGCGCAACTTTATTATGCAGCTTCTGAGATTTGCAGCTCAACATAACTATTTTTGGTTTCAAGATAACTTCTATTTACAGACTAAGGGTGTGGCCATGGGGGCTAAATTTGCCCCCAGCCTGGCCAACCTTTTCATGGCCAAGTGGGAGGAGGATGTCGTCTATGCCCTTAAGAGGCCAGAATTGGTCCTCTGGGCCCGTTATATAGACGACATCCTCCTCCTATGGAAAGGTGACCACGAATCGCTCAACAATTTCATGTCTGTACTGAATACCAATGATGGAGGTATACGATTGAGCCACGAGGCCAGTTCTACCTCCGTGCACTTTCTAGACTTAGAGATTAAGGTGGTTGAACAACATCGAGTTCAGCACATACTTCAAGCCAACCGATCGTAATGGCTACATTCCACTTGATTGCTGTCACCACCCACAGTGGTTGAAATCGGTGCCCCGCAGACAGTTTTTGCGTCTCAGGCGGAATTGTACTAAAGTTGAGGATTTTATTACTCAATCCAGGATCTTGAAAGATAGGTTCGTAGAGAAGGGATATTGGGTGGGCGATCTCGAAGCTGAAATTGAGCGAATCTTACATATTGATCGCAGTTCACTTCTTGAAGTTCGCACAAAGAAGGCCACGGACGAAAAATTCTGGTGGTCTTTTTTCACCACATATTCTGTTCAATCGAGACAGATTAAAGAAATTCTGGCGAAACATTGGGGTGTCCTACAGAATGATAGGGTTCTGGGTCCGGCCCTACCAGATAAGGCCGGTGTCATTTTTAGGGGTGCTAGGTCCATTCAAGGGCAAATAGCTCCCAATGTCATAGACCCCCCCAAAAGGGTCACTTTTTTTCAAGACTGTAAGGCTTTTTTTCCCTGCCGCAGGTGCAATGTGTGTTTACAAAACACGAGCGGCAGACGTAAGAGTGAAACCTTCCAGTCCACGATCACTCTAAAAGTATACCAGATGAAACATTTCACTACATGTGCCACCCGATATGTTGTCTATCTTTTGACTTGCCCTTGCAAGAAGCAGTATATCGGGCAGAACATTAGAACCTTCACAGTTTGAGTAAATGAACATATAGCCAATATAAAGCTTGGTAAGATCAATCATAGTGTCCCACGACACTATTTACAGTGCCATGACAAAGATCCTCTGGGGACTCAGTTTCTGGTGATCGATCAGTTTGTGCCCCACTGGAGAGGTGAATCCCGTATTCAGGGTGTGTCCCAGCTAGAAACATACTGGATACACAAACTACGCACATATCAACCATTTGGTATGAACGTAGAATGGGATATAAACTCATTCATCAATAAGGCGTAACCTCCTCCCACACAGGTGGATATTGCCTTCTCCCCTCTCTGTAATGTTAATGTCGGTCCGGGACTCATATACCCCCCAGCCAGTTTGCATTGCAGATTATATTTATTATACAATTCTGTTCACTTTCCTAGATTCATGTCCATAAGTCCAATTTCAGTTTATTATTTATAATTTTAAATCAACATTTTTTGGGTTTTATGTGCAGGTGTGTCGACCTTCTTCCCCCCCTGGGGGTGACACACACTTCCTTTTCATGCTGTGCACTTTCATGTGCCGTTCAATATAACTCTGCATGCTTTGGGTGGCACTGTGTTATTCCATTTGTGCCCTTTTTTAGATTTAGGGGACGGCGGAAGTTTTTCCTCCTTTTTTCTGTTGCGATGTGTCTGGCACCATTTGCCAGGACACCGCGGTGCGCTGCGGCCTCGATGTGTGGGCGGATGTGGATGTGTTGACATCTGAGGCTCCCCATCCAGACACTCTGCGCCCTCATTGGATATTCAGGCGTCATGTGACCTCGCGCCGCGTCATGACGTCATATGCGGCGCAACTCACATACCGACGCTGTGCTCCAGCGTGGTTTTCCACGGTTCTATGACACACCAGCTGTTTGCCGTATGGATGATCCCATGGCATTTCAGCTGGTGTCCCCGGATGGAACATTTGTGGTTGTTCCGCCCACCCCTCCAGGCTAGTCAAGCGGAGGGGAGCGCTCCCTCCATATTATTAATGTGGGCAGCTCCCAAGTAGTGGGGCTATGTCCCCAACAGGTGCCTTGGGCCACTATCTCCCTTTCTATTTATATCCAGGGCAATTTCAAGTTTGAGCAGTGTCTGCCATTTATAGGTTAAACATTTGTAATCCCCTTTCTTGTCCTGCTGATGTGCCCTCCATTTATATATGGCTTGGTATTTATGGATTTTTACTATCCGATTTGTGATTGGAGACTAGTCATGTTTAGATTTACTACTAGATCTGATTGGTTTATATACGAGAGTCATGAGTCATTTATGTCATGTGATTTGCTTGTCTCCAATCACACACATTTACTGCTAAGCTTGCTTGATTGGCTCGCCTGTTCAGTTCAATTTAGAGTTTATACTATTTATATGTGGCAATATGGCGGTGAAGGTAGATGCCCCAGTTGAAGTCCAGTTGGACGAAACGCGTCGGGCTTGGTACACCTGCTCTTCATATTGCTTTTACCTTTTTTATGCTACAGTGATCACTTTTATGTATATTGGTTTTATTACAATAAAACCTTATCCCTTTTTTACCTGCACCATCCGGAGCTTTGTTTTTTCTTTTTTCCTCCATGTCCTGCTGGGTTACTAAGTTTTTCATACTCCAAGATTGTGCCCACTGTCTCTGAGTGGATACCACTTTGTCATCATCGATTGCCGCTTTGGAATAAGCAGACTTCTGTCCTTGCCTTCGAATCTGAGCGAATCCACCCAGGGTGAAGTTCCAGTCTAGGACTACAGCCTCATATCTGGATATCCTGCTGGGAATCTACCATTGGGTCTGCATCCAGCTTGGCCGATTCGGGTGGAGTCCTTCCATGCGCATATGATCTGTTGTCGCTGACAAGCAGATCCACGTCATTCGATAAGAGTATTCCATCTACTCCTGTTTTTTCGTGCAGAATGTCTCTTCTAGGATGATGATGTGGCCATACATTTTCTACTGACGGACTTTTGTTTGTCTTTGGTGCTTCTGTTATTAACCAATGAACACTCCCTCATGTGCTACTGTGGTTTAATTACATCCATTTATTTATCCACGGTTCTTCGCTTATTTTGCTTAGAAGTGTCTTTATTAGCGCCACGGACCTTTGGCGCTTCCATTATCATTAATGGACACTCATTCACGTGCTACTGTGGTCTAGTTATATTCATTTACTTGTCCATGGTTCCTCATTTACTTTTTGTTTACAAGTATTTTCATTAGCGCTGCATATTTTTTCACTATATATATATATATATATATATATATATATATATATATATATATATATATATATATATATATATATATATTTTAGCAGACACCCTAGGGAATAAAATGGCGGTCATGGCAACTTTTTTTCTCGCACGGTATTTGTGCAATAATGTTTCATGAATAAAAAAAATAAAACAGTAAAGTTAGTCCAATTTTTTTGTATAATGTGAAAGATGTTACGCTGAATAACTGATGCGTTCTTGGGGCCCGCCCCTTCCTTGTCCCTCCCACTGCCTCTGGGTGTGGTGGGGGTCGGGCAGGAGCCCAATTACGCATCGACGGCACGCACCAAAAGCCATGTTCGCCGTGACACTACCAGTGACGTCGGCGGACGGACGTTGTTGATTTCCATCCGGAAGTCCTCCATGAGGTGGCTAGCATGGGGTGGGGGGAAAACCCAGAGTTTCACAGCACTAAAACGGTCACAAGAGACCAAGAGATTTCCAAGATGGCCACTGTCTGAGGTAAAAAATCACCTCATACAACACAGCAGCACCCCCCCAGAGTAACAACACAGTCCAACAACATACGGGCCCCGGCGGTAATAAAGAAAACCCAGGAGGCCCCCCTTCAAAGCCGCTACCCTCCCTGAGCCTGCTTCTGGGGATGTCTCTGTCAATGCAGGCTTAACCCACACGGACTGTGAGGATGACTCTGCCTTAGGGTCAGTAAATGATAGAATTTGTTGGAGCTCTTTGTAACGGTCACCACCGTTTACGACCTTCCATCACATCCAAGACA
This sequence comes from Rana temporaria, assembly GCF_905171775.1. Taxonomy (NCBI): domain Eukaryota; kingdom Metazoa; phylum Chordata; class Amphibia; order Anura; family Ranidae; genus Rana; species Rana temporaria. The sequence goes on from NC_053491.1 coordinate 298,010,541, forward strand.
GCTTATCGACACTCCAACCGAGAGGACCCGATTCCATTTCATTTGCCCAGAATCAAGACGATACACAGCTCTGTGCTTGTTCCAAATGTAATGACACTAATTGTTTCTTCTCAGCTTTATATACAGTACAAGGCATTAAAGCATTAAAGCAACTCCCACACCGATATGTGCAAGATGTAAAAGGGATCACGGGGAATTGATACACATGCTTTGGCGCTGCCCCAAGTTGCACACCTACTGGGCGGGAGTGACAGACACACTAAACACAGTGTTCCAGGTTTCGATCCCATTAGACCCTAAGCAGTGCCTCCTGAATCTTCTGGACGAGCTAGAGTGGGAACCCCACACTAGAGGCCATCACCAGGGCCCTATTCATGGCCAGGAAACTGATTATGCTGCATTGGATATCCGAGGAGCCCCCCACGGTTAGGGAGTGGATCACTGCACTTGGTAATACGTTAAGGATGGAAAAGGTTATATACCAGCATAGGGGTTGCTCCGGAAAATTTGAACGGTTGTGGGACTTGTGGTTGGGAACGCCAGGGCTAGCCCCGAACGACCTAGTCATGGACAGACTCTTGGGCTAATGGGACAAGAGGGGGTGTGGGGGTGGGAAGCGGTCTATAGGTCCTTACAGTATGTTGTTTTATATCTACATTTATCACTGCTTTGTATGTGGCCATGTATGGGTCTGCTATATTGGTTATGATTGCGGTACTTTGAACTGTATGTGTCAAATTTGTGATCAATAAACTTGTTTTTGGATAAAAAAAAAAAAAAATATCCCCCAAAAATATATATATAAAAAAAAAAATTTCCTCAGTTTAGGCCGATACGTATTCTTCTACCTATTTTTGGTAAAAAAAAAAAAATCGCAATAAGCGTTTATCGGTTGGTTTGCGCAAAATGTATAGCGTTTACAAAATAGGGGATAGTTTTATTACATTGTTATAATTTTTTTTTTTTTTTTACTACTAATGGCGGTGATCAGCGATTTTTTCCGTGACTGCGACATTATGGCGGACACTTCGGACAATTTTGACACATTTTTGGGACCATTGTCATTTTCACAGCAAAAAAGGCATTTAAAATGCATTGTTTATTGTGAAAATGACAGTTGTAGTTTGGGAGTTAACCACAGGGGGCGCTGATGGGGTTGTGTTCCCTGAAGTGTGTTTACAACTGTAGGGGGGTGTGGCTGTAGGTGTGACGTCATCGATTGTGTCCCCCTATATAAAGGGATGACAAGATCGATGCTGCTGCCACAGTGAAGAACGGGGAAGCCGTGTTTACACGCGGCTTTCCCCGTTCTTCAGCTCCGGGGACCGATCGCGGGTCCACGCCCGCGACCCACGGCTGGGTACCAGTACAGGACGTACCTGTACGTGGATGTGCCCAGCCGTGCCATTTTGCCGACGTATATGTGCAGGAGGCGGTCCTTAAGTGGTTAATGCATAGAATACATTAGGGCAAAAAAAAAAAAAAAACTTTAAGATAACATATGGGTAGACGTGATCAGACTATGCGCTAACGAGCAGGGTTGGAAAAGTTAAAGAATACAACAGAATATGTAAAAAGGCAAACAAGGCTGCAAAAATGTAGAACAAATGACAGGTTGCAAAAGAGAGAAGGACAAATTATAGGCCCTTTACTAGATAATGTCGAGTTGGTTACCAAGAACATAGAAAATGGCAAATTTATTAAACACCTCCTTCCTTTCTACACAAAGAAAAATAGGGAAGCTATTCTAAAGCTTCCCTCCAACCACTGTGTATTTTATATACAGTCAGGTCCATAAATATTGGGACATCAACACAATTTTATTCTTTTTGACTCTATACGCCACCACAATGGATTTGAAATGAAACAAACAAGATGTGCAGACTTTCGGCTTTAATTTGAGGGTATTTACATCCAAATCAGGTGAACGGTTTAAGAATTAAAACAGTTTGTATATGTGCCTCCCACTTTTTAAGGGACCAAAAGTAATGGCACAGATTTGCAATCATAAATCAAACTTTCACTTGTTAATACTTGGTTGCAAATCCTTTGCAGTCAATTACAGCCTCAAGTCTGGAACGCATAGACATCACCAGATGCTGGGTTTTATCCCTGGTCCTACAGTTGTAAACACACTTCAGGGAACACATAACCCCATCAGCGCCCCCTGTGGTTAACTCCCAAACTGCAACTGTCATTTTCACAATAAAGAATGCAATTTAAATGCATTTTTTGCTGTGAAAATGACAATGGTCCCAAAAATGTGTCAAAATTGTCCGAAGTGTCCGCCATGTCGCAGTCACGAAAAAAAATCGCTGATCACCGCCATTAGTAGTAAAATAAAAAAAGAATTAATAAAAATGCAATAAAACTATCCCATTAGACAGAAAACGACCTTCCCAAAGATCCAGTCAGAAATACTCCAATATGTAGGAAAGAGAAAAAAGAGAGGACAAGCCTCATAGTACAATATTGTATGACAAGGACGGTGGACAAGGGACTACACCGACGGTGTATGAACTCACAAATCCGCCGATTAACACAGGCTCCGAATCAAGTTGCCGCTCAGTGTGATGGTCTCCTCACTAGGATCGTAATCCCGTCACATAGGCTCCTCCCCCACGCGTTACGTCACTCGACACGTGACTTAGTCATGGGTCTCTAAATGACTGTAAGAGACGGCTGAGCTTTTTTTTTTTTAATTCTTTATTTTACATCTTTTTTTTTTCCAGAAATATCCATTGTAAGTTGTTACATTTATAAACATACATAACTTCTATATGTTGCTACATGCATTATTACAGTCTTCTGAGCCACTTCCAAGTTCTGTATTTTGCTGTTTCAATTAACAACCACACCTTGTCAATAACCTAAACTTATAACTCATCCACCAGTATCCAACTCATCGCCTAGTAACCCCTTTCCTCCCCTCCCTCCCTTCTCCTAAACACAAAAAAAAAAAAAAAAAAAAAAAAAAAGAACCCTATCTTTCCCGATCGTCGCCTCCTCGCCCCACCCCCCCCTCCCTCAAAGATCTCCCTCTCTGTATCTTATGTACGGTGACCATGTCAATCTATACTTCTCCTCTTGTTCTCTTATACCCATGGTGAGCTTCTCCATTTGTTGGATTTCGGATATTCTACCTAACCATTGTTGCTTATTTGGGATATTGGTACTTTTCCATAAGATTGGAATACATGCCCTTGCTGCCACCAGAAAATGTCTTATCAGGGACCTCTTGAACCTTGCCGTGGACAATGGTATATCTAATAAAAGATAAGTGGCCGGGTTACTTCCCAAGTCCACCTCTGTGATGTCACTAACTGTGTCCATGACCATTTTCCAAAAGTCCCTTAACTTTACACATGACCAAAAAAGATGTAGCATAGTACCCTTCTCCTTGCCACATCGCCAGCACCTATCTGAAACTTCCGGGAATATCCGGTTTATTACTACAGGGGTTTTATACCATCTGGTTAAGATTTTATACCCCCCCTCTTGGTATCTGGTAGCCAATGATGCTTTATGCGTAAATTTAAAAATTTTTGTTCTCTGATTTTCGGAGAACACCACTTCCAGCTCTCTTTCCCAGGTTCGTAAAAATGGTAAGTCGTTTGGTGCTCCCATTTCTACATCAGAGAGAGACCATGTCTCATCTCATCTCCCTTCAGGCACATTTCCTCAAATCCTGAAAGGTCTCTTAGCGGTCCCCTTTTTGGATTTATTGCTCTAATGGCAGTTTTTAGTTGATTTTGTCTAAGTGAGTCGAGTTCTTTTTTAATAACCTCTTCTCTTTCCTCTCTTCTTGCCCCTAGACTCTCCCCCTCAAAGTGTATTACTCTACTCCAACCTAAACGTTTTAACCTCTTGAAATGTGGATCTAGGAGCCCTATTTGAAATTTCGGGTTTCCCAGGACCGGAGTAAGTGGGCTTGGATGAGGCGAGAGTTTCGTTTTCCTGGTTAGTTTTTTCATGACGCGCAGGGTAGACGGCTGAGCTTTTAACAGAGCCGCTGCGTGTCATTCAAACAGGAAGTGAAACCACAAAAAGAAGGGAGCTGACATCTACATCATTGCTGGCAAAACACGAGCACTATGCAATGCAAAGCAGATTTATGTGCTCGCTGCATCTATAACAATATGCGATACAACGTTTTTAATACAAAAAGAGAAAATTAAAAAGAACTATACTGTGTCAACACAATTTAAACATTTGTTCTATTGCTGACATGGAAGAAACATTAAAAAAGGAACATGCCTCCTTTGTGGATTGACACACATCGCCCCCTTCTTGTAGTCAATAGGTACTACATACAGATATACGCAAATAATCCATAAATTCATACATCTTGAAGGGGTATGTGAAAATGCTGCTGCATTATGATAAATCCACATTAAAAAAACATGGATGTTAGTAAATAAATAATATATAGATAAAATGCGTTGTATACTACAATTACAAAAATATACATTTAAAAAAGATTGAATTCCTGTGTATATATATATATATATATATATATATATATATATATATATATATATATATATATATATATATATATATATACACACACACACTCCCAGGCCCTAACCATAAGGGCGTAGGTTTGGGCGAAAAAACGCCCGTTCAAGATGTAAATTTACAACCAAAAGTGCAAAAAATTTTACAAACATTTCCTGGACCAATCAGATCACTACACAATCAAAATTGTGCATGATAAAAAACATTAAAATGTATTAAAAAAAATCTACTCAAACTAAAAATCTGAAATGAAACAATTCAAATCAAATTCTACATTGAGCCCATTGGGCACTAAGGCGCGCATTTCATGTATCCATCTGGATTCGCTTTTGCTAAGTTCGCGAACTTTATGGCTGCCTCTCCAATGAGGAATATATTTCTCAATGGCCCAGAACTTTAAATATTTGGGATCTTTATTATGACACAATGCGAAATGACGCAAAACATTATGATCGGGATACCCCTTCTCAATGTTTTGAACATGTTCTCTTATGCGTTTCCACATTGGTCTTTTAGTACGCCCTATGTATTGGAGTGAGCAAGAACACTGTAGGACATAAACCACGCCTTCCGTTCGGCATGTAATGAGATCTTTGATCTCATATTCTTTTTGGGTCACGTTGGACATGAATTTGGAACATTTGTGTCCATTGAGGTTCGTTTTTTTACAAGCGTAACACCGCTTGCAGGGGAAAAACCCCTTTCCCTGATAGAAAGTTAATTGATTGTGTTTTGTTGGGGGGTCAGGGACATTTTTCGCTACCAAGTCCCGTAGGGTAGGAGCTCTTCTGTATACTATCTTTGGAATGCTTGGCAGTATACCTTGTAACTGTCTGTCAGCTTGTAGTATGGGCCAGTGTGTTCTAAAGATCTTTTCTAACTTTTTGTGCTGAACACTATAGTTAAGAATAATGGGCAATTCCATTCCAACTCCATTATTTTTGATCTTGTCCTGTATGAGAGATTCTCTAGATGTATCATATACTTTTGAGATTTGGGTTTGTATAAAATCTTCATCGTACCCCTTATTCACAAATTTCTTTCCCAGCATATTAGCTTGTTCCAAAAAGACATTGGGGTCCGTACAATTTCTCTGGATTCTTATCATTTGTCCTTTGGGGATGTTGATCAACCAAGGATCATGATGACAGCTATCTGTTGGTATATAGCTGTTTCTTTCTACCGGTTTGAAATATGTTTTTGTGGTTATTTTTAGGGGTTCCAAAGTGATTTCCAAATCCAGAAATTGAATCGATTTATCACTAATTGCGTACGTAAGCTTGATGTTCTTCTGATTCTGGTTCAAATTATCAAGGAATTGTGTAAGGGAGGCCTCATCACCACTCCAGATGATGATGCAATCATCTATGTATCTTCTGTACAGAACTAGGTGATGCGGCATATTTTCATAGATAGCCGTTTCCTCCCATTCGGACATAAACACATTTGCGACACTTGGCGCATATTTTGCGCCCATCCCTATTCCATTTAATTGCCGGTAAAAATCAGACTTGTACCAGAAATAGTTGTGCTGAAGGCCGTAGGCCAAACACCTCAAGACAAACCGTTTCTGTTTGGAAATTAAGAGACCATACTTATTTAAGGCCCACTTGGTTGCCCCAATTGCCTCTTCATGATTAATTATAGTGTAAAGTGATGCCACATCACTTTACACTATAATTTTATACAAAGCCAAATCTCAAAAGTATATGATACATCTAGAGAATCTCTCATACAGGACAAGATCAAAAATAATGGAGTTGGAATGGAATTATCCATTATTCTTAACTATAGTGTTCAGCACAAAAAGTTAGAAAAGATCTTTAGAACACACTGGCCCATACTACAAGCTGACAGACAGTTACAAGGTATACTGCCAAGCATTCCAAAGATAGTATACAGAAGAGCTCCTACCCTACGGGACTTGGTAGCGAAAAATGTCCCTGACCCCCCAACAAAACACAATCAATTAACTTTCTATCAGGGAAAGGGGTTTTTCCCCTGCAAGCGGTATTACGCTTGTAAAAAAACGAACCTCAATGGACACAAATGTTCCAAATTCATGTCCAACGTGACCCAAAAAGAATATGAGATCAAAGATCTCATTACATGCCGAACGGAAGGTGTGGTTTATGTCCTACAGTGTTCTTGCTCACTCCAATACATAGGGCGTACTAAAAGACCAATGTGGAAACGCATAAGAGAACATGTTCAAAACATTGAGAAGGGGTATCCCGATCATAATGTTTTGCGTCATTTCGCATTGTGTCATAATAAAGATCCCAAATATTTAAAGTTCTGGGCCATTGAGAAATATATTCCTCATTGGAGAGGCAGCCAGAAAGTTCGCGAACTTAGCAAAAGCGAATCCAGATGGATACATGAAATGCGCGCCTTAGTGCCCAATGGGCTCAATGTAGAATTTGATTTGAATTGTTTCATTTCAGATTTTTAGTTTGAGTAGATTTTTTTTAATACATTTTAATGTTTTTTTATCATGCACAATTTTGATTGTGTAGTGATCTGATTGGTCCAGGAAATGTTTGTAAATTTTTTTGCACTTTTGGTTGTAAATTTACATCTTGAACGGGCGTTTTTTCGCCCAAACCTACGCCCTTATGGTTAGGGCCTGGGAGTGTGTATATATATACACAGGAATTCAATCTTTTTTAAATGTATATTTTTGTAATTGTAGTATACAACGCATTTTATCTATATATTATTTATTTACTAACATCCATGGTTTTTTAATGTGGATTTATCATAATGCAGCAGCATTTTCACATACCCCTTCAAGATGTATGAATTTATGGATTATTTGCGTATATCTGTATGTAGTACCTATTGACTACAAGAAGGGGGCGATGTGTGTCAATCCACAAAGGAGGCATGTTCCTTTTTTAATGTTTCTTCCATGTCAGCAATAGAACAAATGTTTAAATTGTGTTGACAAAGTATAGTTCTTTTTAATTTTCTCTTTTTGTATTAAAAACGTTGTATCGCATATTGTTATAGATGCAGCGAGCACATAAATCTGCTTTGCATTGCATAGTGCTCGAGTTTTGCCAGCAATGATGTAGATGTCAGCTCCCTTCTTTTTGTGGTTTCACTTCCTGTTTGAATGACACGCAGCGGCTCTGTTAAAAGCTCAGCCGTCTCTTACAGTCATTTAGAGACCCATGACTAAGTCACGTGTCGAGTGACGTAACGCGTGGGGGAGGAGCCTATGTGACGGGATTACGATCCTAGTGAGGAGACCATCACACTGAGCGGCAACTTGATTCGGAGCCTGTGTTAATCGGTGGATTTGTGAGTTCATACACCGTCGGTGTAGTCCCTTGTCCACCGTCCTTGTCATACAATATTGTACTATGAGGCTTGTCCTCTCCTTTTTCTCTTTCCTACATATTGGAGTATTTCTGACTGGATCTTTGGGAAGGTCGTTTTCTGTCTAATGAGAAGCAGTGAGGAGGAGATGTCAGCTGATCATCTACAGGGCTGTATATGGGTGTATTCCCATTAACCCATTATGAACTCGCTTTTATATCTCATTAGATAGAGTGTATTTGTTCATAAGTGTTGTTGTTTCCTAGTAACATTATTCACTGTTTTTTGATCAATACTATCACATTTACTGTATTCACTTAGCACTAGTTAATATTAGCGCCATCTCCTATTCATTTCATATCATTTTGGTTTTGTTCACCTATTGGTTACGCAGCTTTTATTATTTGACATTTTTTGCTGGGTTTTTCTTACTTTGGTTTTTTATATGGTAGCGCAGTAGTACCACTCCTTTTACATAATAAAACTATCCCCTATTTTGTAAACGCTATAAATTTTGCGCAAACCAATCGATAAACGCTTATTGCGATTTTTTTTACCAAAAATATGTAGAATAATACGTATCTGCCTAAACTGAGGAAAAAATATGTTTTATATAGGTTTTTGGGGGATATTTATTACAGCAAAAAGTAAACATTGCATTTTTTTCAAAATTGTCGCTCTATTTTTGTTTATAGCACAAAAAATAAAAGACAGAGGTGATCAAATACCACCAAAAGAAAGCTCTATTTGTGGGGGAAAAAAACGCCAATTTTGTTTGGGAGTGACGTCGGACGACCGTGCAATTGTCTGTTAAAGCGACGCAGTGCCGAATCGGAAAACCTGGCTTGGGCATTTAGCTGCCTAAAGGTCCGGGGCTTAACCGGTTAAACAACTTTTTGGTTGCTTTCGCAGTATGCTTCAGGTCATTGTCCATCTGCACTGTGAAGCGCCGTCCAATGAGTTCTTAAGCATTTGGCTGAATATGAGCAGATAATATTGCCCGAAACACTTCAGAATTCATCCTGCTTTTGTCAGCAGTCACATCATCAATAGATACAAGAGAACCAGTTCCATTGGCAGCCATACATGTCCACGCCATGACACTAACACCACCATTCTTCACTGATGAGGTGGTATGCTTTGGATCATGAGCAGTTGCTTTCCTTCTCCATACTCTTCTGTTCCCATCACTCTGGTACAAGTTGATCTTGGTCTCATCTGTCCATAGGATGTTGTTCCAGAACTGTGAAGGCTTTTTTAGATGTTTGGCAAACGCTAATCTTGCCTTCCTGTTTGAGGCTCACCAATGGTTTACATCTTGTGGTGAACCCTCTGTATTCACTCTGGTGAAGTCTTCTCGTGATTGACACGCATACCTCCTGGAGAGTGTTCTCGATCTGGCCAACTGTTGATGGGTATTTTCTTCACCAGGGAAAGAATTCTTTTGTCATCCACCACAGTTGTTTTCCATGGTCCTCCGGGTCTTTTGGTGTTGCTGAGCTCGCCGGTGTGTTCTTTCTTTTTAAGGATGTTCCAAACAGTTGATTTGACCACACCTAATGTTTTTGCTATCGCTCTGATGGGTTTTTTTTTCAGCCCAATGATGGCTTGCTTCACTGATAGTGACAGCTTTTTGGATCTCATATTGAGAGTTGACAGCAACAGATACCAAATGCAAATAGCACACTTGAAATTAACTCTGCTCCTTGTAAACGGGATAATGAGGGAATGGGATAATGAGGGAACAACATGGCCATGGAACAGCTGAGCAGCCAATTGTCCCATTACTTTTGGTCCCTTAAAAAGTGGGAGGCACATATACAAACAGTTGTAATTCCTACATCGTTCACCTGATTTGGATGTAAATACCCTCAAATTAAAGCTGGAAGTCTGCAGTTACAGCACATTTTGTTTGTTTCATTTCAAATCCATTGTGGTGGTGTATAGAGCCAAAAAGATTAGAATTGTGTTGATGTCCCAATATTTATGGACCTGACTGTACACTGCGATTCTGTACTTGCCAAATATGCTGCAGAAATCTCCCTCCACCAAGTCTGGCTGCATCCATTTTAACTGTGGGCAGCTGAAGTTTCTGCCTTTTCACTTCCTGGATTTACACAGAGGCACACCGCCAGCTCTGCAGCTCTCATTGGCCCTCTTAAGACTCATTCCCCATCCCTTCCTGGCAGACTCTCACAAAAGTGAAAGAGTTGTGCATGATGTCATAAGCCTAGGCTTTTTACCAGACAAGAAACATGAAGTGGGATGTATAAGGTATTTACTGGCAGAAAAAAAAAGTTTTACTATCCAAAGTTAAAACAAGGCAAAAAATTTAATGGATGGAAAGTTCAAAAAAATGACTGAAGTACCGCTTTAAGTTAAATGTCCATATATAAAATAAAAGAATAACAAACACTATGTAAGCATCACTTGGGCTCCCTTGCGTGAGCTTTATTTTGCACAGTGCAGTTTTTCCATTAGGTTTTCCCCTGTTATCTACCACTCTGAATAGGATGATGCCAAGCTCCAGGATACTGATGCAAAGCTCTTAACTTGATTTCAGGTGAGTGCATAGAATGGTGAAGGGATAGCACAACCAAGGAGCACTGTGTAACACTTTGGATTTTCAAGGCTATGATTATATGCCGTTTTATCTTCTCTCTGGTGAATATTTTGGCATAGCACACTGTCACAGTGGATTTTTGGAACCTAGTAGAGCTGCACGATTTTGGCTAAAATGAGCATCACGATTTTGCTTAGAATAAAGATCATGTTTCTCACGACATAACAGCATCTTTCACATTATACCAAAAAATTGGGCCAACTACGTTTTTTTTTTATTATTCATTAAAATTTATATTTTTAAAAATTGCGTTTGAAAGACCGCTGCTCAAATATGGTGCAACATAAAATATTGCAACAACCACCATTTTATTCACCGTCGTCTCTGCTTAAAACATAAAAAAAAATGATATCATATTTGGGTGTTCCAAGTAATTTTATAGCAGAAAATAATGATTTTTACTTGTAAGCAACAAATGTCAGAAAAGAATTGGCCTTTAAATGGCTAAACTTCCCTCATTTACAGTAGGTGCACGCGATAGTGTGTCAATCTCGCTCCCTTTCTCGGCGAGATTGAGCACCTACGAGCCCCATCGCGGGAGCCAGCGCCGAGCTGGCTTGCCGCGATAGAGACAAAGCCGTCATAGAAGCGACGGGAGATCCGACTTGGATTCCCGCCAATTCTACACGTGTGCGGCGTTTGTTATGAATCCTGAGGGGGAAGTCCCCGCCGGATTTTAAATAAAAATCCGGCATGGGTTCCCCCCTCAGGAGCATACCAGGCCCTTAGGTCTGTTATGGGTTGTAAGGAGAGCCCCCCCTACGCCGAAAAAACGGAGTAGAGGGTCCCCCTACAATCCATACCAGACCCGTATCCAAAGCACGCTACCCGGCCGGCCAGGAAAGGAGTGGGGACGAGCGAGCGCCCCCCCCCCCCCCCTCTTGAGCCGTACCGGGCTGCATGCCCTCAACATGGGGGGGTTGGGTGCTCTGGGGCAGGGGGGCGCACTGCGGCCCCCCCACCTCAGAGCACCCTGTCCCCATGTTGATGAGGACAGGGCCCCTTCCCGACAACCCTGGCCGTTGGTTGTCGGGGTATGCGGGCGGGAGGCTTATCGGAATCTGGGAGCCCCCTTTAATAAGGGGGCCCCCAGATACCGGCCCCCAACCCTAAGTGAATGGATATGGGGTACATCGTACCCCTAACCATTCACCTGTAGGAAAAATGTCAAAGTTAATAAACACACCACACAAGGGTTTTTAAAATAATTTATTTTTCTGCTCCGGAGGCTCCCCCTGTCTTCTTTATTAGCTCTTCTACCAGGGGGAGCTTCTTCTTTGACGTCTTCGGGTGGGTGGGGGCCGCCGTCTGGTTCTCTTCCACCGCCGGGGGGGGGGGGTCGCTTTTAAAAAAGCCCCCACCCCCGGCGGGTTTCCTCCGGCGTCTACGGCGGGGGGGCTTCTTCTTCCGTTATCCCGACGGGTCTTCTCCGCTATCCGGGGGGTCTTCTCAACTCTCCGGGGGTCTCCTATGTTCGCCGCTCTCCGCTGTTGACTCGGCGCACCCCGGTTCTTCCTCCAGCTGTCCGGTGCCTTCTCCTTCAGCGCTGAACGGCTATCTTCTTCTTCCGTGCTGTGACGTATTCTTCTTCTTCCGTGCTGTGACGTATTATTCTTCCGGGCTGTGACGTCATCTTCTTCACTTCTCCAGATGTTGACACGCCGGCTCTTCTCGCTGAAATGGCAGGTGCGCTGCTTTCATCGGACCTATATAGGCCTCACAGTCCCATCATGATATGTACCTACCCATGTGATACCTACCCACATTTTAGAGTCGAGCAGCATTTTGTTTTTTCACTGGTTACACATTAATTTTCACGGTTGGCCAGCGCTTTAGTTCACCTACTTTTCCGTTGCTACCAAAAAAAAAATTGAGTATCAGTATAGGGTACAGCGTTGCATAGTCTAGGGCACACGTTCATGCAGGGTCTCGAAAGATGTTAGATGACCATAACATTTTGAGAGATTTCTTCATCCACTTCGAATGACGGCTAGGCTGCTTTTACAAGCAGAGGGATGGGACGTACCACCACCCACCTCCTTCCATGATTTTCTCAGGCTCTCCTGTCCCAACAGGGAACCTGAGAATGCAGCAGATGGTGCCACCAGCTGACCATAAAGTTGATCAGAAACCAGAACAGCTCCAATCATCTCTATGGCCTGGGAAACTGGTAGCTAAGAGCATTTCATGACTTTGGTTACGCCGCTTATAAACAGCAGATGCTTTAACGGTGGAGGAGAGATCTAGAGTAATAGACCCCACATAAAAAAAAAAAAAAAAAAAAAAGTACCTGTCACTACCCATTGCTATTAGGGGATATTTACATTCCTCGTGATAACAAAAACGATAAAAAATTTTTTTTTTATAAAAAAGTAAAAATAAAATAAGAAAGCAATACATATCTAAACAGCAATTGCACCATGCATGTGATGTATCACCGCGGACATCAGATCGAGGGCAGTAGATTTCCTCTGTAAAGGCTTTTAAAAACGTATGCAATTTGTCGTAGCTGCATGGGCATGGACAATTTTAAAGCATGTCGCATTTGGCATCTATGTACTCTGCAAAATATCATTATATTTTACCAAACATTAAGTCAATATAGAGTATTTTTTTTTTTTTTAAATAAATTGCGTTTGGGGGTTCAAAGTAATTTTCTAGCCAAAAAATTAAATGGATTGCAAACAAAAAGAATGTCAGTTTGGTCTTCAAATAGTTAGAGAGTTGGTGATGTGTGGCATAAGCTTCTAATGCTGGGCATAAAAATGCCAGGACAGTTCAAAACCGAGTATGACGATACCACATGTGTGAGACGTTGTGGCAGTCTAGCCAAGTACAGGACCCCGAAAACCAATCACCGCCTTCAGGCCAAGGGTGTAAAAACTGTCGATTTCACTCACTACCTATCACAGTTTGGGAAGCCATGAAATGCCAAGATGGCACAAACACAAATCACCCCCCCCCCCCCCCAATGACCAATTTTTGGAAAGTATATACCCTAAGCTATTTGCTGAGAGGCATGTTGAGTCCATGGAATATTTTGTGTTCTGGGGATACACACGTGTGAGACTTTGCAGTCTACAGTTCATAATCCCATTGCATACGTCCCTGAAATAAGCTCTAAAGGTATTGGGTGCTGTAGCAACAATCAGCTGGATACTGAAACCAATGCGATATGTTGATATACGACAGCACACCAAGGATCATCAATTTCAATCACATGCTCGACGAAGGGGACATGCGTGGCTCAGAAACGTTGCACTACACAGTTTTGTGATGTGATAGTTTCTTTGAATAAAAAAACTTTAGCACACCAAGGATCATCAATTTCGTCCTAACGAATATCTACATATTTTTGTCAGTCTAGCCACGCACAGGACCCTCGAAAACCAATCACCACCTTCAGGCTAAGGCCGTAAATTGTTGATTTCACTTCTCACTACCAATCACAGTTTCAGAGGCCATGAAATGCCAAGATAGCGCTAAACCCCCTCAAATGACCCCTTTTCGGAAAGTAGACACCTCAAGCTATTTGCTGAGAGGCATATTGAATATTTTGCAGATCTCGCTTTTTGTCACAAAGTTTTGAAAACCTAATAAAGAAAATAATAAGTTTTCCTTTTCTTTTTTTCATTTTCCAAAATAAATGAGATCTGCAAAATACTCACCATGCCTCTTGGTAAATACCTTGGGGTGTCTTTCCGAAAAGGGGTCATTTGGGGGGTGTTTGTGCTATCTCGGCATTTCATGGCCTCCGAAACTGATAGGTAGCGAGGAGGGAAATCAGCATTTTATGCCCTTAAATGCCTGAAGGTGGCAACTGTTTTTTCGGGGTCCTGTACGCAGCTAGACTGTCAAAAAGTCTCACACGTACTCAGAAAAAGCAGCAGAATGTATGTTGGGGTGTAATTTCACATATACCCATGGCATGTTTGAGCAATATATCATTTATGTGACAACTCTGTAAATTAAACAATAAATAAAAATTGTGACAAAAAAATGAAATATTCAAACGGGCTCAACATGCCTCTCGGGAAATAGCTTGAGGTGTCTACTTTCCAGAAAGGTAATTTGGAAGGGTTTTGTAGCGGCTATAACAAACCACTAAATATACTCTTCTTTAAAACAAAATTACCCAAGACATGTGGCTGAATAAATGTACGCCAACAATTTAGTTTATTGGATTTTTTTGTAAATCTTGAGGGAGCGAGCAGGAGAGTCAGGACGCCCACTAACACACAGCCTCTTTTATCTGCAACGCAGAGAGCGTCCTGACACTTCACACCAAGGAGAAAGCCTTGCATTACTGTGTGGAGTTACAGACAGAAGAACAGGAAGTGAGGATTTCTCAGAAGAAATAAGGACATTTAAAAGCAAAATTGAAGGATGAGGTAAGTGAAGGAGGACTGCACTAAGGTAAAGGAAGATATTTTAGGGGAAATGTTTTTTACCTTTACAACCCCTTTAATTTGGGTACAGTGTTGCATTACCGTGCAATTACCAGATAAAGCAGCACAGTGCTAAATTGCAAAAAGTGCTCTGGTCATGAAGGGGGTTAAAACCTTTCTAAGGCAGACGACGTTAAAATTGGTATTCTTCGTGGTTGGCATATCCATTTTTTAAATTACAGGATTTTTTTTTATTTAAAGATTTGAAGAGTTATACAATATCCAAGGGCTGGTAATTTGAGTGTCAGACAGGCTTTTATAGTCTTCTGATGCTTGAAGTTATACATAAGGATGAGCACCAGCGTGTTCGCACAGTCCACGTGCAGTGCCCACCAGGAAGTCGGCACCGCGCTGCGCTAATCACAGGCAGGGAGACATTTCACGATCTCTGCAGCCGAGCATCGGGACAATGTCTCCCTGCCTGTGATTAGCACAGCGAGGTGCCAACTTCCTGGTGGGCTCTGCACGTGGACTGTGCGAACACGCCGGAGCTCAGCCTTACACATAAGCGGAGCTGAGAAAAGATGACAAATCACAATTTTTTGTGTTTATTCCTACTGTAGGTGGCAGTATAACCCAAAGGTTTAAGGCTGCCTGTGTTGCATCAAAGGATGAAAAAGCAATTCCCTTTAACTATAAAACCAATTAATAAAAGGGAGCCAAATATCACTGGATACCCAGTTATTTACAATATTTGTAATACATTACACAGAGGGTTGCGTTACCTGTTCACTGATGCCTGTTCCTCCATACACACAGACTACTCTCAGTCCAAGCGGCTTGGAGAATTTCTTGCATTCTTTTGTTATTTGCAAAGCAAGCTCTCTTGTTGGAGTCATTATAACAGCTGAAAATATGAAAGCAATTTTGCATTAAGAAGAAAGAAATTGAACACCTGTAGTAATTTTCAGTTATATATCAGACAGGAGGCTCATATCTTATGCATTAACTTTCTTTATTTAATGCCCATAGCAGACACTTTAAAACTTTTCTATAAACTTTTAATGTAAAAATTTTTCAGTCAGTAAGACTACGACTCCCAGCAGTCCTTGTAATCCGTAGCCACGCCCAGGTCGGTGACCTCTATATAACAGACTGCCCGACTAAGATCCTCCTCTTTCTTTCTGCTCATAGCAAAAGATAAGTACTCACGGCAAATTTTCTTATATATTTTATTATTATAAGTGTATTTACTTCAGTATATATATATATATTTAGATTGTACTTAATCGTCTGATTAGTGTTAATAGGTAGTCACTTCTTAGCTGTTAGTGATGTATTTATATATGTTTATAATGGTGCTGTATTACTCATAACAGGTATATATGTAATCATATTAGGTATATAGGTTACCTATTTCATTTTGTACCAAACGTTTTTCCCCTTTTTTATTTCACTGACCTGTACCTTTGCCCAGTTTTTCCCCTGGGCTGCTGTACAGTACCTGTACCGCCGAGCGCCGCTCTTTTTAAAGTATTTTTTCCCTCTTTTCCCCTCAGAGGTGCTGGTGCGTCTGTTTACCTCACAGAGGCACATATTCTCCTTCCCTCCCCGTCTTTCCCGCGCGCGGGGGGGGGAGAGATTCGTCTCCCCCTCCTTCTCTCCTCAGACAAGCTTGTATGCTCTCTCAGAGCTGGAGGAGGGAGGGGCGACCAATCAGAGGAGAGTCACAGGACATGTGACTCTCTCTCTGCTCAGGCAGGTGGTGTAGGCTTTCTCCTCACGCTGCAAAGTCAGTCCCTGCACTGAAGGCAGTGAGGAGAGAGCCTGGTATTGTAATTTAACCCCTGCCTGCCTTAGCAAGAATTATTTTCTCTTTGCCTTACTTTAAGCAACACTACCCATATTGCCTTACTGTTTGTATCTATAGCCTAATTTTAAGAGCTATCCTTACTAAATATATAGCTATACAGAGCGGCAGCATGTCTGACCTCCCTGCCCCTACGGATCCTATGGAGGATAACACCAATAGGGACACAGCCCCAGCCCTGAATGCTGCCCAGATTCAGGAGCTAATTAATAAATCCATCCTGGCTGCCCTGTCCTCTGCTGCCTCCTCCAGGGTATATATACCCATGGCCCCACAGTTACCGACGCCGCAAGGCGACGAACCACCGCCCAAAAAAGGCAAAGCCTCTCAGAAGAGGAAGCACACCCTGGCAGTGATTGACTCCCCGGCAGGGGAAGGAAATAATATGCCTCAGGTAAACCCTAACACGGCTTACCAACCCCAGCATCAGACGCACTCAAATAGACCCCTGGACCCCAGGGAGTTACAATTTAAAGGGACTAAGGCCGCAAGAAGGGCCAAACCGGACTCATACATTGACTCTCCACAAGAGGATTCTGATGACCCCTTAGAGGGATCGGATGAGTCAGAGCCGGATTCATATGAGGACGATGCTGGGGAGACGGCGCTCACTACAGCTGCCAACCCTGCCACGCAGGGAGATATTCTCCTAGACTCCCTAGGAGAACCGTTCTTTGATCCAAACGCTATTAGTCACCCGCGTTCTGGAGAATGGACCCCTCTACCAGAGGTGAACCAATACATAGAATTATGGGCTAGAAAATCCCTTGACGGGGTTAGTCGCAACAAACTTAGGGCTGAATGCCCTAGACCCCTTATACCCAATAAAGTGGTGGCTACCCCTGAGATAGACCCCATTTTAACCAAATATCTAATGAAATCTGGCAAATTCCAGAGAAAAGGGGTAGAACGATCATTCCGATCCATTCAAGATCGTGTTCTAGACATGATGGGGCCCCTGACCAAGATCCTCAATCTTTCGGAACAGGCGGCAGCATCCGGGCAACCGGTCGACCTACAACAGCTGAGAGGCTGGGCGCAAAGAGCAATATGCCTGGCTGGCACTGCCAATACGGCATGCTCGATTGAAAGACGCCGATCTATACTGATGCGTCTGGACCCCCAGTTAGCCCACCTGGCGGAGTCAGAACCCGGACCGTCTGCGGACGGCATGTTATTTGGAGACTCTTTATTGAAAGACGTCAATAAATTTGTGGGCCTTTTTACGAGCCTGGACAAGGCTCAAAATTCCTTGAGGAAAGCTGGGACCCCCAAGGTTTTTAACAGGGCCGGCAGAAACAGAGGCTGATCTGCCGGCCGTGCCCCTTCCTACAGGCCACAAAATAGAGCCCCAGTACAATACCAGTACCCGCAGGCTCAATCCTACGCCGCTCCAGTGGCACAACCTGCCCCCTTCTTTCCACCACGAGGCAGACCATGGCGAGGACGAGGGGGACGAGGTTACCCACGATCCCGACCTCCCACCGGTGAGTATGATGCACACACCACTCAGTCACATTCCTGTGGGGGGACGTCTCAGGTATTTTATCCACGCCTGGTCTGCGATTACGGCAGACGCGTGGATATTACACACTGTAGCGGGGTTCACTGTGGACATCGTAACATCTCCTCCACTCAATGTTATACCGCCACCCATCCGCTTCGCAAACCAGAACGTTGCTCTAATAGACAACGAACTGCGAGATTTACTGGCCAAACAGGCTATCATAGAAGTAGACCATTGCTCCCCAGGGTTCATCAGCAATATATTTTTAGTGCACAAGAAAGACGGCGGTTATCGCCCAGTGATCAACCTCAGGGAGTTGAACCAATATGTCGTATACCGACATTTCAAAATGGAAGGTATACACTTCCTCCGAGACCTCCTACACCCAGGGGACTGGCTCGTGAAAGTAGATTTGAAAGATGCCTACCTTACGGTCCCCATACACCCAGAATCACAACACCTCCTACGGTTCCTATGGAGGGGCAAGATGTGGCAATTCACTTGCCTTCCATTCGGACTATCGTCCGCCCCATGGTGTTTCACCAAACTGCTGAAACCGGTGGTGGCGGCACTGAGGAGCAGGGGGGTTCGTCTGGTCATCTACTTAGACGACATCCTCATTCTAGCCTTCTCAGAGACCCAGGCCCATCTTCACATGTCATGGACTGTGTCATTGTTACAACAACTGGGTTTCATTGTCAACCAGGACAAATCAATATTGATTCCTGCTCAGCAGATGGAATTTTTGGGTTTTACGGTGGACACCATCCAATCTACCCTCAGCCTCCCCAGCCCCAAACTCGCTCTGATCCGCAAGGAGATCCGGACTACACTGCGGAAGGGTTGCCTATCCCTCCGCACGCTAGCGCGTCTTGTGGGCCTCTTAGCAGCTTCCATCCAAGCTATTTTCCCGGCCCCATTACACTACAGAGCCCTCCAGAGGCTCAAAATCATGCACCTGAGACAAGGTCTCAGGTACACCGACGAGGTTCCCCTATGTCGGGACACGATCGAGGAGTTGAAATGGTGGCTTCGCCATGCCGTAGAATGGAACGGCAGGACCATCTTCAATCCCTACCCGGATGTGGTCATAGAATCGGACGCCAGCCGCAGGGGCTGGGGCGCCAGATGCGGCAGGGCATCCACCGGAGGGACTTGGTCAGTAGAGGAAACCAAGCTCCATATCAACGCCCTAGAACTCCTGGCAGCTCTATTCGCTCTCAGGAGTTTTATGCCTCGTACCTCTACGTGTTGTATTCTATTCCGCATGGACAACGTGGCGGCGGTCCAGTACGTCAACCGCCTGGGGGGTACCAAATCCAAGGTCTTAGCGACCATCGCGAAAGACTTCTGGCACTATTGCTTAGCCCACAATATAACCCCTGTCGCGGAATACATTCCGGGCGTGTCCAACTCAGTGGCCGACTGGAATTCTCGGTACTTGCGAGATTCCAGCGACTGGCAGTTGGATCGTTCAGTATTTCTCCATCTACAACAGATCTGGGGTCCACTATACATAGACCTGTTCACCTCACGCCTCAATCATCAGCTGCCCCGCTTCTTCAGCTGGAGGCCGGACCCAGAGGCCTATGCGGTCGACGCGCTGCACCAACCTTGGCCGGAGGGCACCCATTACGCATTCCCTCCCTTCCAGTTGATCCCCAGACTCCTCATTCGGATTGCCACCCTGGAGGCAACTGTGGTGTTGATCACACCGTGGTGGCCGACCCAACCGTGGTTTCCCCTCCTGTTGGGGATGACCGCGGATCGTCCCAGGCTCCTGCCTCACTTTCCCCACCTTCTCACCAATCCGAACGGGGAACTACACCCCCTAATTTTAGAAGACAACCTACCACTCTTGGCGTGGCTGGTTTCGGGATCGCGGACGCTGACAACGTCCTTTCACAGTCAGCTCAGGACCTCCTCGCCCTGGCCTGGGCCCCCGGGACTCGATCGGCATATCGATCAGCGTGGGGGCTCTGGGTGCGTTGGTGTGATCGACGGCAGGTCGATCCTGTACGAGCCCCTGTATCTTTAGTGGTGAATTATTTGGCAGATTCCTTTGAATCTGGCAAATCGTTCAGCTCCATAAATGTTTACCGGTCAGCTATTTCGGCATACCACTGCCCTGTGGATTCCCTACCGATCGGCAAACACCCGTTAGTCTGTCGACTCATGAGAGGCATAAGATTCCAACGTCCCCCACGGCCTAGATACCAAGCAACCTGGGATGTTTCCAAGGTGCTGGATATGTTCGCCAGGTGGGAGGATAATTCGGATCTTCCTTTAAGACTCCTTTCCATTAAACTGACAGTCCTCCTCTGCCTAGTGTCCATTAAAAGGGTATCCGATGTTAAGGCCTTGGATATCTCTAGACGACAATTTTCACCGCAAGGAGTTAAGTTTTCTGTAGTGCGCAGGACTAAGACCGGTATTCAATCGGTCTTCTACCCGTTTTTTCCTGCTCATCCACTCCTCTGCGTGGTTCGCTGCCTACAGGCATATGAACTACAGACCGCTAGCTTGCGTTCCCCGGGTTTGTCACAACTCCTGGTGTCTTATGTCAAGCCACACTTTCCAGTATCGTCGGCCACGCTGGCACGCTGGGTACGTATGGCCATGGACATGGCTGGTATTGATGTGTCCCTCTTCGGAGCCCACTCCGCCAGAGGGGCCATGGCCACCAAAGTAGTCACGTCAGGGGGCTCCCTCTCCGATCTTCTAGTGGCGGCAGATTGGTCTTCAGAGACTACCTTCCGTCATTTTTACTTTAGACCGCAAGAGCATGTATCCATGGCAGTTTTACCCTAATATTGTATGTGCAATGTATTCTGTCAGGATATGCATATTATGTCTGCAGGATTAGATGTTAAGCTTTAAACTTGCATAAGATATGAGCCTCCTGTCTGATATATAAATCTAGATTTTCCTAGCTTGTGACGGAAAATATAAGTTATATGAAGACAGGAGGCGAGTATCTTCCCTCCCGTCCCACCCTATTATGTATATCTCTGATTTCTTCACAGGTTACTGAATATCGTACCTGGGTAATACTCCGGATTGGGATACTTGAAAGTTCTACTGTCTTCTTACCCCTGTTGGGACGGAACGCCTATTGAACCCTCGTTGGGTTAAAATTTCTCCGAGACCCCCGTTGGGACTCGACGAACGACTCTGATCCAAGTTATGGATTCCTCGGACCCCGGCCGGACGGATACAGTTCAAGACGACGACATCCGACGGGCAAGATCTTCGCAGCAAGAAAGAGGAGGATCTTAGTCGGGCAGTCTGTTATATAGAGGTCACCGACCTGGGCGTGGCTACGGATTACAAGGACTGCTGGGAGTCGTAGTCTTACTGACTGAAAATTTTTTACATTAAAAGTTTATAGAAAAGTTTTAAAGTGTCTGCTATGGGCATTAAATAAAGAAAGTTAATGCATAAGATACTCGCCTCCTGTCTTCATATAACTTATATTTTCCGTCACAAGCTAGGAAAATCTAGATTTATATATCAGACAGGAGGCTCGTATCTTATGCATTATCTTTCTTTAATAATGCCCACAGCAGAAATACAACTTTAAGCGAATTTAACAAGAAAAAAATATTTTTAGAACAAAACTACAAGTCCCAGCAGCCCTCTGAATAGGACTTCCAATCACGAGGCAGGTCTGTAGGTATATAAAGGGCTGTCACTTTGAACTCCTCCTCTTTCTTTCTGCTCACAGCAAGAAATCAGATAAGTAACATAGATACAATATATTTTCAATTGTTTTCATAATCTTTTATAGTGGTGCTGGGGATTTAATTCTACTGTGGGGGTTTTTCCCCCTCCCTGGCACCCCTGCAGGTTTCCCACCTGCATTTCTCTTACTTTATTTTATTTTTATTTTATTTCTATTTTTATTTTATTTAACTTTGATGTAATTTTATCATTGTCTGTACTGGTCGATACCGCGCCATTCAGCTCTGGGTCCCGGTCGACGCGCACCTCGGTACCGGTGCGCTTTGGCTGGTCCGTTTTGCCTCACCTCACTCGTAGGACGGCGCCATCTTTTTGCTTTGGCGCCATCCTATCTTCTCCCTCCCTTCTCCGCGCGCTTTCTCCTCAAGAGCGGCGCATCCCTAAGGGGTGTGACGTTCGCATCACAGCTCGACCAATCATGCGGAGGCCCGTAGTATCGCGAGACTACGCCCTCAAGCTCCGGACCTAACCGCTCCTGCACCGCTACGCCAGTGTGTCGGCGAGCTGTGTGCTGAGCGGAGCCCTCTTCTCAGGTCTATTTCTGTTTGCTGGGAATTTAATTCCCTACCCGTTTTTCGTTAGCCCTCGTTTTAGCAGTCTGGCTGTCTCTCAGAGAACCTAACCTTCTCTCCTGCAGCCGGATTGTGTTCGCTGGGGAATTTATTCCCTACTCGTTTTTTCCTTAACCCCTTG
Organism: Rana temporaria; assembly: GCF_905171775.1. Classification (NCBI taxonomy): domain Eukaryota; kingdom Metazoa; phylum Chordata; class Amphibia; order Anura; family Ranidae; genus Rana; species Rana temporaria. The sequence goes on from NC_053491.1 coordinate 298,033,214, forward strand.
TACTTTGCAGTCTGGCTGTTTATCAGGAGATCTCTCCTGCAGCCGGATTGCTGTGCTATTATTACTCAGATTGTACTCTTCAGTGAGGGAGACATTATTAGTCTTGAGTAACAAGAATATCTTCCTTATCTACTCTCACTATCATAACCTGCTTTTAGTAGCTTATCATGGCTGATGAGAGGAACTCCGGGTCACCAAACATCCCGGCTGGGGGAGAACCTTCTCTTAACAACCCCATATTCCTGACCGCTGCCCAAATTCAGGAATTAATAAATCAGTCTGTACAAGCAGCAATGGCTTCAGCCCCCATAGCGCATCAACCTGCGTCTGTCATGCCTGGTCCCTCAGGCTGCGGTGAACCGCCCATAAAAAAGGGCAAAGCGTCTCAGAAACGCAAAAATATCACCACAATACTCGACTCCCCGGCAGGGGAAGTAAATAATTTGCCTCAGGCGGCACCCCCCCCCCCCCCCGGTCTGCCGACCCACTACCTTCCCAGACTCCCACCGACCCCTGAGCCTCGGGGAGCAGCAATTGCAGAGGCAACGGTCCGCTAGACGGTCCAAGCCGGATTCCTACGTGGATGCATCAGACTCATCCGCGGAATCCGAGGCGTTAGACGCCTATGAGTCTGAAGATGAAGACGGGGAATACGAGGGTAGTGGGCATATGGCGCTCCCTGAGGACGCCACCCCTGTAACCCAGGGTGAAACGATCCTAGATGCTCGTGGAGAGCCTTTCTTTGACCCAGAAGGGATATCTCACCCCCGTTCTGGAGACTGGGCACCTCTCCCAGAGGTCGCCCAATACATACAATACTGGGCCCGCAGGTCCGTGGACAAGGCCAATCGGAATAAATTAAGGGCAGAATGCCCTCGGCCCTGTATTCCAAAAAAGGCAGTAGTTACCCCCGAAGTGGATCCTGTTCTCCTTAGGTACCTTACTAAACACGGGAAGTACTCTAAAAAAGGAATCGAAAGATCCTTTCGGTCCATCCAGGATCGAATTCTCGATCTGTTTGGCCCGGTTACAAAAATTTTAAATATAGCCGAACAGGCTTCACCTGCGGATAATCCCGTTGACCTGGACCAGCTCAGAGGCTGGGCCCAGAGAACAGTATGCCTCTTGGGGTGTGCAAACACTATCTGCTCCACAGAGCGTCGCCGCTCTATTTTAATGAGGCTAGACCATCAACTGTCACATCTAGCGGAGTCTGAACCCGGCCCTGCGGCCGAGGGGATGTTATTTGGCGATACACTTATCAAGGACATAAACAAGATGGTTGGTCTGTATACTAGTCTTGATAAGGCCCAGACCTCCCTAAGAAAATCGGGGACTCCTAGAATTTTTTCCAAGGCCGGCAGAAACAGGGGCCGCTCTGCCGGCCGTTATTCCGCTAACAGGCCATACTACAGAGCTCCCGCTCAGTACAGCCAGGCTCCTCAACCATACCCAGTTCCGGTGGCACAGCCAGCACGGTTCTTTCCACCCCGCGGACGCCCCTGGAGGGGACGTGGAGGGAGAGGCTATCCCCGCTCCCGCCCTACTACCGGTGAGTACAATACACCCGAATTCTTCTCACACTCTTATAGGGGGAAGGCTGAGACATTTTATCCACACCTGGTCTGCGATTACGGCAGACGCCTGGATACTCAACACAGTAGCGGGATATCGGATAGAGCTATACTCCCTACCAGACATGGATATGGTTCCTTATCCCATTTGGTTCTCAAACCTGAACTCGACACTCATAGACCAGGAGCTACAAGCCCTTCTGACCAAACAGGCTGTGGTGGAGGTGGACCCTCTCTCCCCGGGGTTCCTCAGCAACCTTTTCCTTATTCAGGAAAAAGGACGGCGGTTATCGCCCCGTTATAAACCTAAGAACCCTCAACCAACATGTCGTTTACCGACATTTCAAAATGGAGGGGATCCACTGCCTTCGGGATCTCTTACGTCCCGGGGACTGGTTAGTAAAGGTGGATTTGAAGGACGCCTACCTTACGGTCCCTATTCATCCTACCTCCCAACACTTCCTACGCTTCCTTTGGAGAGACAGAATGTGGCAATTTACTTGCCTTCCCTTCGGTCTCTCGTCCGCCCCATGGTGTTTCACCAAGTTACTGAAGCCGGTAGTGGCGGTGTTACGGAGCAGAGGAGTAAGATTGATCATCTACCTGGACGACCTACTCATCATGGCTCGATCCAGTCACCAGGCAAACGAACATGCCTCCTGGACAGTCAAATTGCTCCAGGAGCTGGGGTTCGTCATAAATCACGAGAAGTCTATCCTGGTTCCATCCCAGGAGTTGGAATTCTTGGGATTCTTGGTGGACACCAAACGCACTGTCCTCCGCTTACCCAAGACCAAATTGGCTACCATTCCGCAAAGAGATTTGGACCGCGTTGCACAAACGAGTGTCCTTACGCGGTTTGGCACGTTTAGTAGGACTCTTATCGGCCTCAATCCAGGCCATCTTTCCAGCACCTCTCCACTACCGAGCCCTTCAGAGGCTCAAGGCTCTTCATCTACGCCGGGGACTTCGCTATGCAGACGAAGTACCTCTAGATGCGGAAGCAGTGGAGGAACTACATTGGTGGTTACGTCATGCCGTCGAATGGAACGGCAAAACCATTTTCCGTTCCAATCCGGATTATATCATCGAGTCGGACGCGAGCCGTCACGGCTGGGGTGCTCGGTGCGGACTCTCGTCCACAGAGGAGTCTCTGCTCCACATCAATACCTTGGAACTCCTGGCGGCTTTCTTTGCCATCAGGAGTCTTCTTCCGAACATGTCCAACTGCTGTGTGTTATTGCGCATGGACAATGTAACCGCAGTCCAATACGTCAACCGCTTGGGGGGCTCCAGATCCAGAGCCCTAGCGGATCTAGCAAAAGTCTTTTGGCACTTCTGCCTGGAACGCAACATCGTTCCCGTAGCAGAATATATCCCAGGCGCCTCAAACTTGATAGCGGATTGGAATTCTCGCTACCTTACCGATTCCAGCGATTGGCGACTGGACCGATCGGTATTCCTCTCCCTGGTCCGCCTGTGGGGTCCATTCTCTATGGACCTGTTCGCCTCCCGCCTCAATCATCAGCTCCCTCACTTTTACAGCTGGAGGCCGGATCCGGAGGCCCAGGCGATAGATGCCCTTCGTCAGACCTGGCCACAAGGGACGCATTACACGTTCCCTCCCTTCTCGATGATCCTCAGGGTTCTCCTACACATTGCGAACCTGAGAGCTTCGGTCGTGCTGATCACTCCGTGGTGGCCGACACAGCCGTGGTTTCCCCTCTTTCTGGGGATGACGGTGGACTTCCCCAGGCTACTTCCTCACTTCCCTCATCTCCTATCCAACCCGAGCGGGGATCTCCATCCCCCTGATTGTGGATCACAACCTACATCTCCTCGCATGGTTGGTCTCGGGGTGCCGGACGCGGATAGCGACCTTTCACGAACAGCTAGGGACCTCATCGCCCTGGCCTGGGCCCCCGGGACTAGATCGGCATACCGATCAGCCTGGCGAATCTGGGTGCGTTGGTGTGATCAACGACAGATTAATCCCGTTCAGGAGCCTATATCGGTAGTAGTCAACTACCTGGCGGACTCTTTTGTATCCGGGAAATCCTATAGCTCCATTAACATATATCGCTCTGCAATTTCAGCTTACCACTCTCCAGTAGATTCTCTTCCCGTTGGTAAACACCCATTGGTGTGCCGCCTATTACGAGGCATTAAATTCAACCGCCCCCCACGTCCAAAGTATCAGAACACTTGGGACGTAGCTAAGGTGTTAACCATGTTCTCGGAATGGGCAGACAATGACGCTCTCCCGCTAAAGTTACTGTCTTTTAAGCTCACAGTTCTCTTATGCCTAATTTCCATCAAGCGTGTTTCTGACGTTAAGGCCTTAGATATCTCCAGGCGTCAATTTTCACCAGAGGGAGTTAAATTCTCAGTCGTTCGTAGGACAAAAACGGGAATCCAATCGGTTTTCTATCCGTTTTTTCCCACACATCCACGCTTATGCGTTGTTCGCCGTTTACAAGCGTATGAGTCTCAGACAGCTTTGCTGCGATCATCGCAATTCTCCCAACTCCTCATCTCCCACGTTCGCCCTCATCACCCAGTTTCTGCAGCTACGTTAGCCAGGTGGGTAAGGTCCACCATGGACATGGCAGGGATTGACGTTTCCCTGTTCGGTGCCCATTCCTCCAGGGGTGCGATGGCTACCAAGGTAGTCACCTCTGGAGGCTCGCTGTCGGATCTACTGATGGCGGCAGACTGGTCTTCCGAGACCACCTTCCGCCAATTCTACTTTAGACCGGAGGAACACATATCTATGTCGGTTCTGTGATTTTATTATGTGATAAATTTGTAATGTGTTATTATTTATACACATACTCATATATAGCTTTGAACTTGCATAAGATATGAGCCTCCTGTCTGATATATAATTCGAGATTTTCCTAGATTGTGACGGAAAATATTAGTTATATGAAGACAGGAGGCGATTATCTTCCCGCCCGACCCAACCCTGTCATGGTTATTTTCTTTTGTTCCAGGTTATTGAAGAACGCATCTCGCAAACCAGAGGCTGAAAGTTTTTCCGGAGTTATCTTCATTGTTATTCCCCGTTGGGATGTCTACCTGTTCGGCCCACTGGGTCCGGTTCATCGGTGGTCGGAAGAATAGTCCAAGCTGAGTTCCAGTTCCAGGTTCAGGCTAGTTCGCTCCAAGAAAGAGGAGGAGTTCAAAGTGACAGCCCTTTATATACCTACAGACCTGCCTCGTGATTGGCAGTCCTATCAAGAGGGCTGCTGGGACTTGTAGTTTTGTTCTAAAAATATTTTTTTCTTGTTAAATTCACTAAAAGTTGTATTTCTGCTGTGGGCATTATTAAAGAAAGATAATGCATAAGATAATCGCCTCCTGTCTTCATATAACTAATATTTTCCGTCACAAGCTAGGAAAATCTCGAATTAAATACATGCCTAATTAGCCATAAATCATATAAATCCATTTTATATTGCAATTTCTTTGCAAAACCAGCTATTACCTTATAAGCAGAGTTCTACACTAAAAAAACATTTTACTATAAAGGGCCAGTTGATCGTAGTCCAGCGTCACGAACGCGCTCTTCCTTTGCTCTGTCTCCTCAGCTCTTTATTGGATAGATCGATAGCAGCGTGAGCCAATGGCTGCGCTGCTGTCAATCAACTCAAATGACACGAGGGCCGGGGGGTGGGGCCCGAGTCCTGTAGTCGTTGGCTATGGACGCCGGATACAGGACTCAGGAGCGTGCCCGCAAGGTAACACCCTTGGGGGTTATCAGAAGCGGGGAGGAGCCGAGACGGCTGCCGAGGGACCCCAGAAGACGCTGTTCAGGGCCACTCTGTGCAAAACGAGATGCACAGTGGAGGCAAGTATGAAATGTAATTTGTTTTTTATAAGAAACTATTCAGAACCTTTATTGTCACTTTAAAGTCAGCAACTACAAACACTGTAGCTGCAGACTTAATAAGGACACTTACCTGTCCAGTAGGGGTGTTGAAAATGATCGCCGTATCGATGCATCAAGATTATGCCCTGGACGATTCTGCATCGATGCGGTAGCCTGTGTTAATCGATTATGCATGACGTCATCCCGGCTCCTCCCCCTCCCCCGCACAGCAGTGAATTTTTGCACCGATCGGCTCAGGCTGGCTGAGCCTGGTGCCGTGTTTCCCCGTCAAGCCTCAGTATGCTGTAATGCTGCCCCCACCCAGGCTCTCCCCCTCCTGAGGATATGGACAGTGACCCCTCTCATCTCCCTGATTGGCGGGCACGGAGCTGCGAGACAGATCACTGGCTGTCCGTGGGAGTGACTGAACAATCAGTGTTGCCGAAGTCCCTGGAGATCCTGGACTGTGGGGGGGATGCAATGCAGTGTTTCCAGCCTCTCATTATCGCTGTAACAATTTCAGAAAGACTGATTTATCCCATCAGTAGGACAGGAGAAATCAGTCTGTACATTCAGGGGCCAGAAGCTGCAGCCGAGCTGAGTGTCTGACACTCGTCTTACACAGCCCAGCAAACTAGTTTACTCCCCCCTCCCTAATGAACGGAGCGAAGCATTGCATACAGCGGCCCCTCCTCCTCCTCTGTGTCTGCCCAGCCCGCCCACTCTCCTATCTCCGTGTACAGCTGTGAAGGAGGGAGAGAGAGAGAGGAGGGGGGGGTGCGCGGGAGATATGAAGAACAACATAGTCGGCAGCTACACATTCCAAGCTGTGAACTTCCAGCCTCGTCCCTGAATGAGTGAGCACTGCATTTTTCATTGTACATACATAACTGAACTGTCCCTTTCTCTCCTCTATCTGTCTCCCTCTCCTGCTATCCTTCCAAGATCCAGCTAGCACTCATATTGATCGTTTTTTTTTGTTAGTTTGGGCTTTACACTGAAAAAAAAAAAAAAAAATCCCCCATCTACACATTCCAGGTGGATGGGGGAATCCGACAGTGAACCATTGGGCAAACAACCATGGTTGCTATTGACAGCGCTGGTCTCTGTCTCCATGGCAGCAGCAGTGCATCAGAACCCAATGCTGGCTACTTGGCGCATCATGTCCGCGGCCTCTGACCGTCTCCTGCGCCATGTCCGCGGCCTCTGACCGTCTCCTGCGCCATGTCCGCGGCCTCTGACCGTCTCCTGCGCCATGTCCGCGGCCTCTGACCGTCTCCTGCGCCATGTCCGCGGCCTCTGACCGTCTCCTGCGCCATGTCCGCGGCCTCTGACCGTCTCCTGCGCCATGTCCGCGGCCTCTGACCGTCTCCTGCGCCATGTCCGCGGCCTCTGACCGTCTCCTGCGCCATGTCCGCGGCCTCTGACCGTCTCCTGCGCCATGTCCGCGGCCTCTGACCGTCTCCTGCGCCATGTCCGCGGCCTCTGACCGTCTCCTGCGCCATGTCCGCGGCCTCTGACCGTCTCCTGCGCCATGTCCGCGGCCTCTGACCGTCTCCTGCGCCATGTCCGCGGCCTCTGACCGTCTCCTGCGCCATGTCCGCGGCCTCTGACCGTCTCCTGCGCCATGTCCGCGGCCTCTGACCGTCTCCTGCGCCATGTCCGCGGTCTCTGACCGTCTCCTGCGCCATGTCCGCGGTCTCTGACCGTCTCCTGCGCCATGTCCGCGGTCTCTGACCATCTCCTGTATCATCATTTTTTTTTAAGGACTAGATAAAATAAAAAAATTGAGTTCTCGGAGTTCTCCCAACTGCTTGCATTTTTTTAATGAAAACCGCACGCAGTAATCTTGATGCATCGTGATGCATCGCGGAATCGAATCGAATCGTGGCCTTGATAATTGTAATCGCATCGAATCGTGAGACCGGTGAAGATGCGCAGCCCTACTGTCCAGGGAGCCCATATCACACCCCCCTCCACCATTGTAACTAAGGGAAACTGGCAGTGGAGCCTTCAGGCTTCGCAGCCTGTTACCTACCGTGCACAGGTCACAGAAGGTGGGAAGCGGGTGGTGTTGGGGAAGGAGGGGCAGAGCCAGAAGAGAAAATTATGTACCTCGCCATGGCGACGCTGGGAAAAAAGTTCACCTGTTTACTAAAAAAAAAAAATTAAAAAAATATAATGTATATCCAAAAACTAGGGGTGGTCTTTAGTTTAACCGCTTGACCCCCTTCCTAACCAGATCAATTTTCAGCTTTCGGTGCTCTCACAATTTGAATGACAATTACTCAGTCATACAACATTGTACCCGTCTGAAATTTGTCCTTTTTTTCCACACAAATACAGCTTTCTTTTGGTGGTATTTGATCACCTCTGCGGTTTTTATTTTTTGCGCTATAAAAGAAAAAAGACTGAAAATTCTGTAAAAATAAAAAAAAATTCTAGTTTCTGTCATATTATCAGGTTATTTCTCACACACAGCATATGCATACCACAAATTACACCCCAAAACACATTCTGCTATTCCTCCCGAGTATGGCGATAACACATGTGTGAGACTTTTACACAGCGCGGCCACATAAAGAGGCCCAACATGCAGGGAGCACCATCAGGCGTTCTGGAACACCCAGGCCAATTCTGACATTTCTCTCCTACATGTGAAAATCATCATTTATTTGCTAAAAAATTACATAGAAACCCAAAACATTATATATGCTTTTTTTTTCAAAGACCCTAGAGAATACAATGGCGGTTGTTGCAACTTTTTATCTTGCACGGTATTTTCGCAGCAATTTTCCCCATAGGCGACGTATTGCAAGGTATTGGAGTATTGGGGGTATTGCACAGTATGGGGGGGTATTGCACAGTATGGGGGGTATTGCACAGTATTGCGCAGGGAGGGATGGCTGTATCTGTGACTGCAATTGTCACAGATCCAGCCCACAGTGCTGCTGCTGCCACCCGCCATCATTTGACGGATCGATCTCATGGTAAACGGACGCTATTAGCGGCAATTTACCGCGATCCATGATGCGCCGGGTCTTCTAGACCCGGCGCTCAGGGATGATTCCGGGAGCGCGCGCGAGAGGAGGATTCTGGGAGGACGTCCCAGGGACGTCCTCCCAGAACAACCCCACCGCGCTGTAGACTTATTTTCTCTATAGCGCGGTGGGAAAGTGGTTAAGAACAAGTAGTAAAGTTTGGTGGAACCGCACTTTAAAAACAACAAAAGGCTTTTCAGGGGAGCAGCAGTGCCAGTTGCAATTGTGAATGAGCCCTTAGTTGCATTTTACAGCGGCACTTTTAGTGCTCGGTCACACGTAAATCTGGGGGTATTTAAACCCTGCAGTTGAGTCACGGTTTTACTGTCCCCAATCTCTGCCCCCCTTTATCTGCTGAGGCAGCAGCAAAATGTGTACACATCTTACAGCAGGAATTAAGCCCCCTGTTGCTTTTGGAGGGTGGTACTGCCTGCCGATCGTGACCCATGCCCCAAAAAAATGGGGCCACTGCAATTCCCCCGCAACTGCATGCTTCTACAGGGTCCAAGTGGTTAAAGCAGGTGGCGAGAGCAACACAACGCTGCCTGCTTTAACCCCTTGTTTACTGTACTGCACAAGGTTGCAGGGCACTTGCGGAGTGGCCTTATTCACTTGAATGGGTTGTGTTTGGCATGTGCTACACCCACCAACCATGACAGGGCGTAGAACTGCTATGGCTGAGACGTGTAAACCCTTGGCCACTGTCTTAACTACAGGGTTTTACCACCCCCCAAACTGCAAATGTAAATGAATCCTTAATGTTCTGAACCCCCTATAAAAGGCAGCTGTCACACCGATGTGCTGCAGTTTAGCTGTACTGCAACTTCATACACAGGAATTCTCTGGGTCTAAACATCACTATATTATAACCAGGGCTGTGGAGTCGGAGTCGAGGAGTCGGAGTCGGGGGAAATTTTGGGTACCTGGAGTCGGCAAACAATGCACCGACACCGACTCCTACTAAATTTAGAATGGAATAAAAAAAAAAAAGCAAGTTTAAATGTCCCAATTCACAAAAAGTTATAATTAATGACTTCTCTACTGTAAGAATAAAGACCAATGCATGCAGTGCCTCATGTAACCGCAAAACGAACACGTTAAGTGACCGTGAAGAAGCATGATTTTCATGTGCTTCACTATATGGCACGCAACGCACAATTAGGAGCTGCAATACTTATACTTTCCATAGTGTTGTGTTCTGCTGTTACAGGGAACGCATGTTAGAGAACCGGTAAGTGTCCAAATAAAACAATTCCAACAGGAGTTTTATAAAGCACTAAAAGAAGTTGAAAAGTATGATCGCTCATCAAAACTTACTGTTGAAGAAGCCATCCTTGTTTATCCAGAGATCGTTAGTGATGTGGCCAGAATAGTTACTGCAATGCCACCCACCCAAGTCAGTGTCGAAAGATTATTTTCAGCCCTAAAAATAATAAAGTCTGACTTAAGAGCCTCTATGAAAGAGGATCTGGCAGAGGCAATTCTCTTCCTTAGAACTCTACATTGAGTTGATTTGCATTTGCCAAGCCTATAACTACATTTCAAGATTAATATAAACCATTTCTAGGTTTTACAGATTTTATTTTTGGTTCATTATAGATAAGCTTTGTTTTTGTTCTAAAACAACCAAATAATGTGGTTTGTATTTTTGAACTGGTAAAGATCCTGTTCTTGATGTTTATGCCTGCTGCTACTATCCAGCCACTTGATTGATTAATAAAAAAAAATTAATAAAACTTTGTTTTCATTGTGTTTGTCTTTTGCTTAAACTGTGCAATACAGTAGACTGTTGGTTTCCCAGCCAGTATTCCTGTGGTAGGTTGCGTTTCTTTCCCTCAAGGAATGTATAAAATACATTCGCATATTAATACAGAGGAGTCGGAGTCGGGGAGTCGGACGTACATAAAACTGAGGAGTCGGAACATTTATCTACCGACTCAACAGCCCTGATTATAACTACCCGTAGACAAGTAATAAATGGGCATTATACTCTGATTCAACGTTTTCCTTAGGCTACTCCTCACCCTGCAGCATGAAGCCTCAAAAAGTAATACAAACTTAAAAGGAGGAGTGGATGCTGTGTCCGTTCATGGACGACAGAGAAAAGGATTTTACTTGTGAGTACAAAAAATCCTATTTTCTCTTTTCGTTCATGGACGGACACACAGCTCCTTAAAGGGGTTGTAAAGGTACACATTTTTTTTCCTAAATAGCTTCCTTTACCTTAGTGCAGTCCTCTTTCGATTTTGCTTTTAAATGTTCATATGTCTTCTGAGAAATCCTCACTTTCTGTTCTTCTGTCTAACTCCACAGAGTAATGCGAGGTGTGTTGTGCTCGCCCCCTCCCTTGGACTACAGGAGAGTCAGGACGCTCTCTACATTGCAGATAGCGAAAGGAGCTGTGTGTTAGTGGGCGTCCCGACTCTCCTGTAGTCCAAGGGAGGGGACGAGCACGACACTCCACACCAGGGAGGATCTCAGCCACCAACTCAGGGAAGACCTGACCAGGTGATTTACCTGGATCTGACAATCCAGAGACTAAGGAGATCCGAGGAGTCCAGGATCAACCCTAGGTACTCCAGATGCTGAGTCGGTACTAACACAGACTTCTGGATGGGTCTGACTGGCTATAGACACGTCCTCCTCTAATTCTGAGCCAGAAGCAGGTCTCAGAAGATTGTCTAGGTAGCCCACGAGAGCAATGCCTCGCTCCAGAATTGGTGCGAGTACCTTTGTGAACACGCTCGGTGCCGACGCTAGGCCAAAGGGAAGAGCCACAAACCGATAGTGGTCTTCGCCGATCGTAAAGCACAGAAACCTCTATCAGGTGCAGATGGGGACGCCAGAAAGTCCCCCGGATGGAGCAGAGCAACCACTGAACGAATGGATTCCATCCTGAATTTTCGCACCCTCACAAAGGCATTGAGTGCCTTGAGGTTGAAGATTGGATGGACGCCGTCCTCTGGGACTACAAACAGATTTAAATAGAAACCCTGAAACCTTTACTCCAGGGGCACAGGCTCAGGTGCGGAGTAGTTTTAATAATCTTGTACTGCTCCCATCAAAGCAGACCCACGAGCCGGAAAGAGAGGAAGATTTGAGGGAAGGAATCTGTTTGGCAGACAAGAAAGAAACTAATCTCGAAGTGACCACCTCGCAGACCCACTGGTCGGAGAGCATGGAGGTCCACCGAGTTGCAAACTCTTGAGTCAGGCGGGGGCAAATACTCATGCGGCAAACCAGAACTGGGGTTCTGAGCCGCAGCCAGGCCCGAATCTGAGTCAGAGCATTCCCCAGAAGATGGTGGGGGGGAGGGGGCGCCCCCCCCTTACGCCGCTTCTATTCTGGCAACAAATGATTCCAGGACTGCCGGCAGCGTATCCATGGGAACCGCAGGTGCAGTGGCACCGTTTGCTGCCTCTGGCAATTTAGGGGAAGAAACATCAGATACTGACTCCATTATCACCCACTGACATCCCTCAGGGACTAAGTGAAAAAACGCTCAAGTCCACCCTCCTTGCTGCACCGACGGGGGGGTCCCAGGGGACTCATCACCCAGAGGGAGACCGCTCAGCACCGCCGCCCACCTTCCTTGTATCCACAGCGTGTGCGAGGAAGAAGCTGTGAGGAAAAACTGAGGAGATTGAGCTGTGCGCCGTTCAGAAAGCCACTGCTAAAGGCCAAAACCCACACCAAAATGGCTGCCAGACGCCTCAGATAAAAAGCGCGGACCACAAAAAAATGGCCGCCGCAATACCGACCTGCGCCACAGCAGGGCCACGCTAAAATGGCCGCCAATGGTAATTTCAATGGGGAAGAGCGGGCACAAAAAAATGGCGTCGGCGCTGTCAAAATGGTGCCCGAGCACCGCGATGTGGACGAGAAGGCCGTGGCAAGGACCTTGCCAGGAGACAGACCCCCCTCAGAAAAAGCGGACCCCGGCACCCCGCGGTCCCCGGAGCCCCCCCACAGGTACACCCCGGTCGCAGCAGACCCTGGGGCAGGAGGGGAAAGGGTGACAAAGCAGGGAAAGGGAGGACAGGAGAACCCCTTAATCCCGGGAATGCCCAGCCGTTCCATCCTGCCGAGGCAGGAGTAACCGTACTTACTGTCCTTCCCAGAACTTTCTGGCGTGTCCCTGACAGACCCACAACTGATGGTATGGAGTAGCTGTCAGCTCGGTCCACTGAGTGAGACAGCAGCCCAGTCAAACTTGGACCCCAGAGCATATGCTCACCGGCCACCCCTGGAGCATGTCGTAGCCGACACAGCGCGTAGCTAAGGACTACTCACGCTCGATGGCTGAACTGCAAGGCTCTATAATATCCAGCCTGTCACCCAGCTGGCAGTTGATAGAAGAATCACAAAATAAAATAAAAAAATGTCCTCAGGACTGTGGGCCCAAAAGGAGCCACGTCCTTCTCTGCTAGGCAGAAAAAAAACTGAGGCTGCAGGGTGAGGGGTTATGACCAGAGGGACCGCCCCCTGGGCAGGGCTGTTCAACTCTGTTAAATTTACATGTTTTAAGATGACATGTTCTGCCTAGTCCTCTCCTATGAACAGGAACATAACCAAAATGTCAAGATTTAAGGAGCTGTGTCCGTCCATGGACGAAAAGAGAAAGTTTACATCCTCTTTAAGGCATCAACAACAAAACCCAGCACTCAAGGAATATCTGCCTTATCTTCAGGCTGATCATCCTTCTGGTTAGGCCTATAAGGCCGTCTGATCTGATCCTTTATGGATTGGCAGATACCAATTGTTGCAACAGCTGGCTGAATAGCTGAACTGGCCAAAGACAAATAAGCTTTTAATAATGCACAATTTCTCATCAACAGGGTATTTCAAGCCCTGTGCATTATCCACCGGACAAGTCAAGTTTTTGTTTTAGGAAGACATTGCTGCATCTATGGCTTGTATGCTCCATTTCTTTTTTTTTTTACAGTAAAAGTATGCTCCATTTCTTAGTAAACTTTTCATCCAAGGTATATGAAAGGGAAAACCTTTTAGGAGGAACAAAGGATGTCCCCAATCGGCATACACCACCTCTTGCAACAGGTGGTGTAGGGGGAAAGCCAGTGTGGCCTGAAGAGGCCTCAGGGATCCCAAAAAGAGGACCAGGGAGGCTTGGTGACCTCAGCAAGAGGCAACTTAAAGCGGAGGTCCACACAAAAATGGAACCTCCGCTGTCCGTATTACTCCCCCCCTCCGGTGTCACATTTGGTCCCAGAAGACAGCAGGGACCAGTGGCATTGCGCAGCGCGAGTCACGCATGCACAGTAGGGAACCAGGAAGTGAAGCCACAAGGCTTCACTTCCTGATTCACCTACCGAAGATGGTGGCGGCAGCATCCGAGACAGATCGACATCGGGTGCCGACATCATGGGCACGCTGGACAGCCAAGTGTCCTTATTTTAAAAGTCAGCAGCCGCAGTATTTGTAGCCGCTTAAAAAAAATTGGCGGACCGCGGCTTTAAAGGAAGAGCAAACCATTTCGGTAAGAGTCAGAATCAAGAGCTTCTGTCATTGAGAGGTAGATACCGGCTGGATATCTTCTTGTCCAGAGTGCTCAGAAGTAGACTTATCTGCCAGGCTATCCACAAAATCCTGAGCTTTAAGCTCTTCCCAATCCTCAACCCATTCTCGCCCCAGACATGGAGGCTCCGGGGTGGTCTGTCACAATTCTTGCAACCCTGTGGGACGGAGGCAATCATAGCAGCCATCCTGTGCTCTAAGCCGGCTAGGGCTGAGGACAGTTAATCCTTAGTAACAAAGGATGAGGCAGCAGCGTTGACTGTAGGCATAATACCAGATAGACGCAGCGGCTCAGATTGCCCGCAAGCCTCTGGTCTTTCAGGGGATACAACACTAGGGATACGACTAGGTTCGTTAGGAACTACTGACGACATAGGTGTGCCTTTCCTTGTCGTGTTAGTCTCACTCCTTTTTTGAAGACATTTACTAGCCACAAAAAGTGAGTACTTGGGTGTAGATTTAAAAACACCTCAGAAGGGAGACCCCTTAATAGGGCTCACCAAGCCCCTATGTAACAATCCTGCTAAGCACCTTAGCCTGCCAAGCATAACTTGGTGACTCACGTGACCTGGGAAATGAGAAATGAACCACTGCAAGTGTCTGGTTTAGAGCCTGCTGTGTCCCACAGCTGTCTCTTGGTAGCTTAAATAACCTGGCTGTGAGCCAGAACGTTTGTGCGTACGCACGTGCTTGGTCCTGGCAAACGGGCGTGGCCTCATTTACGTATGACGCAAATCTTCGTGCACCAAATACAGCTACTGCCCCAGTGCTGCGAAGCCGCATGCACCATGGCTGCCAGCAAACAACTGGTGAGCCAAACGGTGTCTTTGCGAACGAACATGCGCCCTGACCATTAAAACGCACTGCTGCGAATGTTCGTGCACCATGGCTGCCAGACAACCAAGTATGGCAGCACTCTTACGAATGCATATGAGCTCTTAGTTGTCAAAAAAAATAAACTTATGTTTTTAGTGGCGCCCTTGCAAGTGCATGTGCGCCCTGGTAAAACCAAGGCAAAATGATAAAGTGGTGTGTGCCATCATACAGGTAAAAAACAGCCAGACACAAGCAAAAAAGGTACACTTTGCAAACACCCACAGCTAGCCCAAAACTCCCCCCATATGATCACTACACACAGGTGTCTAGCCCTTAGCTAGGTTTGCCGATTGTTACAATCACTTGGACACGCCACACTAAAAATAGGATTTTTGTACTCACAGTAAAATCCATTTCTCTGAGTTCATAGACGCACACAGCATCCTTTGACAGTAGGGTTATATCCGATTCCTTTAGGAGAGTTTAGGCAGAAAAAAAAAAGCACTTTAAGTGTCACATTCCTCAGTGCAGCTCCTCCCAGGGGGCGTGGCCCCCCGGGTATAACCCACACCCTGCTCTAGCAGCCTCAGTTCGTAACAAGCAGTACAAACAAAGGAGGGGTGGGTGCTGTGTCCGTCTATGAACTCAGAGAAATGGATTTTACTGTGAGTACAAAAATCCTATTTTCTCTTCCGTTCATAGACGGACACAGCATCCTTTGACAGTAGGGACGTCCCCAAGCAGTGTCAAAAAATTTCGAGGGGTGGGAAAATAACGCAGCAAACCAGGTTACACCCCAAACAAAACCGGAGTTGCTCAACGGAGAAACTCCAACCATAAACTGTCGCCTGTAACACCTGCGGCCCGAAGGAGGCATCAGAAGATGCACTCACATCCACCAGGTAAAACTTTGAAAAAGTGTGGATCGACGACCAGGTCGCTGCCTTACACCCCTGTAACACAGAGGCATGATGCCGGAAAGCCCAAGAGGCCCCGATCGCCCTGGTCGAATGCGCCATAACCCGAAAGTGGGGCGCCTGCCCCTTCAGGGCATAGGCCTGAAGCACAATTCGTCGGATCTACCTAGAAATGGTGGCCGACGAGACTGCCAGGCCCTCTTGTAGGACCAGCCACCGACAAGAACAGTGAGTCCGACATCCGGAACGGAGCCGTAGCAGAGAAGTACACCCGTAGGGCCCGAACCACATCCAGGGAAAGTAAAGTGGCCTCCTTCTGGTTTTTCGGCTGAGGACATAAGGATGGAAGAACAATGTCCTCATTAATGTGGAAAGCCGAAACCACTTTCGGGAGAAAAGACGGCTGCGGCCGCAGCACCACCTTATCCTTATGGATGACCAAATAGGGAGCCTTGCAAGACAAGGCCGCCAGTTCAGATCGAGGTAATCGCTACCAGAAAAAAACACCTTTTGTGACAGAGTCAACAAAGGGGTCTTTCGGATGTCCCCAAAGGGAGCATCCTGAAGCACCGAAAGGACTAAATTCAAGTCCCATGGGGGTAGTGGATGGCGCACCGGAGGAGCCACATGACGGACCCCCTGTACAAACGTACGCACCAAGGAGTGCGCCGCCAAGGGTCGCTGAAAGTAAACGGCCAGAGCCGAAATCGAACTCTTAACCGTACTCAAGGCGAGAGCCTGATCCACTCCCCGCTGTAAAAAACAGCAGAATCCTAGACACCACATATGAACGAGGGTGCCACTTCATCTCCTCACACATATAGATGTAGGCCTTCCACGTACGATGGTAAATCCTACGTGGGGTAGACTTCCGTGCACGCAGCATGGTAGAGACCACCGAGCCTAACAGGCCTCGGTCCATCAGTACCTTGCTCTCAACAGCCACACCGTTAAAGCCAGCGACTGTAAAGCAGGGTGGAAGATTGGACCCTGCGACAGAAGATCTGTTCTCAGAGGTAGACGCCAGAGGGCGTCTGCCACCAGACGCACCAGGTCCGCGTACCAGGAGCGGCGCGGCCAGTCTGGGGCGATCAGGATTGTTGGAATCCCTTCGGCTTCCACTCTGCGCAGCAGGCGAGGAAGAAGCTTCAGAGGAGGGAAGGCGTAAATCAGTCGATAGTGACCCCAAGGAGCCACCAACGTGTCTGACGCGTCCGCCCACAGGTCCTTCGACCTGGCCACGAACCGTGGCACCTTCTGGTTGAGAAGGGACGCTAGAAGGTCCACGTCTGGAGTGCCCCACTTTTTGCACAGACCCCGAAACACTTCCGGGTGAAGTGACCATTCTCCTGGGTCCACTGATTGGCGACTTTAGTAGTTGGCTTGCCAATTCTGAACACCCGGAATGTACACGGCCGATAGAGCCGGAACGGACCTTTCAGCCCACCGAAGGGTGTGCGCTACTTCCAGCGCTGCAGCCAAGCTTCGTGTGCCTCCCTGATGATGGACTTACGCCACGGCCGTGGCGTTGTCGGACTGGATCCTGACCGGTCGGCCCTGCAGCTCCAGGGACCACCCGGCAAGGCACAGCTTGAGTGCTCGGAGCTCCAGAACATTGATCGGCAGGCGAGACTCCTCCCGAGTCCAGCGTCTCTGGGCTGACTGGGTGCCCCAAACGCCCCCCCAGGCGGAGAGGCTGGCATCCGTCGTGACCACAGTCCATTGGCACGACAGAAACGACTTCCCGGCCTGAAGCACCGGAGACGTCAGCCACCACACCAGGGAAGACTTGACCAGTTGACTCAACTGAATCTGGGAATCCAGAGAAGACGGGAGCCTGTCCCAACGTGACAGAATCTCCTTCTGTAGTTCCCTGGTGTGGAATTGGGCATAAGGAACTGCCTCGAAAGAGGCCACCATCAGACCCAAAACCCTCATGCAGAATCGAAGAGACGACCACTTCCGGGTCAACAACTGCTGCACTGCAGATTGCAGAGTCTGAAGTTTCTCCGTTGGGAGAAAAACTCTCGCCTCCGCGGAATCCAGGACTAGCCCTAGGTATTCCAGACGCAGAGACGGAACCCAACACTGACTTCTGGATATTCAGAAGCCAGCCGAATTTTTGGAGAGTCTGACACGTCCTCTTCTAATTCTGAGCCTGAGGAAGCTCTCAGGAGAAGATCGTCCAGATATCCCACGATAGCGATCCCTCGCTGTCTCAGCAGGGCCAGTATCGGGGCTAGCACCATGGTGAAAAGCCGTGGTGCCTAGGCCGAACAAGAGGGCCACAAATTAAAAGTGGTCCTCCCCGATAGCAAAGCGCAGAACCTCTGGTGCCTTGTGCATAGGGGAACATGCAGGTATGCGTCCATGATATCCAAGGATGCCATGAAGTCCCCCTGATGGAGCGCTGCTATTACTGAGCGAATCTACTCCATCCTGAATTTTTGCACTTTGTTAAAGCAGTTGAGGGCCTTGAGGTCCAGGATTGGACGGACCCCTCCTTTTTGGGGGCTACAAACAGATTGGAGTAAAACCCCTGAAACCATTCCATCGAGGGAACTGGCACAATCACTCCCCTGACCAGAAAATCCTGGACAGCCCCTGACAGAGCCTGCCGGCGAACCGGAGGAAACTGGAGGCTGGAAAGAAAAAATCTGTTTTGGTGGACAAGAGAGAAACTCTATCTTGTACCCCGAGGAAACTACTTCGCAAACCCAACGGTTGAAGAGGAGAGACCATCGAGCCGCGAATTCGCGAAGCCGGCCCCCCACCCGAGACCCGGGCGGGGGCAGACCTTCATGCGGAAGCAGGTTTGTCTGCAGGCTTGTTAGGCTTGCGGAACCAGGGGCACTTCTGCCCTGCAGCGGGCACCTTAGCACCTTGCAAACCTTTTCCTGCAGCACAGGGCGCACGAAAAAAACGCTTTGGGGTAGTAAAAGAGGGCCCTTGCCTACGACGAGGCTCCTTGCCCTCCCCAGACTGTGGGAGCAGTGTGCTCTTACCACCTGTGGCATCCTTAATGATGTCATCCAGGGACGCCCCAAAAAGCCGCTCACCCTTAAAGGACAAATCCACCAAGGCCTTCTTGGAGGATCGGTCCGCAGACCAGCATTTCAGCCACACAAGGCGGCGTAGTACCACCGCATAGGCGGAGGCTCTGGAAAGCAAGGGAAGCGTATCCAGGGCCGACTCACAGATGTTAGACCCTGAACCAATTGTTCAGCCAGGTCCTTGCAGGTCTCGGAAGCATCCTGCTCCTCCAGCTTCTACAGCAACAACTTTGCCCGTTCAGTCAGTGTCTGCGACACCAGAGACCCGGCCACAACCGGTCTCACAGCTGAACCCACAACCGTGAACATAGAGCGGGCCACAGCCTCCACTCTCCTATCAGTGGGGTCCATAAAAGCAGGAGCCCCCACCACAGGCAATGTGATGGCCTTACTCAGTCTGGACACAGGAGGGTCCGCTGACGGAGGAGAGACCCACTTTATTTATTTTTAAGTCCTCCTCAAAGGGATAACGGACCGCAAAGTTTTTTAGGAACAGCAAAAACTTTGTGGCGTGTCCCATCCTTACATAGCAAATGCTCCAAATAAGGAGCACAGGGAAATACTTTTTTGCGGTGCTGGGTGGCTTGCGGAACCCAAAAGGTACCGGCACAACTGGTGCTCCAGCCAAATCCTCAAGTTTATGAGTATCACGCACCGCAGAATAAGAGTGTAACGGAATGACCCGTGACACCCAAAGACTTTGTGAGGATGGAGGATACTCCTGTGTTAGCGTCACTGATAACTCTTGGGTCTGAGTCCACTCTGTGCCCTTTGGGCATGGGGTGGCAAGTGAATCATAATTCATGTATTACATTAGATGGGACATCACTGATAGTTCGTATTGCAGGATTTTGAGACACTGCAAGATGTTGGTTAATTGTGACTCATCTCTCTGTGAAGACTGTTAATATGTTAAATAAGGCTAGCTTTTGAAAGGCCTTTAATTGTGTTATAACACTGTCTGAAACCTATTGATGCTCAGAGGTGTAAATAGGTGTCAAGCTGCATGCGGAGACGAAACGTCTGCCTAGGAAACTCAGTGTGTGATGGGTTTGTTTGTTATGCTGTTGATTAAGGAATGTGCAGTATTTAGACATGATAATTATAGGCCGGTGCCGACCTGTCTAGAATGTTTAAGTAATTAGCCTTAGTGTGTGATTAGGGGGGTGGAGATCTCATTGTTGCTTTCCCATGCCGCACTCCCATAAGATGCAATCTGTGGAGCGTATAGTATACTCTTAGGAGTGTATACAGTTGTGTCAGGCGCTGTGTTACATTCAGGGAACAGCTGGTAACTGATTGCAGGGCCTCCTCCCACTGCTCCTCATCCAGGGGGCCTACGTCCGCTTCCCACTTTTTCCTGACTGTCAGAGGGTGTTCCAAGAAACTCTGTGATTCTTCCCTGAGGTGACAGACACAGCACAGCCAGCACATCAGAGCACACCTTCTATTTTTGCAGCCAGGAGGTGACCGGTGGGTTGTTCTGTCTTGCAGTACACAGCGGTGGGGCAATATGGAACCTGAACCTGGTGTTTCTGCCCCAGCAATGCCTGAGTTATACTTTATTCCCCTGCTCCTGCCGCATCTGTTGAGGCAATGTCGGCTGTACTTGAGGCGTTTCTCGCCAGGTTTGAAGCAGCTAGTGCCCAGTAGGGGGGTACAAAGCCGCTACCCAGTCAGGGGAAGGAGGGAGAGGAAGGGGAGAGAGGAAAGCAGGACGGACCCTCAGTCGACCTCCCCAGGGAAAACACCAGCCATACCACCTTACCTGAGCAAGGGGCCACTACTTACCTGTCCTGCGACCACCGGCTGGAGGTATCCCAGACAGAACCAACGTCCCCACTAACGGCATGGCTGTCGGCCAGACACACTGTGACAAAGCCATAGAGACCGGTCATATGTGTGTCCTGGAACATGTAGTTCCCCGGCCGCCCCTGGAGCAATGGGGCCCGTCGTGGACGACCCAGAGCTGAGCTGAGGGCCGGCACACGCTCGATGGCCGAACATGGGGGGACTACAAGAGTCAAGACCCAGCCTGTCACCCAGTCGGCTGTTGATAGAAGAATCACAGGATTCAAAAATGCAGGAACAAAATAAAAAGCGAGAAAATCGCAAGAAAAAAATCTCCAGAGTACAGGAACTCCAGAGTGCCTGCCTCTCCTGTCGTTAGGCAGAAAAAACCTGGGGCTGCTAGAGCAGGGTGTGGGTTATACCCGGGGGGCCACGCCCCCTGGGAGGAGCTGCACTGAGGAATGTGTTAACACTTAAAGTGCTTTTTTTCTGCATAAACTCTCCTAAAGGAAGCGGATATAACCCTACTGTCAAAGAATGCTGTGTCCGTCTATGAACGGAAGAGAAATTTATATATATATATATATATATATATATATATATATATATATATATATATATATATATATATATACATACATACATATACACACACAGGTGAAACTCAAAAAATTTGAATATCGTGCAAAAGTTTATTTCACCAATGCAACTTAAAAGGTAAAACCAATATATGAGATAGACCAGTGGTTCTCAACCTGGGGGTCGGGACCCACCTCGGGGGTCAAAATATGATTTCCAGGGGTCACTGAATCCTGGGCTGTTCTTGAAGCCTGCACCGCTCTCCCGGCCTTTTTGCTTTGGCCACCCAGCTCGGCTGTTCCTGGAGCCCATGGCCACCCACTCATCCTCTTTGCAGCCACCTATTCAATTTATGGCACGGCTGGGGAGAAGAGACTAGAGGTCAGCTGACTGGTGAGGAATGTTAAGTGGGAGGGGCTGGAGACCCCATCTTCTGATTTTGGCACTTTTGGTGTCACTGCTATGAGACACCACAAAGTCAGAGACACAGTGAGTAACACCCCCCCCCCCCCCACCAAGGAGTAATAGAATGAAAAAAATAGAGAATACATGTAAGGAAGAGGAAAAGAGGGGGAGGAACAAAGGAAAAGGGAAAGAAAGAACAAGAAAGGCAGCTAGAGAGGGATGGGAAAAAAAAAATAAAAATTAGGAAAGAGATAAAAGGGAAAGAAAGGAGAAGAGAAAGAGTGGTCCATCCTAAAATGTACCAGAAGAGGATTTAATACTGTACGAGTGGAAGGGACTCAGGGAGCACTAAATGTACGTGAGTTAGGGGTGCAAATTACTTGTCTTGACTTGGGTGCCGACAACCCACCCTACGAAAATAGTTTTACTGTTGGGGTCCCGACAAGTTGAGAAATTTTTTCAAGGGGTCACGGCACTAGAAAGGTTGAGAACCACCGAGATAGACTCATTACATGCAAAGCAAGATAGTTCAAGCCGTGATTTGTCATAATTGTGATGATTATGGCTTACAGCTCACGAAACCCCCAAAACCACAATCTTAGAAAATTTGATTACATGCAATCAATAAAACAAGGATTATATATAATATATCGGACCTCTGAAAAGTATAAGCATGCATATGTACTCAGTACTTGGTCTGAACCCCTTTTGCAGCAATTACTGCCTCAATGCGGCGTGGTATGGAAGCTATCAGCCTGTGGCACTGCTGAGGTGTTATGAAGACCAGGATGCGTCAACTTCAGCTCTTCTGCATTGTTGGGTCTCATTTCTCATCTTTCTCTTGGCAATGCCCCATAGATTCTCTATGGGGTTCGATTCAGGTGAGTTTGCTGGCCAATCAAGCACAGTAATCCCCACGGTCACTGAACCAGGTATTGGTGCTTTTGGCAGTGTGGGCAGGTGCCAATTCCTGCTGGAAAATGAAGTCGTCAGCATCCCTATAGAGCTGGTCTGCGGAAGGAAGCATGAAGTGCTCCAAAATCTCCTGGTAGACGGCTGCTGTGACCCTGGACTTAATGAAGCACAGGAGACCAACACCAGCAGATGACATGGCTCCCCAAATCAGCACAGACTGTGGAAATTTCACACTGGACTTTAACCACTTAAGGACCGCCTCCTGCAGATATACGTCAGCAGAATGGCACGGCTGGGCACAAGCACGTACAGGTACGTCCTCTAAGTGCCCAGCCGTTCTTCACTGTGGCGCTGTCATTGATCGTGCGTTCCCTGTTATAGGGAAACACGATCAATGATGTCACACATCCAGCCCGCCCCCCTTACAGTTAGAAACACAGATGAGGTCACACTTAACCCCTTCAGCGCCCCCTAGTGGTTAACTCCCAAACTGCAATTGTCATTTTCACAGTAAACCATGCATTTTAAATGCATTTTTTGCTGTGAAAATGACAATGGTCATATTTTGGGGGATATTTATTATAGCAAAAAGTAAAAAATTATTTTTTTTCAAAATTGTTGCTCTATTTTTGTTTATAGCGCAAAAAATAAAAACCGCAGAGGTGATCAAATACCACCAAAAGAAAGCTCTATTTGTGGGGAAAAAAGGACGGCAATTTTGTTTGGGAGCCACTTCGCACGACTGCACAATTGTCAGTTAAAGCGACGCAGTGCCGAATCGCAAAAACTGCCCGGGTCCTTTACCTGCCTAAAGGTCCTGGTCTTAAGTGGTTAAGCATCTTGCAGTGTGTGCCTCTCCATTCTTCCTCCATACTCTGGGTCCTTGGTATCCAAATGAGATGAAAAATTTGCTCATCAGAAAAGAGGACTTTGGACCACCGAGCAACAGACCAGATCTGTTTTTCTTTAGCCCAGTAAGACGCTTCTGACGTTTGTTGTTCAGGAGTGGCTTGACAAGAGGAATACGACATTTGAAGCCCATGTCCAGGATCCGTCTGTGTGTGGTGGCACTTAATGCACCGACTCCAGCCTCAGTCCACTCCTTGTGAAAGTCCAACACTTTTGAATGGCCTTTCTCTGACAATCCTCTCCAGGCTGCGGTCATCCCTGCTGCTTGTGCACCTTTTTCTTCCACACTTTTCCCTTCCACAGAACTTTCTATCAATGTGCTTTGATACAGCACTTAGGGAACATTTAACTTTTTTTGCAATTACCTTTTGAGGCTTTCCCTCCTTATGGAGGGTGTCAATGATTATTTTCTGTCAGGTCAACAGTCTTTCCCATGATTGTGATTCCTACTGAGCCAGACCATTTAAAGGCTCAGGAACCCTTTTGCAGGTGTTATGGCTTAATTAGCCGATTAGAGTGGGACACTCTGAGTCTACAAAATTGCACCTTTTCATAACATTCAAATTTTCAAAACATTTGGATTTGGGGTTTTCATGAGCTGCAAGCCATAATCATCACAATTATGACAAATCACGGCTTGAACTATCTTGCTTTGCATGTAATGAGTCTCATATATTAGTTTCACCTTTTAAGTTGCATTAGTGAAATGAATGAACTTTTGCATGATATTCAAATTTTTCGAGTTTCACCTGTGTGTGTTAAATTATATATATATATATATATATATATATATATATATATATATATATATATATATATATATATATATATATATATATTATAGTTTCACTTACCCGTCAAGGCACAGGGCAGCTCAGAAAATAAGAGCCCAATCTTCACCCATCACAGCAGGCTCCTGTTACTTAAGGACCTTCAAGGACTGGGTACCCTTTTCATGTTTAGGGTCCACTGCCTTGGACCTGTATAGCACCCAGCAGGAATGCCTTTGCGCTGTAGTGTCCAGGATTCCACTTTGCAGGGTCCAGCGCCCGGAGACAGCTTACAGGCAAAACCTTGCAGGATCTTGAGTCTTCTTTGCGAGGTCCGGGTACCATTTATTTAAGCATATAGCCTGTGTCAAATGGATCATGGATGTTTGTGAGAATGTTTGTGAGAGACCTGGAGCTCAGCGAGCTCAAACAAACGTGCCAACCACCTTGTAGACATTGGTAAAAAAAAACTGAAGTAACTTCCTGTATGGGAGGGGTTATATAGGGGATCACTTCCCGTCTAAAGACCTTGGTCTACCAGTGTCCACTCACCTGATGTAGTATAATCCAGCAGGTAATAATTAGCCAGACTCTGTGTCCGATGATGTATGAAAAAGAAACTGGTAGTTTAGGTAGATGGGATTATGCAGCTGATGGAACATGATACATGTTCCACATAAATACGGGTTGAACATGTAACATGGTACAAAAGGGAATTTATCCTTTTAAGGTTTAAAAAAAAAAAAAAAAAAAAAAAAAGCAGCCTTTCAGTGCCTGTTTCTCCCCCTCCCTAAATACTTACCCAAGTCCTGCATTGATCCAGCATTGTACTCCTGTGCAGAATTTCTTTCCTCTCTCACAGGCATAGCTGAGCAGCGGGAGCTATTGGCTCCTGCCAGTCAAATCCAGTGAGGAGGGAGGGGGGCTGAGCCACGTTGTGCTTTTTAATGGACAGTGCCCAGCTCAGGAATGAGCCTGCACCTGTGCAACCTTAGGAAACACCATTGCACAGAGCAGGCAAGTATAACCTTTAGTATTAAAAAAAATAAAGTTACAATCACTTTAATCAAAGTGCACTATGCATACGCAAGACGCAGGTGAGAGAAACTGGGAAGCTTCCAGCAAACCACCACAACTGACATTTATAGCCTGTTCCATGTGTTCTATAATCAAAGGATCAGCTGCAGCAGTGGTGAGATTTATTTTAAGGTATTCTGACAAACAAGGTATGGTTTGACATAGTAAAGGCACATTTAAGATGGGGTAAAAGGCAAGACCCACCAGTGAGAACACTACTAGCCAGGGTTTCCAACAGCTTATCGGTCGTGTTCTTTATGCCTTGCACATTAGAGGACACTGTCGGATCCACTGTGGGGAAAGACAACACTAGGGCAACACCCTCCCCATAAAGGTAAAGGGCCCATAAACAGCAAGAATGAGAAACAGAAAGGAAATGCTTTTAAAATGAAACAATGAAAACGGTTGAAAGAGTGAATTTCAAAGATGCCCAGAGACCTATGTAAATAAGGCAGCTCAGTCTCAGCAATTGCCCAGAGACCTATGTAAATAAGGCAGCTCAGTCTCAGCAATTGCCCAGAGACAGGGCAATTGCTTAGGAAATTCCAGCAGCTCTGGATAGGAAAACCATTAACATCCAACTTTTACCAAAAGTTTGAAAAGCACTCCACACAGAACCCACTGCCTGAAGATCACTCCCAGGCTATCCCCGATACAGTCTAGAGACCAAAGTAAACGAGGAAGCAAGTGGCCTCTACTCACCGAGTGAGTCTTCCTACAACCAAAAAGACACAAGCTTAAGAAAAACACACTATCTAAAAAAAATAAAATAAAAAAAGTGTGAGCAACAAAAAAAAGGTAATAAAAGATGTGGTCTACTTGCAGCTGATCTAATCCCCATTACCCTATTCTGCACGGTGTCAAATGTCATACTCAACTTCTTGATCATTATCTCACCAGGCATTCATGGAGAAGTAAATTATGAGGAAGCACAGATCCACAGAATTAAGGTGCAAGCAAGGAGATCCTTTCACTGCACGTCCTCAGGTAAAGCTTCCTCTCCAAGCCCTCACATGTACAGTAAAGCAGCACAGTGGAAACATTTACAAATCTCATAGTGCAAGTATACATCTATGTGGCTCAAAACATAGGAAATGCACTCCTATTTTTTCAACAGAAGGAATTCAAGACAAAAAAGAAATCTTTCAGGATACTGCTTAGGGATAATTAAAAGATTTATTTTTTTATGTTTGATTCATTTTACCTAGGTGGATGCAGCATCATACTGATGCTGTATCTGTCCCCCGGCATCTCTGCACTGAGAACCAAGCCGCTGATGGCCCGGTTTTCACAGATCCGAGAGAAGAGCTGCTGACTGCCAGTCAGCATCTCTCCTCTCTGCTTCTCCAACGCTCATTGGAGCGCTGAGCTATGGAGGGGCAGGAAGCGGCCATCTCAGTGGCTCGTTGAGACTGCCATCAATCAAGGCAGCTGGCGGATCCAGACTTGGGAAGTCGGGATGACGCGCTGCCTCGACTGATGGCAGCGACGTCAGTGGAGAGCGGAATTTAGACTGCTCTCCTCTGAAAACGGGTCACAGGGAGAAGCCCAGCCTAAAAAGCTCTGGCTTGGCTTCTCCTTTAACATATCCAAGTGTTCTCTAGAAGTTAACAAATATTTACTTTTTGAGTTCAGGTCCACTTTAATGGCTCTTATGGGTAGAAGCTATTATGATATTTAGAAACTTGCATAAACACAGTATACTACAAGCAAGGGGCACATAGGAACATTACACATTCTTATTACTACCTACGACAAAAGGACACATTAGTATAGACAGACAAAAGGGGAATAAAGTCATCTACACAAAACAAGTTAAAATTAAAGGCTGCTAATGGAAATTGTGTTGCCTACCTATTGGCCCTTCGCCATCTTCGAGAGGTCTCTGGTCCATAATATGTCGAAACATGGGCAGAAGGAAGGCAATTGTTTTTCCACTTCCGGTTTTGGCAATACCTATTAGGTCGCGGCCAGACATGATTGCAGGAATAGCTTGTGCCTGGATTGGAGTTGGTTTTTCATACGAGTGCCTAGTAAAAGGCAAAGAAATATTTTTAATATCCACTTCGTTTTTTTCCAAAATCAATCCACCATAAACGGTGTTATAAAATATAACAAAAAAAAAAAAAGTGCAACATGAGTCACAACTCATATTGTAAAACATACAATTCTATATTTGAACAGGAGGTTACATCATCATTTAACTACTTTCCGACCAGCCGCCGTATATACGGCAGCAGGTTGGCTCCCCTGCGTGAGAGCACGTAGCTCTACGTCACCTCGCAAAGCGGCCACTAGGGGCTACCAAGAGAAGCCAATAATCAAAAGGCCAACGTGGTGCTAGTACAAGAAACTCACTTTGCAGCCTCAAAAACCTTCATTTACATTGAAAAGATATAACCAAATCTATCTTAGCCTCAGGCGATAGAAGAAAAACTGAGTCCTCATGGCTATCCGAGAATCCCTCTAAGTCGAGCTACACCAAACTATTAGAGACCCCCAGGGTCGCTACCCGATCCTGATTTGTAATATCAACTGAACCACCTACACCCTTGGTCAACATCTATGGCCCAAACAAACTATGATTTTACAAACAATTAAACAAGAAAATAAACCAAGTCAAAAAAAGGTAGAGCTCTCATGGGTGGGGACTTCAACATAATTGGCAACCCAGATATGTATTCCCCCTTAACAGCCCAACACCAGCGCCCTGCCTTGAACCCCTTTCTTCAGACAGCCTTTTAGACGTATGTAGAGAGACCAACACGGATCAGAGCAGAACTTATACTTTTCATCCTGACAACTTTTATACTCCCGTACTGACTTCATTGTTGACAATCACACACTCCCAGACATCACAGATCCAATTATAGGAACCTTCTTGTGGACAGATCACGCGCCTACCTCCATAACTGTGGGGGACCGGAGTCTACAATTTGCCTCGCTTATGAAGGCTCCCACTTAGCGCACCCAGGTAACCTTCTCACAATTACAAATGAACAACGCTTTCTTCTAACTGAATAACCAACCGGATACTGACCCGTTCGTACTATGGGCCACATATAAAGCCTACATAAGGGGGATCCTCATTAAAATGTATAATAGAACCAAAAAATTGAGGTCTCAGCAAATTGAGGAGGTACTTTCTCAAAATGCCCAGCTAGAGAACCAAAATAAAAACAGGCCTCCTCCCACATATTAGCTAGTGGACTCCTTGAACCGAGACAAACTCAGATCACTTTTACTACACAAATTTGAGAATAACCTCAAATCTGCTAGGGTCAAATACTATGCCTTAGGAAAGAAGGCTGGAGCCTTACTGGCTCGTCAGGTAAAACCACAACGTGCTTGCACAAAGTGCAAAATTGCATCCCTCCACCACCCTACAACCAAACAACTCCTTATCAACCGGCATGATATAGTAAATGCATTCAGCGATTACTCCTCCTTCCTCTATAATCTAGCTAGCGACCCAGCAACACCCCAACCCACAGACCCACTAATCCAAGGATTCCTAGCCTCAATCGACCTATCCATCACATCTGCCCAATTAGATCTACTCTCTCAACCCTTTACAGATGAGGAAATTCTCCAAGCTATCAGAACCCTCCCCCCCCCCATAAATCCCCAGGTGAAGATGGTTTCACTATTTTTTTTATAAACAACTTGCTGATCTTATCTCACCCTCACTACCCTCTTCAAATCGGCAGGTGGTTCTCTACCAATGATGTTATGTTCGATCACGGATGAGAATCCCCCCCCCCCCTCCTCAAGTTATTGTAACTAGATTGCTGAAGGGTCTTCCATCCTTGGTGCACCTGGACCAAGTCGGCTTTATACCTGACAGATAGGCTCCTCATGCAACAAGGAGGGTCGTCGATTTAATCCACCAAGTCACCCAGAAACAAACTCCTTCGCTGCTTCTGCCTCTAGATGCAGAGAAGGCATTTGATAAGAGTACATTGGGGATTCCTAGAAGCAGAACTCAATAAATTTGGTATAACTGGCTGGTTCCAATGAGCAATATTTTCTCTATACTCCAACCAATCCGCTAGAGTGCCAACAGACGGAACCCTGTCTAAACCCTTTGGGATTACCAACGGCACCCAACAATGGTGTCCACTTTCCCCTCTCATTTTTGCATTCCTAATAGAACCCCTAGCAACAAAAATTATAGATAAGTTTGTGAATGTGTGTGTGTGTGTGTATGTAAACTGCTTTAATAAAGTCCTTACTCAAGATGGTCTCTAGTAACACCCCCTCCCATCGAGATGACTGGAGAAGCTAAAGATGGTGTCTGCCCCCTACTCCCACGCATCAGAAGAATGAGGAAATAGGAGACTGGACAAGTGATGAGCATTATTCAGCCAATCAGATGTGCTTTTTAGACTCATATTAACATAATAGTGACGTATTGTGTTGTGTGTAAAGTGCTTAGCACTGCCTGTAATAAAGTAGAGATTAGGAAGTAACTAAACCGTACGGATGTCCAGTGTTTGCTTCCTAGGTGCAAGTAGCTCCACACAAATTTGGATCAGCAACAGAGATTCAGAGTGAGCTCATTTGAGGCTCCAGGCTATTACAATTGGTGCCAAAGAGCGTAGGCCCCCCAGGTTTTTGACCAAAGGAAGACCGCAACTCAGGGATCGAGTGGCCGGCCTGGGGCAGATCAAGGAGGGATTGTGCACCCCTGAGAGTACGGTAGGTACATTTACACTTACCACTGTACGACACTTGTTCTGTCTGGGCTGGACGCTGACCTTGTTGGTTTCCGGAGGTTATCTAAGAGGCAGGGGCTGTTTAACCACTTAAGGACCGCCTCCTGCACATTTACGTCGGCAGAATTGCACGGCTGGGCACATGCACGTATAGGTACGTCATGTGCTAGTACCCGGTCGTGGGTGCGCGACCCGGTCCAAAGCTGCGGGACCCGATCGCCGCTGGAGTCCCTCGATCGGTCCCCGGAGCTGAAGAACGGGGAGAGCCGTGTGTAAACACAGCTTCCCCATTCTTCACTGTGGCGGCGTCATCGATCGTGTGATCCCTTTATAGGGATACACAATAGATGACATCCCCCCTACAGTTGTAAACACACATGAGGTCACACATAACTACATCAGCGCCCCCTTGTGGTTAACTCCCAAACTGCAATTGTCATTTTCACAGTAAACAATGCATTTTAAATGCATTTTTTGCTGTGAAAATGACAATGGTCCCAAAAATGTGTCAAAATTGTCCGAAGTGCACGCCATAATGTCGCAGTCACGAAAAAAAAAAAAAACGCTGATCGCCGCCATTAGTAGTAAAAAAAAAAAATATATTAATAAAAATGCAATAAAACTATCCCCTATTTTGTAAACGCTATAAATTTTGCGCAAACCAACCGATAAATGCTTATTGCAATTTTTTTTACCAAAAATAGGTAGAAGAATACGTATCGGCCTAAACGGAGGAAAAAAATTTTTTTATATATTTTTGGGGGATTATTTATTATAGCAAAAATTATTTTTTTTTTTATTTTTTTTCAAAATTGTCGCTCTATTTTTGTTTATAGCGCAAAAAATAAAAACCGCAGAGGTGATCAAATACCACCAAAAGAAAGCGATTTGTGGGGAAAAAAAAAAAAGACGGCAAATTTGTTTGGGAGACACGTCGCACGACCGCGCAATTGTCTGTTAAAGCGACGCAGTGCCGAATCGCAAAACCTGGCCGGGTCCTTTAGCTGCCTAAAAGGTCCGGGTCTTAAGTGGTTAAACGAACCTGCCATTGGATCTCTGCTGACTGTGTATTATCTGTTCAGTATTTGTCTTTATTTGTTCAGTGTCTGCCGCCCTGAGGGATAGCGACTCAGCAGACTGAAAGTATAGTTGCAATGACTCATGTGAGCTGTTTGCCCTTGGGTACTAGGGGTGCAACGGATCAAAAAACTCATGGATCGGATCGATCCTCGGATCAGAGTCACGGATAATTTTTCGGATCAGCAAAAAAAAAACAAAAAAAAAAAACAAATGTACACATCAGATTCCCCCATACATCAGAATCCCCCATCTCCCCACTGTAATAGACATCTCCCCCCGCTGCTGTAATAGACATCTCCCCCCGCTGCTGTAATAGACATCTCCCCCCGCTGCTGTAATAGACATCTCCCCCCGCTGCTGTAATAGACATCTCCCCCCGCTGCTGTAATAGACATCTCCCCCCGCTGCTGTAATAGACATCTCCCCCCGCTGCTGTAATAGACATCCCCCCGCTGCTGTAATAGACATCTCCCCCCGCTGCTGTAATAGACATCCCCCCTGCTGCTGTAATAGACATCTCCCCCGCTGCTGTAATAGACATCTTCCTCACTGTAATATTCACAAGCTCTCCCACAGAATAGAAGCCGACCAGATCAGATCCATGAGCAGTTGAGGCAGGGGTGATGACGTCAGCGCGCACCTAGGCAGCCGAGATGGCCGCTGCTCCGGAGCTAGGCCGAAGCCGCGGCCTTTCCTAAGGCCGAGGCAGCGGAGCGCTCCGCGGATCACGCTGTGTGCCGATCCGAACAGGTCGACCCGTTCGGATTACGATTGATCACGATCTGTTGCACCACTACTGGGTACCAGGTGTAATGCCCTGTTTCAAGTGAGCCGACTGCCCCTGCGGGGCGGGAATCTGCAACAAACGTCTTTGGACGGGTCACTTGGGGGTTAATGGTGCAAGGTTAATCCCTGAGGGTTTAACTCAGCTGTTGGGGCTTCGCAGCTCAAAGGGCAGCAAGTGTAATGTCCTGTTATGAGTGTATTTGTGCTGTACTGTATTTGTATCGCACTGTACCCATACCACCCCCCCCCCCCCCAATGCCATAAGCCAATACAGCGGCAGAGAAACCGAATAGAGAGAGGGAGGGGGAGGATGGTTCAGAATATCTCATTAATAAATTCCCGTCAGAGAGACTGTCTGTAAAAAATTAACTCTTGACCAGAAAAATCTGAGAGGAACAGAGGAGAATGGAAATTCCAGAATAGACTATAAGAATGCCGATGTGATGAGACTTAAAAAAATAAATAAAAAAAATTAAGAAAGGAACTAGTTAAAGAACTTGAAAGTGAACAGAAAGTTATGTTAGTATTATTAATGAGGTTTGTTGGACGTAAAACAAGAACATTGTGAAGAGGAGAGAAGGTATTGAAAACAGTTAAAAAGTTATCCGAAGTAACGAAAAGTTTGTGAATTGGAAGACTGCCCGATTCCAGCCAGATGAGTGGCGTATGTTGCCAAAAAGGAATAGAAAGTAATTCTACGTGATGAAAGCTTATTGCAAGTATCAGAATCTTGGTTTCGTGCTGCTAGAACATTGTATGAAGAAGCAAAGACAGATGGAGATTGTTTTAAATTCCGTAGGACGGGGGGTTCGGCACATCAAAACAAAGGAGGGGAAGGACAACACTGCCCTCTACCCAACGCTTACTTTCTCACTACTCCAGCTCAAGCACAACCCACTGTGACAACTTCCTGTGGCAGCCATCTTAGTGCACCCATGCCCTCACTTCCTGCAGGTGGCCATCTTGGTACACTCGGAAGGCTCAACCAAGGCCTATACTCCGTTCTCCCCGTTTTAAACCAGTATGGTTCCTACCACACTCCTATTTTCCCCAATACGAAAGTGCCACCTTCACAGGCCAGATACATTAAATGATGAAGAAGTGTCAGTTTGAAAACCAATACGAAGCGGCAAGGGAACCCGCTGATTTAACCCCCAATCTGGCTCCGGACTCACAGTTCAAGGGAAACTCGAACGTATGCTGGCAAACAAACAATGCCCCTTGTCAGCCCCCACCCCAACACCAGTCTCAGTTGTCGGAAGGGGCACCAGTGATGTATGTCGCTTTTACCCCCATCACAAGTAGCGGCCTTAGTGACAAGTCTGCCTGACCCAGAGAAACAGCCAATGCCCTTTTTCCGCAGGATAGTGCAAATACAAGAAACTTACCCAGTTGCCTCAAGAGACTTGATCAGCCTACGCTAAATTATATCAGGACATGTCTTTTGGCCGGTCATGTAGGTGGCCTATGAAATGATGCCTGTCTGACAAACGCCACTTCCTATTCTTCTGGTGTGGAGTCCTGCGCCCAACTCCACGAATGGGCAAAGGAGAAATTGGTGGATTAGACTACCACAATCCAAGATAAAGGGGAGTCTGGAGAAGTATCATACCAGACTCACACAGGCCTTTGAGGTCCTGGGCTTCTCTCACTATGAAAAGACACACGCCCATGCACACACGTTATCAACTGCTTTTGTCTCATGGCTTAGAGAGAATATCAGAAAAGGCCTTAATGGTGGCCCGTCCTGAATACTGTTCTATTAAGATATCCGATCTACTGTTGGTGGCCAGAGGTAATGAAAACCAAAAAGGGGGGGGGAAACACGCCCCACATTAGTAGCCCATGATAAATATCCCACCTATACTCGTCCACCACCACATCACAACTCAACTCTCGCTAGGAAATGGGCAAGCCCGAGTCACCACTTATGGCAGTGTCCTCGAATGGGACTGGGGGACCCCTTGCAAAGGTCACGTTACCTATACAGGGAAGACCTATCACCTTCCTCGTTGACTTGGGTGCAGCCAGGAGCATCCTGAGAGCGGAGGAACTGCCTGCCAATTCTTTCCTTTCCAATATTGATGTTTCCTGCGTGGGTGTGTATGGGGTGCCCCGCTCCAGTCCATTTACTGAGCCACTCCAAGTGGGGACATTTCCTGATATGCTTGCCAGATTTGTGGTATTCTCTACATGTCCCTTGAATTTGCTGGGAACTGATGTGGTGTCCAGACTACAGGCCACAATCATTTTCATGTATGAAGGAGGAGTGAAGCTACTCCCCTATCCTTAGACTCATCTGCCTTGTGTTCTTTGCCGCTCATGATGATACACCTTTGTTCCCAGTGAAGAAACAGACCTCAAGAGGAGAAACAGAGAAACAGAATGGTCCAAGACCTCCGAGCAGTTAACGAAGCCACAGTGTTGGACACCCCAATTGTGCCAAATGCACACACCTTATTATCGGGTATACCTCCAACGACTGAATACTTCACTGCAGTAGACCTGGCAAATGCATTCTACAGTGTTCCCCTGCAACTTTCCTGCAGGTACCTCTGTTTTTATAACAAAAAATCAGTACACCTGGGCAGTTATGCCACAAGGGGCGCAAAACTCGCAGAGCCAGTTTCCAAAGCCATAGCCTCTATACTTGATACATGGCAAAAAAACATCCTGCAGTGGCTCTTCTCATATGTGGACGACCTTCTCTGCGCAGATAACCAACCCACTGCAGAAGAAAAATTCAGAAAGTCTACTATGCTACCTTGTGGAACAAGGCTGTAAAGCCTCCAAAGCCAAAGCACAGTGGTGTTACAAGAGTCACCTTTTTGGGCCACTGCATTTCCAAGGGCACAAGACATATCACATAAGACCGGGTTGCTGCAATCCAGGATATTCCACAACCAGCTAAACAACTGCATTCCTTTCTTGGACTCATATCTTACTGCAGGGCGTGGATCCCTGATGCATCGATCCTCATGCAACCACTCTATGATGCTCTCAAGTCTGTGCCATTTACCCTGTCAAGCGAGGCCCTGGACAATTTTACTCTGCTGAATATCCACTGCTCCTGCTTTGGGCCTCCCAGATTATGGAATACCCTTTAAACTGTTTGTGTCGGAAAGAAAAGGCCACGCCACACGGGTCCTAGCTCAATCACATGGAGGCCGGACTAGACCCATTGGGTACTATTCATGCCGCTTAGACCCGGTGGCTAGGGGTGGCCCTTCCTGCTTAAGAGCAGTCTTTGCTGCCCAAGCACTGCTGGACAAAACTTCAGGCCTCGTTTTAGCACATCCCCTGCTTCTTCTGGCACCGCATGACATTGCTGCTATCCTGAATCAAGTGCAACCTGTCCACCACCAGACATCTTGGGTTGCATATCTCCCTCCTCCTTAACAATGTGACCTTCCAAAGGTGTCTCACTCTCAACCCGGCCACCCTTCTGCCATTATTTCGAGGGGGGACAAAAAGGAGGAGAATGTGAAGAAGGGGGAGACGGAGAAGGTGAAGAAGGGGGGGAGACGGAGAAGGTGAAGGGGGAGACGGAGAAGGTGAAGAAGGGGGAGACGGAGAAGGTGAAGAAGGGGGAGACGGAGAAGGTGAAGAAGGGGGAGACGGAGAAGGTGAAGGAGGGGGAGACGGAGAAGGTGAAGGAGGGGGAGACGGAGAAGGTGAAGGAGGGGGAGACGGAGAAGGTGAAGGAGGGGGAGACGGAGAAGGTGAAGGAGGGGGAGACGGAGAAGGAGGTGAAGGAGGGGGGAGACGGAGAAGGTGAAGGAGGGGGAGACGGAGAAGGTGAAGGAGGGGGAGACGGAGAAGGTGAAGGAGGGGGAGACGGAGAAGGTGAAGGAGGGGGAGACGGAGAAGGTGAAGGAGGGGGAGACGGAGAAGGTGAAGGAGGGGGAGACGGAGAAGGTGAAGGAGGGGGAGACGGAGAAGGTGGAGAAGGTGAAGAAGGGGGAGACGGAGAAGGTGGAGAAGGTGAAGAAGGGGGAGACGGAGAAGGAGGGGGAGACGGTGAAGGAGGGGGAGACGGTGAAGGAGGGGGAGACGGTGAAGGAGGGGGAGACGGTGAAGGAGGGGAAGAAGGTGAAGGAGGGGGAGACGGTGAAGGAGGGGGAGACGGTGAAGGAGGGGGAGACGGAGAAGGTGAAGGAGGGGGAGACGGAGAAGGTGAAGGAGGGGGAGACGGAGAAGGAGAAGGAGGGGGAGACGGAGAAGGAGGGGGAGACGGAGAAGGTGAAGGAGGGGGAGACGGAGAAGGTGAAGGAGGGGGAGACGGAGAAGGTGAAGGAGGGGGAGACGGAGAAGGTGAAGGAGGGGGAGACGGAGAAGGTGAAGACGGAGAAGGTGAAGAAGGGGAAGACGGAGAAGGTGAAGAAGGGGAAGACGGAGAAGGTGAAGGAGGGGGAGACGGAGAAGGTGAAGGAGGGGGAGACGGAGAAGGTGAAGGAGGGGGAGACGGAGAAGGTGAAGGAGGGGGAGACGGAGAAGGTGAAGGAGGGGGAGACGGAGAAGGTGAAGGAGGGGGAGACGGAGAAGGTGAAGAAGGGGGAGACGGTGAAGGAGGGGGAGAAGGTGAAGGAGGGGGAGACGGTGAAGGAGGGGGAGACGGTGAAGGAGGGGGAGACGGTGAAGGAGGGGAAGAAGGTGAAGGAGGGGGAGAAGGTGAAGGAGGGGAGACGGTGAAGGAGGGGGAGACGGACAAGGTGAAGGAGGGGGAGACGGACAAGGTGAAGAAGGGGAGAAGGTGAAGGGGGAGAAGGTGAAGAAGGGGGAGAAGGTGAAGGAGGGGGAGACTGAGAAGGTGAAGAAGGGGGAGACGGAGAAGGTGAAGAAGGGGGAGACGGAGAAGGTGAAGAAGGGGGAGACGGAGAAGGAGGGGAAGAAGGTGAAGGAGGGGAAGAAGGTGAAGGAGGGGGAGACTGAGAAGGTGAAGAAGGGGGAGACTGAGAAGGTGAAGAAGGGGGAGACTGAGAAGGTGAAGAAGGGGGAGACTGAGAAGGTGAAGAAGGGGGAGACTGAGAAGGTGAAGAAGGGGGAGACGGAGAAGGTGAAGAAGGGGGAGACGGAGAAGGTGAAGAAGGGGGAGACGGAGAAGGTGAAGAAGGGGGAGACTGAGTAGGTGAAGGAGGAGGAGACGGAGAAGGTGAAGGAGGAGGAGACGGAGAAGGTGAAGGAGGGGGAGACGGACAAGGTGAAGAAGGGGGAGAAGGTGAAGGAGGGGGAGACGGAGAAGGTGAAGGAGGGGGAGACGGAGAAGGAGGGGGAGACGGTGAAGGGGCGGGAGACGGTGAAGGAGGGGGTGAAGGTGAAGGAGGGGGAGACTGAAAAGGTGAAGGAGGGGGAGACGGAGAAGGTGAAGGAGGGGGAGACGGAGAAGGTGAAGAAGGGGGAGACGGAGAAGGTGAAGAAGGGGGAGACGGAGAAGGTGAAGAAGGGGG
Organism: Rana temporaria; assembly: GCF_905171775.1. Lineage (NCBI taxonomy): Eukaryota > Metazoa > Chordata > Amphibia > Anura > Ranidae > Rana > Rana temporaria. The sequence continues at coordinate 298,070,501 of NC_053491.1, forward strand.
AGAAGGTGAAGGAGGGGGAGACGGAGAAGGTGAAGGAGGGGGAGACGGAGAAGGAGGGGGAGACGGTGAAGGAGGGGGAGAAGGTGAAGGAGGGGGTGAAGGTGAAGGAGGGGGAGACTGAAAAGGTGAAGAAGGGGGGAGAAGGTGAAAGAGGGGGAGACGGAGAAGGTGAAGGAGGGGGAGACGGAGAAGGAGGGGGTGAAGGTGAAGGAGGGGGAGAAGGTGAAGGAGGGGGAGACGGAGAAGGTGAAGGAGGGGGAGACGGAGAAGGAGGGGGAGACGGTGAAGGAGGGGGAGAAGGTGAAGGAGGGGGTGAAGGTGAAGGAGGGGGAGACTGAAAAGGTGAAGGAGGGGGAGACGGAGAAGGTGAAGAAGGGGGAACGGAGAAGGTGAAGAAGGGGGAGACGGAGACGGTGAAGGAGGGGGAGACGGTGAAGGAGGGGGAGACGGTGAAGGAGGGGGAGACGGTGAAGGAGGGGAAGAAGGTGAAGGAGGGGGAGGGGGAGAAGGTGAAGGAGGGGGAGACGGTGAAGGAGGGGGAGACGGACAAGGTGAAGAAGGTGAAGGGGGAGAAGGTGAAGAAGGGGGAGAAGGTGAAGGAGGGGGAGACGGAGAAGGAGGGGGAGACGGAGAAGGAGGGGGAGACGGAGAAGGAGGGGGAGACGGAGAAGGAGGGGGAGAAGGTGAAGGAGGGGGAGAAGGTGAAGGAGGGGGAGAAGGTGAAGGAGGGGGAGAAGGTGAAGGAGGGGGAGACGGAGAAGGAGGGGGAGACGGAGAAGGTGAAGGAGGGGGAGACGGAGAAGGAGGGGGAGACGGTGAAGGAGGGGGAGAAGGTGAAGGAGGGGGTGAAGGAGGGGGAGACGGAGACGGTGAAGGAGGGGGAGACGGAGACGGTGAAGGAGGGGGAGACGGTGAAGGAGGGGGAGACGGTGAAGGAGGGGGAGACGGTGAAGGAGGGGGAGACGGTGAAGGAGGGGAAGAAGGTGAAGGAGGGGGAGGGGGAGAAGGTGAAGGAGGGGGAGACGGTGAAGGAGGGGGAGACGGACAAGGTGAAGGAGGGGGAGACGGACAAGGTGAAGAAGGGGGAGAAGGTGAAGGGGGAGAAGGTGAAGAAGGGGGAGAAGGTGAAGGAGGGGGAGACGGAGAAGGTGAAGAAGGGGGAGACGGAGAAGGTGAAGGAGGAGACGGAGAAGGAGGGGGAGACGGAGAAGGAGGGGGAGACGGAGAAGGAGGGGAAGAAGGTGAAGGAGGGGAAGAAGGTGAAGGAGGGGAAGAAGGTGAAGGAGGGGAAGAAGGTGAAGGAGGGGGAGACTGAGAAGGTGAAGAAGGAGGAGACGGAGAAGAAGGGGGAGACGGAGAAGGAGGGGGAGACGGAGAAGGAGGGGAAGAAGGTGAAGGAGGGGGAGAGAAGGTGAAGGAGGGGGAGAGAAGGTGAAGGAGGGGGAGAGAAGGTGAAGGAGGGGGAGAGAAGGTGAAGGAGGGGGAGAGAAGGTGAAGGAGGGGGAGACGGAGAAGGTGAAGGAGGGGGAGACGGAGAAGGTGAAGGAGGGGGAGAGGGAGAAGGAGGGGAAGACGGTGAAGGAGGGGGAGAAGGTGAAGGAGGGGGAGAAGGTGAAGGAGGGGGTGAAGGTGAAGGAGGGGGAGACTGAAAAGGTGAAGAAGGGGGAGACGGAGAAGGTGAAGAAGGGGGAGACGGAGTAGGTGAAGAAGGGGGAGACGGAGAAGGTGAAGAAGGGGGAGACGGAGAAGGTGAAGAAGGGGGAGATGGAGAAGGTGAAGGAGGAGGAGACGGAGAAGGTGAAGGAGGAGGAGGAGACGGAGAAGGTGAAGGAGGAGGAGGAGACGGAGAAGGTGAAGGAGGAGGAGGAGACGGAGAAGGTGAAGGAGGAGGAGACGGAGAAGGTGAAGGAGGAGGAGACGGAGAAGGTGAAGGAGGAGGAGACGGAGAAGGTGAAGGAGGAGACGGAGAAGGTGAAGGAGGAGGAGACTGAGAAGGTGAAGGAGGAGGAGACGGTGAAGGTGAAGGAGGAGGAGACGGTGAAGGAGGAGGAGACGGAGAAGGTGAAGGAGGAGGAGACGGAGAAGGTGAAGGAGGAGGAGACGGAGAAGGTGAAGGAGGAGGAGACGGAGAAGGTGAAGGAGGAGGAGACGGAGAAGGTGAAGGAGGAGGAGACGGAGAAGGTGAAGGAGGAGGAGACGGAGAAGGTGAAGGTGAAGAAAGAGGAGAAGGTGAAGAAGGAGGAGACGGAGAAGGTGAAGAAGGAGAAGACGGAGAAGGTGAAGAAGGAGGAGACGGAGAAGGTGAAGAAGGAGGAGACGGAGAAGGTGAAGAAGGAGGAGACGGAGAAGGTGAAGAAGGAGGAGACGGAGAAGGTGAAGAAGGAGGAGACGGAGAAGGTGAAGAAGGAGGAGACGGAGAAGGTGAAGGAGGAGACGGAGAAGGTGAAGAAGGAGGAGACGGAGAAGGTGAAGAAGGAGAAGGAAAACACCCCTGAACTTCTCCACATGACTGCCTTGAAATTATGCACATGGAAACCACACACTTACCTACACTGAGTGAAATTCCTCTGGAAAACCCCGACTACACACTTTTTGTAGATGTCTCCAGATATGCAGATGAAGGACGCAAGTACTACACAGGTTATGCTGTGATCTCTGAATTTGAAATTTTACAAGCAGGAGCATTACCACCAACTGTATCTGCTCAGGAAGCGGAGCTCCAAGCCCTCACTACAGCGTGTAAGATATCAGAAGGTAAAAGAGCCAACATTTACAAAGACTCAAGGTACGCCCTAGGAGTGGCTCATGACTTCGGTATCATCTGGAGGGCTAGAGGATTTCTGACAGCGGGCGGAACACTGGTGAAACACGGCCCGGCCATCAAGGATTTAATGGATGCACTACTCCTGCCTGACCAAGTGGCTGACTTGAAGGTTAAAGCACATGGGAAACAAAATTCTCAAGAAGCCAGAGGGAACCACCTGGCGAATATAGCCAAACAAGCAGAAGTGCCTGAAGTGGAGAGTGAATCTTCAGCACAGGTGCCTTTGGCAGTGCATGTGCCATCTGACAGGCTATACCTAGCCTCTATGCAAAATGCGGCTTACACAGAAGAACATTTGGAATGGATCGATAAAGGAGCAGAATATGATGGAGATCTATATCCGATTAGAGTGAAAACCTGTTTTCCAAAATATATGTATCCAGCAGTCATTCAATTGGCACATGGTCCTGCACATCTCTCTAAGAACTTAATAAATTCACTGATCAGCAAGTATTACTGGGCCCTAGGGATAACCACCCTAACCAGAAAATGACTGCGCCTCATGTGCAGTATTATGTGCAAAATGCAACCCGGGGAGGACAGAAAAGACATAGCAGAAGCTATCGGCGAAACCCCTCCATCCATTCCAGAGGATACAGGTTGATCATATACAGATGCCAAAAAGTGGCCGATATGAATATGCCCTAGTGGTGGTGGACATGTTCTTCAGCTGGCCAGAAGCTGTTACAAACATGACAGCCAAGACCACAGCTAAGAAACTACTGAGTGAGCTAGTATGTAGATTTGGGGTCCCAGAGATGATAGAGAGCAATCAGGGCTCAGCATTCACAGCAACCCTTACGAAAGAGATTTGGATATCACTGGGAGTTCAGTTAGCTCTAAACACCCCATATACCACCCTCAAAGCAGCGGGAAGGTAGAAAGGATGAAAGGGACTCTAAAAAACAGGATGTTAAAGATGGCCCAAGAGACTAACATGAGCTGGCCAGACAGTTTGCCCATTGCCTTTTTCAGTGTCAGACACCCCCCCCCCCAGGGGAAACATGCCCTGTCCCCCATTTTTTGGGGTTTCAGTCCCCAGACTTGGCTGTTATTTCAAACAGCAGTTGCAGTCACAATCGTGTTAACTAGCTATGTCACACGTTTGTCTAGAGCAATAACTAATATCCGTTCGAGTGTTTTCTTCCATTCCAGATCCTGAATTAGATACAGGAACACACTAACTACTGCCTGGAGATTGGGTGCTAGTAAAAGAAGGTTGTGAGAATCCCTTGAGCCAAGATATGATGGTCTAAGCCAAGTTTTGCTGCCCACAGCCACCCAAGTCAAATTGGCCGGGAAAAATACCTGGATACACGCTTCCCACTGCAAGAAAGCTCCAACCCCTGAGGACAAGATCCCACCCACTTCATGACGACCATCCTTTTCCCGTTTGGTCTGGGTCCAGGAGGTGGCCATAACAAAAAAGATAACAATTACATTTTAGTATATCTTTCCAAGCACACGTGAACCGGGGGCCTGAGTCGCAGCCAGGTCCTGGTCCGAGTCAGCATTCCCCAGGGGATGGCCGGGGCGCTTTTTTCCCCCCTTACGCCCGCACGCCGCTTTCACTCTGGCAACAAATGTTTCCAGGACTGCCAACAAAGTGTCCATGGGAACCGCAGGTTCAGGAGCACCAGCTGCCACCTCTGGCATGTTTGGGGAAGAACCACCAGATACTGACTCCATAACCACACAGCTCTCGGGACCTATTTAAGACCTGAATAAAAGCCCACCCTCCTTGCCACGCTGACCGGGGGGTTACCCAGGGGACTCACCAACCCAGGAAGAGACTGTTCAGCGCCGCTGCCTGCCCTCAGTACACAGCGTGAAACACCATGAGGAGACCCTGTGCTGCGTGCTGTAGAAGCCAGCACTAGAGGCCAAAACCACATCAAAAATGACCGCCGGATGCCTCAGAGAGAGCAGGGCACGGCTACAGTAAAATGGCTGACTGCAATAGCAAGCTGCGCCATAGCGTGACCACAACAAAATGGCCACCAATGGGAATTCCCAACTTAAACAGCAGACTACAAAAAAATGGCGCCGAAACGCTGCGACATGGATGAGAAAGCCTAAAGGGGCCTTTCTGAGGCAAACACAGGCCCAGACACCCCATAGTCCCTTAGTGGGAAAATGAGCCCCCCACAGGTCCACCCCAGCAGCAGCAGTAGAGCAGCAGAGGGAAACATGACAGAGCAGGGAAGGGAGGATAGGCGGACCCCCTAACCCCTGGAATGCCGATCCGTACCAACCCGCCGAGGCGGGAAGGACTGTACTTACCCATCCATGCGAGGACCCGCTGACTCATTCCTGACAGGCATACAACCGCGTTGGAGGAGCCATCGGCCCGGTCCACTGTGAGTGAGACAACACCACAGCCCAGTCATGTGTGGACCCTGGAGCAAAAGCTCACCGGCCACCCCAGGAGTCATGGGGTATGTCGTGGCAGACCCAGCCCTTAGCAATGGTGTGCTCACACTCACTGGCAGGACTGAGGAGACTACAAGGATCTATATATCCAGCCTGTGTCTCAGACGGCAGTTGATAGAAGATTCTCAAAGAAATAAAATAAATAAAATAAAAACCCAAATTCCCTCAGGGCGCTGGGCCCAAAGGGAGCCATACGTCCTCCTCCTTTGCTAGGCAGAAAAAAAAACAGGCTGCAGGGAGTAGGGTTATGCCTGGAGGCACCTGGGGGGGGGGGGGCTGTTCAACTCTGTTAAAGTAACATGTATTTAATAATCTAACATGTTTCTGCCTAGTCAAGACTTGAGAAGGCCATGGACGATAAGAGAAACAGAATTTTTATAACAGCTTACCTGTAAAATCCTTTTCTTGGAGTACACCACAGGACACAGAGCCAGTCAATACATAATGGGTTGAGGTTCACCAGCAGTGATTGGATCAACCAATTGAAGACAGTTCCCCTCCATATAACCCCTCCCATCAGGGAAGTAACTCAGTTTTGTAGCAAGCAATAAGGTTCCCATAAGAAGGGAGGACCCGGCTTCCGGGTCGGGAATCCCGCGGGAGTGGGCGTTCCTATCCAGCAGGTGATTGACGCGATGACGAAAACGACCTCAACCCTTCACATAAGGAGTGTCACGAGTTGCCGAAAGAAGCTGAACGTCGGTGCGCATGCGCCGTATAGTGCCGACTCGCCGTTTGGCTTCTTTCGGCAACTCGTGATGCTCCTTATGCGACAGGTGAAGCTGAGATCGGGGATCCATCCACCGGGAAAGATTCGCTTTGAGTTCCAGACCACCTGGAGGATTCCATAATACATGCTGTGTTTGATCTCCATGAGATCTTTCACTCTGGTAAGGGTCAGTGTTTGACTGTGGTGGAGGTGCTTTGTCATACACTGTGGCTGTTCTGTTCGTGGATCATCTCCTCACTGGGCGTCGCTACCTTCTCACCTATCAATTTACTTTGGACTTGTTTCTCATTATACATGTGCCGTTAGCACATGCACTGTTATTTATATGTTTTTTTCACATTGATGCTGCTATTGTTTCACATCATTAACAGTTCACTTTAATACAACTAGCGCGACTGCCTCTTTTTTCTACATGTTAAAATCCGATTCACCTCCCTTTGAGCACCTCGACTGCGGGTGCCCCCTTGGTGATTGATGCAAGCCACTGCCGTAGCATTGTCGGATTGAATCCGAACAGGGTGGCCCTGTAACCTGTGTCCAGGTTCTGAAAGCTAGATATACTGCCCGAATATCCAGTATGTTGATGGGCAGGCTTCCTTCAGTCTTGGCCCAGATACCCTGGGCTGAAGCTTCTTCTAACACTGCTCCCCAGCCCAACAGGCTGGCATCCGTAAAAAGGATCTTCCTTTCCGTAAGTTCTGAACTGAAGCTTTGGAGCACGGGTAAATCCAGAGCTTGGATCTTCTTGTTCCAGGTGGCCAAGATACTGCCTTGAAGTAGTCTCGAATGAAACTGGGTGTACGGGACAGCCTCGAAGGAGGCCACCACATTTCCCAATAGCCTCATGCAAAGGCGAATAGACGGTCCCTTCTTTGCCTTGACCTTGTGGATCAGGTCCTTTAGAGACTTGATCTTTGGCTCTGGCATGAATACCCCGCTTTGGGCTGTGTCTATGATCATGCCCAAATACTCTAGCCTTATTTGGGCTTATAGAGAGGACGTCTGTAGGTTTACGATCCATCCTAAATGCTACAGTAATTTACTGTAGTGAGCACAGCGTGATTTAATCCTGCCACTGACCGACAAGTAGATCGTCTAAATAGGCAGTTACCGCTATGCCATGTGCCCTCAGATTTGCCAACAAAGGGGCTAGCACCTTTGTAAATACCCGGGGTGCGGTAGCCACACCAAAGGGCATAGCGACAAACTGGAAGTGGAGATGTTCTACCGCAAACCTTAGGAATTTTTTGTGAGCGGGATGGATAGACACATGTAAATATGCGTCCTTAATGTCTATAGACAACATGAATTCTACGCCTTGCAGGGTGGCATTCACGGATCGAATAGTTTCCATTCGGAAATGGCGAACGTTTAAAAACCGATTTAGAGATCTTAGATCCAAGATGGGTCTGACTTCTCCGTTTGATTTTGGAATCACAAAGAGGTTTGAATAAAAACCTGAACCTTGCTCTTTTAGTGGAACTTCTGTGATCACCCATTGAGACAGCAAGTGATCCAAACCTTTGAAGAAGGATTTTCTTTTTAGTGGATCTTTGGAAGGCTTTGATCTTTGGAACTGAGAAGATGGGATTTCTCGAAATTCCAGTTTGTATCCTAGGGATTTGCTTTTTAACCCCACGGCTTCATGGTCTTCTGAGCCCGATTTTCTTTAGCCTTTGTGGCTGGCTGAAAATGCCGTTGCCACTGGTTGGAGGCAGATCTTCCGGGAGCCTGGGGAAAGAGAACGTTTAAAACAAGGACGCTTGTTTTTCTTCTCTGGTAATAGAGTGGTCTTACCACTTGATTTCTTTTGAATATACTTTTCCAAATCCTCCCCAAAGAGGCGTTCGCCATGGAAGGGGAAACTGGGCAAAAGTTTTTTGCATGGAGATTCTGCTGACCAATGTTTTAGCCAAAGGATTCTGCGCATATGCACCAACTGGAGTGTGAGGTGAGATGCTTGCTGAATTGAATCTCTCATGGCATCCACTGTAAAACATAAGGCTTTAGGTAAATTATCCCAAAATTTGACATGATCTGGAGGCAGATGCTTCAACCCTGGTTTTACCTGTTCCTTGAGGACCTGACACATACCAACTGCTGCTATAGCAGGTTGGGCAACTGAACTGGCCAAAAGGAAGGAAGATTTTAGCAGAGATTCCAACTTCTTTTCCGAAGGCTCTTTAAACACCTATACATTATCCACCGGACAAGTCAGGTTTTTATTTACACAAGAAATAGCTGCATATACAGAAAGCAGACTCCACTTCTTGGCAAACTTTTCCTCCATAGGATAAAGAACGTCAAACTTCTTAGAAGGTGAGAAACGCTTATCTGGATGTTGCCAGTCTGCGTAAATTAGTTTTTCTAAAAACGGATGAACCGGAAAAGAGCATTCACCCTGCAGGGATTTTAATGAACCCAGGGAGGAGAGGGTGATTCAGTTAACTCCGAAGAGGGTAACATGAATGCACAACACACTGTTTTAGCATAACATTGCACCTGTGACTTTAGCATCTGGGAAGCAGAAAAAGGTTTATCCGATATCCCTAATCCATCCGACTCCTCATCCCTATCCTCTGCAGGTGTTACCTCATTCTCCTCACATTTTTCTGAAAGGGGATCTAGAACAGAAGGAAATCCGCTTCGCTTTTTGTCCTTTTGCGAGGACTTTGCGATTAGTGTAGCGATTCTCCCCTCTAAGTTGTCCAGAGCTGCTGCCAAATTGTCCTCAGTGACATATGCAGGCCCAGGTACCAGAGGAAGTTGCTACTCCTGATAGTGGTAATGGCTCATCCTGTACAGGTGCTTTCTTCTCTTAGTCCCCGAATTCTAAGGGAAGACATATTACTAAGCAAAAGCCGAGATACCACAACGCATATACTACTGTGTTCAGTCTAGCAATCTACATAAAGTATGCAACTTAAAACACACAGTTTCATGCATAGAGTATAGGTGTCTCTCTTGTAAATGCCCCGCCAACCACCTAGAGCTTACATGCCCATGTTCGTGACTCGGCTCCTGAGGCCCCGGATCCCGACCAGCTTTAGCGTAAATCTTTGGCGTCTTGGATGGATCCGAAAGCATAGTTTTTTTTACCCCCGGAGGGTCTCTTTGGCAGAGCTTTCCTTAGCACATGCTTATGTCCAACACCTTTAGACACTGCCGAAAAAACTGAGGTACTTCCCTGATGGGAGGGGTTATATGAAGGGGAACTGTCTTCAATTGGTTGTGCCAGTGTTCAATTTACGCTGGTGACCCTTAACCCATCATGTCCCATGGTGTACGATAAAGAAATTAAATGCCTATTTTCTTATGTGTATACATGTTTCTATGCATCTTTTGTAAACTATAAAATCTATATTTTAGTGTGTGTGTGTGCATGCATATATATTATATATATACATACACACACACACATATATATATATATATATATATACACACACACACACATATACATACACACACACACACACACACACACACACACACACACATATTTATAGCTCATGCTGAACTCCTGGCAGCTATCAAGGAGGGCCGGGACTCTGTGATGGTGAAGATCGACCACCTTGTGGCGGATGTGAGCCTCATTAGGCATGACATGGACAAATTTAGGGCCCGGTTCGCCGAGGCAGAGGGCCGCATTTCGCAGCTTGAGGATTCTACCAGGGTAGACTCAAGGGACCTTCATGCCCTGCAGCTACAAATTAGAGCCCTTCAGGAGAAGTCCATCGACACCGAGAATAGGCTCCGGAGAAACAATATCAGGATCCTGGGCCTCCCGGAGCGGGCGGAAGGCCCCAAGCCTGCGGAGTTCACTGAAACTTTTCTCATCTCCCTCTTGGGCCTACCAGCTATGCCACCTACGTTTGTGGTTGAACGGGCACACAGGGTTCCCCCTAAGCCTCCGGTCCCCGGGGCCCCTCCGCGGCCTTTCCTGCTTCGCCTACTTAATTACCGCGACAGAGATCGAATCCTGGCGGCTGCCAGGGAGAAGAGGGATTTGATGTTTGAGGGAGCCAGGATTATGCTTTTCCCGGATTATTCTCCTGAGGTGCAACGCCAACGCCGCTCTTTCACCGAGGTGAGAAGGAGCCTGCATGACCAAGGCCTCAAGTTCAGCCTGCTGTACCCCAGTAAGTTGCGGGTGATAGACGGGGATCGCACGCGCTTCTTCACGGATCCGGAGGCGGCTATGTCGTGGCTGGAGACCCGCTGATGAAGCATACCTCGTGGCAAGTATCGAGACCAGTTTTCTGATCCGTCCCTGGGTCACCCCTCCCTCTTCTTCCCGCCTTGGTAGCATCCTTGGTGGGTTACAGCTTCTGGGATCCAGATGGAGATCAGCTCCCCCCTCTTTTTGCCAGTGCTGACTATTTTTTACATTTGTTTTTCCTTTTATTTTACTATACCACTACCATCCGTTGAAAGATGGCTGATGCCGTCCCTGATCCCAGATCCTGCTGTTACAGGGGGGTGAATATGCATGTGTCCCTCAAGAGGTGTTCTCTCTACATTGTGAACTGAGATCCGATTCCCCCCTCTTTTCTTTATTTCATTTATTTTAACTTTCTCCTCCCCGTTTTGCTGGATTGTCCTCACTCCGCTGCCTTCCGCTACGGGTGTCTTTACCCCCCGCACCTTGGCCTCCGTGCCCTGCCCAGGCCTGGAATCTGCCCATTCTGCTGTTTAGAGTTGGTTGCTCAGCGCGTGGACATGGTGGCGCATCACTTGGACTCCACGGAACTGTGACGAGCAGGGGCCGCTACCCCCCCTCCCCCTCCGGTGCTTTGTTTTGTCCTATTTTATTTTTCTGTTTTTGGTTCTATTTTTGCGCCCTGTCCCACTTGGGCTCCCTGGGCATGAACATTGACCGCAGGCCCTCGCCGTGAGAGGATAGCCTTGCGGATACTGTGTAGGGTCCCCAGTTTAGGGGCTCATTTACACCTTCAACGGTTGACAGTTTTTTTGGGGGGAAAAACTATTCCCACCCCTCGGGCAGTTGCTAGAGGAATGGGACATAGTCGGATAGGCACCCGGTGCCTGGGAAAGTTGTTATTTTCTGTGTTTATTGTATGTGTTATGCTCAATGTCTTTTACTCTAAGGATGATGGAATGTGCAAGTTTGGCCTATATTTCATGCAGTGTACTCGATGTCTTGCTGTTCCTGGGGTGTCCCAAGCTGTTTTCATATTGGTATCCTGTCTTCCCTTCACCCTCTATGCCTAATGGCTGATCGCCCGACTGACTCATTCTCTATCCTCTCCTGGAATGTCAGGGGTCTTAATTCCAAGTTTAAGCGTGCCACCCTTTTCCAATATTTGAAGTCACGCCCTGTACAGCTCATCCTACTCCAGGAAACTCACCTCATGGGCAGCAAGATCCTGACCTTAAAAAAGCCCTGGGTTCAGCGGGCGATACATGCTACGTATTCCACATATGCCAGGGGGGTGACAATCCTTGTTCATAAGAATTTTCCCTGTGTCATTGAAGAAGTCCGTACGGACCCCCTGGGTAAATATGTGATACTTGTTTTTACACTGTGGTCGCAGAGATACATTGTTGTTAATTTATATATTCCCCCTCCCTTCTCCTCAGCCCTACTGTATGATGTTTTGGATAAGATTACGCCCTTCTGCCCTGGGAGGGTTATGGTGATGGGGGATTTTAATGCCATCTTGTCCCAAGAGTTAGACAGACCTACCCCACCGAAGTCCCGATGTTTAGACTTATTGGCCTGGGCTCAGGCGGTGGGCCTGGAGGAGGTCTGGCGGTGGAAGCACCCAGATGTGCGTGCATATTCCTGTTATTCAGCGTCCTACAAGACCGCGTCCAGGATAGATTTGGCCTTCTCCAACCCCGCACTGTTAGCGGATGTGTTGGAGGCGGACTATCTTCCCAGCGGTCTGTCGGATCATAGCCCGCTGTTGGTGGTGCTCCGCTCTCCGGCCTCGCGCTGTGCCGCACTTTGGAGGCTGGGCGCGCAATGGATTACTCACCCTGACGTGACTACTATTGTACCCCCCCTACTGACTGAATTTTTGGAGCAGAATGCTGGTACGGCCTCCCCGGACGTAGTGTGGGACACCTTTAAGGCATATACAAAGGGGCAATACATCTCCTCTATAGCTAGTGTCAAAAAACAACATTCGGCGCAGCTGGGTGACTTAGAGCAATTGGTTACAGACCGCATTGCCACTTATAACTCTGACCCCTCTTGATTTGATGATGGCGGCCCAGCGTGACTTACACCTGCACATAGCTGAAGCGACGCGTCTGGAACTGCATAAGGGCAGACAGAGGGCCTTTGAACAGGGGGACCGGAACGGCCGGTTTCTGGCCATGATGGCCCAACACGACCAGCCTCTCACGACCATATCTCTCCTCCAGACTCTGGGAGGGGGGACTGTGTCCTCCCCTCGAGACATACTACAGACTTTTAATGACTTTTACAGGACACTCTACTCTTCTGGGTTGCCCGCGGACTTCCGGCCTGAGACGCTAGGTGACCTGCTTGATCCCTTGGCGTTGGGCTGGCTCTCCGATCAGGAGAGGGAAGCCCTAGTGCAACCATTCACAGCTCTTGAGGTTCAGAATGCCATCCAGTCCTTCCCACCAGGCAAAGCGCCCGGACCGGATGGTCTCCCTCTGGATTTTTATAAAGCTCATGCGGGCCTCCTGGCCCCTTTGTTGGCGCAGCTCTACACTACATGTCTAGCCGAGGGCAGCCTCCCCGCTTCTATGTACCATGGCCACTTGACACTGATATACAAACCTCCCAAAGACCCTACTTCCTGTGCATCTTACCGCCCTATTGAACACTGATTTTAAAGTGCTTACTAAGTTACTAGCCCTTCGGTTATACCCCTTGCTGCCCACGGTGATAGACTCTGACCAGACGGGGTTCATGCCCAAGAGACGTTAATCTTAGGAGGCTTTTTACAAACATTCATACCCAACACCTTAACACCGGAACGAGGACTGTGGCCTCACTAGATGTGGAAAAGGCCTTCGACACGGTCGAGTGGCCTTTCCTATGGGAGACCCTGCGTCGGATGGGATTCCCCTGGCTTTTCATAACTTGGCTACAGGTAATCTACAGGGCCCCCACTTCGTCAGTGCGTTTGGGTGGTGGAGTTTCCGCCCCCTTTCAGCTTTCTCGTGGCACTAGGCAAGGCTGCCCCCTTTCCCCGGCCCTATTTGCCCTTGCCATCGAACCAGTGGCGGAGGCTCTTCGTACATCTCTCCACATTAAGGGGCTCAGGGTGGGTATGCTAGAAGAGAGGGTCGCCTTATACGCCGACGACATGTTGCTTTTCCTGAATGATGCAGGCCCCCCTCTCTGCAGGGCGCTCTGTCTGTTCTGGACACCTTCGCCCCGGTCACTGGACTCAAAGTGAACTGGTCCAAATCTCTCCTGTTCCCGATAGACCAGGCGGCCAGATCTACATCCCCCCGATAACCCCCTTTGCTGGGTGGACACGTTTAAATATTTGGGAGTATATATTTCTACCTCGGCTTCTGACTTTGTCCCCCTTAATCTCTCTCCGGTTCTGGTAGACGCCCAATCCAAGTTCAAAGCATGGGGCAACCTCCCTCTGTCAGTCTGGGGGAGGGTGAACCTTCTTAAAATGAAAATAGTTCCCAAACTTCTTTATCTTTTCCGTCACTCGCCGCAGTGGGTGCCTAGGTCCTTTTTTACTAAACTGAATCAACTCTTTTCTTCCTTTATCTGGGGGTCCTCCGCCGAGGTACAAATTATCTACATTAATGAGGCCGCGAACGCAGGGTGGGATGGCATTTCCTGATTGCTACAAGTACTACCTCGCCGCCCAGCTGGTAACGGCGGCCTGGTGGTTGCGGCCGGATGGTGCCAACACTTCCACTGCTCTCGAGGCATCGGTGGTTGGCTCGTTGGAGGCCCTCCAGCTCTTGCTGTTTCGGGGCCCCCGTGCGCCATACTCTATCACCCCTTCCATGCTTACCACCCTGCGGGCGTGGCGGACCGACCTAGCCATCGAAAATGTAAGCCCACTGAAATTTCACCTAATGCCCCGATCTGGAAAAACCCTACCTTGAACCATCTATACAGGTTGTTAGATCCCCTTGCGTGGTCAAAGCACGGCGTGAAACTGGTCTCCCATATTGTGTCGCAGAACGCGCTGAAGTCCTTCACCGAGCTTTCGTCGGAGTTCAATTTGCCCACTCACTATCATTTCAGGTACCTCCAACTATCACCCGCTTTTTCGGCGCAGTTTCCTTTGTCCACCTGTATCGTGGCCCAGTCGGAGTTGGAGAGGACACTTGGATTTGATTGTGGCATGAAGCCCACCTCGCACTTATACTCCTACCTACTCTTTGTGTCCCTCCCTCCCCTTGACGGGCTGCGAGCCAGGTGGCAAATTGACATCCCCACATTAGACACAGACAACTGGGATGACATATGGGACCTTCCCTTCACTATGTTGGTGTCTGTTCGCGACAGACTGGTCCAATACAAAATAGTACATAGGGCATACTTCACCCCCTACAGGTTACACAAGATGAACCCTTCACATTCACAGAAGTGCTGGCGCTGCGGCGCCTCCCCAGATGACTTCTCATATTTTCTGGCGATGCCCAGAGGTGATGCGCTATTGGGAGGCGGTGCTGGAACTGACCAACAAGATTGCTGGGACGTCACTACCTTTAACTATGGAGGTATGCCTTCTGGGCATAATAGAGAATGTTGTCCGAACCTCAGCCAAACGCACCTTAGTAAGCCTGCTGCTCTTTTACGCCCGCAAGAACATAGCTATGCATTGGAAGAAACCCTCGCCCCCATCCTTGGTGCAGTGGCGGCGACTGGTGAACACCAGCCTTCCTCTATACAAAGACACGTATGCCAATCGTGGGTGCCCGCAGAAATTTGATAAGATATGGCGAGTCTGGGTGGAGGAATCAGAGACTGCTGGTTGAAGGTTTTTTGATATGACACCTCCCTTTTCCCATCCTCCCCCCCTATGTGTATGCGGTTCACTGCAGGTATCAGCCTATTAACGTGTTTGCACGATAGATGCTGTTATCCTTCTGTTGTACCAACTGCCTCTCCTTGAGAGCTGTACGATGTTGAGCTGTATATGTCTAGTCTTGTCTACAATGTGATGTTTACTGTGTTTAAAACTCTTCAATAAAAATATAAAAAAAAAAAAAAAAAAAAAAAAAAAGAGCCAAGCACTGCCTGTAATAAAAGGAGAGATTAGGAAGTAACTCAACTGTACAGATGTCCAGTGTTTTGCTTCCCACATGCACATATCTCCACACAAATTTGGATCAGCAACAGAGATTCAGAGTGAGCTCGTTTGAGGCTCCAGGCTATTACAAGCTCATCTCAGGCATTAAAAGCAATGATATAGATCACATCAGGCTTTTCTCTGATGTCATACTCCTTAAAAACCCAACTCAATCTATGCCAGCAATCCAAAACATACTCAACCAATTCAGTCTTGCCTCCTTCTACAAACATAACTCCTCCAAATCCTTGATCCTTCCCCTACATCTCAGGACCAGTCAAGAATCTCTCCTGAAACACAGCTTTCCCTTCACCTGGACAAACCAATTCATCCCATATTTAGGGATAAAATTAGTTTCCTCACCATGCCAACTATATGACCGCGCAATTGTCAGTTAAAGCACGCAGTGCAATATCACAAAAAATAGCCTGGACATTAAGGGGATAAATCCTTCCGTGGATGAAGTGGTTAAACTAAGCTTTAAAACTGGACTGCTGAAGAAGGTTTACGTACCTTGTAAAGCATTGCAGAATGTTGGAAGCATCAGTTAAAGTGGAATTTCACTGCAGGATCAAACCCCCCTCCCCCTTCTTCCAGTTATATTGCACCTTGCAGAGACCAGCAGCACATTTATGGACTTGCAGACGATTTTCTGTACATATGTACAAACACCTTCTTTCTGGTATATGGGCCACCACAGTTGCTCGCAGCACAGTTGCTGTAAGTGCACATAAAACACCTGCATGAATATCATCAAGGATCAAAACTTACCTTTTCAATGCATTCAAAATCTTCATAGATATCCCACACTGCACCCAGGTTTTGATTGGCTTTGGGCAACTTTTTCCTTGCACTGTAATGCCCTCCAAATTTAATCTGTAGGCACCAACATCTAAAGAACAAAAAAAGATAAAGAAAACTAACACATTAATATACGAGAGACTTCTAAAATTAACGGAAAGCTATTACTCTTATGATTAAAACTGCAGGTGCCAGTAGTGGACAGCACAAACCTTTTAAAAAACTTTTACTATGAGCAAGGTCCACTTTTTTTTCTTGACCAGCTGCTCCCATGTCTAAATAAAAACCTGTGGATTTTAACACACACACACACACACACGTGAATCATAGGAAACACGATTTAGAGACATTTGGGCTATACTGCTGCCTACAGGGACAATAAAGACACTTCCTGTTTTTTTGACAGTGTCTAATCATCAGTAGGTGGCAGCATAACCCTGTCATAAGGATTGAAGATGATGCTCTGGGTACAATGATGTAAAAAAAAAAAAAAATAGAATTTTTTGTACTCACCGTAAAATCCTTTTCTCTGACATCCATGGACGGACACAGCTCCTTAAGTCTTGACAAGTGGGTTATGTTCCCTGTTTACAGAAGAGGACTAGGCAGAAACATGTTAGATCATTAAATACATGTTACATTAACAGAGTTGAACAGCCCCGCTCAGGGGGCAGTCCCTCCAGACATAACCCTCGTCACTGCAGCTGCAGCCTCAGTTCGGAACAAGCAGTACAAACCTAAAAAGGAGGGGTGGGAGCTGTGTCCGTCCATGGACGTCAGAGAAAAGGATTTTACGGTGAGTACAAAAAATCCTATTTTCTCTTATCGTCCATGGACAGACACAGGTCCTTAGGTCTTGACAAGTGGGATGTCCCCAAGCAGTGTCAAAACAAGGGGTGGGAAATAAAGTGACACGTGCTTTTGCGCTAATACAAATCCTCAATGTGCAATAACCTAAACAAAATATATACAGTGCAGCAAAACCTAGTGGTGTTTACAATACACAAAACAGAAATCAAAAGTGGATGTGATTCTGCGCAACGTATCTCACAGAATTAGTGACAGACAAAAATATGACCACATGAGAACCCAGAAATTGGGAACCAAAAAAATATTTTAGAAAAAAGTGATGAGTGATAAATATAATAAATATATATAATATTATAAGAGAGTCATCAAACTCAAGAATACATGAATCAAATAAAATATCAATAAAGTCCAAAAAGATATATAAATCACTCCAGCAAGGAATGCTGGATAAGTGACGTGCAAGAAATAATCCCAAAATAAATATGGTGAATCCTGCCAGATAGGGATGTTTGATAATGCTGAATTCAAAACATGAAATAATAATGGCAAGTAGATGATGAATCGAATCCTTTCCCTGGGCTCACTAGCCTCTTACCTCCAGGCAGATGAAAATAGACATCCAAATATATCCCACACTCGCAGTCCTCTATGGATTATTCCAATCCGTCCACCCTTTCAGCTGATACCGCGTCTCCTTCACAAATCCACACAGCACTCAGCCCCAAATGTAAGAAAGAGAACAGAAGGAGGGACTCCAATAGTGAAGTACAGTAAACCAGGGGAAATTTATTGAAGGAAAAGCCTGTGCTTACATTTAACAAAATTAAAAAGTGCAGCAGTAATAAAAACGAGCGGCGTTCCACAGCGCCGGCTTACGTCACTCCAGGTGTACGTCCGTCCAATCCCTACGCGTTACGACACGGGATCACGTGTCTTCGTCTGGGGGATCTGATTGGCGGTCATTGTAATGTTTATATATCCGGAAAACCGGAAATAGTATCGCCGCCATTTTGTTGGAGTCCATAATGCTGTGCATAATACACCCATAGACTGGGACGCACAACACTGGAAAGCCATATCTCCACCTGAAGGCATACATTAGGATTAAACATCTAGATGGCGGCAGGATAATAAAATAGTCACTGAAATCAAATAAAAACTACACGGTCGGCCAATGACCTTACATAATATAAAACAAATATAAAATATAAAAAGGTGTGTAACTCCGCAGCACGAGGGGAGGAGCAACCATCCGCAGTACAGATGTACATGTTTCCTCAATATAGGGCTCCGCAGCACCAATATACCTACTGCTGGAGGAACAATATTATATAAAATGTTATGTACCAAATACACTTCAATATGTGGACAAATGACATCCAGTCAAATTTCACAATAGGGACAAAATTATAAACCTTCATATATTAAAAGGGGTAAATATATAAAAAGGGGAGACACTCTCATAGGTTCGCAATACCATAGAGAGTATCATAAAAAGGAATGCATATTAAAAAGACCTAAAAAATATATAATAGAAATATGAACTGAATCATTATATATATATATATATATATATATATATATATATATATATATATATATATATATATATATATATATATATATATATAAAATGGTGGTCGCACACCTGGTTTGTCGCATCATATAACCACAACGTGTGTATATACACATATAGATAATATTATACCATCAGGTTGGGGCTAATCCCCTTTGATACAGGCTACAATAGTAGACATACAGGCTACAATAGTAGACATAGAGAGCCAGACCTAATATAATAGAGAACTATAATAGATCACTTCAAAAGTTGCTGAGGAAACAGTTGAGATCAAACTCAACATTCATTCCACCCGGTACAAGTGTACGCATGCTATGAATCCATTTAGATTCCTTTTGACAAATTGTGTGTACCTTGTGACTTCCTCTCCACGAGGGGTTAAATTTCTCAACCCCCCAAAATTGTAGTTGAGTGTGGTCACGATTGTGTACTTGATCAAAGTGTCTTGAAACACTATGCTTCGGGAAGCCTTTTAGTATGGTCTCCACATGTTCACTAACCCGTACCTTCAGGGCCCTCTTGGTTCTGCCAACATACTGAAGATTACAGCTACATTGTAGCACGTATACAACAGCCTCAGTATGACACCCAATGAAGTCTCGAATCACATGGGTTTCTCCTGTGTTTGTCGCTACAAACTCAGTACGTTTCCTTTGAAACCTCTGTGATTTACGGCATGCATTGCAATTCTTACATGGGTAGAAACCTTTTCCTGAAAAGAAAGTATACCCTGGTTTCGGTGGTGGTTCAACTACTGGTTTTCACAATCAGGTTTCTCAGAGTGGGTGCTCTTTTGTATACTATCCTTGGTTTCTCTGGAAGTAGTTTCCCTAGATCTTTATCACCCTTCAGGATGTGCCAATGTCTACCAATTAATTTGGCCACATCTTTATATTGAGAGTTATAATCAAGGATGAGCACCGGTGCCATTTGTTGTTGATGGGTTTTCAATTTATCCTGTAACATCATATCTCTATCCAGCATCCTGACCGGGTCTATTTGATTTTTCACCCACGATCCTTCATCGCCTTTTTTCTTAAATCTCATACCAATCATGTCTGCTTGTGATGCGTAGTCACTCTCTTTCGTGCAATTCCTCCTTATTCTAATAAGTTGCCCCCTAGGGATGTTGAACAACCAGGGTTTGAAATGGCAACTATCCAACAAGAGATAACTGTATCAACATTTTTAAAATGTGTTTTAGTAACTACCTTGTCTTTTTCCATACTTATATTCAAGTCAAGGAAGTCTATAGTCTTCTCATCAATTTTCCACACTAGGGAGATATTCTTGTCATTCCTATTGAGTGTCTCCAGGAAGTTCTCCAAATTCTCTCTACTCCCATTCCACAGGAATATGATGTCATCTATATATCTTCTATAGAGAGAGACAATTCAACTGGAGTATTCTCATATATAGCCGACTCTTCCCATAGTGCCATAAAGGCATTTGCTACACTGGGTGCAAACTTTGCACCCATCGCAATGCCGATAGCCTGATAATAGCTCTGGTCATACCAAAAGTAGCTACACTTGAGGCAGAGATCCAGGCATTTGATAAGGAACTTCCTTTGTTTACAGACAAGACTACTAAATTTCCGTAAAAGCCATTTGGTGGCAAAACAAGCATCATGGTGCTGTACAATCGTGTACAGTGATGTAACATCCGCCGTGGCTAATAGTGTGGTACCTTCACACACTGTCACTGTATCAAGGAATTGTAAGATATGTTTTGTGTCCTTGAGGTAGGCTGGTGTCGCTTGGACAGCAGGCTGGATGAAATAATCAATATACTGTCCCATCCTTGCAGTGAGGGAATCTATCCCATTCACTATGGGCCTGCCTGGTGGATTTTCCCGACATTTGTGGATCTTGGGGATAGTGTAGATAACTGGTATCCTACAGGTTTCAGGTAACAGGAATTTGGCTTCCTTCTTATTTAAGATCTCTTTTTTCTTTCCTAGATCTATAAGGAGTGCCAATTCTTTTTTAAATTTTATAGTGGGGTTACCCAATAGCTTCACATAAGTGTTGCCATCTTCCAATTGTCTACTTAATTCACTCTGATACTGTTCCTTTGATTGTATCACGACCGCTCCTCCCTTATCGGCTGGGCGGACAACGATGTCGCTTCTTTAGGTCAGTAGTTTGATTCCTTTCTTTATATGGATCGGGTCACTTCTTTTCTTTAGTTTTAGAGACTCCAGGTCTTGTAAAACTAGTCTTTTAAAGACTCGTTTGTCGTTTGACAGATACATTAGAGAAAACATTGTTCCCCGTAGACTCCAGTGGGAACTCCCACCAAATGACGGCCGACAAAGAGTCTATGGACGAGTGGTTTGAATTTTTTAATAATAGAAGTGTGGAAGGCTTGAAATTTCTGTTGAAACGGAAACAACGCAAGGTACGCACTATAGACAAACAGATAGAGGAGTTGAAATCTAAGATAGAACCACACAAAGAGTCAGAGGATTTTAAAAAACTAACAACACAATTAAATAAAGATCTAACTGCCAAAGATCTGGAAGTGCAGCAACGAAAAATGAAAAAGTATCAGCGGGATGTTGGTGACTACAAGTCTGACCTTGTGTAAAAATTCCTTAGGAAGAACCAAAGGAAAACACTGCGCTAATGCGTGATAATTAAATGATGATAAGTGACAAAAGCAGCTAGTACCTATTGCTCATAATACCCAAAGCAAAAAAAACGTACATACAAAAGAAGGTACAGCGCTGATGTAAATGAAATAAATAGTGAATGAACCAGATAAATTGTGAGAAATCCAAATAATCTGTGACTTAATAAACAGCAAAAAGACAAAATTAATTATATTGATGAAAAAATTCCTTATAATGTCCAAGAGTGAGAAAGAAAAAAGATTTTTTGCTGATCCTCCACCAATCGATGATTGAATATAGGTGATAAATAGCAATGATGATGAGAATCAGTGAAAAAAGTCCAATGGTGAAACAAACGAAATTCCTAATCTTCCACCAAGAGAAAACACCCGTGTGATGGTATTTCAGTCTGCTTACCAGATTCACTGACCGTTTTACGCGGTCAGATAGAGCCCAGAGATGTTTTAAAGTCCTCTCAAGTGGACTATAAACCAGCAGGTTACACAGATCGAATCATCAGCTGCTCCAAAACTTCAGATACAATGAGGAAGATACGCTCATATATTCTATATGCACAAGCCCTCTGATAGTTGGATCCTGGAGTACCTGATATCGGGAAGATAGCCGTGCAGCCTATGGATGGGCTGAGAGTGGAGAAGAAGAGAGGACCAGATACTGACCCCAAATAGAGCAACACATACACATAGTGTGTATGTATAAAATGCAATTGTGTTTTACCAGAAAAACAGAAGCTCCAATGCCCTATTCAGGGCAACTCACCCTTCGCTGCACTGGTCGGGGGTATCCCAGAGGACTCACCGAGGAGACTGCCCAGCGCGCCATCCGCCCACAGCAAACGGCGTGTGGGGAGGAAAAACACTGAGGACACATGTGGCATCCGAGGGACCTGTGTGCACCATAGGATTCAGCACTAGGGGTCAGCCAAGATGGCCGCCGAACGTCATCGGAGCGCGGCTCCGGCAAAATGGCCGCCAATTGGAGTTTTCAATGCAATTGAAAACGACCCCAAAAATGGCGCCAGAGCCAGCCGAATGGCGGCAAAACGAAAAAAAGAAAAATACACACAGAAACCCACAAAAAAAAACTCAGGCCAAACAGTCCCCTCAGAAGACTACAAGGATCTAAAATATCCAGTCTGTCTCTCAGCCGACAGTTGAAAAAGATTCAAGAAAAAATTTAAATAAAAAGAAAAAAAAAAGAAAATTTCTCCTCAAGGCGCTGGGCCCAAAGGGAGCCATACGTCGTCCTCCTTTGCTAGGCAGAACGAAACTGAGGGACCGCCCCCTGGGCGGGGCTGTTCAACTCTGTTAATGTAACATGTATTTAATGATCTAACACGTTTCTGCCTAGTCCTCTCCTGTAAACAGGGAACATAACCCACTTGTCAAGACTTAAGGAGCTATGTCCGTCCATGGATGAGAGAAAACCGTTTTCAGTAACTGTTAGCTGGAGATGTGTTTGGTTAGTCAACTCCATCTGAATCTACTAGTCTAACACTACCCTCTCCCCAGAATGGCAATGCTGTCCGAATTGTGTTCCCTATTGTGTGTTATGTGGGGGGGATGGGATTAACTAGGAGAGCTGACAGATCATGGTTTCTACTTTGTAGGAACCACGATCTGTCTTTTTTCCTCTGACAGCACGGAGGATTTGTGTGTTCTCACACACAAACCCCTGTGTTGCCGCTCATGCGTGTGATCGTGCTCCCGGCCACGTGCAGCGGGAGCGCGCACCTCCGGCGGTGCTTACACGCCTTCTAGTGGCTCTCCTGGGCAAAGCCGTATATGTACGGGATTTCGCCCAGGACAGCCTTTTTTGCTGTAGTAAATCTGTGTGAGCCGGTCGGGAACTGGTTAAAGGAGTCAGAGCCACAAGGGACACATTGACATGCAGGGGATATGTTAGAGACGAGGGGCTACGTTCACAGTCCTCCCCAATAGAGGTATTTGGGGAACTTTCCCCCTATATCTCATCCTGCCATCTTTAAGACATATGGCCTTCTGACCTTTCACATGACCTTTGCTGAATACAGCGGTTTCAGCCAGTGCACCAGTTAACCTAGGAGCCCTCTCCCCTAAGACTGTCAGTGCCCCGCCCCACCACCCCCACAAGGAAGGTGTAAAGTACGTACTTGAATGGCCCTTTTAACCACTTAAGGACCCCTTCACGCCGATCTACATCGGCAGAAGGGCACGGCTGGGCACAAGCACGTACCTGTACGTGCCCAGCCGTGGGTCGATCGCCGCCGGTGTCCCACGATCGGGTCACAGAGCTGAAGAACGGGGAGAGATCAGTGTAATCAAACCTTTCCCCGTTCTTCCTAGTGTGGCTGTCACCGATCATCTGTTCCCTGTGTTGGGGAACGACGATCAGTGACGTCACACGCACAGCCACGCCCCCCCCCCACAGTAAGAACACTCCCTTAGGGCACACTTGACCCATACACCGCCCCCTCCTGGTTAACCCCTTCACTGTCAGTGTCATTTTCACAGTAATCCGTGCATTTTTATAGCACTTTTTCGCCGTGAAAATGACAATGGTCCCAAAAATGTGTCAAAAGTGTCCGATGTGTCCGCCATAATGTCGCAGTCACAAAAAAAAAAAAAAAAAAAAAAGCCATAAAACTATCCTTTATTTTGTAAACGCTATAACTTTTGCGCAAACCAAACGCTTATTGCAATTTTTTTTACCAAAAATATGTAGAAGAATACGTATCGGCCTAAACTGAGGAATTTTTTTTTAAAAAAATCATTTTTTGGGGATATTTATTATTATAGCAAAAAATATAGCATTTTTTTTCAAAATTGTTGCTCTATTTTTGTTTATAGCAGCATCTTGACCTTAGGGTATTATCCTCCTGTTAGGAGATTGACTAGGCAGAAAAACAGCATGTTAAGTGTTAAAACGCATCACACAGTACAGTACCTCCCAGGGGGCGGTCCCCCTGGGTCCACCCCCTTCTCCCTGCATCTTGCAGCTCAGTTAAAAGCAGTACAAACAAAGAAGGAGGGATGGGTGCTGTGTGTCCATGAACGGAACTGAAATGGATTTTACGGTGAGTACAAAAATCCTATTTTCTCTTCCGTTCATGGACGGACACAGCAGCATCTTGACCTTAGGGACGTCCCGAGCAGTGTCAAAAAAACGAGGGGTGGGAAAAAAAACACAGCAGCAAACAAACGTCACCTCAAACAAACCTTAAACAGGTGCAACCTTAAACAGCTGCCTGCAAAACCTTGCGGCCGAAGGAAGCATCCGAAGATGCACTCACATCAACCTTGTAAAACTTTGAGAAAGTGGATGGACGACCAGGTCGCCGCCTTACACACCTGGCAAACAGATGCTTGATGGCGGAAAGCCCAAGGAGGCACCAATTGCCCTGGTCGAATGCGCCGTAACCGGGAAGGGAGGCGCCCGCTCCTTTAGAGCATAGGCCTGAAGAACGACCTGCCTGATCCACCTAGAAATGGTGGCCGACGAGACTGCCAGACCCTAGGACCAGTCGCCGACATGAACAGTGAATCCGACCTGGAATGGAGCCGTAGCAGACAGGTACACCCGTAGTGCTCTGACGACGTCCAAGGAATGTAAAGCAGCCTCTTTGGGATTCGCCGGCCGAGGACACAAGGATGGAAGAACAATGTCCTTGATTAGATGTAAAGCCGAAACAACCTTAGGAAGGAGCAAAGGCTGCTGACGCAGCAGCACCACCTTATCCTTGTGGATGACCAAATAGGGAGCCTTGCAAGACAAGGCCGCTAATTCAGAAACCCGTCTGACCGATGTAATCGCCACCAAAAAAAAAAACACCTTCTGGGAGAGAGTCAATAAGGGAATCTCCCCAATGTTCTCAAACAGGGGCTTCTGAAGCACAGAGAGAACTAAATTGAAGTCCCACGGAAGCAGAGGAGGACGTACCGGAGGGGCCACATGCCAAACCCCCTGCACAAACGTAAGCACTTGAGAGTGCGCCGCCAAGGGTCGCTGAAAGAAAACTGCCAAGGCCGAAATCTGCCCCTTAAATCGTACTTAAGGCGAGTGTCTGGTCCGCACCACGCTGTAAAAACAGCAGAATCCTAGAAATCACATATGCACAGGGATGCCAATTCATCTCCTCACACAGAGATGCAAGCCTTCCACGTATGATGGTAAATCTTCCGGAAAGTAGACTTCCGCGCCCGCAGCATGGTAGAGATCACCGAGTCCGACAGACCTCGGTACCTTAGCACCTGGCTTTCAATAGCCATGCCTTTAAAGCCAACAATTGTAAAACAGGATGAAAAAATGGGACCTTGCGACAGAAGGTCCTCTCGCAGTGGCAGGCACCAAGGAACAGCTCTCCCACCAAACACACCAGATTGGCGTACCAGGGACGACGAGGCCAATCTGGAGCAATTAGGATAGTCTGGATCCCCTCGGCCTCCACCCTGCGGAGCAGACAGGGAATAAGCTGCAGAGGAGGAAAGGCATAGATTAGCCGATACTGACCCCACAGCGCCACCAACGCGTCCACCCACGGGTCCTTTGACCTGGCCACGAACCTCAACACCTTCCGGTTGAGCCACGATGCCAGGAGATCCACGTCTGGCGTGCCCCATCTTAGACACAGACTCTGAAATGCATCCGGGTGTAGCGACCACTCTCCCTGGCCCAGCGTGGTCCGCCTGCCAGTTCTGCACGTCCGGAATGTACACAGCCGACAGAGCCGGTACGTTCTGTTCTGCCCACCTGAGGATGTGAGCGACCTTGGTTGCTGCAGTCGAGCTTCTTGTGCCCCCCCGATTTACATATGCCACAGCCGTGGCGTTGCCTGACTGGACGGCCTTGTAGTCTTAGACCACTTGGAGAGGCACAGCTTGATCGCCCGGAGTTCCAGGACATTGATCGGCAGGCGGGATTCTTCCTCAGTCCAGCGCCCCTGGGCCGACTGAACTCACCACACTCCCCCCCCAGCCGGTGAGGCTGGCATCCGTCATGACCACCGTTCAGTGACATGGAAGAAACGGCTTCCCGGCCCGAAGAACCGGAGACGTCAGCCACCACACTAGGGAGGACCTGAGCAGGCGGCTCACACGGATTTGAGAATCCAGAGACTAAGGGCACTCGTCCCAACGCGACAGAATTTCTCTTTGTAACTTTTGAGTGTGAAATTGAGCATACGGAACCGCCTCGAAGGAGGCTGCCATGAGACCCAGGACTCGCATGCAAAAGCGGAGCGATGACCATCTAGGTATTCTAGGCATTGAGACGGTACCAACACCGACTTCTGAACATTTAGCACCCAACCGAATTCCCAGAGGGTCTGGCAGGTGATAGACACATCTTCCTCTAATTCTGAGCTTGAAGAGGCTCTCAGAAGAAGGTCTTCCAAGTAGTTTACAATAGCGATTCCACGCTGCCTCAGCAGGGCCAGAATCGGGGTGAGCACCTTGGTGAAAACCCTCGGTGCCGAAGGGGAGGGCCACAAATTGAAAGTGGTCTTCCCCGACCGCAAAGCGCAAATATCGTTCGGTGGGCAAGAGAGAAACTATCTTGTACCCCAAGAAAACTACCTCGCAAACCCACCGGTCGGAAAGAAGAGACGTCCACCGAGCCACGAAGTCGGCCCCCCACCCAAGTGACGGGCGGGGGCAGACCTTCATGAGGACGCAGATTTTTCCGCAGGCTTGTTGGGCTTGCGGAACCAGGGGCGCTTCTGCCCTTCAGTAGGCGTCTTAGCGGCCTGGGAGCGTCTTAGCGGCCTGGGAGCGTTTACCTGCAGCACCGATGGACGGAAAAACGCTTGTGGGCGGTAAAAGGAGGGCCCCTGCCGATGGCGAGGCTCCTTACCCTTACTGGATTGTGGGAGCAAAGTGCTCTTACCTCCCATGCCATCTTTAATAATGTCATCCAGAGAGGCCCCAAAAAGACTGGACTGCGGACCATCACTTCAGCCAGATCAGGCGGCGCAACACCACCGCATAGACCGAGGCTCTGGAGAGCAAGGGAAGTGTATCCAGGGCTGACTCGCAGACAAAATTTTTAGGCCCTGTACCAACTGGTCGGCCAACACCACACAGTCCGGAGGAGCCTGATGCTCCTCCAACCCCTGACGCAACATCTTAGTCCATTCAGTAAGTGTCTGAGACACTAGAGCCCCGGCCACGACCGGTCGCACCGCCAACCCAACCACCGTAAACATGGAAAGGGCCACAGCCTCAGCCCGCCTATCTGCGGGGTCCTTGAAGGCAGGAGCCCCTTTCACAGGTAACATGGTCCCCTTGTTCAGTCTGGACACAAGGGGGTCCACTGATGGGGGAGAAGTCAATTTTTTCAAGAAAGTCTCCTCAAACAGATAACAGACAGCTAAACAGTTTGGGGCAGAAAAAAACTTTTGCGGCCGATCCCATTCCTTGTACAAAAGCTTTTCCAGATAAGGAACACAAGGAAACACCGTAGCAGTGTGGGCCGGCTTACGGAACCCAAAAGGAACCAACATCTCTGATGTCTCCGCCGAATCCTCCATTTTTAGAGTATCCCGCACCGCGGTGATAAGAGCTCCTACCAGCGCCCTATCATGTGCCTACCCTGATGCAGAGTCATCCTCACTGTCCGTGTGGTCGAGGCCTGCATCCTCTGACACATCGGAACCAGGGTCGGGAGCAGTAGCTAGGCTCGATTCCGCATCAGAGGCGTCCCCTGAAGAAGGCGGGGGAGGGGCGCTTTTTACCCCCTTTTTGTCCACACGCCGCTTCCACCCTGGCAACAAATGCCTCCAAGACTGCCGCCATAGCGTACACAGAAATCGCAGGTGCACTAATAGTCAATTTAGGCATGTCTGGGGAGATGCATCGGGTTCTGACACCATGCTGACCAACCCCTTGCCACCATTAGGGATGTAAGGCAAGACACACAGACCACCCTCTTGGCTGCAGCAGAGAGACAAGGGACCCCCCGCAGAGGACTCACCACCCCGGACCAGGCACCGTACAGCTGCCGTCCGCCTCCTAGAGTGCTCTCCCCGTGCCATCCCTCAGTAAGTGTGCTTTAGCCGTTCACGCCGATATTCTAGCCACTAGAGGCAAAATACACCTCCCAAAATGGCCGCTGACCCGCCACTCTGTAAGCAGAGCACGCGGGCTACAAGAAAATGGCCGCCGACACCAGTTAAAGGAGCCGGGCGCTGCCAAAATGGCGGCCGCGAGTGCAGTAAAAAACACACAGACAGAAAGCATGGCAGCGAACACCCGGGACCCCCAAGGCATTCCACCCCCCCACACATGGCACCAAGAGAACACCCCAGAGAACAGACCCGTCACACAGCCCCCAGTCCTAGGATGGAGCCCCCCCCAGGTGGACCCCCGTATCGCAGCCGTCCCAGCTACCCAGAGCGTAGGTAAGGAGTGGAGGAAGGTAGAGAGGAAAAGCAGGGCGGACCCTCTTGACTTCCCCGGGAATGCCCAGCCGTGACACCCTCCCGGAGCAGGGGGACTGCTACTTACCCGTCCTGCGACGACCGGCTGAAGACATCCCAGACAGAACCAACGTCCGCGCGGTTACAGCATGGCTGTTGGCCCGACACACTGACATAAAGCCCGGTCATATGTGTGCCCTGAAACATATAGCTCACCAGCCACCCCTGGAGCAACGGGGCATGTCGTAGACGGCCCAGTGGGTAGCTAAAAGGCCGGCACAAGCTCTATGGCCGAACTGGGGGGACTACAAGGATCGAGGATCCAGCCAGTCACGCAGTCAGCAGTTGATTGTAGATCTCAGGATCAAAAAATGCAGAAAAAAGCAGAAGAAAAGAAAAAGATTTCAAAAATGCCCAGGCCACATTGGCCCACAGGGAGCCATGTCGTTCTCCAGGTGCTAGGCAGAAAAAAACTGAGCTGCAAGATGCAGGGAGAAAGGGGATGTACCCAGGGGGACCGCCCCCTGGGAGGTACTGTACTGTGTGATGTGTTTTAACACTTGTTAACACTTGTGATGTGTTTTACACTCTGCCTAGTCAATCTCATAACAGGAGAATAATACCCTAAGGTCAAGATGCTGCTGTGTTTGTCCATGAATGGAAGAGAAAAAAAGGACATCAATTTTGTTTGGGAGCCACATTGCAATTGTCAGTTAAAGCAACGCAGTGCCGAATCACAAAAAGGGGCCAGGTCCTTTATCTGCATAATGGTCCGGGTCTTAAATGGTTAAAAAAACAACACTTGCGACTGCATGCAAGGTCCTCACTCTTTCGTTGCACCGCCCCGTTGCTGCTGAAGGCGCACTCTGCCATTGTGACACATAACACAGTGATCTGTAAAGGTGCCACCACAATGTGTGTGAGATTGAAGGAAATGCTGGAGAGACTCACCTCTGTGCCAAATACTAGAGACATTGCTTAAACACTACTGGGGAAGCAAGATGGCCACCACGAGGAGGCTCTGCCTCCCCCGGTGACAAAACTGGCCACACAGTGCAATTGTGCATGTGGCTCAGGCATCACAAGGAAATTCAAAGGGCAGAGGACAAACACCACCTCCAGCAGAGCAGTTGGTGTCCAGAGCCACCAGGCTGTTATGTAGAGCTTCAATGGCCCGGGAAGATCCCCAAAAAATGCAGAAAAAAAAAAATAGTTGAGGGGAACAACACAGTATCAAGTGCCACACAGCCATGACATAGGCCAGTGATATGCAATTAGCGGACCTCCAGCTGTTGCAAAACTACAAGTCCCATCATGCCTCTGCCTCTGGGTGTGATGATTGTGGCTGTCAGAATCTTGCTATGCCTCAAGGGATTTGTAGTTCTGCAACAGCTGGAGGTCTGCTAATTGCATATCCCTGACATAGGCGATGGGGAATTTTTCAACACCAGGCCTGGTGGAGGAATCGCTCACGAATTGGGGGGGGGGGGGGGGGGTGACACCTGTAATAGGGTCACCAGCAAGGCTACCAAAGGGGCACTGATCAGTTTGGCTGCAGGGCCCCCGTGAGAGTTCAATCTTCACCCATAGCAAGGGGCTTTGCCCAGAGGGCCGTCAAAGACTTGATCCCCCAGTTGGAGTTCACTGCCTTGGAGCGGTAATAGCACCCTACCGGAAAACAGCAGGCAATATATATATCATTGCATAGGGTTCCCTCCGTAAACACAGGGTCTGGTGCCAAGCAGCAACATTACAGGCTTTTACTGCATTGTGTTCTATTACATCCGGTGTGGGGTACAGGTACTATTCCTCTGAGTGATGATAGCTGTGGGAAGGGATCCAGATAAAACCTATTGGAACCTTTGAGGATCAGGAACAACCACTATTTTATTCTCTAGGGTCTCTGCTAAAAAAAACAAAACATATAATGTTTGGGGGTTCCAAGTAATTTTCTAGCAAAAAATGTATGATTTTATCTTGAAACCAACAAATGTCAGAAAAAGGTTTAGTGTTTAAGTGGTTAAACTTTCCTCATTTACACACAGAAGTCTATTCCTTTGATCTAAAGGACAAACTCGTTACAATGTTTCAGACTTTAGAGTGTTGTGATATTTGGCAGACTGCCCGTTTTTTTTTCCTTCGACTGCTGTCGGCTTAAGCAGAGCAGAGAATTCTCTGCATAGAAAGAATCGGGAAATACTTTGTCAAGATCGCGGGGGGGGGGGGGGGGGGGGTTGGAGGATTGCGATGATTTTTAACAATTAATCATGCAGCTCAACTGCATAAAAGGTTATGAGCTTATAGGGGAGAAGTTTACCTTCTGTGGTCATTTTGGCAAGCTCTGGAACTTCCACATAAAAGTTCTTCCTGTAAGGTTCATATTCTATCTTTCCATGATCCACAGGCTCCAGCTGTTTGCGCTGCTTAGTCTGAAAGCCAGTCAGAGCAGTTTGAAGATCAACCTCTTCTTCTTCTGAAGAATACTATAAAAAAGGAAAGAACTTACTGCATCTTATGAACAAATTTTACTGAATAGCCACCCACTTGCAAATTTCACAACTATCAGAGAAAAAAAAGTCAACGCCACTCATCATCAAACATGTCTAAAGAAGCGTCAGACGACCTTATTATGAAGCGTCAGACCTCCTTATTACAACTGGACTACAGTGGAACCTTGGATTACGAGCATAACCCGTTCCAGGAGAATGCTTGGAATTCAAAGCACTCGCATATCAAAGCGCGTTTCCCCATAGAAGTCAATGGAAACAAAGATAATTTTTTCCGCATTGGCTTCTATTGCATGCAATACCGCATGTGGCCAGAGGTGGGGGGGCGCTGGAGAGACAGCTCGGCTGAACTCAGCTCTGCACTGTAACGGTTCCCCTAGGTCCTCGGTGCTTACATCTTCAGTCTTTCCAGGTTCTGCATCTTCGGCTGCTTGAATGGCTGGGCTGTGGGGATGTCAATCCCATGCATGCAAGCCACATTACTGCAGCACATAGAGTGGCTGTAAATGTGGTCAGAGTTGCGCATGCACATGCTCAGATCACATCACCACTGACAGGCAGGGGCACAATCATGACAGAAGAGAACACTAGGGTTTTGGAATCTGGACTACCACTTTAAAACAATGTCACAGACTAATAATTTCATATTTAATTTAGTTCCTGGAAGTAAAAGGGTAAATGCCTGGGTATGGGAGTCTTGAGACAACCATTAAAATACAGCCACACAAATGAAAGAATGTATTAATACTAATAATAATATTTAAAACTTATCTTCAGGTTTCATTTAACTATAAACAGATTTAAAGACATTATTTTTTTAAACAAAACAATAAATAAAAAATAATAAGTTTACAAAAACGGGCTTATACTTACCTGAATGGCCCCAAACCTCTTCTTCGAGTCTTCCACCGACACATCTGGGCTCCCCATCTTCTTAGTGTGCCACCACAGGAAGTCATTTACTATAGTGGCACAGCTTTAGGCTCAATCCCAAGCTTCATTGCCATAAAAACACAGACAGCGCGGCTCAACCCCGCCAATGGCTACTGCTGCCTACACAAAGCCTGCGAGACCAGGAAGAAAGAGCAGCAGCAAACGAGCACAGTGCCGAATCCAGTGAGGGCTCAGGTAAGTATAAGGGAGGGTGAGGGGGCTGAAGCTTTTACCCAAACATTTTTTACCTTAATGCAAGAAATGCATTAAGGGTCAAAAATGTATAGGCTTTAGAGCCATTTTAAAATTTAAAGTGTAAGTTCACCTTTACCAAAAAATCTGTAAGGTGAACTTACACAGGACCAATGCTGCATCCACCTAGGTAAGTACGATTTGGGGGGGGGGGGGGGGGCAAACCCATACTTTTAAAGGGAAAAGTTCACCTTTACAGAAGAATCTGTAAGGTGAACTTGCACAAGAAGACACCCTACCCATTCCCCCAGTTCCACTGACCTGCAGCATGGTGATCTCCCGTTCCGAGCCCTGTTCTACACAGAGCCGAGTGTTCGAATATCGCTGATGGCTCAGTTCTCACAGCTCCCAAGCAAAGAGCTGCTGACTGTCAATCAGCATCTCTCTGCTCTGATCCTCTACGCTCACTGGAGCGCTGGGGAGTGGCCGTCTCAGGCTCTTAGCAGCTCGCTAAGTGAGAGGTTGAGACGGGTGGATTGATTCTTGTGACGTCAGCAGAGAGCGGACTTCAGTCAGCTTTCTGCTAAAAACAAGTCACAGGAGTGCAAAACGAATCGCACTTTTGTGAGCCATAGGAGAAGCCCAGCCAAAAGAGCTTAGGCTGGACTTCTCTTATAAAAAAAACTCTGCCAGTCAAAAGGAAGCTTTGTATTCCTCCCTGAAATTCAAAGCTTCCTGTGAAAGGCTGAGCGCTGCTCAGCCCAACTTGATTTTGTTCCAGGAGTGGGGCAGAAAGTTCTCGTCCTGCTGTCGGAACACATTCTGTACACTTTATGTAGCAGAGGCTACATATAGCCATGGAAACCTTTAGACCCCTTTCACACCGAAGGTGTTTTTCAGGCGCTAAAAGGCTACAAATAGCGCCTGTTAAACACCTCCCCCTGCAGCCCCAGTGTGAAAACCACGATGCATTCACACTGGAACGGTGCGCTTGCAGGACGTTCGAAAAAGCCCTGCAAGCAGCATCTTTGAAGCGGTGTATACACGGCTCCTCCACCGCCCATTGAAATTATAGGGCACTGCTGCTGAAGCGCCTGCAAAGCGATTCTGCAGCGGCACTACACGGGTGCATTTAACCTGTTCTACAGCTGCTAGCAGGGGTTAAGAGCACCCCGCTACTGGCCGAAAAGCGCAGCTTAAAGGGGTGGTTCCCCCTAAAACAAAATTCTAACAATACATTCGGATGTCTGCTTACACTGCGGGTAGGCTGGCTTTTGTTTTTTTGCTTTAGTACATACCTCGATATCGCCGTTTCCTCGCTTGGCGGTGGGCGTTCCTAGTTGATTGACGTTCCTCAGACGGGCGCATACTGCGCGTCACGACTTTCCTAAAGAAGCCGAACATCGCTGCGCAGGCGCCGTATAGAGCCGACTCTATACGGCGCCTGCGCAATGACGTTCGGCTTCTGTCGGAAAGTCGTGACGCGCAGTATGTGCCCGTCTGAGGAACGTCAATCAACTAGGAACGCCCACCGCCAAGCGAGGAAACGGCGATATCGAGGTATGTACTAAAACAAAAAAACAAAAGCCAGCCTACCCGCAGTGTAAGCAGACATCCGAATGTATTGTTAGAATTTTGTTTTAGGGGGAACAACCCCTTTAAACTAACATTGCTTTACCGCCAACATGGCCAGCTGTTAGTGTGAAAGGGATCTTGGTAAAGTAATGAGTTTGTTTGAACAAACTTGGCCAAACAATCCATTAAAATGAAACATGGGGGGGGATCAGCTTTAACAAAATGTATTCGCGCTTCAGCATAATAGATCAGGGGTCATCAACCCCCGGGCCGCGGCCTGTTTGCAGCCGGGCCGCGAAGGCTGCACTATCTGATAGTAGTGCAACGGATCACACTATGCGATCCGCGGATTGCCACCGCGGCCATAGCATTAGGAAAAAGGCCGCGGCTTTGGCCTAGCTCCGGAGCCGTGGCCATCTTGGTACACCCGGCGGCGGCCCTCCTCTCTGTTTACACCCACAGAGGAGGAGGAGCCTGCGCTCGAGGGACACACACGCCGCTGTCTAAGGTCTGCACTACTGGGGGGTTACTGTCTGAGGTCTGCACTACTGGGGGGTTACTGTCTGAGGTCTGCACTAAATGACAAGTTGCATCTGATGTCAGGCGACGTGGCAAGTGACAATCCGCATCGTGACGTGGCATGTGACACTCTGGCACATTCTGCATTATGGTGAGTTTTCATTACTATTTCATTATATATTACAATGTAATAATATAAATAATGATCATATCAATGATGTGCCAGGATGATTGAAGCGCCAACACCAGCCATTGCCCCGATAGATGTCCCGCGAAAAGCCCACCGGGCCTTGGCACAATTTTCTTCAACAATGCCGGTCCCCAATGCCAAAAAGGTTGGGGACCACTGTAATAGCCTGCCCCTGGCTGCCTCTACACAAAATACATTTGACTGGCTGGTGTGAATGAAGTCTAAAGCTTAAATGACAAGCATGATGGTGCACAAGAGACTGCCACTTGTAGGCCCCATGCACACAGCTGCATCCAGCTGTCTGGCATTTTAGTGCAAAAAAGAGGAATGATGGAGCATCCAGCCTGACTGCCTGCAGCCTGTCAGTGTATAGCAGGCTGTGGCTGGACAGTACTGAGTGGTACATGCATTTAGAGCCCCATGTGTTTAGTTATGAATGCAGACTAGTGAAAGCCGATAACAGGTACTAGGCACTCTCATCCAGCTTTCAGTACCCTCAGTTTTGACTGATCACTGCAAAAAGCTGTGGCACTTTTTCAGAATGCTGAACATTGCTAGCTCCCTATTTCTATACATTTCTATTGGCCAGTGAAGCTGCTCTACATGCCCAACATGCAGCAGTATTGTCTTGCTTAGTCAGTATAGAAGGGTGTGGGGCCAATGGGGCGGCAGAATAAATCCAGATTAAAGAAATAGCCAGCACTATTTAAACACTATATATTAAAAATGGTTTATATATTTGTGGAGCTATGTGTAGGCCACACAGGATCATTAAGGTCCCTCTGTATATTGTGGGCCCTAACTGATCTAACAAAACATTTCTCATCCTGAGACAAACATAGCTATAAATAAATGAAAGAATATGTGTGAAGGTAGCCAACTCCTTAGTCGAAATTTCCCAAAAAATAAAACAAAGCAGCATAAGGGAAATTACTTACGATTGATGTCATGTGTCCCTTGTGCTGCTGTCTCCTTTACAAGAGGGTATCTTCCTCCCAGATACCCGTCAGAGTGCCCAACCTTTTTTCCAGCACTTCCATTCATACAAGCCGTACTACAGCTTGTATGAATGAAACGTGCTCCAAGAATGGAGGGGGCACACCTTTCAATCATCTGTCTACCCTTCATTTATAAATCTGGTTTCATTCACAGAAGCTGCTGGAGCTCTCACTGACAGCTACCCACACACTAAAATGCTGCATTTTACCATGCAGGCTAATGTGAACACAATCTTAAAGCCCTAGTTTGAGAGATCAACTTGGGTACAATCGGCCTACCAGATTCACTTGTGATTATTGCTAGCAGCTGCTACAGCCGCCAGCAATAATCATTGTCTTCTGCCAGCAGGGACGGCAGACAATTGCTCGGCAAGGGGGACTCCCCTGTCAGCACTGTCTGTGTTGATGAGGGAAAACATGCACATTTCGTTCCTCCAACCAAGAAATTTGCACCGTCTAAGGCCTGCCTAAGAGTCATTGAAAAAAACCCCTCCATAATCCCAAGATTCAAACACATTTAGACTTAAAAGTCTGTCATGCCATCATACAAAACCATGAATGAGAATTAACTCCCAGAACAATTTAAATTCATTTACTTCCATGGCATCTTGATCATTTTCCATGAGTTCTCCTTTTTTTTTTGTTGTTTCTGCAGAAGCCTTTTTCGTGGTCATCACAGCGACAACCTTTGTGACATTCTGTCCACTTTTCTGTAGAAGAAATAATAAAAATAAAAAATAAATTAAGAGTACATAAAATGTAAAAAAATAAATTAAACAATCTTAAAGGCTAACTCCACGTGTTACATGTGTACTTAGGGTGCAACAAAAAACATGTTGCTAAGCAACCCTCCCACCCCTTCAAAGTGGCAGCCCCGTGACAGCATGCAGAGGTTATCATCCCCCACTGCAGCTGTCAATTTTGAAAACGGTGTGGCTGTGTGGAGCGTTGCAGTGGATCATTGACTCACAGGCTCAAAGCTTTACAGGCTCCTGTAAAAAATGTACATGAAAGAAATCTGATGTGGGGGGCGTGGCTTGCACGCGATCGAGATGGCCGCTTAAGCGCAGAGCTCTGACGGAGGACCGGGGGTTTAGCGGAAAAACGATCGTGTAACCTGCCAAAAACAGAAGAAAAACCTTGCTTACATAGAGCGGAACTCACCCGATGTTGCCACGCAAAAGAAAGGATCAGAAGCAAGCTAAGAAGCTCACAGACTTCTTTGACATGCCGGCTTCAGCGGGGAGACAAACAAGATGGCGACGATGACGCTGTTATACAAAAGCCATCGTCATATACTGACCTCCCGGGTGACGATCCTAGTCCATGAGACACTGAACATCAGATTCAAGCTCCGGACTCCCCTTCACATAGCCCATCCTCACTAAGCCCGGCAAAGACGAAAAGGAGAATCGATGACGTCACCCAGTTTTATTCAGGTATGGCGTCTGTACAGCTAGATCAAGCAGGCCCCAGTAGTGCGTCATCGATTGCCAACTACCCTACCTCAGGAAAGCCAGTGCTAGATACTGTAATGAAAGATATGCTCGTAACATTGCAAACATGGCTTATGTCCAACTTTTCAATTATGATAAACAACTTTTCAATTGAAATGAAGGGACTGGGTGATAGAGTCCACCATATTGAAAACAAAATGGATGACCATTCTGATACAGTTAACGATCTCATTGACGCGTATAAGAACCTAACAGAGGACAATATGTGGGTTAGAGCTAAACTCGCAGATCTTGAGGATCGCTCAAGAAGAAATAGTCTTAAATTGAGAGGGGTACCTAAATCTGTGTCCCCAAATCACTTGCAAAAGTATGCGGGTGATTTAATTGCTAATCTATTATCAGAAACTTCCCAGATTGAGCGTATGATAGATAGGATTCACCGCATACCCAAACACCTGGATGCTGCTGTTCCAAGAGATGTCCTCATGAAAATTCATTTTTTCCCTACATAGGAAAAGCTATTGACGAAAGCTAGAATCCTGACAGTACTACCTGAACCATACAAAGAAATTCATCTATATGCTACATATTCATCTTTCACAGCATACTCTGAATTTAAGAAGACAACTAAAGACAACTACAAAAGCCTTGAATAATCACAGGATTCCATATAAATGGAAACACTCTGCCACGCTGATGATCACCAACAACGGAACAACTACTATTGTGTCAAAACCTCAGGAAGGCCTGCAGCTTCTTCACTCCTGGGGTATAGTTCCTGAACCCTCTCCTGAAGAAAGGAAAAGTATGGGAAGACCAAACTTCGGGGGAGCACGCAAAGGTTACCGTTTACCTACAGGAAATTGAACGACGATGGAAACACTATTTTTCTTCTTTGACCGCTTTTTTTTTCTTACCATCTACATACGCCCCCAGTTTCTGTTGTGTAGCATTTGTTATTCTTTTATTTAGAACAATACCCCCCCCCCCCATTTAGTCGGTTAGGAATTTTTCCCGACTTTTGCAATCTTTATTGCATTGCTTGTAGTAGTTTTAATATTCCACGGCTGTGGAATAATATTTTGTCTCCTATAATTTTACAAGCAATCGTTCACACTGGGGCGACTTGCGATCCGACTTCATGTCGCCTCAAGTCGTCCCAAGTCGCGCTGTAGAGAAAAACAATGGAAGTGAATGGGAGCAGTGTTAATACACATGACTCAAGGCGATCCGACTTCAGAAAAGGTTCCTGTACTACTTCAATCCGACTTGTAGGCGATTTGTACCCATTGATTTCAATGTAAGTCGCCTCAGAAGTCGGATCACTGTCTTAACTGAAGCGACTTTCCAGGAAGTTGACAAACTTTTCTCAGGCAAACCTTCCCTGCCCCCCTCCCTCTCCCAGAGCTGATTGTTGTTTTATTGGCCACTGGAAAGTCTCCTGTCCTGGAGACGACTTCAAGTTGTGTTGTAAATCTCCCTGTGGTTCAAGTCGTGTCGGAGTCGCCTCTGAAAGTCGCGCTGGAAGTCGTGTCGCCCTAGTGTGAACCGACTCTTAGACTAACTTTATTTTGTTTGCTTATTATTTTTTGTTTTATTTTAATTTTGTTTTTGTTTTATTTTATTTTTATAGTTATTACTAAGTACCTGGTTGAAATCGTATTTCTTGATCGCGTCTGATCTCGGATCTTACGCCTTTCAATTGATCTTCATATACCGAAGATCGTCCTAATCTGTAAGTATCATATTGTAAGCTATCTATAACACATAAAAATGTCTATTAACTTCCTCACAATTAATGTTAACGGCTTAAACCATCCAGCTAAAAGAGACAGCATTATCAACTGGATGTGATATTATTTGCATACAGGAAACACATTTTGCTAGGGATAGCGCTCCTCAATAACATAAATCTTTTCCTCAAATCTTTAAGGCCGATTATTCTCGTAAACAAAGGGGTGTATTGATTGCCATACGTGACACTTTAACCGGTTAAGCCCCGGACCTTTAGGCAGCTAAATGCCCAAGCCAGGTTTTGCGATTCGGCACTGCGTCGCTTTAACAGACAATTACGCGGTCGTGCGACGCGGCTCCCAAACAATATTGGCGTCCTTTTTTCCCCACAAATAGAGCTTTCTTTTGGTGGTATTTGATCACCTCTGCAGTTTTTATTTTTTGCGCTGTAAACAAAAATAGAGCGACATTTTTAAAAAAAATTCAATATTTTTTTCTTTTTGCTGTAATAAATATCCCCCAAAAACATATATAAAACATTTTTTTCCTTAGTTTAGGCCGATACGTATTCTTCTACATATTTTTGGTAAAAAAAAAAAAATCGCAATAAGCGTTTATCGATTGGTTTGCGCCAAATTTATAGCGTTTACAAAATAAGGGATATTTTTATTGCATTTTTATTATTTTTTTACTACCAATGGCGGTGATCAGAGATTTTTTTCGTGACTGCGACATTATGGCGGACACTTACGATTTTGACACATTTTTGGGACCATTGTCATTTTCACAGCAAAAAATGCATTTAAAATGCATTCTTTATTGTGAAAATGACAGTTGCAGTTTGGGAGTTAACCACAGGGGGCGCTGAAGGTGTTAGGCTTCACCTAGTGTGTGTTTACACCTGTAGGGGGGTGTGGCTGTAGGTCTGACGTCATCGATTGTGTCTCCCCTATAAATGGGATGACACGATCAATGCACCGCCACAGTGAAGCATGGGGAAGCCGTGTTTACATACGGCTCTCCCCGTTCTTCAGCTCCGGGGAGCGATCGCGGGGGTGGCTATAAACGAATAGCCGCGCCCTCGTCCCGGATCGCTCCCCGCGGGTTTCCGACCGCCGCATGTACCGGGGGGGGGGGGCCCGATCAGACCCCCGACCCGCGGAAACGTACATGGACGCCCATATGCTTGTACGTGCCATTCTGTGGACGTACATGTACATGCGGCGGTCGGCAACCGGTTAACTTTTAAGCTGTTAAACTGCTACTCAGATCCTGAAGGCAGGTTTATCATTTTAGTATGCACCTTAGACAATGTCACCTACACACTTGTGAATATTTGTGCACCGAATAATAGACAAATGAAATTCCATAAGGCTACTCTGAAAAAAATACATGAGATGCAAAAGGGCCATATTTTAATGTGTGGGGATTTTAATTTAGTATCGGATATTGTCATGGATTCTTCTTCCAGCGCTAAAAGACTTGCTTCTCCTCCAACAGCTTTTTTTTTCTCCAGAAAATGACTTGTATGATATATGGAGATGTTATCACGCAGCTGAGAGGGACTATACGTTCCATTGCCAGCGTCATAACACATACTCTCTAATTGATTTATTTGTATCGGACAAATGGCTACTACAAAATGTACTGGATGCTCGCATTCATACTGCTACCTGGTCGGATCACGCCCCAGTTAGTATAAAATTCAAAAATGCAAACTCTAACCTAAAATTGTATTTGTGGCGTATCAATAATTTTCTTTTACAACAACCGAAAAACATAAAACATATCTCTCAAAAGTTAGGTGAATTCTTTTCCAACAATAGGGGATCTATATCCGACCCGGCGGTAATATGGAATGCTCATAAGGCTTATGTGCGTGGACTTTTTATACAACTTGGTTCTCAAGCTAAAAAGCAAAAGGAGACCAAAAATAGATGTACTAACCAAAAAGTTATCTATCTTCGCCCTCTCTTTGAAATCAGTAACCAGAAGTTACTTTACCACTCCTATGCAGATGACACACAACTGTATTTACGCATCTGCAACAAAAAGGATTATTATCTCGGACTAGAAAAATGCCTTACTTTGATAGATAACTGGATGAAGAAGGTGAGACCTAAATAAGGATACAAAAGGCTGCTTGAGGCCAATTGACATTAACACTCATAGGTCAGCTAGAGTCCATACTAGCCCTTTATTCGCATGCCACTGCACAGGTTTTTAACTCTAACCTTCTGTATAAACCGTTTTATATATCCAACGGCACCAGACAGGGCTGTCCATTGTCGCCCTTAACCACTTGACCACCAGGCACGTAAACCCCCCTAATGACCAGACCAATTTTCAGCTCTCACATTTTGAATGACAATAACTCAGTCATACAACACTAACCAAAATGAAATTTTTGTCCTTTTTTTTTCCCACAAATAGAGCTTTCTTTTGGTGGTATTTGCTCACCTCTGCAGTTTTTATTTTTTTCGCTATAAATGAAAAAAAGAACGAAAATTTTGTAAAAAATGAATTTTTCTTCATTTCCATTATAAAATTTTGCAAAAAATGAATTTTTCTTCATAAATTTGGCCCAAAATGTTTACGGCTACATATCTTTGGTAAAAAAATAAATAAAAATGTGGTTATTTAGTCTAGGTGATAGTTATAGGGTCTACAAGCTATTGTACCAATTACTGAAAATTGATCAATTTGATCACACCTGAAGTACTGACAGCCTCTCTCGTTTCTTGAGACCCTAACATGCCAGAAAAGTACAAATACCCCCCAAATGACACCTTTTTGGAAAGAAGACATTCCAAGGCATTTAGAAAGAGGCATGGTGAGTTTTTTGAAGTGGTAATTTTTCCCCACAATTCTTTGCAAAATCAATTTTTTTTTTCCCACAAAACGTTCATATTAGCAGGTTATTTCTCACACACAGCATATGCATACCACAAATTACACCCCAAAACACATCCTGCCATTCCTCCCGAGTATGGCGATACCACATGTGTGAGACTTTTACACAGCGTGGCCACATAGAGAGGCCCAACATGCAGGGAGCACCATCAGGCGTTCTGGAACACCCAGACCAATTCTGACATTCCTCTCCTACATGGAAAAATCATAATTTATTTGCTAGAAAATTACATAGAACCCCAAAACAATACATATGCTTTTTTAGCAAAGACCCTAGAGAATACAATGGCGGTCGTTGCAACTTTTTATCACGCACAGTATTTTCGCAGCAATTTTTCGAACGCGTTTTTTTGGAAATAAAACGGTTTTGCGCTTTAAAAGAAAAAAAAAAAAAAAGAAAAAAACATTAAAGTTAGCCCAATGTTTTTGCATAATATGAAAGATGAAGTTACGCCGAGTCAATAGATACCCAACATGTCACCCTTCAAAATTGCACACGCTTGTGGAATGGGTGACGCTTTAAATATTTTTACTGGTTACATCTTTTTAGTTGGAGGAGAGGTCTAGGGCCAAAAGTATTGCTCTCGCTCTAAAGTTCGCAGCGATACCTCACATGTGTGGTTTGAATACCGTTTTCATAAGTGGGCAGGACTTACGAGTGTGGTCGCTTCTGTATAAGAGCACACGGGAACAGGGGGCGCTTTAAAAAATATATATATTTTTATTGTTCATTTTACTTTATTTTAGTTTCACACGTTTTTCCCCAAAAATAAATGTTTTGATCACTTTTATTCCTATTACAAGGAATGTTAACATCCCTTGTCATAGGAATATAGCAAGCATGACATGTCCTCTTTAAAGTGAGATATGGGGTCAATAAGACCTCACATCTCACCTCTAGGCTGGGAAGCCTGAAAAAAAAAAAAACGAT
Organism: Rana temporaria; assembly: GCF_905171775.1. Lineage (NCBI taxonomy): Eukaryota > Metazoa > Chordata > Amphibia > Anura > Ranidae > Rana > Rana temporaria. Next base: position 298,112,936 of record NC_053491.1, read on the forward strand.
CCTGGCTTCGATCGTAGCGGTGAGTCGGAAGAAGCACCGGAGGGAGAAGGGAGGGGGGACGTCCCCTTTCGCCTCCCTTAAGAACAATCGAGAGGTGGAACAGCCGCCATGATCGTTCTTACGGTGTAGGGAATCGCCGACTGAAAAAGAGGATATCTGAATGATGCCTGTAGCTGCAGGCATCATTCAGATATCCCTGCACAAAGTCAAGGATGTCATATGACGGTCGGCGGGCAGGAAGTGGTTAAAACGCATTTTTTTCCCAGAGTATTTTCCGGGTATCGCAGAGTACTGGCGCAGGGGGTATCGCAGAGTACTGGCGCAGGGGGTATCGCAGAGTACTGGCGCAGGGGGTATCGCAGAGTACTGGCGCAGGGGGTATCGCAGAGTACTGGCGCAGGGGGTATCGCAGAGTACTGGCGCAGGGGGTATCGCAGAGTACTGGCGCAGGGGGTATCGCAGAGTATTGGGTCGGGGGTTGCAGGGATGGCTGAGCAGAGATGGATGGATCTGTGACTGCAATAGTCACAGATCCAGCCACAGCACTGCTGACACCTGCACTCCCCCCTCTCACACTGTACCGATCGGTACAGAGAGAGGAGGAAGGAACCGGCGTCATTTGATGACGCCGGTTTGTTTACATGTGATGGCTCCGTCATTGGACGGAGCGTTCACGAGATAAACGGCCGCTATCAGCGGTAATTTACCGCGATCCGTGATGCGCCCGGTCCTCTGGACCGGGCGGGCACAGACATTCCCGTGTGCGCGCCCTAAGGGGCGTGCGGGAGCGCGATTCTGGGAGGACGTCCTCCCAGAGTTAAGCGACCGCCTTGTAGCCGTATTTCGGCTACGAGGCGGTGAATAAGTGGTTAATATTTAACTTAATGATAGAACCTTTGGCGGAACATATTCGATCTAATCCCAAAATATCAGGTATTACTATAGGATCCCATGTCCACAAGACTAACTTATTCGCTGACGATATAATTTTAATGCCAACGTCTCCATCCACATCCCTATTGGAAGTTCAAAAAATATTGTCTTGGTTTGGTAGAATCTCATTTTACAAGGTTAATGACTGCAAATCATATGCCCTGGATAGTGGTATTGATGCTGTAACAAACAATCTACTTCAGCACCAGTTTCCTTATACTTGGGCAGAAACTAGAATCCCATACCTTGGTATACACTTGACCAGGTCCACTAAATCTTTATTTACGCATAATCATATTTCCCTTAAAAAAAAAACTGCAGACAGATTTGATTAGTCTGGGGAAACAAGAATTCTCCTGGTGGGGCAGACTATCTGCATTCAAAATTATCCATTTGCCTCAAGTTTTATACTTATTTAGATGTTTACCCATTCCAATCCCTATTCATTATTTAAAATCTTTACAATCACTCCTGTCCAGCTATATTTGGAAAGGCAAAAGATCTAGATGTGCCCACTACAAATTAGTTAAACATAGGATGTGGGGGGGGGGGGGGGAGTGGGTTATATTGACTTTCAAGATTACTTTTATGCCTCAGTAATGTCTCAATTGAAAGAATGGTCCCGATCTTCTCCGACAACAACATGGGGATCGATTGAGTCCTCTTACTGTACTCAAGGACCAACTAATATTTGGCTTTTTGGAGTGCAACTGGGGATTAAAATCCCAACACATTTACCACCTACAATGAAAATATCCATTACAACGTGGCTTAGGATTTTAAAATCTATGGACTCTTCGGATTCGAACGTTGTAGTAGATATTCCTTTTAAAGTGTTACATCTCATAATGTATCACATTCCCCTGGATTTCTGGAACAAACAAGGCCTTAAGTTTATACGTGATCTTTACGATAAGAATATGATTAAGCCATTCCAAACCGTTCAATCAGAATTTAAATTTACCTCAAAACTGCCATGCTCATTATACACAAATAATAAGCCGCTTAAGTAAGTTAAACGTCTCCACTCTATACCTACATAAATCGGAATGGTCCTTTTTGACATCACTGGAACTTAAAAAAGGGAGCATTACCCTTTTTTTACAATATGCTTCAACAAAAAAGAAGTCCCCTTCACATTTACAAAGGGAAAGGGATTTGGAGAAATCTTATACAAGCAAACAATGGCAAGCTGCATGCAAAATGAACCAATCTACTTCTAAATGTACATCCTTGTGGGAGTTATCGGTCAAAATTACACTGAGATGGTATTATACACAAGATATTTTATCCAAATTTAGCCGTCTACAATCTGACAAATGCTGGAGGCTTTGTGGAGCTAAAGGGGACTTAATCCACATTTTGTGGAGCTGCCCCATACTTACAAAATACTGGACAGACATATTTGGTATAATATCTGTTTTAACAGGATCTTGGATAGATCCTAACCCAGCCTTAGCCTTGCTATCATTGGGTATTGACGACTTTCCGGTCATCCTCCAAAGTTCAATTGTCCATTTACTTTTGGCCGCCAGATTGTCGATCACTAGAAGATGGAAAGAGGACCCTTGTCCTCCCTCTGTTCTCGAAGCTATTGATTTGACCAATCTCCATTTTACGTACGAACGAATAGCCACCTCCCAAAATACTCTACGTAAGCACGATGTTTCCTGGGCCCCTTGGAATACTTGGTACGAACATAATGATTAGAGTTCTAACAAATGTCGTTATTTGTACTTGTTTTACTGGAGGTCAAGTCCCGAACATTGACGATTCCATGAGAATCGTTTAGATCAGAATATTATCCAGATTAGTTAATACTTGTGTATATTATTACAATTTTGAAATCGTACATTATCCCATGTTGATACTTACCCAACATTGAATTTTAGTAGGAGGATATTTTATTTTCTTCTTGTATATCTTTCTTCCTAAATATATACTCATATGTATTGAATTTAATTTTCTATTTCATTTTAAATATGCTTTGTATTACTACACTGTATGTATACGGCTTTGCAATACATTTGAATTACATATGTATGTCATCTAAAAACTAAAAAATTATTGAATGAAAAAAAAGAAATCTCATGACTGTAGGAAACTCTGGCAATACCCAAGCTTACCAACAAGGGTTCACAGTGTCGATAGGTAAAATTCCACTAAAAGGGTGCATATAGTGTTTAAAGAAAATTTATAATATTTTTCTAGAATTTTTGGACTATGATTTGAACCACAGCTAACACATCTGTACACTGCCTTTGCATCGGAGCAATTTTAACAATTCTGCTATGGGCCCACTAATTGCATGAAACGGAACTTTACCCATAACAGTTTTACAAAAATTAATGTTCTTTAACAAAAGAAAACACATTTAACAATTATCAAAATTGGTTTGTTCTGTAAACTGCCTCCAGCATTGCTCCAGTTTCTTTTTGCCCAAGGCCACCATTTTATTTAAAGTGATTCTAAAGGCAGAAGTTTTTTTTTATCTTTATGTATTCTATGTGTACAGCAGCCACCCTAATACTTACCTGAACCCCATCTCACTCAATCCAATGATGTGCACGAGTGCTTCAGCTGTCTGGGACTCTCCCTCCCGATTGGCTGAGACACAGCAGCGGCGCCATTGGCTCCTGCTGCTGACAAAGTCAGTTGGCCAATGAGGAGAGGGGGTGGGGCCAAACCATGTCTCCATGCCTGAATGGAGACAGAGCTGCAGCTTGGGTGCCCCCATAGCAAGCTGCTTGCTGTGGGACCACCACTCAACAGGATGGAGGGGCCAGGAGTGCCGGCAAGGGACCCAAGCGGAGGATCCAGGTTGCTCAGTGCAAAACCACTGCACAGGGCAGGCAAGTATAACATGTTTTGTTATTTTTAACCACTTCAGCCCTGGACCATTTGGCCCGCCAAAGACCAGAGCACTTTTTGCAATTCGGCACTGCGTCACTTTAACGGACAATTGCGCAGTCGTGCGACGTGGCTCCCAAACAAAATTTACGTCCTTTTTCCCCACAAAGAGAGCTTTCTTTTGGTGGTATTTGATCACCTCTGCTGGGTTTTTTGTGCAACAAACAAAAAGAGCGACAATTTTGAAAAAAAGCAATATTTTTTACTTTTTTTTCTACAAAAATTCCTCAGTTTAGGCCGATTCGTATTCTTTCATATTTTTGGTTACAAAAAAAACAACGCAATAAGTGTTCATCGATTGGTTTGCGCAAAAGTTATAGCGTCTACAAAAACCCGAGTTAGGCTTACCGGTAACTCTGTTTTCAGGAGTCTTCCAGGACAGCCCTGTAGATGTAGCTCCTCCCTCCGGGACAGGAAACACAATCAACCCCAATTACAAAAGGCGGTCCTCCAGGCCTTCTCCTCAGTTCATCCAAGAATTCCTGAAGGGCTCTGAAAAACATAATCTACCAACACATCGTTAGTACAAACTTCCATTTCCAGTTAGAAATATAAACACCGGGTGGGAAGCCAGGCTGTCCTGGAAGACTCCTGAAAACAGAGTTACCGGTAAGCCTAACTCCGGTTTTACCCTTTCGTCTTCCAGGACAGCCCTGTAGATGATTGACAAGAAACGTACTTATCAGGGTGGGGTTACTGCTTGGAGGACCCTCCTACCAAATACCTGATCCTTCTCAGACATCAAGTCCAGGCGATAGTGCTTGGCGAAAGTAGTATAACTTGACCACGTTGCCGCCTTGCAAATCTCTTCTGGTGAGGCTCCGGCCCTCTCAGCCCATGAACTCGAAACTGCTCTAGTCGAGTGTGCTTTAACAAACGGGGCTTGTAGGCCCTCTAACTCATAAGCCTTTCCTATTGCCATCCTGATCCATCTAGCAATGGAGGATTTAGACGCTTTCTGCCCCTTTTTACTTCCTGAAAAATTAACAAAAAGGGAATCGCTCTTCCTAAATTCTTTGGAAGCTTCTAAGTAAACTAAAAGGCACCTCCTAACATCTAATACGTTTTGGGGTGCTCCCTCTGAGTCTGAGGTGGAACAAAAAGAAGGAAGGACAATGTCCTGTGTCCTATGGAACTTGGACACAACTTTTGGAAGAAAACTGGGGTCTGTTTTCAAAATAATCCTATCATCAAAAATTAACAAAAAAGGCTCCAAAATTGAAAGAGCCTGTAGCTCACTCACCCGTCTGGCTGAGGTCACTGCCACCAAGAGGACTGTCTTAAGTGTAATCCATTTCAAGATGGATTCCTCCAGAGGTTCAAAAGGTTTGCCTGAAAGTGCCCTGAGCACCAACGAAAGATCCCAAGAAGGACAGGTCGAAACCCTTACTGGTCTTGATCTTGATAAGGCCTTGAAAAAACTCTTAACGAACGAATTCTGCTGAAGGGAACACTGCAAGAAGACACTCAGGGCTGCTACCTGTACTTTTAGGGTGCTAGGGGAGAGACCCAGATCTACCCCAGGCTGTAAAAAATCCAAAATAGCTGGAATCCCTGGATGATCTAACTTCTGTTCTTTCATCCAAGAACAAAATCTCTTCCAGAATTTGGCATAGATTGCTCTCGTAACTGGCTTTCTGCACTGTAATAGGGTGTTTATTACCCTCTCTGAGAAACCCTCTGCTCTCAATAACTGTTCCTCAGATACCACGCAGTTAGACTTAGTCTGTCTACCTGCGGGTGTAGGATTGGACCCTGCGAGATCAGATCCTTCCGGATTGGAAGGGGGAATGGAGGGAGAATGCATAGTTCCTTCAGGATTGCGAACCAGGGCCTCTTTGGCCAACAGGGCGCGATCAAAATCAAGTCTGTCTCCTCCAACCGAAACTTCTGGAGTACCGCTGCGATCATCCTTACTGGGGGGAAGGCGTAGCAGATGTTGAACCTCCAAGGACTGGTAAATGCGTCTATCCTTAAGGCCTGGTCTCTTGGATGTATTGAGAAGAACTGGGTTACCTTCCTGTTCTTTTCCGAGGCAAAAAGATCTACTTCCGGAAGACCCCACCTCTGTGTTATCTGAGAGAATACCTCTTCGTTTAGGGACCATTCGTCCTGTTTCACTGGCTGGCGACTTAAATAATCTGCCAGAGAGTTTTGAGTACCCTTTAGGTGGACTGCTGTTAGTGAAAACAAGTTGGTCTCCGCCCAGGAGAGGATTTTGTTGGATATCTCTTGAAGAGCCGGACTCCTTGTCCCTCCCTGCTTGTTCAAGTACGCGACTGCCGCCGCGTTGTCCGAGCGAACTTGCAGGTGACGTCCTACCAACCTTCCCTAGAATGACTCTATTGTCCTTAGGATTGCCAACAGCTCTCTTTGGTTGGAAGAGCGACTTGCCTCCGCTGGAGACCATGCTCCCTGGGCTACTGCTTCCTCTAGGTGGGCTCCCCAGCCCCAGGCACTTGCGTCCGTTGTCACTATTACTTCCACAGGGAAGGACCAGTCTAGACCCTTGCTCAGATTGTGATGTCCTCGCCACCACCACAATTTCCTCTTTACTTTGGCTGAGATTGGAATCAGTGACTCTAAATCCCGACTCTGGCCACTCCAGAGACGGAGCATAAGTTCCTGTAATGGACGTTGATGATGTCTTGCCCAAGGAACTGCAGGGAAACAGGATGTCATGAATCCCAGGACCCTCATTACTTCTCTGATTGACGTCCACTGATTGGACTGTAGCTGGGCTACCGCCTGACTTACTTTGGTAACCTTTTCCTCGGGGAGATAAAAATTTTTCTTTACCGAAGATATCTTGTACCCTAGGTATACCACCTCCTGTGATGGCACCAACTGGGATTTGTCCCGGTTGATTATCCACCCGAGTGAGGAGAGACACTCCTGCGCTACCAGTAAATCCCTTTCTAACTGTTGAGCCGATCTTGCCACAAACAGTAGATCGTCCAGATATGGGATTACTGTGATCGCTTGGTCCCTGAGAGGGGCAAGAGCTTCTGCCAGAACCTTGGTAAAAATTCTCGGTGACGAGGATAGACCAAAGGGCAGGGCTTGGAACTGGAAGTGTTGAATCCCTAGAGTTACCCTTACTGCCACCCTGAGAAATTTTTGGTAATCTGGATGTATAGGGATGTGCAGGTAAGCATCCCTGAGATCCAGGGTCGCCATGTAACACCCCGGGAACAGACATCTTGATACTGTAAAGATCGACTCCATTCTGAACCTTTTGTATTTTACAAATTTGTTCAGGGGCCGGAGGTTCAGGATCATCCTGAACTTCCCTGATGGCTTCTTTACGATGAAAACATGGGAATATACTCCCTGTCCCTGCTCCTCCAGGGGTACCGGAATTAGGACTCTCTGATCCACTAATTCTCCTAGAGACAGCATGAGAGCCTCCGCCTTTGCTTTTTCCCTGGGTGGATGAGTCACCCTGAAGTTCCAGTGAGGCAGTGACGCAAACTCCAGCTTGTATCCGTTCTTTATTAGATCTAGAATGAACGGGCTTGAAGTTGCCTTGGTCCATTGTGGGAGGAACTGCCCCAACCTTCCTCCCACGGGGACACAGGAGTCATTGCGGTTTTGGGGCGGGTTGAGGAGGATTAAACAGGATTCCTCCTCTACCACGCCCCTTGTGACCTGCCCAGTGCTTCTTGGGTTGGCCTTCTTTCTTCTGGTTTTGCCAAAAGTTTGATCCCTTGAAGCCACGAAAAAAACTCTTTCCCTCAGTCTTTTTCTTTTTCTCAGGAAAGGCCTTCTTCCGTTCCAAAGCCTCTTGGAGGCCGGATCCAAAAAGGTGGTCTCCTGAAAACGGAAGACCACACAATTTCAATTTTGAGGTGGCATCGCCCGTCCAGGTTTTCAGCCATACTGATCTTCTGGCTGCATTGACAAGAGCTGCTGACCTGGCAGCCAACTTTACTGACTCCTCTGAGGCATCAGCTAGAAATCCTACTGCCTTGAATAGGAGTGGAAAGGATTTTAAAAGCTCCTGTCTAGAGGTACCGGCCAAGATGTGTGCCTGTAACTGGGTGAGCCAACACTCCAAGTTCCTTGCTACACAAGTAGCTGCTAGAGCTGGTTTTAAACTGATCGCAGAGGCGTCCCAAGCTCTTTTCAATAGTAGGTCCCCCCTTTTGTCCATTGGGTCCCTAAGGGAACCTAGGTCATCAAAAGCCAAATCTGTCCTCCTGGAGACTTTGGCTAAAGGGGCATCCAGTCTAGGAACTTTGTTCCAAGGATGAGACACATCCGATTCAAATGGAAACCTACGTTTGAGGCTGCCTGAAAAAAAGGGTCTTCTTTCAGGTTGTTCCCATTCTCGCAGAATCATATCGATCAGAGACTTATGAACCGGAAAAACCTTGGTTCTAGTCGCATTCCCTTGATACATAAGGTCATGCTTTGAGAGCTGAACCTGTTCCTCTTGGATATCTAAAGTATCATAGATAGCATTTAGAAGATCTCCCACATCATCTAATGATAATTTGTATCTGGCCGCCCTGGAAAAATCCTCCTCTCCCTCTGATTCAGATGCTGAACCTGCCTGAGAGGAAACAACTGATCTGGGAGTCCTGTCTCTAACCTCCTCCTCTTCCTCCTGAATTTGTAAGGAAGGAGCACTAGAGGCCCTAGGTAGGGACGGGGCCGGACCCTGCATCCCGTCTATCAGTCCCTTAAACGACTGAAATGTGGATGCCATTTCATCTTTAAAAGATGATAACATTTGGTGACAAGTGGTTACCGAACTTTCCTTAACCAAGCTATTGACACAATCAGGACATAAAGGCTTATCCCAGTTAGAACTTAGCTTTGTCCCACACACGGCACATTTCTTCCTAGGAGGCTGGTTCTTATCATGGGCCTTAACCCGTTAAAACAAACAACACAGTGGACCACATTACAACCAGCTAGACCTGCATTCACCACTGTGAAAAGGTTCCTAGAAGGTGCCAAACCCTCCACCAGACAGGCTCACCACCTAGGGGGGGTATATGGGGTAACAATCCCCTACCTAACAGAATAAGCCATGTGCAATCACCAGGCCTTACCTGAGAGGTACCGGTGCCTGTTAGACCAGGATCGGGAATAGCCGCTGCTGCATCCATGGTCCTGCGTTTTTTGTTTCAGTCTCACTGAACAAACACCAGCGCCGGGTTCCTTCGAGTCTCCTCAGCGCCCTTTTTTGAAGTAGGAACGATACTTCCGGGCGGCCCCCTGTTGACGCGCTTCCGCCGAGATTACTCCTTCCTCTCTTTGGAACGCACGGAACCCGCCCCCTAATCGAATACCGGAAGTGGCGAGCCGATTCGATGGCGTCTCTCACCCTCGCAGCCATGCCATCCGGATGCTTCCAGGGGACGGATCCCGCCGTCAACTGGGTCCGACTCTCGCCGAGCTCACGGCGGAGGAGACTCCAGCCACGTTCTCTACCCCTAGGGCCAGAGGAGTGCTGAAGGTCTGAGGTAGGTTCTCTCTAAAAAAAACAAAAAGATACGTTTCATGATTGTATCTCCTCCCGTCCGGCAGGAAACACAAAAAACTGAGGAGAAGGCCTGGAGGACCGCCTTTTGTAATTGGGGTTGATTGTGTTTCCTGTCCCGGAGGGAGGAGCTACATCTACAGGGCTGTCCTGGAAGACGAAAGGCTAAAAAGTGTCGGTGCTCCTGGAGGGTCTGGAAACAAACAACTGAGGGTCAGAGGAAAGGGAAATTGTATCCGATTTGCGCTTCCTGTAGAGGGCAGAGCCAATCATCTCTCAAATAGCTGTCCTGGAAGGCGAGGGGGGTAACACAACACGCATAACCAGAACTCGCAATCCCGCCTGATCCCTGCAAACGGCAACAGTTATTTTTATGTAGCGATTGAAGAAGTCGCTGACAATCAAGTGCTCTTTTTGCCTGCGAGTTGCACTAGTTGTACCTATAAATTGAGGCCAAAATGTCAAAACAGAGGTACACTAGTGAGGAGGCCTATACGTTGCAAAGCATGACAGAGGAGAGCGAAGAGGAAGCCACCTCACTGGCAGATTCAGGCTCAGCATACGAACCAGTAGACCGCAACAGCACCCCGATAGAAGGGACCACTACTCAGTCATCAGAGCCAAGGTCAGGCATAACCGACCCTGTTCTTCTGTCGTTGGGGTGCAAGAACAGCAGGTGTCTCGTATAGAGCAGAGAGCCAATACTTGTGCCCCTCATCCTTCTGGTGAACCAGCAAGCACCAGTGGCCTAGTACACCCTCTTCGTACATTCAGCACGGCAGTATCACGTAGCGACGTTGCAAGTCCCATAAGGGAAGTTCAAGCTGGTGCGGTGGCTAGCACAAATAGTGTTCCACAACCACCAAGAAGACATGGTGCCCTCCCTGCAGAATATACCAACCCTGATTGGGAGCCCACCACTGTGTAAAAATAAAGATAAACAGGATTTTTATAACAGCTCACCTGTAAAATAATTTTCTTGGGAGTACACCACAGGACACAAAGCCAGTCATTACATAATGGGTTAAGGGTAACCAGCGGTGATTGGACACTGGCACAACCAATTGAAGACCGTTCCCCTTCATATAACCCCTCCCATCAGGGAAGTACCTCAGTTTTGTAGCAAGCAATAAAGTTCCCATAAAAACCTCTGTGTCCCGTGGTGTACTCCAAGAAAACAGGATTTTTTTGTACTCACCGTAAAATCCTTTTCTCTGTCCTCCATAGACGGACACAGCCTTCTCAAGTCTTGACAAGTGGGTTATGTTACTGTTTACAGGAGGAGAGGACTAGGCAGAAACATGTTAGATATTCAAATACATGTTATTTTAACAGAGTTGAAAAGCCCCGCCCAGGGGGCGGTCCTCCGGACATAACGCACCTCCCTGCAGCATGCAGCCTCAGTTCGTAACAAGCAGTACAAACCTAAAAAGGAGGGGTGGGGGCTGTGTCTGTCCATGGACGACAGAGAAAAGGATTTTACGGCGAGTACAAAAAATCCTATTTTCTCTTATCGTCCATGGACGGACACAGCCTTCTCAAGCCTTGACAAGTGGGACGTCCCCAAGCAGTGTGAAAAACGAGGGGTGGGAACAGTATCAGTCAAAAACACACAACTTCACCCCAAACAAGCAGAGCTCCTCAACGGAGGAGGTGCTGCAACTTTAAACAGCCGCCTGCAAGACCTTGCGGCCAAAGGAAGCATCTGAAGATGCGCGCACATCAACTTTGTAAAATTTGGAAAAAGTGTGAACGGACAAAAAAGGAGCCGCCTTACACACCTGTGAGACAGACGCTTGATGTCGAAAAAGCCCAGGAAGCACCAATCGCCCTGGTCGAATGTGCCGTGACCGTAAAGGGAGGTGCCTGCCCCCTAAGAGCATAGGCCTGTATGACGGTCTGCCTGATCCACCGAGGAATGGTAGCAGACGAGACCGCCAGGCCCTTTTGTGGACCGGATACCGACACAAAAAGTGAGTCAGACCTCTGAAACGGAGCCGTAGCTGACAGGTACACCCGCAGAATGCGTACCATGTCTAAGGAATAAAGCACAACCTCCCTAGGATGCGCCGGCCGAGGACACAAGGATGGAGCTGCAATGTTCTCGTTAAGGTGAAATGACGAAACCACCTTCAGAAGAAAGGAAGGTTGAAGGCGCAATACCGCCTTATCCTTATGGAGGACCAGGATAAGGAGTGTCAAGAGAGAAATCTCTCTGATGTTTACAAAAGGAGGGTCCTGAAGAACTGATCGCACCAGATTCAAATCCCATGGTGGAAGAGATGGTTTAAGAGGGGGGAAGTACATGACGAACCCCCTGCACAAAAGTACCCACCAGAGAATGAGCCTCCAAAGGCCGCTGGAACACAGCCAAGGCTGAAATCTGTCCCTTAAGGGTGCTTAAGGCAAGTTTCTGATCCACTCTACGCTGTAAAAACAGCAGGACCCTAGAAACCGAACACCTCCAGATGCAATGACCATTTTCCCTGGTCTAGCATTTGGCGACTCAGGTAGTCTGCCTGCCAGTTTTCTACGCCCGGAATGTAGACGTCCAACAGAGCTGGCACGCTTCTTTCCGCCCACCTTAGCATGTGAGCGACATCAGACGCCGCAGCTGAGCTCCCCCTTGATGGGTGACATAAGCCAACGCCGTGGCGTTGTCCGACTGGATCCGGATTGGGCGACCTTACAACCTCCCCCGACCACGAGGAGAGGCATAGCCTGATCGCCCGAAGTTCCAGGACATTGATCGGCAGACGGGATTCTTCTAGAGTCCATTGACCCTGGGCCGACTGGACCCCCAGGACACCTCCCCCCCAACCCGTGAGGCTGGCGTCCGTCATAATCACCATCCACTGGAAGGGAAGAAACGACTTCCCGGACTGAAGAGCCGGGGATCTCAGCCACCAATTCAGAGATTGACTAGGTGGCGTACCTGAATCTGGCGATCCAGAGACAATGGAGATTTGTTCCACTTGGACAGGCTCTCCTTCTGCAATATCAGTGTGTGGAATTGGGCATGCGGTACTGCCTCGAAGGAGACTACCATCAGACCCAGGCCTCTCGCATGCAAAAACAGACCATTTGCGGGATGCCAATAGCTTCACCGCAGACTGAAGAGTCTGCAATTTTTCCAGGGGAAGAAAGATTCTCGCCTCCAAGGAGTCTGGAATCAACCCTAGGTACTCCAAACGCTGAGTCGGTACCAGGACCGACTTCTGGATGTTTAACACCCACCCTAATTCTGAGGGTCTAGCTGGCTATAGACACATCCACCTCTAATTCTGAGCCAAAAGCTGCTCTCAGAAGAAGGTCGTCCAAGTAGCCCACAATGGCAATGCCTCACAGTCTCAGCAAAGCTAGGATCCGTGCGAGCACCTTGGTGAAAACTCTTGGTGCCGACGCTATTTCAAAAGGAAGGGCCACAAACTGATAGTGGTCTTTCCCTATTGCAAAGTACAGAACCTCTGATGACTTGCGCAAATTGGGACATGCAAGTATGAGTCCTTGATGTCCAAGGGCGCCAGAAAATTCCCCTGGATGGAGCGTAGCCACCAGCGAGCAAACGGATTCAATTCGGAACTTCCTTACTCTCACAAAGGCATTCAGGGCCTTAAGGTCCAAGATTAGACAGACCCTGTCCTTTGGGACCACAAACATATTTGAATAAAATACCTGAAAAATTGCCCCGCAACTAAGCAAGTCTTGCACTGGCCCCAACGAGCCGGAAGGAGAGGGGGACTTGAGGGAAAGAATCTGTTCGGTGGATAGGAAAGAAACTATCTTGTACCCCAATAAGACCACCTCGCAGACCTGCAAAGCCATCCCCCCACCCATGAGTCGGGCGGGGGGAAAAAAACTTCATGCGGTGGCAGGTTTGGATGCCAGTTTATTCGGCTTACGCACCCAGGGACGTTTCTGTCCCCCAGTTGAGCCTTTATCGGCCTGGGAGGGTTTACCCATGGAACCTGACTGGCAAAAATACCGCTTCTGAGTGGGAAACGAAGGACCTGGCTTACGGTGCAGCTCCTTCCCTTTGGTGGACTGAGGGAGGAGAGTGCTCTTACCTCCAGTGACATCTTTAATAATGTCGTCCAGCGAGGTACCAAAAAGCCTCCCACCCTTGAAGGGTAAATCTTCTAGGGCTTTTTTGGATGCTTGGTCAGCAGAACAGCATTTCAGCCAAATCAGGCGGCGTAAAACCACTGCCAAAACAGAGGCTCTGGATATAAAGGGGGCTGCATCCAATATAGCATCACAGACATATACAACGCCCTGAACCAACTGGTCGGCCAGTCTAATAAATTTGGGAGGGAGCTGGTGCTCCTCCACAGTCTGGTGTAAAACCTTTGCCCATTCAGTGAGTGACTGAGACACCAAAGTAGCAGGCACAATAGGCCGCAATGCAGACCCCAATATGGTAAACATGGAGCGGGTAAGAGCCTCGGACCTCCTATCTGTATGGTTCTTGAAGGTAGGGGTCCCTTCTATAGGGAGAGTGGTTACCTTATTTAAACCGGGCAACCGGGGGGTCAACTACCAGAGGAGAAGCCCATTTTTTCAGCAGCCTGTCCTCAAAGGGGTAACAGACCGCAAGGCGTAGAGGAACCACAAAGGACTTCTGCTGCTTTTCCTATTCCTCGTCAATGATCTTGTCAAAAAAAGGACACACAAGGAAAAACCGTCACAGAGCGGTGCGACTTGTGGGACCCAAAATAGACTGAACCCTCAGCTGCACTATCCAGCTTAAGGGAGTCCCTTACAGCACTGATAAGCGCACTGACAAGTGCCCTGTCCTGTCCTGACCCAAGGGAGGAGTCTTCCTCACAAGGATGGTCCTGGTCCACATCCTCGGACAACCCAGAACCGGGGTCCTGTGCCACGGCCCGGGTCCGAGTCAGAGCATTCCCCAGGAGATACAGAGGAGGGGGTAGTTTGGGACTTTAGATGAGGCACAGAGAGGAACCGGATGTAGAAAGGATCATTTATTGGTCAACCATACACATGACATACAGCCAAAGTGGATATTCCAGTTAAAGTTGTATTTACACAGATTTAGATACATAGAAATTAAACATAAGCGATAAAAAATATATAGTAACATTCCCGTTATTGCTCCATGTACAAATTCATATAAAACTTATTTAAAAAGGAATGAATGTCCTCACAGATGGCGTCATTGGGAATGCATCTTTGTAAGCTCTACGCGTTTCGATGGATAAAACCACCTCGTCAGGAGCTGATGCGTATGACATTTCTGTAAAAAGAGTATAGAACATTGAACATATATTAACCCCAATAGCAAAAGGAGATATGGGGAAAAGGGGGCATGGGCGGATGGTGTGCTCACGCTCGCTGGCCGGACCAAGGATCTATATATCCAGCCTGTCACCCAGCCGGCAGTTGATAGAAGAATCTTAAATAAAGAAAAACAAAACAAAAAACATTTCTCCAGGGCGCTGGGCCCAAAGGGAGCCACGTCCTTCTCCTTTGCTCGGCAGAAAAAAAACTGCATGCTGCAGGGAGGAGGGTTATGTCCAGAGAGACCGCCCCCTGGGCGGGGCTGTTCAACTCTGTTAAAGTAACATGCATTTAAATATCTAACATGTTCTGCCTAGTTCTCTCCTATGAACAGGAACATAACGATGAGAGAAAATTTAAATTTACAAACGCCAAACAACCTTCCTGCAAAGGCGAATGTTTATCTAGGTGGCGCATCTACACCGAGTGCGTGTTTTCTGCTATAACAGCAGCCAGCTTTTCCGGTGAGTGGCAATTTCACAGGGGTGCGGTGGATGATTCTGGAGCACCTCTTTGCTTTCAAGTCACCACCAATTTTGTGTGCACACCTTTGCACTGAACTATTGTGTTTTCACCAATAAGTTTATATTGCTGATCCTATCACGGGACTGTACCTTTAAATCTATAGTTTTCACCATTTTTTTTTTTTTAATTGTCAATTTTCATTCAAGATTGGACCACACACACACACACACACACACACATATTATATATATTATATATATATATATATATATATATATATATATATATATATATATATATATATATATATACATAGTTGTGCTCATACGTTTACATACCCTGGCAGAATTTATAATTTCTTGTCCATTTTTCAAAGAATGAAGGCAAACAAAAACATTTTTCACTCATGGTATGTGTATGGCTCAAGCCATTTATTATCAAATCAACTGTGTTTACTCTTTATAAATCATAATGAAAACAGGAACTACTCTGATCAAAATTTTGCATACCCTGGTGATTTTGGCCTGATAACATGCACACAAGTTGACACAAAAGGTATTAAAAAGGTAACCATCCTCATCTGTGATCTGTTTGCTTGTAGTGTGCGTGTGTAAAAAGGTCAATGAGTTTCAGGACTCCTTACAGACCCTTGCATCTTTCATCCAGTGCTGCACTGATATTTCTGGATTATTCTGGATATTTCTGGATTCTGAGTCACGAGGAAAGCAAAAGAATAGTGAAAAGGATCTGCGAAAAAAGGTAGTTGAAGTGTATAAAGGGAAGGAATATAAAAAGATATCCAAGGAATTGAGAATGCCAATCAGCAGTGTTCAAACGCTAATCAAGAAGTGGAAGATGAAGGGTTCAGTTGAAACCAAACCACGATCAGGTAGACCAACTAAAATTTCAGCCACAACTGCCAGGAAAATTGTTTAGGATGCAAAAGAAAAACCCACAAATAACTTCAGGTGAAATACAGGACTCCCTGAAAACATGTGGTGTGGCCGTTTCAAGATGCATAATAAGGAGGCACTTGAAGAAAGGTGAACTGCTTGGTCAAGTCGCCCGAAGAAAGCCATTGCTACGCAAATGCCACAAAGTATCCCACTTACAATACGCCAAACAGCACAGAGACAAGCCTCAAACTTTCTGGCAAAGTCATTTAGAGTGAGGAGACTAACATTTTGCTTTTTGGCTACAACCATAAACACTACATTTGGAAAGGAGTCAACAAGGCCTATGATGAAAGGTACACCATTCCTACTGTGAAACACAGAGGTGGATCACTGATGTCTTGGAGGATGTGTGAGCTACAAAAAAGGCACAGGAAATTTGATGGCAAGATGAATATCAAAAAATACTGGAGGAACATTTGCATTCATCAGCCAGAAAGCTGTGCATGGGACGTACTTGGACATTCCAACATGACAAAGATCCAAAACACCCATGTCGACCTGTCATTGGCTACAGAAGAATAAAGTGAAGGTTCTGGAGTGGCCATCTCGGTCTCCTGACCTCAATATCATTGAGCAACTCTGGGGAGATCTCAAACGTGCAATTCATTCAAGACAGCCCCAAGAATTTACAGGACCTGGAGGCAGCTTTACCATCTGAGAAGATAAAGAGCCCCATCTACAAATACTACAAAAGACTTCAAGCTGTCATTGATGTTAAAAGGGGGCAATACACAGTATTAAGAACTGGGGTATGTAAACATTTGATCAGGGTCATTTGGCTAGTTTCTGCTGTCATTTCGATTTAAAGAGTAAACAGTTGATTGATAGTTAATGGCTTCAGCCAAGCACTAACAACGATCGAAAGAAACGTTTTTGTGTTATTCATATTCTCTGACAAATGGGCAAGAAATCAAATTCTGCCAGGGTATGTAAACTTATGAGTGCGAATTTTTTTTTTTATTACTTTTTTGGACTTTATTTTAATGTGCTGTCCATTTATAACAGAGCATTTACATTTCATCGTCGTTCATTTACTTTTTAGCGCTACACACTTTTTCTTAACATAATGTACTAGCGTGCACTGCAGACTAGTACATTATAACAGACTTGCCTACAAACGGAGCACTCAAGCGATGCGCTCTCAGGGCTCTCGCCGATGCATCCATCTTCACCCGGTCTTCCTTCCGCATCTTTTGCCACTTGATTGGCCGGCCTGTTGCGATGTCACTCCCGCTCATGGGTGTGGGAGTCACATCGCTGCGGCATACAGAGACCCGGCTGTAAATGTGTTCTGAGCTGCACATTTGCGGCCCAGATCACAATACCCGCCGACAGGCAAGGGGGACATGTATTACAGAGCAGACCCCCAAAATCTCTTCTGTTGTAAAAAGCCTGCCATCGGATTTGTACATTGCTGACTTTTTAAAGCAAATTTAAAAAACTGCATGAACGAGTACAGATCCCTGCAATAAAACTATAAACATTCCTAACCTTTTCACTTCCACCTTTGCCCATGTTAAACTTCTTGACTTCTTCTTTGACTTCTTCCATGTAGGCATCCAAAGTATCCACTTCCTCCTCGTTTTCCTCTTCTTCAACTTCTTTATCTCCTTCAGCTGGCTCATCGTCATCATCTGCAGAATTGAAACAAATGATTTAAGGACTCCTTCCTACCTGGACAGTTCAGCACCATGATGAACCACACAGCATGACAACTGTATATATATATATTCAATAGTCCAATCCAACACCTACATATGCAGCAGTTCAAGCACTTCAGGGCACCTTGGATGCTCTCAAACTACACTTTGAAAACCAGAAGGATTTTTGGGCTGAAGGGCTCTGATGTGAAGGCATCCAAGCTTTCTCAGCAGACTGTTGTAGACTACCAGATCGTTTGAGGTGGGTTTGTTATTTTTTTTTGTTGAGTGGCTGTATTCCATGGTTTGCCTGCTTTGGGAGAAAACTATCATGGGATGTATATGCTTGTGTGGATTAGCTTAAGGGTTAATGAAATCACTGTCAGCTTTTAGTTGCTAGAGGAGGGGGGGGGGGGGTTCCCTTCAACTGCCCTGCCTGCTGATAAGACTCTACTGTTGAAGTTTGAATGCACCTGTCTCTTGTTACTGGCTGTAGTTTAACCACTTCCCGCCCGGCCTATAGCCGATTTACATCCGGGAAGTGGTTATGAAATCCTGACAGGACGTTCGAGAACGTCCTGCAGGATTTCATGCCGCGCGCGCCCGTGGGGGCGCGCATCGTGGCGATCGGTGATGCGGGGTGTCAGTCTGACACCCTGCATCTCCGATCTCGGTAAAGAGCCTCCGGCGGAGACTCTTTACCACGTGATCAGCCGTGTCCAATCACGGCTGATCACGATGTAAACAGGAAGAGCCGTCGATGGCTCTTCCTCACTCGCGTCTGACAGACGCGAGTAGAGGAGAGCCGATCGGCGGCTCTCCTGACAGGGGGGTTCGCGCTGATTGTTTATCAGCGCAGCCCCCCCTCGGATCGCCACACAGGACCACCAGGGATGCCCACCCTGGACCACCAGGGTGGGCAAAAAAAAAAAAAAAAAGCCTGCAAAAAAAAAAAAAAAGCAAAAAAAAAAGCATTAAAAAAAAAGATGCCAATCAGTGCCCACTAATGGGCACTGACTGGCAACCTGGCAAAATCAGTGCTGCCCCACAGTGTCCATCAGTGCCACCCCAGTGTCCATCAGTGCCACCCCACAGTGTCCATCAGTGCCACCCCACAGTGTCCATCAGTGCCACCCCACAGTGCCCATCCATGCCCAGTGCCCACCTATCAGTGCCCATCTGTGCCACCCATAAGTATCCATCAGTGCCACCCATAAGTATCCATCAGTGCCACCCATAAGTATCCATCAGTGCCACCCATAAGTATCCATCAGTGCCACCCATAAGTATCCATCAGTGCCACTCATAAGTATCCATCAGTGCCACCCATAAGTGCCACCCATGAGTGCCCATCAGTGCCGCCTATGTGTGCCCATCAGTGCCGCCTATGTGTGCCCATCAGTGCCGCCTATGTGTGCCCATCAGTGCCGCCTATGTGTGCCCATCAGTGCCGCCTATGTGTGCCCATCAGTGCCGCCTATGTGTGCCCATCAGTGCCGCCTATGTGTGCCCATCAGTGCCGCCTATGTGTGCCCATCAGTGCCGCCTATGTGTGCCCATCAGTGCCGCCTATGAGTGCCCATCAGTGTCGCATATCAGCGCCGCCAATCAGTGCCACCTCATCTGTGCCCGTCAGTACTACCTCATCGATGTCCATCAGTGCCGCCATATCAGTGCCCGTAATTGAAAGAGAAAGCTTATTTACAAAAAAAAATAACAGAAAAAAATAAAAACGTAATTTTTTTTCCAAACTTTCAGTCTTTTTTTAGTTGTTGCGCAACAAAAAAAAAAATCGCAGAGGTGATCAAATACCACCAAAAGAAAGCTCTATTTGTGGGGGAAAAAAGGACGCCAATTTTGTTTGGGTATAGTGTAGCATGACCGCGCAATTGCCATTCAAAGTGCGACAGTGCTGAAATCTGAAAATTGGCTTGGGCGGGAAGCTGCGTAAGTGCCTGGTATGGAAGTGGTTAACCCACCCTATATCATTATGCAAAGAAGGGGGATTGTCCCAGAGTGTACATCTGTGTCTGTGTTTCAAACTATTTTATGTTTCTTACCATTCTACACCGAGTTACTGCTAGTGACTGGGTGGGCGAAGGGATTTTGGATCGTGCTGGTACCGGGGAAGCTTATACGGCAGACACTCCCGAGTACGGGGTCCATCATACACCTTAACACTGCAGTACACAGTTGGAAACAGAACTCACCATCATCATCCTCCAAGCTCCACTTTTTCCCTTGCTTCAGCTCTTCAACTTCTCTTTTTAACTCTCCAATGGTCTCCTCAACTCTCTTGCGCTGTTCTTCTCGCCATTTCTCAACTCTCTCCTTGCGTTTTCTCATCTCTTCCTCAAGTTTGTTCTGGTCAAAATTCTGAAGCAGAAAAAAAGGGGGGGAATGCTAAAAAGATCTACAAATCACTTGCCAATACTATAGTAGCTGGCAATATAAGCTACTTATTCCTCAGTTGATTATCCAAAATGAATGCAACTCTCAAGTTAATCTAGGCCCTACACGCCAGGAAATGGCAAGTATGCCCGACGATGTGAGGCTTGGCAACAACCAGGAAATTATTTAAGGCTTTTTGGATGCATTTTTTTTTACAGTTTTTTCATGCGTTTATGTGTAGTTCCATACATGTTTCTTGTAATCATGAATAATTATTTTGCAAGCCGTTTATTAGGACTCGATTCCAAACAGCTCTTTATCATCATTTTTATTCATACACTGTACCTTGCTATGGTTCAATCTCTCATTATATATATATATATATATATATATATATATATATATATATATATATATATATATATATATATATATATATATATATATATATATATATATTACACACACACACGTATAAAAACATCGTATAAGAATAAAACAGTTCAGTCTCTGTAGTAGTGTAATCCTGTTTATTAATCCAAAGTAGCCAATATACTGGAAGCCCCCTTAAACCTATCTACGTACATCAAATCACAATAAAATGAGCATAAAAGTGACCCCAGAGGGCGCCATCACCAGATCCAGCCATCCATGGAGAGCAGGGGAATCCTTGCAGACACCGTAGCAGCTTCCTAATTTGGAGAGCGGAGTGGGTGAAGCGCACACGTCACTTCCGGGTTAGCAGGGATGTCGTGGGTTCCGCACTGACGCGGCGTTTCGTCTAACGACTTCAATAGAGAGCCCTATGATGTCTGCAAAGATTCCCGTGCTCTCCATGGATAGCTGAATCTGGTGATCGCGCCCTCTGGGGTCACTTTTATGCTCATTTTATTGTGATTTGATGTACATAGATAGGTTTAAGGGGGCTTCCAGTGTATGGGCTACTTTGGATTAATAAACAGGATTACACTATATTGCTGTTCCTTGTTTTTATGACCTTGTGTGAAGCTCCTGTGCCTGCTGTCCCCGCTTGCTGGTGATGGTCCGTGACAAAGTGGCTGATGTATTTGCTTACTTAAGGCTCTGATTTTCAGTTTTGGTGAGTTTAACCCCCTTGGGGAGAGTGCATCACACGGTGGATTGAGATCATTGTTTTCCCTGGTGGAAGGTGCATGCTAGGATTACTACTACTACTGAGACACCATTCAGCATTTTGGATTGTTTACATCACCTTGACTACATCTAAGACTTTCTTTATTCGGTGGTTTTTACCAATGATTTTTTAGCGCCGTTTTGTGTATTTTAATACTATAGAGACTGAACTGTTTTATTCTTATACCGTGTTTTTATTTCCCTTCTAATTTTTAAACGGCTGCTCAATGGTTTTATATTGAAAATTATTTTACTTTTCTTGTCTCTGTTGGTGCTGCTTAGGGATCTGTGGGTTCGATTTGGCGCTGAGTGGGTGTTCAGCAGGCCTTTATTTACACCCCTAATTAGGGTTGTCCCGATACCAGTATAATATATATATTTTGTTGGGGGCTGAAAGGAATGTGAAATGATGGAATATTATGTCTGACATTAGCTACTCCATTTTGAGATCTAGGATTCCATTTTATATAATATAGGTCTCTCTGTAGAGACATTTCAATATGTACTTTTTGTTTTTTTGCTTTTAATCTAACATTTAAGTTTTGCGGTTTTCATAAATAGAATATGTGTTAGATGGCTAGTTCCGGAGCAGGCATTCTGTATGCAAGTAACGTGTTCTTCTGTCTTTAAAGTTTAACAATTGTTCCTTAAAATCCTCTGAAATCTGTAAGATTGAAACTGTGAACTTGTTCCCCTTTTTCTACATGTTAGGAGGAGGAGATTTTTTTAACTCTCTGTATGTGTGTATAAATGCTCTGTCGAAAAATATAGCAATTTGCAATTATCGATACAACATAAGTGTCTGTGTCATCATTGTCTCGCTAGCGAGGGAATCCCACCTGTCCAAGGTCCAGCCTAGGCAACAGGATCAGAACCGAACCTAACAGAACTGGTACCAGGAAGCGGGGTACTGATTGACCAGGTAAGGCCACACTTATTCTCGAATTTTACATTTGGGTGTTTTTGTGTTCTTTGCCTGGCTCAGTAGAACCTCGGATAATTTTAAGTTTTTTAGTTTTAAGATTCTGTTGTGCGTATTGCAGAGGTTGCGGTTATAAAGGATAGGGAGAGTCCGGCGGAGTGTCTGACTATAAACTAAGAGTCGACGGGTTTGTCTGACTATAAACTAAGAATATTTCAGGGTAGCAGCAGATTGCTCCCTGAAGAAGGACGGACAGAGTGGAGCCCCAAGTACAAAAGAGCTCATTTCTTGTTTTGTATTGTCTGAAATTGATGTGATTTAATCTGTTGCAACCTTTTGAATAATATAGAACATACTGTATTGTATAATATAAGATTGATTGTTGTTGTTAAAAAGAAAACAGTGATTACATGTCATACTCTGTGCCAAAGACCTCCTGTATAGAGTGCAAAACAGGTTTAACTTTCTTGGCAGACGGGTCAAAGTTATCCCTAATCTCTGTATGGCCAAGAGAACATAGAAGTCCAACTCAATTAGGCAACAGGAGATTTTACCCGTTTAATCCAAAAAAACAGTCTCCCTGCACTAGAGTGCATCGAGTGAATATACACAATCAGATACCGTTCACCCCACAGGAAGGTCTTAGAGAAGGCCTGTCCCCGGACGAAGTGAAGGAGATTGTGCAAAGGACAGGACAAACTTTAGTTGTCTGTCCCTTTTCTTTACCAGTGTCCCAAATATTTTAAGGAGGACTTGAAATACAGAGTATCGACATGGGTAATAAATTTGGGAAGGAAGATTCAGAAGGTAAGCTGAAGCAACCCTCCCCTATAGAGTTTGTTAAGAGTGAAATACCAATTGTATATTGTGATCCTTTTTGGGACTTGATAGTGAAACGAAGCCACCAGTTGCATATGTCAGGATATAGTCCTGTGGGCCCCACTAACCGACAGCAATGGTATGAGGTAGAGAAAATGTGTGGAATAGGAAAGAACATATATCCACCAGGGGACTGGGATACGGAGTATATGAAAAAATGTTGTAAGAAGTGGAGGCCTTTAGTGGAAAAATATGAAAAGAAATATGCGGAGTTGGACCAAGGTACTGCCCTTACTAGGGAAGTTCCTCCACCTTATACCAGGCGCCCACCCCCAGTGCCAACCGCGCCAACCCCACCGTCTTATGTTTTTGTTAAAGAGGAAGCTCCTCGCAGAAAATTATACCCCGTTCTTTCAAATCCTCAAGTTGCAATCATGGCTTATGGCTCAGCAACTGACCAACAAAAACAACAATGGGAAGATAGAGCCAAGGAGGAGGCAGATAAAAGGGCATCTGAAGAGGGCAGGAGAATAAGAGAAGCTCAGAGAAGAGCGGATATAAAAAGGGAGTTTGAGGAGTTGCAAAGGGACTTAGACTCAGTTAATACTCAAACGAGAATAGCAGACATGAGAAATAAGAGAGATGAAATAGAAGAAGACGCGAGACGCCTTCGGGAACAGCAGAGGGAAATAAACTTAAGACATGAACAGATGAATGAACATAAACAAAGTCTAGATGCCCAGGAGGTGAGGGACTATGGGGAGCAACTTAACAGGGAAAAGGAGGAGGTTTTAGCACGAAAAAGTGACCTCGACCAAAGAAAACTTGAGTTGGAGAATATTGCTAGGGAACAACAGGAGCAGTTGCGTTTAATAGAAGAGCAGCGGGTGCTTACTGCCCCTCGGACTAGGTTAGAAGCCTCTAAGGCTGCCAAGGCTTCAGCTCAACAGGCTGAAACTATACGAGAACAGCAACCTGACAGAGAGAGTGGTGATAAGGAAGAGATTACTGCCCCAAGTTTGGAGGGAGAAATGAAACATATTGCCATTACACAAGTAAAAGTCCAAACAGAACCCCAAGTTTCTCCACAACTTCCAGGGACGGGGGTATTCCCAATGATGACCATAGGCACCATGGAAGTGTATGTCCCCTTTACCATGGGTCAGTTAAAGGATCTTGGAGATACCTGTCCTACTCCAAAAAAGGACCCTAGAGGCGCAGCTACTTTCTTGGGTAGATTCTGTGCTGGTGCGGGAATGACAAAGGAAGACTTACTGTTAATCATACAGATGATCGACCCTGACCCTGGCCAGGATTTTCCTTTTGATAACACCTACAAATCTGCTCTTACAACTGAAGGACCGATAAACCTCCAGGAGTTCTGGAGACTGACTGGCCATCATTGGATGACCATATACAAGGGTACTAGTGCACTCACATCCTTCATAACAAGCTCTCAAAAGACAGGGGAAGAGTATTTTGCATATGTTAAACGTATGCATTTAGCTTGGAAGGATGCGGGTCTAACAGACCATACCCTTTTTGTAACCACCACACTTAACGGGGGAAGCCAGAAGATAGCACAAATGTTAAAAATATTAGACCCTAAAATTATGAACATGACTCCGGAGGCCTTTGTAGAACATGTAAAGGTTAGGCATCAAACAGGTCTCTTTGAAGCGAAAGGAGGACTTTTCCCAGCTTTAACGGGAGAGCCCATGCTGGAGGAAACACCCCTGTTGGCGGCGCAAATGCCTTACCAACAACAGAATCAGTACCCTGTTGGCAATCAGTATCCTCCACGCTCTGTGCCATACCCTCGCCAGGGCCCACAAAATGATCAAGCATGTTTCCATTGTGGTGGCTTTGGCCACTGGAAGGCTAACTGCCCACAAAGGAGAGAAAATTATAGAGGTAAAAAGGGAAACAGGGGAGCTTATAGAGGTCAAAACCCTAACTGGAATGACAATAGACAGATAGCCCAGTACCCACAGTGGAACCAACAGGCACAATCTCAAAACCAACCACAGCAGCTACAAGCTGGTGCCGGGCCTCTTCCCTCTCCCCAAATACCGGTACAATGGCCAAACAGACAAAACCCATAGGGAGGCCCGGAGCGTATCCCGTCCTTAGTTCTTTGCTCTTATTCTGGCACTTGGCAGGCTTTACCTATTATAAACCTTGTTATAGAGGGGGTGGACATGGCACTCCTGACAGACACGGGGGCCACAACCAGCTCCTTGAACAACAAGGCTTTTGCCAGTAGGGCTATTACACAAGGACGCTCTGTGGGAATTAATAGGATACCAACATCACACGACATAACATCAGATTTAGAAATCTGTAACCAAGATGGCAAGTTCCTATGTAAATGTAGTTTTGCTCTGTTATTTACTTGCCCAGTCTCTTTGGCTGGTAGAGACTTACTATCCAAACTACGAATCAAAATAATTTTTGAGCCCAATGGCACCGTGTCAGTTAAATCACCAGACTGTGATGTGTCAGTGCAGAAACGGGTGGACATCAGATCTTTCTTTGTGGCTCTACCCCCACCAGTAGGTCAGCATAAAATATGGGCAGAGTCCAAAGATTCTGTGGGTTTCCTAAATTGCACACCCTACCGGCCGACAATCAGACAGGGATGTCTCCCCATTTTTCAGAAACAATATCCCCTGTCTGAGGAGAAGTTGAATGGTATAGACCCACAGATAGAATTATTTTTACAAAAGGGCATACTGACTCCAGTCATCAGTCCTTGGAACACACCCATTAACCCCGTAAGAAAGGCAAACGGAACATGGCGCTTGGTACAAGATTTAAGGCCCTTGAACAAATGCATTACACCTCTACCTCCCCTCGTTGCAGATATTAGCACCATCTTTGCTCCTCTGACACCAGAACACAAATGGTATACGGTGATAGACCTTGCCAATGCATTTTTTAGTGTGCCCGTTGATGCTGCTAGTCAGCCCCTCTTCAGTTTCTCATGGAAACGTGGCCAGCTAACATGGACCAGGTTACCGCAAGGCTTTGTGGATAGTCCAGCCGCCTTCAGCATGGTGTTAAATCAATCCCTGACTGACTGGGTACCTGAACATGGTTCAGTTCTGATCCAATACGTGGACAATCTTCTAATAGGAAATGGGACAGAAATTGGCTGTAGTAATGACTCTGTGCATCTGTTAGACCACCTCGCTGACAAGGGTCACTTAGCATCTTTCAAGAAGGTGCAGTGGTGCTCGTCTCGGGTGGAATACTTGGGAGCGGTCATCTCGGAAGGTGCCAGGCTGGTATCCCCTGCCAGAGTAGAGGCCATATCGGCACTGAGCAGACCGAGCGACAAGCGCTCACTGCTGTCTTTCCTAGGCTCAATAGTGTACTGTAGGCAATGGATTCCAGACTGTTCATTTCATGACTCAGTCCTTAGGAAGGCTACACTCGCCACAGCCCCCAAACAAATTACCTGGACCCCTGAGATGGTCACTGCCTATGACATGCTGGTGCGTTCACTTCGTAATGCACCCGCTTTGGGGCTGATACAACATGGTAGGCCTTTTTCACTGTATTGTCTCGTTATGGGGAATACCATGGCTGCTGTTCTGACTCAGGAGCATGGTGGTAAGCAAAGACCTGTAACGTATATTTCAAAAAAACTACCTGTTCAGGTTCAGGGTATGCCCGCTTGTCTTCAGGCACTGGCCGCCTGTGCCTTGGCAGTACAGGCAGCAGAGAAACTTGTTCTAGCATCACCCATGACCCTTTTTACAACTCACACTGTCACACAACTGATGCAAAACATGAACACGCAACATATGACAGCACAGAGGTTAAGTGGGTACGAGATAATTCTCTTAAACACACAAAATTTAGAGATTAAAACTTGTCCATCCACTACTCCTATAGTACGATTTCTGCACTCCCTTCTTAAATTAATGCCTGAATCAGAACCAGTGCCAGAGCATAATTGCGAAGACCTAATTTCCCAAACAACCTCCCCAAGAGCTGATTTAAGGGAGAACCCCCTAGAAGGGGGCATTGACATATATGTGGACGGGAGTTGTACGCGCCCCGATGATAAAACCTACCGTACTGGTTATGCAGTTGTCCAGCTTCCTAACATTATTCATGAAGCAAAACCCTTAGTCGCAAAATCTGCACAGGAGGCTGAACTTACTGCATTAATACGTGCCTGTCAGCTGTTTGCAAACCAAATTGTAAATATATATACCGACAGTCGGTACGCTCATGGAATCGTATTCGATTTTGGGAAGATTTGGCAGAGACGCGGCTATCTAACCGCAGAAGGAAAACCGATAGCACACCAAACCCTTATTGAAACATTACTAGATGCCATACACCTGCCTAAAGCGATTGCAGTGATTAAAGTGAAAGCTCATACTACGAGTAGGACCACGGAAGCACTTGGCAATGCATTTGCTGATAAAGTAGCCAAACAAGCAGCGGATACTATCCCTGCACAAGACACCCCTGTGACCTCTATGTTTTACATGAATGATTTTAGTGCACCAGACTTCAAAACTACGGTTATGCTTTTACAGTCCATGGCTTTGCCCATTGATATCTCTGACTGGATGCAGCATAATTTGGCCAAAGATCCCTCAGGTCTTTGGACAAATAAGGAGGGAATCATGGGTATTCCTAAGTCTGTGGCACCATTGATCATCTCATACATTCACGGTCCAGGTCACATAGGCCGTAAGCCCATCTTAAAACAGTACAGAGACCATTTTCAAACAGAAGGACTCATAAAAATAATACAAGACTTTGTAAGCTCATGCGTTACATGCGCACAAAATAATGTACAGGGAAAGGCAATGGGAAGACACGGAAATTTGCCCCCTCCATTAGGACCTCTTACAGACTTACAAATAGACTTTACGCATATGCCAAAACAGAAAGGAAATGTAAAATATCTTTTGGTAATTGTGGATAAATTTTCCGGGTGGGTAGAAGCAGTGCCCACTACTGGGGAAACTGCAGGAATAGCGGTACGAGCTATTATAAATAATTGGGTGAGTCGATTCGGACTCCCAGTGAATATCTGGTCTGACCAGGGACCAGCTTTTGCCTCTAGACTCACACAGGAATTCTCTAGGATTTTGGGGATACAATGGAAATTGCACATCCCTTATCACCCCCAGAGTGCGGGAATTGTCGAACGGATGAATAGGAATATTAAGGATAAACTGAATAAAGCTACTCAAGGTACTATGAAAAATTGGTCCTTATATCTCCCAGGTGTACTTTACCAGATAAGGGTCACTCCTAATTCTAGAGGGTATTCCCCTTTTGAGGTACTCATGGGACACCCTCCAGCTGAGAATAGTGTAGGAAAGGATAATGATTTGTTTTCTCAACAGGAAACTTGGATGAAACATCTGGTAAGTACTATTCAACATACCCAAGAAGGAGTTGCTGTCACCTTTTCTCCTCTTTCCACAGATCCAACTCACCCTTTTATACCTGGAGATGAGGTATTGGTTAAGCAGTTGGCCGTAAGAAGAAAGACGGGCCCCATTTACCAAGGCCCATATACGGTGGAAAAGGTCTCCCGGACAGCCGTAAAGGTTGAAGGCCTAGGACCATGGATTCATGCGAGCAGATTGAAAAAGGGTCCCTTGAAGATAAAGACCCCAGAAGCCCCGATGGCTCCCCCCTTGGAGCGAGGGCTAGAGAACAAGGAGGACACAAAGCTAGAAGCCCCGATGGCTCCCCCCTTGGAGCGAGGGCTCAAGAAC
Organism: Rana temporaria; assembly: GCF_905171775.1. Lineage (NCBI taxonomy): Eukaryota > Metazoa > Chordata > Amphibia > Anura > Ranidae > Rana > Rana temporaria. Next base: position 298,141,678 of record NC_053491.1, read on the forward strand.
AAGGACGCAAAGCCAGAGACCCTGATGGCTCCCTCCATAGAGCAAGGGTCCGGGAAAACCAGCACTTAACTGCCAATCAGGTGTACAATAGAATGATAAGAGGAGGGAAATACTGTGGACTATTGCTTATATTGTTTGTGGTGACTGCTACGGGGGTTTGCTACTTCACCCCAGGTTGCCATGGGATACATGGAATGCATGAGGTGGGAAAAGGCCAAGACCCAAAATTAGTCATGGTAGGGAAGAGATTCATTAGATGGCGAGCCAGAGATCAATATTGGGATTCAAAGGGTAATATCTGGAAGCTTTGCTGTGTCAAATTTGACTGGGTGAGGAGGATTCCCAAAGGCCACCTAACGGGTTATACAGAGACGGACCTAGCCTGTAAAATTAAAGCAACCATGTTTTTCTATAATGACACAGTAGGGAAACCGCTTAGGTTCTGTATTCCCAGGGAACATACGGTAACTAAAACACTGGTGTCACGTTTGAAAAAGGTAAACGCAGGGTTGTCCACAAAGGAGGTGGTGGATGATCCTCTGTTCTTTCAAAGAATAGATGAATCTCTTAATATCAATCAAAGAGATAACAAACCTATAAAGAACAATGTTGACAAAGCAAAAGTGTATGGAACAAAGGTGTTTAAGTCCATGGGACCTGTGGGGAACCCAAAGAAATATGAGGAGGTCCCCACTGTTCCCCATCACTGGGCATTAATGTATAAATATGGACAATTAACAGGGCAGAAAGAGAACTGCTGGGTATGCTCCAAAATACATTCTAATGAGGGTAAGATCCCGGTTATAGGCTTACCAGTGACATTGCCTCAATTTGTGGCCGCTGCAGGTAAGACCCCCATGAGAAGGGTTACCAGGACTGATAGACCAGTGTACTTTAGAAAATTTTCTAAACACCCCAACCTCTGTTTTTTGAATGGTGTGGTAACACATGAAGGTCAGATAGCAAATGGAGAATGGTGTCGAGAATCTGTGATGAATATGACTATTAGGAATGTTGCGGCATGGGAGGAGGACAAGTCCTTAGAAATTGAAGGATTGGGAATTAAACTTACTGAGATGAATGATGGAGATGAGAGAGTGGGAAATATGAGTTTGTATAACATAAGCCATTGTTTTAGGATGAGGAAGCCCAATGACACTGTTAACCAGGTTCTCTCCTCCCTACATAATGTAAGTACTCCATGGATATCCCCCCAATCTGAGTTTGTGCCTCTTGTAGACTGGATGTGCCTGACGGGTCTACGAACTCCTATGCATGGGGAGGAGGTGGTGGAAGCACCACACCTTCCCCAGGGATTTATGGTCTGTTGTGGACTGGCTTGTCATACCACCATCCCATATCCCACCGATAGAAACACAGGGGGATGGTGTTCCCTTATGTACATGGTTCCTTATATGGGAGTAGCAAGTGGAGAAACCATGATGGAAATGAACAAACCATCAGGGAGTTTGAAAATAAGATCCAAACGAGATGTAACAAGTCTCTGGGAAAAATTACTGACTTTGCTCCCAGGAGGAAGTATTAATGCCCTAACCAGAGTAGATGAATTTTCAAGTCTGGTAATGTCTTGGATGAATAAAACTGACAAGGACATTACTGATTTGAATGAGGAAACTTATAAAATAAGACTGTTGCAAGAAATTACAAACCTACAGTTGGAAAAGATGGGAGATATTGTTGTAGGGCTATGTATATTACATGAACAAGCAGATATGTGTTGCACATTCATGAAAAATCTTACTAAGGCCATTGGAGAAATTACTGTTCCTGATTACCATGACCAAATAGAAGCCCACCACAATGAGAGAATGTCCCTGGTGAATCAAATGCAACACATGGGAGATGCTTGGGATCCTTTTTCTGGATCTCTGGGAGGATTGTGGCCTAGTATTGTGGGTTTCTTTAAAAAGGCAGGAATATTCATTATAATGATCTTGCTCCTGGCCTTGTGTGCATTCCTTTCAGTAAAAATGATATTCTGTATAATTGGGAAAACAACAGGATTAAAAATAAAGCAGAATCCCGAATCCAGCCAGGATTCCCAGGAGTCATTCACGCTGAAAAGGCAAAATTGGTATAGTGAGTGATCCCAGGAAAGTAAATATCCTTGGGATCAGAGGAGGGAATTGAAAGGAATGTGAAATGATGGAATATTATGTCTGACATTAGATACTCCATTTTGAGATCTAGGATTCCATTTTATATAATATAGGTCTCTCTGTAGAGACATTTCAATATGTACTTTTTGTTTTTTTGCTTTTAATCTAACATTTAAGTTTTGCGGTTTTCATAAATAGAATATGTGTTAGATGGCTAGTTCCGGAGCAGGCATTCTGTATGCAAGTAACGTGTTCTTCTGTCTTTAAAGTTTAACAATTGTTCCTTAAAATCCTCTGAAATCTGTAAGATTGAAACTGTAAACTTGTTCCCCTTTTTCTACATGTTAGGAGGAGGAGATTTTTTTAACTCTCTGTATGTGTGTATAAATGCTCTGTCGAAAAATATAGCAATTTGCAATTATCGATACAACATAAGTGTCTGTGTCATCATTGTCTCGCTAGCGAGGGAATCCCACCTGTCCAAGGTCCAGCCTAGGCAACAGGATCAGAACCGAACCTAACAGGGGCAACCACCTGGTATATTCCTAATATCTGTTTTTACAACCAAGGTTAGTCATGCTGACATGTATAGTGCCGTGGGTTTGAAAGCTACAGAGGAAGTTGGTCCCAGGCAGTTTGCATAGCGAAAGGGCTCGTCTCCAGCTGTGCTAGAAGCTTCAAAGAGTTTGACTGTACATAAACTGCAATACAGTCCAAATACAATTGGTCCAAAGGCAAATGGGCTGGCAATGGGAGGGAGTTTGAATGAGTACATTTTGTAAAAAGGGTTCGGAACACACAGCTCAGCCTATTCTCTTCACTGAAAGGCCTGCTATGAGGTTGGCTCTGTCATCTTGCTGGGACCTTGCTCCGATGGCCATTTTGGGCCCAGGACATGCGGCCTAAATGAAATTTTTCCTGCAAGCTGCCTTTATTTTGCTCAGCAACAGCTGGGGAGCCAGTGTGTATGATGAGGCCACAATGTTGTGCACTGGGAACAAGATTCAAGATTTGTTGGATACCTTCTGGTGTCACTTTGACTAAAATTGGTCTTTGGGTGTCGTGGCGCCTTCTCACCATAAGCCTATAGAGATAATCTTGATGAAAGCAAGAATTTGCCTTGCTGTAAAAAATTGCAATGATATGAAACTGTCAGACAGGTACTGAAAAATTGGTCTTTGACCACCACGTCCACCTTTGCCGGTGGACACATTTGTTGCTGGCCCCCTTACAGTGTTAATGGAACGTCTGCTTTTAGTTGTTGTCCTCCCAGACATTTTTTGGGTGGGAGGGGGCAGTGCTTATAAGCAAATGTAAAGGAGGAGTTGAAATCTGATGCAAGGAATATAATTTGAGTTTTGAACATATTGGCCAAGATTCACAAAGCACTTACGCCAACGTAAGTGCCAATGTGCGCCGGCGTATGTGTGCGGCAGACCCACGAACCAACATGCGCCTAAAAACAGGCTACACCCCGCCGACGTAGCTTGCACACGCCGGCGTAGGGTGGGCGCACATATGGGCTGGGCGCATGGTGCTGCTCCCATTGATTAGCCATTCAAACATGCAAATGAGGGGAAATACGCCGATTCACGAACGTGCATGTGCCCGGCGCATGCAACGCGAGATGCGCGCAAGTTGTACGTCCGTATATTCCCCATAAATGAGGTGCAACCCGGCAAAAGACATGCACAGGTCTGCACCAGGGAACACAAACCGGCGTATTGTGCGATGGACGTGTGTCTGGCTGGGCGCAGGAGCAGGTCGTCCAGGTATCCTACAATAGCGATCCCGCGCTGCCTCAGCAGGGCCAGAAACGGAGCAAGCACCTTGGTGAAAACCCTCGGAGTCGAGGCCAGGCCGAAAGGGAGGGCCACAAATTGAAAGTGGTCCTCCCCGACTGCAAAGCGCAGAAATCTCTGGTGCTTTGCGCATACTGGGATATGCAAGTACGCGTCCTTGATATCCAAGGACGCCAGGAAGTCCCCTTGATGGAGTGCCGCTACTACAGAGCGAACCGACTCCATCCTGAACTTTTGCACTCTGACAAAACAGTTTAGGGCCTTGAGATCCAGGATGGGACGGACCCCTTCCTTCTTGGGGACTACAAACAGATTGGAGTAAAACCCCTGAAACCGTTCCAGTAAAGGAAGCCGCACGATCACCCCCCTCACCAGCAGATCCTGAACAGCCCCAAACAGGGCCTCCCGACGACCCGGAGGAAGCTGGAGGTTGGAAGGAAAAAATCTGTTTGGCGGACAAGAGAGAAACTCTATCTTGTACCCCGAGGAAACTACTTCGCAAACCCACCGGTCGGAAAGAAAAGACATCCACCGAGCTGCGAAGCCGGCCCCCCACCCGAGAGACGGGCGGGGGCAGACCTTCATGCGGAAGCAGGTTTGTTGGGCTTGCGGAACCAGGGGCGCTTCTGCCCGTCAGCGGGCGCCTTATCGCCCTGGGAACGTTTACCTGTCGCACCGGGCGGCCGAAAAAAAAAGCTTTAGGCGGTAAAGGAGGGCCCCTGCCTACGGCGAGGCTCCTTACCAGATTGCACCCAAAGCCTGCAATCTCGCCATAACCAGCACTTAACCCATCAATCACGAGACAATCCACACAAATGTTGAGGGTTAAACATCCAGAGCTTAAACTGTTTATTAAATTCCAAGACATACAGTTTTAGACACAGTTAGGGACACTCCCCTTAGCCTTGTCTAAGAGGGAGGGGGACAAGTAACAACCAATGGGAACGGAACATTTGGACATTGAAACAGTCTACAGATACCTAATGAGATTATGGTAAACATGCAGCCTCAATACACACCCCCTGCGGAGAGACGTCTGCAGTCCAGGCCATTGTCTATGTGTCATGAATCAACACAATTAGGCACAGCAACAAGAGGGGGGGTGGGGGGAGAAGGGCTGTAACATTACATTACATCACATCAATGCCAGCTTCAGGTCTCCAGTATCTTCTGGCCCATAGTCTGTCGTAAGGAGGCACGCGCACAGTCCCGTCCAAAACACAGTGACAGTGGGTTATGTCACAAAGGGTAAGTCCACCAAGGCCTTCTTAGGAGACTGGTCCGCAGACCAACACTTCAGCCAGACAAGGCGGCGCAACTCCACCGCGTAGGCCGAGGCCCTGGAGAGCAAGGGAAGCGTATCCAGGGCTGACTCCCAGACAAATTTTAGGCCCTGCACCAACTGGTAGGTCAGCGCCACACAGTCCGGAGGGGCTTGATGCTCCTCCAACTCCTGAAGCAACAACTTTGCCCTTCAGTAAGTGTCTGACACTAGAGCCCCGGCCAAGACCGGTCTCACCGCCGACCCCACCACTGTGAACATGGGAGCGGGCCTCAGCGGGGTCCTTGAAAGCGGGAGCCCCTTCCACAGGCAACGTGGTCACCTTGTTCAGTCTGGACACAGGGGGGTCCACTGACGGAGGAGAGGTCCACTTTTTTTGGAAGTCCTCCTCAAAAGGATAATGGACCGCAAAGCATTTTGGAATAGCAAAAACCTTTTGCGGCCAATCCCATTCCTTGTACAAAAATGTTTCCAGATAAGGAACACAAGGAAACACTTTCGCAGTGTGGGCCGGCTTTTGGAACCCAAAAGGGACCGACACCTCTGATGTCTCCGCCGAATCCTCAATTTTATGAGTATCCCGCACCGCAGTGATAAGAGCTCCCACCAGCGTCCTATAATGCGCTGACCCTGAAGCAAAGTCATCCTCGCTGTCCGTGTGGACTAGGCCTGCATCCTCTGACACCTCGGAACAAGGGCCGGGAGCAGTAGCTGGGCCCGATTCCGTGTCAGAGGCATCCCCAGAAGAAGGTGGGGGGAGGGGTGCTTTTTACCCCCCCCTCTGGCCACGCGCTGCTTCAATCCTGGCAACAAACGCCTCTAGGACTGCCGTCATAGCATCCACAGAGGCCGCAGGTACAGGGGCACTTAGGGTTAACTCTGGCATGTCTGGGGGAGAAGTATCCGGTTCGGACGCCATGCTGACCCACCCCTTTGCCACCCTTGGAATGCAAGGCAAGACCCACAGGCCACCCTCCCGGCCGCAGCAGAGAACAGGGGACCCCACCCGACCAGGCCTGTATGCTGCTGTCCACCCCAGAGCACTGCTCCGTGCTGTGCCGTCCCTCAGGAAGTGTGCTGGAGTCGTTTGCGCCGTTATTTTAGCCATTAGAGGCAAAAAACCCTTCCAAAATGGCCGCCGACATGCAAAAAGAGCATGTGGGCTACAAGAAAATGACCGCCGAACGACCGCGATTTGCACAGTAAAAAACACAGTGACACAGCGAGGACCCCCGGGCAGGTCCCCCTGCACACACGGCAGCAAAACAGCACCCACGATAGCAGACATGGCCCCCAGCCACCGGATGGAGCCCCCCCAGGCGGACCCCCCACCTCACAGCCGACCACCCAGAACGCAGGGAAGGAGGGAGAGAAAGGGAGAGAGAGGAAAGCAGGGCAGACCCCCAATCAACTTCCCCAGGAATGCACCAGCCGCACCACCCTGCCAAGGCAAGGGGACTGCTACTTACCCGTCCTGTGACCACCGGCTGGAGGCATCCCGGACTGAACCAACGTCCGCGCAGTTACAGCATGGCTGTCGGCCCGGCACACTGTGACACGGACATAGAGCCCGGTCATATGTGTGCCCTGGAGCGCATAGCTCACCGGCCACCCCTGGAGCAACGGGGCATGCCGTTGACGGTCCAGCTCGTAGCTAAAGGCCGGCACACGCTCGATGGCCGAACTTGGGGGGGGGGGACTACAAGGATCGAGGATCCAGCCTGTCACCCAGTTGGCAGTTGATAGTAGATCTCAGTATACAAAAATGCAGGAAAACAAAAAAGAAAAGCAAGAAAATTGCAAAAAAGCCTCAGAGCACATGGGCCCAGAGGAGCCATGTCATCCTCCTTGCTAGGCAGAAAAAAACTGGGGCTGCAGAGCAGAGTGTGGGGGATGTACCCGGGGGAACCGCCCCCTGGGAGGTACTGTATTGTGTGGAGTGTTTAACACTTAACATGCTGTTTTTTCGGCCTAGTCAATCTCCTAAAAGGGAGGATAATACCCTAAGGTCAATTGCTGCTGTGTCCATCCATGAACGGAAGAGAAACTAAAATTTGCCATTTATAAACAGTGAAAGTACGGTAATATTTACAGTAACGATTATTTGCTCTTTTTGTACTATAAAGGGCTAATTTTAGTTTTTTAACCCCATTATGTTAATGGCCGATTAATCGATTATGAAAATAGTAATCGATTAATTTCATAATCGATTAGTTGTCGATCTATTCGTATTTTCAGTCCTACTGGACAGAGATGACGCTCAGGTAAGTATTAGAGGGACTGAGAGGGGCTGCTGCACACAGAAGGCTTTTTAGCTTAATGCATAGAATGCATCAAGCTAAAAAAAAAAAAAATCTTACTTTACAACTCCTTTAAGTTATAAAATAAAAAGAAATTAAAACATTTTCCTACACCATGAAAAGGCACATAGGAAAGGAAGGAATCTGACAGGAACAAATATGGCAGACCCAAAGCCATAAATGAACCAGAAGAAAAAAAAAGGAGTACAACACATTGCTCATGTTCAGGATTTGGAAGAAGGACAGTACACACTCTTGTACTGCTAAAGTGAACATGTACTTTCAAATGGTCTGTCCTAAAAAAAAAAAAAAAAAGAAAGAATGGTTTAAAAACGGTCAAGAATGTTTGAGACAAGCTTCACTCTTTGCACAAATGGCTTCCAGGTATGTCCATGTAACTGTGCAGCAAGAGAAGCTGGTGTATATATAGCACAGGACAATAAACCTGGAAAGGTAGGACATCTCTTCAGCCCCAGCTTCAAGGAGTTTCACAAGAATAAAGGGATTGCTCTGAAGAAAAATAAAAAGGTACTTGCAGGATCATCATGGAGGCTAAACCTTTGCACTTTACCTTAGAAACATTTCAAGCCAGGTCAGGCTCTATTTATAGCTGAACTCCAGACAAACCGCTAAATACGCAGATGAAAAACATTTTAAAAAGGAGCAATTTTACCTACCAAAGGAATTACATTTTTTCTAAACAGTGCAAAGAATTACACAGCTAAGTTCCACAGTACAGCCCTGTGTACAAAACAAGGGGAAAAGAGGTCTCCGATGCCGTTTCACCTACAGGTCTCCTTCCCCACCCTGTCACAGAGTAGTGAAAGGAGAAGCAGCACACTAATAAGTTAATTTATCTGCCACTTTGTCAGCTTCTTCTATAAGCATGCACCTTGCACTGCAGAAACCCCGATTGGCTCCTTGTCCACTTCCTGCTACTCCTTTCAGAGGTATGCTGTACAAATTGTATAGTAGACTACAAGAGGCCAATTCCATATTAAATTCAGGTATATACACTGTATTTAATGATTGTTGGGGTCCCTCCCCAACAACCGCTCTTTTTTTAGATCTTCCATCCTAACAAAGTTTTTATTTGACACTATACCTTGATCTGCCAAACTGAAGTTTTTACTTATTACACAGTTTTACTTGTAACAGTATATTAACTATCTATAATTGATTTTTAAAGATAAATTGTGTACTCCTAACCACTCCTAAGTCCAGTGTTAGTTGGCTCACGCAGTGAAATGGGCAAGCATTTACTTTCTTCTTTACAGGGAACTCGTATTTGCATAGGTTTGTGCAAGAGTGGACTTTTTCCAATCACAGATGCACGAAACCTCTAGAACAATACTCGCTCTCACACATGGTAGTAATGATTGAATAGCTGGGTAAAAAAACATGCGTTATATTATTCTACTTTGTCATTTCAGCGCTACTGGCCAAACAGGCTCTCTGTCAAGGGGATTCCGATGTGGAGGAAAAGTTGCCCAATCAGCGACTCCACCTAAACCTTGCTTCATTAGAGACCATTCTGTAGCCCCTGTTCACATCTGCACAATTGGAGAGATCAAATCGGAGCCTGTTGCCAGCAATAAGAGCATCCCAAGTTCAGATGAACTTGCACAATTTCAAAGCCGCGTTCAGCGTGAACGAGGGTGTAGAAATAGTTGCAACAGAGGCTTAAAGTGGTTGTAAACCCTTACAGACCCCTTTGACCTACAGGTAAGCCTTAAGGCTTAAATGTAGGTGCAACAAATATCTCCTAAAATCTACACGGTTTAGGAGATATTTGCAGAAAAGACTGCACCGATGGCATGTGCTGTAGACAACGGCGTAGGCGCACCGTTAGTGAAGGCAATCGTGCCGCCACTGACGGCTCCCGCACGTACGCGCAGGAGTGACGTTATCGCGGCTCCGGCCAATTACCGCGCCGGAGCCGCGATACCCAGAAGTCACTTGGGTATTATGGCGGCAGCAGTGGAGAGGAACGACAGTAGCTTTGGGGGCTTCAGTAACAGGTAAGCAATTCATAATGAGCTAGTATGCTATGCATTCTAGCTCATTATGCCTTTCTCTTGCAGGGTCTTTTTTTTTTTTTTTTAAGGAAATGTTTTAGAGGGTTTACTTCCTCTTTAAACTAGAAGAATTAAAGGTGCATGGTAATTTTTACAGAAAATGCATGTTTAACATTGAGTTAAACACTGACAAACACAAAAAAAGCAGTGGAAAACAGTTATAGCCTTCTGAATTATAACCCAAAGATGATGCAGAAGACTGCAAAATAATCCTTTTACAGGAAACCTCTGCTATTAAAGTGATAAAGTTTTTTTTGTTTAAAAACAACAAACATGTTATACTTACCTGCTCTATGTAATAGTTTTACACAGTCCCGATCCTCCTCTTCTTGGGTCCCTTGTCAGCGCTCCATAGAATGCATTAAGATAAAAATAAAAATAAAACTTTTGTCTTTAGAACCACTTTAAATTACACAGTGATATTTACGTTTACATCCTTTTCTTTGTCTTTTTCGTCTTCATCCTTTTTCTTTTCTTTACATGCATCAGAAACATCCGTTTTCTCTTTTGATTTCGATCTAAATAAAAACATAACTTCTCAGGACATGTAGATAACAACAGTTCAGATATCAGTGCATATGCGGTGGAAAGCATTGGTAAAGTGCATTGTAGTCTGCTGCACTGCAAAGTGTTGTTTATGACATACGCTTGCCAACCGGCTCATGCCGATATATGGTCGCCAGAACGGCTCCGTTGGGCAAAACAATGTATGGGTATGTTGTTCCTTTTATGAGCCGTTAGTGGCATGCAGACCAGCGGGGAACTAGATGAGCGTGGGCACGAGAGCCAGCACGGGATTTGTGTGTGTAAACAAATCCCTGTTCTGTCAGGGGAGAGGAGCCATATCGCTGTTCGTACTTAGTAGGAACAAACCATATGTCTCCTCCCCCAGTCAGTCCTATTCCCATACAGTTAGAACACATCAAGGGAACACACATTTAACCCCTTGATCACTCGCTAGTGTTAACCCCTTCCCTACCAGTGACATTTACACCGTAATCAGTGCATTTTTATAGCTCTGATAACTATCACTGTCAATGGTCCCAAAAATGTGTCCAAAGTGTCCGATCTGTCAGCCGCAATGTCGCCGTACCACTAAAAATCGCAGATCACTGCCATTACGAGGAAGAAAAAAAATAGGATTTTTTATAACAGCTTACCTGTAAAATCCTTTTCTTTGAGTACATCACGGGACACAGTCTTAATCATTACTATGTGGGTTATATTCCACCTTCAGGTGCTGGACACTGGTGTAATCAATTAGAACAGGAAGTTCCCTCCCTATATAACCCCTCCCATACTGGGAGCACCTCCGTTTTTGTCGCAAAGCAATAAGTGTCCCAATATCCCCAAACAAGAGAAAAGAAAAAGGGGGGTTCCCCTGGGTGGACTTTTAAAGCACTAAATACTTTAAAATATACAGGATATTGAGAGTAAAAAAAGTTTTATTCACAATTGTACATATTCATCAACAAATGTTTAAATATTAAATTAAAATACAGAGTTCCAAAGATTGTCACCATATAGGCAAATACAAGAAGAACCTTCTTTACACCCGACGCGTTTCGGGAAAAGCTTCTTCAGGGGTGTGTAGGACAATAAGTATATATATGTGTATATATATATATATATATATATATATATATATATATATATATATATATATATATATATATATATAGATATAGATATAGATATATATTAAAAGACCACATGGATGAGTTCTTGCAGGAAAAAAACTATTTAAGCAGCAGACAACATGGATTCATGAAAGACAGAAGTTGTCAGACAAACCTGATTTCCTTTTATGAAGAGGTAAGTAAAACCCTGGACAGAGGCGTGGCTGTGGACGTGATATATTTGGATTTTGCAAAAGCGTTCGATACAGTTCCGCACACACGGCTCATGTGTAAGGTAAGGTCTACAGGATTGGATATATCAGTTTGTAAATGGATAGAAAATTGGCTGAAAGCCAGAATTCAGAGAGTCGTGGTTAATGATTCTTACTCTGAATGGTCCAATGTTATCAGTGGTGTACCCCAAGGTTCAGTGCTGGGACCCTTACTTTTCAATATATTTATAAATGATATTGGATCTGGGATCAAAAGTAACATTTCTGTCTTTGCAGATGACACCAAGCTATGCAGTGGAATAACGTCCTTGCAGGATGTCTCCAATTTACAAGCCGACCTCAATGCTCTGTCTAATTGGGCGACTGAGTGGCAGATGAGGTTTAATGTTGATAAATGTAAAGTTATGCACTTGGGGGCTAAGAATATGCATGCATCATACATACTAGGGGGAGTACAACTGGGGGGATCTGTAGTGGAGAAGGATCTGGGGGTTTTAGTTGATCATAAGCTCAATAATGGCATGCAATGCCAAGCTGCGGTTTCCAAAGCGAGCAAAGTCCTTTCTTGTATTAAGAGAGGTATGGACTCCAGAGACAGAGATATAATTTTGCCCCTGTACAAATCATTAGTAAGACCTCATCTGGAATATGCAGTTCAGTTTTGGGCACCAGTTCTCAAAAAGGATATCGGAGAACTGGAGAAAGTGCAGAGAAGGGCAACCAAACTAATAAGAGGCATGGAGGAGCTCAGCTATGAGGAAAGATTAGAAGAACTAAATCTATTCACTCTTGAGAAGAGAATTAGGGGGGATATGATCAACGTGTACAAATATATAAGAGGTCCATACAGTGTACTTGGTGTTGAGTTATTCACTTTACGGTCAACACTGAGGACAAGGGGGCACTCTTTACGTCTAGAGGAAAAGAGATTTCACCTCCAAATACGGAAAGGTTTTTTCACAGTAAGAGCTGTGAAAATGTGGAACAGACTCCCTCCAGAGGTGGTTCTGGCCAGCTCAGTAGATTGCTTTAAGAAAGGCCTGGATTCTTTCCTAAATGTACATAAAATAACTGAGTACTAAGATTTGTAGGTAAAGTTGATCCAGGGTAAATCCGATTGCCTCTCGGGGGATCAGGAAGGAATTTTTTCCCCTGCTGTAGCAAATTGGATCATGCTCTGCTGGGTTTTTTTGCCTTCCTCTGGATCAACTGTGGGTATGGAGTTGGGTGTATGGGATTGTATTGTGTTTTTTATTTTGTTTGTTTATTTTTTTGAGGTTGAACTGGATGGACTTGTGTCTTTTTTCAACCTGACTAACTATGTAACTATGTAACTATGTAACTATGTATATATAGTGGATGGTGAATATTTCATTGGATACGTTTTAAAAGAATTGAAAATATACAGCACGCTGGGTTCAAGCAATGGGGTTGCCAGTCAGAAAAGGTATCAGGATGTACAATTAATGCAAGTTTTGGATGTTCATCCCGTTAGGGAGAAATTATTCCAAAGATCAAGATGTCGGTGGATCAGCCAGAAGGGATATACTGGGACTGGATTGGAGGTCCCTGATTATATGAGATCCGCAGCAAACCTAATAATGTCCGCTGTCAAAGAGTACACTGAATAATTGACAGGAGCAACATCACAGCTTGCCAACCCAGCAAAGACTATCCCCAAGCAAGAGGGGTGGGAACTCTGTGTCCCGTGATGTACTGAAAGAAAAGGATTTTACAGGCAAGCTGTTATAAAAAATCCTATTTTCTTTATCGTACATCACGGGACACCGAGTCCTAATCATTACTATGTGGGACGTCCTAAAGCAATGCTTACTGAGGGGAGGGAGACACCAACGCAGACTGCCATCAGACACGAGGACCTCTAATGCTGCCTGCAGCATATTGTGCCAAAAAAGGCTGCATCCTCCTGCCGTCTTATGTTCACTTGATAGGATTTAGTGAATGTAAGCACAAACGACCAAGTTGCGGCCTGGCAAATCAGTCATAAAGGCTTGGTAATGCCCCATGCATAAATAGCTTACTATCCTGGTAGGGTGCACCCCAAAAGAAACAGGGGAAAGCCCTGTCTTTAACCATAAGCCTGAATAATAACCTAATGAATCAACATTTGACAATAGTTGATTTAGACGCTGCCTACCCTTTGCTGGGGCCTCCTGGTAGCGCAACAACATCAGTCTTCCGTATCCGAGCAGCCGCTTCAGATAGGTCTTGACCTCTTTTACTATAACGAGAGAGCGTGTAGCCATTTTAATAGCTGATCCGAACACTGCCCGCCCACATCTAGGGTCTTCTGGCAGCAAAACAAAACGTTAGGTTTCTATATCTGAAGCCTTCAGATAGATCTTTAACTGCTCTCATCTTTATTGAGAGAAAGCAATAACCTCTCCTTCCACGGACCAAGGTCCTGAAAAAAAGAAAAGGAAGGCAAGAATATCTTGATTCAAATGAACACTAGATCCTTCTAGCCAATAAGGTTGGAAAAGGATTTAACATCACCCTTCTTGTAAAAATAATTAAGTATGGAAAATCAGGGATACCGGATGATGGAGTGAGTGTGTGACGTGTGTGGGCGTGCTCCTCTGCTGTTGCGATGCTCCACGTGTGAACCACCAGCCTCTCTCCCTCCCTAGCAGCTTTCTATCTCCCGTCCTAGATATTGAGGGGACAACTGAGTGGAGCTGGATGCCCGGTTACTGTGGGTAGCAGAGCAGAGTAACAGCAGCTGGGCTTCGGTGCTTTCAGCCCTCCTTTGGCTGCATACTTCATACTTCCAGATCGGCAGGTCTGCTTACCGTTGGAAGTAATTTGACCCCCTCCTGGATCCTCGGAGCACAGTACGTCATTGTATCCTGCTTTCAGAACTGAGCACTGGCATCCCCAGCATCCCCACGGCTGTGCCTTCTCCCCCTCCTCCTGCTGGCTTCCCTCGGCACTGAACATTCTCCTTGCATAAGTAGGTCTGATCTTTTATTTACTTGTACACACACTGAATGTCACTGCTTTACTGAGCGAAAATTAGGAGAGTGGAAGAGATGCTGAGTGGAAAAACAGAATAAGGACATTTATGTTGGTGAACTGCATTAAGGCATAAATTGCCTAAGAAAGAGGAGAATCTGTGAAAAGGTGGTGGGGGATAAATAAATAAAAATACAGTCTCTATTTCACTGACAAAATCTAGAAATGGTTTAGACGGTGGAGTAGAGAGCAGCATACGCACGCTTGTAGCGCCCCATACCCCACACCCTGCACCCCGCCGCTCACCGAGGGAGGCAAAATTTGAATCCCTGGAACCCAGCTGGAAAATAACCCCTGCGGTGGCCTAGGAATGGCAGCGTGAGAGACATGGAACCCTGCAGCTTCGGGTTCCCTCCATGAGGATTTCAGCGATAGCGGTGTGCTTCTTCTGCGGGGTTTGAAGCGATATTCACGGCGGGAGCTGGAGCTGGCGCCCTATGGAGCGGCATGAACAAAGACCGCAAATACATAACACGGGCAGATACAAAGAAAGCGGCCGCTCTAACAGATAGCAAGCAAAGAGACATTCAGAGATATCTTACCTCGGCATCTCCAGTGTCCATAGCGGCGAGCGGTGCAATTAACAAAGGAGCCCGCGGTCGGAGCGGTGAAAGTAGTGCAGCGGGGGAGAGGTCAGCAACGCAACGAAGAGCTTCCGGAGCAGGAGTTACCCAAACACAGACGCCGACTGCAGTGAGATCCGCCGCAATAGAGATGGAAATGGCAGAGATCAAAGCGATGCTTGCAGCTCTCCCGACACGCCAGGACATCGAGCGGCTCCCCACCCGGCAGGAGATTGAGGTAATGATACGCCATATGGAGGAGACTCAACGCCAGGACCTACAGGCGGTAAGACAAGATTTAAGTGCCCTGTCAGAAAAGGTGATGTTAAGAGAAAGCTCTATAGTCTCAATAGAGCAGAGAGTGGGGGCCATCGAGAGAGCCGTGGAGGAATTGGAGCGTAGTAGAATGGACATAGCAGCCGAATCCCTAATAGACCTGCAACTACAGTTGGAAGTTTTAGAAGACAGAAGTCGCAGGAATAATGTGCGACTTAGGGGTGTCCCGGAGGCAACAGATACTGAGGATTTGGACAGTAAAGTCAAGGCAGTCTTCGGGTTAGTACTAAAATTACCCCAGATGGAAATTGAGATAGAGAGGGTGCATAGAGCCCCAGGCCCTAAGTCACTTAATTTAGATAGGCCAAGGGACATCATCTGTAGATTATATAAATATCAGCAAAAAGAAGCGATTCTCCGGACAGCATGGGACATAAAGGACATAGTATATGAGGGCGCGCCTGTAAAAATTCTACCAGACCTGTCCCGGGCCACCCTTCAGCGCAGAGCATGCCTGCGGCCGTTATTGGACCTTGCTAGAGAAAAAGGGGCTACATACAGGTGGGGGTACCCACTTGCAGTGACATTTCGTAAGCCTGCAGCGTCATTTACGCTCAGAGCCCCAGCGGAGCTTCCAGAACTATTTATATTTCTTGAGATAACATCAATCCAGGTACCAAACTGGCTCCTACCAATAACATATACGGGTAATAGAGGAAGGCCTCAAATGAAATCAGGGCAAGGGAGGACCCCACAGAACATGCAAACAGCGGACACCAGGAAAGACGGGGGATCCCCTAAGAGACAAATAGTGGTCCCTGAAGGGAAGTAGTTGACCAGCAGGAAGAAATGTGATAAAAGAAGGAACTGAGACAGCCATGGCCAGAAAAAAATGATGGAGAGAGACCAGCTTTGAGGAATTTTTTTTTTTTTTTTTTTCCTTTTAACACCCCCACCCTTCGATCATATAACCTTCCCCCCCCCCCCAAAGATTTTTTTTTTTTTTTTTTATAGGGGGGGGGGGGGGCGGTCGGGAAGTTTTGAAAAAGGGGAACTTTTTGAAAAAGGGGAAAACCAGGTGTAACGGGGCAGTATATAGGGGACTGCATTCCAAGGAAAGTATCCTAAGGAATGGAGTGTATTGGAGTGTTAAGACATGGTATAGTATGATTTAATATGAAAGGTTATGGTATATGGCATAAGGTAAATGGTATAGGGCCAATAGGCAGATATGGATGGGAGGGTGGAGAGAGCTGGGAGAGTGGAAGATGGTGGTGTGTTTTTTTTTTCCCCCTCTCTCTGCCTCACCCTTCTGCCCCCTTTTTTTTTTTTTTTTTTTTCTATTTCTTCTTTTCAGGTGGGGGATAGGGGGGGATGGGAGGGGAAGATACTCGCCAAGGGAAAAAGCGTAGCCCGCCAGAGGAGGGCTGTATGGGGGAAGGGGGGCCCTTTTTCCTTTTTTTTTTTTTTTCCACATCACATACACGGGGAGTGAGATACACCCCAGCAAACAAACAACACCAATTACAATTAACGATCCCAGTATTAACGACAGGAACGACACTAGTGCACAACACATCGTATACACACATAGCGATTTAGATAATTGCCACATAACCATATAGACAACACAGACACTCACTAACATATAGATACACCGATACATAGTCTCACGACAAAGGGGTAGGGGATTCCCACCCTTTTTTTCTTTTTCTCTCTCTTTTTTTTTTTTTTTTTTTTCTCTCACACACACACACAACTCACAACACAACTACTGATGCACCCAGGTGCCAACGTAGTACGCCATCTGGGGAGCACAATATGCACATGGCACAATAGAGGGGCCCCCCATTGTCCAGAATACCCAGCAGACCCTGATGAGATGCTGTGGAGTTAGGAAGGGGCAGGTCGACCCACTTCCCCCCCCCCCCCGGCTTGGGGAATGCATTTAATGACAATACAAGAAATGGAATGATACGATTGGTGAATATCTATAGAGAGGAAGCAGAGAGCTGCGAGCTGGAAAATTGAAAAAAAGTGGTCCCACTCTTTTCCTCTCTCGAACCCCCCTTTGATACCCTACAGTTGGGATATTACTGAATCTTCTCTTTCTTTTCTCCTTCCCCCTACTGGGAAATGTGATTATAACTATATTTTTTGGATTGTACTTCACTCCCACCTCCATCTAGAGTTGGATAGTTGGAGAGTGGAGACCAATAAATGAGGGTGTGGTGAGGGATGGGGGGGAAGGGGGAGAAAGGGGCATAACAATAGAATAATAAAAGATAACCCTCTCGATATAAGGGGGGGGGGGTACAATATAAAGTAATGGTATGGGCCATGGCTGTAACCTTCTATGTATGTATGTGTATATGTGTATATATATGTATATATGTATATGTGAAATATGTTAAATATGTTAAATGTTATGTGGTATAATTACTAGAGAGTAGATATAGTAGGAATTTATGTTCACATTTCTGTAGGTCTTCCCCTTCCCTTTCTCTTATGGAGAGGGGGAACGAGCAGAAGAGAAGGGAAAAGGACTTGGCGATAGGAGTCACACTTGGGCCCCCACAATTGACAGAATGAAGGAACGTGAGAAGCCAGGGGGCAAAGGGAATTTTCTCTTTTCTTCAATTTTTTTTTTTTTTTTTGGGAGAATTGGAAGGAAAATATGGGAATCATGGGGAGACCCGGAGCTTAGAGCTCGTGTTTTTTTTTTTTGGTTTGTTTGTGCTCCCTGTATTTCTCTCTCTCTACCCTATTCTACTGAAGGTGTCCCTATAAGTGGGATACTCTCTCATATCTTTTTTGTGTAAGCATTACATTTAAAAAGAAAGGAGAAGGAAAGGGAGGAAAGAGACTGGCACATAGGAGCACAACGGAAGGCCACCTATGGAGCACGCCCCCCCAAACATAGGTTGACGCTCAAATACCGTTAATACGGTGAGTGTTTCCACTCTTATTAGCAGGATAGCTAATATTAGGAAAGGAGAATATCTCCTTTTTTTTTTTTTCTTTTCTTCTCTTTTTTTTTGTCCTTTTTTTTTTTTTTTTTGTTCTTTTTACCCACTTTTACCAATCCCACCCCTCCCCCCTCCTTAACTGTCTGCCCTCCAGGTTTATGCTCTAAACTGATACAGGGAATATAGGAAGATAGATGGAGAAATTAAATGTACTTTCAATAAATGCGAAGGGGTTGAACTTACCCGAAAAAAGGAGAATCCTCCTGCATGACCTACAACGATTAGGTATTGACGTTGCGTATATACAGGAAACACATTTTAGAGAAGACAAAACTCCGACATTAAAGAATAGGAAATACCCAATAGCATACCATGCGACAAATCAAGAGGCAAAGTCAAGGGGGGTGTCTATTCTGATAGCAGGGAGAATCCAATGGACATATGTAGACTCCATGAGAGATCCGAAAGGGAGATATTTATTCGTGAAGGGTAAAATAGGAGGAATAGGGGTAACATTCGCCACAGTGTATGTCCCAAATGAACATCAAGGAACCTTCCTAGACAAAACAATTAAACGCCTATTAGAATTCACAGAAGGACATTTGATTATGGGAGGAGACCTGAATATTCCCTTAGATCCCAAAGAGGATACCTCATCGGGAAAGTCATCCACATCTTTCAGTGTGAGAAATCATATTATGCAAACTCTGTATAAAAGTCAACTGATTGATATATGGAGGCTGCTACACAATAAAGAAAGAGACTACACGTTCTACTCTGCACCACATAAAATATACTCCCGGATAGATCTTTTCCTCATTCCACATGCCCAATTACACTCTGTACAGTCGACTAAAATTGGATCAATTACATGGTCGGACCATGCCCCGATCTTCCTGGTATATGAGTTAAAAGATTTAAGACAGTCCAGACCAAATCAGTGGAGACTAAATGAAAGCCTGTTGGAAGATAAGGAGGTCCTAGAAGATGTAATTAAAGAATTGAGGTTTTATTTCAATTCTAATGACACACCAGAGTGCGACCCTGGAATTATATGGGAAGCACACAAGGTGGTTATTAGAGGTGTGTTAATTAAACATGGATCTAGGATCAAAAGGAAACGTACTGAAAAGTTAAACAGGCTATTAAAGGAGCTAGCCATCTTGGAAGGCAAACATAAGCAAACATGGTCAACAAATGTAGAGAAAGAACTAGCTAGTAAAAGAACTGAAATCACAGATCTCCTGTACTATAAAGTAAAAGCGGCAATGCAGAGATGCAAAAAGGCTGAATACGAGTCAGGGAATAAGTGTGGGAAAAGACTGGCGAGGCTACTAAGAGAACAGAAGCTGAGTAACTATATTCCACATATTAACTCACCCAAGAAACACAGGGTTACAAAACCAAATGATATAACGAAGGAGTTCCAGGAATACTATAACTCTCTTTACAATATACAGAGCAAGCCCCCGACTAGAGAACAAATTGATTTGTATCTAACAGAATCCGCAATACCAAGACTATCAGAAGAGGATAGACAGAAATTAGATGACGATATAACCGAGGAGGAAATTAAAGTAGCAGTAAGCATAATGAAAAGGGGGAAAGCCCCGGGACCCGATGGTTTTACAGGTCAATATTATAAAATTCTGTTTCCCTCGATATCAGGATATATGGTTAAACTATTTAATGCCTTAGGGACATCGGCCAGTTTAGCCAAAGATACCTTGCTAGCATATATCTCGGTGATACCAAAAGAGGGGAAAGACCCAGCCCTATGTGGAAGCTACCGACCAATTTCGTTATTAAATTCGGACGTGAAGATTTTTGCCAAGGTCTTAGCAAACAGGATACAACAACATATCCCAGACTTAATAAACCTGGACCAGGTGGGATTTGTCCCTACCAGGGAAGCACGAGACAACACAATCAAGGCAATTAACCTGGTGCAGTTAGCCAACTCAACACAGACGCAATGCGTATTTCTCAATACGGACGCAGAGAAGGCCTTTGACAGGGTGAGGTGGAGTTACATGAGGGCAGTCCTAAAATATGGCGGCTTTGGGAACAAAATAATACAGTGGATATTCTCCATGTATTCAGGCTTAACAGCCCAGGTACGGGCCAACGGAATTCTGTCCGAGCCCCTCACAATCTCAAATGGGACAAGACAGGGCTGCCCTCTGTCTCCACTTCTATTTGCCCTGTCACTAGAGCCCTTTTTGTGTACGCTACGAGCAAACTCTAATATTTCTGGCATACAAATAGGGAAGAACCACTGTAAAATTACAGCCTATGCAGACGATATGTTGTTCAGTCTTACAAACCCGTTGATTACAATTCCAGAATTAATGAAGGAATTTGAGAGATACGGATCTTTATCAAACCTACGTATCAATTTTAATAAATCGGAAGCGATGGGGGTAAACGTCCCACATATAGCGATAAACTATCTAAAACAAAAATTTAAGTTTAAATGGACTGACAATGCTCTGACATACCTTGGTATACAATTAGCAGGGAAGGTGGAGAAGATCTTTGAGCTGAACTTCCCACCCCTCTTACAGAAAGTAAAGATCTTATTGGATAAGTGGAACCAGGGTTTTCATAGCTGGCTAGGACGCTGCAATATTATTAAGATGAACATACTCCCGAAAATCTTGTATTTATTACAAACATTACCAATACATATTCCATCAAAGTATTTTAAACAGTGTCAGAGAGTGATCTTTAAGTTCATATGGGCACATAAGAACCCCCGGATACATAGGAAACAACTAATGAGCACTAAGCAGCAGGGAGGACTGGGAGTCCCAGATATAAGGAAATATTATTACGCAACACATCTGAACAGGCTAATAGACTGGAATAGGCATTCAGATACGAAGCTATGGGTACAAATCGAACAGGCGCAATTCAAAACACCTCTAGAAAGAGCACCGTGGTGGTTTGCCTCACTCCCTAAAGAAATGAATAAAAATCCAATAGTGGGTAACACGGTGAGGATCTGTGCAGCAGCACTACCTATGATGGGCATCGAGCCCAGGACCTCCCCACTATACCCAGTGATAGGTAACCCCCTCTTCCCATCGGGATACGAAGACGGAGCATTCCGGCAGTTGAGAAAAAGAGAGTGTATACAAGTAGCAAGGTATATCCACATGGGAAGATGGGTAACCATAGCGGAACTGATGGAAATAGGAAATGTATTCCGTTTGAAATTCTGGAATGCACTTCAGATAGTTCACTTCCTGAACACTTTGCCAAATCCAGAGAGCTTTGAGAGACCACTCATGAAATTCGAGAAAATATGTAACGAACAAGGAACATTACTACATAGTCTTTCATTAAGCTATGAGTTATTAGTACGATCAGGAGGTTGCCCTCTGAGGTGCGTTCAGGAATGGGAAAGGGAATTGGAGAAGTCCTTCAGTTCGGAACAGCGACAATGCATATACAGGCGAACACACGAAACATCAATATGTGTGAGAATACAAGAGACAAACTATAAGATCTTCACAAGATGGTATAGGACACCAGAAAAGTTAAGCAAAATGTTTGCAGAGGTATCAGATAAATGCTGGAGGTGCCAGAGAAGCAAAGGAACGATGCTACATATATTCTGGGAGTGCCCAATGCTAAGGAGTTTTTGGGCAGAGATTAAAAGTGCTTTACAGTTTTGCTCAGATTATGAGATTCCGGAAGATCCGGAATTCTATCTTCTGCATTTAAACCAAATACCAGAAAAAGCCTATAGGGAAATGATTATATGCCATCTATTAGATGCCGCTAAGGCCTGTATAACGAAGAGGTGGAAGTCACCAGTTCCACCAACAGCGGAGATGTGGATATGTAAAGTTAGGGAAATAAGCAAATTAGAAGAGTTAGTCCTGACAACACAATATAAAAGGGAAAAATATTTAAGAACTTGGACTCCCTGGAAGTCCTATATGGACCACAGGGGGGAAGGTTAATGGGGATAAGGCTGAATGGTATAGAAGGAGCCCGGGAACTTGGATTGGGTATATGTGGGATTTAATGAGAAACCACAGAAATATGGAGAAGGGTCGGAGGAGAGGGAAGTAGGGTGGGTTGTTGTGTTTTTTTTTTTTTTTTTTTTCCCTTTCTTCTTTCTCTCTCAGGGATGCTCGGGAAGGGGAGAGATATGTAAGAAGGAGATATATGTTTGATACTGACAACAAGGTTAAAGGGGATGTATAATAATAAGACGGACTGTGACTGTTGTTTTGTAATAATGTTCTGTTATGTATTTTTTTTTTTTTTTTTTAATATATATGTGTTGTACTGATTTGTTTTAAAATAAAAAAGAATTATAATCTAAAAAAAAAAAAAAAATAATTAAGTATCGCTCTATACAAAAAGAAAGTTGCCAATACTCTCTTGCGGAGGCAGCCGCAACCAAGAACACCAATTTCCTCTTTAGAAGGATGAAGGGAAATTATGGTGCATCAGCCCAAGGTGCTGACTCTGTAAGCCAGCAACACTAGATCCAATCCTCTGAGCACAAGGGCGCCTTAACTGGCTGACTTATACCCGTCACCCCTTGTATAATGGCCCGGATCAAAAGTGTGACACAAGCGACCCTGGAAAATATTGACAAGGCCGAGATTGGATCCTTGATGGAACTTAAAGGAACACTAAAGGTTCGTTTTTTATTAGATCAATTGATTGCTGTAAGCTAGAGCATTTAAATATCACTTACCTCGTTTTTCCTTTTGACCTCCAAAATACAGTAATCCAGGTTTGAAAATGCCATTTCCTGTCTCTCCTCTTCTTGCTTTCCACCAGCATCTGAGCCGTTTTGCATGGTGGAAAGCAGAATGTGCTCACCCCCTCCCTATGACTACAGCCCTGCGTGAAGATGCTCTCTTATCCCTCACAGGCATGGAGGCTAAGCCTAATGGGAACTGTAGTTCCCATTAGGCCGTGATGTAGCAAGAATGAATGCGCACCGCAAACCAGGAAGTCAGTGAGAATAATGATTCAGGAGTGCTGGAGGTGAATAAAACAGCTCGATTTCAACAGGTATCAAACTAGTTATAATGCAAAACATTACTTTTTACTTTATCAGCTACTGTCAGACTTTAATTTAAGAGGAAAATATTTTTGTCTTTACAACCCCTTTAAGGCTACCTCCATCTCCTTTCCAATGTAGGAAGGCAAGAATTTTACCTATGACATACTACCAAGGATGCCACCCCTTGGTTTCACACCAGGAACATGGGCCTTCCAGATCCTAGGATATCTGGTCCTGGAGGCCAGCTCTCCTGTATGAATCAAAGTAATTGCTGCTGATTCTGAAAGCCCCGATCCTCAAGAATGCGGGCTATAACAGCCAGACCATTAATACCCCTGTATGCAAGACAGGATGTAACCCTGCGAAGCAGGCCAGGACAAGCTGTAAGGGGCCCTGGTTCCTCTACGATCACCTCTGCTGTCC
This sequence comes from Rana temporaria, assembly GCF_905171775.1. Classification (NCBI taxonomy): domain Eukaryota; kingdom Metazoa; phylum Chordata; class Amphibia; order Anura; family Ranidae; genus Rana; species Rana temporaria. The sequence continues at coordinate 298,165,417 of NC_053491.1, forward strand.
CTGCACAGTCAGGTCGTATGGACTATGCCGAAGCAATTAGGCCAGCTTCCGTTCTCTTCTGATGTAGCATGGAAGCCACGAAAACACATAAACCAGCGACAACTGGTCCCCCAGGATCACTAACACATCTGTCCCGCATGCGGGTGGATCCTTTGTCCTTGACACAAAAGCTGTTCAATGTCTTTATGAACCTGGACGTCAACACCCTTTATGTACAGGGTACCGTTTCTGTGACATTTGGTCAGAAAAAAGTCAGGGTGTAGAGGCCAATCTACCGGACCCGATAGTTGATGGCTCCAGCGAATCGCCTGCCAATCTAGCATTCCATGAAATGACAATTGACAATAGGTAAGGCACAAGCTCCTCCCTGGTAAACAAAGTAAACCACTAGAGAGGCAAAGTCAGATTGTATTCAGACAGAGCAACCCTGTAACCTAAACGTTCAGGCCCTTAAGCCAGATGCTCCATCCGTAGCTCTAGAAAGCTAGCAGATAAGGCTCCCTTGGAGCTTGACCACCTTTCCCTCTGCCGTGGTCTCTTCCAGGCCTGGATTCTATCCTTAGAGGCCAGCCCTCGCAACCTGCTCCCAGGTAACGGGTATGAAGGATATTCCCTTCTGCCAATCATTCAGTTAAGAACAATAAACTGAAATTCCAGCATATCCCTGGGACCAGACTCTTAGGATAATGCTAGGTTAGGATCCACTCGTTCCAGGCCGACAGAATAATGTTTATATCAGCCTTCAATAAAACTGAGCATAGGGAACTGTGTTTGAATGAAGCTGGCATATTCCCTCTAGACTGGGATCCTAACCCAGGAGTTCCAGATATTTAACCATGCTGGACTCCCCTAGGCCCAGCCATGCTACTGACTGATCTGTCAGCAGGAGTTTGCCTCAGTATGCCATTACTGCTATACCCTGGGCCTTTAGCCCTACTAGAGGCGGGCCCTAGCAGCCTTGTAAATAAACACACATGCAAATAGCTCCCTATATGTGCATGTGGCAAGCTTTAAAGCCATATGCTTCTATGGAAGCGTGTGTTCATGGAAGCGTGAATTCATACAAATATGTTTTCAGCAAAAACATAACAAAAGGGGGCGTGCTGCATACACGCATACATATAGCATATGAGCTGTGAACAAGCATCTTGCAAGCAAGTATGCGCTATGAACGTGTTATGCAGCATTGTGCAACACGTAGCCCTGCAGACACGTATTCCTATGTAAGGCCAAGGAATCCTGTATAATTAGGAAACCTAATTATCATGCAAAATCTAGGCAAACATGCATCCTTATGCGATTCAGCATCTATGCATCTTAAGCACTCCTGTGCGGACAAGTACCCTTGTGTGACCAAGGATTCTTGTATGATCGAGCACCCCTGTGCGATCCAGCATTTTTATGCAATTAAGCATTTTAATGCGATTTTTTGCATTTCTGCGGCTCTCTGTGTGATCAAATATGCCTGAGTAATCCAGGACTCGGGTGATCAGATAACCATGTGTGATCCCGCATCTCTATGCACTCCAGCATTTTTATGCGATTTTAGGCATTCCTGTGGAAACAAGCCTCTCTGTGTGACCAAATATCTTTGGGTAATCAAGAACTCGGGTTATCAAGTAACCATGTGTGATCCCGCATCCTTATGCACTTTAAGCATTTTTATGCGATTTTAGGCACTTTGCTGTGATTAAACGCCCTTATGTGACCATGTAAAAATCATACAAACAAAAAAACATGTACCGTATTTGCCGATGTATAAGGCGACCGGGCGTATAAGACGACCCCCTAATTTTACATTTTTTTAAAATATTTTTTGCCTGTACTCACCGTATAAGACGACCCCCCTTCCGAGGCTTCCAACGCTTCATATTTCTTCCTTCTGGAGCCATAATCCTCTTCATTCTTGCTGGAGCCAATCACCACGAGCAATGTATTCTATTAATGAATACAAAGCCTGCTTGGCTTGGCAGAGGCTGTAACATCATCAGCCCATGCCTCTCAAAGCCAATCAGAGCAGGCTACTGTTGTGGAAGTAAGCCGCACCATAGATCAGCTAACCTTGATCTTCCGTTCCTGGAAAGCATGGTAAGTGAAACACCAGGCATGTCCTTTTACTGCCTTTAGTGGTGGAAAACAGATAAGACACACTCATGACAATCCTTTGCATAGGACTTCGGGGTACCAGCCTCCTGAAGGGGAGATCTATGGGTACTACAGCCATCCTGTCTCAACAGACACAGTGGTTTCTTTGCCCAGGCACACATGCATTATAGGCAAGACCCAATAGCCCCTTCAGCAGAGGACTAGGACCCACTTAGGGGAGGTATTATGGGTGCCAGAGCCATCCTGTCTCAGAAGACATAGTGGTTAAGTTGCCCATGCATAGAAGCATAAAAATAGGCGAGACCCATAATCCCCAATGGAGAACCTACTGTCGGACCAAGTCCCGTAGGTACCTCCGCTTACCTTTCCACGCTGCAGGGTATTGCAAAGCAAGAGGCCCAGCCTTCACCCCTCACTGTGGGCTTCGTCTCAGACCTTCAGGGACTGGGGTCCATAGCAGGTCACCTCTCCCCTGGACCTATATAGCACCCTGGCAACAGAAAAAACATTTGGTCTTTGGAATCGACCAATGCTCTGGAACCCAGGGTCCAGCTCTCAGAGAGAAGCATTATAGGCAAAACCTTGTTCTTCGTACTGAGGCCCGGGTATCGTCCGCTTTGGCTATGAAGCACCTTGGACGGATCCAGATTCTATGGAGGCTTTTTAAATCCAGCATGGATCCCTCCAGTGGAGCTCCTCAGAGCATATGTTCACTCGTGACCAACACCTTAGACACTGGTGAAAAAAAACTGAGGTGCTCCCAGTATGGGAGGGGTTATATAGGGAGGGAAATTCCGGTTCTAATTGATTACACCAGTGTCCAGCACCTGAAGGTGGAATATAACCCACATAGTAAAGGATTAAGACTCTGTGTTCCGTGATGTACGATAAAGAAAAAAATCCCATAAATCTTTCCTAGTATTAACTATAACTTTTGCACAAACCAATCAATATACAGTTATTACTTTTTTTTACCAACAATATGTAGAAGAATATATATTGGCCTAAACTGGTGAAGACATTTAAAAAAAAAAATAGGATTTTTGTACTCACCGTAAAATTCATTTCTCCGAGTTCATGGATGGACACAGCAGCAATGACCTTAGGGTTATATACCTTTCCTTCTAGGAGAGACTAGGCAGACGAAAAACAGCACTTTAAGTGTTAAAAACACTTCTCAGTACAGCACCTCCCAGGGGTCGTGTCCCCCGGGGGTACATCCCACTCTCTGGAAGCATCCAGACTCAGTTCGTAGAAAAGCAGTACAAACAAAGGAGGGGTGGGTGCTGTGTCCGTCCATGAACTCAGAGAAATGGATTTTACGGCGAGTACAAAAATCCTATTTTCTCTTTCGTTCATGAACAGACACCCTAGCAATGACCTTAGGGACGTCCCCAAGCAGTGTCAAAAAAATTTGAGGGGTGGGAAAACACCACAGCAAACCAGGCTTCACCCCAAACAAACCAACTCAACGGAGGAACTTCAACCTTAAACTGCCACCTGTAAAACTTTGCGGCCAAAGGAGGCATCCGAAGATGCACTCACATCCACCTTGTAAAATGACGGAAAGCCCAAGAGGCACCAATCGCCCTGGTCGAATGCGCCGTGACCTGAAAGGGAGGCGCCCACCCCTTTAGGGCATAGGCCTGGAGCACGACCTGTCTAATCCACCTAGAAATGGTGGCCGACGAGACCGCCAGACTTTTTTAGGACCAGCCACCGACACGAACAGTGAGTCCGACCTCCGAAACGGAGCCGTAGCAGACAAGTACACCCGTAGGGCTCGAACCACGTCCAAGGAATGCAAAGTGGCCTCCTTCGGGTTTTTCAGCTGAGGACATAAGGATGGAAGAACAATGTCCTCATTAATGTGAAAAGCCGAAACAACCTTCGGAAGGAATGATGGCTGCGGTATGGATGACTAAGTAGGGCGCCTTGCAAGACAAGGCCGCCAGTTCAGATACTCGTCTGACCAAAGTAATTGCCACCAGAAAAAAACACCTTCTGAGACAGAGTCAACAAGGGGATCTTCCGAATGTCCTCAAACGGAGTTTCTTCAAGCGCCGAAAGAACTAAATTCAAGTCCCATGGAGGTAGTGGAGGACGCACAGGAGGGGCCACATGCCGGACCACCTGCACAAACGTACGCACCAGGAGTGCGACGCCAAGGGTCGCTGAAAGTAGACCGCTAAAGCCGAGATCTGACTCTTCACTGTACTTAAGGCGAGAGCCTGATCCACTCCACGCTGTAAAAACAGCAGAATTCGGGACACCATGTATGTACTGGGGTGCCACTTCATCTCTTCACACATATAGAGATGTAGGCCCTCCACGTACGATGGAAAAATCTTTCGAGAAGTGGACTTCCGTGCCCGCAGCATGGTAGAGATGACCGAGCCCGACAGGCCTCGGTCCTTCAACACCTGGCTCTCAACAGCCACGCCGTCAAAGCCAGCGACTGTAAAGCAGGGTGAAAGATAGGACCCTGCAACAGCAGGTCTTCTCTCAGAGGTAGACGCCAGGGAACGTCTGCTACCAGACTCACCAGGTCCGCGTACCAGGGACGGCGCGGCCAATCAGGGGCGATCAGGATTGTTGGTATCCCCTCGGCTTCCACCCTGCGTAGCAGGCGAGGAAGAAGCTGCAGGGGAGGGAAGGCGTATATTAGGCGATAGTGACCCCAAGGCACCACCAGCGCGTCTGATGCGTCCGCCCACGGGTCCCTCGTTCTTTTACAAATCGTGACACCTTCTGATTGAGACGGGACGCTAGAAGGTCCACGTCCGGAGTGCCCCATTTTTGGCACAGAGTCTGAAACACCTCCGGGTGTAGTGACCATTCTCCTTGGTCTAGCCTTTGGCAACTTAGATAGTCGGCTTGCCAATTCAGCACCCCCGGAATGTACACCGCCGACAGAGCTGGAACCTAGCTTTGGGCCCACCGAAGGATGTGCGCGACTTCCGTCGCTGCCGCTGAGCTTCGTGTGCCCCCCTGATGATTGACATATGCCACAGCCGTGGCGTTGTCGGACTGGATTCTGACCGGTTGGCCTTGCAGACCCAGAGACCACTTGGAGAGACACTACTTGATCGCTCGGAGCTCCAGCACATTGATCGGAAGACGGGACTCTTCCTGAGTCCAACGCCCCTGGGCTGACTGGACACCCCAGACACCCCCCCAGCCGGAGAGGCTGGCATCCGTCGTGATCACTGTCCAGTGACACAGCATAAACGATTTCCCGGTCCGGAGTACCGGAGATGTCAGCCACCACACTAGGGAGGACTTGGTCAGTCGACTCACCCGAATCTGGTAATCCAGAGACGAAGGAAACTTGTTCCATTGTGACAGAATCTCCTTCTGTAACACTCGAGTGTGGAATTGGGCATACGGGACTGCCTCTGGGTCACCAACCGCTGCACGCAGATTGCAGAGTCTGCAGTTTTTCCGCTGGGAGGAAAACTCTCGCCTCCAAGGAATCCAGGATCAACCCCAGATACTCCAGCCACTGAGATGGTACCAGTACTGACTTCTAGATATTCAGCAGCCAACCAAATTCTCGGAGGGTCTGACAGGTGATAGACACGTCCTTCTAACTCTGAGCTTGAGGAAGCTCTCAGAAGAAGGTCGTCCAGGTATCCCACGATAGCGATCCCGCGCTGCCGCAGCAGGGCCAGAATCGGGGTGATCACCTTGGTAAAAACCCATGGTGCCGAGGCCAGGCCGAACGGGAGGGCCACAAATTGAAAGTGGTCCTCTCCAATCGCAAAACGCAGAAATCTCTGGTGTTTTGCACATATAGGGATATGCAGGTACGCGTCCTTGATGTCCAAGGACGCTAGGAAATCCCCCTAATGGAGCGCTGCTATTACTGAGCGTATCGACTCCATTCTGAACTTTTGTACTTTGACAAAGCAATTGAGGGCCTTGAGGTCCAGGACTGGACAGACCCCGTCTTTTTTGGGGATTAAAAACAGATTGGAGTAAAACCCCTGAAAACGTTCTGGTGCGGGAACCGGCACGATCACTCCCCTGACCAGAAAATCCTGGACAGCCCCTGACAGATACTTCTGGCGACCCGGAGGGAAAAAATCTGTTTGGCGGACAAGAGAGAAAGTCTATCTTGTACCCCGAGGAAAGTACTTTGCAAACACAACGGTCAAAAAGAAGAGACCTCCACCGAGCCGCGAATTCGCGAAGCCGGCCCCCCACCCGAGTTGTGGGCGGGGGCAAACCTTCACGCGGAGGCAGGCTTGTCCGCAGGCTTGTTGGGCTTGCAGTACCAGGTGCGCTATTGTCCTCCAGTGGACGCCTTGGCACCCTGAAAACGTTTTTCTGTCGCATATGGCGGACCAAAAAACGCTTGGGGGTAGTAAATGAGAGCCCTTGCCTACGGAGAGGCTCCTTACCCTTCCCAGATTGCGGGAGCAGAGTGCTCTTACCGCCTGTGGCATCTTTTATGATGTCATCCAGGGACTCCCCAAAAAGCTGTTCACCCTTAAAGGGTAAGTCCACCAGGGACTTCTTCGAGGACTGGTCCGCAGACCAACACTTCAACCACACGAGGCAACGTAGTACCACCGCGGAGGCCCTGGAAAGCAAGGGAAGCGTATCCAGGGCCGACTCGCAGACAAATTTTAGACCTTGCATCAACTGGTCGGCCAGGTCAAGGCAGGTCTCAGAATCATTCTGCGCCTCTAGCTCTTGCACCAGGGACTTAGCCCGTTCGGTAAGAGTCTGCGACATCAGACCCCCGGCCAAAACCGGTCTCACCGCCGACCCCACCACTGTGAATAAGGAACGGGCCACAGCCTTCGCTCTCCTATCTGCGGGGTCCTTAAAAGCGGGAGCCCCTTCCACAGGCAACGTGGTAGCTTTGTTCAGCCTGGACACAGGGGGGTCCACTGACGGAGGAGATACCCATTTGGGGAGGATTTCCAAAAAAAGTGGGTAACGGACTGCGAAGTACTTTGGTACAGCAAAAGCTTTCTGCGGCCGATCACATTCCTTGTATAACAAATAGTCCAGATACTGAACACAAGGAAACACTTTTGCGGTGCGGGGTGGCTTGCGGAACCCAAAAGGGACCGGCATGTCTGATGCCTCCGCCAAATCCTCCAGTTTTAGAGTATCCCGCACCGCATTGATAAGAGCTCCAACAAATTCCTTATCCTGCTTTGACCCTGAAGCAGAATCATCCTCACTGTCCGCGTGGGTTAAGTCTGCATCCTCTGACATGACAGAAACTTGGTCAAAAGCAGAAGCAGTACCTGATTCTGCGTCAGAGACATCCCCAGGAGCAGGCTCAGAGAGGGGGCGCTTTTTGCCCCCCTTATGGCCGCTTCCATCCTGGCCACAAATGCCTCCAGGACTGCCGTCACAGCATCCAGCGAGGCAACAGGAGTGGGGGCACTAAGGGTTAACTCTGGCATGGTTGGGGAAGAAGCCTCACATGAGGGCCCTGGTGGTTCAGACTCCATGCTGCCCACCTACACAAAATGCCACCTTAGTCTGCCGACCCAAAAGCGAGACCCACCGGTCACCCTCCTGGCTGATACAGAGAGCAGGGAACCCACAGGGACTCACCACCCGAACCAGGCTGTACCGCTGTGCAGAGCTGAGAGAGAGAGTGCTGTCTGTGTCGTTTCCTCAGAAGAAGAAACTGCAGTGTTCGCGCCGTTATTCCAGGCACTAGAGGCCCAAGCATTTCTAAAATGGTCGCCGACATGCATAAAACAGCATGCGGGCTACAAGAAAATGGCCGCTGACATATAGAGCCGCGGCTCCGGCTAAATGGCGGCCGTACACATGGAACACACAGTGAAAAAAACAGCCAACCAACGTCCGCTTGCAGCTAGGCTGTCGGCCCGGCACACTGTGACACAGCCATAGAGACCGGTCATATGTGTGCCCTGGAACATGTAGTTCACCGGCCGCCCCTGGAGCAACGGGGCCTGTCGTGGACGGCCTAGTTAAAGACCGGCACACGCTCGATGGCCGAACATGGGGGGACTACAAGGATCAAGATGCAGCCTGTCACCCAGTCGCCAGTTGATAGAGATCCCAGGATCCAAAATGCAGGAACAAAAAACAAATCAAGGCGAAAAAAAAAAAAAAAAAAAAAAAAAATCGCAAAAAATCTCCAGAGCACATGGACTCTGGAAAAGGCCAAGCTCTGACGCTAGGCAGATTAAAACTGAGGCTGGATGCTTCCAGAGAGTGGGATGTACCCCGGGGGACACGCCCCCTGGGAGGTGCTTTACTGAGAGAAGTGTTTTCAACACTTAAAGTGCTGTTTTTTGTCTGCCTAGTCTCTCCTAGAAGGAAAGGTATATAACCCTAAAGTCATTGCTGCGGTGTCCGTCCATGAACGAAAGAGAAAACACATTTTTGGGGATATTATAGCAAAATTGTCGCTGTTCTTTTGTTTATAGCACAAAAAATAAGAACCTAAAAATGTAGTTTGGGTACAGCATTGCATGACCGCACAATTGTCAGTTAAAGCGACGAAGTGCCAAATTGTAAAAAGTGCGCTGTCAGGAAGGGGGTAAAATCTTCCGGGGCTGAAGTGGTTAAACTTAGGGCACACTGCAGCATGCTGGTGTGAATAGTCACAATACAAAATACGTTTTTGTCTTCTCCATGTGTTGGGATGGTTGCCCAACGTTCAGGGGCTTTTGTTCACATCAGGCAGAATGTGTTTACCCATACAGGTTTATGGGAATGCAAAATCTGCTTAGAGCAAGTCCAATTCACCTGTTCTAAGCTGAACGATCTCAGAAGCATCTCAAACTAATGCCCAACTGATAACATCAACACAGTCCCTGAGAGCCGGTTCACACAGGGGCAACTCATCAGGCGACTCAGCCGCCTGACAAGTCACACTCCGCTCTGTTCAATGGAACAGTTCTAATTGGAGCGTCTCAAGTCCCCCCGACTTAGAAAAAGGTTCTTGTACGACTTTGGGGGCGACTTGCATTGACTTCAATACAGAAGTCATGTTGCAAGTCGCCTCTGAAGTCATCTTAAGATCACCTTGCAGAGTCGCCCCTGTGCGAACCGGGTCTAAAAGTTTGTGGCAATTAGCCATGTAAAACAAAAGGCATTTCACAATTACTTTAAGTTAAACAAGGTATACCTAAAACAACTGTGGTTATAGAAGCAGCTATACTTTGTTTTGTTATGCATTATATTTTATTTTGTTCAAACAAATAGCAAACCAACTAAAGCCTCGTATACACGATCAGATTTTCCGACGGAAAATGTGTGTTGACAGACTGTTGGCTGAAAATCCGACCGTTTCTACGCTCCATCGGACAATTGTTGGATTTTCCACGGACAAATTTTGGATGGCATGCTTTAAAATTTTCTGCGGACAATGGTCTGTTGTCAGATTTTTTCGACCATGTGTACACAAGTCCGGCAGACAAAAGTCCAAACACGCATACTCGGAATCAATGCTCATCAAAACACAACATTAGCAGAAGGTGCCCAAAGGGTGGTGCTCAAGAGCTGAAAAACCACGTCACTACGTTTGTATTTGTTGGCCAACAAGTGTGTGCCGTTTGTATGCAAGACAAAATCCAGGCACATGCCCTTCGGACAAAAGTCCAATGCTTTTGTCTCCGGAAAATCTGATCGTGTGTACAAGGCTTAAGACACAAGGTCTAGCAGCACCGTTTGTCAAACTACAGCCCGCTGGTTGCCATAAACCATCTTCTAAAATGAGAAGATTCTGCATGAATGGGTTTCTCTCATTGCAAACTTTGAGTGCGGGAACCCCTGTTTTCAGAGTGTTTCAGCACCGAGCAATTACAAAGACTATTGGGCAAATCAGTCTCCTGCCCGATGGTGCCTGTATAGCCCTGGCCCCAAATCGCCATTAGAAGCACGCAGGAGACGTAGCGGACACACAGGTAGTTTCCACTCACACCAACAAATGCCAGAAGAACTGTATCCCTCCCACTGACACCAATGCCGGAGGCACTGTATTTCTCCAACTAACACCCACGCAATATAAGTCACTGGGAATTCAAAATCAGCATGCAATAAGGCAGGTCAGGAGGAGGTCAACTGAATTCTCAAACAGATGCAATCAACAAGCCCTTACTCTCACACTGCCCAGAGGCGATTCAGTTCGCATGTGTTGCGCTTTACAAGTTTTTCACTCACTCACCATAATGTCAGGTAATTTTTTACTCCAACTGACAACTGATGCTTCGGCATTTATTACTCCCACCAATGCTTCAGCATTTATTATGCCTTCTAATTATTAATATAGTGCATTTCCTGATTCCACAGACAAATATGTTCCCTCCCTCCTTCCTAATCTGGGGTAAAAAATAAATAAAAAAATATCGGTATAGTTATCCATTTTTAATCTGCCCCAATCATGTGGTCCTGTAGTGCTCGACAACGGCTGGGAATACTGGTAGCTATAAGGTTACCCATAGGCTCCCATGGTTCTTTAGAATAACAACATGTGGACAATATCTGACAAATAAAAAACAAATTGAAAACCCACCTCTTAAAATAAAATAAAAACAAACACCATTCAGGAAAATACCTTATTTCCCTCTTCTTTGTTTTGCTTGGACTAGCAGACCGCGACCGTCGACTGTGGCTTTTACTCCTAGAACGCCTTCTTTCGCGACTACGGGATCTTCTTCTCTCTCTACTACGTTCCCTCTCTCTGCTTGGTCGTCGGCTATAAAGTAAAAACACAAAAAAAAAAAAAAAATTGAAACACACACACACACACACACCCCAGCAGCCCTCCAAGGAAGCAACGTCCAGCTGGATGCAGGTCTTTATCAGGCTCAGACCCTGACCCTAACAGGCACAGAAGGAAAGGGCCCCAGGGCAGGCACACCATAGAGAGTGACAGAGAGTTCAATAAGGGCGCCTACACAAAGGCTAGGAGTAGTGTTCGAAATGTGAACTTACCCGGCTAGAGCAAACATAAAACTGACCTGCAGTCTTGTGACTAGTGGTTATAGGCCTTATAAGCCCTTCTTAACCACTTACAGGCCCTATTCTGGTACTCCTCTTCTACATATAAAAATATTTTTTTTGCTAGAAAATTACTCAGAACTTCCAAACATTGGAAAATTACTCAGAACTTCCAAACATTAGATATGTTTTTTTAGCAAACACACTAGGGAATAAAATGGAGGTCATTGCAGCTTTTTATCTTGCATAGTATTTGCGCAATCATTTTTCAAACGCTTTTTTAGGGGGGAAAAAACGTTTCGTGAATTAAAAAACAAAAACAGTAAAGAAAGCCCACATTACGCCGAGTAGATACCCAACAAGTCAAGCTTTAAAAATTGCTCCAAACTTCGGTACTTAAAAATCTCCATAGGCGACGCTTTAATTATTTTTTACAGGTTACCAGTTTAGAGTTACAGAGGAGGTCTAGTGCTAGTATTGTTTCTTGCTTCCCAATGCATGCAGCAATACCTCACGTGTGGTTTGAACAGCGTTTACATATGTGGACGGGACTTACGTGTGTGTTCGCTTCTGTGCGCAAGCTACCAGGGAATGGGGCGTTTAAAAAAACTTTTTTTTTTTACATTTAAGTTTTTTGATCACTTGTATTCCTATTCCTGTAAATATCCCATGTAATAAGGAATCTATTGCGACAGGTCCTCTTTATGGAGAGATGAGGGGTCAATAAGACCCCACATCTCTCCTCCAGGCTGGAAAGCAGGCTATAAAAAAAATTCACAGTGGCTTTGTTTACATCCGCGGCCCAGACGTGACGTCATAACGTCGTGCCCAGGTCTCAGACTGTCAGAGATGACCGGAAATCTCTATGGTCCTCATCCGGTGGCGGACAATTCTTTCTCCGGGTCCCCGATGACACGCGAGAGCCTGGAGAAGCACCAAATGGTGGTGGGAGCTGCAGGCATCATTCAGATATCCTCCCTGAAAGTCAAGGACGTCATATCATGTACTGCGGTAGGGAAGTGGTTAAAAAGAGGAAATTTGGTATACTACATTCAAGCACCAAAAGAGCCATTTAATTTATTTTTTTATATTTAAAGCAAATTAACCCACCCATCCATGTCTCCATGCTTTATTTTGCTGAGAAATCACGTAGAAAAAAATGCCCCCTAGCATTTCTGGCTGTGGCCATCTTAAATAAGGGCAGATGATTGATGCAGCATTCACTCCATGGAATCCAACTGCCCTTAGCTCAGGCATGCAGGCAGGAGCATGTGCTTAGCTGAGAAAATTCCCTTCTCTTCTCCTGAAGACTCCAAGAATATATGACATAATTTGCCTAGGCATGGAAACTAGGAAGTAACTAAAGAAATGTTTACCGTATTTGCCGGTGTATAAGGCGACCCCCTAATTTTACAGTTTAAGATTTTTTTGCCTGTACTCACCGTATAAGACGAACCCCCTTCCAAGGCTTCCGACACTTCATATTTCTTCCTTTTGGAGCCATATTCTCCTTCTTGCTGGAGCCAATCACGGCAAGCGATGTATTCTATTAATGAATACAAAGCCTGCTTGGATTGGCAGAGGCTGTACCATCATCAGCCCACGCCTCTCTGACTCTCAAAGCCAATCCGAGCAGGCTACTGTATGTAGCCTGCTCGTATTGGCAGAGGTTGTTACCCCAATCTGAGCGGGCTCTGTATTCATTTGAATACATCGCTCACCGGGATTGCCCAAGCGGTATATACTGTATGTAGCCGAAGCTACATACAGTATTACCACACATCCAGCAGGCATCCAAGCAGCTGACCCGGCGTATAAGACGATCCCTGCTTTTTGGCCAGTTTTTTTAAGTGTAAAAGGTAGTCTTATACGCCAGCAAATACAGTAAGTAAATATGATATACTTTTCTATTTACCAATGCTAGCAGCATAAGGATTCAAAACAGTCAATGTTGATTGAGAGAGTAAAGTTTCACTGTTTTGTTTTAGGTGGGGAGGAGCCTCTCTTAGCAATTTCCTGAAAGTCACCTTGGGAAAGCAAACCATTCAGGATGCGGTGTACTGAAACGGCAACAAAATTTTTGCGGGCACCCCTGTGATCTCTCTGCAGTAGTGGCACAACAGGCATTGGGCCCCTTTCACACTGGGGCGGTTGGGTGCGTTGGCGGTAAAGCGCCGCTATTTTTATCTACGATTTACCGTCAATTCTGCGGCGCTATTCGGACACTTTTAACCCCTGCTAGCAGCCGAAAAAGGGTTAAACCCACCCGCAAAGCAGCGCTTTACCGGCGGTATAGCCGAGGTGCCCATTCATTTCAATGGGCAGGAATGGTATACACACTGCTCTTTTGACGGTCCAAATTTGCCGCTAGCAGGACTTTTTTTACCGTCCTGCTAGTGCACCGCTCCAGTGTGAAAGCCCTCGAGGCTTTAACACTGGAGAGACAGCAGCGGCTCTTTCAGGGCGCTTTGCAGACGTTATTTTTAGCGTTATAGCGCCTGCAAAGCGCCTCAGTGTGAAAAGGGTCTTTTTTTTTTTTTTTTTTTAAGAAAAAGGAGCAATCATCCACAGCTGTCTGTATCTGCCAAAGAAGACCATCAGGTGATGAGCACTTGAAGGGTTTATAAAAGTATAATTTTTTTTTTTTTTAACAAACAAGTTAAACTTGTCTGCTCTGGCTCGATCCTCAAACCACCCACCCCCTTCAGTGCTCCTGGCTCCTCCTCTTGTCAGTGTGCCACCACGGGAAACCGCTTTCTATTGTGGGACGTAAGCAAGCTTGATCCCGAGCCATGCTGCCTGCATGAATGGATAGATACAGATAGCGCAGCTTGGCCCCAGGCCCTTCCTCACAGGCTTTGACTGACAGCAGTGGGAGCCAATAAATCACTTCGCCTCAGCAAAGCCTGTGAGAGTGGAGAGAGCCACTGCAGACTGGTAACAGCACTGGATCTAGTGAGGTCTCTTGTAAGTAAGGGGGGAGGGGGCGATGCAGGTACTGGAAAAGTTTTTAGTTTAAACGCAGGGAATGCATTAGTGCAGGCATGTCCAAAGTCCGGCCCGGGGGCCAATTGCGGCCCCCGTTCCAGTTTAATGTGGCCCCCCCTGGTAATTTGGATATATACTGTATTTATCGGCGCTGCTTTGGAGGGGACGAGTGCTGTCAAATTACATACAGGAGAATCTCCTGCATCTGTAATAGAAAGTCTCGTCTCCTGGGCTGCCATTGGACGACGACTCTGTCTATCATAGGAGGCAGGACATTGTATTAAAGAGGCTGCTGCGTAAATAGGACATTCTCCTTTATGTAATCTGTTGGCGCTTGTCCCTCCCCTCCGAGGCTGCAGATGGGCATCGACCAGGCTGCATTCAGGCAATGGAGAGGCTGCAGATGGGCACTGATTGGGCTGCATTGATGGACAATGACCCTTATTTTGCTTCACAGTTCTTTAATTTACATTTTTTCCCCCTGAAAAACTTCCCTCCTAAAGTAAAGGTGCGTGTTATACGCCAATAAATACGGTATATCCAAATAACACGCCCAAGCTCATCTCTTCACCACACACAGCCACAAAGGCAAGAGAACTCTTGTTGGGCAGTGTATTAGTGCTCGGGCAAACACACTTAGACCGAATTTTGACGGTTCAAAGAATGTCAGTAAAATGGCCAGCCCTCACACATTAAATCTGGCCCTCTTTGAAAAAAGTTAGGACTCCCCTGCATTAGTGTATTAAAATGCATTCACATAATAAAAACAGAGTTACTCACGCATCAGATAAGTGGAACACCAACGCTCAGCCTTCGCCTACAGGGCCTACCAGTGAACTCCTGTCGCTGTGGCTAGTCAGATGGAAGCCAGAATGCCAAGTTGGAACAAAAACGTTTCCAGGGCCAGCATGGAGTACACAAATGAGCAGATGTGACATCACAGGAAAGTGTAGGACAACAGGCTATTCACTCAAATAAATATATGGATGCATAAGGTCAAAAAGGGGGGTTGGGGCAATTTGGCACTTGTTTCTGCACATACCCAAATTGTTGTTTTTATTCTCCCCTTCCCTTTTTTTCTCCATTCTGACATTTTGCATCTAGATTCATTTATGAGTGTTTGTTCATTTTTCTTTTTTGTGACTGTGTGTTCTCTATATTTTATTGCCATTTATCAGTTGATTAATTTAGGACCATGTCATGTGGGTGTCACCAATTAGTCTTGTATTCATTAGGCACGGTTGGTGCGACACGCGCTTCGACTTTGGGAGCACATGTCGCATGACGTGTAAGAATCAATGGTTACCTAAGAGTCATCTTAACTGGTTCGATGTGTGTCAGTCCAACATTGAAAACGGTTTCTGAAAATGTTCCTGCACTACCTAGGTACGACTTGGGCTGATTTCAGCCTACCGATTTAAATGCAAGTCACATCCAAGTCAGATCATCCCTTTAGGTCTGGTATGAATTTTAAGGCCTCCCCAAATCCATACCCCCGCATGCAGCCCGACGGGTCAGGAAAGGGGGGGAATGAGCGACCATACCAGGCCACATTCCCTCAACAGGGAGGTGGGAGTTTTGGGGCGGGGAGGCTCTGCGCCCCCCCACCCCAAAGCGCCTTGATGGGAACAAGGGCCTTCTCCCCCGACAAGGCTGGGCAGTGGTTGTGGGGGTCTGTGCCCCAAATCCCAGCCCCTCCCTATGTGAATGAGTATGGGGTACCCCTAGTCATTCACCCCAAAAAAAAAAAAAAAGTGTTAAAAATAAATATAGTTCACAGGTTTTTGACAAAGTCCTTTTAAAAAAAAATGAAGAATGCCCCCCAAAGCTCCAACATGTCTTTGTTCTCTGGTGAAGTCTTTTTCCTCGCGTGCACCCCATACTCATTCACATTGGGG
Organism: Rana temporaria; assembly: GCF_905171775.1. Lineage (NCBI taxonomy): Eukaryota > Metazoa > Chordata > Amphibia > Anura > Ranidae > Rana > Rana temporaria. Next base: position 298,181,358 of record NC_053491.1, read on the forward strand.
GGAGGGGGGCGGAATCTGGGGCTCCCCTTGTTAAAGGGGGCTTCATTTAATGAAAAGTTAATTTGTGAGTATGTCTGTGGTTACATTCACTTAAATGTATTTAATGTAATGTATCCACTTAATTTAATTTCATTCATTTGCTTTAATGCTATTGTGTACAGACTGTAGTATTGCTGGTCATAAAAGTCCTCCAGTCACCAAACAGCACCAGGTTTACAAATTATTGATAGATAGCTAGAACAGTATACAGAACAGTGTAGAATGAACTGAAGCTGCAAGTGCTTAGCCTGTTGTCCTACACCTACTTGTCCTTCCTGTGATATCACTTCCGCCCATGTGTGCACTCCATGCTGGCCCTGGAAAATTCCTGGTTCCTACCTGGTGTTCTAACTTCCATCTGACCATCCACAGCGACAGGAGTCCACTGGTCCTGCAGAAGGAGAAGGTGGAGTGGCGGTGTTCCTCTTATCTGATGAGCGAGTAACCTTCTTATCCTGTGAGTTATGACAATTTGCAAATACGTTTTATTACTGCACTTCCCCTCCCTTCCTTTTTATCTTCACATATAGAGCTGGCATACTCTGGGGACAGCTGCAGCTTACCAGAGCCTATGCACTTCTTTTGTACTTTATGGCCATTAATACCCTTTTGGTGTGCTATAAACCCTCAATATATACCAGGTTTTAGAACAATTTTAATGTTTAGGGCCACTTTCACATATTAAGAATTCTAGATTTTATCAGTTATAGTGTGCCCCATATTCAGTGCCACTCACGACATGGCACATGTGTCCCTCACTGCAACAGTCCAGAGGCGCGGGGCAAATGCGGACTTTGTAGGATAAAAAAGCAAAGTTCACTCTTAGGACTGATTCACACAGGCAGCCCAGAAGCAGTAAAAAAATAAATAAAATCCACACACAATGCAGATGAGCTGTGATATTAATGGCCCCGTAACTGCCCACCTAAACACAGGAATGCAGCTGCCCAGGGCTGGCATTTTGAAAGTTATAAAAGGTTAGGTTGTGACATATCAAAGGCCATCTGAAAAAGAGATCCACCACAGATCGCTTTCAGGAGGGGCATCAGTAGCTGCATGTGTTAAACCCTAAAAAAAATAAAAAAAAAATAAAAATAAATAACCGATACCTACCCAGGACGCTTTCGATCTCTGGATCGCGATCTTCTGCGATCTCTGCTGCGTGATCTTTCCCTTCTACGATCTCTGTCACGCTCCCGACTTCGGGATCGGCGGTCATCTCTTTTTGATCTCTTATCAGGGGGTGAGCGGCTTTTTGACCTGCTGCCAGAGCGACCACGTGATGATGAGCGTTTTCGGTAATGTCTAAAAGCAAGAAGTAACATCGATCATAACTCAACAATACTAATATTATATAAGCCACATCTAGAATTAAAATAGAGAAAGGTTTACACATTTTTATTTTTTTTGATCACATCAAAGGACTACATGTTGCAATAATTTCTTCACATAAGTGCCATTCAGTGTCTTAAGTGGATGATTCATTGCTGAATATATCATAAGCCGTTTCAGACCTCCTATAACTTGGGGTCTGTCTTTTTGGTACGAGCCTGGATATGGTGAGGTAATGGGTTCGTTGATCACAGCATGAAGTTGCACATTAGAGAATGGACACTAGTCTGTAAGCACTGCGGATCAGATAAGTTCACTTCACAAAATTAATCAATTGTGAATGAAACTTTATAGCTTTAATCACTGGACATCACTACTTTATAAGTTTATCCAAATTATTTACATTTTTATTAACAGATGGCAAACATACAGTGCCTTGCGAAAGTATTCGGCCCCCTTGAACTTTGCGACCTTTTGACACATTTCAGGCTTCAAACATAAAGATATAAAACCAATTTGTTTTGAAGAATCAACAAGTGGGGCACAATCATGAAGTGGAACGAAATTTATTGGATATTTCAAACTTAAAAAAAAAAAAAAAAGAAAAATTGGGCATGCAAAATTATTCAGCCCCTTTACTTTCAGTGCAGCAAACTCTCTCCAGAAGTTCAGTGAGGATCTCTGAATGATCCAATGTTAACCTAAATGACTAATGATGATAAATAGAATCCACCTGTGTGTAATCAAGTCTCTGTATAAATGCACCTGCACTGTGATAGTCTCAGAGGTCCGTTTAAAGCAGGGCTGTGGAGTCGGTAGATAAATGTTCCGACTCCTCAGTTTTATGTACTTCCGACTCCTCTGTATTTATATGCGAATGTATTTTATACATTCCTTGAGGGAAAGAAACGCAACCTACCACAGGACTACTGGCTGGGAAGCCAACAGTCTGTCTTTTGCTTAAACTGTGCAATACAGTAAACACAATGAAAACAACGTTTTATAAAAAAAAATGTATTAATCAAAAAAGTGGCTGGATAGTAGCAGCAGGCATAAACACCAGGAACAGGATCTTTACCAGTTCAAAAATACAAACCACATTATTTGGTTGTTTTAGAACAAAAACAAAGCTTATCTATAATGAACCAAAAACAAAATCTGTAAAACCTAGAAATGGTTTATATTAATCTTGAAATGTAGTTATAGGCTTAGCAAATGCAAATCAATTCAATGTAGAGTTCTAAGGAAGAGAATTGCCTCTGCCAGATCCTCTTTCATAGAGGCTCTTAAGTCAGACTTTATTATTTTTAGGGCTGAAAATAATCTTAGAGAGGTAGTTGGGCTGCTGCTTTCTCCTTTGTGTGCTTATCTACTGCTGAAGATAGGGCAGTGGGAGGATCCAGGAAGGGGCATTTATTCTAAAACATGATTTTCCTAGGAGAATCTCATAGTCATGTTTAAAGTTTAAGCTAACAATCGGAGTTTACAAGTTTTTATAGCCTTAGCTAAATGACAGCAGTTTTTCCAATGGTTTACAGCTTCAGTCTTGAACTATTGGCCCTCCATTCCCTTCACTTATACAAGTGTCTCCCTCTCTAGTCCTGCAAAAAACATATTTATTTAATCCCTTATCAGTGAGAGGCTAGGTTACACATGGACGCTGCGTTCCCTGTAAAAGCAGAACACAACACTATGGAAAGTATAAGTATTGCAGCTCCTAATTGTGCGTTGCGTGCCATATAGTGAAGCACATGAAAAGCATGCTTCTTCACGGTCACTTAACGTGTTCGTTTTGCGGTTACGTGAGGCACTGCATGCATTGGTCTTTATTCTTACAGTAGAGGAGTCATTAATTATAACTTTTTGTGAATTGGGACATTTAAGCTTGCTTTTTTTTTTTTTTTTATTCCAATCTAAATTTAGTAGGAGTCTGTGCATTGTTTGCCGACTCCAGGTACCCAAAATTTCCCCCGACTCCTCGACTCCGACTCCACAGCCCTGGTTTAAAGCGCAGAGAGCATCATGAAGAACAAGGAACACACCAGGCAGGTCAGAGATACTGTTGTGGAGAAGTTTAAAGCCGGATTTGGATACAAAAAGATTTCCCAAGCTTTAAACATCCCAAGGAGCACTGTGCAAGCGATAATATTGGAATGGGAGTATCAGACCACTGCAAATCTACGAAGACCTGGTCGGCCCTCTAAACTTTCAGCTCATACAAGAAGACTGATCAGAGATGCAGCCAAGAGGCCCATGATCACTCTGGATGAACTGCAGAGATCTACAGCTGAGGTGGAAGACTCTGTCCATAGGACAACAATCAGTCGTATACTGCACAAATCTGGCCTTTATGGAAGAGTGGCAAGAAGAAAGCCATTTCTTAAAGATATCCATAAAAAGTGTCATTTAAAGTTTGCCACAAGCCACCTGGGCGACACCACAAACATGTGGAAGAAGGTGCGCTGGTCAGATGAAACCAAAAATCAAACTTTTTGGCAACAATGCAAAACGTTGTTTGGCGTAAAAGCAACACAGCTCATCACCCTGAACACACCATCCCCACTGTCAAACATGGTGGTGGCAGCATCATGGTTTGGGCCTGCTTTTCTTCAGCAGGGACAGGGAAGATGGTTAAAATTGATGGGAAGATGGATGGAGCCAAATACAGGACCATTCTGGAAGAAAACCTGATGGAGTCTGCAAAAGAGTGGAGACTGGGACGGAGATTTGTCTTCCAACAAGACAATGATCCAAAACAAAGCAAAATCTACAATGAAATGGTTCACAAATAAACATATCCAGGTGTTAGAATGGCCAAGTCAAAGTCCAGACCTGAATCCAATCGAGAATCTGTGGAAAGAACTGAAAACTGCTGTTCACAAATGCTCTCCATCCAACCTCACTGAGCTTGAGCGGTTTTGCAAGGAGGAATGAGCAAAAATTTCAGTCTCTCGATGTGCAAAACTGATAGAGACATACCCCAAGCGACCTGCAGCTGTAATCGCAGCAAAAGGTGGCAAAGTATTAACTTAACCACTTAAGCCCCGAGCCTGTTTTTCAGATTCGGTGTTTACGGGACTAAAATATTTTTTTTTGCTATAAAATTACTTAAAACCCCCAAACATTCTATATATTTTTTTCTAACACCCTAGAGAATAAAATGGAAGTCATTGCAATACTTTTTTGTCACACCGTATTTGCGCAGCGGTCTTACAAGCGCAATTTTTTTGGAAAAAAAATCACTTTTTTAAATTAAAAAATAAGACAACAATAAATTTGGCCCAATTGTTTTACATATTGTGAAAGATAATGTTACGCCGAGTAAAATGATACCCAACATGTCACGCTTACAAATTGCGCCCGCTCGTGGCATGGCGTCAAACTTTTACCCTTAAAAATCTCGATAGGCGACGTTTAAAAAATTCTACAGGTTGCATTTTTTGAGTGACAGAGTAGGTCTAGGGCTAGAATTATTGCTCTCGCTCTAACGATCGCGGCGATACCTCACTTGTGCGGTTTGAACACCGTTTTCATATGCGGGCGCTACTCGCTTCTGCGTGCGAGCTCGTCGGGACGGGGCGCTTTAAAAAAAATTTTGGGGGGTTTTCGTATTTATTTTACAATTTTTAGCACTGAAATAAAAAAAGAAAAAAAAAATATCACTTTTATTCCTATTACAAGGAATGTAAACATCCCTTGTAATAGAAAAAAGCATGACAGGTCCTCTTAAATATGAGATCTGGGGTCAAAAAGACCTCAGATCTCATATTTAGGCTTAAATGCAAAAAAAAAAAAAAAAAAATATTTGAAAATGTCATTTTTTCAAATGACAAAAAAAAAAAAAAAAAAGTTGCTTTAAGAGGCTGGGCGGGACTGACGTTTTGACGTCACTTCCGCCCAGCAGAGCTATGGGGATGGGTGAAGGAGATTTTTCCTTCACTCGTAACCCCGCTCAGCTGCCGAACGGTCCCGATCTCCTCCGCCGCTACCGACGGCTACGGTAAGCGGCGGAGGGCGCGGGAGAGGGCCCTCTCCCGCCACAGATAACGGCGATCTCGCGGCGAATCCGCCCGCGGAGACCGCCGTTATCGTTTACACGGCCGCCCACTGAAGAGATGAATATCTCGGTTGTGGCAGCAGCTGCCGTTACCGAGATATTCATCTTTAAAGTGCCGACGTACAGTTTTTTATTTTTTTTAAAAGTTTGAAATATCCAATAAATTTCGTTCCACTTAATGATTGTGTCCCACTTGTTGATTCTTCAAAAAAAATTACAGTTTTATATCTTTATGTTTGAAGCCTGAAATGTGGCAAAAGGTCGCAAAGTTCAAGGGGGCCTGGTACCTGTACGCCCCAGGCACATTCCGGAACTCGGACGAGGCTTGGAAACTGCATTATTATGACTCGCAAACAGCTTAAAGCGGTTCTCCACCCTAAAGTGAAGTCGCGCTGATCGGCACCCTCCGGTGTTACATTTGACACCTTTCAGGGGGTGGGGGGTTCAGATACCTGTCTAAAGACAGGTATTTGCACCCACTTCTGGCCCAGCATTCATGGGCAAAAGACGGGCATTGCGTCACATCCCGTCGCCCCACCCCCCCGTTGTGTGCTGAGAACACTCGGCTCCCAGCACACAGCGGGAGCCAATCGGCGGGCGCAGCGTGACTCGCGCATGCGCCGTAGGGAACCGGGCAGTGAAGCCGGAGCGCTTCACTTCCTGGTTCCCTCAGCATGGATGGAGGGGGGGAGCAGCAGGGTGACGAGCGATCGCTCGTCCTCTGCTGCGGACGCCGCTGGACTCCAGGACAGGTAAGTGTCCTAATATTAAAAGTCAGCAGCTGCAGTATTTGTAGCTGCTGGCTTTTAATATTTTTTTTTGAGCGAACATCCGCTTTAAGGGGGACGAGATGCAGGATATCCAAAATGGCTGCACAGCGTGCAGGAGGGGACAAGAAGGACACGGGTAAGCAGCCCCCTAAGACAGACACCCAAGGCACAGGGGAAGGAGGCCCCGAAAGATATGCTGTACTATGCACAGAAAATTAATAGTGTGGCTGATCGCCCCCCGGATGAGGAGCTGGATGCCACCCCGGACATTTTTCAGGCTCAGCAGGGGGGAGAATCCTCCGGGGAGGCCTTGCACCAGGCCTCAGCCCCACTCTCCCCTGAGATGGCAGAGGAGGATGGGGAGGACATGGAACAGCCTACGCTTGCTGAGATCCTTAAGGCAGTCAACAAATGTACAGCCTCGGTGCAGACCTTACAGGTGCACTTTGGGGGCCTGAAGAAAGAGGTGGGCTTGCTCCGCCATGATTTTCAAAAGATCAGAGAACGCACCACCGTAGTGGAAGGTCGTGTCAGCGATATGGAGGATCGGATGGCTCCAATGGCCAGGGAACTACAGGTCGCAGCCAGAATAGCGGCTGCCAATGAACTTAAAAATGAGGACATTGAGAACCGTTTGAGGAGTAACATCCACATAGTTGGCCTGCCGGAAAAAACAGAAGGTAGGGACCCTACTGCTTTTGTGGAAACCTGGCTGCAGGAGATTTTTGGAAAAGATGCATTTACGCCATTCTTCTCGGTTGAATGAGCACACAGGGTTCCACCTAGACCCTTACCTCCGGGCAACCCGCCTCGTACCATGTTAGCTAAGCTCCTTAATTTCAAGGACAAAGATAATTCTACGACTTGCCAGGGAAAAATGAAATGTGCAGTTTAACGGCGCAATCGCTTCCTGATGATGTAATCTACGAAACGTACGTCGAGGCACAACCTGGTCATGCACAGTCATGTTTCTTCCGGTCCAGCTGGTTTCTGGACGTGGAGCGCACGCCAGACTCCCCAGCGACAGAGGCCATCTCTCCTACACTGTTACACACTCAGCAGACTCAGTGCAGGGACTAAGGCACTGCTACAGTAAGGAGCCATTTGGTAGCTTTTTGTTTTAAATCGTATTTTAAATAAACAGTATTATACTATTGCGGTCCTCTCTTTCATCCCTTATCCCATGGCTATACAGTTGGAATACGGCCGCTTGATTGAGAATCCCTGGTGCTGCAAGGAGCATTACACTGTTGTGTAAACAGGCTTTATTTGACTTCTTTTTAATTAAGGGTCAACTACAGTTGGTAAGGTGCCATCCTTTACTTGATCACATCGGGTGAATTGTTACACTTAGTGGGTGAAGATGGACTCCAATCTTGATCACTTACCCTCATCACGCAACTTTTTATATTTACAATTAATCACAGAGGAATCTCTTTTGAATACAGAGTGATGGATTCATTGGAACATCGCACATTTTTAGCATTTTTCACTTCATTCTGGATTTATGCATGGACTTTTTGTATCTTACGATTATTTTATGCTATGACACCCCATAGGGAGTGTGATCATTTTATATCTTTCTGTTCACTGATTTTTTATAAGCAGCAGCTAGGCATCATCTACTCCACCACAGGCGCAACGGTGGGCGGCTATTAGGGCGCATTCTATAGATCACCCATTTTTTCTATTATTTTATGCTATCGTTAGATGTTTACACCTACAGTTATTTAACCCTTAATGATTTACTACTTTAATGATTAGCTTATTCAGCGCCCCCCTACCCTCCAATTTCACTTTTTTCAGGTCACTGAATTTTTGGGGAGCAGCTCAAATGAATTGTTTGTTTAACACTATGTTTAATTATACATTTTTTATTATTTTCATTTAACTTAATTCAATATCTTTCTGTGGTGCGAGATTTATCCAACTCCAAGAGTATCCTTTTACCCAGATTTTTCGGCGGAAGTACAAAGATGCAGAGCTAAATTTGGAGAGGTAAAGAAAAGACTTCATCGCCTGAGAGCCAATTATGCTATGCTATACCCGGCCAAGCTCAGGATCATTGCGGGCGGCAAAGCGCAATTTTTTGAATTGCCAGCAGAGGCCTCTGCATGGATTGATGCGAATGAACACCTTCTCCACCAGAATGGGAGATCTGCAGCAGATGCGGACTGAACCAGAAGTATGCTGATACCTGGGTTACGCGGGACAGTCGTTTCCATGTGCGTTTGGGGCATTGCACCCACAAAGTTGCACGACCAGGAGAACATTACCCGCTTTTTTATCAGGATTTGAGCATGTGTGCTTTACATGTGAATCGACCCGCAGTTGGAGTACCTAATGAGGTAGGTGACTTGGGCGCTGTATGCCTGTTGCATCTGAGCCCGATCTGGGTTCCTGTTTACACCCAGCAGTTTTTTATGTTGGTTACTGTTTTTCTCTCACATTTCGATGGTTTTATACTAATTGACAATGGCAAGCATTTTATTTTTGTGGACTTCTCTGTTGGTGGTCTCTCGCGAGAGCTGGGATGGGTGCCCCCCTTTTTGGGTGGTGTCCCCTGGCGCAGGACATATTCTGCATGCTGCTTTTCTTCTCCTCCCCAGTCACAATTTTTGCCCTGCCCTACGTGCATGGTGGGGGGGGGGGGGGGGGGGGGGGGGGACCTATTGTTGGGATATTGTCTTGTGTGATGTCCTGTGATGATAATTTGTTTTGGAGAGCTGGATGCGGAGGCTTACTACAGGCCGAGTTTGGCTGGTGGGCAGCCGTATCCACACAAACGTGGTACGGATCATACTTTCCTAATGTGACATAATGTCGTGTACGCCTATAGTTTTGTGGAATGTGCGAGGCTTGGGTGATCCACTCAAGCGTACCATGGTCTCTACTTCCCTTAGAAAACATCTCCCAGCGGTGTGTATACCGCAGGAAACTCATTTGACTTCAGAGACAGTCTCTTGGTTGGGATTTGCTTGGGCGGGATGGGCGTATCATTCCACCCACACGTCTTATTCTCGGGGTGTGAGTGTCCTGATACATAAATCCTTAGACTTCCAGCTGCTTGACTCCAGGGTCGACCAGGAAGGGAGGTTTGTGTTTTTACTATGCAGAATTCACCAGCCGACGTTGATCTTGGCGGCGGTGTATATCCCTCCGCCATTCAACCCACTGGTTCTGCGCACCCTTTTGACTTTTCAGCTGAATAGCCCGGGAGTACCATTAGTCTTGGTGGGTGACCTTAATGGTATAATTGACCCTGCTCTGGATAGACATCCTCCCCCGTCGATTGGCTCCACGAGGCCCAGACCTGCTTTGGCTAAATTTATAGAGGAGGTGGGGTGGGCGGATCCCTGGAGAAGTAGGAACCCCCTGGAGAGGCAATTTTCATGCTTCTCCAAAACGCATATGTCCCTGTCTCGGATTGACTTATGCCTCTGCTCAAAACCGGACTCCCAATATATTGTAAGTGTGCATTACCTTCCTAGGAGTATTTCGGATCATTCTCCCCTTCTGCTTCACTTGAGAGAGTCAGGCCGGAGCCTAGTTTGCCGAGAGCGCCATGGAAACTGAACGCTTTCTGGTTAAATTTATTTCCCTCCCACACTAAGATTGAGGATGACATTACTGCATACTGGCAAGGCATGCGGACCATCCCGCTTTGGGTGCTTCTTGAGATGCTTTTAAAGCTTTCCTGAGGGGTGTGTTCATATCGGAGGTGACTGCCATTAAAAACGTTATACAGCTGCACATAGAGAACAGGTGGTCCAATTGGTTAAGAGCCTTGAGGCGGAATACATTGCCAATTCTGTCGCCTCTGTTTGCTATTGCCATAGAACCTATGGCCGCATTGGTACGTTCCAACCCCTTAATAACCGGCTTTAGATATGGTAGGGTGCACGAGAAACTCATGCTATATGCAGAAGATACCATGCTGCTGCTGGGGGACACCTCAGGCTCCCTGAGTGAGGCTATGATGGTAATTCAAAACTTTGGCTCGTAATCAACTGCACTAAATCCGCGATGATGTTGGACGCTGTAGATTTGCAGGGTCCCACATTACAGAACATTCCGGTGGCCACTAAATTAAAAAAATACTTGGGTATCTGGGTCACGCCACAGCCCCGTGATTATATTACTCTGAACCTCTCCCCCCTGCTAGGTCGGATTAGGGACAAATCCAAGGTATGGTCTATATAGCAAAAATTTCCTTTTCTCCCTCTCGAAAATTCAAACGGACTTGAAAGACTGGGCCAACCTAAACATCTCTTGGTTCGGACGCTCGGCACTCATTAAAATGGTTATCCTCCCTCGCCTTTTATATATAATGCAGGCAATCCCAATCCACCTACCCCCCTTCTTTTTTGCGGCATATAAGAGGGCCTGCACAGCCTTCATATGGAAGAATACAGCCCCACGCATTAAATACTCACGCCTGACCTGTACTAAAACCGCAGGTGGAATTTGCCTACCTGACCTATATAAGTATTACCTAGCCTGCCATCTGACCAGGGTAGTGCAGGGTTTGACAAATTTGCTTAGAATTTAGGAGCCAGCTAAAAAAGTTAGGAGCCAGAAAACACACCCTGTCCCGACGAGCTTGCGCGCAGAAGCGAACACATACGTGAGCAGCGCCCGCATATGTAAACTGTGTTCAAACCACACATGTGAGGTATCGCCGCGATTGGTAGAGCAAGAGAAATAATTCTAGCCCTAGACCTCCTCTAACTCAAAACATGCAACCTGTGGATTTTTTTAAACGTCGCCTATGAAGATTTTAAAGGGTAAAAGTTTGTCAGCATTCCACGAGCGGACGCAATTTTGAAGCGTGACATGTTGGGTATGAATTTACTCGGCGTAACATTATCTTTCATAGTATTAAAAAAAGTGAGGATAACTTTACTGTTGTCTTATTTTTTTATTTAAAAAAAAAAAGGTATTTTTAATAACAGCTTACCTGTAAAATCCTTTTCTTGTAGTACATCACGGGACACAGAGCAGCATAGCCATTACATATGGGTTATATAGTGTACCTTCAGGTGATGGACACTGGCACTCTCCGACAGGAAGTTCCCTCCCTATATAACCCCCACCCATAGTGGGAGTACCTCAGTTTTGTAGCAAGCAATATGCATCCCAAAATTCCCCATAAGAGGGGTGGGAGCTCTGTGTCCCGTGATGTACTACAAGAAAAGGATTTTACAGGTAAGCCGTTATTAAAAATCCCTTTTTCTTTATCGTACATCACGGGACACAGAGCAGCATAGCCATTACATATGGGATGTCCCCAAGCAATGCTCCATGAGGGGAGGGAGACAACCAGAAAAAAACAAACAGGAGGTGCCACCGGACAAGAGGAGATTAAACTGCGGCCCGTAGTACCGCCTGCCCAAAAGCTGAATCAGCGTTCCTCCTAACGTCCATTTGATAAAATTTTGCAAATGTGTGGACAGATGACCAGGTTGCTGCCCTGCAGACCTGGGCCATAGAGACCTGGTGATACGCTGCCCAAGAGGCACTCATAGCTCTAGTGGAATGAGCCTTAACCGACAAGGGTGGACTCTTCCCCTTCAGGCCATAGGCCTGTATAATCGTCTGCCTAATCCACTTAGAAATAGTGGCCTTAGACGCTGCCTGGCCCTTCTTGGGCCCTTCCGGCAGAATGAATAAGACGTCCGTCTTACGAATCTGGGCTGTAGCTTCCAAGTAAATCTTTACAGCTCTAACTACATCCAAGGAATGTAGTAACCTCTCTTCCTTAGAAGAAGGTTTTGGAAAAAATGATGGAAGAATCACATCTTGATTAAGGTGAAAATTCGATATCACCTTAGGCAGGAAGGACGGAAGTGGCCGCAAAACGACCCTGTCCTTATGCATTAATAAATAAGGTGCCTTACATGACAAGGCTGCCAACTCCGACACTCTTCTGGCGGATGCCATGGCCACCAGAAACACTAGTTTCCTAGTCAAAAGGACCAAAGGGATCGCGGACAAGGGCTCAAAAGGCTGCCTTTGCAAGACCGATAGAACCAAATTTAGATCCCAAGGATACAGGGGAGCTTTAATCGGGGGATTCACCCGAATAACACCTTGTAAAAAGGATTTCATTAAGGAATGGGCAGCCAAAGGTCTCTGGAAGAAGACCGACAAGGCAGACACCTGCCCCTTGATTGTGCCGACCGCCAAACCTTTTTCCACTCCCAACTGTAAAAACTCCAGGATTCTCCCAATGGTATATTTGCGGGGATCCCATTTCCTGGTTTCACACCAGGTAATATAGGCCTTCCACACCCTATAGTATATTAACCTGGAAACTGGTTTTCTTGCGTTTATAAGGGTGGAAACGACCTGCCCTGAAAGGCCTCTGTTTCTGAGAATCAGGGACTCAGCCGCCAGGCCGTTAAATTTAGGGCCTGTAAGGCAGGGTGGTGGAATGGCCCTTGTGAGAGGAGGTCCGGACGTAGAGGGAGGACCCAAGGCTCCTCTACGGTCATCCTTTTTATCAAGGAGTACCAAGGTCTTCGGGGCCACTAGAATCGCTGGCTTGCGTTCCCTTTGAATTCTGTGAAGAAGACGGGGTAGCATCCGTATTGGAGGGAAGGCATAGATTAGCGCAAACTGATGCCAAGGGCACACCAAGGCATCCGTGCCGCAGGCCAATGGATCCCTCGTTCGGGAGACAAACTTTGCTACTTTGGCATTGAATCTGGACGCCATAACGTCCACCTCCGGGGTACCCCACTTCCGGCAAATGTCCTGGAACACTTCGGGGTGGAGGGACCACTCCCCTGGGGACATCTGTTGGCGGCTGAGAAAGTCCGCTTGCCAATTGTCCACCCCGGGGATAAAGATAGCTGAGATGCAGGGGACATGGGCTTCTGCCCATAAAAAGATCCGATCTACCTCCCTCTGGGCTGCCTGACTCCTGGTGCCACCCTGGTGGTTTATATAAGCTACGGCAGTGGCATTGTCGGATTGTACCCTTACTGGGGAGCCCTGCAGAACCTCCGTCCAGCCCAAAAGAACCAACCGAGCTGCTCGGATCTCTAAGACATTTATGGGTAGGGCTGATTCTGCCCTTGACCATTTCCCCTGTAGGGTTAAATCGTCTAGGACTGCACCCCAGCCTGATAGGCTGGCATCCGAGGTTACTATCCTCCATGAGGGGGGACTGAACGATCTTCCTTTCAGAAGATTTTTTGTGACTAGCCACCAACACAGACTCTGCCTTACCGCATAGGGAAGGGAAATGGGAAGATCCAAGGCCTGGAGTCTTTTGTCCCAGGCCGTGAGAATCGCTCTCTGTAGCCTCCGAGAATGGATCTGGGCATAGGGTACTGCCTCGAAGGTGGCCACTAGCTTTCCCAACAGGCGCATGCAGAGGCGTATAGATGGCCTTGTGCTGCTTAGGACTAAGTGGATTAACTCCCTTATCGAGTCCACTCTGGACTGGGGCAGGAAGATCCGTTGTCGTCTTGTATCTAAAATCAGACCTAGATACTCCAACCTTCTTGTGGGCTGTAGGGCCGATTTGTCCCGGTTTAGAACCCAACCCAGGGACTCTAGGCAGTTTACTGCTAGCAACACTGCCCGATTTAAGCCGGCCGCTGAGTGGTCGACTACCAGAAGATCGTCTAAGTAGGCCATGATCAGAATGCCCTGTTCCCTTAGGATGGCTAACACGGGGGCCAGGATTTTCGTAAAAACCCGAGGGGCCGTGGCTAGTCCGAACGGAAGAGCCACGAACTGAAAATGCCGATAGTTTAGGGCAAAACGCAGATACTTGTAATGACCCGGGAATATCGGAACGTGCAGGTATGCGTCCTTTATATCGATGGAGGCCAAGAACTCCCTTCCTTGGAGGGCGGCCACCACCGAACGAATGGACTCCATTCGAAAGGACCGGACTCTTAAAAAGCGGTTTAATGACTTTAGGTCCAGTATAGGCCTGACGTCGCCGTTTGGCTTCGGGACAATGAAGAGGTTTGAGTAAAACCCTTGTCCTTGCTCCCCTGCTGGTACTTCCATAATCACTCCTTGAGATAGGAGTCGCTCTAGGGCGGACAGAAGTGATGCCTGCTTTTGAGGGTCGCCTGGAAGTCTTGACGTTTGAAAGTGAGGAGGGGGGAACTCCCGAAACTCCAGCTTGTACCCCTGAGTCACTGAGGACAGAACCCATTGGTCGGTAACTTTGGCCCCCCACAACTCCGAGAACAACCGGAGTCTTCCCCCCACTCGAGAGAGTGGGGGCGCCCCTTCACAAGGCTGCCTTAGGGGCAGCCTTAACCGGCTTACGGTTCCACGGTCTTTTGTTCCCTGCAGGTTGGCCTTGTGGCCTGTTTGCAGCTGCGCGTCCAGGAGGCCGTCGATACTGCCTAGAGAATGAGGGCCCTGGAAGTGGAGAGGTTGGACGCTTAAAGGGACCCCGGAACCTTTTCTTAACCGGCAAGAGGGTGCTCTTACCACTAGAGATCTTTTGAATATATTTGTCAAGATCTTCTCCAAACAATCTCTCTCCTTGAAAGGAGAATCCTGTAAGGAGCTTTTTGCAGGGGGTTTCTGCAGACCAGTTCTTTAACCAAAGTAATCTTCTCATGTGAACCAAATACAGGGATAGGCGGGACGCCTGTTGGATTGAATCCTTGATAGCGTCTACCGCGAAACATAAAGCTCTAGGTAGATCGGCCAAGTCCTGAGCCTGTTGAGCCGGGAGGTCCTTTAGGACCTGCTTGGCCTGGTCTTTTAAAGCCTGGCAGACGCCAATGGCAGCTACAGCTGGCTGGACCACTGCCCCCGCTGTGGCAAAGGATGCCTTCAGTAAGGTCTCAAGCCTTTTATCCACAGGATCTTTGAACATGTGAATATTGTCCACTGGACACGTTAAAGCTTTATTGACACATGATATGGCTGCGTCAACAGTGGGGACAGCCCATTTTTTTGAAAACTCCTCCTCTAAAGGGTACATAACTGCGAACCTTTTAGGAGGCAAAAAAAAATCCTGTCTGGCTTAACCCAGTCCTGAAATATCAGGTCCTTTAACAAAGGATGGACCGGGAACACCAGGTTGGCTTGGGGCGCTTTTAGGGAGCCCAATGAGGAAACAGCGGAAGCCAGAGGCTGAGGCAAAGGCATTTTAAAGGCTGACCGCACCATATCCGTTAAGGACTGAACCCACAATTTTTCTGCGTGAGAAGCTGAAAAAGGTTCTTCTATAGTAGAATCCTCAGAACCTAAATGGTCCAGGTGATCCTCAGCCTGGTCTCCTGTATCTTCCAATTCCTCAGTGGAAAGGACATCTTCCTCAGGAGATTCAAACCTGGGAGACGGGGATCTAGCCCGCTTCTTCCCGGATAAAGAGGCCGTAATAAGAGCGGCCATCCTTTTTTCAAATCCACCCAAGGTGGAGGCTAACATCTCTTCCGTGACATAGGAAGGAGTTGGTTGAATAGGGCCCGCCATAGCACCTAGCAACCCCGATGGCTCACCCAGGGCAGCAACCTCCGGATCCTCCGGGGAGGTAGGGGCAGGTGGATTCTGGGAAATATCCTCCGAGCCCGATGGGGAACCCTTCGGCTTTTTAACACCTTTAGCATTTTTAGCGTTCCCTGCACCCTTAGGAGCCATAATAAACAAATCTGAGATACTCCGCTAATATACAACTAACTGTAATAGCTGGAGGAAAACACACATTTACATAAATGAGGAAAAAATTAGGCTAGGGTAATGTTAGACAGAAACTAAACTTCCCAAAACCTAACAAGAGAAAACAATATTGAGCCCCAAGGGCTTAATCACATCCTAATATTGCTTCCCTTAATGCTGGGCTAGGAGAGTACCTACTAATAAAAGTACTCTGACTGCTACTTAGTACACCGGCTTTCCAGAGAAAATATGAGCTTAAACAGCTCTTTAGCAAGGTGTGTACAAAAAAACGGCCACTAGGTGTCACTGTGTCAGCATAACATAGGCAAACCTATCCTGCTCAGCATCGCTGCTCCGTGTCCCTTCACAGCCTTCAGCAGACTGACAGGCTAAATAGAGTTTTCCCCTCTGATGTGCAGAGGGGAGGGAACTCCCCGGGCGTCCCCCGCCCCCTCCACGCAGCGTCGGCGCCTATAACAGTGCGCGCGCACGCGCGCGCGCGCTCCCGACGCCGCTCTGCAGGAAGCAGGAAGCCATGTGGGGAGAGGAGCCCAGGAGCTGCTGGAAGCACACACAGACATCAGGAAGTAAGTATTTTACCTGACATGCTCCCCTTTTACATCTCATGGAGCAAAAAAACACCTTGTAGCAGCAGCAGCAGCAGTCTATTAGCCCAGCCAGAGAAACAGTATACCTGGGTGTTTGAGCCATCCAGTCATGCAGACTTTGTGGTTTCTCTTTAGCCCATGCACAGAGGCATAAAAAGGCTTTCCCCCAGAGTCCCCCTGTGGGGAGCCCACTGACAAACCAAGTTCCGTAGGCCCCCCGCTTACCTTTCCACGCCGCAGGGTATTGCTCATGCAAGAGGCCCAATCTTCCCCCTTCACCGTGGGTATGGTCATAGACCTTCAGGGACCGGGGTCCAAGTCAGGAACACCACACACCTGGACCTATACAGCACTACTGGCAGCAGGTATTCATAGGTTAAAAAACCCAGTCCTGGAACCCAGAGTCCAGCCCTCCAAGGAGAGGCATTATAGGCAAAACCCCATCCACGAATTGGGGCCCGGGTACCGTCCACTTTGGCTATGAAGCACCTTGGACGGATCCGGTCGGCTGGCCCTGGTCCCAAGGACAAACTGCAGGCACAACCTTCAACGTGCACCAACACCTAAGACACTGGCGAAAAAACTGAGGTACTCCCACTATGGGTGGGGGTTATATAGGGAGGGAACTTCCTGTCGGAGAGTGCCAGTGTCCATCACCTGAAGGTACACTATATAACCCATATGTAATGGCTATGCTGCTCTGTGTCCCGTGATGTACGATAAAGAAAGTGTAATTTTTTTCCCAAAAAAGTGCGCTTGTAAGACCGCTGCGCAAATACAGCGTGACAGAAAGTATTGCAACGATCGCCATTTTATTCTCTAGGGTGTTTGGATAAAAAATATATATAATGCTTGGGGGTTCTAATTAGAGGGAAGAAGATGGCAGTGAAAATAGTGAAAAATGGCATTAGAATTGCTGTTTAACTTGTAATGCTTAACTTGTAATACCAACGGCCACCACCAGATGGCGCCAGCTCACACAAGGAAGAGCTGGGGACTTCACACCTTCCAAGCCAAGTCGCCAGGACGCTATTGGGACTAGAAAGTTCACAAAAAGGGGAAAACGTGGGTGACGTTCGAAAACTCACAAATCCTGACGCACACACTCCCTTGTTTGGCACCCCAATATTGGCTCCAGTCCATTAGAACACACCCACTCATCTTCCCCTCACTACTGGCCTTTAGGAAAGCAGTATCTCTCTTCAATCTATCCTCACAACCAGGTCCACTGACTCCCGTGAGAGGGAATCCTGAGTTCCCACCGGGAGAATCGAAAACATTCCCTCAATTGGAATGGCCACACGAGGAGGTTCTAGCTTGCCACTTCTTTCATAAAGGCCGTAGACGCTCCTATGAAGAGTTGATCTCCGATTCTTGTACTGGTGCTTTCCCTTTCTGGTCATATAGACAGCTGACACACTTTCTTACTTCCACAGACTCAAATGTAACATGGAATAGACAACTTACATCATTTGAAGGACTTTTCTCACGCACTACGCCACAAAGACACCTCATTTCATACATGTATACCCTACTTCAAGCTGACACTGGTCCTTCCACGACGCATTCGTTGCATACCTCTTGGGAAACAGATTTACAATTGACACTCACGGAAAAGGACTGGGAGACCATCTATACATTCGCTCATAAGGGATCGATGAATGTAGCGATCCAGGAAAATGGATATAAAATCATAACTAAATGGTATAGGACCCCAGCACGCTTACACAAGTTCTCACCTACAGTTCCAAACATTTGTTGGAGATGCAAAAGAGCAGTAGGATCCATGATCCATATTTGGTGGGAGTGTACCTTGCTTCAACCATTCTGGAAAGAAGTCCATTCTATAATATCTCAGGTCACCACCTTTACCCTGGATTACAATCCGTCTACATCATACAACCCTACCCCAACACACCTATCAGAAATCGTTGGCCATGCATATGGTCAACGTGGCCAGACTCTGCATTCCCATACATTGGCGTTCAACAGATATCCCAACCATTAGAGAGTGGCTGACCAGGGTGACCAAAATAGAGGAGATGGAGGAATTCATACTGCCCAAGACCGTATTCAGAAATTCACAACGACCTGGGCCTGCTGGTCACATTTCAGGAATTAGGAATATTACAAGTCCTTCTTCCCTTGTTAGCAAGTGACTATGCAGTAAAGGGACCCTCATGACCTGGACCCACTCTTCCCCCCCCCCCACCTAGGGCTCTGCGCCCCCACAGCGACATAATCGACCAAATTTTTCCAGGTTCGACACCTTATACTCCTTTTGTCCTCCCTTCTTTAGGGACATCAAGCCTAAGGTTTCAGTTACGGCCGTGGTTAGGCCTGTTGATATTGGCCTCCGGGGCATTGCAATTATTCTCATTGCTCCTTGATTCCATTTAGGCACCGTTCTTGAGTCACAAGAATGTTGGTTATCCATAAGTTTTTAGGCTTATAGATTTTATCTGGTGATATGTGCAGTACCGCACGGTTCTAATTCACATGTTTACTGATGTCGTAACAAGTCACGTTACCTTGTATGGCATTCTGTCATGTTCACATTAGCAGAAGATTTGTCATGTTATGCTAAATATGCATTTATGTACACATGTATATGTAGGATTACTTTTTACCTAATAAAAATCTTTTGTGAAAAAAAAGAAAGAAAAAGGAAAATAGGGTGGGAATATATACGCTGTCCTGGAAATACCGTTACCGGTAAGACTAATGGGGGTCTTCCCCCCTCACCTTCCAGGACAGCTACTTGAGAGGCTATCAAGATACTATACCTTAGGGAGGGACAACAGCCTGAAGCACTTAAAGCGGGAGTTCACCCATTTAAAAAAAAAAAAAAAATCTCCCCTTAGCTTCCTGCTCGTTCGGTCTAGGGGAATCGGCTATTTATATTAAAATAGGTGCAGTACTTACCCGTTTTCGAGCTGCATCTTCTTCCGTCGCTTCCGGGTATGGGTCTTCGGGAGCGGGCGTTCCTTCTTGAGTGACAGCCTTCCGAGAGGCTTCCGACGGTCGCATCCATCGCGTCACGTGTAGCCGAAAGAAGCCGAACGTCGGTGCGGCTCTATACTGCGCCTGCGCACCGACGTTCGGCTTCTTTCGGAAAATCGTGACGCGATGGATGCGACCGTCGGAAGCCTCTCGGAAACCTGTCAATCAAGAAGGACCGCCCATTCCCGAAGCCCATACCCGGAAGCGACGGAGAGGATGCGTCTCGTAAACGGGTAAGTACTGCACATATTTTAAAATAAATTGCCGATTCCCCTAGTAATAACGAGCAGGAAGCGAAGGGGGAAAAGTGCCCTCTAAGGGTGAACCCCCGCTTTAACTACCAAAGGAGAGGTCCTGGCTGGAAAGTATCTGAACTCTATAATGTTTGACAAATGCATGAGAGGAGGACCAGACGGCAGCTTTCGAAATTTCTTCACATGATGCCTTCGCTCTTTCTGCCCATGACATAGCCATGGATCTCGTAGAATGGGTCCTAATTCTAGAAGGAGGGATACAACCTAAAGCTTTGCAAGCTTTCCAGATAGCTTCTCTAATCCATCTAGCGATAGAGCTTTTGGACGCTTTGGACCCTTTCTTGGGGCCACTGAACAATACTAACAGCTGGGAGGAACTCCTAAACCCACTGGATTTCTCAAGGTAAAGTAGAAGACATCTATGTCTAAAAAAATTAATCTTTCCTCCTCCGCATTTTTGGCAGAGGTACAGAAACTAGGCAGGACTACTTCCTGGGACAAGTTAGAAGATACTTTGGGCAAATAGAAAAGATCAGGCCTAATCACTACCCTGTCCTCTAGAATCCTAAGGAAGGGATCTTTACAGCAAAGGGATTGTAGATCAGAAATCCTTCTCCCTGAGGCAATAGCTAAAAGGAAGGAAATCTTTAAGGAAATACATTTCAGGCAAGCTTCATGCAAAGGCTCAAAAGGAGCCCTTGTTAAAGCATTTAACACCGAGGAGGCACATGTTTGACGATCCTGGGAGCATGTCTAGATCTGGCTAAAAGGAACCTTCTGACTAAAGGATCTTCCGCTAACCTCTTGTCTGAAAACACAGACAGGGCTGCAACCTGAACCTTAAGGGTGCTGACAGATACACCTTTCTCCACTCCCTTGTACAAAAAAATCCAACAAACATGGAGTGGAAAAAGAATCTAAACCGGATTTCCTTTGCCAGGAACTAAAAGTTTTCCAAACTTTCCCATAGATTCTTCTAGTTACCAACTTGCGGCTGTCCAGGATAGTTTGAATAACTTTCGCTGAACACCCTCTCAACTGTAAGATGTGCCGCTCAGGCTCTAGGCCGTCAAATGGAAAGTCTGAGGATTTGGATGCAATATTGGTCCCTAATGGAGTAGATCCTTCCGATCTAGTAGGGGCCAGAGAGGGCCTTCAGAGAGGAAAACCAACTCCTCCTGGGCCACCAAGAGGCAATCAGAACCACTTCTGCCCGATTCTGAATAATTTTCCGAACTGCCAGGAGGTAGGAGAGAAGGCGTAAGCCAGAGTGAAATCCCACGGGAAGGAGAGAGCATCCGTCCCCAAGGACCCCATCTCTCCAGTGAGAAAAATGCCGGCAGCTTTCTGTTGAGACTGGAGGCAAAACGATCCACTGCAGGAAGGCCCCATCTTAGCACAATCTCCTGGAACGTGCCTTGATGTAGCTCCCAACAGCTGGAACCGACGTTCACTCTGCTCAGATAGTCCGCCAGCGTATTCTCTGAACCCCTGATGTGGACTGCTCTGATTGAGGTAACATTGATTTCTGCCCAGGACAGAATCTGCTGTGATAGCTTTAGAAGCGACTCCGAACGAGTGCCCCCTTGCTTGTTCAGGTACGCCACCGTAGTGGCATTGTCTGAAAAAAAAAAAAAACAATAGGTCTTTCGAACCGACCCTCTCTTGCAGAGCCAAGAGAGCTTTCCCTACAGCTAGTAGTTGCCTGAAATTTGAGGAGCGACCTGCCTCCTCTGGCAACCAGGCTCCCTGGGCCTGCAAGCCCTGAGAGTGTGCACCCCAGCCCCACAGACTGGCGTCTGTAGTAACTTTTACTAGAGCATGTTGCGCCCAGTTCTTCCTTCCCTGCAGGTGTTCCCGCTGCTCCCACCAGGAGAGATTGAGCAAATCCTCTCTTGGCAGCTGAATTAGCCAATCTAGAGAATCCTAACTGCGATCCCAATGGTGCAAGAGAAATGCCTGAAGGGGCCTGGAGTGTAATTGGGCCCAGGGCACCCCTGAGAAGTCATTAATCCTAATAAATGCATGATCCGCCAAAAGGAGGTCTGTGGGAGCAATTTGAAGGCCTGCACAGAGAGAAGAAGTTTCAAAATGTTCTCCTTGCAAAGAAAAATCTTCTGAGCAACAGAATCTATTATATTGTGAAACTCTGGTTAAAGATAGTATACGTCAGGGCTCGACAAATCCCGGTCGCCAGGGCGACTAGAAATAGTGTCCTGGCGACTTGGCTTGGAAGGTATGCATTTTGTGAGCCATTGGTATTACAAGTTATTACCACCAGATGTGAGCTGGCGCCATCTGGTGGTGGCCGTTGGTATTACAAGTTAAGCATTACAAGTTAACCACTTAAGGACCGGACCAATATGCTGCCAAATGACCCAAGGGGTTTTTACAATTTGGCACTGCGTTGCTTTGACAGACAATTGCGCGGTCGTGCGACGTGGCTGCCAAACAAAATGTGCGTCCTTTTCTTCACACAAATATAGCTTTCTTTTGGTGGTATTTGATCGCCTCTGCGATTTTTATTTTTTGCGCTATATACAAAAATAGAGCGACATTTTTGAAAAAAAATCAATATTTTTTACTTTTTGTTATAGGAAAAATCAAATAAACTAAATTTTAGTCAAACATTTAGGCCAAAATTAATCAGCCACATGTCTTTAGTAAAAAAAATAAAAATCGCTACCTAGCGGGAACAGCGACACTAATACAGCGATCAGAAAAATGATCGCTTAGTGACACTGGCAATAGGGAGTGAAAAGGTTAACTAGGGCGGTGATCAAGGGGTTAAAACTTTATTAGGGGGGGGGGGGTACGGGGGCTACCCTGGACCTAACACTAACTGCCTGTCACACTGACACTAAATGCAGTGATCAGTACATATATATGATCACTGCATTCAGTGACACTGTGATGGGGGGGGGGTGATCGCAAGGGGTTAAATGTGCCTGTGTGTCCTGGTGTCAGTGTAGTGTTGTGCATACTCACTGTGTGATGTGATCTCTCCTCAGCGGCGGTTGAAAATACCGCCGAGAGGAGAGATCACATCACTTCCTCCTCCTGTGTTTACACAGGAGGAGGAAGTGACACGCAGGGGGAGCGCGCAGATTGGCTGAGAGCGATCTGAAAAGGGGGCAGACAAAAACGAACAGCCGCCCCCATATCCCGGATCGCTCGGACAGCCACAGGGACCGCCACAAGTACCGGGGGGGGGTCCCGATCGGACCCCCGACCCACTTCTAGGCAGGGACGTACAGGTACCCCAATGTGCCTGTACGTGCCATTCTGCCGACGTATATGTACATGCGGCGGTCCGGAAGTGGTTAAACAGCAATTCTAATGTCATTTTTCACTATTTTCACTGCCATCTTCTTCCCTCTAATTAGAACCCCCAAACATTATATATATTTTTTATCCCAACACACTAGAGAATAAAATGGCGATCGTTGCAATACTTTCTGTCACGCCGTATTTGCGCAGCGGTCTTGCAAGCGCACTTTTTTTGGGAAAAAATTCCACTTTTTTTAATTAAAAAATAAAACAGTAAAGTTATCCCCATTTTTTTTATATATTATGAAAGATAATGTTACGCCGAGTAAATTGATACCCAACATGTCACGCTTCAAAATTACGTCCGCTCGTGGAATGGCGTCAAACTTTTACCCTTTAAAATCTCCATAGGCGACGTTTAAAAAAACTCTATAGGTTGCATGTTTTGAGTTACAGAGGAGGTCTAGGGCTAGAATTATTGCTCTCACTCTACCAATCGCGGCGATACCTCACATGTGTGGTTTGAACACCGTTTACATATGTGGTCGCTGCTCACGTATGTGTTCGCTTCTGCGCGCAAGCTCGTCGGGACGGGGCGGGTTTTCTGGCTCCTATTTTTTTTTAGCTGGCTCCTAGATTCCAAGCAAATTTGTCAACCCCTGACATCCATAGACTTACTATGGGGTTTCTGTTGTCAAACGTGTCCTCTGCACCCGTTTCCATAGCGAAGCCACAGCTAACAGCTCAGCGTGGCATCAGAGCTTCTGCCGCTGCAGATCGGGTCGGACCGCCTACAGAAAAAAGTATACTGATTTTTTTTTTTCTTTACAGGGCTAGATATACTGTTAGATGATTGGTGGCTATAGATGCAGGGATTTGGCTGTGCAGAGACAGGAAAATAGCTGCAATGACTGGTGACCCGTCACAGTGAATGGGGCCGACGAAGATCCACAGATGTAACTTCCGCCACAATATGCACAGGCCCTAATCGTCAGTGTGAATGTAACCTAAACACAACATCTTTCCACCTGGCTCCTCCCTCAGATTTCACACTAGTATGATGCGAGAACTCAGCAAATCCGGTGCGGGTTCCCCCATTGCGCCTGAATTGCACCGTGGTTCACACCGAGATCTGCGAATGGCTGGGGGTGTTAATGTAAATTTAACAACACCATTTGTACCATTTTGGTGCAAATGCGATGCGATTTCAGCCAGTTTGTATGTCTGAAATTGAATCACAGACATTGCATGTGATGTGCACAGCAATGCAGGGCAAATCACATGCCATGTCTGGCATCGCACTAGTGTGAGCCGAGCCTTGGGTATGAATGACGTAGCGCCTCCTAATGCCTTCTAGAATGTCCATGTCGCACATCCCAGGAATCAGGGTTTCTGTCCGGATCCCACCTGTGCACAAATGTGCCGGAGGCCTCTGCCAGAGGTCTGCAGCACATCCGTTTCACAGATGCAGCAGGTATCTAGTTCCCAGGTAGCGTTAGTGTTGTGTGCATAAGCCCAGGTGTGCTGCCGATCGCTTCTAAAAAGACACAAACGCATACGCAAGACATTTAAAAGATGGCCACGGGGGTGACAAAATTACTGGGATTGAATTTTCTCTGTAATGGGTAAAGGGGTCGGGTCCTCCTTGTTCAAAAAAAAAAATGTTTGGACTGTAATCACACTCTAAGCTCCATGAGATAGTACGGTATGGTGACCAGATTTTTAAAATGAAATCCGGGGACATATTTTTTTTTTACAAGTAATTGCAACAATCAGCGGCTCTCTGCCCATCACCGCCCGCCTCACAGCCTCTCAAGTCTTATTCTTCGGGCCCCGGCTACTACTGGATGGTGACCGGAGGAAGATCACTCCGCCAGGGAAGGCAAGGAGATAGGCAGGTGGCTGGCCAGGATTTGAGCCAAGGCAGAAGAACATGCGAGCGGAGCTGAATGGGCATGCGCCCGAAACTGAAGAAATATTCCCTCCGCTCCGACCAGCACATGATCATCAGAAAGGGGCACAGATAATGGGAAAAATACAACCCCCCTATGCTAGTAGGCACGGCGGAGCGGGGGTGTGTAATTCTATTTTTTTTATTTTAATTCTGCACTGACTGTCTTTGAAATTGCCCCTGCCCCCTATTAAATCCAATCTGGGGACAAAACCGGGGACAGTGTCCTCAATCAGGGGACTGTCCCCTGAAACTGGGGATGTCTGGTCACCCTATAGTACGGGGATCACACATGCTTGCTCACGAACAGTGTCCATGACTGCACATAGGCTTCTATATGTAATATAAAGAACAAGTAAATGTACGTGTGAACGAAGAGCGTAACAGGACTACGCTATCAGATCAAAGAGCTCACACAATAACACCGACAAAAAGTTACTTCCGAAGCACGCCATTTCCCCATCCTTGGCCCAGCGTGTTACCGCGCCGAATATTCACAAGAGCACGCTACACACAATGCTGTGTCACCCGTACCCATTTACTCACCTGGACTCCCTGCCCATCGTTGCACCTAGGCTTCACCCGAGCTCTCTCCGTCCTTACACACAGACACAGGGCGACCAGGAAAAACTAGCGGGCCTCACAACAGGAACACTGGGGGGCAATCGTTGTACAGCGCCACCTGGCGTCCGGAGGATAAAACAGCAGACAATTCTCCAGAGGGTTTGAAGCTGCTGGTATGTTTTGGGTGGCAGGTTTACGTCAAACTCAGTCGAACGTGTTTTTAAACGCAGTACACATATATATATATATATATAAGAAAAACTGTTCAGGGCTTTGTGCACAATTTCACTGGTTCACATCTATGCGTTTTAAGCTAATTTTGCAGATTTGCACTACAGAACATTTTCCATAGCAAACCATGGTATATCTACTGTATACAGTGCAAATCTGCAAAATGCAAAAAGCACTAAAAATGCATAGGTGTGAATCCAGCCTAATGGGATAATAATGAAGCTGCTTTACTGGGTGGTGATACTGATAGAGTTATGACAAACTTATTTTAAAAGGCTTTTTTTTTTTTTTTTTCTAGTGATATCAAGAATAATATTATTATGCTTGTTTTTTTTTTTTTTTTTTTGTGCAAGTGATAGTTTTTAAGATCAAACATACAACTATGTTGGTGTCCCTTGTTAATTTTGCCATGTATTTTTTTTAAATGTAACTGCCTACTCCCAAACTGTCATTTGAAGTAAAACACATAGCCAAGTATTATCCTACACTTTTTTTATTGTGCATTTAAAAAAAAAAAAAAAAAAAAGAGATGCTATCTGCCATCCAAATATAAAGAACTTAACCAAAAAGTGCATTCTATGCATACAAAAATATAGAAAATATAACAAATAAAATCATTATAAAAAAAAAAAGAAGGAAATTAGTAATTGGTGAAGGGCTGAAAATCCCCAAACCAGCAGGCTTGTTGGGGGTCTTGTGGCTGGAATTGCCACTGACCGCCATGCTGCTGTGGTGGGTGGGGTGGCTGTGGAGGTGGGGCGTCAAAATCCTAAATGAAGGCCCCTTGACCCGCCCTGCACTAAGGAAAGGGAGCTTGGATGCTTGGCAACTAAGCGGGGCGTCAACCTAATCAGTGAGTCGGAGTGGCTCCTTTTCGATTGGCTGCTATGGCACGAGGTGACTGGGTGGAGCCAGGACTTTGGAAAAGGCTACGCAGAGGCACGCCCCACTACTCTCGAGAAGATTTGACGTCACACGAGTTGGGTCCCCTGCGTTCCTGTCAGACTCGCCTTGCTTGAGAGGTTCAGGGGTACGCTGGAAAGCGGACAAGCACCCCCGGTGGAAGCTTCGGTGGCTGCCGGGCTGCCGGGTTCCAGGGCCTACAGGGCCCGCAGGACCACCTGCCCTCCCTCCAGACTGAGCCTCAGTCCTCCTAGAGCTCCTACACGCACCGCCAGGAGGGATGGCAGAGCCACTGGTACTGAGGATGCTGGCTCCCCTTCTCACACCCAGGTCTGCGCTGTGCGCAGCTCAGTCGGTGCTTTCAGTCACAACTGCGGCTCTCCTAGACCTCCCCCTGCTACTCAGCAGTGTCTCCCCCACTCTAGGAGCCCCAGAGCCCCGCCGCACACAGCGGGTCATCGGTGGGTGGCAGGGCAGGCTCGATCCGTGCCTCCACCAGATGCAGTCCCCAGTGACCTGCTCTCTGCGCCCTGCAGGGCGGGAGCTGCTGTGGATGCCTCTCTCCCCTCTCCCTGTGCAGTGCCGGCGTGCAGGTGCCGTTATTGATGGCAGTGTTGTCCCCTACTCAATGCTGGAGGTTTCCGACTCCCTGGCTTCCCTCCGCCCGCTCCCTGGCTCTTCCTCCGGAATTGCTGCATCCCCCCTCACTCTGCCTTAGCTCTCTCATCACTCGAGGCAGTTGGCTCCAGCGCCGCTAGGTGAGTTTTCCTGCGCTGCACCGCCACCTGCTGGCCACTACACACAACAACAGCCTGTTTTTCTTCGCTTAGATTTGAGCTCCCAGTGTTCTCTTCCCTCTGCACCTCCTCCCAGGACCAGTTCTCCGTCTCCCGGACTTCAGCATCTGGGTCTGGTTTTCACCTTGGTGGCCCCCTATGGTCAGTGTCACCGATGGGTTTACACCTGTCTCAGGGCGTCAAAGAAAAAATTTGGCATCGTGAGTTCATTGACGTACTGACACTGGTGCCTTTTGACAGGGACACAGTGGATAAGTCTAGGAGGATCGATGTTACTGTACGGGTGGAAAAGGCGAAGCAGCTTCCTCGCACTTTTGTCCGCTTGGGACTCAGTAATCGACTGGGTCCCCACCTAAAGAGGTCCTGGGTTGTCCGTCCTGTTGGAGGAAGCTGTTCGGTGGAGTCTCTGCCTTAGGAGTGCCAAGAGAGGCTGGTGTTCCAATAGGGGCCTGACCATCCCTCGGGGACCAGGGGAACCTGGAGAGGCTGAATGTTGGCTGCCTATCAGTCGGCCAACTAGTCGGCTAAACTACCTGAAGGAGATCCAGGTGTTAAGTCCAGTCAAGAGGACTTCGGACTACTATTTTTTGGAACCATTGGGAGGATCAGTGGCAGAGACTTAACCCCAAGTTCGAGTGTTATTCTGGCTGCCAGGCTTGTGAGAGAGGCCTGTCCAGGTGCGCTGTACCCATTCCGGCTGGAGTGGCGAAGTAAAGTTTGTCGTTGGAAGCAGGACTGTTTCCTTTTACCTACACCTGAATCTGTGTTCTCCACCTCTGCTATTCCTCTATTCTTCACCAAGTTCACACTGTTTTACCTTGTTGGGTAAATAAAAGCACAAGAAAAAGACACCTGCTGTGTGGACATTCCATTACTACAGCTCTCATCAACTACCCTAGACAGCGGAGTCACAGAGGTAACATGCCACCCAAAACAAACCAGCAGCTCCTCCGGGGGTAGTGCTACACTTACAAAACCTATGGCGGGCAGTGCTGGTTCAATTATGACACCCAGTTTCACCAGAGGATGGTGGCCCGAAGGGGCTGCGCTTTGACTTCCAGGACGGGAGTCTGTGGCTTCTACTCATGTGCCCGCATAGACCGATCACCTTTCAGTCCCCTGCCGGCGCTCTCGCTGGAAAAATCTGCTGGATGTTTAACGAAAGCCACTGTAGATGGTACACCTCGTGTCACTTTAAACACAAATGTTCCACCCACGGTGGGGCGCACCCAGCAATCCACTGTTTTCGTAAGACAAAAGGGTTCCCATCAACTAGTCAGGGCTCCAGAGCCGACCTTCTTAAGCCGGAGGACCCCGGTGAATGTCTTAAGGATGCGTCACTGGCTCGACCAGTACACCCTCAGTAGGGAGGCAGCGATCCTTCGGGCGTTTTTTCCCAGGGATTTTGGATTCCCTTTTTATCCATTGTCCATCGACGAGCCCACCATGTCTAATAATATGAAATCTGCTGAACGGTTCAGATCCGTGGTGGCTGACAAAATTGAGGAAGAGTTGCTAATGGGCCACATGGTGGGTCCGTTTGACATCCCTCCTTATCACAACTTGCAGGTTTCCCCACTAGGCGTGGTGCCCAAAAAAGATGCTGGTAAATTCCGGCTGATTCATTACCTTTCCTTTCCGTTGGGTTCTTCGGTAAACGATGGAGTCTCGGGTGCAGTATGCTTCTTTCGACACATCGCTTGATTTGCTTTGGTCTGCAGGTTCTTCTGCCCTTATGGCGAAGGCGGACATAGAATCCGCCTTTCATCTCATCCCCATCCTCCCATACTGTTTCCATCTCCTGGGTTGTTTTTTCCAGGGCAGTTATTACATTGATATGTGCCTCCCCATGGGTTGTGCCATATCATGCTATTTCAAACTTTTCAGCTGCTTCCTGGAGTGGGTTTTTATTCGGTTTTCTAGCTTGTGCTCAGTTTTGCACTATCTGGACGACTTTTTGTTCATAGGCTCGGCAGGTAGCGACGTTTGCGTTAGCATTTTGTCCGCTTTTCATGTTCACGTTTGTCACGCATTATGTATGCGTAACTAAGCCTATGCTTGATGATTTGGAGGTGTGGCTGTCCTTCCTGCAGTCCTATATCTGGTCGTTCATGCTGGCAGTTGGAATAAATGCCCAACTCGCAGTTGGAGTTCTACACAGACGCAACGGGCTCCTGGGGTTTCGGTGCCTTTTCCCGAGGTGCCTGGTCCGCTGAACCCTGGCCGACCTCATGGGCCCAACTCGATTTGTTGCGGAACATGACCTTGCTGGAACTCTTTCCCATCATAATTGTGGGGGGGAGGAATTGCGGAACAGGCGGGTGATTTTCTGGACAGATAATATGAGTGTGGTGCAGGTTGTCAACCGCCAGTCCACACGTTCTCCCCCCAGTAATCTCACTGTTGCATTTTTTAGTCCTTAGATGCTTACAATTAAATGTGTGGTTTAGGGCTAAGCATGTCCCCAGCGTTTTTAATGCCATCGCTGATTCCCTTCCTCGTTCACAGTTGGACCACTTTCGTGCGTTGGTCCCGAATGCCTCTGCAGTGGGCCTCCCTTGCCCGAAGTTCTTGTGGACCCTCGTTTCCAAAGCCTGTTAGACCACGTTAGTGCATCACTCTCTCGTAATACTTGGGTGGCCTATCGGCGGATCTGGACTGAATGGGTATCTGTACTTGGCGGTGAGTTTCTCCTTTCCTCCCCGCAGGACAGGTGCTTGGCTCTCTTCTACTACCTTATTCATCTCCAGGAAAGGAAAGTCTCTGGGTCGTCTGTGGGTACTGCTATCTCGGCTCTCTCCTTTTGGTTCTGGCTTCTTGGATTGGAAGATATCACCAGGGATTTTGTCGTTCGGAGGGTTTTGAAAGGCTGGAGACATTTGACTTGCTTCCCCCGACTCCCGACGCTCAGTGTCGGTCCACATTCTAACTAAAATATTTTCTATTTTGCCTAGGGTTTGTTTTTCCTGCTATGAGGCTCTCCTTTTCCAGCTTGCCTTTTCCTGGGCGTTCTTTGGTGCCTTACGGATCAGCGAACTGGTTTCCAAGGATAGGCGCTCTATTGGTGGTGTGTTGGCCGAGAATGTACTTACCTTGGATTCCTTTGTCTCTATTCTTTTGCTCACTTCTAAAACTGACCACTCTTCAAGAGGTAGGCGCATGTCCTCAAGGCCTGTGGGGGCCCTTTTTGCCCAGTTTGCTTTCCTTCTTCTTCTTCTTCTTCTTCTTCTTCCTTTTCTGCTGTCCGCCCTCCTTCGTCCGTTTATCTGGTTCATGCTGATTCCTCCAATCTCAGTAGGTTTCAGTTCCTTAGGGTTTTCCGCCTTTGCCTCTCTCAGTTGGGCCTTCCTCCTGCAGACTTCTCCACACACTCCTTTCGCATTTCCGTAGCCACCGCTGCTCATGGGATGGGTTTTTCGGACAAGGAGCTGCAGCGTTTGGGTAGGTGGGATTCTTCTCGTTTTTCCTTGAATGTTCGTCCTCATCTGTTGTTTCGATTCCAGGTTCCCCACTGGTTTGGGTGTGGATCATTGGCGATTCGTTTGTGTATTGGGCTGCCCGACGTGCCTCCAACAGATGCTATGGGAGGAACCTTGGACTTTCTTTTGCGGTTGCTAGGATACGCTGGTGTGGCTTCCGTGGACTCCGTTGGGCTCGGATGTTGCCTGAGCTGTTGAACCTCCGAAAATGTGTCCATGGTTCCATTGTCCTCATCATCCATGCTGGGGGGAATGACGTAGGCCTGTCTCGTTCAGTGGACCTCATTTCATCAATTAAACGTGACATCGCTCATTGCTGTGCCACGTTCACCAACCTGACTGTTGTCCGGTCTGGTCTGGGTGCATGGCCCCCCGAGTGAAAGCCTGGAGCATTTTCAGTGCAAGGTGAATGGGCAAGTTTCCAAATTTGTCCGCCATATTGGTGGTATTGTGGTGCGCCACAGGGATCTTGAAGGAGACAACAGCTATTTATTGAGACCTGATGGGGTCCATTTGAATGAGATTGGTCTTGACATTTTTAACCTGGGCCTCGTCGGAGGTGT
This sequence comes from Rana temporaria, assembly GCF_905171775.1. Lineage (NCBI taxonomy): Eukaryota > Metazoa > Chordata > Amphibia > Anura > Ranidae > Rana > Rana temporaria. The sequence goes on from NC_053491.1 coordinate 298,212,824, forward strand.
CAAGCAAGCGCTGGCTGCAGTGGGGCGCTAGTCAGTGTTCCACTGACTTGCGTGTGGCAGTTTTTACCTTGCCAGCAGTTGGCATTAATTTATAGGCTATGCCCTCAAGTTTAATTACGGCTCAGTTTAATGCCTGTCTCGCACTGATGGTGGAGACAGGACTCTTACACTATACGGTTTGTTTATATGCTCACGGTATAACCGTGACCGGCATGGTTACTGGTATGTTGAAGGTTTTTTACTTATGTTGAATAAAGCTGTGGCCTTGCCCTACTTCCAATTTAAAGTGGTCCATGTGTCTTCTTTGGGGGCAGGGTTTTGTGGTTGGGGTTTAAATAAAAGGGGTGTTAAGACAAGCCTAAGCTTCTCAGCAGTCATGAAGGCCCCTTGACCCGCCCTACACTAAGGAAAGGGAGCCTTGACTGCTGGATGCTTGGCAACTAAGGTGGGCATCAACCTAATCAGTGAGTCGGAGTGGCTCCTCTTGGATTGGCTGCTATGGCATGAGGTGACTGGGTGGAGCCAGGACTTTAGAAAAGGCTACACAGAGGCACGCCCCACTACTCTCGAGAAGATTTGACGTCACACAAGTTGACCACCCAACCGCCCATTGTGTGTTTTCGTCACAGCTTCTTTGCAGTTTTTACCTTGCCAGCAGTTGGCATTACTTTATGGGCTATGCCCTCAAGTTTAATTACGGGTCAGTTTAATGCCTGTCTCGCACTGATGTTGGAGACAGGCCTCTTAGACTATACGGTTTGTTTATATGCTCACGGTATAACCATGACCGGCATGGTTACTGGTATGTTGAAGGTTATTTACTTATGTTCAATAAAGCTGTGGCCTTGCCCTACTTCCAATTTAAAGTGGTCCATGTGTCTTCTTTGGGGGCAGGGTTTTGTGGTTGGGGTTTAAATAAAAAGGGTGTTAAGACAAGCCTAAGTTTCTCAGCAGTCATGAAGGTCCCTTGACCCGCCCTACACTAAGGAAAGGGAGCCTTGACTGCTGGATGCTTGGCAACTAAGATGGGCATCAACCTAATCAGTGAGTCGGAGTGGCTCCTCTTGGATTGGCTGCTATAGCATGAGGTGACTGGGTGGAGCCGGGACTTTAGAAAAGGCTTCTCAGAGGCACGCCCCGCTACTCTGGAGAAGATTTGACGTCACACAAGTTGACCACCCAACCGCCCATTGTGTGTTTTCGTCACAGCTTCTTTGCAGTTTTTACCTTGCCAGCAGTTGGCATTACTTTATGGGCTATGCCCTCAAGTTTAATTACGGGTCAGTTTAATGCCTGTCTCGCACTGATGTTGGAGACAAGCCTCTTAGACTATACAGTTTGTTTATATGCTCACGGTATAACTGGTATGTTGAAGGTTATATACGTATGTTCAATAAAGCTGTGGCCTAGCCCTACTTCCAATTTAAAGTGGTCCATGTGTCTTCTTTGGGGGCAGGGTTTTGTGGTTGGGGTTTAAATAAAAGGGGTGTTAAGACAAGCCTAAGCTTCTCAGCAGTCATGAAGGCCCCTTGACCCGCCCTACACTAAGGAAAGGGAGCCTTGACTGCTGGATGCTTGGCAACTAAGGTGGGCATCAACCTAATCAGTGAGTCGGAGTGGCTCCTCTTGGATTGGCTGCTATGGCATGAGGTGACTGGGTGGAGCCAGGACTTTAGAAAAGGCTACACAGAGGCACGCCCCACTACTCTCGAGAAGATTTGACGTCACACAAGTTGACCACCCAACCGCCCATTGTGTGTTTTTGTCACAGCTTCTTTGCAGTTTTTACCTTGCCAGCAGTTGGCATTACTTTATGGGCTATGCCCTCAAGTTTAATTACGGGTCAGTTTAATGCCTGTCTCGCACTGATGTTGGAGACAGGCCTCTTAGACTATACGGTTTGTTTATATGCTCACGGTATAACCATGACCGGCATGGTTACTGGTATGTTGAAGGTTATTTACTTATGTTCAATAAAGCTGTGGCCTTGCCCTACTTCCAATTTAAAGTGGTCCATGTGTCTTCTTTGGGGGCAGGGTTTTGTGGTTGGGGTTTAAATAAAAAGGGTGTTAAGACAAGCCTAAGTTTCTCAGCAGTCATGAAGGTCCCTTGACCCGCCCTACACTAAGGAAAGGGAGCCTTGACTGCTGGATGCTTGGCAACTAAGATGGTCATCAACCTAATCAGTGAGTCGGAGTGGCTCCTCTTGGATTGGCTGCTATGGCATGAGGTGACTGGGTGGAGCCAGGACTTTAGAAAAGGCTACACAGAGGCACGCCCCACTACTCTCGAGAAGATTTGACGTCACACAAGTTGACCACCCAACCGCCCATTGTGTGTTTTCGTCACAGCTTCTTTGCAGTTTTTACCTTGCCAGCAGTTGGCATTACTTTATGGGCTATGCCCTCAAGTTTAATTACGGGTCAGTTTAATGCCTGTCTCGCACTGATGTTGGAGACAGGCCTCTTAGACTATACGGTTTGTTTATATGCTCACGGTATAACCATGACCGGCATGGTTACTGGTATGTTGAAGGTTATTTACTTATGTTCAATAAAGCTGTGGCCTTGCCCTACTTCCAATTTAAAGTGGTCCATGTGTCTTCTTTGGGGGCAGGGTTTTGTGGTTGGGGTTTAAATAAAGCCTCTTAGACTATACAGTTTGTTTATATGCTCACGGTATAACTGGTATGTTGAAGGTTATATACGTATGTTCAATAAAGCTGTGGCCTAGCCCTACTTCCAATTTAAAGTGGTCCATGTGTCTTCTTTGGGGGCAAGGTTTTGTGGTTTAAATAAAAGGGGTGTTATGACAATCTTAAGCTTTTCAGCAGTCATGTGTTTTTTCTGAAATTTGGCCCCTTGTCCCCTTGTTGACTAGCTGCAGCATGAGTTCCTCACACCTTCTCATTTGCTCAACATCCATCTCCCTTAATTTGTTTGCTATCATTCTGACACCAGCATTTTTTTATTCTTGTTAAAATAATTTTTGATCACTACTGTCTATTGACATGGAAACCACTTTGTTAAGGCAGAAATATTTTAGCAATATTGTCTAGTTATCATCATTGTATTTTTGGATATAAATATGTCCAACAATGCTATACCTGGGTCAAGCTGGGCTCCTCCACACCTTCATCCTGTGCAGCAGGACCTGTGCAGACCTCAGGAGTAGGGATGAGCCGAACATACCCGGGTTCGGTTGGCACCAGAACGTTCGAACAGACCGCGGGTTCGCGCAAACATTTAGAACCCCATTGAAGTCTATGGGACTCGAACGTTCGAATTCAAAAACGCTCATTTTAAAGACCAATATTCAATTTAATGTTGGAAAACGTCTTTCAGAACCCGGGTCTTGCCCCAGGGAACATGTATCAATGGAAAAAAAACTTTTAAAAACGGCCGTTTTTTCCGGAGCAGCGATTTTAATGATACTTAAAGTGAAAAAAAAAAAGAAAAATTCCTTTAAATATCACACCTGCTGTGTGTCTATAGTAGTGGCACGTGTTTATAAATGTCCCTGCACAATATGAAATTATTATAAGAACAAAGTAATTTAATACTGCTTGCGCACGTGCTGTGTGGCAACAATATCTCGATTATTTTAGGGGTGGTGGGGGGCCATAATTTTTTTGTGAAAGCAAAATTGTAGAAAAAAGGGCACCCCTCAAACATACTGTAATTGGAGCGCAACAAGGAGCCACGTGCAAAGTATTGCATCAAAAATTGTTATTAGGCGCCCCTGTTACACAGGGGCACAAAAATAGTGCCTTAGGCACAACACAACACTGCAACCCCTCCCAATAACTGTAATTCGAGCACAACAAGGAGCCACGTGCAAAGTATTGCGTCAAAAATTGTTATTAGACGCCCCTGTTACACAGGGGCACAAAAATAGTGCCTTAGGCACAACACAACACTGCAACCCCTCCCAATAACTGTAATTGGAGCACAACATGGAGCCACGTGCAAAGTATTGCATCAACAATTGTTATTAGACGCCCCTGTTACACAGGGGCACAAAAATAGTGCCTTAGGCACAACACAACACTGCAACCCCTCCCAATAACTGTAATTGGAGCGCAACAAGGAGCCACGTGCAAAGTATTGCATCAAAAATTGTTATTAGGCGCCCCTGTTACACAGGGGCACAAAAATAGTGCCTTAGGCACAACACAACACTGCAACCCCTCAAAATAACTGTAATTCGAGCACAACAAGGAGCCACATGCAAAGTATTGCGTCAAAAATTGTTATTAGACGCCCCTGTTACACAGGGGCACAAAAATAGTGCCTTAGGCACAACACAACACTGCAACCCCTCCCAATAACTGTAATTGGAGCGCAACAAAGAGCCACGTGCAAAGTATTGCATCAAAAATTGTTATTATACGCCCCTGTTAAACAGGGGCAGAAAAATGTATCCTTAGGCACAACACAACCCTGCAACCCCTCCCAATATCTGTAATTGGAGCGCAACAAGGAGCCACGTGCAAAGTATTGCATCAAAAATTGTTATTAGGCGCCCCTGTTAAACAGGGGCAGAAAAATTAGGCCTTAGGCACTGGTGGCGGAGCACAGAAAAACGACATTTCTTACTAGCTATCAGCAAGAAAAGTGAGGAGGAGAAGGATATTCCATCAGCAGCATAACAGGACTATCACTCAGCATCAGCATACGCAGTCTCAAAGGGATCTGACATTTCAACAAAAAATTCTTATTCAGTAACATCAGCATCAGGTGATTGGTAGCTGGTGTTGATCCAAGCCTGATTCATTTTGATGAAGGTCAGTCGATCAACAGAGTCGGTGGAGAGGCGCACCCTGTGATCGGTCACAAAGCCTCCAGCAGCACTGAATGTGCGTTCTGAAAGAACACTGGATGCAGGGCAAGCCAGTAGCTCAATTGCGTACTGTGCAAGCTCTGGCCAGTGATCCATCCTCAAGACCCAGTAAGCCAGAGGATTTTCGGTGGGGAAGGTGTCCAAGTCGGATCTTGCCCCTAGGTATTCCCGGACCATGTAAACCAGACGCTGGCAATGGTTGCTGGAACCGGTCAGACCTTGGGGCTGCGGACTAAAAAATTGTTTGAATGCATCGGTCAGACGGCCACCTTCTCCACCGCTCCTTCTCTGACTCACCGAAGCCTCAGCAAGACGTTGTCCAGGGCCAGGTTTTGGTAATCTCCCCGGTTCTGGGAACGCATTGCACAGCCCCTTCTGCAAGGCCTCCCGCAGAAGTTTCATCTTCTGCTCCCTCTGCGATGGCAACATAAGGTCAGCAACCTTACTCTTGTAACGTGGATCAAGGAGAGTTGCCAGCCAGTAATGATCCTTCTCCTTGATAGCACGTACACAAGGATCCTTACGCAGGCTTTGCAGGATCAGGGAGGCCATGCAGCGTAGGTTTGCAGAGGCATTCCGGGCACAGTCCTCTGGGTTACTGAGGACGACAGGATCTGCAGCCACCTCATCCCAGCCACGTAAAAGTCCACGTGTTCCTTGGGACTGTAAATGATCCCTTGAAGACTGCTGCTGCTGATGCTGAGTGCTAGGCTCCACCTCCATGCTGCTGATACAATCATCCTCATCCTCCTCCTCCTCTTCCTGTGTGCTAGGTGGGCAAGCAGGAACGCACACAAACTTTCCTGGCCTGCTTCAGGACATCCTGTAAGCCCGGGTACCTGCCCAAGAACCGCTGCACCACCAAATTCAGGACATGCGCAAAACAGGGCACATGGGTGAGTTTTCCACGTCGCAGGGCAGAGAGGAGGTTGGTGCCATTATCGATGACCACCATTCCAGGCTTCAGCTGGCATGGCGTCAACCACCTCTGAGCCTGCCCCTGCAGAGCTGAAAGAACCTCTTCCCCAGTGTGGCTCCTGTCTCCCAAGCACACCAGCTCTAGCACCGCATGGCATCTCTTGGCCTGCATTCCTGCGTAGCCTCTCGTACGCCTACGGAGCACGGCTGGTTCTGAGCAAACATCACCACAGGAAGAGGCCACAGAGGAAGAAGAAGAGGAGGGGGTGGAGGAGAGAGGTGTGTCACAAGCAGTAGTAGTGTTTTGGAGGCGTGGTGACGGAACAACCTCCAAAACTACTGTACCTTGCCCTGGGTCCTTCCCAGCTGCCAGCAGAGTCACCCAATGGGCCGTAAAAGACAGGTAACGTCCCTGTCCATGCCTGCTGGACCATGAGTCAGTGGTAAGATGCACCTTACCACTGACCGCCCTGTCCAGCGAGGCATGGACATTGCCTTCCACATGCCGGTAGAGAGCCAGAATCGCCTTCCGTGAGAAAAAGTGGCGTTTGGGTACTTGCCACTGAGGTACTGCACATTCCACAAACTCACGGAAGGGGGCAGAATCTACCAACTGAAAAGGTAACAGTTGAAGTGCTAGCAATTTTGCTAAGCTAGCATTCAACCGCTGGGCATGTGGATGGCTGGGAGCGTACTTCTTTCGGCGCTGCAGCAGCTGGGGCAGGGAAATTTGTCTGGTACTATCAGTAGATTGCCCGCATGTACTACCACTACTACGTTGTGACACACCTATTTCTACACCTTCAGTGCAGGCTTCAGAGAGGACTGGGGGTCTAGTGGGGTTGGAGGTTACAGAAGGGCAAGGGGAGGTCCGCTTCGGTCTTTGGTGTGGGTCTTTCTGGTATGCTTGCCAACGAGCTGCATGGCAGCTCGACATATGTCTTGACAAACATGCGGTGCCCAAGCGGGTGATGTTTTGGCCACGCGAGATACGCTTGAGACATATGTTGCAAACAGCAAAGGTACGATCTGATGGACATGTTTCAAAAAAGGCCTACACCAAAGAACTTTTGCTGTACCATTGAGACACAGCAGCGCCATGCACAAGCGAAGATGTGCCACGTAATGCAGTTGGTGTGCTGCCCTTAAGCTGACCCCTGGAGGGCATCCTGCCTCTTTGGAGATGTGCCTGTGCCTCGTCATCCTCCTCCTCCTCCTCCTCTCTCCTATCAGGCACCCATGTAGAGTCAGTGACCTCATCATCCCCTCCCTCCTCATCACTGTCGAAAACCTGGCAGTATGCTCCAGCTGGGGGAACATCACTGCCAGATTGCTGTCCCTCTCGGCCACCCCCTCTTCCTGGGCTCACATCAATGCCTTCCTCTATCTGTGTTCCGTCATCGGAGTCTTCAAAACGCTGCGCATCTTCATGCAGCATGTACCTAACACTGTGCTGAAACAGTTCGGGGGACTCCTCAGGAGGACATGGTGGGACTAGGGAAGGATTGTGTGATGCCATTGTGCAGAGGGAAGAGGACGCCTTGGCAGCTGCTTTGCCAGACAAACTAAGATCAGTCTGTGTGAGAGAGGATAAGGAGGATGAGGACGGCTTGGTCATCCACTCCACTAATTTCTCTGCATGTTGAGGCTCAACACGGCCAGCTCCCGAAAAGAAGGACGAGCGGCCACGGCCACATGCTGAAGAGGATGAACCACATTCACCACCAGCGTTACCTCTAGATGCAGAGCCTGCTTGCCCTCGTGACTCTCTGCCTCTCTTTGTTGTCCTTCCAGACATATTAATGCGTTCCGGTGCTATGTAACAGCAAACGTGCAGTGACACCAACTGCGTTCAGGTGCTATGTAACAGCACACGCGTAGTGACTACAACTGCGTTCAGGTGCTATGAAACAGCAAACGTGCAGTGACACCAACTGCGTTCAGGTGCTATGAAACAGCACACGCGCAGTGACAACAACTGCGTTCAGGTGCTATGAAACAGCAAATGTGCAGTGACACCAACTGCGTTCAGGTGCTATGTAACAGCACACGCGCAGTAACAACAACTGCGTTCAGGTGCTATGAAACAGCAAACGTGCAGTGACACCAACTGCGTTCAGGTGCTATGTAACAGCACACGCGCAGTGACAACAACTGCGTTCAGGTGCTATGTAACAGCAAACGTGCAGTGACACCAACTGCGTTCAAGTGCTATGTAACAGCACACACGCAGTTACAACTGCGTTCAGGTGCTATGAAACAGCAGTGACACCAACTGCGTTCAGGTGCTATGTAACAGCACACGCGCAGTGACAACAACTGCGTTCAGGTGCTATGAAACAGCAAACGTGCAGTGACACCAACTGCGTTCAGGTGCTATGAAACAGCACACGCGCAGTGACACCAACTGCGTTCAGGTGCTATGTAACAGCACACGTGCAGTGACAACAACTGCGTTCAGGTGCTCTGAAACAGCAAACGTGCAGTGACACCAACTGCGTTTAGGTGCTATGAAACAGCAAACGTGCAGTGACACCAACTGCGTTCATGTGCTATGAAACAGCAAACGTGCAGTGACACCAACTGCGTTCATGTGCTATGAAACAGCAAATGTGCAGTGACACCAACTGCGTTCAGGTGCTATGTAACAGCACACTTGCAGTGACAACAATTGCGTTCAGGTGCTATGTAACAGCACACGTGCAGTGACACCAACTGCGTTCAGGTGCTATGTAACAGCAAACGTGCAGTGACACCAACTGCGTTCAGGTGCTATGTAACAGCACACGCGCAGTGACAACAACTGCGTTCAGGTGCTATGAAACAGCAAACGTGCAGTGACACCAACTGCGTTCAGGTGCTATGTAATAGCACACGCGCAGTGACACCAACTGCGTTCAGGTGCTATGTAACAGCACACACGCAGTGACAACAACTGCATTCAGGTGCTATGAAACAGCAAACATGCAGTGACACCAACTGCTTTCAGGTGCTATGAAACAGCAAACGCGCAGTGACACCAACTGCGTTCAGGTGCTATGTAACAGCACACGCTCAGTGACAACAACTGCGTTCAGGTGCTATGAAACAGCAAACGTGCAGTGACACCAATTGCGTTCAGGTGCTATGAAACAGCAAACGTGCAGTGACACCAACTGCGTTCAGGTGCTATGTAACAGCACACACGCAGTAACAACAACTGCGTTCAGGTGCTATGAAACAGCAAACGTGCAGTGACACCAACTGCGTTCAGGTGCTATGTAACAGCACACGCGCAGTGACAACAACTGCGTTCAGGTGCTATGTAACAGCAAACGTGCAGTGACACCAACTGCGTTCAGGTGCTATGTAACAGCACACGCGCAGTTACAACAACTGCGTTCAGGTGCTATGAAACAGCAAACGTGCAGTGACACCAACTGCGTTCAGGTGCTATGTAACAGCACACGCGCAGTGACAACAACTGCGTTCAGGTGCTATGAAACAGCAAACGTGCAGTGACACCAACTGCGTTCAGGTGCTATGTAACAGCACACGCGCAGTGACACCAACTGCGTTCAGGTGCTATGAAACAGCAAACGTGCAGTGACACCAACTGCGTTCAGGTGCTATGAAACAGCAAACATGCAGTGACACCAACTGCGTTCAGGTGCTTTATAACAGCACATGTGCAGTGACAACAACTGCGTTCAGGTGCTATGAAACAGCAAACGTGCAGTGACACCAACTGTGTTCAGGTGCTATGAAACAGCAAACGTGCAGTGACACCAACTGCGTTCAGTTGCTATGAACCAGCAAACGTGCAGTGACACCAACTGCGTTCAGGTGCTATGTGTTGCCTTATGGTTTTATGTCCATTAACAGCTGTATATAAAATTGCAATTTGATATATATATTTCAGGTAGAAAGAAATGTATAGTATTGAGTGCTGTGTATTTCTTACAGTAATTAGCTACAACTTCAAAGGGTGGCCTTTTGTTTTCCTGTTTACATCGCACATGGGCTGTAAATAAAAGCCTGCTGTGACTCATCCAATCAGGCTGTGCCCAATATACATTTACTAGGTACAGTGACCAATTAGAGAGAATTATATTAGCCACCTTACAGAAAGGAGGGGGGATATATAATGCTTTGTAGGCAAGCTAAGTGCTCTTCAGAATTGGGAACCGAAAGCAGCCACCATGGGCTGACCTGAAGTTACCAGGTAATCTAACTCGATACTTGTATCTTATATGGTATTGTGGATATGGGCGTTGTGGGTAATTTGTAAATACCATGTAAGCCAGGGGACCTACACTGTACATTGTGTTGTAAATACTGTCTGGTGTGTAATTTATATATTATGTAACCCTATCAATAAATGTCTATTGCTGATTGAACTACCTCTTTTGTACAAGATCTCTCAGAGCTAGATATGTGTATGTCCATACGACTACAATGATTGAGGTGTATGCACATAATCACATGATTAGTTAAAGCGGTAGTTCACCCACCCCCGACACATTTTACCATCGAGACAGGCATAGTAGCGCGAGCTACAGTATGCCTATCCCGATTTTTTTAACCCCGTACTCACCTTGTACTCGTCCATCGTAGATTTCGGCTCCCGCGGGGAATGGGCGTGCCTATGGAGAGGGAGGATGATTGACGGCCGGCCCTGGCACGTCACTCTCCCCGAAGACAGCCGGAGTAGGTCTCGGCTCTTCACGGCGCCTGCGCACAGGCTATGCGCACGCGTCGTGAAGACCAAGCCTATTTCGGCTATTTCCGGAGAAGCGTGACGCGCCAGAGCCGGCCGTCAATCATCCTCCGTCTCCATAGGCACGCCCATTCCCCGGTATCTTCGATGGACGACTACAAGGTGAGTACGGGGGTAAAAAATGCGGGACAGGCATACTGTAGCTCGCGCTACAATGCCTGATTTTAAGGTAAAAGAAAAAAAATATTTTTTTTTTGGTCGATAGGGTGAACCCCCGCTTTAACAAATGGCGACCATGAAGGGACAGAAAACATTTGGTGGTCTCTTTCAGCAATATCCAAGGGGTTGCAATATTTAAAAAAAAAAGGCACACTATGAAAGGCTTTTTGGTTCGAATGCTATAGGAACATTGGCTGCTCTAAGTGCTCAATAAAGGAAAGGGGCTATAAGAAATAGCTGTGTTGTACAGTGTATAATCAATAGGGAGATTACTGTTAGTATACTGAGGAGCACATAACTTACGTCAAAAGCTAAATATAATATAGAATTTGTACATAAAGGGCCAGATTCACAAAGAGATACGACGGTGTATCTACAGATACACCATCGTATCTCTGACGTAAACTGGTCCTATCTATGCGCCTGATTCATAGAATCAGTTACGCATAGATAGGGCTAGATCCGACAGTGTTACAATGTGTTACACTGTCGGATCTTTTTTTCAAATTAAAAAATGGCGCCGGGGGCGTTCCCGCTGATTTACGATAAATAATATGTAAATCAGCGAGATACGCAAATTCACGAACGTACGCGGACCCGTCGCAGTGTTCTTACGTCGTTTCCGTAGCGGTTTTCCGTCGTATACTTACCCCTTCTTTTATCAGGCGCAGCCAATGTTAAATATAGCCGACGTTCCCGCGTCGAATTTAAATTTTTTAACGTCGTTTGCGTAAGTCGTTCTCGAATACGGACGGACGTCGTTTACGTAAGCGTCGCAACCACTGACGTCCTAGCGACGTCAGTGGGAGCAATGCACGCCGGGAAATTCCCCGGACGGCGCCTGCGCATTTAAATCGGCGCGGGAACGCGCCTGATTTAAATAGTACACTCCCCTAGCCGCGGAATTTGAATTCCGCCGGGGGATTTAGGATCCGCCGTCGCAAGTTTGGAGGTAAGTTGTTTGTGAATTAGCCACTTGCCTCCTAAACTTGCGGGAGCGGATCTTAATTCACGTAGAACAAGCGGATCTATAGATCCGCTGCGCTACGTGAATCTGGCCCAAAGAGTCCAGATGCATTAGAAGGAGGGGAAAAGAGCTGTTGCTATGCATGAAGATTCAGGGCCAAATCCACAAAGATCCAGCGTAACTTATTTTTTTCCATTTAAGTTACACTGCCTTAAAATTTCTACCTAAGTGCCCGATCCACAAAGCACTTACCTAGAAATTTTGGGCTGTGTAACTTAAATTCCGCCGGCGCAAGGCGTTCCTATTGTCATGGGGGCGATTCCCATTTAAATTAGGCGCGCTCCCGCGCCGGCCGTACTGCGCATGCTCGTGACGTCATTTTCCCGACGTGCATAGCGCAAAATTACGTTACGACGAGCTTTGTGGATTGCGACGGGTCAATAAAGTTGCGTCGGGGAAAAAAAAAGATACTGCGGGAAAAAAAAAATTAAAAATTAAAAAAAAATTGCGTCGCTGGACAGAAAGGTCTGCTTTTACATGGTGTACTAACTTTACACCTTGTAAAAGCAGCCCTAATTTTGCGTATGCAAACTAAAACTTACGGAGAAAAAACGAAGCTGAAAAGCTTCGTTGATCTCCGTAAGTGCTAATTTGCATACCCGAGGCGGCATTTCGACACAAAATGCCCCCAGCGGCGGATGCGGTACTGCATCCTAAGATCCGGCAGTGTAAGTCCCTTACACATGCCGGATCTTCTGCCTAACTATGGAAAACTGGTTCTGTGGATCAGTTCCATAGTTAGGAACAGGGATACGACGGCGTAACAGCAATTACGCCGTCGTATCCCTTTTGTGGATTTGGCCCTCAGTCTATTTAAAAAAAAAAAAAAAGATGGCTGGGGAGGACAGACAGTCTTTAGAAAATGTGATACTTGTAGCTAACAATATTGGCAAACTATTGCCAGGAGTGCACATAACATTGCATGCAGGCAATGTCTTGCAACGATGTAAATTGCTGGGAGTTGCCAACTCCAGAGATCAGGTTAAAGTTTTACTATTAACAGTTAACTTAAACACATGGGGCCAGATTCATGTAGCTCAGCGGATCTATAGATCCGCTCGATCTACGTGAATTAAGATCCGCTCCCACAAGTTTAGGAGGCAAGTGGCTAATTCACAAACCACTTACCTCCAAACTTGCGACGGCGGATCCTAAATCCCCCAGCGGAATTCAAATTCCGCGGCTAGGGGAGTGTCATATTTAAATCAGGCGCGTTCCCGCGCCGATTTAAATGCGCAGGCGCCGTCCGCGAAATTTCCCAGCGTGCATTGCTCCCACTGACGTCGCTAGGACGTCAGTGGTTGCGACGCGTACGTAAACTACGTAGTTCCGTATTTGAGAACGACTTACGGAAACTACGTAAAAAAATTCAAATTCGACGCGGGAACGACGGCCATACTTAACATTGGCTGCGCCTGCTTTTAGAAAGGGTAAGTATACGACGGGTACCGCGCTACGGAAACGACGTAAGAACACAGCGTCGGGTCCGTGTACGTTCGTGAATTTGCGTATCTCGCTGATTTACATATTATTCAGTGTAAATCAGCGGGAACGCCCCCGGCGCCATTTTTAATTAAAAAAAAAGATCCGACAGTGTAACACAGTTACACCTGTCAGATCTTCGCCCTATCTATGCGTAACTGCTTCTATGAATCAGGCGCATAGATAGGACCTGTCTAAGTCAGAGATACGATGGTGTATCTGTAGATACACCGTCGTATCTCTTTGTGAATCTGGCCCATGGTCTTCCCTATCAGACCATGTTAAAGAAGGAAGCGTAGATTACAATGAAACGGTAGATGAATTACTAAAAATATTATATCCCTTTGACCTAGGCTTAATAGCAGCGTATAGAACAAAACAGGAAAATAATGAGAATCCACTTCTTTATGCAAACAGGCTATGGTCAGCTTATTATGTAGGCAAATGGAGAAACGTAGACAGAGAGGACCCAGAGTACAAAACCCTCCTAATATCTAATGCCCATCCAAAATTTAAAATTAAATGTGGATTTTTTATAAATCCCCTTACAGATTCATATCAATGTATCATGGACTGCATGCACAAGCATTTTCATGTAGTCAGACGGTCCAATTCAAGTCACACTAAAGGAGAATTTGTCACCTTTTCAAATAGGAAGAGGCACCATTACAATTACAATACCTCCAAAGATAAGGGGCCAGATTCACAAAGAGATACGACGGTGTATCTACAGATACACCATCGTATCTCTGACTTACACTGGTCCTATCTATGCGCCTGATTCATAGAATCAGATACGCATAGATAGGGCTAAGATCTGACAGGTGTAACTGTGTTACACTGTCAGATCTTTTTTTCAATTTAAAAATGGCGCCGGGGGCGTTCCCGCTGATTGACCTTGAATAATATGTAAATCAGCGAGATACGCAAATTCACGAACGTACGCGGACCCAACGCAGTCTTCTTACGACGTTTCCGTAGCGGCGTACCCGTCGTATACTTACCCCTGCTTTTATCAGGCGCAGCCAATGTTATGTATAGCCGGCGTTCCAGCGTCGAATTTGAATTTTTTAACGTCGTTTGCGTAAGTCGTTCTAGAATACGGATGGACGTCGTTTACGTAAGCGTCGAAACCACTGACGTCCTAGCGACGTCAGTGGGAGCAATGCACACCGGGAAATTCCCCGGACGGCACATGTGCATTTAAATCGGCGCGGGAACGCGCCTGATTTAAATAGTACAGTCCCCCTAGCCGCGGAATTTGAATTCCGCCGGGGGATTTAGGATCCGCCGCCGCAAGTTTGGAGGTAAGTGTTTTGTGAATTAGCCACTTGCCTCTCAAACTTGCGGGAGCGGATCTTAAATCACGTAGATCGAGTGGATCTATAGATCCGCTGATCTACGTGAATCTGGCCCAAGATCTATAGGCATGACTTGGCAGTTACTAGCCAGAGGCAAATACCCTCCTGCTCCCCTTTGAATGTAAATTCCATGGAAAGCGATCTCAGATTACAGCACAGGCAGGGCCAGATTAAGAACATCATGGGCCTGGTGCTGAGGATTTTGGTGGGGCCTTTTATAAATAATAAATAAATGCGTGGGAATGACATGAGGGCAGCCCGGCCAAGGCAAGTGACCAAAGGCACAGAACCCAGAAGGAAGACCGGGTGAAGATGTAAGCGCCCAGGCCCCACCTGATTCATCACAGCGCAGCACTGGAGGGCTCAGTCTGAAAATTTAAGTGTACACTAATGTGCTAATATGCTGTGCATACTTGTACGTTGTGGCATAACCTACCCCAGGGCCTCTAAAAAGTAGTAATGTCAGGAAAGTTTACTACCGCTTTATTATCACAGGAGATCCCCGATGTTCCTCTATACATCATAGTAGTAATCACAAAATTAAAGGAGTGCTAATAATGGGGCAGAACAAATATAAGAACTGAGATTTCCTTTAGTTGCTGGTAACATTGAGGGTATTCAGTATAATTTTAAAGAACTGTTTTTGTGGGTAAGCGACATAGGGGAGGAGTATGGACGGTATATAAGTGGGAAGTATGTGCAGGTGAGGGAGAGGAATGTGGATGGTCTAACAGTGGGCACTATGTACAGGAGAGGAGTGCAAAGGGTACAGCAAAAGGCACTATGTACAGGAGAGGAGTGTGAAGGGTATGACAATAGGCAGTATGTATAGGAAGAGTGTGGGGGTATGACAGAGGGTAGTACGTACCAGAGAGAAGTGTGGAGGGTATGATGGGGCAGTATGTACAGGAGAGGAGTGTGGAGGGTATGACAGTGGGCAGTATGTACAGGAGAGGAATGTAGACGGTATGATAGTGGGCAGTATGTACAGGAGAGGAATGTAGACGGTATGATAGTGGGCACTATGTATAGGAGAGGAGTGTGGAGGGTATGACAGTGAACACTATGTATAGGAGAGGAGTGTGGAGGGTATGACAGTGGGCACTATGTATAAGAGAGGAGTGTGGAGGGTATGATAGTGAACGCTATGTATAGGAGAGGAGTGTGGAGGGTATGACAGTGGGCACTATGTATAGGAGAGGAGTGTGGAGGATATGACAGTGAGCAGTATGTACAGGAGAGGAGTGTGGAGGGTGCGACAGTGGGCACTATGTACAGGAGAGAAGTGTATGACAGCAGGCACTATGTACAGGAGAGGAGTGTGAAGGGTATGACAGTGGGCGCTCTGTATAGGAGTGGAGTGTGGAGGGTATGACAGTGGGCACTATGTACAGGAGAGGAGTGTGGAGGGTATGACAGTGGGCACTATGTATAGGAGAGAAGTGTGGAGAGTATGACAGTGGGCACTATGTACAGGAGAGGAGTGTGGAGAGTATGACAGTGAGCACTATGTACAGAAGTGGAAGGATATTTAGGGACTGCGTAGTGGTTAAGCGGGTCATACATGGATTGAAATTACGCCAATTATGCAGAGACCAGCCATAGTCAATCTATGTATGGGCCAGCTGGTTTTACACAAGTCTATTATAATCGACTTGAGGACAACCAGCCTGTTCGGTTTTTCCCAAAACAATCAGTGCTGCCAGCTATAGTTAGCAACACTGATCATTGTACGCACTGGCAGAACACAATAACACTGCAG
The DNA here is from genome assembly GCF_905171775.1 of Rana temporaria. Classification (NCBI taxonomy): domain Eukaryota; kingdom Metazoa; phylum Chordata; class Amphibia; order Anura; family Ranidae; genus Rana; species Rana temporaria. The sequence goes on from NC_053491.1 coordinate 298,229,134, forward strand.
GAGTGATTCCCGCATCCACAGGTCAGCAGGTGAGAGGGTGTGTGGGGACAGGCTGGGGAGAGATACTAGTCAGTGGCTGGGTAGGCACTGGTAGTATCAGAGCCGGATACACACAGGTTACATACACCACGATTGTTAGAGCAAGAACAATGGGCCAAATTCTCAAAAGAGATACGCGGACTTAACTAAAGTTTTCCAAATTTACACGGCGCGTATCTTTGCGCCCGATCTTCAAAACGAGTTAAGCCTAGATTTCCGGATTTTCAGTCTTACCTAAAATAGTTACACCTGCGCATCCCGGGCGCAAATTACGCTAGTCTCGCCGCTGTTTTTGATAGGCAAAGATGCAAATGAGGGAGTTAGGGCGATTCCCAAAATTAAGTGTGTGCGGCGTATTTTCCGCCCTGTGCGCACCTGTTAGTTTCCCTGTGAAAATTTCCACATTATAAAAGCAGCCCTAATTTTACACATGCCGTGAAGGGTTTGCTGAAGGTAGTGACTAGAGCTATAGTTGTGAAGGATCTGTCTGGAAAAATGCCTGGGACATCAATGATTCTGACGGCACTTGCCACCTTACAGGCACAAAGGAGGAGGAGGGCACAGAGGAGGAGGATGAGGGCACAGGAGAGAGTTTATCGGCCACGGCGTGATCTGTTTCAAATGCCAGATTATGAGGTGTATGGCAACTACAGGTTTGATAGGGAAGCCATCCTGGAGATCACCCAACTACTTCAGGAGGATCTTATCACCCCAACCAGACGCTCCCATGCCCTGCCACCTCTACATAAAGTGATGGCAACCCTCCATTTTTTATCCACAGGCTCATTCCAGCGTGCATCTGGAGGTCTGGCTGGGATGGTGCAGTCGACAATGAGCCGATGTGTCCATCAGGTGGTCCCTGCCATACTGCGGCGCATGATCAACCAATTTGTCAAGCCCACCCAGGAGGAGCAGCGTCTGCAAGCCATGACTGACTTTTACAGCATTGCTGGCTTCCCAAGGACCATCGGGGCGATAGATTGCACGCATGTGGCACTACAGCCCCCCCATGAAACTGAACACCTGTTCAGAAACAGAAAAGGGTGGCATTCCATCAACGTCCAGATGATTGTAGATGCCCATGGCCTCATCTGGCACATTTGTGCCAAGTTTCCAGGGTCGTGCCACGACAGTTTTATTCTACGGCAGACCAAGATCTACCAAGACTTGGAGATGAATGTTTATGAGACAGCTGGCTGATTGGTGAGTGACATTGGTGTCAGGTATGCCCCCCCCATGATGCAGACATCACAAGGGGCACATGCATGACTAATATCCTCCTGTCTTTTCCCTTACAGGTGACTCTGGATATGCGTTGGGACCCCATCTCATGACCCCTTTTAGGAACCCCCAAACACCCGGAGAACGGAAATTCAACGAGGTGCACATCCAGACCCGGTCAATAGTAGAGCGGACATTTGGCCTTCTCAAGTCCAGATTCAGATGCCTTGACAAGACTGGGGGTACACTCTTGTATGCCCCAGACTTTGTCTGTCAAATTATTGGGGCATGTTGCATCCTCCATAATTTTGCTCTGAGCAGGGGCCTGCATGTTGAGATATGTCCTGACCTAAACCCCACCCAGGCAATCCCCCCCCCCCAACCACCTCTACCCGGTCTGCTGAGGGCCAGGCAATAAGGAGACAACTGGCTGAAGGCATCTTTGCCCAGTAAATGGACCTTAATTATCTTTATTTTTTTGCTTTGCCAACAAAAAATCACAGAGATTATGTGACCTTTAAACATTTACTTTGCACATAAAATGCACATTACTTATATGACAATGAGAATGTCTTTTTTTATACAAAACGCACATTAATTATCTCACAATGAGAATGCATGAATGCACGCCACTGTGGTCCCTAGCACAGACACATCACATGCACATCGAATTGGATTAGATCCAAGTACCCCCCCCCCTTTGGTACTTGGGAGCAGTAACGCCCCGCCACGGCTCCAATTATGTCACTGTGCATTCATACACCATTCAGGAACCTGGGATGGCTTCTCCCTGGTCCTGGGGATCCCTACTCCACCAAAACTGAGGGTGACACCCTTATGTTATCAGGAATGCCACCCCCCCACATTCACACATCATTCACACACATAAACCAAATCATAAGTACAGTATATTAAAAAAAAAAAAAAATCAAAAGTACCCCTGCAAATTAGTGATGTTGCCGAGTGCTCCTTCTGGGCTGACCACGGGTACGGCCACGGGCACGGGCACGGCCAACTGGGGGATCTTCACGGGGGGGGTCTGTGCAGGGGAGGGAGTATCTTCACGGGGGGGGGTCTGTGCAGGGGAAGAAGGAGCCTCCCCTGGTGTCTGTCCTCCTGCTGGCCTGCCCTCCAAGGCCACGGCTATCCTTGACAGACAGGCAGTGATGTCAGCCGTATTAGCCTGGCCAGCCCGGGTATTGGCCTGCACAGCCCGGGTATTGGCCTGCACAGCCTGGGTCAGGACAGTCACCTCCTGGGCCACGCCTGTTGTTGCGTTCTTCAGGTCCCACAAACAGGTGATGACCCCCACTGAGTTGGTGGCCACGTCACCCAGTGACTCCCTCATTAAACCCAGGCTGTGCTCCCCCTTGCTCATTGTTTTTTTTAATTTCACCCAGACTGCGGGTCTGCCGGGCATTGTCCCTCAGCAGACTGACCGGCAGACGCTCAAACCCCCCCCTGGTTTCCGGGGTCGGCCTCCTACTTGCCCCTGAGGCTTGTGGCCTTGGAGGAGGGGTTGGAGTGACCCATGGGGGCTGCTGCATGTTGGAGGAGGGTTGGGAGGGGCCACCCCTGATGGTGGCCTGACTGCTGGGAGCCTCTGGGGTACCCTCAGGGGATGACTCAAAGGTCCTATCTTGGCCCATCAGGATTTGCTGGCCAATATCAATATTCTCATCTTCCTCCCCCTCATCCTCCTCCCACTCAACATCCAAATTAGGGGAGTTGTGGGCACTCCCCTCCCATGGCGAATCCTGCCCTTCTTGTGACTCAGCATCAGCCTGTCTTGGGGGTGGTGCAGCAGCCTGCCCTGATGGGCCAGCAACCTCCTGCCCTGATGGGGCTGCCACCTCCTGGGCTGATGGGGCTGCCACCTCCTGCCCTGATGGGGCTGCCACCTCCTGCCCTGATGGGGCTGCCACCTCCTGGCCATCTGGGGAGGACACAAAACAATCACAGGTTGGTGTATCCACACACTTGGCACATCTTCCCTTCCCCCACCCACACATGCTAATCACCAGATAGAAAAAAAAAATTACCTGTCCTCACAGGAGCATCAGAGTCAAAGCCAGGCAGGCCCACCACCTGCTGTGGGTGGAAACACTGGGCCACTGCCCATTCCTCCTCACTCATCCTGACTGGGCAGGGTCCCCCTCCTCCAGTGCCCCTGGTATGGGCATGCAGCGTTGCCAGCTTGTTCCGGGACACGCTCTTCAAATCGTTGATTTTTTTTTGAACTCCAGCGATGGTCCTGGTCTCCCCCCCCCCCCGCCGCATTGATCCGATCGGTGATCTTTTTAAGGATCTCCTTCCTCCTGGCCGGGGTGGTGTTGTGGCTCTCAGGGCCATGGAGAAAACGCCCATATTTTATGGCGCCCTGAGCAAGAATATGCTTCTCTGCCACTGTAAAATTTAGCTTCCTGCGCTTGGTGGCCATCACAGACACCACCCAGCAACAGGAAACTCACCCAAAAAACAATCAACAATACACACATAACAAACCAAAAAAAACAAGCAAAAAAAAAGAAAAACACAAACAGACAGCTACTAATTCAAAAACAAACAGGCAAAAAAGGGAAACAAAAAACAATCACACACCAAAAAACAAACACTTATCAAAAACAAACAGGCAAACAATCAAAACAAATAACAAATTATCAAAAACAAACACCAACTATACTCTACAACTCCTCAACAACTTTTCTCACAAACAAATCTTACCAACAAACACTGACAAACGTTCAAAGCAGAAGCAACTTGCTTTAGGAAGGGAACACAGGGAAATACTTTTGCAAGGGAAGTGTGTTTGACTGGGGCTATTTAGACACAGGGCGATCCTCAAACTAAGTACGCTTGGCCTTTTACCTATCTCACTGATTGCGATGAGCAAAGTTCTGCACATGCCCAGTGAGGTCCAGATTCGTGCGCGCATGCGCAGTACGGCCGGCCCTTCATTTGCATGGGGTCACGGCTCATTACAATGAAGCACGCCCACTTCATTCCCACTTGCCATAACCACGCCTTACGCCTTGGAATTTAGGTTAAGGATGGCGCAATTTTGTGCGCAAATGCGCTGTGGATACGGCACTTACGACACCAACTTAGGGCGCCGTAACTTAAATGACATAAGTTAGGTAATACAAAATTTGCACAGCTTTTTGAGAATTTGGCCCAATAATTCTAGTACTAGACCTCCTCTGTAACTCTAAACATGTAACCTAAAAATTTTTTAAAGCATCGCTTAGAAAACCAAAAAAAATTGTGCTTACTTAACTAACTAGTGTTTTTTTTAATGAATAAAAAAAAAGTTTTTTACAAAAAAAACATGTTTGAAGAATTGCTGCGCAAATACCGTGCTAGAGCTGCACAATTAATTGTTAAAAAAATCGTGATCTCGATTCAACCCCCCTGACGATCTCCAATGCAGAGTTTGACGAATCTTTCATATAACAAGTGGAGAGACTTTCAGCTATCAAAAGAAAATATCCGGGCAGTCTGCCAAGTTTTTAACAGGAAACATTGTAACTAACACTTCCTTCTTAGATCAAAGGGATAAACTTCTGTGTGTAAAGAAAAAATCTGGGCAGTCTGCGAAGTTTGTAAACAAAATGAAACATTGTATCTAACTAACATTGTAACTAAATTTAACCACTTAAAGTCCAACACTTGTTTCTTAAATTAAAAAGCAATATTATTTGCTAGAAAATTACTTGGAACCGCCAAACATTATATATATTTTAGCAGAGACTCTAGGGAATACAATGGCAATTGCTGCAATATTTTTTCCCACTTCCATGAATAATAAAAACCATAAAAACAAAACAGTGAAGTTAGCCCATTTTTGTTTGTTTGCTTTTTTGTTTTAATGTAAAAGATGATGTTACGCCGCAAGAATCGTGAGAGAATCGTGATCTATCTATCTAAGCAAAAAAATTGCAATTCTCATTTCAGCCAGAATCGTGTAGCTCTACACCGTGCAACATAAAAAGTGCAAAGGCCACCATAGAGTCATTTTCTAGCAAAAAACAAATGATGATTTTTACATGTAGTAGAGAAGTGTCAGAATTGGCCTGGGTGGTAAGGGGTTAATTACCATGAGTAATATACAAATAATTATTATAAGCCCTGTGATCCTATCAGTCTGCTGCAGTGTGTCAGCTTGTATTTATATTGGCCGCTCTGAATGTAGCTTCTGACAGGCTGTGCAAGCAGGCCCGTATCTCTGGAACCATAAATGATAGCTGCCCCATATTTTAACCAGTTGTGGGGTAGGTCTTCCATGCCTACCCCCAAATTTGAGGTTTCTGTGACCTCTGGTCGTCGAGCTACAACCCCCCAAAGTCGATCTTTTTTTTTTTTTTCTGAATTTTTTTTTTTTTTTGGACAAATGGGCCTATCTTGAGAAAGGGGCCTGGAGCTGCAGCTCCATCAGCCCCCTTGTTAATCCGGCCCTGAGCACAGGAGAGCTGTTCTGATGGAACTTAAATTAATTACCACAATCACCTCTCTTGAAAAGGAGATTGAACTACTGCAGTCGCATATTCATAATTGGGAAAATACCAATAAAATAATGGAAACATCACAACAAGTTTCTATGGTAAAAAATGAAGCATGCAATGCAGATGTGGTACAGTGTAGGAAAGAATTGAAAGAAATAAAACAATCTTTGGATCAAATTGTTAAGGTCCCGCAGAAATCCATCTGTTCCATTCAAAGAGAAAATACAGGAGGGAGGCCCAACCTATCTAGGTTATCTGCCAGGACTTCACCTTACTGGGAACAAAACTTAAATATAAGTAATGTAGAAACAGCGAAAGAATTACCGGATCTAATGTGTCATTCAGATGTCTATGATCTGAGTAATTTATTTCCACCAGATCCAACTGTGAATGTCAGTGAACATATACCAATGTAAATATGTAAATGTAACAACGTGGTTGTGTTTGCTCTCTTTGGGTGTCAAAGAAAGGAAAAAGGGTAATAACTTTTTGTCTATAAGTTATATTTTCCAGGTGCAGTGAGCTCATGAAAAAGTATTTACATATTAAGCAGGTGTATCAATATAGATGTATATATACATCAATGCATACACCTAACAAAGGTAACGTATATTAGACCAGGTATTCAAACATGGGTATTAGTAATACAGGTGTTTATCTTCCCCAAAGAATCAGAAGTCTGCCATAAATATTTAAAGGTATAAGGTACAAGTATTGCCTAGTACAGAAGCTTACTCTTGCTTTTTTTTGTGTGTTCTTGGCTGTTTATTTTTTTCCTCCCATTTGCAGAAACACATAGACAATCCTTTAAAAGAAACGCCTAGCAATTCATTTGCAAATTACCAAAGCTAGGGGATTCAAGCTAAACGAAGGTGTGTGTGTGGGTCATGGAATGAAAGGGTATGAATGGTCCATCGTAGCTATGATTAAGCATTGACACTCAATGCGAAACGCGTCAGCTGTTTATCCCACTGTGTGCTGATACCTGTAGTGTATTTTTTCCTGTACCCAATAAAGGGCACGTCTTTTTCAAGTTACTGGAGTGCGGCTGTCCATATCCTTGTTGTTTTTTGCACATAAGTTTATTTTGTTTTTCTCTCTCCTTTTCCTGGAGTTAGAGTGAAGTGTCATTCACTCTGACACTTGGAAACTACATAAAACATTATGCTGCACCTTGTGGCATATTATGGATCCAGTAGGTCCTATATTTCTCTGTTTTTCTCCTTCCAAAATTGACGCAGGTGCTGGTAATATGTGTAAAGGGGTAGGTCAGCAGGAGGTCTTCTTAGACTGTAAGTACTTACAAATCCCACCATGTTTTCCTATAATTTTTGATTGTTAAAATACAGATATATGAGGGAGTCGGTTACATGGGTCACTGTACTTACCTCTGCTGGCAGTCTGTGCCAAGCATATACTGTCAGTTAACCCATTATCCTCTTTAGAAGAGGTACAGTAAGATGTTATTAATGGTTTGGACTTTTGTATTTTAGGACATGGACAGATGATCGAAACCAAGACTGATCAAATTACTGTGAAACACAGAGGACCTTAAAACATAGTTTAGTGTTTGTTTTAAGGACAATCCTTGAATAGAATTAATTAGAGTCAGGCCTAACCAAATTCTAAAATATTTTTATTTAATTTTTTTTTAGTGGTCTGTTTCATTAAACAGGGCCGGGCCTCTCTCTCTCTCTCTCTCTCTCTCTCTCTCTCTCTCTCTCTGATACCACATCCTGTGGCCTGTTGGACTGGCAAATTGATTTTTACTGAGAATCAATTAACGTGGTAATCACTACAGAGAGGACATTGCCGTTTGTATAAAAGCAATGCAATTTTTTTTTATTTATTTTTTTTGCTTTTATTTATTTATTTTTTTTATCATTTTTTTTTTGTTTAACAAAATACATATTTAATGGTCTTTAAAGCGGAGTTCCAGCCACAATTTCACTTTTTAATAATAAATACCCCTGTAAAACACAAGCTTAATGTATTCTAGTAAAGTTAGTCTGTAAACTAAGGTCCTTTTTGTTAGGTTGTTACAGCATTTAGACACTTTATAAAATAGAAATTGACTGGGGCCATCTTAAGTGTGGGCATCATGAAGCCAGACTGTATGACTTCCTGGATTTCAGTCTTGCAGATCTAGCACATGCTCAGTGCTGCACAAGCAGTGTCAGATCAGGTTTCAGCACCTGTGCTGTCCAAGTCACATGATTCTTTGAGACTGGGGAGTGCACAGACTCCTGGAAAGTTACACCCACTACATTGCCAGGAGTCTGTGCGGTGTAGGTTAGGAAGCATTAAGCACCTAGGTGCAGAAAGTGGGAAAATTAACTATTCTGCCTAGCAACAACACTTTGAAGGCATCTAAAAAAAAAAAAAATTTCGTAAAGGACTAATGACATTTTTTTAAAACTAATGTTATATTTATGGGTGGAACTCCACTTTAACAATGCAAAGGTTGGGGCAGCATTGAATCTGAATTTTTTTTTGTTTACCTTTTTTTTTTACCTTTTTAGGTGTACTTTTATTCCTCCCCTTTCTTCGAAGGAAAACTATTTTTCTTTATTTCCTATATCACCTTATTTTTGGTGATTCTGGAGGTCGCTATGGTGAAATAAAAAAAGAAAAAGAGGGGAGTAGGGGTAACATTATATGGACAACATTTAGAACAGTTAAAACAAAACAAAAATGTTGATATAGAATATTAAAGCTTCCCTATATAATTTTGGGGATGGAACAAAGGGCCAGATCCACAGCCAGCGCCGCAAATTAAGTTACTCAAAACTTATGTCATTTAAGTTACGGCGCCCTAAGTTGGTGTCGTAAGTGCCGTATCCACAGCGCATTTGCGCACAAAATTGCGCTTGCGTAACTTAAATCCAGAGGCGTAAGGCGGGGTTATTGCAAGTGGGAAGGAAGTGGGCGTGCTTCATTGTAATGAGCCGTGACCCCATGCAAATGATGGGCTGGCCGTACTGCACATGCGCGCACAAATCTGCTTCTCACTGGGCATGTGCAGAACTTTGCTCGGCGCAATCAGTGAGATAGGAAAAAGGCCAAGCGCACTTAGTTTGAGGATCGCCCTGTGTATAAATAGCCCCAGTCAAACACATTTCCCTTGCAAAAGTATTTCCCTGTGTTACCCTTCCTAGAGCAAGTTGCTTCTGCTCTGAACGTTTGTCGGTGTTTGTTGGTGAGTTGTGTGTGATAGAGAAGTTTTGGAGGAGTATTAGATTGTAGTTGGTGTTTGTTTCTGCTAAGTGTATTTTCTGTTTGTTTTTTTCTGAGTGTATATTTTTTTTTTTCTGATAGTATTTTGTGTTTGTTTTTTGCTGATTGTATTTTGTGTTTGTTTTTTGCGTGTTTGTTTTTGAATTTGTAGTAGCTGTCTGCTTGTGTGTTTTGCTTTTTGTGTGTTTCTTGTGTGAGTTTTTTTGTTTGTTTGTTGTGTGTGTATTTTTGTTTGTTTGTCCTGTGAGTTTCTTCTTGTTGCTGAGTGGTGTCTGTGATGTCACCCAAGCGCAGGAAGCTCAATTTTAATCAGGTTGAGAAGCAAATCCTTGCTAGGTCCATCGTCCTATATGGGCGCTATTTACATGGGCCTGAGAGCCGGAACACCTCCCCGGCCCAAAGAAAGGCGATTCTAAAAAAGATAACGGATCAGATTAATGCGGCGGGGGGGGGAGACGAGGACCCCCGCTGGCATCCAAAAAAAGATCAACGATCTAAAGAGCGTGGTCCGTAATAAGGTGGCAAAGATCAATGCCCATACCACGGGCACTGGAGGAGGCCCAGCCTGCCCCATCCGTCTGAGTGAGGAGGAATGGGCAGTGGCCCGGTGTTTCCAGCCAGAGCAGGTGGTGGGCCTGCGTGGATATCAGACAGGTGTTCCTGTGAGGCCAGGTACGTTTTTGTTTTTTTCATCTGGTGATTAGCATGTGTGGGTGGGGGAAGGGAAGATGTGCCAAGTGTGTGGATCCTCAAACCTGTGATTGTTTTGTGTCCTCCACAGATGACCAGGAGGTTGCTGGGCCATCAGGCCAGGCTGCTGCACCACCCCAAGGACAAGAGGCTGCTGAGGATTCCCCAGGGGAGGGGAGTGGACAAACCTCCCCTCATGAGGAGGATGAGGGGGAGGAGGATGAGGGGGAGGAGGATGAGTGGGTGGAGGAAGAAGATCTTCAAATTGGCAGAGAAGTCCTTTTGGCCTCGGATATGATTACCTTTGAGGATACCCTTGAGGCTCCCCCTGAGGCTACCCCAGAGGCTGGCAGCAGTCAGGCCACCATCAGGGGTAGCCCCTCCCACTCCTCCCCCAACAGGCCGCAACCCACAAGGGTCACTCTCCCCCCTCCTCCCAGGCCACAAGCCTCAGGGGCAGGCAGAATGGCGACCCAGGAGACCAGGGGGGTGGCCAAGCGTCTGCCGGCCAGTCTGCAGAAGGACAATGCCCGGCAGACCCAGAGCTGTGGCGTGGCGTTACTGCTCCAAAGTACCAATGGGGGGGGGGTACTTGGATCTAATCCAATTAGATGTGCATGTGATATGTCTGTGCTAGGGACCACAGTGGGTGTGCATGCATGCATTCTCATTGTGACATAATTAATGTGTGTGTTTACTGTGCAAAGATGCATTCTGCGAGGCGTCTCCTGACTGCTGTTCCCTCAAAAGAGGGGGTACCCTCGGTCACTGAAGTCACTAGTCTAGCTATGCGCATGGATGCCCCTGGCATGTTGGCATACAGATTGTAGTCCAGCAAGTGTGTGTGCTCAGCTCTTCCTTAATGGTGTTGCTTTAGCTGACCTTTACACGGCATGTGTAAAATTAGGGCACCTTTTATAATGTGTAAATTTACACATTGAAACTAACAGAAGCGCACAGAGCGTAATCTACGGCGCACACACTTAATTTTGTGGATCGCCCTATCTCCCTCATTTTCATCTTTGCCTATCAAAACAGCGGCGTTTCTAGCGTAATTTGCGCACGGAAAAGCGCCGGGGTAATTATTTTAGGTAGGACGGAAAAACCTGATTTTAAGGCGTATCTCGTTTTGAGGATCAGGCGCAAATATACGCACCGTGTAAATTTCAATTACGCCGCGTATCTCGAGTTAAGTCGGCGCATCTGCTTTGTGGATCTGGCCCATAGTTCCAACAGTTTTTCTTCTCTTTTGACACTGGATAAATGTTTTATATAAATGTGTGACATTGTAGCTATTACCAACTATGACAATAGTCAGCAACAGTCATGTGACTAGTTTCCTTGTATAGGTGACATTGTATCCTCTCTACAGTTCTAATATTGGGCAGTCATCATAGGTGGTCATTGGGTAATTTTTTTATGTTGGTCAGTTTTCTTTTTGTGCCATAAATAAGTTTAAAAAGAGCAATGCTTAAAGATCATATAGATATACTGGGACTGGTGAGACTCATAGTGATTGGCAAATAACAATTGTACTTAAGTAATTTAGTATAATCATTCCTGAAGCCACAAGTAACTGGTGACATCACACTTATACGCATTCTGAAATCAAGTTATTTTTGTCTGCTTAGAAGACACTGTCTAAATCTGCACGGAGACCTCTTAAAGTGATGACCTCTTCCCTAGTCTGCTAAAGGCAGGACTCATACAGCAGCTACACATGGTAGCCAAGGACGGAGCTATATGCACAAAAGTGGGGCACCACCCCAGGCTTCAACCCATCAGGGTTGGTATAACTGAACACAGCGTCAGTAAAAGGAGTTTGTGGTGAGTTGCGATGGCAACAAGATCCCCCTGGAAACTGGAAGGGTCACACACACACACAGGGGCAATCCGCAGAAGGCGGGGCAGAGTTACTTGCAGGCATATGACAATGGAGGAAGAAAGATGGGGGATGGCAATCAGACTAGCTGGCTGACGGGCTGAAGGTTAAATTGTTACACATGGCAATGGTATAGGGCCTCATATTAGGTCACAGTATATCTATAACAATTTTAATCAAAGGTCCTTAATACTCAGAATGACAAGATAAGCATTCATTGGAAGGCATATGTCGTAAAACTACTCGTGTTTTTCCTTCTCTAACTTTGCCCACACTAAGGCTTCATTTCCACTGGCGTTTTTACAGCCACTGTTGTTAGGCTTTTTTACAGCTTAAAAACGCCTGTCCATGTTTATTTTGGTAAAAAAAATGCCGCGGTCGCGTTTTTGCGCGTTTTTGCGCGTTTTTGAGCGTTTTTTAACGTCTGGCGTTTTTACAGCTCTACTCTGGAGCTTCAGAACGCCCTGGTCCTGCATTTTTTTTACAGCTCAAAAACGCCTATGCCATTTGCAGCTCAAAAACGTCTATGTGGGCATGATGCCATAGAATAACATGGACAGGCGTTTTTAAGCTGTAAAAAACGCTCAGAAAAGTGGCTGTAAAAACGCCAGTGGAAATGAAGCCTAATAAAGTACAAGCACAATAAGCCAATAAAGGTGGTCCAAAGGCCATTACTGTATGATGTATCCAATTGGAATCACCATGGAAGGCTGTCCCAGAAGCAAGGCAAACAGGACTCGATCGACATTATGGACTTTTGCACTATTATTATTGGATGGTTGAGAACAAGGATCCTCCAGTTTTTCTTCCCCCCTTCATTTTTTTTGTATGTTTGGTATCTTATGATTTTTATTATGGACTTATTACATCCAGAACAAGTGATGACTACCAATACTGGGATCCAGAAACATGAACTGTAGAGACGGAACGTTTAAAAGTTTTGTTTCTTGTATATCATTTCAAATGAAAGGTTACACATAAAACCATTATTTTAGGTGTGGCCGAGTCTCATATTCTCAACTGGCCACAAGGGGCCATCCATTAACAGCTGTATATAAAATTGCAATTTGATATATATATTTCAGGTAGAAAGAAATGTATAGTATTGAGTGCTGTGTATTTCTTACAGTAATTAGCTACAACTTCAAAGGGTGGCCTTTTGTTTTCCTGTTTACATCGCACATGGGCTGTAAACAAAAGCCTGCTGTGACTCATCCAATCAGGCTGTGCCCAATATACATTTACTAGGTACAGTGACCAATTAGAGAGAATTATATTAGCCACCTTACAGAAAGGAGGGGGGATATATAATGCTTTGTAGGCAAGCTAAGTGCTCTTCAGAATTGGGAACCGAAAGCAGCCACCATGGGCTGACCTGAAGTTACCAGGTAATCTAACTCGATATTTGTATCTTATATGGTATTGTAGATATGGGCATTGTGGGTAATTTGTAAATACCATGTAAGCCAGGGGACCTACACTGTACATTGTGTTGTAAATACTGTCTGGTGTGTAATTTATATATATTATGTAACCCTATCAATAAATGTCTATTGCTGATTGAACTACCTCTTTTGTACAAGATCTCTCAGAGCTAGATATGTGTATGTCCATACGACTACAATGATTGAGGTGTATGCACATAATCACATGACTAGTTAACATATGTAACAGCACACGCGCAGTGACAACAACTGCGTTCAGGTGCTATGTAACAGCACACGTGCAGTGACACCAACTGCGTTCAGGTGCTATGTAACAGCAAACGTGCAGTGACACCAACTGCGTTCAGGTGCTATGTAACAGCACACCCGCAGTGACAACAACTGCGTTCAGGTGCTATGAAACAGCAAACGTGCAGTGACACCAACTGCGTTCAGGTGCTATGTTACAGGACACGCGCAGTGACACCAACTGCGTTCAGGTGCTATGTAACAGCACACGCGCAGTGACACCAACTGCGTTCTGGTGCTATGTAACAGCACACGCGCAGTGACACCAACTGCGTTCAGGTGCTATGTAACAGCACACGCGCAGTGACACCAACTGCGTTCAGGTGCTATGTAACAGCACACGCGCAGTGACACCAACTGCGTTTAGTTGCTATTAAACAGCACACGCGCAGTAAGAGCGACTGCGTTTCTGTGCAATTCAATAGCCCACTTGCATTAACAGCGACTGCGTTTCTGTGCAAATAAATAGCACACGTGCAGTAACAGGTAATGCGTGTATGTGCAATTAAATAGCACACGTTGACTAACAGGGAGTACTATGTTTAGGTACTATGTTTAAGCTAAACCCTAATGCAGGCAATACAACACGTTAGAGCACTGCATCAAGCACAATCTCCTGCCTGACAAATACTAATAACAGATCTAGCTGAGCTATACAGTTTCTAAATATATTTACAACTCCTAGGGATGTGAATATATTCTCTACAAACTGTAAATTTAACTATACTGACTACTAGCCTTCCTGCTCTATCTATCTATCTATCTATCTATCTATCTATCTATCTATCTATCTATCTATCTATCTATCTATCTATCTATCTATCTATCTATCTATCTATCTATCTATCTATCTAGTAGAAAAGACACTGGGGCTGATTTACCAAGCCTTTACTCCATGACTCATGGAGTAAAAGCAGGAGTAGCAGCCGTTTGGTCATTTACTAAAGAAATACGCTGCTAGTGCAGTGTATTTCCCTAGTTACTAATGTGCTCCGTGCGCCCAGGAGAGGGTGCATTGTGCACCAGTACAGACCTGGCGCACGGCACATTGAAATGTAAATTTCGGGGGTTCGGGCGGGAGTTTATTAGGGGGGGAGGTGGGGGGATGCAGGGGAAGTGAAGTGACATGTGTTTGAATGTGTTTGGCAGGCCGAATTGAAAGGGAAAGTGTTTTTTGAAAACAGATCCCCGTACGCTTGCACAGTGCGCCTGAACCTCGGGAGGTTCATTTGCATACTGGGCATGCGCAGAGAGAAATTTCGGAGCTTCCCGTGCGCCTAGTCAGTACGCCGTGAAAATCTTGGTAAATACCAAGCGGCGTGCCCGTGATTGCACTGCGTGACGCGGCGCACGGGAATCTCCGAGCTGTTTTCAGCCATGAAGGGGAACTCCGCGCCAAATTTCAAACTTGAAATCGGCGCGGGTCCCCCTTCAGGGCTACATTAGGCTCTTAGGCTTGGTCCGGAACGTGAGGGGTTAAACCCGCGCCGATTCGGCGCGGGGGTCCCCCCCAGATCCAAACCAAGCCCTCATCCCAAGCACGCAGTCTGGCCCGGACAGGAATGGGGGTGGGGACGAGCGAGCGCCCCCCCCCTCCTGAGCCGTACCAGACCGCATGCCCTCAACATGGGGGAGTGTGTGCTGTGGGGGAGGGGGGCACTGCCCCCCCACCCCACAGCACTCTTGTCCCCATGTCGATAGGGACAAGAACCTCTTCCCGACAACCCTTGCCATTGGTTGTCGGGGTATGTGGGCGGGGCTAATTGGAATCTGCGAGCTCCCTTTAATAAGGGGGCCCCCAGATACCGGCCCCCCACCCTATGTGAATGAGTATGGGGTACATCGTACCTCTACCCATTCACATGGGGGAAAGTGTAAAGTAAAATAAAACACCACACAATAAAATATTTTATTAATCTGCTCCGGAGCCCCCCCTTTCTTCTTTAGCTCTCTTACAAGGGGGGGTTTCTTCTCTCCCGATCTTCTGCCGGGACCCTGGGCTTCGGTGATTTCTGCCGGGGGAGGGCGACATCCCTCGGTCCTCTCCGGAGCCTTCCGCCGGATGCCCCCACCCCATTTAAGCTCTTTTACATTAGGGGGGGCATCCGGACTTCGGGGTCTTCTGCCGGGGGATGGCGCCGGTCTTTCCGGTGCCTTCCGCCAGGGTTCTGGTCTTCCTGGTCTTCTGCCGGGGGTGCGCCAACTCCCAGGTCTTTTCTCTTCTGTCTTCTCTGCTCCCTCTTCTGCCTGGCTCCCCCGCGGAGCCAGGGCTTTCTTCCGTCTTCTTTCTTCTCTCTTCCTTCTTCTGCCTGTCTCCTCCGGGAGCACAGGGCTTGTCTCCGCTGTCTTCTTCCTTCTCTTCCATTGGATGTTGACACGACGAGGTTCCACGCTGACATGCCGTGTCAGCGGCGGGCATGGACTTATATAGGGTAATGTCACCATGTGACCTCAACCCATGTGACATCACATTCCCTGGGCATGATGGGAATGTGATGTCACATGGGTTGAGGTCACATGGTGGCATTGCCCTATATAAGTCCATGCCCGCTGCTCAGACGGCATTCCAGCGCCGGACCTCGTCGTGTCAACATCGAATGGAAGAGAAGGGAGAAGACAGCGGAGACAAGCCCTGTGCTCCGCGGAGGAGACAGGCAGAAGCGGAAGGCATCGCAGAAGCCCGCGGGTGTCGCCCCCCGGCGGAAGACACCGTACAAGCCCGGGACCCTCCCCCAAAGGCAGGAGCCTCACTGGTGAAGGGGGTCCCGGTGAATTACGGCGCTGAAGACGGGGGTGGGGTGCCAGTGCACCCCCCCCCGCAGAAACCGTCGTAGAAGCCTGGGACCCTCCCCCAAAGGCAGGAGCCTCACTGGTGAAGGGGGTTCCGGCAGAAGATGGCGAAGCCCGGGGCCTAATGGGGTGGTGGTGGGGGGCCCCGGCAGAAGACCCCCGGCTGACTAATAAATACATTTTTAAATGTGTGTGGTGTATTATTTTTTCCATTTTTTCCCCAGGTGAATGGGTAGGGGTACAATGTACCCCATACTCATTCACATAGGGTGGGTGGCCGGAATCTGGGGGCCCCTTTATTAAAGGGGCCTCTCAGATTCTGATAAGCCCTCCGCCCGCATACCCCGACAACCAACGGCCAGGGTTGTCGGGAAGAGGCTCTTGTCCCTATCGACATGGGGACAAGAGTGCTTTGGGGTGGGGGGGCAGTGCCCCCCTCCCCCACAGCACACACTCCCCCATGTTGAGGGCATGTGGTCTGGTATGGCTCAGGAGGGGGGGGCGCTCGCTCGTCCCCACCCCCATTCCTGTCTGACCAGACTGCGTGCCTGGGATAAGGGCTTGGTTTGGATCTTGGGGGGGACCCCACGCTGTTTTTTTTTGCGCGGGTTTAACCCCTTATGTTCCAGACCAAGCCTAAGAGCCTGGTATGCACCTGGAGGGAACCCACCTTATTTTTTTTTGGGGTCTGGAGTTCCCCTTCATGAACAGCGATCTGTCATTTACACATGTCAGTCCCACCCCCCCTACAGTTAGAACACACCCAGGGAACATATTTAACCCCTCCCTCGCACCTAGTGTTAACCCCTTCCCTGCCAGTGGCATTTTTATAGTAAGCAATGCATTTTTACAGCACTGATCGCTAGAAAAATGGCAATGGTTCCAAAAAAGTGTTCGATGTGTCCGCCATAATGTCGCAGTACCGATAAAAATCGCTGATCGCCGCAATAACTAGTTAAAACAAAAAAAAGCCATATTTTGTAGACGCTATAACTTTTGCCAAAACCAAACACTAAACGCTATTTGCGTTTTTTTGGAACCAAAAAGATGTAGAATACGTATCGGCCTAAACTGAGGGTTTTTTTATTTTTTAGAATATATATTTTTGGGGATATTTATTATAGCAAAAAGTAAAAATAATTTTTACATATGTGGGCGGGACTTACGCAAGTCCCGCCCACATATATAAACATCGTTCAAACCACACATGTGAGGTATTGACGCGTGCGTTAGAGCGAGAGCAATACTTTTAGCACTAGACCTTCTTTGTAACTATAAACTGATAACCTGGAAAAAAAATAAAAAGGTTGCCTATGGGGATATTCACGGAATTAATTTTGGCCCCATTGCAGGAGTGTTTCCAATAGTAAAGCGTGACATGTAAGGTATCTATTTACTCGGTGTAACATCATCTTTCACATTATCCCCAAAAATTGGGCTAACTTTTGTGTTTTGTTAATTTTTAACCACTTGAGCCCGGACCATATTTCTGGTCAATGACCGGGCCAGTTTTTGTGATTCGGCACGGCGTCGCTTTAACTGACAATTGCGCAGTCGTGCGACGTGGCTCCCAAACAAAATTGGCAACCTTTTTTTTCCCACAAATAGATTATTAAATGTGCGTGTTTACTTCTGTCTTTAACACCTCCCCTTCAGGCTGGAAAGCATCAGATCAGGGAAAAAAAAAAAAAAAAAGCTCTCATTCCATTGCAGCTTGGTTCCTACGTGTGTGATGAACTGAGCATGCTCAAACACTTAGAAAAAAATTATCCTTTCTTTTTAAAAGGTGAAAAACACTTGGATGCTCATAAAGCGTGGTTTGGGTTAATTGCAGGTGTGCCCAATTACAAGCTCACCCAAACTAGAGACTGCAATTTGTTCATGTGATTTCAATTGCTTCATTACTAGCACTGTTATAAAAAGCAGGGATCGATCAGTCCTCAGCTGCCCTCAGAAGGGGCAGGCTGGCAGAAATGCTGTTGCGAAACACAAATGTGGTTTATTGCATGGGTTTTGTTTTATTTTGCCAATGGTTTTGGTTTATTTTTAAATGATGTTCACAAATTATGTGTGATTTTTGTCTAAGCTTCTTTCCTGGTGTGTAATCATGAAATGTTTGCCATGTTTATTCTCCATGACTTTAAAGACAAAACTGGTAAGTATTTTCTTTTTTCTGCAGTGGTCCTCAGCCCTCAAGTACCCCCGACAGGACATGTTTTGTGGATTTCTCTTATCAAGAATTGCTGTCCAGACTGTCTTTTAAAGCACATGTGCAAGATGAAGGAAAACCTGCAAACATGGCCTGTGTGGGGGGGGGGGTTTGCTATTGGTGGACAGGCTTGACGTGCTGATTTACAGCACTGTGCTTAAATCTAGCGCAAGGCAATCCTATTCAAATTGTGGGTGTTTTAGGGAAGCCAAGTGAGTGTTGGAACCCCTGCTTTGTGTTTTTTTATTTTTGGGTTGAGCTTTGTGTCCCTTTTCTTAAAATTGGCTTCACTTCCTGTCACACAGCTGAACAGGAAGTGAGGTTAAAACCCTACCAGTGTCATTTCTTGGGGACACAGGTCAATCTAACTAGTGTCCCCATTAAGCAAATTGCACTCCAGCACTGCTGTGTACACCCCAAATCATGGGTCTTCAAACTACGGCCCTCCAGTTGTTCAGGAACTACAATTCCCATCATGCCTAGTCATGTCTGTGAATGTCAGTGCATTACAAGGCCTCATGGGATGTGTAGTTCTACAACAGCTGGAGGGCCGTAGTTTGAGGATCCCTGACCCAAATGATTATTTAGTTTGGGGTTTAGTAAAGGCAAAGCCACTCTGCAATACAAGCATAGTTGCTGAAAATCAGAGAGGAAGCACTGATGGTTTTAACATCCAATCCTGTAGAAGCAAAGTTGTTTTGTTTTCTTTCTTCCTTGCTTTGCACTTGTAGTGCAAAGTGGATTTGCCTTTAGTATATGGACCCAAAGTCCAAGATCCCTAATAATTTTGGGGTGTACACCAGCAAATGCTAGAGTGCTATTTTACATAATGGGAATCTATTTAGATTGATCTCTGTGTCCCCAAGAAAAGATATTAGTAAGGTTTTACCCTCACTTCCTATTTGGCTATGTGACAGGAAGTGAATGAATTAGAAAGGGTGAAGACACCTCACAAATGTTGTCACTATCAGGGGTGCAGACATCCCCAAAAAAATGAGCAGATAATACTTATTTGCAAATTATAATTTTTTAGTTAACATTGGGTGGGGTGCTCTACCACACACATTCATACATATTAGGCCACACTGTATCCTGGCCTATTGGCATGGTTTTATATTCTTAGGGCTCTCAATAAACTCTATGAAATTTGTTCTTAAACTAGAACCAGGGGGCGGACTGACAACTCATGGGCCCCCGGGCAATAGAAGATTATGGGGCCCCTCTGGCTTACAGATGGCCACCACGCCAGGAGGTAGTGCAGAGGCGGGGCAGCTAAAATCTTGGGATATTCACATTAAAAGCATGTCATTTTCGGACATATCAAGGGACAGATCTAAAAAAAACACAGATTTTTACATACTGTCCCTGGTTTTTACTGAGCCTGGCAACCCGGATGGGGCCCCCTAGTGGCATGGGGCCCTCGGGCAGTGCCCGCAGCTGACTCAATGGTCAGGTCCGCCCCTGACAAGAAACTATAATCAACAAGTTTTAATTTTCTTTAATTTTGGATAGAGTGAGGGAGGGTTATAGGCCCTGTCAGTTTATTTTGTATTATCTGTGTCCAATTGGGGAGATTTGCCTTCACTTCCTGCCCCATAGCCAAACAGGAAGTGAGATAAAAACTATGCAAATTAACCACTTCCCGCCCAGCCTATGGCCGATTTACGTCCGGTAAGTGGTTACACAATCCTGACAGGACGTCCTGCAGGATTTCATGAGCCGCGCAGCGCCTGTGGGGGCACGCAGCGCGGCGATCGGTGATGCGGGGTGTCAGTCTGACACCCTGCATCTCCGATCTCGGTAAAGAGTCTCTCACGGAGACGGAGACTCTTTACCACGTGATCAGCCGTGTCCAATCACGGCTGATCACGATGTAAACAGGAAGAGCCATCGATGGCTCTTCCTCACTCGCGTCTGACAGACGCGAGTATAGGAGAGCCGATCGGCGGCTCTCCTGACAGGGGGCGTTCGCGCTGATTGTTTATCAGCGCAGCCCCCCCTCGGATCACCACACTGGACCACCAGGGATGCCCACCCTGGACCACCAGGGTGGGCAAAAAAAAAAAATATGGAAAAAAAAACCAAAAAGCATAAAAAAAAAAGAAAAAAGATGCCAATCAGTGCCCACAAATGGGCACTGACTGGCAACCTGGGAAAATCAGTGCCACCCCACAGTGTCCATCAGTGCCACCCCACAGTGTCCATCAGTGCCACCCCACAGTGCCCATCCATGCACAGTGCCCACCTATCAGTGCCCACCTGTGCCACCCATAAGTATCCATCAGTGCCACCCATAAGTGCTGCCCATGAGTGCCCATCTGTGCCGCCCATGAGTGCCCATCAGTGCCGCCTATGAGTGCCCATCAGTGCCGCATACCAGCGCCGCCAATCAATGCCACCTCATCTGTGCCCGTCAGTACTACCTCATCGATGTCCATCAGTGCCATCTCATCGGTGCCCATCAGTGCCGCCATATCAGTGCCCGTAATTGAAAGAGAAAAACTTATTTACAAAAAAATTAACCTAAAAAAATAAAAACTTTTTTTTTTTCAAAATTTGCAGTCTTTTTTTAGTTGTTGCGCAAAAAAAAAATCGCAGAGGTGATCAAATAACAACAAAAGAAAGCTCTATTTGTGGGGGAAAAAGGACGCCAATTTTGTTTGGGTACAGTGTTGTATGACCGCGCAATTGCCATTCAAAATGCGACAGTGTTGAAAGTTGAAAATTGGCTTGGGCGGGAAGGTGCGTAAGTGCCTGGTATGGAAGTGGTTAAGGGAATCCAGTGCCCCCTTCCCCCCAGAACTAGTGTGTGGGTCCCCTGAAAATTCCTGGGCGGGTCATACAAAAACAGGGTGTGACCTTCACAGGAAGGGGTGGGTCATTTTTCTATTAGGAGGTGCAGATATGTAGTCAGGCCTAGGGCAGAACAAACCCTAAATATACTACTGCATATTAGGGCTTATTTAGACCGGATCCGATTTACAGCGTGTTTTTATATTGTGGGAGGAAACCCACGCAGGCACAGGGAGAACATGCAAACTCCATGCAGATGCTGTCACGGGCGGGATTCGAACCAACGACTCTCTTTTTGCTTGCTAGGTTCCAAAGTGCTATACACTACACCACTGTGCTGAACGAACATGATTGCAGCTGAAAGCATGAGATCTCTTTTTTTCTCCAATACCCATGCTTTCCAGCCTTATTGACCCCGCCTCTCTTCATAAAGAGGACCTGTCACACACTAGTCCTATTACAAGGGATGTTTACATTCCTTGTAATAGGAAGAAAAGTGATCCAAAATCAAAAAAAGTGTCAAAAAAGTGCAAGGGAATAAAAATATGAGGTAAAAAAAAAACAAACAAAAAAAAATAAAATAACGCCCTCTGTCCCTAGAAGCTCGCACTCAGAAGCAAATATGCATGTAAGTCCCGCCCACATATGTTAAACACCATTCAAACCACACATGTGAGGTATTGACGCGTGCGTTTAGAGCGAGAGCAATAATTCTAGCCTAGAGCCTCCTCTGTAAACTCTGAACTGGTCACCTGTAAAAAAAAAAAACAAGCATCGCCTATGGATATTTTTATCTCCCGAAGTTTGCGGCGGCCATTCCATGAGTGTGTACAATATTAAAAGCGTGACAAGTTAGGTATCTATTTACTCGTGTAACATCATCTTTAACATTATCCATAAAAAATTGGGCTAACTTTACTGTTTTTTTTTTTTAAATTCATGAACCGTGTTTTTTTTTTGGGCCTAAAAAAAAAAGGCGTTAGAAAAATTATTGCGCAAATACCGTTCGAAATCAAATAAAAAATGACTGCTAACTTTATTCCCTAGGGTGTCTGCTAAAAAATTATATATAATGTTTGGGGGTCCTGATTAATTTCACAGGAACAAAATATAATTTTTACATGAAGGAGAGAAGTGCCAGAATAGGCGCGGTATGGAAGTGGTTAAAGTGAAATAATAAAAGTGAAATATTCCTTTAAATTTCATACAGGGGGGGAGGAGGGGGGGTACACGCATGTTTCCCGTGCTTAGAACTGTCCCTGTACAAGATGTAATTTCTGAAGTGAAACAAAAAAAAAGGAAGTTTAAAGTACTCATGGCTATAAAGAATAGTCATTGCTCATTTAAAAATAATAAAAAAAAATAAAAAAATGGGGGTCCCTCCAAATTAAATTACCAGGCCCTTCAGGTCTGGAATAGATACTAAGGGGAACCCCGCCGTAAAAAAACCCAAAAAAAAATGGCGTGGGGGTCCCCCCAAATATCCATACCAGACCCTTCAGGTCTGGTGTGGATTTTAAGGGGAACTCCACCCCAAATTGAAAAAAAAATGGCGTGGAGTCCCCCTAAAAATCCACACCAGACCCTTATCCGAGCACGTTGACCTGGCCAGCCGCAGAAAACAGGGGGGGACAGAGTGCGGCCCCCCCCTCTCCTGAACCGCACCAGGCCACATGCCCTCAACATGGGGAGGATGTCCCCATGTTGATGGGGACAAGGGCCTCATCCCCACAACCCTTGCCCGGTGGTTGTGGGGGTCTGCGGGCGGGGGGCTTATCAGAATCTGGAAGACCCCTTTAACAAAGGGGACCCCCAGATCCTGGCCCCCCCCCTATGTGAAATGGTAATGGGGTACATTGTACCTCTACCATTTCACCCCCCAAAAAATGTCAAAAGTGTTAAAAATGACAGTAGCCGGTTTTTGACAAATCTTTTAATAAAATCTTCTTTTCTTCTTTCCTTCGGGTTTCTTCCGCTGCTTCTTTCTTGGGTCTTCTTTCGTCCACATCTTGCCCGACGTCTTCTTCTATCTTCTCCGTCCGTCCTTCAGCCTTCTGGTCCCGCATCTTGCCCGTTGTCTTCTCCTGTCTTCTTCTCCGGTCCGTCCGCCAGCCCTCCTCGTCCGCATCTTGTGTCTTCTCCGGTCTTCCTTCTCGGTCCGCCAGCCTTCTCGTCCACATCTTTTTTCTTCCCCGACCCAGCGTTTGAATTTGATTTGGCCGCCATGTTGCGCTCCTGGGACCCGCCCCCCTCTGATGCCACAAGTAAACTCCTTAGAAGGTCATGTGCGTCAGAGGGGGGCGGGGTCACAGAGCGTCACACAGCGGGGAATTCAATTTCAAGCGCGCCGCCCGGAGAAGAAGTTCCCCGCTGTGTCCACACTCCATGTGACCCCCCGCCCCCCTCTGACGCAATATGCCACAACGCGGACTTTCATATGATTTTACCTGTGGCGTCAGAGGGGGGCAGGTCCCAGGAGCGGGAACACGGCGGCCAAATCAAATTCAAACGCTGGGTCCGGGGAAGAAAAAGATGTGGACGAGAAGGCTGGCGGACCGAGAAGAAGACCGGAGAAGACACAAGATGCGGACGAGGAGGCTGGCGGACGGACGGAGAAGAAGACAGGAGAAGACAACGGGCAAGATGCGGGACCAGAAGGCTGAAGGACGGACGGAGAAGATAGAAGAAGACGTCGGGCAAGATGTGGACGAGAAGACCCAAGAAAGAAGCAGCGGAAGAAACCCGAAGGAAAGAAGAAAAGAAGATTTTATTAAAAGATTTGTCAAAAACCGGCTACTGTCATTTTTAACACTTTGACTTTTTTTGGGGGTGAAATGGTAGAGGTACAATGTACCCCATTACCATTTCACATAGGGGGGGGCCAGGATCTGGGGGTCCCCTTTGTTAAAGGGGTCTTCCAGATTCTGATAAGCCCCCCGCCCGCAGACCCCCACAACCACCGGGCAAGGGTTGTGGGGATGAGGCCCTTGTCCCCATCAACATGGGGACATCCTCCCCATGTTGAGGGCATGTGGCCTGGTGCGGTTCAGGAGAGGGGGGGCCGCACTCTGTCCCCCCCTCTTTTCTGCGGCCGGCCAGGTCAACGTGCTCGGATAAGGGTCTGGTGTGGATTTTTAGGGGGACTCCACGCCATTTTTTTTTTCAATTTGGGGTGGAGTTCCCCTTAAAATCCACACCAGACCTGAAGGGCCTGAAATGGATATTTGCCGGGAACCGCACGTCTTTTTTTTTTTGTTTTTACGGCGGGGTTCCCCTTAATATCCATTCCAGACCTGAAGGGCCTGGTAATTTAATTTGGGGGAACCCCTACACATTTTTTTGTTTGTTTTATGAATGAATCCCTTTAGAATTGTCAGAGCCGACAATTCATTATAGCCGCGTGTGAATTTTTAAATGACTTTTTTCCTTCTGAATGTCATTTTGTGCAGGGGCAGTTCTAAGTGCGGGAAAAATGCGCTATTTCACATGCTGACATTACACCCCCCCTAGGTACGAAATTTAAAGGAATATTTCACTTTTATTGTTTCACTTTAAGAATTATTAATTTCACTGCTCCCGAAAAAACGTCCGTTTTAAAAAATTAAAAAAACATTGATAGATGTCCCCTGGGGCAGGACTGAGGTCCCAAAACACTTTTTAGGACAAAACTAGCAGATTTGCCTTTAAAATGAACACTTTTGATTTCTCCCATAGACTTCTATAGGGAGTTCGGCGCGGCTTTACATATTACTTTCAATGCGCCGGCTGCTACGCTGGTTCATGCGCCCAATTAAACCTCCACCCGGCGCACTAATTAAGGCATGAACCAGCGCAGCGCACAGAGCATAGTAAATCAGGCCCCATGTGTATTTGTGCCCAATTCCCTCGTTTTCGTTAGTATCCATACATTTCTATTTAATTGTGTCCTACTTAATATTTCTTCCATTCGTACCCATTTTTTTTTGGTGTGTATATTTGTCCATTCTAACCAGCCTGGCTAAATTAACCAGCAAAATAATATCTTTTTATATCGGGGAGCCCCAACCCCCCTCCTTTTTTTTTCATGCTCAGCAAATGAGTAGCTTAGTCTAGCCTTTTTACCTGCCCATATAATTTCAAAATTACTGTTTTGATTACTTTAAAAAAAAACTTTGCGGTATTTTTATTGGGAGCATTTGAAGTTTGTATTTTATCTTCGGTAATATCTTCATTTTAAACGCATTAATCATACCTATCCAAGAAATGTGTTTTTTTGCAAGATTTTTCAGGTCTTGATTAATGTCATTAATTAAGGGGACAAATTAACCGGGTAAAGTTTTTCAACTGTTGATGTGATTTTTATTCCTAAGATACGTTATAGCTTCTTTTTCGCCATGTAAATGGAAACTCTTTCTGTATTTCTTCTGCTTCTTTTTTATCTATCCCCAGATTCAAAATTACTGTTTTTTATCGGTTTATTTTAAAGTTTGAGAGTTCACCGTATCTTTTTTTTTCCTTTATGATATTAGGGAGGGAGACCTCTAGGTTTGGTCAAATATAGGAGTTATGCGTCGTCTTGCGTACAGCTGCACCTTGT
Source organism: Rana temporaria (assembly GCF_905171775.1). NCBI lineage: Eukaryota > Metazoa > Chordata > Amphibia > Anura > Ranidae > Rana > Rana temporaria. Next base: position 298,254,806 of record NC_053491.1, read on the forward strand.
GGTTCTTCGTCTCCCACTTCTCACCCCGCCCTATACCGGGTTTTCCCGGATTTTTGCTAACAACCACGGTTCCAGAGCTATTCAGATAGGAGAGGTGAGAGCGGGCACCCCTGCTGGTTCCATTTTTCATTTCGTAACACAGAAGACATACTCCCGTTGACCTTCACCCTTGCCGTCGGGTGGCTATATAAATTGTTTACCCCATTTCATGAACCTTGGTCCCAGCCTATATTTTGTAGAAGATTCCATCATAAACCCCCAGTCGACTCTGTCAAATGCTTTTTCGGCATCTAAAGACATGAGTATGACTGGGGGTTTCTTTTTTGGATCTTGTTGTAACAACACAGGGTACTTATGCTATTATCTCTTCCTTCTCTGCCTGTTACAAAGCCCGCCTGATCTGTGTTTATTAATTGCGCATAAAATGTTTTATCCTAGTTGCTAATATTTTCGCATATACCTTCAGGTCTGCATTTAACAATGCTATTGGTCGATAGTTGGAACACAGAGTTCCATCTTTTCCTGTTTTAGGGATAATAGAAATATTTGCCAATAGAGATTATTTTCTTATTTCCTCTTCCTCTCCTATTTTGTTAAAATAGTTACACATCTCTGTGACCAGGAGTTCTTTAAATTTTTTGTAATATTTAATCGGCAAGCCATCAGGCCTGGGGCACTTCCCACACGGGTTTCCTGGAAGGCTCTGTATATCTCATCTTGAGTTATTGGGGCCTCTAAGGATTCAATATCGTTTTGAGAGATTTTAGGTAGTTTCACTTCTTTTAAGTATTCCCTAATTTTCCCTTTTTTCTAATATTTTCTTGCTCTTGAGTTTCATTGGTTCTTATTGAGTATAATGAACTATAAAAATTCCGAAAGGATTCCGCAATTTCAGACGTCCTATATTTCATGAGGCCGTCTTGGTTTTTTATTTTTTCTATGTATTTTTTTTTTTTCCCCCTAGATATTCTAGCTAAATGTTTTCCCTGGTTTGTTTCCACCCATTTATACCTCTCTTTTCTAACATTTTTTGATATGTCCCTTGTTTCAACCTTCATCAAATCTCTGAGCTGGGCCCTCTTTACAACAATTTCTTGATATATTCGCTTTCTCCTCGCTCTTTATGCGTTTGCCTCCAATTCAAATAGCTCAGTTGTTAATTTTTTCATGTTTAATTTTCTTATCTTTTTTTCCCTGCTCCTATTGAAATTAGTTTCCCTCTGATGTATGGCCTTGTGGGCCTCCCATACAGTAGCTACCCTTACTTCAGGTGTATTATTAAGAGTGAAATATTGATCCAAATCTGTTCTCACTATGTTGTTTTACCTCTATATCCTCTATAAGTCTTCGTTTAAATTCCATGATCCTTTTCTTTGCTCTATCTCTTTGAATCTAATTTTCACCATTACAGGAGCGTGGTCTGAGATTGTAGTTACCCCTATTGAAGTTTTGACTACCTCTTCCAGTAACTCGTGGTCTACCATTATATAGTCCAGTCTTGAGTATGTTCCATGCACGGAAGAATAATAGGTATAGTCCCTTTTATTTGTATATGTAATCCTCCAAGGATCTATTAAACAGTAGCTGTGCATTTTTTTTCCTAATATTCTAAGCTGTTTAATATTTCGCCTCTGTGCCCCGGGCGTACTATCAAGTTGATAGTCCATTGAAACGTTGAGGTCTCCTGCTAGTATTACCTGTCCTAGTTTAAAGTCTATTAAAGCATTCAGAATCCCCCTCAGATATTTATGTGGTTGGCTATTTGGGCAGTATATGTTTGCTAGCGTGTATTTTTTTCCTTGGAGTACTCCTTTTAGAAACAAATAGTGACCATCCGGGTATACCTTCCTATCTTCTACTGTAAAAGAGATGTTCTTCCCTTTTCCTATGGCGACCCCCTTAGCTCTCTTATTTGGAGAGTCCCCATAGTACCAAGTGGGAACTGCCCGAGAATACAGTCTAACATTAGAATCCAACGTTATGTGTGTCTCTTGCAGAAAAATTATTTCAGCGGAGTACCTTTCAACCTCTCTTAATACCATATGCCTTTTTTCCGGGCAACTGAGACCTCTTACATTACGTTAAGAAATTTATATTTGTCATATCTTTCTTTTTTTTTTTCTATCTTTCTCAAGTATGTATGTTCTTTCCTGCTGCATGACACACAGATCTAAATCCCTTTCCCCCCCTCCGGGTCATCCCCTCCCCCCTCCCGCCCAAGCCCCTCCTCCCTTCTCCTCCCCCCCACCCTCCCCTCCACTCATACCTTGCCCCCATGTTCTTCATATGGGGCTTTCTCATCCCCTCCCCCCCCTTCCCCCTGGTCGATCCTTGACCCTATGGTCATTTTGAGCTTTTTCTATTTGGCGCTCCAGGCACTCTTTTGCTCCTCAGGCTAAGGTGGAGTTCTATTTTAGCCAGGTCTCCTATCCCCCTATACTGGGGAATTGGGGAAGGAGTACTCTCCAGGTCCCCCCTCTCCCCCACCCCGCTCCCGTAGCTTACTGTATTGAACCTTCCTGTCCCCCCTCCACCCCCCCCCTCTCCCCCCCTCCACCGTCATCCAATATTATTAATCTTTTTTTGGTGTTGGGATGTCTAATCTCTGACAGAACTCTGGCACTTCCTCTAAAAACCTCAGTCTTGCAGAGATACCGTTTTTTCTGCCTATTAGGCAGGCTGGGAATCCCCAATTGTATTGTATATCATGTTCCTGCAAGACTCCTAACAATGGTTTTAAGCTTCTTCTTCTTTTTAACATCTCTTGTGACAGGTCTTGATATATTTGAATATTATGCTGCTCGTATTCTAATGGCGACTTCCCTCTCAGTTTTCTCCATAGTTGGTTTTTCTCTTCCCAACTTTCAAATCGCACGATAATGTCTCTTGGGTAATCCTGTGCTCTCTCTCTAGAACGTCTTATCCTGTGCGCACGTTCTATTTTTAATGGGGAAGTTGTTTCTCTCTCTAGTATTGGATTACAAATTTTTCTTATTATATCTGGGAGGTCCTCAGCCTGTTTCGTTTCTGGAACTCCGCGTATTCTTATATTCTTCCTTCTATCTCTGTTTTCTTGATCTTCTAGTTTGTATGCCTGTTCTCGTTGGTTTATTTTTAATACTTTTATTTCATCTTCTAATTTTTTAACTGAGGTTACATTGTAATCGACTTTTTTCTCCACTTCTTCCACTCTTTCCAATATATGCCCCATATTTCTCTCCATTTTTTCCATTTGCGATTTAAGTGATCTTTCTAAGGCAGCAAACATCCCTTCCATTTCCCTTTTTGTTGGCAGAAGTGTCAAGTCCTGCGTTTCTTCCTTGTTTCCCTGTTCGAAGTGTATTTCTTTGTCTGTTTCTCTGTCTTGATCTGTTCTAATCTCTGAGAGAGACTCTGAAAGTGTTTCTGAGTCCGCCAAGGTATTAACAACCCCTTTTTTCTTATCTTTTTTTTTTCTTTTTCTGCTTGGCCTCCTCTGGCAGTTGATGGTTTTTCTATATGCTGGTTATCTCCATTTGTCCCATGGGTCACAAATTTGCACATCGGGCCTGGGCTTTGACTTAATTAGGGGACCTTTGGGATTGCACCACCTTTTACTCCTTTTCCCCTTGTGGTCATCCTTTTTCCCCTTGGTGGTTTTGTTGCAATTAGAATGTCTGGGAGTGAGAATGGAGGTGTGAGTCTTGTGAGTGAGAATGTTGGTGTTAGTGAGTGTGTTGGTATGAGAGTTGTTGTTGGTGTGACTGAGAGTGGAGGGGAGCAGAGGAGTGGAGAAGGGGACTCAGGGGAGAGGAGTGGAGGGGAGGAAAGGCGTGCAGGGGAGGGGAGGCGTGGAGGGGAGGAGAGGCTTGGAGGGGACGGAAGGTGTAGAGGGAAGAAGAGGCGTGGAGGGGAGAGTATTGTTGGGGAGAGGAGGAGTGGAGGGGAGAGTAGTGGAGGTGAACGGAGGCTTGTAGTGGAGCCAAGGCCTGGAAGGTAGTGTTGAGGTGGCCCCCCCCTACATCAGAGAGTGCTGAATCAGACATGCAGCAACCCCACCAAACAAGCGAGAAAGATCAAGGGGGCCTGTATATACCCAAGAGGAGAATGCTGCATTGTTTGCTGCAGTTCTAATAGACAAAGTGACACTCTTCTGCCAAACCGTGCTAACATCAGAGAAGGCAGCAGGCTGGGGACGAGTCCGGGACTCCGTGAATGCGGTCTCCAAGTTCTGCAGGCCCACCACTGGTGTCAGACACAGGTAATTATTCCAATATTCACATTTTTTTGTTTACAAACTTTTTTATTGGGTACAAAAGGGTGGTACAATAACGAAAAAAAAGGTTTGAAAAACTGATTTTTTTTAGGAGCAGTAATTTTAATAATGGTTAATCACTTCCGCTTGATCGTTCTAACAGGCCCCCTCCCGCCACCATCCGGTGCCTCTCCGGGCTCTCCCGTGCTATCGGAGGCCCGGACAACTAATCGGCCGCCGCCGAATGAAGAGCATAGAGATTTAAAAACATAGACAAAACCGCAATCGCCGCTGAAAGCATGAGATCAGTGAATTTTTTTCCCGATCTCATGCTTTCCAGCTTGAAGAACAGATGTGGGGTCTTATTGACCCCGCCTCTCTCCATAAAGAGGACCTGTCACACACTATTTCTATTGCAAGGGATGTTTACGTTCCTTGTAATAGGAATAAAAGTGAACGCCGCCCCTCCTGAACAGTATCAGGCCACATGCCCTCAACATGGGGAGGATGCTTTGGGGGTCTGTGACAAGGGCCTCATCCCCACAACCCTTGCCCGGTGGTTGTGGGGGTCTGTGGGCGGGGGGCTTATCGTAATCTGGAAGACCCCTGTAACAAAGGGGATCCCCGCTCTCGCCCCCCCCTCTTTTCCTGCGGCCTGCCAGGTTGCGTGCTCAGATAAGGGGTCTGATGTGGATTTTTGGGGGAACTCCATGCCATTTTTTTTAAGTTTGGGGTGGAGTTCCCCTTAAGATCCATACCAGACCTGAAGGGCCTGATATGGATATTTGGGGGGAACCCCACGTCATTTTTTTTTTAAATTTGACGCGGGGTTCCCCTTAATATCCATACCAGACCTGAAGGGCCTGGCAACTGAATTTGGGGGGACCCCTACGCTTTTTTTTTTTTTTTAAGCAAAGACTGTTCTCTGTATTGCCGGGAGCCGACAATTCATTATAGCCGCGAGTGATTTTAAATTACTTTTTTCCTTCAGAATGTCATTTTGTGCAGGGACAGTTCTAAGCACGGGAAACAAGCACTAATTTACAGGCATACTATACACCCCCCCCCCAGGTACGAAATTAAAAGGAATATTTCTCTTTTATTGTTTCACTTTAAGCATTATTAAATTCACTGCTCCCGGAAAAACTGACGTTTTTTTGCATTGATACATGTCCCCTGGGGCAGCGCATTGTTCATAGTAAATCAGCCCCGGAGTTTCACTATCAACCATTGCAGAAAATTTAGCGCACAAAACTCCAAACGGAGATGTCTTCTGTGACTACATATTGGAACAGTGCTCTTGTGTTAAGGGCATTGTGTAACTAAATTCACTTTGACGGAATTGTCCAGAAACTACTTGATGGAAACTCAATTTCTTTGAAACATTTCTTAATAGGCATAGGCCCGGATTCACGTAGAATCGCGCATCTTTGTGAGGCGTAACGTATCCTATTTACGTTACGCCTCCGCAACTTTGACAGGCAACTGCAGTATTCTCAAACCAAAGTTGCGGCGGCGTAGCGAAAATAGGCCGGCGTAAGCCCGCCTAATTCAAATGTGGAAGATGTGGGCGTGTGTTATGTCAATTTAATGTGACCCCACGTAAATGACGCTTTTTACGAACGGCGCATGCGCCGTCTGTGAAAGTATCCCAGTGCGCATGCTCCAAATTAACCCGCAAGAAGCCAATGCTATTCGCGAACGACTTACGCAAACAACGTAAAACGTGAAAAATTTGACGCTGTTCCGGCGTCCATACTTAACATTGCTACGCCTCATCTACGCCTCATATAGCAGGGGTAACTTTACGCTGGAAAAAGCCTAACGTAAACGGCGTATCTGTACTGCGTCGGCTGGGCGTACGTTTGTGAATTGGCGTATCTAGCTGATTTACATATTTCTAGGCGTAAATCAGTGTACACGCCCCTAGCAGCCAGCGTAAATATGCAGGTAAGATACAACGTCGTAGGAGACTTACGCTGGTCGTATCTTATACAAATTCTGGCGTATCTGATTCTTTGAATCAGGCGCCAGTATACGACGGCTCAGACTCAGAGATACGACGGCGTATCTGGAGATTCTCCTACGTGAATCTGGGCCATAGACATTGAGATGAAAAAAATCTTTGTTCTTGGTCTGACAATTTTGAGCTGTGTTTAGGTTTATATAGTAATACGATTTCCAATAGTTATTTGTGGTAGAGTTGATTGAACAAAAGGAACTTTGCTTTTACATAGGTTATTTTTATGTCCGCAAATAAGTCAAACAAAAGCAATGTCTTGTATTTTACAATAATACTTTAGATTTTCTTTTACAAAAGTTTTATTGTCATACAAACTGACAATACAGGTCTACAATAGAATGTTATAGCATACAATATACAAGGTAAATCCGGACCCAAAAGCCCTCATCAGCATAAAGGAAGCAGGAGCCGTAATCTTATGCTATACTCAAATAAATAGAAAGATGAAAAAAGTCCTTAGAACCAGATGGTCTAGAACCCAGGAATGCCCGGCTGTCTGTAAACCTGTAGAATGAGTGTGCAATACAAGAGAACCTGATGGTTAGCATCCTCTAGAAAGAGTAGAAAGGGTTAACAGCAAAGGGAGAGATTATAAAATAATGGAAAAAGAGAGGAAAATGGAGCAGAATGAGAAGAGGAGTGGAAGGTGAATAGGGAGAAGAAGAGGAAGGGAATAGGAGGTCCATGGGGTGCGCGCAAGAGGAGTCCTATATCGATAGTAATGCAGCGTCAAACCTAGAAGGGTGGTAGTATGTAATCCAAGGCTGCCAAACCCTGAGAAACTTGTTATGCGTGTCAGAAAGGACAGCTGTTAGCTTCTCATTAACCATGACATTGTTGCGATGTGTGGGGGTTTTCCATGCTCTCGCAATTGTCAACCGAGCTGCAGTAAAGAGATGCTGGGCTAGTTGCCTTTCTGGTTGAAATAATTCCACAATAGGCTTACCAAGTGCTTACCAGTGCTACATAAGGGTCCCTTTTAATGTTTATCTGAAATAGATTACAAAGGAGAGTGTATACCCTAATCCACAGTCTGCACGTCGGGCATGATCACCAAATATGTGCCATGGAGCCCTCCTGGGAGCACCCCCTAAAACAAAGCGGAGAATAATTTGGAATTAAGCGAGCCAATCTCGCTGGTGTGTAGTACCACCTGTACAATACTTTACAGGCATTTTCCAAAATTAACACATTACGTGAGCACTTGGACAAAGTTAGTGTCATCGCCTGCCAATCCTCAGGGTCCAACTGCTTCCCCAACTCTTTCTCCCATTGAAGATGGTAAGGCCTCAACGGGGGTCTCTTTGTGGATATCACAGCCCAATATATCAGCGATATCAGGCCCGGTGAATGGGGTCTGGCTCTACAGAGGCCCTTTAAAGGGGGTTAAAGTATAAGGGGTAAGTTGAGACTTCATAAGACTCTAAAGAAAGTAGTGAAGTTGTGAATAGCGATAGTGCTCTTGCAAGGGAATACTGTGAGAAGAGCGTAAAGAATCAAATGTCAAAATCCTAGTAGGCCTTAACAGTGAGTGAACATCTATGAACCCGTTCGTGGTCCACCATGAGAATTGGGAGGGATTATCATGGCCTGGAGGAGATAGCGGGCAGTGTAAAAGTCATAAGAGTGGAAGATGAGGAGAGGTCAACCCCGCAGAATACTTTACCGACTCCCATATTCACAAGGAGTGGGCCAAACAGGGCCCTAAAGCTGCCGGACGGTACACAGGAGGGAGCCAGGGCAATGAGGAGATGAGAATATGGTCAATGTCAACCAGATCAAGCATAGCCCAGAGCGGAAGCTGATAGGTCTCACAAAGGCGTGAAAGTAGGGCTAAATTAGCGGCTATATAATAGGCCCGTAGATTAGGGACCGAAAGGCCACTATTAATTCGCTTGGCAAACAAAACCTGTTTGCCAATTCGAGGGCGGGTCGAAACCCATATAAATTGCATAATTCTACGTTGATGTATGCGGAGGAGGTGCGAGGGAACCAAAACAGGCAAGACACGAAAAAAATATAGTAGTTTCGGGAGATAGGACATACGAATGGCCGTTATTCTGCCGAACCAAGACAAAGGCAAATGAGACCAAGACAAAAGCATATCCGTTAGTCGTTTGAACAAGGGTGGAAAGTTAGCCTGGTACAGTCCAGAATACGTAGGGGTAAGGTGGATTCCCAAATAGGGCAGCGAGGAGACCCATGGAAAGGAGAACGCTGACTGTAAGTCCCTCAAAAAAACAGGAGAGAGGTTAACCGATAATGCTTTCAATTTGGAGGGATTAACCCGGAGCCCCGAAAGGGAAGCAAAGGTATCTAATAGGCATGTGCACAACAACAATTGTTGTTTTGTTTTGTTCCGTTTCGTCTCGTTCCGTAGATTCGTAAAGATTTGTAATTTCGTACGACGGGAGTTCTCCTATTCGGACTTGTTCGTACTTTCGTAACAGTTAAATTTTCGTTGATACGGAATGATTCCTAATTCTGTCTAATTTTTTTTTTCGTTGATTCGAAATTCATAATTTTGTTAGATAATAATTTTCGTTTATTACTAGAGATTGCTTTGCCTTTTCCGTTGATTAGTAACATTGTTTTGTTTTCATTGATTCGTGTGTACTACCGTGCTTTGAATAGATTCGTAATTTTATACTTTCGTAAATAGATCGTGGCGCGGTCATTCGCAATCTCGTATTTTAGTTGCATTTTCAACACGCGGCTATATCCCGTGCTTTGAATGCATTCGTAATTCCGTAAATACATTGCGGTCATTCGCAATCTGGTATTTTAATTTTGTTTTCAACACGTGGCTAGACAGCTATATCCCGTGCTTCGAATGCATTCGTACTTTCGTAAATACATTGCGGTCATTCGCAATCTCGTATTTTAGTTTCGTTTTTAACACACGGCTATAGCCTCCGTTGTTTTTGTGTGCTTTGGTGGTTTTGTTGCAATTAGAATGTCTGGGAGTGAGAATGGACGTGTGAGTCTTGTGAGTGAGAATGTTGGTTTTAGTGAGTGTGTTGGTATGAGAGTTGTTGTTGGTGTGACTGAGAGTGGAGGGGAGTGGGGGAGTGGAGGAGGGGACTCGGGGGAGAGGAGTGGAGGGGAGGAATGGTGTGGAGGGGACGCGTGGAGGGGAGGCGTGGAGGTGAGAAGAGGCGTGGAGGTGAGGAGAGGCATGGAAGGGAGGAGAGGCGTGGAGGGGGGAGGCGTGGAGGGGAGTGGAGGCGTGGAGGGGAGGAGAGGCGTGGAGGGGAGGCGTGGAGGTAAGGGGAGGCGTGGAGGGGAGGGGTGGCGTGGAGGGGAGGAGAGACTTGGAGGGGAGGAGAGGCGTAGAGGGAGGATGAGGCATGGAGAGGAGAGTATTGTTGGGGAGAGGAGGAGTGGAGGGGAGAGTAGTGGAGGTGAACGGAGGCGTGTAGTGGAGCCAAGGCCTGGAAGGGAGTGTGGAGGTGGAGTGGAGCGGAAGCATGGCCAAAAACTGAGACATGTTTCCCCCCCCCTACATCAGAGAGTGCTGAATCAGACATGCAGCAACCCCAACCAAAGCAAGCGAGAAAGATCAAGGGGGCCTGTATGTACCCAAGAGGAGAATGCTGCATTGGTTGCTGCAGTTCTAATAGACAAAGTGACACTCTTCTGCCAAACCGTGGCAACATCCGAGAAGGCAGCAGGTTGGGGACGATCCTGGGACTCCGTGAATGCGGTTTACAAGTTTTGCAGGCCCACCACTGGCGTCAGACACAGGTAATTATTCCAATATTCTTATTTTTTTTGTTTACAAACTATTTTAATGGGTACAAAAGGGTGGTACAATAACGAATTGACATGTATATGTAGCACTACCCCCGAAAGGAGCTGCTGGATTGTTTTGGGTGGCATGTTACCACTATTCCTTCGCCGTCCAGGGTACTTGATGAGAGCTGAAAGAAAGTTCAATGTCCACACGTTGCGCTTCTTTTTCTCTGCTTTATTTACCAAACGTGGTAAAAGAACAAACATTGAGGTTGAAGAGGTGGAAGGGTATAGGTAGTAGGTTCAGGTTTAAAAATTTAGTTGGAAACACTCCTGCTTCCAGCAACGTAGCTTTCGTCGCCACTCTAGCCAGAGTGGGTATTGTGCGCCTGTATAGGCCCCTCTCACTAAGGCCCATTTCACACTGTGGCAGGACGTGCGGTGGCGGTATAGTGCCGCTAAAAATAAAGGCGCTATACCGTTGGAATTGCTGCTGAATTTGGCCGCTAGCGGTGCGGTATTAACCCCCGCTAGCGGCTGAAAAAGGGTTAATACCGCCCGGGCGCATTTACGGGGGTATTACAACGGTTTCCCATTGTTTTCAATGGGAAGGAGCGGTGAAGGAGCGGTATACACACCGCTCCTCTCACCGCTCCAAAGATGCTGCTTGCAGGAGATTTTTTTCTCTCCCGCCAACGCATCGCCTCAGTGTGAAAACCCTTGGGCTTTCACATTGGGAATGCTGGGGCAGGAGTTTTTCAGGCGGTATTTAGGCGCTATTTTTAGCGCTAAACCGCCTTAAAAACTCCTCAGTGTGAAAGGGGCCTAACCTAGCAGCCAGGGTGTCACACGGAAATTTGGTAAAGTCTCTGCCACCAACCTTCCCAATTTGTTAAAGATGTATTTGGTCCAGAATCCTCTCAGCATAGGATTAAGCACCCGAATTTCTTCTTGAACAAAATCTTGTGAACTCAGAACTGACAGGCGACTTTCACTCAGCCCCTCAGTAATTGTGCGTCCTTCAATGAAGTTCCAGGCCTCTCCTGAGCGTACCAGCCTCGTGCTCGGTGCTCTCCAGAACAGGTGCTTCATTTAGTGGCTTCCTCCCTCTAGGACGGACAGCACAGGACCACCTTGTAAGCGTAGACCCAGTCTGACTACTGGGCCTACCTGGTAGATCACAACTCCGGACCGACATGGTCACGGAACCAGGAACTCTTTAACATGCACCCCCGGCCAGGAGGGCCACTCACAGGGGGGTGGTGGGACGACTGGCCAGGGACAGACAATGACCCTGAACTAGTGACGTCTGTCCCTTAAGTACTCTCCCCCAGCATGCACATCGAGGCGATCAACCCCCACTGATTGGCTGCTGAGGAAAAACACCCAATATGCCTTGACCTGACTGCTGCCACCCTCGGCCTGGGGTGGAACCGACACCCCAGACAACAATAGTGGTCACTTACAGCACAGCCATGACTGGAACAGAGGCCCAAATTTGGCAAAATAGTACAGTCAGAGGTAGTTAAATCTCTGACTACCCTCTAAATTTAAAGCAGGTCCAGCTAAGAAAAATAGCAGGCCGCTACATATAGAAATATTACAAAGAGGCATTTTACATACAAGGACCTTATTCCAATATTCTTTCACTCTTACAAAACACATTTGTAAAAATTACACGCTGTAGTAGTCCAAAAAAAGTAACAGTTAAACTTTACAAAAACTATTTATTTGGCACAGCCATATACAGAAGAGAACATTAGCATACTTTGAAATATAGTAACGTGTATATATAAAAACATCACTGTGTGAAACGACAGGTTGTTTTTCTAAAAAATAGATCCGTTTGTTTTTTCAATTTATGTAACTAATATTTTTTTTTTATGTGCAGATTCTATGACTGTCGGTCCACAGTCATCAAAAAGATGAAGAAGCATCTACAGGGAGAGTATATTAGAGAAAAGCCTGTAGAGTTCCGAGAGTGGGAGGCAGAGCTGAGAGATGGCCTTGGACTGTCGGCAGAGGATGTCCCTGGAGTCAGCAGCAGGGGTCCACATCAGAGAGCTGGTGGTGAGTAAAATGAAATATATTATTTTATATTGCAGTTATATGGTTGTTTCAAGCTCACTATTATTTTTTATGACTACGCATGTGAGACTTACGTTTGTCTTTACATTCATGTTTTCCAGATCGAGCAACATCATCTGTAGAGCGATAAGCTCCGAGTCCATCCCATCAACATTCTGATGAGTACCTAACACAAAGACAGAGGATGTATAATGATGAACTTCTATTTAACATTTAAAGCGGGCATCACTAAATGGCGGTACAGTGTGTAAGGGCGCTCTCAGCATAAGGACCAAGAAGAAAGTACATATAAAAAGGCAGAGGTCCGATGGTGTATCTTCTTACACTTAGGGCTGCACTCACAAGGAAAAGCAGGTTATCATAGAGGTTATCATAGCTCTGTCATAATCTGCAGTGGAGGATCCGGGACCATGAAATTCCCTGTAAGCTGGTGAGCTGTAGCATAAACCATAAACCAGGCCTGTGATGGACAAATCAACCTCCGTCCATCACTGGCCTGGTTTATGTTAACCACTCACCGGCTTACAGGGAATTTCATGGTCCCGGATCCTCCACTGCAGATTATGACACAGCTCTGATAACCTCTATATGTCGAGGACTTTCATGCCTGTCGGACCACCTGCATTACCCATGATTATATGCTTTTACATTCACCTGATCCTGTAAGTGTTTTTAATTCTTTCTGTGGAAAATAAATAGCTCTTAATCCTGCACTTAGAGGTGCCTCTCTTTTTTGTATGTTTATCAATAAATGGAGGACTGTGGGCCAGATGTGGACTGAGTCACTGTGCCATCCGTACCACCACATTCCAGACATTTAGGTGCTGGTTCTGTCTGCCTCCCTATGCCGCTGTCACTATCGCAGAGCTGCTGAAAATAACTTCACAAGTTAAACAGCAGGTGATTGGTTAAATTCAGCACCTCCTGCTCCCGCCCATTAGTGTAATGTGAAGGGGGCCAGAGATGCAGGGGGCTGTGTAATGTGAAGGGGGCAAGAGGTGTCAGGGCTGTGATGTGAAGGAGGGTCGAGTTACGCGGGGGTTAGGATGTGAAGGGGGAGGGCAGAGGACACAGGTGTGCTCAGGTGCTATGAAGGTGGGGGAGAAGATACCATTGTGAAGGGTGTTCAGATCAGAACACTACTGTGAAGGGGAAACTAAAATAAGCATGGGATTGTGAAATAAAAGAGGGGGCTGTAGTATAGTGTATGTAAAAGTCTATTCACAAAAATGTTAATTGGTCAATTAGCCAAGAAATATAACATCAGTTTTAAGACATTAGCAACTTCAGATTAATTTTACAGTTCAAGTGCAAATTAAAGCGGTAGTAAACCATGGAAGAAGAAAAAAAGAAACCTTCAAGACAATGCCATAATGTGCTAGTATGCATGAAACACCTTAAAACGAGACCCCAGCTGCCCAACCCGGCCAGCGCTAATGGGGGCTGACACGTTGCCTTGCGGTCTCTTCCAGGGTTGCGGTCTCTGGCGCTGTGAGTGGCTGGAGGCGGGATGAGGTCTCTCCCAGGCCTGCATGTGGGAGTACTGTTTCCGGCGAGGAGCTTTGAATTTTCTGCAGGGTCCGCCGGACCTTCAGAGCGCATTCACCGCCGCTGATGTCAGCGGCTGCATCCGAGGTGGATATATTTCCTAAACCGTACAGGTTTATGGGATAGTCATTACAGGTAAGCCTTTTTATAGGATTACCTGTAGGTAAAAAAATGACAAAGCGGTGTATACAATCCACTTTAATTCTCCTCGGTCCAGAACCATCAAATTCTGGCAGGAAGCAGCAGACCATTACGCCTCAGGGTAAGTAGTGTACATAATCTGTAAAGAAACAGGACACTCCCATCATCATCATCATTATTCATCTACGTACGCATTATATATATACCCACAGGCATTATCATCTTAGGCCTCGTACACACGCACAGTTTTCTCAGCAAGAAAGCTGCTGGTAGAGCTTTTTGTCGACAAAATTGTGCGTGTGTATGGTTTCTCGTTGGGAAAACTACCGTGAATCTCGACGAGAAAAATAGAAGATCTTGCTCTCTATTTTTATCGTCGGGAGTGTTTTCCTGCTGAGAAACCCGATCGAGCGTCTGTATACTTACCTGCCTCCATGGAAACCCCCGCATGCACAAAATGACTTTGACGCATGCGCAGTAGCTTCCAAGGGCAGTGTTTGGTGTAGCAAGATGCCGGCGACGGCATCGAATGTGATGACTTTATCTTGGGCATTACCTTGACTATTGTCTTTTCTTGCGTCTTAAACAGAAAGCATGATCTGTATCCCGGACTGTCCAGAACCATCAAATTCTGGCTCAAACAGCCACTAAAATCACCGGGGACCTGAAATCTGATTTTCAAAATCTAGGAGCAAGAATAGATACAATTGAAGAAACTTGAAGAAACAGTCTCGGTTTCAAATCAACATGCAATTATCTACAATCCAGGAACAACTTTTCCAACTTTTTCAATTCCAGAATTGACGACCTTGAAAATAGGTTCCGAAGGTATACCATCAGAATAAGAGGTTTACCTGAAACAGTGCTAGATGTTAATTCTGCAGTTCAGGATCTAATCTAATCATTATTACCTACCATCCCCCAGCAGCGTCTTGAACTATACAGGGCTCATAGAGCCCTTGGACCCCGCAGAAAGAATGGTAAACCTAGAGACATTATTGCAAAGCCTCATTACTATTTCATAAAGGAAGAAGTTATGAAACAAGCTAGATCTACCACCCAAATTCTGTGCCAGGGTCACCCTGTCCAGTTATTTGCAGATCTTTCTCCCACCACAATCCAACAAAGAAGATCACTAAAACCACTATTACTTATTCTGACGCAGAAAGATATAAAATACAATGGAATTTCCCTTTTGCAGTCAAGTTTTCTCTAAATGGAAGATCTTATTCCTTCACTAACCTCCAAGAAGGCGAACATATTCTTCTCCACCTTAAACTCATCTCTCAAGAAGCCGAAATGGACACCTCTACACCCAGCAGTGGTTCAAGACCTACCCCAACAAGCCCACAATCTCCTATTTGGAACAAAGGAAAGATGAAAAAACTCAAGGACAATGGTCCCACCTGACTGTCATTTTTTCCTATTTTTTTTTATTTCTCAGACTCAGAGTCTGACCTCAGACCTGTCTGGGTTTCCTTTTTGGGGTTCACCCCATTCACGAATTTATCCTGTATTTATTGTAAGCTCTGCAGTTTCTCAGACTTGCTCGAATTAACATACATTTTTTTTCTCCCTTTTTTTTTACAATTTTGTCTTTCAGATTTGCATAAACAATCGTTTTGCTGTGCTCAAGATGTAGTTTCCTGTTTTACTATGGGCGCCCTGTTTGGGGGTGGTTCACATGTGCCTCCTCCTATTCCTTGGTGGCATACGGGCCTCCGAGGGTTAGGTTGTCTGATCCTTTTGGGTCTGACCTCTTTTTGTAATTAGTGTATGGAATCAGGAGGTGTCTCCCCTGCTGGTTCTTGGTCGTATATGCTAGGAGACTTCTCTCACACTTCTCTTCCTTTTCCCCTCTTTTCTTTGTTATTTTATTTAAAATGTTCCTATTTACCTAATTTTCGGGTACAATTAAGAATTTATTTTCTTTAGACTACAGACAGATGCCTTTTTCTCTA
Organism: Rana temporaria; assembly: GCF_905171775.1. Lineage (NCBI taxonomy): Eukaryota > Metazoa > Chordata > Amphibia > Anura > Ranidae > Rana > Rana temporaria. Next base: position 298,270,536 of record NC_053491.1, read on the forward strand.
AATATCTGGTACAATCGACTCCTGTGAAGTTTCCGGGACGTTTTATGTATATGTACCTTTCCGAACTCCCATGGCTAGTCCACAGACACATCTTAAACTTGCATCTCATAATGTCCAAGGTTTGAATTCCCAAATAAAACTGAGAAAAATTCTAGATTATTACAAATCTCTCAAATTAGATGTCATCATGCTCCAGGAGACACACTTTCATACACAATATAATCCCAAGTTTATACATCCTTATTTTCCTCAATTCCACCTTGCTAATGTGGAGAATAAAACTAAGGGGGTAGCCATCATTTTCTCAAAACATTGTAAATTTGAAAAATCATTTGAGTACAATGATCCCGAAGGGAGAATTATACTATTACAAGGCATGATAGAGGGAAACCTCCAGGGCTTTTTTTCTCAGAGAAAAGGTGGTGGAACTCACCCTCCCTCCCCTGGCCACGCCCCTACCCACCCCTAGAACCGCCCCCTAGAACTGCCCCTTTGGAGAACAGGGATGCAAGTAAAATTTTGGGGGGCTATAAAAGTAATTGTATGTAAATAAATAAAAACAAATGCGTACAGTAGCAGCAGAGACATTCCCAAATGTACTGCAAATACATTCCCAAATGCGTAGCAGCAGAGACATTCCCAAATGCGTAGCAGCAGAGACATTCCCAAATGCGTAGCAGCAGAGACATTCCCAAATGTACAGCAAAGAGACATTCCCAAATGCGTAGCAGCAGAGACATTCCCAAATGTACAGCAAAGAGACATTCCCGAATGCATAGCAGCAGAGACATTCCCAAATGTGCAGCAAAGAGACATTCCCAAATGCGTAGCAGCAGAGACATTCCCAAATGTGCAGCAAAGAGATATTCCCAAATGCGTAGCAGCAGAGACATTCCCAAATGCGTAGCAGCAGAGACATTCCCAAATGCGTAGCAGCAGAGACATTCGCAAATGTGCAGCAAAGAGACATTCCCAGTGCATTAGGCCCCGTACACACGATAGAATCCATCCGCTGAAAAATCCCAGCAAATGGGTTTCAGCGGATAGATCCTATGGTGTGTACACTCCAGCGGATCTGTTTCCGCGGATATTTCTCCCCTGGGATGGATTCCAGCAGATCGAATATTTGCTGACATGCCAAACAAATCCATCTGCTGGAATCCATCCCAACGGATGGATCCGCTGGTCTGTATAGACTCACCGGATCCATCCGTCCGAAGGGATCCCCCACATGCGTCGTAATGATTCGACGCATGCGTGGAATTCCTTATATGACAGCGTCGCGCACGTCGCCGCGTCATAATCGCGGCGACGGCGCGATACGTCATCGCCAGAGGATTTCGGCGCGGATTTCAATGCGATGGTGAGTACACTCCATCCGCATTAAAATCTGCTGAAATCCTCGAGAGGATTTATCCGCGGAAACGGTCCGCTGGACCGTATCCGCGGATAAATCCTCCCATGTGTATGGGGCCTTAGAGACAGCCACAGTCCAGCACAGAGACCACCCAGCTTAGTCCAACAAAGACTGGCCAGCCCAGCAAAGAGACTACCCAGGAGGGATGAGCCGAACATACCCGGGTTCGGTTCGCATTAGAACGTTCGAACAGACCGCGGGTTCGCGCGAACATTTAGAACCCCATTGAAGTCTATGGGACTCGAACGTTCGAATTCAAAAACGATCATTTTAAAGACCAATGTTCAATTTAATGTTGGTAAACGTCTTTCAGAACCCAGGTCTTGCCCCAGGGAACATGTATCAATCGAAAAAAATATTTTAAAAACGGCCGTTTTTCCGGAGCAGCGATTTTAATGATGTTTAAAGTGAAAAAAAAATGAAAAATTCCTTCAAATATCACACCTACTGTGTGTCTCTAGTAGTGGCATGTGTTTAGAAATGTCCCTGCACAACATTAAATTATTATAAGAACAAAGTAATGTAATACTGCTTGCTAACGTGCTGTGTGGGAACAATATCTCGATTATTTTAGGGAAAGCAAAATTGTAGAAAAAAGGGCACCCCTCAAACATACTGTAATTGTAGCGCAACAAAGAGCCACGTGCAAAGTATTGCATCAAAAATTGTTATTAGGCGCCCCTGTTACACAGGGGCATAAAAATGTGTCCGTAGGCGCAACATAACACTGCAACCCCTCCCAATATCTGTAATTGGAGCGCAACAAGGAGCCACGTGCAAAGTATTGCATCAAAAAATGTTATTAGGCGCCCCTGTTACACAGGGGCATAAAAATGTGTCCGTAGGCGCAACATAACACTGCAACCCCTCCCAATATCTGTAATTGGAGCGCAACAAGGAGCCACGTGCAAAGTATTGCATCAAAAATTGTTATTAGGCGCCCCTGTTACACAGGGGCATAAAAATGTGTCCGTAGGCGCAACATAACATTGCAACCCCTCCCAATATCTGTAATTGGAGCGCAACAAGGAGCCACGTGCAAAGTATTGCATCAAAAATTGTTATTAGGCGCCTAACAGGGGCATAAAAATGTGTCCGTAGGCGCAACATAACACTGCAACCCCTCCCAATATCTGTAATTGGAGCGCAACAAGGAGCCACGTGCAAAGTATTGCATCAAAAATTTTTATTAGGCGCCCCTGTTACACAGGGGCATAAAAATGTGTCCGTAGGCGCAACATAACACTGCAACCCCTCCCAATATCTTTAATTGGAGCGCAACAAGGAGCCACGTGCAAAGTATTGCATCAAAAATTGTTATTAGGCTCCCCTGTTACACAGGGGCACAAAAATTGTGCCTTAGGCCACGTGCAAAGTATTGCATCAAAAATTGTTATTAGACGCCCCTGTTACACAGGGGCACAAAAATTGTGCCTTAGGCCACATGCAAAGTATTGCATCAAAAATTGTTATTAGACGCCCCTGTTACACAGGGGCACAAAAATTGTGCCTTAGGCCACATGCAAAGTATTGCATCAAAAATTGTTATTAGACGCCCCTGTTACACAGGGGCAGAAAAATTAGGCCTTAGGCCACGTGCAAAGTATTGCATCAAAAATTGTTATTACACGCCCCTGTTACACAGGGGCACAAAAATTAGGCCTTAGGCCACGTGCAAAGTATTGCATCAAAAATTGTTATTAGGCGCCCCTGTTAAACAGGGGTAGAAAAATTAGGCCTTAGGCACTGGTGGCGGAGCACAGAAAAACAACATTTCTTACTAGCTAACAGCATGAAAAGTGAGGAGGAGAAGGATATTCCATCAGCAGCACAACAGGACAGTCACTCAGCATCAGCAGTCTCAAAGGGATCTGATATTTCAACACAAAATTCTTATTCAGTAACATCAGCATCAGGTGCTTGGTAGCCGGTGTTGATCCAAGCCTGATTCATTTTGATGAAGGTCAGTCGATCAACAGAGTCGGTGGAGAGGCGTACCCTGTGATCGGTCACAAAGCCTCCAGCAGTACTGAATGTGCGTTCTGAAAGAACACTGGATGCAGGGCAAGCCAGTAGCTCAATTGCGTACTGTGCAAGCTCTGGCCAGTGATCCATCCTCAAGACCCAGTAAACCAGAGGATTTTTCGTGGGGAAGGTGTCCAAGTCGGATCTTGCCGCTAGGTATTCCCGGACCATGTAAACCAGACGCTGGCGATGGTTGCTGGAACCGGTCAGACCTTGGGGCTGCGGACTAAAAAATTGTCTGAACGCATCGGTCAGACGGCCACCTTCTCCACCGCTCCTTCTCTGACTCACCGAAGCCTCAGCAAGACGTTGTCCAGGGCCAGGTTTTGGTAATCCCCCCGGTTCTGGGAACGCATTGCACAGACCCTTCTGCAAGGCCTCCCGCAGTAATTTCATCTTCTGCTCCCTCTGCGATGGCAACATAAGATCCGTTACCTTACTCTTGTAACGTGGATCAAGGAGAGTTGCCAGCCAGTAATGATCCCTCTCCTTGATAGCACGTACACGAGGATCCTTACGCAGGCTTTGCAGGATCAGGGAGGCCATGCAGCGTAGGTTTGCAGAGGCATTCGGGGCACAGTCCTCTGGGTCACTGAGGACGACAGGATCCTCAGCCACCTCATCCCAGCCACGTAAAAGTCCACGTGTTCCTTGGGACTGTAAATGATCCCTTGAAGACTGCTGCTGTTGATGCTGAGTGCTGTAACGCCACTGGCGTTATCCAATATAAAACGAGCGCAGCCTTACCTATTCCATCGGCTGCGCTCTGCTCTCTACACTGGTCGCGTCACTTCCGCCGCGCCAGTGTTTGCGTTCCATGCTGGAACGCGGAAGCGCGCCCAGCGTCCTCTGCTGTTCCCGCGCCCTGGCGGCTATTTAAACCGTTAGAAATGACGGCAGGGTGTTCCACTATTTTGTCGGACCCCTGCCGTCCCTCGGGAACCGCTCTACAGACCCCAGAGAACCATCTACACTGAGGCTCAGCCCTTTCAGCCTGAAGACCCATCCACACCTCTCCTGTCTCCAGCTCAAAACTTACAGCCTCAAACTTCCAGCATAGCAACTCTTTACAAGGAGGAATTCCTCAGCCTTACACACAGGAGATCTGGCTTACTTTCTTGAACTGATATTTCAGCAGTACCGCAAGTATCTTTATAATAGCAGTATTTATCTGTTGTAGTCACTTGGAACTTTGCTTTTCTCTTAAAGATATACTACTCAGATTGAACTTGACTGAACTGTATCTGTAATACCTAAGATTGCCACACTTCTGATTCACAATTACTGCTTACTTCAGAGACTTTGTATTGTTTCTTAAACATCGCTCATCATATAAAAAAAGGACTCATTTTCACATGTTACTTTGTTCTCAAAACTGCAGAATACAAGTTTATGAAGTAATAGGCTTATTGGTTCATTGGTACTTTTGATTGAGGTTGTGATGATATAAACCATTAACTCTTATCAAATATTAGAGTGACTACTTGGTTTACAACTGAGAAACCTCCGCAGCTGAGATCCAATAAATCAATTCACACGTATTCAGGCAGGATTGTTACATAATAGTGGAACCCTAAAAAAAATATATGGATCCAGCGGAGCTTACGAACCACTTAGTGGGACTATCACAGCGTGTGGACACTCTCACCACTAATTTAAATGATCTCCGTTTAGAGAATGAGGTTCTCCGTAACCAAAATTTTCCTCAAGCTAGGGAGCGACCTGAACCAAAGGTCTGCCCTCCAGAACCATTTTCAGGTGACAGAAAAAACTTCCGCCAATTTATTAGTTCCTGTCGTCTTATGTTTGAGTTACGCCCCCGTACTTATCATTCTGACAGAGTCAGAATTTTGACCTTGATTTCTTACCTTAAAGGGGAGCCAAGAGTTTGGGCTGATGCCTATGTTGATGAGCACGGTGATCTTCTGGGTGCTCTTAACACTTTCATAGATGAGATGTCTCTCCTTTACGAAGACCCTAACAAACAATTAACAGCAGAAAATTGTATCCGTAACCTTAAACAGGGAAAAAGACCTGTAGAAGACTACATTTCAGAGTTCAAGTGTTGGTGTCGTGAAACTCTGTGGACTGATATAGCACTCAGAAATCAATTCCGTCTAGGCTTATCAGAGTCTATGAAGGATGAACTCGCCCGTGTAGAAATTCCTACATCTTTGGAGGATCTTATGCTTCTTTCTCTCTCTATTGATCGCCGTCTCAGAGAAAGAAAGGCTGAACGTGCCTTTTCCTATCAACCTACACCCTTTAGGAGGTCCAGATCTCCCCCAAAGGAGGTACCTATGGAAGTTGGTACAATCAAGGGTCCATTATCCCCAGCTGAGAAACAAAGAAGAAGAGCCCAGAATCTTTGTTTGTACTGTTCCGCCCCTGATCACATGGTGTCTTCTTGCCCAATCCTAAAGAATAGGTCTGAAGGAAATAATCCTAACATTAATAAATTTAATGTAGCTAGTACAACATCCCCATATACCACTAATAATTATATCTCTCTCACTCTTACCTTACAGTGGGATCAAGATAGGACAACCATTGATGCGATGATCGACACTGGTGCCTGTGGCAACTTTATTGATTTAGATTTTGTTAATTTAAATAAAATTCCTTGTGTGGTAAAGCAAACCCCTTTGTCTGTCACTTTCATTGATGGTTCTACTTCCTCTTTTGGCCCAGTCAAATCTCAAACTGTACCCCTTCTGGTTACTAGTGGTAATGGCCATACTGAGACCCTGGTTTTTGATGTTATACCTTCACCTTTATTCCCTATAGTGTTAGGCCTACCATGGTTACATCTTCACCACCCAACTATTCATTGGTCTGATACTGCAATTACTTTAGATTCTACATTTTGTAAACAAACTTGTTATCCAGTCTATAACATACTTTTAACTAATGTAAATTGTGAGGGTCTTCCAACTTATTTACATGATTTTTCTGATGTTTTCAGCAAAACCAATGCAGAGACACATCCACCTCATAGAATATATGACTGCCCTATTGATCTTATCCCAGATAAGCCTATTCCAACTGCTAGAATCTACCCACTATCTCAGCCAGAACTGTTTCATCTTAAGGACTATCTCGATGATAACCTAAGAAAGGGTTTCATCAGACCTTCCACTTCTCCGGCAAGTGCAGCCATGTTTTTTGTAAAAAACAAAGATGGCTCACTCAGACCTATAATCGATTATCGATCATTGAACAACATCACGGTAAAAAATCGTTATCCCCTGCCTCTTATCCCAGAATTAATAGAACGTTTGCAGACCTCTAAGATCTTTACTAAATTAGACCTCAGAGGTGCATACAATTTAATCAGGATTCGTCCAGGCGATGAGTGGAAAACCGCATTCAAGACTCGTTATGGACTTTTTGAGTACTTGGTAATGCCATTCGGGTTGTGTAATGCGCCTGCAACTTTCCAGCGTTTCATCAACGACATTTTTCGTGATTTATTAGACATTTGTGTTGTAATTTATCTGGACGACATTTTGATTTTTTCTGACACTTTTGAAGAACACACTAAACATGTAAGATGGGTTTTGGGCAGACTCAGAACTCATTGTTTATATGTCAAGCTTGAAAAGTGTATTTTCAGTCAAACATCAATTTCTTTTCTTGGCTATCATATCACTCCTGAAGGTATTCAGATGGATAATTCAAAAGTTGATTCTATTCTCTCTTGGCCAACTCCGTCTTCTAGGAAGGCCTTGCAACGCTTCCTTGGATTCTCCAACTATTACAGGAAGTTTATCAAGAACTTCTCACAGATTGTCAAACCTCTAAATGCTTTAACTAGCAAAAACACACCTTTCATTTGGTCAAATGATGCACAAAGATCTTTTGAATCTTTGAAACTTTCTTATACTACGGCTCCTATTCTCCAACTACCAAATCCTCAATTTCACTTCACTTTGGAAGTAGATGCCTCTCACTTTGCTTTGGGGGCTGTACTCTCCCAACAAGCAAGTTTGTCTGAACCTCTACACCCAGTGGCTTTTTATTCTAGAACTCTAACGTCTGCAGAAAAGAACTACCCAATAGGAGAAAAAGAACTCCTCGCAATCAAAGACGCCCTAGCCAATTGGAGACATCTTCTAGAGGGATCTACATACCCAATCACAATATTGACAGATCATCGTAATCTTCAACATTTAAAGGCCTGCAAGACATTATCCGCCCGACAAGTGAGGTGGAGTTTATTTTTTGACAGATTTGATTTTTTTATTTTGTATAGACCAGGTTCACAAAATTTAAAGGCAGATTCACTATCTCGCATTTTCGAAGATGACACTACTGAGATTCCACCACATTCCATTATACCCTCAAACCGCTTCATTGGAGTAACCACCTCCTTCAAACAATTACTCTCTCAGTCTATTTCCAGGGATGTATCTGACCTACCTAAGGCACTCCTAAAGCAATCAGACGGAGTATATACCTACAAAGACAAGTTGTATGTTCCTCCACAATTACAATTATCAATACTTAAACAACTACATGATTCCCCTTTAGCTGGTCACCCTGGAATCACTAAAACAATTCATCTTGTAAAGAGACATTACTGGTGGCCCCATTTAACTAAAATGGTCCATGACTATGTAAATTCTTGCGAGATTTGCGCCAGTAACAAACTCTCAAGAAAACCTCCATTTGGTCTTCTAGCATCCATTCCAGTACCAAATAGACCATGGGAGGTTGTATCAATGGATTTTATTGTCGATCTTCCTAGATCAAATGGTGCCAACACCATCATGGTCACTGTAGACTTACTTACAAAAATGGCACATTTCATTCCTTTAAAAAACCTACCAACCTCTCTTGAGACGGCAACAGCATTTGTTAATAACATCCTCAAACTGCATGGGTTACCTTCTCAGATTATCTCAGACCGTGGTTCTCAATTCATTTCCAAATTCTGGAAAGCTCTATGTAACGCATTAAAGATTGATCACCGCATGTCCACGGCTTACCACCCACAGACAAATGGGCAAACAGAGCGCATCAATCAAATCTTGGAACAATATTTACGTTGCTATTGCACCCACCTTCAGGATGACTGGTATCAATTACTTCCCCACGCTGAATTCGCGTATAATAATTCTACCAGTTCTTCATCCCAATTAACACCATTTTTTGCTAATTATGGTTTTCACCCAAATAGTCTACCATCCTCCTTCCTCTCAGACAACGTACCTGCAGTAGGAAATTATCTCACTAACCTTGAGGAAACACTCCCCATCTTACGCTCTAATTTAGAAGCTGCCCAGTTACGCCAAAAACGTAACTATGATCTTCACAGATCAGTACCTCCTAACTATAAAGTGGGTGATTTAGTGTGGCTTTCCACCAGAAATTTACGTCTAAATCTACCCTCGAGAAAATTAGGACGTCAATTCATCGGACCTTACCCCATTTCTCAAGTGATTAACCCCAATGCAGTAAGATTAAAGCTACCTTCAGATTGGAAAATACATCCTTCATTTCATGTCTCTCTTATTAAGCCATTCGTACCTAATCCATTTTCTAACAGAATCGCATGTCCCCCTCCTCCAGTTGAAGTCATGGGTGAGATTGAATATGAAATTGAAAAAATTCTGGATTCTAGAAAAAGAGGTTCTACAATTCAATATTTAATACGTTGGAAAGGTTACTCTCAACTTGAAGATTCTTGGGAAGATTCCTCGCAGCTACATGCTCCCCGTCTAATTAGACATTTTCATCGTAGGTATCCTACTCGTCCATCACCGAATACTTCCACTGGTGGTGCCCCCTTGAGGAGGGGAGTATGTAACGCCACTGGCGTTATCCAATATAAAACGAGCGCAGCCTTACCTATTCCATCGGCTGCGCTCTGCTCTCTACACTGGTCGCGTCACTTCCGCCGCGCCAGTGTTTGCGTTCCATGCTGGAACGCGGAAGCGCGCCCAGCGTCCTCTGCTGTTCCCGCGCCCTGGCGGCTATTTAAACCGTTAGAAATGACGGCAGGGTGTTCCACTATTTTGTCGGACCCCTGCCGTCCCTCGGGAACCGCTCTACAGACCCCAGAGAACCATCTACACTGAGGCTCAGCCCTTTCAGCCTGAAGACCCATCCACACCTCTCCTGTCTCCAGCTCAAAACTTACAGCCTCAAACTTCCAGCATAGCAACTCTTTACAAGGAGGAATTCCTCAGCCTTACACACAGGAGATCTGGCTTACTTTCTTGAACTGATATTTCAGCAGTACCGCAAGTATCTTTATAATAGCAGTATTTATCTGTTGTAGTCACTTGGAACTTTGCTTTTCTCTTAAAGATATACTACTCAGATTGAACTTGACTGAACTGTATCTGTAATACCTAAGATTGCCACACTTCTGATTCACAATTACTGCTTACTTCAGAGACTTTGTATTGTTTCTTAAACATCGCTCATCATATAAAAAAAGGACTCATTTTCACATGTTACTTTGTTCTCAAAACTGCAGAATACAAGTTTATGAAGTAATAGGCTTATTGGTTCATTGGTACTTTTGATTGAGGTTGTGATGATATAAACCATTAACTCTTATCAAATATTAGAGTGACTACTTGGTTTACAACTGAGAAACCTCCGCAGCTGAGATCCAATAAATCAATTCACACGTATTCAGGCAGGATTGTTACAAGTGCTAGGCTCCACCTCCATGCTGCTGATACAATCCTCCTCCTCCTCCTCCTTATCCTCCTCCTCCTCTTCCTGTGTTCCAGGTGGGCAAGCAGGAACAGTGTCTGGATAAAGGGGGCCTTGAGAGGTAAGGAAGTCCTCCTCTTCCTCCCTCTGTTCTGCCTCAAGGGCCCTGTCCATTATTCCACGTAGGGTGTGCTCCAACATGTGAATAAGCAGGACAGTCTCACTGATGCTAGCACTGTCACTGCTCACCATCCTCGTGGCCTCCTCAAATGGTGACAGGACAGTGCATGCATCCCTGATCAAGGCCCACTGGCGTGGTGAAAAAACCCAAGCTCCCCTGAGCCAGTTCTGCTGCCATATTGGCACAGGTACTCATTGATGGCCCTCTGCTGCGTGTGCAGCCGCTGCAGCATGGCCAACGTAGAGTTCCATCTGGTGGGCATGTCACAGATTAGGCGGTTCTTGGGCAGGTTGTATTCCCTCTGGAGGTCTGTCAGCCGAGCAGTGGCATTATATGACCTCCGGAAATGCACACAGACTTTCCTGGCCTGCCTCAGGACATCCTGTAAGCCAGGGTACCTGCCCAAGAACTGCTGCACCACCAAATTGAGAACATGCGCAAAACAGGGCACATGGGTGAGTTTTCCACGTCGCAGGGCAGAGAGGAGGTTGGTGCCATTATCGCTGACCACCATTCCAGGCTTCAGCTGGCGTGGCGTCAACCACCTCTGAGCCTGCCCCTGCAGAGCTGAAAGAACCTCTTCCCCAGTGTGGCTCCTGTCTCCCAAGCACACCAGCTCTAGCACCGCATGGCATCGCATGGCTCCTTGTTGCGCTCCAATTACAGATATTGGGAGGGGTTGCAGTGTTATGTTGCGCCTACGGACACATTTTTATGCCCCTGTGTAACAGGGGCGCCTAATAAAATTTTTTGATGCAATACTTTGCACGTGGCTCCTTGTTGCGCTCCAATTACAGATATTGGGAGGGGTTGCAGTGTTATGTTGCGCCTACGGACACATTTTTATGCCCCTGTGTAACAGGGGCGCCTAATAACAATTTTTGATGCAATACTTTGCACGTGGCTCTTTGTTGCGCTACAATTACAGTATGTTTGAGGGGTGCCCTTTTTTCTACAATTTTGCTTTCCCTAAAATAATCGAGATATTGTTCCCACACAGCACGTTAGCAAGCAGTATTACATTACTTTGTTCTTATAATAATTTAATGTTGTGCAGGGACATTTCTGTGTAACAGGGGCGTCTAATAACAAGAGGGTAGAGGACGCCTTGGCAGCTGCTTTGCCAGACAAACTATGATCAGTCTGTGTGAGAGAGGATGAGGAGGATGAGGACGGCTTCGTCATCCACTCAACTAATTTCTCAGCATGTTGAGGCTCAACACGGCCAGCTCCCGAAAAGAAGGACGAGCGGCCACGGCCACGTGCTGAAGAGGATGCACCACATCCATTACCAGCGTTACCTCTAGATGCAGAGCCTGCTTGCCCTCGTGACTCTCTGCCTCTCTTTGTCCTTCCAGCCATAGTTATGCGTTCAGGTGTTATGTAACAAAATAGTCGCTGTCACACCAACTGCGTTCAGATGGTATTAAACAGCAACCACACAGTAAGAGCGACTTGGCTCAAGTGTTATGTAACAAAATAGTCGCAGTCACACCAACTTTGTTCAGATGGTATTAAACAGCAACCACACAGTAAGAGCGACTTGGCTCAAGTGTTATGTAAAAAAATAGTCGCAGTCACACCAACTGCGTTCAGATGGTATTAAACAGCAACCACACAGTAAGAGCGACTTGGCTCAAGTGTTATGTAACAAAATAGTCGCAGTCACACCAACTGCGTTCAGATGGTATTAAATAGCAACCACACAGTAAGAGCGACTTGGCTCAAGTGTTATGTAACAAAATAGTCGCAGTCACACCAACTTTGTTCAGATGGTATTAAACAGCAACCACACAGTAAGAGCGACTTGGCTCAAGTGTTATGTAACAAAATAGTCGCAGTCACACCAACTGCGTTCAGATGGTATTAAACAGCAACCACACAGTAAGAGCGACTTGGCTCAAGTGTTATGTAACAAAATAGTCGCAGTCACACCAACTGCGTTCAGATGGTATTAAATAGCAACCACACAGTAAGAGCGACTTGGCTCAAGTGTTATGTAACAAAATAGTCGCAGTCACACCAACTTTGTTCAGATGGTATTAAACAGCAACCACACAGTAAGAGCGACTTGGCTCAAGTGTTATGTAACAAAATAGTCGCAGTCACACCAACTGCGTTCAGATGGTATTAAACAGCAACCACACAGTAAGAGCGACTTGGCTCAAGTGTTATGTAACAAAATAGTCGCAGTCACACCAACTGCGTTCAGATGGTATTAAACAGCAACCACACAGTAAGAGCGACTTGGCTCAAGTGTTAAGTAACAAAATAGTCGCAGTCACACCAACTTTGTTCAGATGGTATTACACAGCAACCACACAGTAGGAGCGACTTGGCTCAAGTGTTATGTAACAAAATAGTCGCAGTCACACCAACTGCGTTCAGATGGTATTAAATAGCAACCACACAGTAAGAGCGACTTGGCTCAAGTGTTATGTAACAAAATAGTCGCAGTCACACCAACTGCGTTCAGATGGTATTAAATAGCAACCACACAGTAAGAGCGACTTGGCTCAAGTGTTATGTAACAAAATAGTCGCAGTCACACCAACTTTGTTCAGATGGTATTAAACAGCAACCACACAGTAAGAGCGACTTGGCTCAAGTGTTATGTAACAAAATAGTCGCAGTCACACCAACTGCGTTCAGATGGTATTAAACAGCAACCACACAGTAAGAGCGACTTGGCTCAAGTGTTATGTAACAAAATAGTCGCAGTCACACCAACTGCGTTCAGATGGTATTAAATAGCAACCACACAGTAAGAGCGACTTGGCTCAAGTGTTATGTAACAAAATAGTCGCAGTCACACCAACTGTGTTCAGATGGTATTAAACAGCAACCACACAGTAAGAGCGACTTGGCTCAAGTGTTATGTAACAAAATAGTCGCAGTCACACCAACTGCGTTCAGATGGTATTAAACAGCAACCACACAGTAAGAGCGACTTGGCTCAAGTGTTATGTAACAAAATAGTCGCAGTCACACCAACTGCGTTCAGATGGTATTAAACAGCAACCACACAGTAAGAGCGACTTGGCTCAAGTGTTATGTAACAAAATAGTCGCAGTCACACCAACTTTGTTCAGATGGTATTAAACAGCAACCACACAGTAAGAGCGACTTGGCTCAAGTGTTATGTAACAAAATAGTCGCAGTCACACCAACTGCGTTCAGATGGTATTAAACAGCAACCACACAGTAAGAGCGACTTGGCTCAAGTGTTATGTAACAAAATAGTCGCAGTCACACCAACTGCGTTCAGATGGTATTAAATAGCAACCACACAGTAAGAGCGACTTGGCTCAAGTGTTATGTAACAAAATAGTTGCAGTCACACCAACTTTGTTCAGATGGTATTAAACAGCAACCACACAGTAAGAGCGACTTGGCTCAAGTGTTATGTAACAAAATAGTCGCAGTCACACCAACTGCGTTCAGATGGTATTAAACAGCAACCACACAGTAAGAGCGACTTGGCCTTAAGTGTTATGTAACAAAATAGTCGCAGTCACACCAACTGCGTTCAGATGGTATTAAATAGCAACCACACAGTAAGAGAGACTTGGCTCAAGTGTTATGTAACAAAATAGTCGCAGTCACACCAACTGCGTTCAGATGGTATTAAATAGCAATCACACAGTAAGAGCGACTTGGCTCAAGTGTTATGTAACAAAATAGTCGCAGTCACACCAACTTTGTTCAGATGGTATTAAACAGCAACCACACAGTAAGAGCGACTTGGCTCAAGTGTTATGTAACAAAATAGTCGCAGTCACACCAACTTTGTTCAGATGGTATTAAACAGCAACCACACAGTAAGAGCGACTTGGCTCAAGTGTTATGTAACAAAATAGTCGCAGTCACACCAACTGCGTTCAGATGGTATTAAACAGCAATCACACAGTAAGAGCGACTTGGCTCAAGTGTTATGTAACAAAATAGTCGCAGTCACACCAACTGCGTTCAGATGGTATTAAATAGCAACCACACAGTAAGAGCGACTTGGCTCAAGTGTTATGTAACAAAATAGTCGCAGTCACACCAACTTTGTTCAGATGGTATTAAACAGCAACCACACAGTAAGAGCGACTTGGCTCAAGTGTTATGTAACAAAATAGTCGCAGTCACACCAACTGCGTTCAGATGGTATTAAACAGCAACCACACAGTAAGAGCGACTTGGCTCAAGTGTTATGTAACAAAATAGTCGCAGTCACACCAACTGCGTTCAGATGGTATTAAATAGCAACCACACAGTAAGAGCGACTTGGCTCAAGTGTTATGTAACAAAATAGTCGCAGTCACACCAACTTTGTTCAGATGGTATTAAACAGCAACCACACAGTAAGAGCGACTTGGCTCAAGTGTTATGTAACAAAATAGTCGCAGTCACACCAACTGCGTTCAGATGGTATTAAACAGCAACCACACAGTAAGAGCGACTTGGCCTTAAGTGTTATGTAACAAAATAGTCGCAGTCACACCAACTGCGTTCAGATGGTATTAAATAGCAACCACACAGTAAGAGAGACTTGGCTCAAGTGTTATGTAACAAAATAGTCGCAGTCACACCAACTGCGTTCAGATGGTATTAAATAGCAATCACACAGTAAGAGCGACTTGGCTCAAGTGTTATGTAACAAAATAGTCGCAGTCACACCAACTTTGTTCAGATGGTATTAAACAGCAACCACACAGTAAGAGCGACTTGGCTCAAGTGTTATGTAACAAAATAGTCGCAGTCACACCAACTGCATTCAGATGGTATTAAATAGCAACCACACAGTAAGAGCGACTTGGCTCAAGTGTTATGCAACAAAATAGTCGCAGTCACACCAACTGCGTTCAGATGGTATTAAATAGCAACCACACAGTAAGAGCGACTTGGCTCAAGTGTTATGTAACAAAATAGTCGCAGTCACACCAACTGCGTTCAGATAGTATTAAACAGCAACCACACAGTAAGAGCGACTTGGCTCAAGTGTTAAGTAACAAAATAGTCGCAGTCACACCAACTTTGTTCAGATGGTATTAAACAGCAACCACACAGTAAGAGCGACTTGGCTCAAGTGTTATGTAACAAAATAGTCGCAGTCACACCAACTGCGTTCAGATGGTATTAAATAGCAACAACACAGTAAGAGCGACTTGGCTCAAGTGTTATGTAACAAAATAGTCGCAGTCACACCAACTTTGTTCAGATGGTATTAAACAGCAACCACACAGTAAGAGCGACTTGGCTCAAGTGTTATGTAACAAAATAGTCGCAGTCACACCAACTGCGTTCAGATGGTATTAAACAGCAACCACACAGTAAGAGCGACTTGGCTCAAGTGTTAAGTAACAAAATAGTCGCAGTCACACCAACTTTGTTCAGATGGTATTACACAGCAACCACACAGTAGGAGCGACTTGGCTCAAGTGTTATGTAACAAAATAGTCGCAGTCACACCAACTGCGTTCAGATGGTATTAAATAGCAACCACACAGTAAGAGCGACTTGGCTCAAGTGTTATGTAACAAAATAGTCGCAGTCACACCAACTGCGTTCAGATGGTATTAAATAGCAACCACACAGTAAGAGCGACTTGGCTCAAGTGTTATGTAACAAAATAGTCGCAGTCACACCAACTTTGTTCAGATGGTATTAAACAGCAACCACACAGTAAGAGCGACTTGGCTCAAGTGTTATGTAACAAAATAGTCGCAGTCACACCAACTGCGTTCAGATGGTATTAAACAGCAACCACACAATAAGAGCGACTTGGCTCAAGTGTTATGTAACAAAATAGTCGCAGTCACACCAACTGCGTTCAGATGGTATTAAATAGCAACCACACAGTAAGAGCGACTTGGCTCAAGTGTTATGTAACAAAATAGTCGCAGTCACACCAACTTTGTTCAGATGGTATTAAACAGCAACCACACAGTAAGAGCGACTTGGCTCAAGTGTTATGTAACAAAATAGTCGCAGTCACACCAACTGCGTTCAGATGGTATTAAACAGCAACCACACAGTAAGAGCGACTTGGCCTTAAGTGTTATGTAACAAAATAGTCGCAGTCACACCAACTGCGTTCAGATGGTATTAAATAGCAACCACACAGTAAGAGAGACTTGGCTCAAGTGTTATGTAACAAAATAGTCGCAGTCACACCAACTGCGTTCAGATGGTATTAAATAGCAATCACACAGTAAGAGCGACTTGGCTCAAGTGTTATGTAACAAAATAGTCGCAGTCACACCAACTTTGTTCAGATGGTATTAAACAGCAACCACACAGTAAGAGCGACTTGGCTCAAGTGTTATGTAACAAAATAGTCGCAGTCACACCAACTGCATTCAGATGGTATTAAATAGCAACCACACAGTAAGAGCGACTTGGCTCAAGTGTTATGTAACAAAATAGTCGCAGTCACACCAACTGCGTTCAGATGGTATTAAACAGCAACCACACAGTAAGAGCGACTTGGCTCAAGTGTTAAGTAACAAAATAGTCGCAGTCACACCAACTTTGTTCAGATGGTATTAAACAGCAACCACACAGTAAGAGCGACTTGGCTCAAGTGTTATGTAACAAAATAGTCGCAGTCACACCAACTGCGTTCAGATGGTATTAAATAGCAACCACACAGTAAGAGCGACTTGGCTCAAGTGTTATGTAACAAAATAGTCGCAGTCACACCAACTTTGTTCAGATGGTATTAAACAGCAACCACACAGTAAGAGCGACTTGGCTCAAGTGTTATGTAACAAAATAGTCGCAGTCACACCAACTGCGTTCAGATGGTATTAAACAGCAACCACACAGTAAGAGCGACTTGGCTCAAGTGTTAAGTAACAAAATAGTCGCAGTCACACCAACTTTGTTCAGATGGTATTACACAGCAACCACACAGTAGGAGCGACTTGGCTCAAGTGTTATGTAACAAAATAGTCGCAGTCACACCAACTGCGTTCAGATGGTATTAAATAGCAACCACACAGTAAGAGCGACTTGGCTCAAGTGTTATGTAACAAAATAGTCGCAGTCACACCAACTGCGTTCAGATGGTATTAAATAGCAACCACACAGTAAGAGCGACTTGGCTCAAGTGTTATGTAACAAAATAGTCGCAGTCACACCAACTTTGTTCAGATGGTATTAAACAGCAACCACACAGTAAGAGCGACTTGGCTCAAGTGTTATGTAACAAAATAGTCGCAGTCACACCAACTGCGTTCAGATGGTATTAAACAGCAACCACACAGTAAGAGCGACTTGGCCTTAAGTGTTATGTAACAAAATAGTCGCAGTCACACCAACTGCGTTCAGATGGTATTAAATAGCAACCACACAGTAAGAGAGACTTGGCTCAAGTGTTATGTAACAAAATAGTCGCAGTCACACCAACTGCGTTCAGATGGTATTAAATAGCAATCACACAGTAAGAGCGACTTGGCTCAAGTGTTATGTAACAAAATAGTCGCAGTCACACCAACTTTGTTCAGATGGTATTAAACAGCAACCACACAGTAAGAGCGACTTGGCTCAAGTGTTATGTAACAAAATAGTCGCAGTCACACCAACTGCATTCAGATGGTATTAAATAGCAACCACACAGTAAGAGCGACTTGGCTCAAGTGTTATGCAACAAAATAGTCGCAGTCACACCAACTGCGTTCAGATGGTATTAAATAGCAACCACACAGTAAGAGCGACTTGGCTCAAGTGTTATGTAACAAAATAGTCGCAGTCACACCAACTGCGTTCAGATGGTATTAAACAGCAACCACACAGTAAGAGCGACTTGGCTCAAGTGTTAAGTAACAAAATAGTCGCAGTCACACCAACTTTGTTCAGATGGTATTAAACAGCAAACAAACAGTAAGAGCGACTTGGCTCAAGTGTTATGTAACAAAATAGTCGCAGTCACACCAACTGCGTTCAGATGGTATTAAATAGCAACCACACAGTAAGAGCGACTTGGCTCAAGTGTTATGTAACAAAATAGTCGCAGTCACACCAACTTTGTTCAGATGGTATTAAACAGCAACCACACAGTAAGAGCGACTTGGCTCAAGTGTTATGTAACAAAATAGTCGCAGTCACACCAACTGCGTTCAGATGGTATTAAACAGCAACCACACAGTAAGAGCGACTTGGCTCAAGTGTTAAGTAACAAAATAGTCGCAGTCACACCAACTTTGTTCAGATGGTATTAAACAGCAACCACACAGTAGGAGCGACTTGGCTCAAGTGTTATGTAACAAAATAGTCGCAGTCACACCAACTGCGTTCAGATGGTATTAAATAGCAACCACACAGTAAGAGCGACTTGGCTCAAGTGTTATGTAACAAAATAGTCGCAGTCACACCAACTGCATTCAAATGGTATTAAACAGCAACCACACAGTAAGAGCGACTTGGCTCAAGTGTTATGTAACAAAATAGTCGCAGTCACACCAACTGCATTCAGATGGTATTAAACAGCAACCACACAGTAAGAGCGACTTGGCTCAAGTGTTAAGTAACCAAATAGTCGCAGTCACACCAACTTTGTTCAGATGGTATTAAACAGCAACCACACAGTAAGAGCGACTTGGCTCAAGTGTTATGTAACAAAATAGTCGCAGTCACACCAACTGCGTTCAGATGGTATTAAATAGCAACCACACAGTAAGAGCGACTTGGCTCAAGTGTTATGTAACAAAATAGTCGCAGTCACACCAACTTTGTTCAGATGGTATTAAACAGCAACCACCCAGTAAGAGCGACTTGGCTCAAGTGTTATGTAACAAAATAGTCGCAGTCACACCAACTGCGTTCAGATGGTATTAAACAGCAACCACACAGTAAGAGCGACTTGGCTCAAGTGTTATGTAACAAAATAGTTGCAGTCACACCAACTGCATTCAGATGGTATTAAATAGCAACCACACAGTAAGAGCGACTTGGCTCAAGTGTTATGCAACAAAATAGTCGCAGTCACACCAACTGCGTTCAGATGGTATTAAATAGCAACCACACAGTAAGAGCGACTTGGCTCAAGTGTTATGTAACAAAATAGTCGCAGTCACACCAACTGCGTTCAGATGGTATTAAACAGCAACCACACAGTAAGAGCGACTTGGCTCAAGTGTTAAGTAACAAAATAGTCGCAGTCACACCAACTTTGTTCAGATGGTATTAAACAGCAACCACACAGTAAGAGCGACTTGGCTCAAGTGTTATGTAACAAAATAGTCGCAGTCACACCAACTGCGTTCAGATGGTATTAAATAGCAACCACACAGTAAGAGCGAATTGGCTCAAGTGTTATGTAACAAAATAGTCGCAGTCACACCAACTTTGTTCAGATGGTATTAAACAGCAACCACACAGTAAGAGCGACTTGGCTCAAGTGTTATGTAACAAAATAGTCGCAGTCACACCAACTGCGTTCAGATGGTATTAAACAGCAACCACACAGTAAGAGCGACTTGGCTCAAGTGTTATGTAACAAAATAGTCGCAGTCACACCAACTTTGTTCAGATGGTATTAAACAGCAACCACACAGTAGGAGCGACTTGGCTCAAGTGTTATGTAACAAAATAGTCGCAGTCACACCAACTGCGTTCAGATGGTATTAAATAGCAACCACACAGTAAGAGCGACTTGGCTCAAGTGTTATGTAACAAAATAGTCGCAGTCACACCAACTGCATTCAGATGGTATTAAACAGCAACCACACAGTAAGAGCGACTTGGCTCAAGTGTTATGTAACAAAATAGTCGCAGTCACACCAACTGCATTCAGATGGTATTAAACAGCAACCACACAGTAAGAGCGACTTGGCTCAAGTGTTAAGTAACCAAATAGTCGCAGTCACACCAACTTTGTTCAGATGGTATTAAACAGCAACCACACAGTAAGAGCGACTTGGCTCAAGTGTTATGTAACAAAATAGTCGCAGTCACACCAACTGCGTTCAGATGGTATTAAATAGCAACCACACAGTAAGAGCGACTTGGCTCAAGTGTTATGTAACAAAATAGTCGCAGTCACACCAACTTTGTTCAGATGGTATTAAACAGCAACCACACAGTAAGAGCGACTTGTCTCAAGTGTTATGTAACAAAATAGTCTCAGTCACACCAACTGCGTTCAGATGGTATTAAACAGCAACCACACAGTAAGAGCGACTTGGCTCAAGTGTTATGTAACAAAATAGTCGCAGTCACACCAACTGCGTTCAGATTTTATTAAATAGCAACCACACAGTAAGAGCGACTTGGCTCAAGTGTTATGTAACAAAATAGTCGCAGTCACACCAACTTTGTTCAGATGGTATTAAACAGCAACCACACAGTAAGAGCGACTTGGCTCAAGTGTTATGTAACAAAATAGTCGCAGTCACACCAACTGCGTTCAGATGGTATTAAACAGCAACCACACAGTAAGAGCGACTTGGCTCAAGTGTTATGTAACAAAATAGTCGCAGTCACACCAACTGCGTTCAGATGGTATTAAATAGCAACCACACAGTAAGAGAGACTTGGCTCAAGTGTTATGTAACAAAATAGTCGCAGTCACACCAACTGCGTTCAGATGGTATTAAATAGCAATCACACGGGGGCGTGGCCGGGATGTAGAGCGAGACGGACGTGCATTGCCTGTGCTCCTGCCATCCGTGATCTGAATCCGTCTCCATCCTTACCTTAGGGTGCCATCCTGCTCAGCAAGCTTCTTCCTCCTGTCCGGGGGACAGCCCCGGTCCTCCCGATGACTGGAAAGCGCGGCTCGGCCAAGAAGGCGGTGAGTTCTTCTACCCGGCGCCCACCGCCAAACACGCGCGCGGCGGCCATCTTGCCGCCTTCACCATCCTTCCCGGCCTCGGGGGCAGCGCAAACAGAATCCTGGATGGCGGACCTCGAGTCGCTGGACCTGGAGGGACCGCAGATGGAAGAGAAGGACCCGCCGGGGATGTTGGGAGGTCGGTCCACCGCCGCGATCCTGGCGGCCATTGCGGACAGCAAGTCCTCCGTGGAGGGTAAGATTGACACCCTGGCCATAGAATGTGGGCTGATAAGGCAGGACATGGACAAATTTAGAGGCCGCATGTCAGAGGCAGAACACCGCATATCTGTGGTGGAGGACACGGTGGCCTCCACCGCTCACTCGGTTGGGGAGCTGCAACAGCAGGTCAGGGTCCTAATGGCCCGTTCAGAAGACGCCGAAAATCGCCTCCGCCGCAACAACGTCAGGGTGGTTGGGCTCCCAGAGGGCGCAGAGGGAGCCAACCCGGTGGAATTTGCGGAGACATTCTTTAAAGAACTCCTGGGCCTGCGGAATCTGTCCCCTGTCTACGTAGTGGAGCGCGCTCACAGGGTCCCCACCGGCAAGAGGCCTGTGGGTGCATGGCCGCGTGCGTTCCTGGTCCGCCTCCTGAATTTCAGGGACCGGGACATGATCCTGGCAGAGGCCCGAAAACACCCGGAGCTGAAGCATGAAAATGCGGCGATTCATTTGTATCCTGACTTCTCCCAGGAGCTGCAGAAGAGAAGGCGCTCCTTTACGGATGTCCGTCGTCGCCTGCGGGAAAAAGGCCTAGTGTATAGCATGCTCTACCCTAGCCGCCTAAAGGTGATCCATAGGGGCTCTGCAAAATTTTTTGACTCTCCGGCGGAGGCGGTGGATTGGCTGGATTCGATGGCCTAGAGGCCTGTGGAGGCTGGGTGACGGCGCAGTCGGCCTAGGGAGGAAAAGTTACTTACCTCATCAAGATTGCCCTTGCTGGGAGCAGTGGTTCCTTGTCGCAGTACCTCCTTACTGCACTCCGGTTGCTCTTGGCTGCTGAACTTTGTAGACTAATGATGGATGGACTATTCTGCGTGGTCAAGCATCCGTTCCTGACAGGAGCAACAGGTACTGTTAAGCACGGTTTGAAATTTCTCTGTGTTTCCCTGGAACCCCTGGGAACTTTTGTTTTTCATTTACTTTTTCTCTTGGAGTGGATGAACTGTTGAGACGTTTCACACCTGATTTCTAAGTTTTTGGGTATAAAGTTTCTCCGGCGGTAATACCGTTTTTTAGTTTGGTTCGCCTGGAGCAAACAGGGCGTTGGGATTTTAATGACGTTTTTTTGTTTTAACTTTTGGTTGTTAATTTTTTTCCTTTTTTTCCCAGGCATTTTTTGCCTTTCCCCTGTCTTTCTATATGAGGATCTGACTCTGTGCCTCCACCCCCTGTTGGCCCTTGGGCCTCGCTCCATATGTGCTACACTGTACAATGTGCAATGCTCTAAGTGTCACACTCTGTTGAACTGCTGTGATATGCTATTCAATGGCTCTCTGTGTCCAGCTTCCTCTCTCCTCGTATGCTTGATTCACCTTGCATTAACATGTTACCTCCCCCCACCTGATGAATGATATTAAGCTAGTGTCGTGGAATGTCCGCGGTCTAAACTCTAAATACAAAAGATCCCTAGTTCTACAGTACCTTAAATCTCTAAACCCACATATTGTTCTCCTGCAAGAGACCCACCTGATGGGTAGTAAAACTCTTTCCCTGAATAGGAACTGGATACAGAGAGCGGTACACTCCACTTATTCCTCGTATGCAAGGGGTGTGGTCATCCTGTTACACAAGAAACTGCAATGTAATATAGAACATGTTGTGACAGACCCCCACGGGCGATATGTTATTGTGGTTCTCACTGTTGACTCCCAGCTGCTGGCCATAGCTAATGTGTACATCCCTCCCCCCTTCAACAAAGAGGTATTATATCTGGTTTTAGAGAAGATTGCCACCTTTGGCCCATTAAAATTGCTGGTGGCTGGGGATTTCAACAATGTATTGGACTACGGGTTGGATACTTCTAACCCCAATCGGGCGCGAAACCTCGACCTCAGGCACTGGGCGGATGTTGCGGCTGTGGAGGAGTTATGGCGGTGGAAACATCCTGGTGAGAGAGGTTACTCCTATCTTTCCCACGTCAGTTCCTCCTCCTCCCGTATAGACCTTGCCTTCGCAAATCCGGCCCTCCTGCCGCAGGTGACGGATGTTGATTACCTGGCCGGGGGACTCTCGGATCACACTCCCTTACAGGTGACACTGAGTCGTCCCGGTGGGGGCGGTCGGAGACTCTGGAGGCTGCACCCGGGATGGGTAGATGAACCATCAGTTGAGTCACTGGTCTCTGGTCATGTAACGGAGTACTGGGAGACAAATGAAGGCTCTGCGGGTGGACACATGGTGTGGGATGCGTTCAAGGCGTCCACCCGGGGAGTATATATTGCTGCTATTAAGGCTGCCAGGACTGAAAAGAACTCTGAGTCGGAAGCGCTCCAGGCGCATGAGATTCGGTGTGCGAAAGCCCATGCTGAGGCGCCCTCTGCCTCCACACTGGTGGAGTTGCAGATGGCCAGAAGAACTTTCTTGGTCCACCTACAATCACTTACACAATGCACGTTTAGGCGTAGGGCAGAGGATCTATTTGAAAGAGGAGACAAGAATGGGAAACTGCTTGCCTACCTGGCAGCAGATGTCAGATCACACGTGTCCGTTCCATGTATTTACACGCCTGGGGGCACTCTGGTGCGGGACAGGGAAGGTATCCTACAAGCGTTTGTGTCCTATTACTCAGACCTATATGCGGCTATCCCACAATATGACAACCAGGTTCTGACGGACCTGCTGGATTCCATTCAGATCCCGGTGCTGCCTGGAGAGGCGGTCAAGCTTTTGGAGGTTCCTTTCTCCCCCAAGGAGCTGGCCGTGGCTATTTCCTCCTTCCCGAATGGCAAGGCGCCGGGCCCTGACGGCATTCCGGCAGAGTGGTATAAGACCTACTCAGAGGTGGTGTCCCACAGACTACTGAACCTTTATGGGGAGTGTTTGGAGATAGGGAGTATGCCCCCCTCTTGGTATGAGGCTCATGTGGTCCTGCTCCCCAAGCCTGAGAAGGACCCCCTTTACTGTTCATCCTACAGGCCTATTGCGCTGCTGAACATGGACCTCAAGATATTGACCAAGATGATGGCCAATCGGTTGATGTCCTGTTTAGACCATTTAATATCTCCTGACCAGACGGGGTTCATGCCCAAAAAGGCTACTGACATTAACATTCGCAGGGTATACACGCACACGCAAATTGACGGAGAAATATCTCACGGGGGGGCCCTGGTGTTCTTCGATCTGGAAAAGGCGTTCGACTCCATTGATTGGGGCTACATGACGCGGGTGCTGGAGCGTATGGGCTTTGGGCCTGTATTTCTCAAATGGATATCGTTGCTGTACGACAAACCAGTGGCGGCAATTCGTCTGAATGGCGAGGTGTCGGGCGCCTTTCCAGTATCCAGGGGCACCAGGCAGGGTTGTCCCCTGTCACCGGGCCTGTTTGCCCTGGTGATGGAACCCTTGGCGATTGCGTTGAGATCTTCGCCCCTAATCCAGGGTATCAAGGTGGGCACTTTGACTGAGTCGGTAACTCTTTATGCGGACGACCTGGTTTTATTTCTGGGGGATACTGGCCCCTCTCTACATGCCGCACTGTCACTGATGGGCAAATTTACTGAGGTATCCGGCCTCAAAGTCAACTGGACCAAATCCAAAATCCTCCCACTCCGCTCCCATGTGTCCCTTGGAGGGGCCGACCCCTCAAGCCCCCTGCAGTGGGTGACCCAAATCAGGTACTTGGGGCTACAGATTACTAACTCAGTAACAAACTTTATTGAACTTAACGTGTCCCCATTGCTAAATGTCGTTGCCAAAAAATTGAACTCCTGGAAAAATCTCCCCCTGTCCCTCATAGGCAGGGTCAATCTTCTTAAAATGAAGATCCTCCCTCTCCTGCTCTATACGCTTAGGAACGCCCCAGTGTGGATACCAAAGACGGTTTTCAAGGCCATAGATGGCATGATATCCTCTTTCCTGTGGCAGGGTAGTTCACCCCGCCTTAAGTTGACCATTCTCCAACAGCCATGGGGGGAGGGAGGTCTGGCGGTGCCCAATTTTTCTAAATATTTCCTGGCCGGCCAGTTGACGGTAGCACACCGTTGGCTGACCTCTGCTCCGGATGATGCCGCGGTGTCGCTGGAAGCTGCTTGCGTGGGCTCCTATGAGGCACTCTCCCGGCTAGTCTACAGGGGCCCGAGGGCCCCGTATCCCTTAACGCCTTCCATGAGATCAGTGATCAGAGCATGGGTCGTGGCGCAAGCATTAAGGCCTACTGATCGTGCTACCTTCTCCCCCCACACGCCCTTATGGAGAAACCCCAACTTGGTCCACTTTCTGGACTACCCGGACCCGGTGGTATGGACGGCC
This sequence comes from Rana temporaria, assembly GCF_905171775.1. Lineage (NCBI taxonomy): Eukaryota > Metazoa > Chordata > Amphibia > Anura > Ranidae > Rana > Rana temporaria. Next base: position 298,296,123 of record NC_053491.1, read on the forward strand.
TACGGGATTAAGACCTTGAGCCATGTGGTAGTAAATGGTACCTTACGGACGTTTGATGACTTGAAGACGCGACATGACCTACCCAATACCCATTTTTTTAGATACCTACAATTGCGCCATGCGTTTCAGGCACAGTTTGGAGGAAATCCGTTGGTCCTGGAGTCTGGGGACCTGGAGTCCCTGGCCCGTAGTGAACCACTTCCCAAGGAGGTTTCCAGCCTCTATAAAGACCTTTTCCCCGAGACCACCGGGTTGCTGTCGCCCTGTAGGCGTGCTTGGGACTCGGTGACCATGGGATTGGACAGAGATGACTGGGACGATGTCTGGGGGGCGGCTTTCCAGGCCTTAGTCTCTACAAGAGACAGACTTATACATTACAAGTTCCTACACAGGGCGTACCTGACTCCTGCCAGGCTGGCTAGAATGTTCAGGGGTCAGGGATCGGCCTGCTGGAGGTGCTCCGCGCCTACTGCCGATTTTATGCATATTTTTTGGGAATGCCCCCCGATTCAGGCGTACTGGCAGGCAGTGGTAGATTGCATCCGGTCGGTCACTACTATTTCAATCCCCATGACGGTAGAGGTGTGCTTGCTACTTTTGGTCGAACCCCTAGCGACGACTAGGGCTATAAGGACGCTTCTCATTCTTGTGCTCTTCTATGCTAAGAAACGAATCATTCTTTCTTGGAAAAGTTCCTCTGCCCCGACGGTGACAGCCTGGAAGGTATTAGTCAATAAAGCCATCCCATTTTACAAAGCCACATACTTGAGTAGAGGGGCATTAACCAAGTTCGATAAGGTGTGGGGGGGTTGGATGGCCTCCACAGACACGGTATCAGACTAAGTCACATCGATGGAGAAGTTCAGTGCCTGGCAGCTACAGTGGTCGGGGAATCCTGAATGGGAGGAACTGGGGAGAACTGCGACCCGCACGCATAGGGGGGACGATTCAGGTCTATGGAGGATCTTGGGGTAAGCTAATGCTATGGATGGGCGCCTTGAGAGAGAATGGGGCCATACGTCTTTGGATTTGGCACTGGAGCTGGGTGTAGGTAGAAGAGTCTCAGGTATATTGTATGGGGGGGATCGGTTGTGCTCTGACCCATATCGTCATTTCCATCCATCCTAGCCCGTTCAGCACCTGCTGACGGGGCTCAATGTGAGCATTTTGGTCCCCCCATTCCTTCCCCCCCCTCCCCCCTCTTTCTTCCCCCCCCCCTTTTTTTTTTTTTTTTTTTTTCTCCCCCCCCCTCAGTTTTTGTCATGTTTGGGTTCTGTACACCGGTCTCTGTGTTTTCACCGGTCAATGTTGGTCACATATGTGGCCTGTTATTGTATATGTGTTTTGAAAACTTAATAAAAAATAATTTTACAAAAAAAAAAAATAGCAATCACACAGTAAGAGCGACTTGGCTCAAGTGTTATGTAACAAAATAGTCGCAGTCACACCAACTTTGTTCAGATGGTATTAAACAGCAACCACACAGTAAGAGCGACTTGGCTCAAGTGTTATGTAACAAAATAGTCGCAGTCACACCAACTGCATTCAGATGGTATTAAACAGCAACCACACAGTAAGAGCGACTTGGCTCAAGTGTTAAGTAACAAAATAGTCGCAGTCACACCAACTGCGTTCAGATGGTATTAAATAGCAACCACACAGTAAGAACGACTTGGCTCAAGTGTTAAGTAACAAAATAGTCGCAGTCACACCAACTTTGTTCAGATGGTATTAAACAACAACCACACAGTAAGAGCGACTTGGCTCAAGTGTTAAGTAACAAAATAGTCGCAGTCACACCAACTTTGTTCAGATGGTATTAAACAGCAACCACACAGTAAGAGTGACTTGGCTCAAGTGTTATGTAACAAAATAGTCGCAGTCACACCAACTGCATTCAGATGGTATTAAATAGCAACCACACAGTAAGAGCGACTTGGCTCAAGTGTTATGCAACAAAATAGTCGCAGTCACACCAACTGCGTTCAGATGGTATTAAATAGCAACCACACAGTAAGAGCGACTTGGCTCAAGTGTTATGTAACAAAATAGTCGCAGTCACACCAACTGCGTTCAGATGGTATTAAATAGCAACCACACAGTAAGAGAGACTTGGCTCAAGTGTTATGTAACAAAATAGTCGCAGTCACACCAACTGCGTTCAGATGGTATTAAATAGCAATCACACAGTAAGAGCGACTTGGCTCAAGTGTTATGTAACAAAATAGTCGCAGTCACACCAACTTTGTTCAGATGGTATTAAACAGCAACCACACAGTAAGAGCGACTTGGCTCAAGTGTTATGTAACAAAATAGTCGCAGTCACACCAACTGCATTCAGATGGTATTAAATAGCAACCACACAGTAAGAGCGACTTGGCTCAAGTGTTATGCAACAAAATAGTCGCAGTCACACCAACTGCGTTCAGATGGTATTAAATAGCAACCACACAGTAAGAGCGACTTGGCTCAAGTGTTATGTAACAAAATAGTCGCAGTCACACCAACTGCGTTCAGATGGTATTAAACAGCAACCACACAGTAAGAGCGACTTGGCTCAAGTGTTAAAGCGGGGGTTCACCCTTAGAGGGCACTTTTCCCCCTTCGCTTCCTGCTCGTTATTACTAGGGGAATCGGCAATTTATTTTAAAATATGTGCAGTACTTACCCGTTTACGAGACGCATCCTCTCCGTCGCTTCCGGGTATGGGCTTCGGGAATGGGCGGTCCTTCTTGATTGACAGGTTTCCGAGAGGCTTCCGACGGTCGCATCCATCGCGTCACGATTTTCCGAAAGAAGCCGAACGTCGGTGCGCAGGCGCAGTATAGAGCCGCACCGACGTTCGGCTTCTTTCGGCTACGAGTGACGCGATGGATGCGACCGTCGGAAGCCTCTCGGAAGGCTGTCACTCAAGAAGGAACGCCCGCTCCCGAAGACCCATACCCGGAAGCGACGGAAGAAGATGCAGCTCGAAAACGGGTAAGTACTGCACCTATTTTAATATAAATAGCCGATTCCCCTAGACCGAACGAGCAGGAAGCTAAGGGGAGATTTTTTTTTTTTTTTTAAATGGGTGAACTCCCGCTTTAAGTAACAAAATAGTCGCAGTCACACCAACTTTGTTCAGATGGTATTAAACAGCAACCACACAGTAAGAGCGACTTGGCTCAAGTGTTATGTAACAAAATAGTCGCAGTCACACCAACTGCGTTCAGATGGTATTAAACAGCAACCACACAGTAAGAGCGACTTGGCTCAAGTGTTAAGTAACAAAATAGTCGCAGTCACACCAACTTTGTTCAGATGGTATTAAACAGCAACCACACAGTAAGAGCGACTTGGCTCAAGTGTTATGTAACAAAATAGTCGCAGTCACACCAACTGCGTTCAGATGGTATTAAATAGCAACCACACAGTAAGAGCGAATTGGCTCAAGTGTTATGTAACAAAATAGTCGCAGTCACACCAACTTTGTTCAGATGGTATTAAACAGCAACCACACAGTAAGAGCGACTTGGCTCAAGTGTTATGTAACAAAATAGTCGCAGTCACACCAACTGCGTTCAGATGGTATTAAACAGCAACCACACAGTAAGAGCGACTTGGCTCAAGTGTTAAGTAACAAAATAGTCGCAGTCACACCAACTTTGTTCAGATGGTATTAAACAGCAACCACACAGTAGGAGCGACTTGGCTCAAGTGTTATGTAACAAAATAGTCGCAGTCACACCAACTGCGTTCAGATGGTATTAAATAGCAACCACACAGTAAGAGCGACTTGGCTCAAGTGTTATGTAACAAAATAGTCGCAGTCACACCAACTGCATTCAGATGGTATTAAACAGCAACCACACAGTAAGAGCGACTTGGCTCAAGTGTTATGTAACAAAATAGTCGCAGTCACACCAACTGCATTCAGATGGTATTAAACAGCAACCACACAGTAAGAGCGACTTGTCTCAAGTGTTATGTAACAAAATAGTCGCAGTCACACCAACTGCGTTCAGATGGTATTAAACAGCAACCACACAGTAAGAGCGACTTGGCTCAAGTGTTATGTAACAAAATAGTCGCAGTCACACCAACTGCGTTCAGATTTTATTAAATAGCAACCACACAGTAAGAGCGACTTGGCTCAAGTGTTATGTAACAAAATAGTCGCAGTCACACCAACTGCGTTCAGATGGTATTAAACAGCAACCACACAGTAAGAGCGACTTGGCTCAAGTGTTATGTAACAAAATAGTCGCAGTCACACCAACTGCGTTCAGATGGTATTAAACAGCAACCACACAGTAAGAGCGACTTGGCTCAAGTGTTAAGTAACAAAATAGTCGCAGTCACACCAACTTTGTTCAGATGGTATTAAACAGCAACCACACAGTAAGAGCGACTTGGCTCAAGTGTTATGTAACAAAATAGTCGCAGTCACACCAACTGCGTTCAGATGGTATTAAATAGCAACCACACAGTAAGAGCGAATTGGCTCAAGTGTTATGTAACAAAATAGTCGCAGTCACACCAACTTTGTTCAGATGGTATTAAACAGCAACCACACAGTAAGAGCGACTTGGCTCAAGTGTTATGTAACAAAATAGTCGCAGTCACACCAACTGCGTTCAGATGGTATTAAACAGCAACCACACAGTAAGAGCGACTTGGCTCAAGTGTTAAGTAACAAAATAGTCGCAGTCACACCAACTTTGTTCAGATGGTATTAAACAGCAACCACACAGTAGGAGCGACTTGGCTCAAGTGTTATGTAACAAAATAGTCGCAGTCACACCAACTGCGTTCAGATGGTATTAAATAGCAACCACACAGTAAGAGCGACTTGGCTCAAGTGTTATGTAACAAAATAGTCGCAGTCACACCAACTGCATTCAGATGGTATTAAACAGCAACCACACAGTAAGAGCGACTTGGCTCAAGTGTTATGTAACAAAATAGTCGCAGTCACACCAACTGCATTCAGATGGTATTAAACAGCAACCACACAGTAAGAGCGACTTGTCTCAAGTGTTATGTAACAAAATAGTCGCAGTCACACCAACTGCGTTCAGATGGTATTAAACAGCAACCACACAGTAAGAGCGACTTGGCTCAAGTGTTATGTAACAAAATAGTCGCAGTCACACCAACTGCGTTCAGATTTTATTAAATAGCAACCACACAGTAAGAGCGACTTGGCTCAAGTGTTATGTAACAAAATAGTCGCAGTCACACCAACTTTGTTCAGATGGTATTAAACAGCAACCACACAGTAAGAGCGACTTGGCTCAAGTGTTATGTAACAAAATAGTCGCAGTCACACCAACTGCGTTCAGATGGTATTAAACAGCATCCACACAGTAAGAGCGACTTGGCTCAAGTGTTATGTAACAAAATAGTCGCAGTCACACCAACTGCGTTCAGATGGTATTAAATAGCAACCACACAGTAAGAGAGACTTGGCTCAAGTGTTATGTAACAAAATAGTCGCAGTCACACCAACTGCGTTCAGATGGTATTAAATAGCAATCACACAGTAAGAGCGACTTGGCTCAAGTGTTATGTAACAAAATAGTCGCAGTCACACCAACTTTGTTCAGATGGTATTAAACAGCAACCACACAGTAAGAGCGACTTGGCTCAAGTGTTATGTAACAAAATAGTCGCAGTCACACCAACTGCATTCAGATGGTATTAAACAGCAACCACACAGTAAGAGCGACTTGGCTCAAGTGTTAAGTAACAAAATAGTCGCAGTCACACCAACTGCGTTCAGATGGTATTAAATAGCAACCACACAGTAAGAGCGACTTGGCTCAAGTGTTAAGTAACAAAATAGTCGCAGTCACACCAACTTTGTTCAGATGGTATTAAACAACAACCACACAGTAAGAGCGACTTGGCTCAAGTGTTAAGTAACAAAATAGTCGCAGTCACACCAACTTTGTTCAGATGGTATTAAACAGCAACCACACAGTAAGAGTGACTTGGCTCAAGTGTTATGTAACAAAATAGTCGCAGTCACACCAACTGCATTCAGATGGTATTAAATAGCAACCACACAGTAAGAGCGACTTGGCTCAAGTGTTATGCAACAAAATAGTCGCAGTCACACCAACTGCGTTCAGATGGTATTAAATAGCAACCACACAGTAAGAGCGACTTGGCTCAAGTGTTATGTAACAAAATAGTCGCAGTCACACCAACTGCGTTCAGATGGTATTAAATAGCAACCACACAGTAAGAGAGACTTGGCTCAAGTGTTATGTAACAAAATAGTCGCAGTCACACCAACTGCGTTCAGATGGTATTAAATAGCAATCACACAGTAAGAGCGACTTGGCTCAAGTGTTATGTAACAAAATAGTCGCAGTCACACCAACTTTGTTCAGATGGTATTAAACAGCAACCACACAGTAAGAGCGACTTGGCTCAAGTGTTATGTAACAAAATAGTCGCAGTCACACCAACTGCATTCAGATGGTATTAAATAGCAACCACACAGTAAGAGCGACTTGGCTCAAGTGTTATGCAACAAAATAGTCGCAGTCACACCAACTGCGTTCAGATGGTATTAAACAGCAACCACACAGTAAGAGCGACTTGGCTCAAGTGTTATGTAACAAAATAGTCGCAGTCACACCAACTGCGTTCAGATGGTATTAAACAGCAACCACACAGTAAGAGCGACTTGGCTCAAGTGTTAAGTAACAAAATAGTCGCAGTCACACCAACTTTGTTCAGATGGTATTAAACAGCAACCACACAGTAAGAGCGACTTGGCTCAAGTGTTATGTAACAAAATAGTCGCAGTCACACCAACTGCGTTCAGATGGTATTAAATAGCAACCACACAGTAAGAGCGACTTGGCTCAAGTGTTATGTAACAAAATAGTCGCAGTCACACCAACTTTGTTCAGATGGTATTAAACAGCAACCACACAGTAAGAGCGACTTGGCTCAAGTGTTATGTAACAAAATAGTCGCAGTCACACCAACTGCGTTCAGATGGTATTAAACAGCAACCACACAGTAAGAGCGACTTGGCTCAAGTGTTAAGTAACAAAATAGTCGCAGTCACACCAACTTTGTTCAGATGGTATTAAACAGCAACCACACAGTAGGAGCGACTTGGCTCAAGTGTTATGTAACAAAATAGTCGCAGTCACACCAACTGCGTTCAGATGGTATTAAATAGCAACCACACAGTAAGAGCGACTTGGCACAAGTGTTATGTAACAAAATAGTCGCAGTCACACCAACTGCATTCAGATGGTATTAAACAGCAACCACACAGTAAGAGCGACTTGGCTCAAGTGGTATGTAACAAAATAGTCGCAGTCACACCAACTGCATTCAGATGGTATTAAACAGCAACCACACAGTAAGAGCGACTTGGCTCAAGTGTTAAGTAACCAAATAGTCGCAGTCACACCAACTTTGTTCAGATGGTATTAAACAGCAACCACACAGTAAGAGCGACTTGGCTCAAGTGTTATGTAACAAAATAGTCGCAGTCACACCAACTGCGTTCAGATGGTATTAAATAGCAACCACACAGTAAGAGCGACTTGGCTCAAGTGTTATGTAACAAAATAGTCGCAGTCACACCAACTTTGTTCAGATGGTATTAAACAGCAACCACACAGTAAGAGCGACTTGGCTCAAGTGTTATGTAACAAAATAGTCGCAGTCACACCAACTGCGTTCAGATGGTATTAAACAGCAACCACACAGTAAGAGCGACTTGGCTCAAGTGTTATGTAACAAAATAGTCGCAGTCACACCAACTGCATTCAGATGGTATTAAATAGCAACCACACAGTAAGAGCGACTTGGCTCAAGTGTTATGCAACAAAATAGTCGCAGTCACACCAACTGCGTTCAGATGGTATTAAATAGCAACCACACAGTAAGAGCGACTTGGCTCAAGTGTTATGTAACAAAATAGTCGCAGTCACACCAACTGCGTTCAGATGGTATTAAACAGCAACCACACAGTAAGAGCGACTTGGCTCAAGTGTTAAGTAACAAAATAGTCGCAGTCACACCAACTTTGTTCAGATGGTATTAAACAGCAACCACACAGTAAGAGCGACTTGGCTCAAGTGTTATGTAACAAAATAGTCGCAGTCACACCAACTGCGTTCAGATGGTATTAAATAGCAACCACACAGTAAGAGCAACTTGGCTCAAGTGTTATGTAACAAAATAGTCGCAGTCACACCAACTTTGTTCAGATGGTATTAAACAGCAACCACACAGTAAGAGCGACTTGGCTCAAGTGTTATGTAACAAAATAGTCGCAGTCACACCAACTGCGTTCAGATGGTATTAAACAGCAACCACACAGTAAGAGCGACTTGGCTCAAGTGTTAAGTAACAAAATAGTCGCAGTCACACCAACTTTGTTCAGATGGTATTAAACAGCAACCACACAGTAGGAGCGACTTGGCTCAAGTGTTATGTAACAAAATAGTCGCAGTCACACCAACTGCGTTCAGATGGTATTAAATAGCAACCACACAGTAAGAGCGACTTGGCTCAAGTGTTATGTAACAAAATAGTCGCAGTCACACCAACTGCATTCAGATGGTATTAAACAGCAACCACACAGTAAGAGCGACTTGGCTCAAGTGTTATGTAACAAAATAGTCGCAGTCACACCAACTGCGTTCAGATGGTATTAAATAGCAACCACACAGTAAGAGAGACTTGGCTCAAGTGTTATGTAACAAAATAGTCGCAGTCACACCAACTGCGTTCAGATGGTATTAAATAGCAATCACACAGTAAGAGCGACTTGGCTCAAGTGTTATGTAACAAAATAGTCGCAGTCACACCAACTTTGTTCAGATGGTATTAAACAGCAACCACACAGTAAGAGCGACTTGGCTCAAGTGTTATGTAACAAAATAGTCGCAGTCACACCAACTGCATTCAGATGGTATTAAACAGCAACCACACAGTAAGAGCGACTTGGCTCAAGTGTTAAGTAACAAAATAGTCGCAGTCACACCAACTGCGTTCAGATGGTATTAAATAGCAACCACACAGTAAGAGCGACTTGGCTCAAGTGTTAAGTAACAAAATAGTCGCAGTCACACCAACTTTGTTCAGATGGTATTAAACAACAACCACACAGTAAGAGCGACTTGGCTCAAGTGTTAAGTAACAAAATAGTCGCAGTCACACCAACTTTGTTCAGATGGTATTAAACAGCAACCACACAGTAAGAGTGACTTGGCTCAAGTGTTATGTAACAAAATAGTCGCAGTCACACCAACTGCATTCAGATGGTATTAAATAGCAACCACACAGTAAGAGCGACTTGGCTCAAGTGTTATGTAACAAAATAGTCGCAGTCACACCAACTGCGTTCAGATGGTATTAAATAGCAACCACACAGTAAGAGCGACTTGGCTCAAGTGTTATGTAACAAAATAGTCGCAGTCACACCAACTGCGTTCAGATGGTATTAAATAGCAACCACACAGTAAGAGAGACTTGGCTCAAGTGTTATGTAACAAAATAGTCGCAGTCACACCAACTGCGTTCAGATGGTATTAAATAGCAATCACACAGTAAGAGCGACTTGGCTCAAGTGTTATGTAACAAAATAGTCGCAGTCACACCAACTGTGTTCAGATGGTATTAAACAGCAACCACACAGTAAGAGCGACTTGGCTCAAGTGTTATGTAACAAAATAGTCGCAGTCACACCAACTGCATTCAGATGGTATTAAATAGCAACCACACAGTAAGAGCGACTTGGCTCAAGTGTTATGCAACAAAATAGTCGCAGTCACACCAACTGCGTTCAGATGGTATTAAATAGCAACCACACAGTAAGAGCGACTTGGCTCAAGTGTTATGTAACAAAATAGTCGCAGTCACACCAACTGCGTTCAGATGGTATTAAACAGCAACCACACAGTAAGAGCGACTTGGCTCAAGTGTTAAGTAACAAAATAGTCGCAGTCACACCAACTTTGTTCAGATGGTATTAAACAGCAACCACACAGTAAGAGCGACTTGGCTCAAGTGTTATGTAACAAAATAGTCGCAGTCACACCAACTGCGTTCAGATGGTATTAAATAGCAACCACACAGTAAGAGCGACTTGGCTCAAGTGTTATGTAACAAAATAGTCGCAGTCACACCAACTTTGTTCAGATGGTATTAAACAGCAACCACACAGTAAGAGCGACTTGGCTCAAGTGTTATGTAACAAAATAGTCGCAGTCACACCAACTGCGTTCAGATGGTATTAAACAGCAACCACACAGTAAGAGCGACTTGGCTCAAGTGTTAAGTAACAAAATAGTCGCAGTCACACCAACTTTGTTCAGATGGTATTAAACAGCAACCACACAGTAGGAGCGACTTGGCTCAAGTGTTATGTAACAAAATAGTCGCAGTCACACCAACTGCGTTCAGATGGTATTAAATAGCAACCACACAGTAAGAGCGACTTGGCACAAGTGTTATGTAACAAAATAGTCGCAGTCACACCAACTGCATTCAGATGGTATTAAACAGCAACCACACAGTAAGAGCGACTTGGCTCAAGTGGTATGTAACAAAATAGTCGCAGTCACACCAACTGCATTCAGATGGTATTAAACAGCAACCACACAGTAAGAGCGACTTGGCTCAAGTGTTAAGTAACCAAATAGTCGCAGTCACACCAACTTTGTTCAGATGGTATTAAACAGCAACCACACAGTAAGAGCGACTTGGCTCAAGTGTTATGTAACAAAATAGTCGCAGTCACACCAACTGCGTTCAGATGGTATTAAATAGCAACCACACAGTAAGAGCGACTTGGCTCAAGTGTTATGTAACAAAATAGTCGCAGTCACACCAACTTTGTTCAGATGGTATTAAACAGCAACCACACAGTAAGAGCGACTTGGCTCAAGTGTTATGTAACAAAATAGTCGCAGTCACACCAACTGCGTTCAGATGGTATTAAACAGCAACCACACAGTAAGAGCGACTTGGCTCAAGTGTTATGTAACAAAATAGTCGCAGTCACACCAACTGCATTCAGATGGTATTAAATAGCAACCACACAGTAAGAGCGACTTGGCTCAAGTGTTATGCAACAAAATAGTCGCAGTCACACCAACTGCGTTCAGATGGTATTAAATAGCAACCACACAGTAAGAGCGACTTGGCTCAAGTGTTATGTAACAAAATAGTCGCAGTCACACCAACTGCGTTCAGATGGTATTAAACAGCAACCACACAGTAAGAGCGACTTGGCTCAAGTGTTAAGTAACAAAATAGTCGCAGTCACACCAACTTTGTTCAGATGGTATTAAACAGCAACCACACAGTAAGAGCGACTTGGCTCAAGTGTTATGTAACAAAATAGTCGCAGTCACACCAACTGCGTTCAGATGGTATTAAATAGCAACCACACAGTAAGAGCAACTTGGCTCAAGTGTTATGTAACAAAATAGTCGCAGTCACACCAACTTTGTTCAGATGGTATTAAACAGCAACCACACAGTAAGAGCGACTTGGCTCAAGTGTTATGTAACAAAATAGTCGCAGTCACACCAACTGCGTTCAGATGGTATTAAACAGCAACCACACAGTAAGAGCGACTTGGCTCAAGTGTTAAGTAACAAAATAGTCGCAGTCACACCAACTTTGTTCAGATGGTATTAAACAGCAACCACACAGTAGGAGCGACTTGGCTCAAGTGTTATGTAACAAAATAGTCGCAGTCACACCAACTGCGTTCAGATGGTATTAAATAGCAACCACACAGTAAGAGCGACTTGGCTCAAGTGTTATGTAACAAAATAGTCGCAGTCACACCAACTGCATTCAGATGGTATTAAACAGCAACCACACAGTAAGAGCGACTTGGCTCAAGTGTTATGTAACAAAATAGTCGCAGTCACACCAACTGCATTCAGATGGTATTAAACAGCAACCACACAGTAAGAGCGACTTGGCTCAAGTGTTAAGTAACCAAATAGTCGCAGTCACACCAACTTTGTTCAGATGGTATTAAACAGCAACCACACAGTAAGAGCGACTTGGCTCAAGTGTTATGTAACAAAATAGTCGCAGTCACACCAACTGCGTTCAGATGGTATTAAATAGCAACCACACAGTAAGAGCGACTTGGCTCAAGTGTTATGTAACAAAATAGTCGCAGTCACACCAACTTTGTTCAGATGGTATTAAACAGCAACCACACAGTAAGAGCGACTTGTCTCAAGTGTTATGTAACAAAATAGTCGCAGTCACACCAACTGTGTTCAGATGGTATTAAACAGCAACCACACAGTAAGAGCGACTTGGCTCAAGTGTTATGTAACAAAATAGTCGCAGTCACACCAACTGCGTTCAGATTTTATTAAATAGCAACCACACAGTAAGAGCGACTTGGCTCAAGTGTTATGTAACAAAATAGTCACAGTCACACCAACTTTGTTCAGATGGTATTAAACAGCAACCACACAGTAAGAGCGACTTGGCTCAAGTGTTATGTAACAAAATAGTCGCAGTCACACCAACTGCGTTCAGATGGTATTAAACAGCAACCACACAGTAAGAGCGACTTGGCTCAAGTGTTATGTAACAAAATAGTCGCAGTCACACCAACTGCGTTCAGATGGTATTAAATAGCAACCACACAGTAAGAGAGACTTGGCTCAAGTGTTATGTAACAAAATAGTCGCAGTCACACCAACTGCGTTCAGATGGTATTAAATAGCAATCACACAGTAAGAGCGACTTGGCTCAAGTGTTATGTAACAAAATAGTCGCAGTCACACCAACTTTGTTCAGATGGTATTAAACAGCAACCACACAGTAAGAGCGACTTGGTTCAAGTGTTATGTAACAAAATAGTCGCAGTCACACCAACTGCATTCAGATGGTATTAAACAGCAACCACACAGTAAGAGCGACTTGGCTCAAGTGTTAAGTAACAAAATAGTCGCAGTCACACCAACTGCGTTCAGATGGTATTAAATAGCAACCACACAGTAAGAGCGACTTGGCTCAAGTGTTAAGTAACAAAATAGTCGCAGTCACACCAACTTTGTTCAGATGGTATTAAACAACAACCACACAGTAAGAGCGACTTGGCTCAAGTGTTAAGTAACAAAATAGTCGCAGTCACACCAACTTTGTTCAGATGGTATTAAACAGCAACCACACAGTAAGAGTGACTTGGCTCAAGTGTTATGTAACAAAATAGTCGCAGTCACACCAACTGCATTCAGATGGTATTAAATAGCAACCACACAGTAAGAGCGACTTGGCTCAAGTGTTATGCAACAAAATAGTCGCAGTCACACCAACTGCGTTCAGATGGTATTAAATAGCAACCACACAGTAAGAGCGACTTGGCTCAAGTGTTATGTAACAAAATAGTCGCAGTCACACCAACTGCGTTCAGATGGTATTAAATAGCAACCACACAGTAAGAGCGACTTGGCTCAAGTGTTATGTAACAAAATAGTTGCAGTCACACCAACTTTGTTCAGATGGTATTAAACAGCAACCACACAGTAAGAGCGACTTGGCTCAAGTGTTATGTAACAAAATAGTCGCAGTCACACCAACTGCGTTCAGATGGTATTAAACAGCAACCACACAGTAAGAGCGACTTGGCTCAAGTGTTAAGTAACAAAATAGTCGCAGTCACACCAACTTTGTTCAGATGGTATTAAACAGCAACCACACAGTAAGAGCGACTTGGCTCAAGTGTTATGTAACAAAATAGTCGCAGTCACACCAACTGCGTTCAGATGGTATTAAATAGCAACCACACAGTAAGAGCGACTTGGCTCAAGTGTTATGTAACAAAATAGTCGCAGTCACACCAACTTTGTTCAGATGGTATTAAACAGCAACCACACAGTAGGAGCGACTTGGCTCAAGTGTTATGTAACAAAATAGTCGCAGTCACACCAACTGCGTTCAGATGGTATTAAATAGCAACCACACAGTAAGAGCGACTTGGCTCAAGTGTTATGTAACAAAATAGTCGCAGTCACACCAACTGCATTCAGATGGTATTAAACAGCAACCACACAGTAAGAGCGACTTGGCTCAAGTGTTATGTAACAAAATAGTCGCAGTCACACCAACTGCATTCAGATGGTATTAAACAGCAACCACACAGTAAGAGCGACTTGGCTCAAGTGTTAAGTAACCAAATAGTCGCAGTCACACCAACTTTGTTCAGATGGTATTAAACAGCAACCACACAGTAAGAGCGACTTGGCTCAAGTGTTATGTAACAAAATAGTCGCAGTCACACCAACTGCGTTCAGATGGTATTAAACAGCAACCACACAGTAAGAGCGACTTGGCTCAAGTGTTAAGTAACAAAATAGTCGCAGTCACACCAACTTTGTTCAGATGGTATTAAACAGCAACCACACAGTAAGAGCGACTTGGCTCAAGTGTTATGTAACAAAATAGTCGCAGTCACACCAACTGCGTTCAGATGGTATTAAACAGCAACCACACAGTAAGAGCGACTGCGGTCAAATGCGATTTAACAGCACACACGCAGTGACACCAACTGCGTTTAGTTGCTATTAAACAGCACACACGCAGTAATAGCGACTGCGGTCAAATGCGATTTAACAGCACACACGCAGTGACACCAAATGCGTTTAGTTGCTATTAAACAGCACACACGCAGTAAGAATGTCTGCGTTTCTGTGCAATTCAATAGCCCAGTTGCATTAACCGCGACTGCGCTTCTGTGCAAATAAATTGCACACGTGCAGTAACAGGTAATGCGTCTGTGTGTGCAATTAAACTAGCACACGTTCAATAACACAGAATAATATTTTCAAGCTAATCCCTAATGCAGGCAATACAACACGTTAGAGCACTGCATGTAGAACAATCTCCTGCCTGACAAATACTAATAGATCAACTAGATGAGCTATACAGTTTATAAATATATTGACAACGCCTAAGGATGTGAATATATTCTCTACAAACTGTAGTTTTAACTATACTGACTACACTTCCTACTCTATCTATCTATCTCAGGGTTTTTCAACTCCAGTCCTCAAGGCGCCCCAACAGGTCATGTTTTCAGGCTTTCCATTAATTTGCACAGGTATTTGATCAGTTTCACTGCCTTGCAATTGCCACAGCTGTTTCATCTGAGGGAAATCCTGTAAACATGACCTGTTAGGGCGCCCTGAGGACTGGAGTTGAGAAACACTGATCTATCTATCTATCTATCTATCTATCTATCTATCTATCTATCTATCTATCTATCTATCTATCTATCTATCTATCTATCTATCTCTCTATCTATCTATCTCTGTCTGACTGATCTGCTCTCTGTAACAAGCTGGAACACACTACACAAGGCAGCCGTGCAGGCTGCCTTTTATAGTGTTGGGCGTGTACTAATCCCCCTGAGCCATAATTGGCCAAAGCCACCCTGGCTTTGGCCAATTATGGCTCTTCGTTTTTTGAGCGCTGGGATTGGCCAAGCATGCGGGACATACAGCATGCTTGGCCAATCATCAGCGCTCAACGCCGCAGTGAATTATGGGACGTTTTGCGTCATTCGAATTTGGCGCGAACGACCCGTTTCGTTCGAGTTTCGACGAACGATCGAACGACCGATGTTCGATTCGAACATACGTTCGAATCGAACGCGGAGCTCATCCCTACTACCCAGCAAAGAAACCATTCATCCTGCAAAGAGACTACCCAGGTAAAGAGACTGCCCAAACAGTGCCCAGGGAAAGAGACTGCCCAAATGGTGCCCAGGGAAAGAGACTGCCCAAACCGTGCCCAGGGAAAGAGACTGCCCAGCAAACAGTGCCCAGGAAAGAGAGTGCCCAAACCGTGCCCAGGGAAAATTTCCCATGGCACGGTTTGGGCACTCTCTTTCCTGGTCACTGTTTGCTGGGCAGTCTCTTTCCCTGGGCACGGTTTGGGCAGTCTCTTTCCCTGGGAACGGTTTGGGCACTCTCTTTCCTGGGCACTGTTTGCTGGGCACATTTTCATGGGCACTCTTTTCTGGCCAGTCTCTTTCATGGGCACTGTTTGCTGGGCACTGTTTGCTGAGCACTCTCTTTCCTGGGCACTCAATTTCCTGGGCACTGTTTGCTGGGCACTCTTTCATGGGCACTCTTTTCTGGCCAGTCTCTTTCATGGGCACTGTTTGCTGGGCACTGTTTGCTGAGCACTCTCTTTCCCGGGCACTATTTGCTGGGCACCCTTTCATGGGCACTCTTTTACAGTGCCCAGGAAAGAGACTGGCCAGAAAAGAGTGCCCATGAAAGAGTGCCCAGCAAACAGTTCCCAGGAAAGAGAGTGCTCAGCAAACAGTGCCCATCAAACAGTGCCCATGAAAGAGAGTGCCCAATCAAGTCAGGAGACCACCCAGCACAACCTCATTGAGCATGATTTTTTTTCAATACACAGACCTGTCCTGGGGCTAGTGAGGAGGATTAGGAAGACCGCCTAAAAGGCTACTTACCATTCACATCAGGGGAATCTCCCGCACAGCACTGAGGGGCGGTGCAGAGCTGCGGAGTACAGATGACTCCGCCTCCCGCCCTCACAAGCTCTCAGGTCAGACGGAGGAGCAGGAGGAGGAGCCGGCCCGGGACTACACATCGCTAAGCTACAGGCAGGGACGTCAGGTCAGTCACCTGAAATCTTCACAACAGCGATCTCCCGCACAGTACTATAGGGCGGGCAGAGCCTCTCTTACAAGCTCTCACCTCTCAGGGCAGACGGAGGAGCCGGCTCGGGACTTCAAAGCGCTACGGACGTTTTTACGGGCGCGCTGCTGGCTGTTTACTGTATTAAGGAAGGGACACTGACTCAAAATAGGTGGCGGAACGCCGTTCCGGTGCGTTCCGCCAGAAAAAAAGCCCTGGAAACCTCTATTCCCTTATTTCCTATTATGCCCCTAACAGGGGTCAAGCAAAATCCTATGTTAGCGGGCACAGTGATTTTTGGGGGAGACTCTAATGTAGCATTTGATCAAGCACTTGATAAATCCAAACCCCTGAAAGATCAGTTAACTCGCCCAACCAGAGAAATCCAAAAAAAATCCAAAATTCTCTCTGCCCATAACCTCTCGGATATTTGGAGGGAATTAAACCCATCTAAACGGGACTATACACATTATTCTCATCCCCATAACACATATGCTAGGATAGACCATATTTTTACTCTTTCACCCATGCTTCCTTTTATAATCAATGCTCACATCAAAGATGCGGCATTGTCTGACCATTCAATAGTTATGATTTATTTTCGCTCCTCGGTTTTAGGTACGAAACAAAGTCACTGGAAACTTAATGAGTCTATTTTATCTAATCCAGCCTCAATTGAAGTTTTAGATAAGACATTACGGGAATACTTTTCTCTTAATGACACAGGTGACGTTTCAAACAAAGTTCTTGTTGCAGCACATAAAACCTTTATTCGGGGTAAATTCATTTAAATTGCCACACAAGCTAAAAGAGATCGTAGGGCTAACATAGAGCGATTGGAATAATAAAGCTTTACGAACTTAGCACAAAATAAATCCCTCCAAGGTTCCCATAGCTTTACTAGAAAGGGCTAGACTAGATCTTAACCTTGCTCTAACTACCCAGGCTGAAAAGGCACTAAGATGGAGTGGCAATACATTTTATACACAAGCAAACAAATTGGGACCACTACTGGCAGCGAAATTATCTCCCAGTATCAGATTCCATACCATGTCTAAAATCAGGATATCAGGTCAACCCCCCAATGCCAATCCTGCTAAAATCCTGGAAGCATTCCGAAATTTTTATTCCAACTTGTATAATTCTCCTTCTCATTTGGATAAAAACTCAATTTCTAGGTTCTTGGATGACCTACCTATTCCAACCCTATTCGACTCACACCGAAGCCTCTTATAGGCTCCTATTACAGGGGAAGAAGTCAGGGATGTAATTAAAGACCTCAAAAAGGGATCGGCTCTGGGCCCTGATGGCTTATCTATCCCATACTATAAAGCCTTTGCTGATGTCTTAGTCCCTTATCTGACCAAATTCTTTAATGATAAAACACAAGGAGATCCAATGGACACACACCTAAACACAGCATACATTACGGTCATCCCGAAACCAAACAAAAATCCAGAGGAAATCAGTAATTACCGCCCTATCTTCCTTATAAATAACGACATAAAAATACTGACAAAAATTATGGTCAATCGATTATCATCATTTATTAATTCCTACATTCATAAAGATCAAATAGGCTTTATCCCAGGCAGACAAGGTCCAGATCAAATTAGAAGAGCAATCGACTTAGTATCATTACTACAATCAAATTGGGTTGGAGGTAAAAGGCAGCAGGGTCTCCTCCTGTCATTGGACCTACAAAAGGCCTTGGATACAGTGTCCTGGCCATAGTTATTCGCACTTATTGAACGTTGGGGTTTTGGTGAGCGTTTTACGGGTCTTTTACACTCGCTTTATTCTAGCCCTAAAGCATTAATTTGTCTACAAGGTCACTATTCCAACCCATTTAATATTACAAGAGGCACTAGGCAAGGATATCCCAATATCTGCCTAGTCCTAAATCATTTTTCTAAAATTTCAGGCCTTAAGGTCAATTATGCGAAATCTCGGGCCCTTAATGTTTCACTTGCTCCCCAAGAAGTTTTGTTATTAAAACAATCATTCAATTTTGAGTGGAATGACACCTCAATTAAATATCTGGGTGTTACATTGACAGCCCGAGTAGAAACTTTATATTTACATAATTATCCCCCACTATTCAAGAAGTTAGAAAATGATCTTTCAACTTGGTCCAAACATGAATTGTCATGGTTAGGCAGGATTAATTCAATTAAAATGACATTACTCCCTAGAATCCTATATTATTTCAGGTCTCTCCCTATCCCTGTCTGTAAATTCCAGTTGAAAAACTTCAGGGTAAAATAGTCAAATTCACATGGAACACCTCTGGTTATAGAATACCCCAAAACACCCTTTTTCATCATAGAAAAAAGGGGGGCCTAGGTCTTCCTGATCTCTATAAATATTTTCTATCAGCAAGACTAGCACAGATCTCGACGATCTATTCTAAATCCGAACAACCAGATTGGCTTAATATTTAAAAACAAACGGCTCCACAATGCTCGCTTGAAAACCTATTTTGGTGTCCCCCTAAAAAGAGACCTTCAATTCTAGTCCCGTCTCTATCCCAATCACTTGCGCTCTGGGATGAACTTAGAAAATATCCATCTCTTGTCTCAACCGATCGACCACTTGCAAGTCTGTTTGGGAACCCAGACTTTCCCCCTGGGCTAGATCTGGAAGCTTTTAAATGGTGGACGGACAAAGGACTTATCCTATATGTCATTAAACCATTGCAAAAAAACATTAAAACTTCCGGAATCCGAGGAATGTCTTTTTTATCAAATTTACAAATTTCTACAAATGATCTGGAAGGAAAAACCTCTCCCTCCACAATTTACAAACTACGAGATGTGGTGTGAAAGAGCTGAGGGACAGAGGGGGGTATTTCGGTTACATATTCGTGCCTCACTCACCCGACAGGGAAAGCTTCTTATATGGAGACATGAGAAAATGATCTTCAAATTAGTTGGGACTTAGACACCTGGCATAGATCATTTACAAAATCCTTTAAGGGGATTCTAAACATATCAGTGATGGAGGCCAACATTAAAGTAATAACCAGGTGGTTTTTAACTCCCTCTAAGCTGGCTTCTATTTTCCCTACAGTAAATCTGAATTGTTTTAGGGGATGTTAACTCCTGGGAACTATGGGCCAGATTCACCAAAGAGATACGACGGCGTATCACCTGATACGCCGTCGTATCTCTGTTTCTATCTATGCGACTGATTCATAGAATCAGTTACGCATAGATATCCATAAGATCTGACAGGTGTAATTGTTTTACACTGTCGGATCTTAGGATGCAGTACCGCGGCCGCCGCTGGGGGGAGTTTGCGTCGTAAACCAGCGTCGGGTATGCAAATTAGGAGTTACGGCGATTCGCGTTCGCTACGTCGCTGCTAATCTAGTTTCCCGTCGCAAAGTTAGTCGTCGTTTGACCTGCCCTAACTTTACTCAGCAAACGTATTGCTGTTTAAAGTATGGCCGTTGTTCCCGCGTCGAAATTTAAAATTTAACGTCGTTTGCGTAACACGTCCGGGAATACGGAAGTACGCTACGCGCGTCACCGTTCGAAAAAAAGACATCACGGCGCGCAAAGCACGACGGGAATTGCGAAACTGCGCATGCGCAGTAGGTCTGGCGTGGGAGCGCGCTTAATTTAAATGGCACACGCCCATTTGAATTGGCCCGCCTTGCGCCGGAGGCCACCGGCGTAGGTTTTCATTGCAAGTGCTCTGTGAATCAGGCACTTGCGATGAAAACTTGCGGCGGTGTAATGTATCTACGATACGTTACACCGCCGCACTTCTACGTGAATCTGGCCCTATGACTCATATCTGGTGGGAGTGTCCTAGAATTAGATCATTTTGGAACAACATTTTTTCTATGATTTTCAAGGTAACAGGTTGCCAGGTCTCGAGATCTCTACCAATAGCTCTCCTGAATGCGCATAAATCCTAAATTCCAAAACATTCTCAAAAATGTATTCACTTTATTCTTACAGGAGCTAAGCTTACAATTGCCAAAAATTGGAAGAAACCTAAGCCCTCTTTCTCGGAAGCAAAAAAATAATTCTCTTGGATAATGACGGAAGAAAAGTTAGCTAGCATTTTGAATGATACTGTTTTGAAATTTGAAATGATCTGGGAACCTTGGGCCAGATATATAGGTATTTCTATTACTCAGGATGCCTCTTCGATTCCCGCAAACACTGTAAATTAGGTATATAGCTTGTCTTATTCCCTTTTCCTCCCTCTCTTCTTTGTCCCTTTTTTTTTCTCTGACTTTTTCCCGCTTTCTTTTTATTTTTCTCTCCTTCTTTAGGGGAGCCTAGTAATGTTTTAAAGGGGATTTATCTAGCACCATAGGGTTTAGTTCAGAGTGTAATTCAGTATGTCGAAAGGATTCTGCTTCTGGTGCAGTTTGAACCCGATAGGGGCACCAGGAGATTATAAGTATCCTTATTTCTATTGAGTTAGCTTATATAGGGAGTCCTTTCTCTCTCTTACATCAATATATATATATATATATATATATATATATATATATATATATATATATATATATATATATATATATATATTTTTTTTTTATTTGTTTAACTTTTAATACTCACATATTTTATTACAATGTATATTCTTTTTTAATTTTAAATTACATTTTTTTTCTCTCCTTCTCAAATTTGAAGGGGGGAGATTTTCTATCCCCCTCTCTCTGAAAGTTTTTTTTAGTTTCTCTTGACATTTACTAGGTTATGTCCATATTGATATGTATTGTGATTTATTGTAATTTTTTTTTTATTTCTGAAAATAAAATAATTTGAAAGAAAACATGTTGTCAGGCAACATGGGACTGCAGGGGGTTGGGCAGCTAGCGTGGGGGAGGGACTGCAAAAAGCCAGGAGTGAAACCAGACATCCTGGGAGTACACAAGGAGGAGAAGCATTCCCACCCGCCCTTCCTACATCTGCTTGGTTAGTTCTATGCTTACTTTTTTGCTGTTTTTTTTTTACAGGGTACGTTCGGTAGGGTCTTTGGAGGCATTTTAAAATAACTTTCTGTGATCAGATGATTGGGACCCATTTAAAGTATGGGTTCCCGATGGAATTCCAGTTATGGTGGATTAACTGGTAGTTACAATGGTGTATCTGCAGAATGTGGTTTGTCCCCGAGTCGGTGAAGAGCGGTAGGGAGGGACCGTGGAAGTAGTTTACACAGAGGGAACCATTTTTGATATTTAGTGCCTCCAAGGATCGTCAACCAAAAGTGTTATGTTTTTGTTTGTTAATATTGGTTTACATAATTGTTCATTTTAATAAAGGGGCCGAAAACAGACATTTTACTCCGACCTTTGTGTGTATATTTTTTGGCAATTATAGTCGGGGCAATAAGATGGGGATACAGTAAGTTACGACACAACGAGTCAGGATACATGCTTTAATGTTGTAGTACAACTTTTAACAGGCAAAAATAAATAGCGCTGTTGACTTTATCTGTAACATTACCAACGGCGGATCCAGGGTGGGCAACAGGGCAATTGCCCCCCCCCCCCCCCCGAGACAATCATGTCACATTGGCTTTTTTTTTTTAATCATTTTTGTTTTAAAACTGCTTTGCGGTGCCTGCAGCTGCCTCTGCCGAGTCTCTCACTCTCTCTCTCTCATCACCAGGGCCGGGCTGGCCCAGCCCAGTAAGCTGCCTGTCCTGAGGCTGCTTTGAGCTGTAGCTGACTGCAGCACTTCCCCTCTCTCCTGCGTGTATGAAACCGGGCATCTCTCGCTGTGTGTGAGAGCTGGGTCTGTGTTCAGCTGTGCTGCCTGTGCTAGACCTGCTTGTGTGATAGTAGATGGAGATGGAACACTGATTGAATCAGTGTTTTGTCTATCACACAAGCCCGTCTAGGGGGGGACCTTGCTAGAGCACACTGCCCTGCCAAACACAGACCTACAGCTCCTGTTTGTTCCATGACACACATTGGGAGAGGAGATACCTGCTGTGTGTGATCGAGGCAATGCCATGGTGAGTGCCATGCACAGTGGGGCTTCATTCATATACAAAAGTGGGGCTGCATTCATATACAAAGTGGGGCTGCATTCATATACAAAGTGGGGCTGCATTGATATACAAAGTGGGCTGCAATAATATACAAAAGTGGGGCTGCATTAATATACAAAAGTGGGACTGCATTCATAGACAAAAGTGGGGCTGCATTAATATACAAACGTGGGGCTGCATTATTATACAAAAGTGGGGCTGCATTAATATACAAAAGTGGGGCTGCATTAATATACAAAAGTGGGACTGCATTAATATACAAAAGTGGGACTGCATTCATATACAAAAGTGGGACTGCATTCATAGACAAAAGAGGGACTGCATTCATAGACAAAAGTGGGGCTGCATTAATATACAAAAGTGGGGCTGCATTAATATACAAAGTGGGGCTGCATTAATATACAAAGTGGGGCTGCATTCATATACAAAGTGGGGCTGCATTAATATACAAAGTGGGGCTGCATTAATATACAAAAGTGGAACTGCATTCATATACAAAAGTGGGGCTGCACTCATAGACAAAAGTGGGACTGCATTTATAAACAAAAGTGGGGCTGCATTTATATACAAAAGTGGGGCTGCATTTATATACAAAAGTGGGACTGCATTAATATACAAAAGTGGGGCTGCATTTATATACAAAACTGGGGCTGCATTATTATACAAAAGTGGGGCTGCATTAATATACAAAAGTGGGGCTACATTAATATACAAAAGTGGGACTGCATTAATATACAAAAGTGGGACTGCATTCATATACAAAAGTGGGACTGCATTCATAGACAAAAGAGGGACTGCATTCATAGACAAAAGTGGGGCTGCATTAATATACAAAAGTGGGGCTGCATTAATATACAAAGTGGGGCTGCATTAATATACAAAGTGGGGCTGCATTCATATACAAAGTGGGGCTGCATTAATATACAAAGTGGGGCTGCATTAATATACAAAAGTGGGACTGCATTCATATACAAAAGTGGGGCTGCACTCATAGACAAAAGTGGGACTGCATTTATAAACAAAAGTGGGGCTGCATTCATATACAAAAGTGGGGCTGCATTTATATACAAAAGTGGGGCTGCATTCATATACAAAAGGGGGACTGAATTTATATACAAAAGTGGGACTGCATTTATATACAAAAGTGGGACTGAATTTATATATACAGTGGGACTGAATTTATATATACAGTGGGACTGAATTTATATTCAAAAGTGGGACTGCATTTATATACAAAAGTGGGACTGAATTTCTATACAAAAGTGGGACTGCATTTATATACAAAAGTGGGACTGAATTTATATACAAAAGTGAGACTGCGTTCATATATACAGTGGGGCTGCATTCATATGTACAGTGAGGCTGCAATGATGGGCACTGATGAGGCTGCATTGATCTCTTGTACCATGTCTCCAGTCTCTGACCATCTCTTGTACCATGTCTCCAGTCTCTGACCATCTCTTGTATCATGTTTGCATTCTCTGACCATCTCTTATACCACGTCTGCAGTCTCTGACCATCTCTTGTACCACGTCTGCAGTCTCTGACCATCTCTTGTACCATGTCTGCAGTCCCTGACAATCGTCTACAAACTATGGGATAGATTTATGGCATTTATATTTAAATATTTTTTACTAGTAATGGCGGCGATCATTGATTTTTTAGAGGTACTGCAACATTGCAGCGGACACACCGGACACCTAATTGAGTTCTGTAAGCAACACCTTATGCCCCGTACACACCATCACTTTATGTGATGAAAAAAAATGACGTTTTTAAAAACGTCACTTTAATTGACCGTGTGTGGGGGAAAACGTCGTTTTATGTCTTCTAAAAAACGACCAAAAAAAATTGAAGCATGCTTCAATTTTATGTGTCGTTTTTCAAAACGTCAACTTTTACTTCACAAAAATTGACCGTGTGTAGTAAAAAACGTCGTTTAAAACGACGTTTTTTCACCCGCGCATGCCCAGAAGCTACTTATGAAGCAAGCTTCAATGGAAAAAGTGGTGAGAACGTAACCTCGCTTTGCTAGAACATTGTGAGAAAAACTATGGTGTGTAGGCAACTTCGTCTTTGAAAATTGAAGTTTCAAAAACGTCATTTTTTACTTCACAGAAAATGTCGTTTTTTTTTCATCACATAAAGTGATGGTGTGTACGGGGCATTATTTTCTGGCAGTGCCCCTCCCGAGACTAGACTCTGGATCCGCCCTTGAACATTACCTTGACTCTTTTCTTTTGTCTTTAACAGAAAGCCCGAGCCGTATCCCTCCAGCTTCATTTGGCATAGCCCAATACTCCTCAGGGTAAGTACACAAGCTGCCATTATAAAAAAACAGGACACACCATAATCATCTACACATTACACACAGGCATTATTATCAACAAGATAAATTACTCCCCCTGTAGTGGAAGTCCTACTCCAGGGGGAGTATTTTTCTTCATTATTTTAGGGATGCGGCCATTACATTGATTTTATTGAGATGGTGACCACCTCCTCTTTTTTCAGGCATTATTATTATGTAAAACATATTACCATCCATTTTTAAATTCATACACACAACTCATACTTTAATCATTTCTCCATGAAATCATACAGTGAAGTGTTGTGTTTTAAAGTAGGAAACAATGAACTTACAAAAAAATTATGTAGCGCCCCCTTACTTTCAGTATGGGCACTACGCTAAAGTTAGTGGGGAATGGGAGAGTTACTTTGCTCCCATTCGTAATTTGTTTGAAATTTGGGACTTCTGTCATTCCAGAAATGTCCACTGGGTCAGTCTATGGTCCAGGGATGCAATATCATCCCTGGCCGGCAGTTGGCGCCAGAGGGGTTCTGGCAGAGTAAGTTTCTCCAGCAGCCAATCAGAGGAGCTTTTTCCCTCACGGGGCGTGCTGGAGAGGAGTATATCTGTGACGGGTGTCATGTGTTCTAAAATCTTCGCGGGGTCCCGGTTCTAGGTGTGGCATCCACCTTCAGGGTGCGCACATCCATGGACCATCCTGGCCATAGTTGCAGACTACTTGGCACCTCACCCGGAGGTACCAGGGGACCCCAGCGACTTGCTGGGTTCCCGATTCCACTGAAAGGATCCCAGGCTGGGTGCCGTTCGATTAGGGAGTCGGTTTGAGGGGGACCCGGAGGCAGGTCGTCCAACAGAGCCTGAACAAACCAATTGGGGATCCGGTGACCAGAGTACTGACAGGTATGTTTGCTGTCATCTGGTGACCAATGCAGAAATCTACTGGGAGGATTTGCTCCATCTACCTATCTAGCTCAGTTATTGTAATTGGCCTGTGGCAGAGGCCCAAGCCGGGCCTGTGAGTGTGGCCCGTTCCTCCCAGAAATCCTAGGTGACATCTAGGCTGCCAGGCCTATAAAAAAAGGTCTGTCCGGGGGCACTTTACCCACTCAGTTGGAGTGCAGTTGGAGTGGCGACGAGTTACAAATTGGTACTATGCAGAGAAGTACTGACTGCTCTATCTAATATCCAGGCCTGATACTGCAAGGTTCTTCCTCTCTATCTATTCATCAACTTTGTCCTTTCCAATTGATGTTGATGTTGGCCGTGTTGGCCTGGAAAATAAAGCATTGGAAAAACCCTTTATTCACTGTCTGGACCTTCGCTTACTGTTTGTCTCTATAATTGCACCCCTAGACAGCGCCTACTAGCGCGCCAAAATGGGCAGAACCACCATTTTCTTCGAAAGAGACGGATCACTGCCGGACAGATGTCCGAAAATTTCGAAGATCCCAGCTGCTCTGAGGCTCCCTATGAATACACTAAGGTTGCCCTCTGAGCCTGCAGAGTTTGGAGTGCCCGTGACAGACACGGGCATTCGGCTGTCCATGGCGGGTCAGTTTGTCTTGCTGTCCTCTGGAGGGACAGAGATGTTGGGCCTCTCTTGCCTCAGATGTGAGGAGCTGGCCATACGCCTCCTGCCCTTTGCCCGATGCCAGCGATGCCGGGCTCCTCTGTTCATAACGATGCCTGTGGTTGGACCCCCGCGGGACTACCGTGTGGATAGGTCACCCGGAGCCGTCATCGCGGAGGTGGAGGCCGCGTGGCCGGAGCCCCTTGTTCCAGATGGAGAAGGAGAACCTGGAGTCTTGGATTCGGGTATTGCTTCCCTCGCTTTGTCCACTGAAGCTCTGCCAGTGACCACTTCGCCCCGCCGTTCAATGAAGGTAGGCCTGTCAGGCGAGGAAAAACGTGACGATCGTATGGGCCGCATGCCCAATACGCCGGCCGAGACCATTGTGGAGGCCGTTACAATCGGAGGGAAACCTACTCGGCCTATTGATTGGGACGAACTGAGGAAGTTTTGCCGGCCTGATGAGGCCACCGCTTCCACCCGAGGTAAAATCTATCTCCCCTCCGAAGCTGAGGATTCCTCGGAACCTGACCTTTGGTCAGAGGGCTCCCAGACAGATGGTGGTGATCTCCCTGACCACCTTTTCGAGCCCCGATTCCTGGAGCAGCAGGGCTTTGGGGAACTCTGGGCCCTGGGGACCAGGAGGAAGAAGAAGGGCCCTGTCCAGGGGCGCACACTGTAGCCCGAGCGTTGCCTATGTGAACTTCCTTACCTGGGAGTTGTTATTGAACCCAAAGAGTCTGCGAGTCTGTACTGTTTTTCTCATCGCTCCTCCAGCCCGGGACATACGGTCCCTGTTCAGGCGCCTGAAGCTTGGACTGCCTAGGCGCCTAGGCCATTTTAAGGATTTGTATTACCATGTGTGAATTCTGTCCTTCCTTCTTTTCCTCCTTTTCTATTTTTTTTAGCAGGTATCAGGTCAGCATTCGGGCTCGAATGCTTTAGGACACTGGGGACAGTGTCATTTCAAGTGGGGGGAGTATGTAGCGCCCCCTTACTTTCAGTATGGGCACTACGCTAAAGTTAGTGGGGAATGGGAGAGTTACTTTACTCCCATTCGTAATTTGTTTGAAATTTGGGACTCCTGTCATTCCAGAAATGTCCAGACTGTCCAGACTGGGTCAGTCTGTGGTCCAGGGATGCAATATCATCCCTGGCCGGCAGTTGGCACCAGAGGGGTTCTGGCAGAGTAAGTTTCTCCAGCAGCCAATCAGAGGAGCTTTTTCCCTTGCGGGGCGTGCTGGAGAGGAGTATATCTGTGACGGGTGTCATGTGTTCTAAAATCTTTGCTGGGTCCCGGTTCCAGGTGTGGCATCCACCTTCTGGGTGCGCACATCCATGGACTCCGCCGGCGTGGCCCACCTGGCCATAGTTGCAGACAACTTGGGACCTCACCCGGAGGTACCAGGGGACCCCAGCGACTTGTTGGGTTCCCGATTCCACTGAAAGGATCCCAGGCTGGGTGCCGTTCGATTAGGGAGTCGGTTTGAGGGGGACCCGGAGGCAGGTCGTCCAACAGAGCCTGAACAAACCAATTGGGGATCCGGTGACCAGAGTACTGACAGGTATGTTTGCTGTCATCTGGTGACCAATGCAGAAATCTACTGGGAGGATTTGCTCCATCTACCTATCTAGCTCAGTTATTGTAATTGGCCTGTGGCAGAGGCCCGAACCAGGCCTGTGAGTGTGGCCCGTTCCTCCCAGAAATCCTAGGTGACATCTCGGCTGCCAGGCCTATAAAAAAAGGTCTCAATGGGGGCACTTTACCCACTAATATCCAAGCCTGATACTGCAAGGTTCTTCCCCTCTATCTATTGTACAGGACCCAGTGGCTGGGTCCTGGAAGGACGTTATATTTCCCCTCTGTTTGGACTGTGGTGCCTTTAAGGGAACGGGAAGGGTTAACACACCTGTCTAAGGAAGTAGTTTAAAGCAGACAGGAAGCTGCAGGTGAGGGTGAAGGAGTGTAGTGGAGTCTATGCTTGGTAATGGTGGAGAAGTGAAAGCAGTGGAAGCTATGAGAAGCTGTGAACAACTTTAAAAGGACTTGGCAGTGTCCTGCCTGAAAGCCTGCTACTGAAGGACTTACCTACAAGGACTGTTTAACTGCGATAGCAGTTCTGAGCTGTTAAAGTCGGTGAGACTGTTATTTCTTTTGTTTTTGCTGCTGCTAAGCCATTTAAGTTTAATAAACCTCAGTTTTGATTTAAAAAGCCTGTGTCCTGCGATCAAGCTGGTCCCCCAAACATTACACTGGTGCTCGAATGCGGGCAGGACAGAATAACAGGCATAAGAAGAGAAAAAAAAAAAAAAAAATTTCTTTTTGCATTGGACTTTATATTAAACTGACATTTAAAGGGACAGTACATTGAATTTATGTCCTGGGTTAAAGCTGCACAAACATTGAAAGTTGAAGCAATGGAGGAGCTAATGAAACAGCTGACCCTGGCTAACATACAAGCGCAAACTTACCACAAAGCTCTGCAGCAAGAAAATACTCGCCTGTTGGTGGCCCAGTTAGCAGCCCAGCAAGCAGCCCAGCAATGGGTTATGCAGGCTCAGGTGAATGCCTTAAAGGAAGCGGTGCAGCAGCTGTCTCAGGTTCAGGAGCCAGCGGCTGTTGCCCCTGGCAACCAGGTGACTGTGAGGGCAAGCCATTTTTTACAGAAATTGTCCCTGAGCGATGATGTCGAGGCATTTCTTGCTACGTTTGAGAGGACAGGGGAGAGAGAAGGATGGTCTCAGGACCAGTGGGCCGGTCTCATTGCTCCTTTTCTTACTGGAGATCCTCAAAAAACCTACTTTGACCTGCCACCAGATGATGCTAAAGACTATCAAAAGCTAAAGGCAGAAATTCTGGCTCGTCTGGGGTGACTATGGCCGTTCGGGCCCAACGTGTACACCAATGGAAATATTGTCCAGATCGGCCACCCCGGTCTCAAATGCATGACCTGGTGCAACTAGTAAAAAAATGGCTGCAGCCTGAGGTGTTGTCTGGCCCCCAAATCGTGGAGCGGGTCGTGCTGGACTGATACATGAGGTCCCTGCCAGATGACCTTCAATGGTGGGTCAGCTATGGAGACCCCAAAACAGCAAACCTCCTTGTTGAGATGGTGGAACGATATACAGTGGTGGAGGACCTGCTGGGACCTGCCACGGCCTGTTCGACCAACTGCTGCCCTTCGAAAGGATGTTCCAAGGAGCCCTGGGACAAACACCCCGGAAGGCCAAGAGTCACTCCCGGTACCTCCTCAGCGTTCTGTTCCTGTTCGGAGAGGAGGGGATGTACAATGTTGGCGATGTCATTCCTGGGGTCATACCCGGGCACACTGCCCACTGCAAGAGGAGCCCATGGAATGCGGGGTTCTTCGGAGGGGGTCTTTTTGTGCCCATAAAGTGTGCACCACACACCTCGACCTGGATGAGGAAAAGTTTGAGTGTGAAGTCCAAGTGAACCACCTCCCTGCCCGGGCTTTGTTTGACTCTGGAAGCATGGTAACCCTGGTTCATCCTAGAGTGATTGGGAAGATCGGTCCGGTAAGAAAAACTTTACGGGTGGTATGCATTCACGGGGACACTAGAGAGTACCCTCTCATCACGTTGTCTATCTCCTCAGCATGTGGCACTGTTACTCAAGAGGTGGGGGTGGTAAAGAACTTGGTGCATGATGTTATAATAGGACGAGACTGTCCATTGTTTACAAAACTGTGGGAACAAGGAGAACAGTTCAGAGACTGGGGAGAAACTAGCCCCCCTGTTCCTGCTGCTGAGAGGGATAACCCTGAACTGCCAAACTTTAATGTGGACCCAGATGAGGAAAATACTAATGATTGGGTTAATGGTGATGAAAGTAGTGTTGATACTATTGAGGATGTCAAGATATGTGGTCCACAGACCTATCAAAACCCCAAGGGTGAGGAGCCTTCCCCACTTCAGGTAATGCTGGGGGAAGAGGATGAGGAAGTGGCCTCTACCCCTGCGCTGCCGGATTTGGGTGTTCCCCAGGGGGCATTTGGGACTGCTCAGATGCAGGACCCCACTTTGGCCCATGCACGGGAACAAGTTGTAGTAGTAAATGGGGTTCCCCAAGAGCCAGGTGCGAATGAGAGGTGGCCACACTTTGCAATATATAATGAATTGCTGTATCGGGTTACCAAGGAGAGAGAAAATGTGGTAGAGCAATTGTTGGTACCCCAACAATATAGATGAAAGGTTCTGGACCTGGCCCATGACGATGTGTTAGGGGGACACCTGGGAGTTGAAAAAACGGAGGCACAGATCACCGACCAGTTTTACTGGCCAAGTCTGAAAGCAGAGGTAAAGAGATACTGTACCACTTGTCCCACCTGTCAGTTGACTGCGCCGGTGACTCATTTTCGGAGCCCTTTGGTCCCTCTGCCCATAATTGAGGTCCCGTTCGAGAGGATAGCCATGGATATAGTGGGTCCCTTGGTAAAGTCAGCTCGAGGTCACTCCTACATATTGGTGATTCTTGACTATTACACCCGATATCCTGAGGCGCTACCCCTGCGGAATACCTCCTCAAAGGCCATTGCCCGGGAATTATTCCAGATGTTTACAAGGACTGGTTTCCCCAAGGAAATACTCACAGACCAGGGTACCCCGTTTATGTCAAGGGTTATGGCCGATGTGTGCAAGCTGTTCCAGATTAAACAGCTACGCACATCGGTCTACCATCCCCAAACGGACGGGTTGGTGGAACGCTTTAATAAGACCCTTAAGTCTATGCTCAAGAAAGTGGTACAAAGGGATGGGAAAGATTGGGACTGCCTGTTACCAGCTCTCCTGTTTGCTATCCGGGAAGTGCCCCAGGCCTCCACTGGGTTTTCGCCCTTTGAGTTGGTATATGGGCAGAGACCTCGCGGACTTCTTGACATGGTTAAAGAGGAATGGGAAAGTGAACCTGTTCAGCATAAGAGTGTCCTGGAATATGTCTCCCAAATGCAGGAAAGGATCCAAACCGTGATGCCGCTAGTCAAAGAGCATTTGCAAAAGGCCCAGGAGGCTTAACGACGGGTCTATAACAGGGCTGCTAAAATAAGGCACTTCCAAGTGGGGGATCGAGTAGCGGTGCTAATTCCCACTGTGGAAAGTAAGTTCTTAGCCAGGTGGCAAGGACCCTTTGAAGTTGTGGAAAAAGAGGGAGAGGTCAATTATAGAGTCCACCAGCCAGGCAAGAGGAAACCGTATCAGATATATCATGTCAACTTGTTAAAGCCCTGGACAGACAGGGAACCGGTGACCTCCCTGGCTAGTGCAAGACTTGAGCCTCAGGTTGGGGTGGAGAGTGTCCAAGTAGCAAATACCCTATCTAAATACCAAAGTCAGCAGGCAAAGGAGTTCTTGCAGAGAAATAAAGAGGAGTTTTCAGACTTGCCGGGGCTAACTACCGCATCCCAGAGGCTCAAAGGAAGGCCGTTTCAGAGGAAGTAAAGAAGATGCTAGACCTGGAGATCATTGAGGAATCGCAGAGTGAGTGGTCGTGTTGTGTTGGTACCAAAGCCCAATGGGACTCTGCGATTCTGCAATGATTTCCGGAAACTTAATGAGGTTTCACGGTTTGATGCCTACCCCATGCCCCGGGTAGATGAACTTATTGAGAGACTAGGTCCAGCCAGGTATATCACAACATTAGACCTTACCCATTAACTAAGGCTGCTAAAGAGAAAACTGCTTTTTCTACCCCAGAGGGGAGTTTTCAGTACAAACTAATGCCTTTTGGACTGCAAACTGCTCCAGCCACGTTCCAGCGAGCATTGGATAGGATTTTACGACCTCATCGGGAATATGCCTCAGTGTACTTGGACGACATAGTAATTTATAGCAGAGACTGGGAATCACACTTGCCCAAAGTCCAGGCAGTACTGGACTCTCTCTGGAAGGAGGGGTTTACAATAAACCCTGAAAAATGTGCTTTCGGAATGGAGGAGGTGAAATACCTGGGCTATATCGTGGGTAGAGGGGTGGTGAAACCTCAGGTCAGCAAGGTAGACGCTATAAAGAGTTGGCCCCGCCCCCTCACAAAAAAGCAGGTACGTGCATTCCTGGGCATGGTGGGATACTACAGGAGGTTCGTACCCAACTTTGCCACATTGGCGGCTCCATTGACCGATCTGACTAAGGGTCGGAAATCGGTCATGGTGGAGTGGAATGCAGACGCTGAGAAGGCTTTTTTGGAGCTCAAGTCAGCACTGTGCCAACACCCTGTCTTGATAGCGCCCAATTTTTCAGAAGAGTTTGTTGTCCAAACTGATGCTTCTGATGTAGGTTTGGGAGCTGTATTGTCACAGGTTGTTCATGGTGAGGAACACCCAGTAGTCTTCCTCAGTAGAAAGTTGACACCAGCAGAGAAAAACTACGCTATAATTGAAAGAGAGTGTCTGGCCATTAAGTGGGCTCTGAAGTCCCTCAGGTATTACCTCTTGGGGAGGAAGTTTAGGCTCATTTCTGATCATGCCCCTTTAACATGGATGAGGCAGGGTAAAGGGACTAATGCCAGGATTACACGTTGGTTCCTGGCGCTCCAGGAATTTAAGTTTGTAGTGTAGCATAGGCCCGGGAGACTGCATCAAAATGCAGATGCCCTCTCCCGAGTCCATTGTTTGAGCTCCACTGTTGCCTCCACCTCCTTGGCGTTGGGGCACAGGGGGGGGATATGTACAGTTCACCGTGGCTGGGTCCTGGAAGGACGTTATATTTCCCCTCTGTTTGGACTGTGGTGCCTTTAAGGGAACGGGAAGGGTTAACACACCTGTCTAAGGAAGTAGTTTAAAGCAGACAGGAAGCTGCAGGTGAGGGCGAAGGAGTGTAGTGGAGTCTATGCTTGGTAATGGTGGAGAAGTGAAAGCAGTGGAAGCTATGAGAAGCTGTGAACAACTTTAAAAGGACTTGGCAGTGTCCTGCCTGAAAGCCTGCTACTGAAGGACTTACCTACAAGGACTGTTTAACTGCGATAGCAGTTCTGAGCTGTTAAAGTCGGTGAGACTGTTATTTCTTTTGTTTTTGCTGCTGCTAAGCCATTTAAGTTTAATAAACCTCAGTTTTGATTTAAAAAGCCTGTGTCCTGCGATCAAGCTGGTCCCCCAAACATTACACTATTCATCAACTTTGTCCTTCCCAATTGATGTTGATGTTGGCCGTGTTGGCCTGGAAAATAAAGCATTGGAAAAACCCTTTATTCACTGTCTGGACCTTCGCTCACTGTTTGTCTCTATAATTGTACCCCTAGACAACGCCAGGGTAACTTAAATTGGCCGATCCCAAATCAAACAGCGGCTCTTTCGGGGGTAAGCGCTACAATTACATTGCAAAATCTGGTGCAGCTCTGCAGAGAAACCAATCAGCTTCCATTTTTTTTGTGAAAGCTAGATTTAACAAGCACTGTACAGTTAGAAGCTGATTGGTTTCTGCATAGCTTCACCAGAGTTAGCCCTGTTCAGTGTTGATAAATAAACCCTAATGTTTGTATGTGTGAACTAGAATTGTTTATGAATGATATCGTCAACATCTGCTATCTCCTCTATTTCAGATCGACAAGACCAGCCTGAGGGGAGAGTGCAGCGCAGCCCGCACTTGCCTGTCGTTATTTTGGAGCGTATAGATGTGCAGAATGAGCCAGAACTGACCCCTGGAATGCCACAGACTCCTGCCTTCTCCCCATGGCCAGAGGAGGAGGTCATGGCCCAAGGTTCTGGCATGCTGCCTCCATGTAATGCTGCCCCCTGTGTGCATGTACTTCAGTCGACACAGCAGTCGCCATCTGCTGCCCGGGTGCCACCTGCTGTACCGCCTGGCTTAACTGGGCAACTTGAGAGGCTCCTTAGAGAGGTGAGGAGATTATCGAGGGAAAATAGAAGGCTGTTGCGGGACATGGGAAGGCTTACCCAGACCATGCATCTTCTAAACAGACAGCAAACTGACCATTTTGACTTAATGTTGACCCGGGTAAACCAACAGCACAACCAGGCAATGGAACAAATGAGGATTTCATTACTTGAAGCTATCTCCCGACACAGTGCTCCATTGCCTGGGAGATCATCACCCTCAGCAACTTTAAGCAGCAGAGAAGATTCTCCCTCTGAAAGCTGATCGTACTCCACCCCAGGACCCAAGCCATTTCAGTTGACTTTTTCTTGTCAACCTCTGTAACTTACATGTAAATGACTAAGGCCCCTTTCACACGGGGCGGATCAGTATCACGCCCCGTGAACCTCCGCTTGCTCAGCGGGGATCGCTCTGTTGATCCCCGCTGAGCCGGCGGATGACAGGGCGGTCCCTGCACACCGCCCTGTCCTTTCTCCACTCTCCCCTATGGGGGGATCGGATGAACACGGACCGTCTGTCCGTGTTCACCCGATCCGCCAGACGGATGGAAAAGTAGGTTTTTCCTCCGTCACACTTTGGCGGATCGGAGCGGGTCGGATGTCAGCAGGCATGTCACCTCTGACATGCGCGGCTTCATAGAGGAGCACGGAGCCCCCGTTCAGATCCGTTCAGATCTGCCTAAAAAACTGGCAGGTGGACCTGAAAGGGCTGCCCGTGTGAAAGAGCCCTAACAGTCCTTTATACATAAGTGTTGTTTGGTATTTTTGAAAATTATTGGCACTGTACATAAAAATATTTTTTGTGTAATACTTTGATAGTTTGGTTATTATTATGTGGTTTTTTTTTTTACAATACATCACATATTTGGTTAATTAATAACTCATTCAAACACACACACACACACACACACACACAGTAATTATTCAGAACTTCACACAATAGTTAAAGGAACACGATTAATTTCTACATCCTTAACTATTCATTTAGGTTTTATTGTGCCCCACTGCTCTTATTGATCTTTTGAAATATGTCAATTGACTTTCCAAAATAATTTTTATAAGCGGGGTCCAATATATTGGACCAGTACTCCTGCAAGGGGCTGTTTAACGCTGTAAGGGTTAAGTACTATCACGACCGGTCCCCATTGTTCCTCATAACTTAGTCAGCGCTGGAGATCACTTCTGAACCCATAAATTATACACTCGAGTCGAGTTCAGGGAAAATGATCTAATGGTATATCTTTATTCATGGCTTTATATAATATTCTACAAGCAATAAGATAACACAAGAAATTAACCTGTTCATACATCCGGTGGAAGTACTAATATGGTCTTAGCATCTTATGGTACAACAACAAGTTTATCAGCAGACATGTTCTCATAACAATACATTGAAATGCGTCTTTAACACAGAACTCTGTCTATAAACTCCAAAACATAAGATAAGCGTTAAAGGTCGAATAACAAGCTATGTTCTATAAACACATGGTTACTTAGAACAGGCTAGGACAGAGGAATAGAAATACAGGTCTTTGGAGAGATGAATCTAAGATGGATACCTATTCCTAAGATGGAGTCACAGTGGCTCACATCCTTTCAATCGCCTCTTTGATTCATGAAATGAATTATAAATATACATGGTGACCCATCTTATATACACATATGGGGTGATACACCTGTAGTGCCCCCTTACTTTCAGTATGGGCACTACGCTAAATTAGTGGGAAAAGGGGAGAGCTTATTCAGCTCTCATTCACAATTTGCTAAATTTTGGGCCGCTGTCATCTCAGAACTGTCCTGTAGGTCAATCTGCGTTCCAGGGGTGTGTTACCACTCCCGGGCGGCAGTTGGCGCTAGAGGGGTTCTGGCGGACTCACCTTCCCCAGCAGCCAGAGGAGTGGTTCCCCTCTCTAGGTATGCTGGAGGAGGTCATATCCGGGGCAGCAGCCTTGGCTTGAGGCCTTCTTCTTCCGTGGGGTTCGAGTTCCAGGTACGGTACCCACATTCAGGGTGTGCGTATCCCTGGACCTCGCCGCTGTGGCCTACCCAGCCAA
Source organism: Rana temporaria (assembly GCF_905171775.1). Taxonomy (NCBI): domain Eukaryota; kingdom Metazoa; phylum Chordata; class Amphibia; order Anura; family Ranidae; genus Rana; species Rana temporaria. Next base: position 298,332,599 of record NC_053491.1, read on the forward strand.
AGTTGCGCATCATGCAGAGCTCCATCCGGACATAAAGAGGGGTCCCAGTGACTAGCTGGGGCCTGAACCTCTCCAAAGAGGATCCTAAGCTGAGAGCTGCACAGTGGGGGATCGGCTTCTGCGGGGTAGCGCTGCACACCTAGTAATACAGAGAATTACAACTTATACATGATTTCTAATAACTACAAGTCCCAAGTCCCGCCACACCTCTGAAGGGGAGCGATGACTCGCAGTCCAAGGACCGCGGCTATGGGACGCTCTACTCACAGACATTTGGATGGACGTAAACCATCGGGCCTTCAGAAAAAACCTAAGATACATCTACTGTGAAACACGGCTAGACGATGATATTTGATACAGCGTCTCGAGGTGTTTCAGTATACATTCAAAGCGCTGTACAAGTTACTCACTTGGAGTGTCTTTAGAAACTCACTTGAACACATTTATAAGCTTCCAGATACATTGCATAAGGCACTAGATCCTTGGGGGGCGCTAGGCCCCCTTTCCATTTATACAATTATGGCCCTGAGATTAAGAGTCTCATGCTCTACCGACTGAGCTTATACAACATTAAAAACATAAGTAAAGTATTACTGCAAAGATTAGGATCACTATTTCTATATGAGCACGATATCCTTAAACTAGGAGAAAAATACCACCAACTCCAGACCCATCCGCCCAAATCTTCAAATCTCTCTCTGTGGCATGTGTCTGGAGATTCAATAACCATCTAGCAGTGCCACTGTACCCATAGTACTAGTACTGGCATTTGGGTATGTGCTGGCTGCTCTAATAGCTGATTTTGCAATGTACAATGTACTCTAAAAACAGAAAAAAACTACAAAAAGAACCCTTGTGTATATCAGGAAAAAAACAGTGGAAGTCATAAATGACCTGGGACAAATGTCCCGCTGAGCAATGTATATATATTCATGCTGTGACACTACCTTACCCTGTTCTCCTGCTCAATCCCAAAAAGGCATTATCAGTCCTAGCCTTTGGAATAACTCTGTATCTGCCTGAACTTTGAGCAGACAGGTGTTAATAATTTAGGTAATATTTATAGTTGGTCCGCCCAGGGTAAATGATGTTCCCATCCCCTACCACCATCGCTCAGGAGGTACACCTGGGACCTGAAACACTTCTGGAAAAGGAACTCCTCAGGGCAAAGCTTTCCACCACGTTCTTTTTGGTGAGGACACCTGCCATAATCCTACAATTGCCCCCTGCATTACAAACATAACGAGGAGGCCAAATCTGGGTGCTACAACCACAGTACTATTCAGATACCTTCACTCGGGCACCCGGATATATCTCTAATACTTCCGGAAGGGAGGTTCAGCCCCTGGTGACACCTTTGGTAGCAGGTAAAACAAGAAGTTATATATTATAAAACCAACTGTGGTGAATTTTACCCTCTTAGACTATGTTCATTCACCAGGGCAGCCATAACTGCTTGTGACTAAAGACACATTCCGTGTGTCAGGCTTCAGGGTTGTGAAGGGGCCAGCCTAGTGGGGGTTGTGGCAGCATCAGGGGTGACGTGGAGGGGCCAGAGTAGCTGACAGACATAAGAGATATTCTGAAGATGCCCCCTGCGGACCACTTGTTCTTCTTGTCCTGGGGTCCTTTAAAAGTCGTTATTTTTCCCAGCTATACTGGGCCAGAACTAGGTGGAATCTGTGAGTTTGCACAGAACCATCAAGTGTCCGGGGCTGTTATGCAGCATCCTTAGCCGCCTGGCATGGCTACTGAAAGCTGGGCCCGGTCTGCTCCCACCACCTTGGGGCCTGGTCTGCTCTTCCGTAGAGGCTAGGGGCTAGAGGCTAGGGCCTGCGCTTCCACATGTGAGCCTCAAAAGCTAGGATGGCTACCTCAGCAAGAACCTAAAGCTGAAAACAGCCAATCAATCTAACTTATTGCTTGATTGATTTACCTGCCGAAGTAAAACAACTTCTGGCCCTTTTGGTGAGACCAAAAGAAACCCTCTCTCTCTCTGTATATAAACATATCCACTGACCTCAAGTAAAGGATCCAATGACTCTGAATACAGAGTGTCCTTCTGGGTGTAAACTCCACCCGTCCTTACAACCGGCCTCCAACGAGTAACTACATACTGTAGCAGGGCTGATCTATGTGTAGGTGTGTCTCTCAGGTGGGCTTGCAAATGTGATCTGGAGCATAATTGCATAGACCCCAAAGGTACATAACCCGGAGGATATTATCCACCAGGTTAGTCATCAGCCGTGAAGGATACATTTCCAGAAGATTGGCTAGCCCACAAGGGAATGCCCTGTCCTCGTCCAGCAGGACGCTAAAACATATTTGCTGAACCCATCACTATGAAGTGAAATGGTATATGGCAGTGGTATGGCACATCAGATAAGACTGGTGCTCCAAGTACAATTAAACTATTAATTTCCCTCAAGTCCTGCAGCTACAGGGTTTATAGAGGTGTTCTGTTCTGGGATATTCAGTTATCCCTTTTTTTTTTTTTTTATTATTATGCCACAGAACAGGGCTATGTACAGCATCACTACATTTACTCAGCTAATACACAAATTTAAACTCAATAAGCATTTAAAATGTTATGCTCCTCAATGGCTGTGCTTACAAAAACCTTTGTTTTTCAAAATAAACCTCTAGTCAAGAAAAAATACCTTGCTGGACCCATATACAATCAGTTCCTTCTGCCTCATTTCCTTGTCCCCTATCTCATTTATGTGTCCTGTTTCTGTCAGGAATGGTAGAGGGGGGCAAGGGAAAAAGAGGGGGGGTGGGGGGGGAAATGTTTTTTAAAAAAAAACTCTATATCCCTGGCCTCTTGTGATAGCTTGTCTACCTCCTTTCTATGTTGGGTGATAATTTCACAATAATCCGGGATCTCAACGGATGTATTATGAACCCAAGTGCAACACTCATAGCCCTTAGTGACATTACCTAGGCCCGTGAGTGCAGCACTTATGCTTTTAACAGCCAGGAATTCTAATTGCTCCTGATTGCTCTAGTTTCTACATTTAATTTGGAAATATCATCAGGATTTTCCTTCAGTACATCATCAATAATACTCATGTAATCATTGCGCCTCTTCATTCAACCTATTTCCCAATTTGTACTAGAAGGGAACCAGACCCAGGCCATATTATTAATACATTTTGAGAGGATGCCTGGGGTACAAACTAGCTTTAAGAAGGTGTCCTCTCTTACTATCACCTAATATCCCTCTTTACTGGGACCATGGCCGCTGACTAACACCATCACTGGGATTCTAAATAAGGATAATATAGATAATATCCTTGCAACAGATGTATGTATAATCAAAGGTTTAAAGGCAACCTTTGAAAAATTTTCCTTAGCTCATAAGAGAGACCGGAGAATGTCATACCTCACAACAATTGGCCTACTATAGAGGTGGGTTGGCGCCTAGGAATAAAGGGTCTGGGGTACAGAAGAAGGAGCTATACCGCGATGCTACTGGAAGTGTAGCATGTTGGCAAGTCGTAGACTTCTTGTGGAACTACCTAACTTAAAGCACAAACCTTTAAATCCATCAATGGCCTGGGTTGTCTACTCAAAGCATTGCTGTTTAACCACTAACATGTATGTTGGTCTGAGATTGTTCATAAAAGTTTGGATCATCAGACTGTGCCATCTAACACACCCTCCCCTGTCTTTTGTCTACAGGCGACTGAAATGTCAGTAACGTGGAGTTAAGTTCAGGGGTGTGATAGAAAGAGGTGCTGTGGGAGAAGTTTAAGATAACTTGTGAAGGTGTCTGTCATTGAGAAGTTAAGGGCAGTGTGTTGACAGGCTTGGACCCCTCTTGTGGAGTTCCCTAACTTAAAACACCAATCTGGTGCATGACTCCTACCTGTGATCTGGAAAATAAGAGTATTATCAGAGTATTTCCTAGTAACACTTGTAAGGTGTACGTGGGGTGTACCTTTTAAGAGAGGAGTGAAATTCAAAGGTACGGCTATCAGGGGAATTCTACTGGACCCAGGGTGCAGCTTGCTACATATCCAGCAAGCTGGAAGCTTTCTTGTGACATCAGTAAGACAAACAAGTGGGGTACCATTTTAGAGGAGTAGCCTTAAAAAGGAATTTTAGTGGTACCCTTGGATTTTACTACCTATCCAACATTTGTAATATGATGATTTCCTACCATAAGCATATTTAAACTTAAACTTTAAAAATAACATTTTGTCGGTAAAACCTTCACCGATTTTCTGTCTTCATTCTAGCATGGCTTTCAGCATGGCTAGAGTTAGTTCTTTACCCACAGATGTCTTTCATGACACCTAAATCTTCTGGGTGATATATACAGTTAGTTATAATCCACGTTGGGGGAACACTGGAAGCATGGTCACCCCCAAGAGTGTCCAAGGTTTCTCAGGACCTGGAGCAGAAAATAAAGTCTTTTTGCTGTATTCGCTTTTCGAGGATTTATAACACCTGCTTCACCTCCTGTCTAAAACTCTATTAACATTTGCTTCACCTCTTATGTCCGCAACTGAAGCTTTTAGCTGTGTCTTGCCTTGCTTCGCACAATCCACTTTGACCTTTTTTTTTCGACTGGCATGGATCCAGGCTTGGGAATTCTCCAACAAACAAAGGTTAGGATTTCACCACTAGGATGGCTGTCCAGGTCACCGGGACTTCTAGTGGTAGGAGGTCCAAAGGGATGTGTTGGTTTCTGTGAACAGAAAGAAGAGATGTGCGAGCAACATTTCCTTCAACTTGGACTCAATTATCTTTGACATTTTTCCCTCCCTTATCTGATCAAGATCTTCTAAGATAAGGGGTGTCCTGGCCCTTCCCATAAGAATCTCAAATGGAAACTACCCTGTGGCTTTACCAGGACATTCTGATCTCGGAAAGAACTACTAGCAACATTTTATTACATTTATGGAATATTTGCAATGGACACCCTTACCCAGGAATGATTTCCTGCGTGAGTATATCTCTTGTGGATTCGAATGTTTCCACTCATCCACGATGACTAAAATGTATTCTTGCTCTGTCCCTTTCTTTGGCATGTGGGTAAAAATGATTCCAAAGAAAGGAGATTTAGAAGCAAAAACCAAAAGAATTCTGTATGGGAGAATACTGGCTAAATAGTATCCACCTGGTGGATAATATCAGCTAAACAATGTGTTCATCCGGCAATAGAGTGAAGAAACAAATGCTCAGCAAGAAATGGAACATTACTTTGAAAAGTGTGCCATCTCAAAAATGGAATGCAAGGTTTACAAAAACGAGTGCTCCCGTCTCAGCCTGCGCGGGTTTTGAACCAACGCTTTTCCGTACTAACCATCGGTTTTGGACCGAAGGAAAACAGACCGATAGCCTATACACACGAACACATCCATGATGACTGCTGCTGGTATGTGAGTGAAATTCATTCATAGACGAATGAAAGGTGTAGTACGGGATACAGGGGAGGTGTTCATATTTCACCCTGTGTGGTATGTTTGGATTATTCCCGATATATGTGATGTACTGTGACACATATAAACAGTGGCGGCTGGTGAAGTTTTAGGATGGGGGGGCGCAATACCCCGCCCTTCCACATTTGGTCCCTCCCACTTCTCATAAGCCACACCCCTTATAGAATCCACCACTCCGTCCCCTGTATTCCACTTGCTTCCACTCAATGTCAGGAGTATACAGCTCAGCGTCATAGCACAGAGTATATAGCCCCAGCATCACAAATCATGGTATATAGCGCAGCCTTACAGATCGGTGCAAACAAACTAAAATATGACACTGTTAGTAATGAAGGACTCGAAATGGGCAGGAGATTACCAGAGACTGCGGACATACTGCACAAGATTACCAGAGACTGCGGACATACTGCAAAAGATTACCAGAGACTGCGGACATACTACACAAGATTACCAGAGACTGCGGACATACTACACAAGATTACCAGAGACTGCGGACATACTACACAAGATTACCAGAGACTGCGGACATACTGCAGGAGATTACCAGAGACTGTAGACATACTGCAAAAGATTACCAGAGACTGCGGACATACTACACAAGATTACCAGAGACTGCGGACATACTACACAAGATTACCAGAGACTGCGGACATACTGCAGGAGATTACCAGAGACTGCGGACATACTGCACAAGATTACCAGAGACTGCAGACATACTGCACAAGATTACCAGAGACTGCAGGAATTACTTGTCCTGCGACTTGGGACTTAAATGTTGCATGACAAGTCGTACCCCATGATTTCCAATGAGAACCGTTCATATCTTTGCGACTTCAAAGTAGTCCCTGCATTACTTTGGTCCCAAATTCATGCAACTTGAGGTCCATAGACCTCCAGAATACACAGGCATTGCTTTAAGTCACATCAAAATTGCAGTAGAATTGTGCAACTTTCAGACTGCATTAGCCTGAAAGTTGCAAGATTCTGCCACAATTTTTTGGTGCGATTTTGCAGCGACTTGAAGCAATGCCTATGTATTCTGGAGGTCTATGGACCTCAAGTCACATCAAGGTGGGACAAAGTTAATGCAGGGACTACTTCAAAGTTGCACAGATATGAACAGTTCTCATTGGAAATCAACCGCACACCGATTAAGAAAAAACTTTGTGGAAATCGCGGGGGGGGGGGGGGTTGGATGCTGCTGTATAAGCGGGTGGGGTGTTGTGTCGCGGCCGCCGATGATTTATATTACATAAGGGGAGAGGTGAAGACATGTCAGGCAGGCAGGCAGGCTGCAGGCATAGCTCAGCTTACCTGTTCCTCGGTCGGGCGCACTGAGCTCGAGCAGTTCCGACGTCACTTCCTGTTTTTCCAGTGACGTCGGAACGAGCACAGAGACGGGCGGGTGCACACAGAAAGTGTATGCACCCGCCCGGCCATAACAATACACTCCATCGGGCCGGAAGCAAGTGGCGCGATGGAGAACGCCACAAAGGCATTTTTTTGTGCCAATGTAGCGCCGCGTCTGCAATCCCGTGATTGCACAGACGTGGCGCTACTCCTACAGCACTGTGCCTGGCGTCCGGCGCGGGGACACAGTGCACATAAGGCCCTTTTTTGGAATTTTTTTTTCTTAAAGGGACAGATTTAAAAAAAATTTTTTTTTTTTTTTTTTTACTGACTGTGGGATGGGGGGCGGCGCCCGGGCGCCCCTATGGACGGGCCGCCACTGCATATAAATATATATATTTAACAAGCAGGTTTGCGATAGAGCCAACCTCTATGACCTACCCCATGGTAGGTACGCTAGCTGCATGGACTATCTTCCCCTCTTTCAAAAAAACTATTAAGTTTATGTACTTAGAAGCAGGCAGTTTTGGGGAGATATATCTGCGTGATATATCGGCGTGTTTGTCTGCGTGCTTGCTCCGGGGGCTCTATATGGGTTGTGGCTGGCACCTGAGGGCTAGGGGAACTGGAGGAATTTTGCCAGAAACTTGGCATCCTTTTAGGTTGGGTCCGAAGACAGAATTTCTTCTGCTCCAACCCTGAACTCATGTTAAAACCAGTGCTTTGCTATTTTCAACCCATCTTCTTCCACAAAAAACAAAAAGGCAAACAACTCTATATACATATATACAATGTATCATAGTACCTTATGTGCCATAAACAATACAAATAATAAATGCACAAATTCCCTTTAATATTCTGGCACGCTCAACCCAATTTCTTAATTCATTCCAAACTCCTCCTTCCCTTCACAAGTATGGAAGGAGGGGTGAGGAGGTGATTCACTGCGGAACCTCACTCATACTTGACATTTTTCAAATGCTTTGTTTCTGTCAGCCAACGGACCCCAGACACTGATTGACTACTTAACCGCTGTCAACAAAAATAGAATGGCAATTAACCGTTTGCCACCGCGGCCGCTTTTCTGTAAACAGAGGGTTTCACCCGTCTTTTTGGTCTGGGGGTCCATTGACCCTTAACATCAGCATTTGCAATTTTACACATTTACCCACAGTGTGATTTACTCACAAAACACCTTTGTTCGTAGAGGTACAAGACTCTCATGTACCCTCACATAATTACAAACAATCACTTTATATACAATATCACCTTTACACAAATACACAAATACCGATTATTTTATATTTGTCACATGACAGAAAAGAACAGTGACAGAGGTCTGATTTCTCCCTCCTCTCACTCAGTTCTTCCCAACTGCTTTAGGCCTAACAAAAGAAATAGCATTTCCTTTGAACCGTAAACAGCTCCCCTCTGTCATCCGCAAACTATATACAACCAGGGCGTTTTAGTGTTATTTACAATATCTTAGTAACAGAGCAAGAGGTCAAAACTGTCTTTGTTTAATGTTTTCCCAGTAAAAACTGTAAACTCCCAGAGTTATGCGTTTTCCAAAAACGCTTTGTGTTTCCAAAACACTTTATTTTACTATCTGACCTCTGTCTAAATTACACAGATGGTCGCAAAGACTCGTCTTTTTGCTGGGTTTGACCTGTAGATCACCCTTTACTAGACAGCTTTACCTTAAAAATGCAGAAGGAGGTGTAACTTGTAAGTCTGATTCCCCTTCTGCCCCCCTTACTGGTCCCTTGTCAGTGTCTATAGCTACTCCAGGAATATCCCTTTCTGCTACCGGGGGCTGGGTATTTAGAGTCCCCATAGGGACGGTCTGTGCACTATCTATACTATAACTGCGCAGCGGGCTTCTGTGCCAAATTTTTTGTCACGGGCTGAGCTTGGTATACTGCTGCAGCCAAAAATCCCTTATCTGATACTGTTAGCGTGGGGTAAAAACATTGCACATCCTCTTGTGGGGGTGGTTTTCCCATTATTTGTGAAATGTCACAGGGGTCCAAATGATGCAGTGACTGGGGGCAAACTAAAAGGTTGTTTCCCCCCCTTTCTACCTGACCCCGGAGTCCTTCAACAGTTAACCCTTCCTTGAAAACAATTGGCACATGTAGGTTTAACCTCAGCACCTGAACTCTGGGTTTACCATTGCGAAATAACTGACCCTTTCCCATCCTTGACCGATAGCCACCTGGCATGCTTGCTAATAAGTATGTGTGGCTGCCACAATAACAAAACAATACACCCACAACACATTCAGAACATCTGCGAGACATTAATAATGTTCTTATACTCTAAAATATGTCTGATTTACTGTAATATCAAACCAATAGTCTACTTACATTATCCTGGGCACTTAACAGGCACTAAACAATATTCGTATTACTTCTATACAGGATTATACTTATACAAGACCTCAAAAATGTAGGGGTGCAGACTGGCGCTGACTGACTTTAGACAGTCCCAGCGTGTTTGTTCGGGCGGCTCCTGTTTGCGGGAGTTTTAATATAAACCGTCAAAACAGAGAATGAACTCCTGCAAATGGCCCAGAGTTTGCCCCATGAACTCTTGTGGTACAGGGAAATGGCAATTAAGTTTATACCATAACTGGCTTTTGCAATAGCGTTTTGGGCAGGCTGCTGTAGCAAATAAATGGTGGTGTAAGTTATATGGTGTTTCACTAATAAATATAACAATGTGGAAGTACTGATTAAGACCTGTATGTTTCAGTAATATTCCACACCTACAATATTCACAAAGTATATTATGAAACGACATCTACGTTTTGTATCACAAACAAAATTATCTTATTACTCTATGCGATAGAAAGATAAGCAAAGTAACCTGAGTTATCGGAACAACGTGCCAATCTATTTTGTGTATACACCTTAAAATTTATAGTCACCCCGGACTTATAAGATGCGTTTCAAGGAACGCTCTATGTGTTTCCAAAACACTTCATGCGTTTTCCAAAAACGCTTTGTGTTTCCAAAACACTTTCTTAGTCCCCTAGGACTATGCAAAAGACTTTCTAAAAGCCTATTTGTGTGTTTCCAAAACACACTGTACTCCCCCCGACACAGATTAAAAACTTCAGACGATCGCGAGCAATATGTCACGGTAAGGTAAAATAAATTTAAACACGTACCGTAAAATTGCCGCTATCGTCCTGCCGAGACTACGCCAAAGCTGTAAGGGTTAAGTACTATCACGACCGGTCCCCATTGTTCCTCATAACTTAGTCAGCGCTGGAGATCACTTCTGAACCCATAAATTATACACTCGAGTCGAGTTCAGGGAAAATGATCTAATGGTATATCTTTATTCATGGCTTTATATAATATTCTACAAGCAATAAGATAACACAAGAAATTAACCTGTTCATACATCCGGTGGAAGTACTAATATGGTCTTAGCATCTTATGGTACAACAACAAGTTTATCAGCAGACATGTTCTCATAACAATACATTGAAATGCGTCTTTAACACAGAACTCTGTCTATAAACTCCAAAACATAAGATAAGCGTTAAAGGTCGAATAACAAGCTATGTTCTATAAACAAATGGTTACTTAGAACAGGCTAGGATAGAGGAATAGAAATACAGGTCTTTGGAGAGATGAATCTAAGATGGATACCTATTCCTAAGATGGAGTCACAGTGGCTCACATCCTTTCAAACGCTATGAGTAGGGTTGTCCCAATACCGATACTAGTATCGGTTACGATATAGAGCATTTGCCCGAGTACTTGTACTCGGGCAAATGCTCCGATGCTTGATCCGATACTTGTACAGTCAGGGTGATCAGTGCGGTGGTGAAGTTACAAGCACCGATCACCGCTGACTGTCCCCATATTCTCCTCCAGCCCCCCTCTGTTCTGCTGCTGTACCCCTCCGTGTCCCCCTTCATGGTGCCATCCCCCTCCGTGTCCCCCTCCATGCTGCCGTCTCCCTCCATTTCCCCCTCCGTGCTGCAGTGTCTCCTCTGTGCTGCCGTGTCCCCCTCTGTGCTGCCGTGTCCCCCTCCGTGCTGCCTTGTCTCTCTCCGTGCTACCATGTCCCCCTCCGTGCTGCCGTGTCCCCCTCCGTGCTGCCGTGTCCCCCTCCATGCTGCCGTGTTCCCCTCCGTGCTGCCGTGTCCCTCCCTTTGCTGCCGTGTCCCCCTCCATGCTGCTGTGTCCCCCTCTGTGCTGCCGTGTCCCCCTCCATGCTCCTTCTCCACCCCCTCAATCTGTCAGGATGGAGAGCAGATGTACAGAGTCAGTGATCACTGACTCTGTCCATTCATATAACTGGAACATCATAACCTGTGTTTACAATGTTTTAGTTTATGAATGAAGAGAAGCCGCTGTCTTCTCTCCATTCATTTTCAGCGCAGCTGAGGCTGCAGAGAAAGGGACTGGGGAATATGTGTCATTAGTCCCTTTCCATGTCTCAAAGGGGAGATGTCAGAGGTCTGTTAAGACCCCTGACATCTCACCAAAGCCCCCCAACAGGGCTGCTAAAAAAATTGCAATAAATAAATAAAAAAATTATTGTAGAAAATTTTAAATTAAATAAAAAACACACTGACACTGTACACCCCCCCTTAAAAAAAAGAAAAGCATCGTAAATAAAAAAATTGTATAAAAAAAATTGTAAAAAATAAAAAAAATACTGACACATGTGCCACTGTCACATGAGATTAAAAAAAGTAGTGGTAATCGGTATCGGTGAGTACGTGAAAAAAGTGTCGGTACCTGCACTCGCTCTTTAAAAAGTGGTATTGGGACAACCCTAGTTATGAGAGTATGAATTGAATGGTACCAATTTTTAACAATAGATTTTTTTTTCTGTTTTCATGCTAATAATAGTCATATGACATTTTACAACGTAAACACTGGGGTTAGTTGAGCAAAATGTGGTTTTAGATTTGAGTTGGTGTACTATTCAAAAATGTTTAAACACCTATAAAAACAAAACTAAAATACTAAAGCAAAACGTTTTAAAGTATATATGTAATTAAAGTAATAAAGTTTATAAACTTAATATAAACTTTATGAGGTTCCTTTTTAACGCATACCCCCTGACTAGATCAATCTTATGCCACGTACACACGGTCGTTTTTTGTCTTGGAAAAAAACGTCGTTTTTTTATCGTGAAAAAAAACTACGTTTTTCAAACTTCATTTTTAAAAACGACGTTGCCCACACACCATCGTTTTTTGAAAATGCTCTTGCAAAGTACGGTTACGTACAACACGTACGACGGCACTCTGTTCCATTCAAGATCGCGTCATAACTTGCTTCTGAGCATGCGCGGGTTTAAAAACGACGTTTTAAACGTCGTTTTAGCCCACACAGGATAATTTTTTATGACACAAAAAAACAACATTTTGAAAAACGACATAAAAAATTGAAGCATGTTCGAATTTTTTTTTGGTCATTGTTTAGAAGACAAAAAACGATGTGAAGCCCACACACGATCATTTTAAATGACGTTTTTAAAAACGTCGTTTTATTTCATCACAAAAAACGACCGTGTGTGTGCGGCATTAGCGACAGCAGAGAGAAATCAGGAAAAAAAATCCTTCTGACCTGCTGTGCCTTGAGGGAGCCACTGTCCAACTTCCTGATTGGTTGGGAAGCCAGTTCCATGCTCGGAAATAATCTCCCTTTGACCAGCATCTAACCGGTTTTGGAGGTAGTACTTGCAACTTGCCCATGCCCAAGTGCTCACTAATTGGCAGTGATACTAGCATTGGTATAGGTGCATATATATATATATATATATATATATATATATATATATATATATATATATATATATATAGATATAGATATTGTGACAGGAAGTCAGGTAAATCTGGAGGTGTTGTCACAGACGGGAGATACATTTCTGCCTTGTTTAGAAAATTCACCAATTACTATCAGGTGCCGGCTGCAGAGGTAGCCAGAAAGGTTTAAGGACATTGGATAGCTTCAGCTGTTCAGAATGGAAAAATTAAGGCCTCTATAACTTGTCCAGAGGATTACTACTGAATGCTGCATCCTGAGGCTTGTTGAGTTAAGGAGAGCAGTGAGCTGAGGAAAACGTCTGAAGGTGAAGTGGTTGTTGATATTTTTGCTGTGTGATAAGAAAATCAAAAAGACTATTGTTTTATTAAAAAGTATGGTCCAAAATGTATAGATTCACCCAAGAAAAAGGCACCTAATCCCAAATAGGTAGATAAAGTTTTTTCCAATTAAGAAAAGAGAAGGGATAATTTGCGGTGCGTGTAAGTTGCAAAATGATAGTGATGAGAAAGCACAATTTCTTTGTTACAAAATTTACAAAAATGCTTTATTCATAAATACAGAGTATACACAATATATAATTGATTAGTTTAAAAAAGAAGAAGTGGACAACCAGTTGTTGATTTAATTCAGTGGATAGCAGAGAGCATCAATCAGTTGGAAATACAGATGCAATTTGGAAAGGTAATCGCTCAGACCCTACATGTTTCGCGGACTTCCGCTTCTTCAGGGGAGGGAGCGATATCCAATCAGAATAAGCAACCACAAGTTGCCCACAGCTGGTGACAGACACAAGGTCCCACCAGGATTAAACTGGTCATGCGCATATTCATAAATAGCGACTTGGAGAGTTAATTAACCAGAGACATCAGTGAGTGATTAAGCTGCAGTGCTAGTTCAATAGAGGAACCATGCGGATTCCACAGAATGGCTGCAAAAGATCTATATAGAGATCAGAGGCAGTGTGGCAAAGCCATATAGCACAGTATGATTGGTGTATAAAAAGCCAGATGAAAATCAGCTACTTAGTCCTGCAAGGAACTGCAAAGCACATATCATGAGAGTGCTCACTGGACATGTAACCCAACGGAGCCCTGCAGTTGTTTTATGCTGGAAGACCAGCAGTTACTGCCCAGCAGTAGGCTGTGTCAGACTCTGTAGGTAGGTTCCTGTGTTGTGAAGGTAGACGGCCCAAGTGGCCAGGGTTTATTTTATGTTTTGTTTTGTTTATAGTGTTTGGATGCTTGCACTTGTTTCCAGCAATATGGAAGAATAAACCATAACCCTTGTTTTTTTAACCACCCACGGCTGCCTCTCTGGATAATTCAGTGTGTAGTGAACCCACTCAGGAGGTCACACACCACCGCTACCGAGCTAACCCCTTACACATGGTGGAGTGCCGCGGGCAGTTAAAGTAAACCCAAAATGGAGGAGATACTGGAGCAGCTGGCTATAGCAAATGCAAATCAACAGCAGACAAATGCAGGTTTGCAGCAGAGCCTTGCAGCTCAACAACAAGCTCACCAAGAGAGCATTGCAGCTCAACAACAAGCTCACCAAGAGGGCATTACAGGCTTGGAACAGAGACACCAGCAGCAAATGGAGGCCATCATGAAACAGCTTCAGAGACAGCAGGCCGAGGTTGGGAGTCAGTCCAGTAACAAACCGACTTTTCGGGTAAGCCACTTATTGCCAAAGATGACTGCAGATGATGGACCCTGAGATGTTTCTGACCACGTTTGAAAGAACAGCGGAAAAAGAGAGTTGGCCTAAAGAACAGTGGGCTGGACTAGTGGCCCCCCTATTATCTGGAGAAGCCCAAAAGGCATATTTTGATTTCGAGCTTGCAGATGCAAAAAACTATGATCGGTTAAAAGAGGAAATATTGGCACGTTTTGGTGTAAGCCTGGCTGTCCGTGCTCAGCGGGTCCACAATTGGAGTTATCAGCTGAAGAAGCCACCTTGATCGCAGATGTATGACCTCATCCATTTGGCCAGGAAATGGCTGCAGCCAGAAACTCTGTCCGGACCAAAAATTTTGGAGCGAGTATGTCATGGACAAATTTCTTAGGTCTCTTCCTAACACCCTGCAGAAATGGGTGAGCCATGGCGGTCCGGAAACTGCAGACAAACGTAGACCTGGTCAAAAGGTACCTAACAACAGAAAATTTGTCCCCTTTCCCTAGAGACGCACAGACTTTCCACCCCAAGACCAGACCCTCGCCACCTATAGGTAAGACTGCATCAAGGGATGGGGGTGGAGAGAACAACTAGAGGTATTATTGGGACCACTGCTAGTGGTTGGCGAGAGCGGCCTGGAAGACCCATCCCCCAAGAGAGGACCAAAAGGTTGATTTGTTACCGTTGCCGGGAAGAGGGACATGAAGCAGCGGTTTGCCCAGCGGTTGATGAACCCATGCAGTGTGACTTTCTGACAGAGAGACGACAGTCCCTTTTTGCAACCACATGCACTGCAGTAAAGGGGAATGAGAAACCTTTATGTAGAATGTGCTTAGATGGTAAAGATGTTGTGGTATTGTTGGATTCAGGTAGCCTGGTCACCTTAGTGAAAAGTGATCTAGTGGTGTGAAAAAACCTTACATCCTAGGAAAATGGCTGTAGTTTGTGTACATGGGGACACTCGAGAATATCCGGTGACTACGGTTTCCTTTGAAACCTCCCTCGGTAACTTGTGTCACCAAGTGGCTCTAGTTCCCCGACTGCCACATGACGCCATTGTGGGATGGGATTTCCCAAAGTTCTGGGAACTCTGGGATTGCCCAGATTCCCCAGTAAGTGGTTCTTCTGAGCCTGAACCATCTACTCCAGAATCCTCTAACTGTGAGGATTCTCCTGAGTTTCCGTTCTCAGTCTTAGGCTGGGTTCACACTACGATTTTCCCGTCCGTCAGCCGCATACGATTTATATGAAAAAACGTATGCGGCTGAAACGGACGTAAACGTATGGAACCGCACATATGTGCGTTTTCCATTGAAATTAATGTTAAAAAAAAACGTATGCGTTTGCCATACTGTTTCAAAAACGGCCGCAAAACCGTGGTTGAACACGGTTTTGCGTACGTTTAAAAAACGTTTTGCCAGCAAATCGTACGCACCCGGATGCATCTGAGTGCATACGATTTGCAAAGCATTGTCTATCTATACGTTTTCCCGTCCGGGCCCGTACGTTTTCAATACTGAAATCGTATGCGGCTGACAGACGGGAAAATCGTAGTGTGAACCCAGCCTAAGCAGGGGAAACACCAGTCCCTAGGGAGGAGCCGGCTACCTCAGAAGAGGAACAGCGGCCGATAGGGTTTGATGACCTCGAGGTGCACAGAGAAAATGTTATCACTGAGCAATTGAGGGACCCCACATTGCTAAGAGCCCGGGAGAATGTAGTGAAGATAGATGGGGAGTTAGTTAACCCTGACAAGAGGGTTGCCCTCCCTTACTTCATTATTGAAAGGGACCTGTTATATCGAGTGTCACAGAGGATAGAGGACACCATTGAGCAACTGGTAGTGCCTAAACCGTACCGCAAGATGGTGTTGGAACTGGCCCGTGGGCACATTCTTGGGGGACATTTGGGAGCAGAAAAAACCCGGGAGAGAATCACCCAGAGGTTTTATTGGCCTGGGATCACTAAGGAAGTGGACGTGTACTGCTCTTCCTGTCCAGTGTGTCAGATTACTGCACCCATGCCACATTTCCGCAGTCCGTTGGTACCCCTGCCCTTTATTGAGGTCCCTTTTGAGAGGATCGCCATGGACTTGGTTTGGCCCCTTACTGAAGTCCACTAGAGGGCACCAGCACATCTTGGTAACAATGGACTATGCCACCCGTTACCCAGAAGCGATTCCTCTCAGAAACACCTCTGCTAAAACCATTGCTAAAGAGTTATTTCAGGTTTTCAGCCGTGTGGGTCTCCCTAGGGAAGTCCTAGCTGACCAGGGCACCCCGTTTATGTCTAGGGTGACTAGAGAACTTTGTAAACTCCTGAAAGTGACCCAATTACGTACATCAGTATATCACCCTCAAACAAACAGGTTAGTGGAAAGGTTAAATAAAACCTTAAAACAAATGTTGAGGAAGGTGGTGGATGAAGACGGAAAGAATTGGGATTATCTGCTCCCTTATCTGATGTTTGCCATAAGAGAGGTTCCCCAATCGTCCACAGGGTTCTCTCCGTTTAAGTTATTGTATGGGAGGCACCCCCGGGGCCTACTGAACATTGCCAGGGAAACATTGGAGAGTGAGAGTTCCCCTCATCGAAGTGTGATTGAACATGTGGCACAAATGCAAGATAGAATTGCCCAAGTGATGCCGATTGTGAAGGTACATTTAGCCCAAGCCCAGTTGGCTCAACAAAGGATTTACAATCGTGGGGCCCAGGTCCATTCCTTTGCACCTGGTGATAGGGTGTTCGTGCTGGTCCCCACGGTCGAAAGTAAATTCCTAGCCAAATGGCAGGGTCCCTATGAAGTGTTGGAGAAAATGGGGGTGGTGAATTATAAAATTAGCCAACCGGGAAGACGAAAACCATAGCAACTCTATCACGTGATCTTGTTGAAACCATGGAAGGATAGAGATTCCTTGGTCGCTAAGACTACCCGATCTTCTGCTCCGTTTAACCTGGCTGTCCCTGAAGTTGGGATAGCGGAGACTCTGTCCAAAACTCAGCAACAGGAGGCTAAGTTTTCAGACTTGCCAGGTTGGGTCTCCAGAGTTGAACATGACATTATCACCACACCAGGGGATAAGGTCAAGTTGAAGCCTTAACGAATTCCAGAAGCCTGGCGAGAGGCAATTCCCCAGGAACTAAAAAAAATGCTTGAGCTAGGGGTGATAGAAGAGTCAAATAGTGATTGGTCCAGTCCCATTGTTTTAGTACCCAAACCAGATGGAAGTTGGCGGTTTTGTAATGATTTTCGCCGCCTGAATAAAATCACTAAGTTTGACACCTATCCTATGCCCCGCATAGATGAACTGATTGATCGCCTAGGCACTGCCCGGTACATGACGACGTTAGACCTGACCAAGGGTTTTTGGCAAATTCCTCTCGCGGAGTCGGCCAGGGAAAAAACAGCATTTGTAACTCCAGAAGGATCTTTCCAATATCGGAGGATGCCTTTTGGGTTACAGAATGCTCCCGCCACGTTTCAACGCACCATGGTTAAGACCCTTCGGCCTTATCAAGCCTATGCTGCTGCATACCTCAATGATGTGGTCATCCACAGTGAGGATTGGGACTCACACTTACCAAAAGTTCAGGCTGTGTTGGATTCCATCTGGGAAGCCGGGTTTACAGCCAATCCAAATAAATGTACCCTTGGGTTAGAAGAGGCGAAGTATCTGGGGTATACCATTGGAAGAGGTCTAATCAAGCCCCAGATAAACAAAGTTGAGGCTATTCAGGATTGGCCACGTCCTGCCAATAAGAAACAGGTTTGTGCATTTTTGGAGATCACGGGTTATTATCACCGTTTTATCCCCCATTTTGCCTCACAGGCTGCTCTCCTGACCAATTTGACCAAAGGAAAGGAGTCTGTCATGACCAAATGGACTCCCAAAGCAGGCCTTATGTAGTCAGCCAGTTTTAAATTCGCCTGATTTTTCACGGGACATTGTGGTTCAGACAGATACGTCAAATGTGGGGTTAGGAGCTGTACTGTCCCAGATTATCAAGGGGGAGGAACACCCTGTTCTTTACCTCAGCCGAATGTTGAAGGCCCATGAGGAGAATTATGCCACCATTGAGAAAGAGTGTTTGGCGGTGAAATGGGCTTTGGATTCTCTCCGGTACTACCTCGTGGGTAGACAGTTTGAACTGGTGACGGATCATGCCCCATTGAAGTGGATGGCACAAAACAAGGAGACCAATAGGAGAATAAATTGGTGGTTCCTGGCCCTTCAGGAATTAAGTTTTGTGGTAACGCATCACCCCGGTGTTAAAATGGGGAATGCAGAGGGTTTGTCCCGAGTACATGTGTGCCTGGCAACCTGTGTCCCAACCCTAAGGTTGAAACAAGAGGGGGGGTATGTGACAGGAAGTCAGGTAAATCTGGGGGTGTTGTCACAGATGGGAGATACATTTCTGCCTTGTTTAGAAAATTCACCAATTACTATCAGGTGTCGGCTGCAGAGGTAGCCAGAAAGGTTTAAGGACGTTGGATAGCTTCAGCTGTTCAGAATGGATAAGTTAAGGCCTCTATAAGTTGTCCAGAGGATTACTACTGAATGCTGCATCCTGAGGCTTGTTGAGTTAAGGAGAGCAGTGAGCTGAGGAAGACTTCTGAAGGTGAAGTGGTTGTTGATATTTTTGCTGTGTGATAAGAAAATCAAAAAGACTAGTGTTTTCTGCTGGAAGACCAGCAGTGTCTGCCCAGCAGTAGGCTGTGCCAGACTCCATAGGTAGGTTCCTGTGTTGTGAAGGTAGACGGCCCAAGTGGCCAGGGTTTATTTTATGTTTTGTTTTATTTATGCTGTTTGGATGCTTGCACTTGTTTCCAGCAAGATGGAAGAATAAACCATAACCCTTGTTTTTTCAACCACCCACGGCTGCCTCTCTGTATAATTCAGTGTGTAGTGAAACCACTCAGGTGGTCACACACCCCCGCTACCGAGCTAACCCCTTACAATATCTATATCTATATATATATATATATATATATATATATATATATATATATATATATACACACATCGATAATAACAGTGGTATGCACTGGTAAGACTCTTACCTGTGAACTGAAGTACTTGATTACTCGTATAGTGTCAAGTCTCTGATGTGAGGCCGAGTGGCAGAGAGGGCGCCCCTTGCGGCTAAGTGCAGCGCTTCCATGGGTGTGAAAAAGGGATACGGTGCCCAAAGGTGCACGGACTGCTAGTAGTGCTGCAACAGGCTGGTAAGCAGAATGTGGCTGGGGTGCGCTGGGTAGCGATGTCAGTAGCCGTGCAAGAAGAAGTCCTGAGTAGGCATTTGCAGGGTAAACCAGGAGCAAGGTTCGCCGCCAGGCCAGAGGTCATATACCAGGAGACAGTCCAAGAGCAAACAGGAGCAAGCTGGGTCATAAATAGAGATGTATAGAACGGTTCGCCGGCGAATAGTTTGCGGCGATTTTCGCTTGTTCCCGTTTGCCCCCGCCGGCGAACATATGCAATGTTTGACCCGCCTCCTATTAATTAACATTGAGCAAACTTTGACCCTCTACCTCACAGTCAGCAGACACATTCCAGCCAATCAGCAGCATACCCTTCCTCCCTGACCCTCCCACCTAGAGGGCAGCATCCATTTTAGATTCATTCTGAACCTGCATTCTTAGTGAGAGGAGGGACAGTGTTGCTGCTGCTGATATTATAGGGAAAGCGATAGCTAGGCCAGTGTACTCCAGTCCTGAAAGACTCATCTGATCTCTGCTGTTAGAACAGCACCCCAAACAGCCCTTGTTAATGCTAATCAATTAGTCTGCTTTTTTTTTCTCTGTAATCTGTGCTGCGTGGTTTAGAGAGAGAGACAGAGAGAGAGAGAGAGAGAGTGTAATTTTTTGGAGTTAGGCAGGCTAGTCAGTTAATGTTACAGTGTGTAGAGCAGGGATATGCAATTAGCGGACCTCCAGCTGTTGCAAAACTACAAGTCCCATCATGCCTCTGCCTCTAGGTCTCATGCTTGTGGCTGTCAGAGTCTTGCTATGCCTCATGGGACTTGTAGTTCTGCAAAAGCTGGAGGTCCGCTAATTGCATATCCCTGGTGTAGATGATATATATACATCCCAGGAGTTGTACATATATTTATACACTGTATAGTTTAGTTAGATTAGAGGTGCAGGGTGCTGTGTAATATAAAGGGGTCCAGTGATGCAGGGTGCTATGTAAAGGGGCCCAGAGCTGTGGGGTGCTGTGTAATGTAAGGGGCCCAGTGGTGCAAGCTGCTGTGTAATATAAAGGGGCCCAGTGGTGCAAGCTGCTGTGTAATATAAAGGGGTCCAGTGGTGCTGGGTGCTATGTAGAGGGGCCCAGAGCTGTGGGGTGCTGTGTAATGTAAGGGGCCCAGTGGTGCAAGCTGCTGTGTAATATTTTTTTTATTGTTATTAACAACAACATTCCATACAGCATTATACTTTCTTATGTTACATCATTTAAATAATAAACAGCCATACATTGCAGGAGAAAAGCTAGACAAGATTATCTAATCAAAGCATTATCCGTTATTTTACTCCCCCAGAACAAACAAACACACAAAAAAAAAAGAAGAAGGGAAAGAGTCAAAAATAAATAAATTAACATTCACCTCCCCTCCTCCACTTTTCCCCTAGCTACAGTGGAGTACGTCTATTTTAACCCTACACACTATACCCCAGGAGAAAAGAAAAGAGGCAAAAGAGGGGAGAGAATGGGAGAAAAAAGAAAAAAGGGAAGAGAAACCTCCACCAACCTATTATCAAAGAGGCCTCTATTGGTCATTGTGTCTGGTCTTTTTATGTGAGATAAGAAAGGAAAAAAAAAAAAAAAAAAAGAAAACCACCCCCTACCTTCTTCCAAGGAGGCCATTAATGGCCTTGTGTCTAATCTTTTTATGTGATAATAAAAGAAGGGAAAAAAAAGATTAAAATTGTGCCTCGTGTTTGACTATTGATCCCCCGTGATTCTGTGTGTCGGCCCTCTTGGCCCATTTCAAAAATCTAGAATTACACCACACAAATTTAAAAAGGAAAAAACAAAAAAAAACAAAAGTGTGGATAAAATATCCAAAAAGAAGGGGGGGGGGGAAATCCCCTTGTCTACATCCATGTGGTTTATTTATCATTCCCCCCCTCCATCTTAACCTCATAAGAGGCCCCTAATGGCCATAGTGTTAAGGATATCTATTTAAACCTTGTGATGAAAATATCGTCCCCCATATTAACCTTCTAACAGTCCCTCTGACCTACTTCCCCTCCCATTTTAAGTGACATACCCATCTCCATAATCCCCCCTCCCATATAGTGGTGGTTAATATAAAAAAAAAGGAATACAATATCCTCTTAGTGACAGTGTTCAACCTCTATCCTAATTCTACTTCAAATCCCTCCTCTCTTGTATTGCCCCATTCCCATTATTCCCCCCCCCTACCCCTCCCTTCCATCCCTATGTCCACATTAAATGCAGGCGTCCTACTCCACACTATCAAAGCTGTAAAAAGCGACTCCAAAGGAGATTCGTGAGGCAGTAATAATGGGAAAGCGAGTGTGGGGAGATAAATAGGAGAAAAAAACCCACTCTAGTCTGGTCTAGTCTAGGTTCACGTTCTAGCTCCTTATTCTTCCATAGCTAAAACCATATGCGACTACACTGGGGGCCTCATAGATCTGTTATGCCCCCAGCTTCCCCATTCCATTTCTCTTGTCCTTAGCCCATTTCATGTGCATACTGTATCCAGCCTGCCCATGTTGTCTCAAATCCCTCTTTTTTATCCTTTACTACTTGAGTCCACCTTTCGGCTTCCATTATCCGATTGACCTCCTTTTTCCAATCTACTAGAGTTGGACAGGCGGTTTGTTTCCAGAATCTGGGAATTAATAATTTCGCAGCATTCAGTAAATGTGGTATAATACTCCTCCTATAGGCTTTAATAGGGCCAGGCGTTCCATGGAATAGGAAGCATAGGGGCGTAAACTCCATTGGTGTAGGGGTCAGCCTCTTGATCCATGGTTCAATTGCTTCCCAGAATATTTTAATCCTGGGGCATTCCCACCATAAGTGGAGATATGTGCCCCTTTGCTCACACCCTCTCCAACACCGGGCATCAGCCGCTGGGTACATCTGATTTAACCTTACTGGTGTCCTATACCACCTTGTCATAAATTTATAGGCCATTTCCTGGACACACAAGCTTATAGATGTAGAATATGTTGATTTGATCATTTTTTTAATTTGTTCATCTGACAGTACCTTATTTAGTTCTCTTTCCCATTCCCTGATGAAATATGGTACTTTACTCTTTTGGGAGCCTAATATCAATCTGTACATCTGAGACAACAAATGCCTTGCATCCCTCAAGTGCACACACTGACCCTCAAACTCCGTCATTGAGTTTGATGATCTCAATGGGGGTTTCATCCTGTTGAAGAATCCTGTCATTTTATAGTATCTCCATCCTGCTGTGGGTATGTTCCCTAAAGTTGTAACCAAGTCCGGGTATGTTGCTAGGGTTCCCTGCGGAGCAAATTTACCACATGTGGTATCTCCCCCCGTCCCCATGCCCCAAGGAATCCCCCCGCTCCCCCGGTGGGAACCATGGAAATCCCTCCAGTGGAGCCAAGGGGGACACCAGGGGTGAATACTCTCCCCTTTTATTCAACCTGTCCCATATTAACAAGGAATTCTGTGTAAAAAGGGGATGTCCATTTTGAGAGTCCTCTTGATGTACTCGAGATCCATGGGGCCCCTGCTAGGTTCCTCCCTGCTATTGTTTTTTCTAATGGGACCCACATTTTATTAGAGGAGTCATGGCACCAGTTCAAAATTCGGAACCAACGAAATTGCCTTATAATTGTTACGACCCTGATTCTGAGAACACTCTGTCTCAAGTTTAGACTCCAGCTGTAGAGGCCTATCAGAATTAACCACCAGCTCACTCTCACTGAACTATAAGAGTATGGGGTCTATATCATCATATCCTCTGATTGGAGCAAAACATGTAGTAATAGTTTAATACTTGTTAAACTATGTTGTATCTTTTATCTAGAAAATAACAAGGATAAGTCTTTAGTAGGTGCTTTCTGCATATATAGGTAGTGAACTTGAGTCATGTAGAAAATTAGCACTCTTGATATAACATATAGAAAGAAACCCCAATATAATTAGAGCAAGTATCTCAATAGTTAATATGCATTCTGAGAGAGATAGAAAGAGACAGTCCAGAGTATGGATAGCAACACTATCTATGTGGCAAAATAGTCTTTATACACAAGCAGTTTAAGGGGTAGTGTGGACCAGGTCTCTTTGCACAGGAGTAGATGGTATTTCCAAATATGCAGTAATATGGTCTATATACTCATGCAGTTTAAGAGGTAGTGTGTACCAGGTCTGTTTGCACAGGAGTAGATGGTATTTCCAATATGCAGTAATATGGTCTATATACTCATGCAGTTTAAGAGGTAGTGTGTACCAGGTCTGTTTGCACAGGAGTAGATGGTATTTCCAATATGCAGTAATATGGTCTATATACTCATGCAGTTTAACCTCTTGACCACTGGGCACTTAAACACCCTTCCTAACCAGACGAATTTTCAGCTTTCGGTGCTCTCACATTTTGAATGACAATTACTCAGTCATGCAACATTGTACCAATATGAAATTTCCGTCCTTTTTTTCCCACAAATAGAGCTTTCTTTTGGTGGTATTTGATCACCTGTGGGTTTTTTATTTTTTGTGATATAAATGAAAAAAGACTGAAAATTTGGTAAAAAAAATGAATTTTTCTTCATTTCTATTATAAAATATTGCAAATAAGTCATTTTTCTTCATAAATTTTGGCAAAAATGTATACTGCTACATATCGTTAGTAAAAATAACCCAAATTAGTGGATATTATTTAGTCTGGGTGAAAGTTATAGGATCTACAAGCTATGGTGCCAATCACTGAAAATTGATCAATTTGATCACACCTGATGTGCTGACAGCCTATCTCATTTCTTGAGACCCTAACAAGCCAGCAAAGTACAAATACCCCCCAAATGACCCCTTTTTAGAATGTAGACATCCCAAGGTAGTTAGTAAGAGGCATAGTTAGTTTTTTGAAGTTGTCATTTTTTCCCACAATTCTTTGCAAAATTAAGATTTTTTTTTATTTTTATTTTTTTCACACCAAATTGTCATTATAACAGGTTATTTCTCTCACATGGCATGTACATTCCACAAATGACACCCCAAAATATATTCTCCTACTCCTCCTGAGTATGGCGATACCACATGTGTGAGACTTTTACACAGCATGACCACATACAGAGGCCCAACACCGAAGTAGCAACTTCAAGCATTCTAGGAGCATAAATTACACATCTAATCTCTCAACCACCTATTACACTTTTGAAGGCCCTGGAGCACCAGGACAATGGAAACGCCCACAAAGTGACCCCATTTTGGAAAGCTAACACCCCAACGTATAATCTATGAGGCATAATGAGTCTTTTGAACAGTTCATTTTTTTCCAGATGTTTTTGGAAAATGTGGAAAAAAATAAAAACGCATTTTTTTTTACAGAAAGTTGTCCATTTATAGGATATTTCCAACACATAGCATGTACATAGAAAAAATTACACCCCAAAATATATTCTGCTGCTCCTCCTGAGTATGGCGATACCACATGTGTGAGACTTTTACACAGCGTGGCCACATACAGAGGCCCAACACCGAAGTAGCAACTTCAAGCATTCTAGGAGCATAAATTACACATCTAATCTCTCAACCACCTATTACACTTTTGAAGGCCCTGGAGCACCAGGACAATGGAAACGCCCACAAAGTGACCCCATTTTGGAAAGCTAACACCCCAACGTATAATCTATGAGGCATAATGAGTCTTTTGAACAGTTCATTTTTTTCCAGATGTTTTTGGAAAATGTGGAAAAAAATAAAAACGCATTTTTTTTTACAGAAAGTTGTCCATTTATAGGATATTTCCAACACATAGCATGTACATAGAAAAAATTACACCCCAAAATATATTCTGCTGCTCCTCCTGAGTATGGCGATACCACATGTGTGAGACTTTTACACAGCGTGGCCACATACAGAGGCCCAACACCGAAGTAGCAACTTCAAGCATTCTAGGAGCATAAATTACACATCTAATCTCTCAACCACCTATTACACTTTTGAAGGCCCTGGAGCACCAAGACAATGGAAACCCCCACAAAGTGACCCCATTTTGGAAAGATAACACCCCAACGTATAATCTATGAGGCATAATGAGTCTTTTGAAAAGTTCATCTTTTTCCAGAAGTTTGGGGAAAATGTGGAAAAAAAATGAAAACGCATTTTTTTTACACAAAGTTGTCCATTTATAAGATATTTCCAACACATAGCATGTACATAGCCAAAATGACACCCCAAAATATATTTTCCTGCTCCTCCCGAGTATGACGATACCACATGTGTGAGAATTTTACACAGCCTGGCCACATAGAGGCCCAACATCCAAGAAGAACCATCAAGTGTTCTAGGGACATAAATTACGCATTTAATTTCCTTACAATCTATCCCATTTTTGAAGGCCCTTCATATTTCTAGCATATACATACCAAAAATTACACCCTAAAATACATTTTGCTGAGTAATGGGTAAACAAAATATTACCTGTGGTTTTAGTAGTCCAGTTGTCCACAGGAGGAGAGCCCTGATCCAGGCAGCAGGCAGGGACGTTGTCAGCGTCGGTGAATGGAATTGTCCAGGCAGAAATATTGTCCATAGTCAGTACTGGCAGGGTTACAGTCCAGGGTCAGTGCAAGTAGAGACATTGCCAGCAGTGCCAAAATATTGGTCCTGGTAGTAAGCAGGAACATGGTCCAAGTAGCAGGCCAGGAAAGAAGGGGGACAGGGGTAGAGGCTTCTCCCACCCAAATCTCTTTGAAGCCTCCGGGCAACCAGACCCTAATCCGGGAATGAGAAAACTAAAAAACTAGTTTTTTCATCCAGAAAAACAATTCTGGAGCCCCTCACATATGTGAGACCCCTGTGTTCCCACTAGCATAGCAGGGTAAAAGATCAATCCAAGGGGCAGGCAAAAAGCGTGGTCAAACAGTCCAGGGTCAGTTCCAGAGCGGGCAGAAGTAGGTACAGTTTAGTGTTAGGCAGAAGCATAGTCGTATAACAGGCCAGGGTCAGTTCCAGAGCAGGCAGAGGTAGGTACAGTTTAGCGTTGGACAGAAGAGTAGTCGTATAACAAGCCAGGGTCGGTTCCGGAGCAGGCAGAGGTAGGTACAGTTTATCGTTAGGCAGAAGAGTAGTCGTATAACAAGCCAGGGTCAGTTCTGGAGCAGGCAGCGGTATGTACAGTGGCATAAGAGGTGTGGCGGTAAATGACAATTACGTTTACCATACTTTCCTAATAATTTAGAAAAGAATGGTAACGGCGGAAACATTGATTGAAACAAAGGCCTGGTTGGGAAGGACAGTCAGGGCAATAATATATAGTGTCTCTTCTAGTTCCTGCTTTGGTGCACACACGGCATCTCTTCTGACGTTTTCGGCCTGATTCATGGGGGGGGAGTTTATCAATATAGTGTCGTTCATGGAGTCTGCTCACGCAATCAGAGCGAATGCCATCTGGTGAGTCTTCAGGGTACAAAAGGGAGGAGACAATTTCTTCTTGGTAATAAAGATAAGATAAGGGGTTACTTGTAGATTTACGGTAAACGACATAAGTGTTGTAAATGGCCAAACTGAAAAGATATATGGAGACCTTTTTGTACCAATAGCGGCTTTTTCTTGTGGGAAGGTATGGTTCGAGCATCTGATCATTGAAATCTACTCCCCCCATGAACAGATTATAGTCATGAACACATGCCGGTTTTTGGACAGGGCCGTTTCTTTTGGGGATTTCCACGTAGGTGTCATTATGTATCGTTGAGAGCATGTGGACGTTTCGTTTGTCCCTCCACCGGATAGCCAATACTTCTTCATTCCGCAAAGACGCCGTCTCCCCTTTTTGCAGTCTTTCCATAATGAGCCTTTGCGGGAAACCCTTCCTATTGGGTCGCACTGTACCACACGCTGGAGTGCCCATCCGGTGAAGGTTGCGGAAGAGGGGCAAGCTAGTATAGAAGTTATCCACATAAAGGTGGTAACCCTTTCCAAGGAGTGGATATACTAGCTCCCAAACAATCTTTCCGCTGGCTCCGATATATTCTGGACATTCAGGGGGCTGCAGTTGGGTGTCCTTCCCTTCGTAGACCCGGAAGGCGTAGACATACCCCGTGACCCGGTCACATAGCTTGTAGAGCTTAACCCCATATCGGGCCCTTTTGTTTGGGATAAACTGCTTGATGCCAAGCCTGCCTGTGAAGTGGACCAATGACTCATCCACGGAAATATTTTGGTCGGGGACAAATAACTGGGGAAATTTCTCTGAGAAAAAGTTTAGAAGTGGCCGAATTTTAAATAATTTGTCCTGTGATGGGTCATTTCGGGGAGGGCACTGGTCGTTGTCATTGTAATGGAGGAAACGCATTATCCTGTGGTATCTGGTTCTTGACATAGTGGATGAAAAGACTGGCATATGGTGGATGGGTTTTTTGGACCAATATGAGTATGATTCATTTTTTTTTGAGAGCCCCATGTTGAACGTTAGGCCTAAAAATAATTTAAATTCCTCCACTGTCAATGCTTTCCATTGATAGGGACGGGCGTAACTTGAATCAGGGTTGTCTCTTATGAATTGCTGTGCATAGAGGTTGCACTGGGCCACAATGGAGGATAATAGGTCTGGGGTAAAAACTAAATTAAAAAAATCAATAGGGGCAAAGTTCTCTGTGTTCACCTTAACACCTGGCTGGGCGGTGAAAGGGGGGACGTTTGCTGCTCCGGAATTGGGGGGAAGCCACGTAGGGTTTTCAAGGGCATAGGGAAGGCTGGCATGGGTCCTAACCCTTTGGGGCTGAGATGACACTCTGCTGGTTATTGGCCTTTGCTGCAGTGGTACTTCATTTCTCCTGGATGGTACTGAGCTGCTAGTTGATGCCACTGTATTTCTGGTGGATGGCTGCGAGCTGCTGGTTGATGCCACAGCGCTACTTGTGGTAGCCTGCTGCCCCATGTCAGAACGCCTTCGTTTCATGGGCACACTTTGCTCTTCCTCTGAATCTGTAGAAGACCCAGTGCTTCCAACCGGTTCATATTCTGAATCAGAATCAGAGAGCTCCCCGCTGCTCTCGTCGGTCAAGCACATATGTTCGTATGCCTGCTGAGTGGTAAAAAACCTTTTTGCCATACTGGTGACTGTGGGCTGTGGTGACAAACTATGGTAGGGAAACTGGAACAGATATGGCTGCACTGATGGGTGCTGATGAGATGAGGCTGGTCTAATGAGTGTGCACTGATGGGTACTGAGGGTGCACTGATGGGAACTGATGAGGGTGCACTGATTATCTGCCACTGATATGCACTGATAAGGCGGCGGTGATGAGGATCCACTGATGAGCACTCACTTATGGGCACTATTGGGCACTCTAGTGGCACTGATGAGCGCTGTAGTGGTGTAGATGAGCACTATAGTGGCGCTGATGTGGTACTGATGGCACTAATGTGGCACTGGGCACTGATGGCACCGATGGGCACTGTAGTGACACTGGGCACGGTAGTGGCACTGACGGAGCACTGGTGGCACTGATGGAGCACTGGTGGCACAAATGGGCACTGTAGTGGCACTGATGGTGCACTGACGGACACTGGTGGCACAGATGAGCACTGGTGTAGCACTGATGAGCACTGACAGACACTGGCGGCACAGATGAGCACTGTAGTGGCACTGATGGAGCACTGACGGCACTGAGCACTGTAGTGGCACTGGTGGTGCACTGATTGGCACTGATGAGTACTGTAGTGGCACTGGGCACTGGTGTGGCACTGATGGACACTGGCAGCACCGATAAGCACTGTAGTGGCACTGGGCACGGTAGTGGCACTGACGGACACTGTAGTGGCACTTATGGACACTAGCAGCACCAATGGGCACTAAAGTGGCAGAGGTGGCACTGAAGTGGCAGAGGTGGCACTGGTGGGGACTGTATTGGCACTGGTGGAGACTGTATTGGCACTGGTGGGGACTGTATTGGCACTGGTGGGGACTGAAGTGGCACTGTAGGGGCACAGATGGGTACTGTAAGGGCACAGATGGGTACTGTGTGGCACAGATGGGTACTGTGTGACACAGATGAGCACTGCTAGGCACTGCTGGGCACAAGAAAAAAATGACACTCACTTTAAAATGTCTTCTCTCCTCACACTCTGTAACAGGGTGAGGAGAGAAGAGAAGGAGACCTTTGAGTGACCTTTTTTTTGTTTACTGTTGCTGTTTATTGATCGCTCCCTCATTGGAGGGAGCGATCAGGTGGTGAAGAGCCGCTTTCATTGGCTCTTCACCGCGATCTCTGTTGCGCCGGGTCTCCTGGACCCGGCAAGCACACACACTCCCGCGAGCGCGTCGCAGGACGCGCGCAAGACACGGAGGTGTACGAGGACGTCCCATGGACGTCCTGTCACAATAACCCGGCCGCGCTGTAGCAGTATTTCTGCTATGGCGCGGTCGGCAAAAGGTTAAGAGGTAGTGTGGACCAGGTCTGTTTGCACAGGAGTAGATGGTATTTCCAAATATGCAGTAATATGTTCTATATACTCATGCAGTTAAAGAGGTAGTGTGGACCAGGTCTGTTTGCACAGGAGTAGATGGTAATCCCAATATGCAGTAATATGATCAGAATATACTTGCGGTTAGGAGGTAGTCCAGACTGGGAAAGTTAGCACAGGTGCTGATGGTATCTCCTTAGCAGTATGCAGAGCTGGTGGTCCTTCTATCCAGTATAGCAATGAGATTTGGATGCAAGTGTCCCACAAAGGGAACTTCAAGGTTGCTGTGGGTTGGTGGAGGGTCTCCAGGTGGCGGCAGGGTCCAACAGGAATATTCCAACAACCTGCCGCCAGTGCTGGAGGTTTAAATAGCCCGGTCTCCCATCCACGCCGAGCGCCACACACTGGAACGCACTTCCGCGTTCCAGCGTGGAGCGCAGACGTCCGCGTACCGGAAGTGACGCGGATGTCTTCTTGAATGGAGCGCAGCTGTCATTGCAGGTAAAGCTGCGCTCCTTGTACACAAATTAACGCTAATAGCGTTACATACTCCCCTCCTCAAGGGGGCCCATCCGGGGCGCCTAATAGGAGATGGTTTATCAGGATATTTGTGATGGAACTGCTTAATGAGTCTAGGGGCATGAATATCTGATGAACATTCCCAGGAATCATCTGTGGGAGAATAGCCTTTCCAACGAATCAAGTATTGAATGGAAGAACCTCTCCTCCTAGAATCCAAAATCTTCTCTACTTGATATTCAGTCTCACCAAAAACTTGAACTGGTGGAGGAGGTTGTGGATCTCTGTTTGGAAAAGGGTTTGGTTTGTAAGGTTTAATTAATGAAACATGGAAGGATGGATGAATCTTCCAATCGGAGGGTAAAATTAATCTGACAGCATTATTATTGATGATGTGGGAAATTGGAAAAGGTCCCGTGTACTGACGGCCAAGTTTCTTTGAAGGAATCTTGAGTCGTAAATTCCTAGTAGATAACCATACCAAATCTCCAATCTTATATGAAGGGGGTTTTGTTCTATGAGAATCATAATACTTCTTTTGTCTAATCTGTGCATCTTCAAGATTAGAACGGAGAGTATCTAGAGTATCCTTTATGGTTGATAAAAGATTCTGAACAGCAGGGACATTAGTTGAAGGAAAAGTAGACGGTAAATTATTAGGATGAAAACCATAATTTGCGTAAAAAGGTGAAAACTGGGAGGATGAACTGGAGGCGTTGTTGTAAGCAAATTCTGCATGTGGAAGTAAATAAAACCAGTCGTCTTGAAGATGAGTGCAGTAACAGCGCAGATATTGTTCCAGTGTTTGATTTACCCGTTCTGTTTGCCCATTAGTTTGGGGGTGATAGGCGGTAGACATGCGATGATCTATTTGTAGAGTTTGACAGAGAGCTTTCCAGAATCTAGAAATAAATTGTGAGCCTCTATCTGAAATGATCTGAGATGGTAAGCCATGAAGTTTAAGAATATTGGATATGAAAGCCTTTGCAGTCTCTTGAGAGGTTGGTAACCTCTTCAAAGGTACAAAATGGGCCATCTTTGTTAGAACATCAACTGTGACCATGATGGTGTTTGTTCCATTTGACCTTGGAAGGTCAACTATGAAATCCATCGAAATAACGTCCCAAGGTCTGTTTGGTATTGGGATAGAAGTTAATAGGCCATAGGGAGGTTTTCTAGAATGTTTGTTGGTGGCACAGGTCTGACAAGAATTAACATAGTCCTGAACTGTTTTTGTGAGATTTGGCCACCAGTAATTTCTCTTGACTAAATGAAGGGTCTTAGTAATTCCAGGATGTCCTGCAAGTGGAGCATCATGAAGTTGTTTTAGTAACATAAGTTGCAATTTTGGTGGAACATATATCTTGTTGTTAAAAGTTAATAGTCCATTAGACTCTTGTTGTAAACCCATAGGTAAATGAGATCTCTCTTTAGTAAGGGTTTGAATAAGCAACTTATTAAAGGTCATAGTAGTACCCAGAATCCTATTGGATGGAATAATTGAAAGTGGTGGAATCTCCAATGTTTGTTCTTCATGCATACGAGACAAAGAGTCTGCTTTAGTATTTTGAGTACCAGGAAGGTAGGAAATAACGAAATTGAATCTATCAAAAAATAGACTCCATCTGACTTGACGGGCAGAGAGAGTTTTGCAAGATTTTAAGTGTTGTAAATTTCGATGATCAGTGAGGATGGTGATAGTATGTGTTGAACCCTCCAGCAAATGTCTCCAGTTAGAGAGAGCATCTCTTATTGCTAGTAATTCTTTCTCACCAATAGGATAATTTTTTTCCGCTGAGGAGAGTGTCCTGGAAAAAAAAGCAACTGGATGTAGTGGTTCTGATAATGTTGGTTGTTGGGAGAGTACAGCGCCGAGAGCAAAATGCGAAGCATCTACTTCTAATGTGAAATGGTATGATGGATTTGGCAATTGAAGAATAGGAGCTGAAGTATAACTATTCTTGAGTGTGTCAAAGGATTTCTGTGCATCCTCAGTCCAAACAAAAGGTATCTTTGAACTGGTTAAGCTGGTTAGTGGTCTTACAATAGCTGAAAAGTTTTTTATGAACTTTCTGTAGTAATTTGAAAAGCCGAGAAATCTCTGAAGAGCTTTCCTAGTTTGTGGTGAAGGCCAGGACAGAATGCAATCTACCTTAGATCGATCCATCTGAACTCCACTAGGAGTAATCTGGTATCCCAGGAAGGAAATAGTAGTTTGATTGAATACACACTTTTCAAGTTTTGCATACAAAGAGTGTGTCCTAAGCCTAGCCAGAACCCAGCGCACATGTTTGTGATGTTCATCCTGATTCTCAGAATAAATTAAGATGTCGTCCAAATAAATTACAACGCAAATATCAAGTAGATCATGAAAAATATCATTAATGAACCACTGAAAAGTTGCTGGAGCGTTACATAAACCGAAAGGCATTACACAATACTCAAAGAGTCCATATCGGGTTTTGAAGGCAGTTTTCCATTCGTCACCCGAACGGATTCTGATCAGATTATATGCACCTCTGAGGTCCAGTTTTGTATAGATCTTGGCGTTCTGTAAACGCTCAATGAGTTCTGGAATGAGTGGTAATGGGTATCTATTTTTTATAGTGATATTATTGAGAGAACGATAATCAATGATTGGTCGGAGTGAACCATCTTTATTCTTTACGAAAAAGAGAGCTGCACTTGCTGAAGAGGTGGAGTTCCTAATAAACCCCTTTTTGAGATTCTCATCGAGGTACTCCTTTAAATGTACAAGCTCTGGTTGTGAGAGGGGGTAGATTCGAGCAGTAGGGATAGGACTGTCGGGGATGAGGTCTATGGGACAGTCGTAAATTCTATGTGGAGGAAGTTTATCTGCATTAGTCTTACTGAATACATCAATGAAGTCATGTAAATATTCAGGTAGGTCATGTGGAATGGCGTCAGAGAAAGAGATGATACATGGCGAATAACAGAACTCTTTACAATAATCAGACTGCAAAGAAATTGATTTGGTGGACCATAAAAAAATAGGCTGATGGAGAAGCAACCATGGAAGGCCTAGAACAATGGGAAAGACAGGTGATGAAATAATATCAAATTTGAGGGTCTCAGAATGACCAGTGGCACATGTAACCTTTAGGGGAGATGTCTGAGATATAACAGGACCATGAGTTGAACTGGACCCATCAATAAAAGTGAGCGACACTGGATTTTGCTTAAACACACAGGGGATTTTATTTGATTCTACAATACTTGAATCTATAAAGTTGCCGCAGGCTCCGCTGTCGACCATTGCTTCAATGGAAATCTCTTCTTGATCCCACTGTAGAGTAAGAAGGATAAAGATATATCGATTAGATGTGGAAAGGGATGAGTCTAATTTATTAATGTGGGAAAATTTACCTTCAGAGTTTTTCTTAAGTAGAGGACAGGTAGAGACAATGTGGTCTGGAGCTGAACAATAAAGACATAGATTATTGGCTCTACGGCGTTGCTTTTCTGCTGGAGTCAAAGGTCCTCTTATAGTTCCAAGTTCCATTGGAGACTCTTTTGAAGGCGATCTGAATCTCCTGAAGGAAGTGACTGGGTATGTATTTGCACGTTCCGCCTTTCTCTCACGCAGGCGACGATCGATAGTCACTGATAGGTGCATGAGATCTTCTAGAGTATCAGGGAGCACAACGCGAGCAAGCTCATCCTTCATGGCCTCTGATAATCCCAAACGAAATTGATTTCTAAGAGCAATCTCTGACCATTGGGTCTCCCTGCTCCAGCATTTAAATTCTGAAATAAAGTCCTCCACAGGCCTCTTTCCCTGTTTGAGGGTTCTGATTGAATTTTCAGCTGTTAGCTGTTTGTTAGGATCTTCATATAAGAGAGACATCTCATTAATAAAAGTATCAAAAGCTCCCAAAAGATCTCCATGTTCTTCTATGTATGTATCAGCCCACACTCTGGGTTCACCTCTGAGATAGGTAATTAAAGTGAGAATCTTTATTCTATCAGAGTAATAAGTGCGCGGACGTAATTCATACATCAAACGGCATGAACTAATGAATTGTCTATAATTCTTCCTTTCACCAGAAAAAAGTTCTGGTGGGCAGACCTTAGCTTCAGGTCTGTCTCTAGCTTGTGCATGATTCAGATTGCGTAAGGTATCATTCTGAACACGCAATTCATTCATGTTAGCAGTAAGGTTATCCACTCTTTGAGAGAGTGTAACTAAATGATTTGCAAGTTCAGCTGGATCCATCTTGAATGTTTTTTTTTTTTTTTTTTTTTTTTAAAGGGGTTGGAATATTATGTTACGACCCTGATTCTGAGAACACTCTGTCTCAAGTTTAGACTCCAGCTGTAGAGGCCTATCAGAATTAACCACCAGCTCACTCTCACTGAACTATAAGAGTATGGGGTCTATATCATCATATCCTCTGATTGGAGCAAAACATGTAGTAATAGTTTAATACTTGTTAAACTATGTTGTATCTTTTATCTAGAAAATAACAAGGATAAGTCTTTAGTAGGTGCTTTCTGCATATATAGGTAGTGAACTTGAGTCATGTAGAAAATTAGCACTCTTGATATAACATATAGAAAGAAACCCCAATATAATTAGAGCAAGTATCTCAATAGTTAATATGCATTCTGAGAGAGATAGAAAGAGACAGTCCAGAGTATGGATAGCAACACTATCTATGTGGCAAAATAGTCTTTATACACAAGCAGTTTAAGGGGTAGTGTGGACCAGGTCTCTTTGCACAGGAGTAGATGGTATTTCCAAATATGCAGTAATATGGTCTATATACTCATGCAGTTTAAGAGGTAGTGTGTACCAGGTCTGTTTGCACAGGAGTAGATGGTATTTCCAATATGCAGTAATATGGTCTATATACTCATGTAGTTTAAGAGGTAGTGTGTACCAGGTCTGTTTGCACAGGAGTAGATGGTATTTCCAATATGCAGTAATATGGTCTATATACTCATGCAGTTTAAGAGGTAGTGTGGACCAGGTCTGTTTGCACAGGAGTAGATGGTATTTCCAAATATGCAGTAATATGTTCTATATACTCATGCAGTTAAAGAGGTAGTGTGGACCAGGTCTGTTTGCACAGGAGTAGATGGTAATCCCAATATGCAGTAATATGATCAGAATATACTTGCGGTTAGGAGGTAGTCCAGACTGGGAAAGTTAGCACAGGTGCTGATGGTATCTCCTTAGCAGTATGCAGAGCTGGTGGTCCTTCTATCCAGTATAGCAATGAGATTTGGATGCAAGTGTCCCACAAAGGGAACTTCAAGGTTGCTGTGGGTTGGTGGAGGGTCTCCAGGTGGCGGCAGGGTCCAACAGGAATATTCCAACAACCTGCCGCCAGTGCTGGAGGTTTAAATAGCCCGGTCTCCCATCCACGCCGAGCGCCACACACTGGAACGCACTTCCGCGTTCCAGCGTGGAGCGCAGACGTCCGCGTACCGGAAGTGACGCGGATGTCTTCTTGAATGGAGCGCAGCTGTCATTGCAGGTAAAGCTGCGCTCCTTGTACACAAATTAACGCTAATAGCGTTACAATAATATACTAATATGTCTGGCAATCCCATTCCTCCCTCTACTTTACTTCTGCGCAAGATGTCATAGGCCAGCCTTGGTCTTTTATTATTCCACACAAATGCTACAAATGCCTTCCGTATCTGTTTAAAAAAGGTTTCTGGTAATTTAATCGGCACTGTATGTAGTATGTAAATGATTCTAGGCAATATACACTTTTTAATAGCACTCACTCTTCCAAACCATGTCAGATAATGTCCTGTCCATTTCTTTAAGTCCCCCACTATCCTGACCAATAGGGATACATAATTAAGATTATAAAACATTTTTTGATCTGCGGTGATATGTACCCCCAAGTAAAACAAGGAGTCCTTCTTCCATACGAAGGGGTATGCCCTCCTCAGCGTCCTCGCAATCTCTTGAGGTACATGGCTGGGTAAAAGTATTGATTTTCCAAAATTAATTTTGAAATTGGACAGATGCCCATATCTATCTACTTCCTGCATTAGAGCTGTTAAAGATGTCTGTGGTGTTGAAAGGTAGAAAATCAAGTCGTCAGCATATGCCGATACTTTATGTTCTACATCCCCAATACTTGTCCCTACTATTTCCCCATTACTTCTAATCTTACAAAGAAATTGCTCTAATATTAAGGCAAATATTAATGGTGAAAGAGGACAGCCCTGTCTTGTTCCATTTCGTATATTAAGATAATCTGATATTGTACCATTTACTTTAACCCTCGCTCTTGGGTCCGCATAAAGGGCCATTACCCATCCCATCATGCGGTCCCCCAGGCCCACCCCCCTCAAGACTTCACTCATAAAGCCCCAATTCACCCTATCAAAGGCTTTTTCAGCGTCCATTGATAGTACGATCTTTGGGGCTTTCTCTGGCCCATGTTGCATCCAATGAAGAAGGTGAAGTGCCCTGATGGTGTTGTCCCTTGCCTCACGTCCTTTCATAAATCCTGTCTGGTCAGGGTGAACTATGTCCCCTATATGTTCTTGTAATCGCTGAGCTAGGATTTTGGCCAGCAGTATAGTGTCTGAGTTGAGCAGTGAAATAGGCCTATAATTGGCGCAGTTCTGAGAGTCTTTCCCTTCCTTTGGGAGTACAGTAATATATGCCAGCAGCGCTGGGGGCAGCGGATTAGTTGCATTAATTGTGTTAAAATAATTGCACAACGGTTTTATCAACTCTGCCGAGTATTTTTTTATAATAAGTATTTGTCAACCCATCCGGGCCAGGGCTTTTCCCTTTCAGCAAGGCTGCTATTGCTCTGCTCAGCTCTTCCACTGTGATCGGATGTTCCATCTCTGCTGTAATTGTTTCCGAAAGGGTCGGCATTGATGATTCCCTAATGTAGTCTCGTATCTCTTCCCTTCTGCGGTCCTCCCTACCCTCTATTTGTGAGGTCACCGGTACCTGAATATTGTATAGGTTCTCTCGCTATGGCCTGAGTTTCCACTATCTTTTTATTCGTTTTCATTTGTTCCCTTGCTCATAGAACCTATGCGCAAAGTATCTATGTTTATTATTCATTTTTCGGTCTAAACATTGTGCAAGTTCTCTTCGGACAGTCTGTAGTTGTTGAATATCTAAGGGATCAAGCTTTTTTTTATGTTTGGTCTCTAGTGTGTTAATTTTCTCTAATAACTTTCTTTCTTTCTTTCTTTCTTTCTTTCTTTCTTTCTTTCTTTCTTTCTTTCTTTCTTTCTTTCTTTCTTCATGTGGGTACCGTAAGCTATTAATTCACCTCTTATGACCGCCTTATGGGCTTCCCACACTGCCTGATCTGCCACCTCACCTGACGTATTCCTTTCAAAGTATTCCCTTATTTTACCTGCCAACTCCTTGGCTATCTTTTTATTATCTAATATTGATTCGTTCAGTCTCCAGGTCCGTTCTATATAGCCTATCTGGGTTGGGGAGAGTGTTAACGTTATTGGGGCATGGTCTGAGATAGTTATGGACTCAATCGTGCAATTTCTAACTTTTTCCAGGTAAAATTGATCAACCATAAATACATCAATACGCAAGTACATTTTATGTGTTTTAGAATAAGAACTAAAGTCCTTTACTCCTTCATGCATTACCCGCCAGCTGTCAACCAGGTGTTGGGCATGCAGAAGTTGTTTTAAATATTTTAAGGCTCTAAAGGATAAGGATGTTTTCCCTGATGTTGTGTCCAAACTCGGATCCATCACTATATTGAAGTCTCCCCCCCAGGATCAAACAACCCTCCCTAAATTTCTCCAACATCTTCAACATTTTAGCCAGAAAGTTGCATGTCCTGGTATTTGGTGCATAAATTACTGCGAGCGTATATCGTTGGCTGTATATTGTGCCTTTAACAAATAAAAAGCGACCTTCTCTATCAGCTTGTACAGACGTCAATACCCATGGGCATCTTTTTTTAAAAGCAATTGTAACCCCCCGTGCCCTTGCAATGGGTGATGTTGCATGGTACCACTGGTTGAACACGTGCCCGGGCATATTAGGT
The DNA here is from genome assembly GCF_905171775.1 of Rana temporaria. NCBI lineage: Eukaryota > Metazoa > Chordata > Amphibia > Anura > Ranidae > Rana > Rana temporaria. The sequence continues at coordinate 298,371,076 of NC_053491.1, forward strand.
ATAGCTCCCTCACGGAAATGCGTTTCTTGAAGAAAAGCTATATGCGCAGCATAATGATGCAATTCATGCCAAAGATGGCCCCTTTTATGCTGTGAACAAAGTCCCCTCACATTGTATGATACAATCTTTAATGACGTAGTCATTTCTCAAAAAAACATCTATGTTTTGTACTCTTTGCCCTTGACCAGAGATATGCAAACCACAAAAAAAAACAAAAAAACACAAGGAACACCAAAAAATAAAAATAAAACAAAATACAACTTATATAACCCTGTCCCCCCTAAGAAGATACTCCATTTGAACCTCCCCCTTGGAGCATCCCACCTAAGTGGTAAGGAGGTCCTTGCGCATACCTTGCGCCCGGACCTCTCCACCCCCTTACTATTACCAGTTCAACCAGTCCCTTTATATCGGGACCAACCTACACGTCCAGGTTCCCCTAGACACCCCACTCTAATTTCCTCCTCCCCAGATGCCCTTTTCCATTATTCTCCCACTAATTCAGTCTGCTGACTGCAACTTCCCTATTCCCTTTCATTTGAGCCTTAGCCCATCAAGCCTCTTGGTGTATATACAGTATCTCCCTTAATGATTTTTATCTTGTCCCTTATGTGGGACTTGTTGCCACTGTTCCGGTCGCTGTAGGGGAGTCCCTACTTTATATGTCCTCCAGTCTGTAAAATCTACAGATGGGAGGTCCAGTGTTTCTACAAAAAAATGTAAGTCATCTTTGGTGCGTAGGGTTGCTGTTTTACCATTCCTAGATGCCGTCAAGCTAAACGGAAATCCCCAACGATAATTGACCTCCCTAGAGCGCAGGGCTTCTAACAGAGGATGGACCATTCTACGTTGATACATGGTCCTACGGGTTAGGTCTGAATATAATGCTATGTTTGCACTATCAAATGAGATTTCGGGATTACTACGGGCCATTTTGATGATATTTTCCTTTACTGCATATTTATGTACTCTACATATGACATCCCTGGGTTTCTCCATGTTTTGGGTAGTATATGTGGGGACTCTATGTATCCGGTCTAACTCAATGGGCTAGATTCACATAGATTAGCGGATCTTTAGATCCGCGTAATCTATGTGATTTACGATCCGCCGACGCACTTTTGCGAGGCTAGTGCAGTATTCACAAAGCACTTACCTCCAAACTTGCACCGGCAGATCGTAACTCCCCCGGCGGAATTCAAATTCCGTGGCTAGGGTGAGTGTACAATTTAAATCAGGCGCGTTCCCGCGCCGATTTAACTGCGCATGCGCCGCCGGCGATGTTTCCCAGTGCGCATGCTCCAAATGACGTCGCTAGGACATCATTGTTTTCGGCGGCAACGTAAATTCCGGCCATCCGTATTCCCGACCGACTTACGCAAACGACGTAAAAATTTGAAACTCAGCGTGGGAACGACGGCCATACTTAACATTAGCTACCCCTCATATAGCAGGGGTAACTATCCGCCGGAAAAAGCCGAACGCAAACGACGTAAAAAAAAAAGCGACGGGCGGGCGTTCGTTTCTGAATCGGCGTATCTCCTCATTTGCATATTCGTCGCGATTAAAACACGAAACGCCACCTAGCGGACAGCGGAAGATTGCAGCCTAAGATCCGACGGTGTAAGTCACTTACACCAGTCGGATCTAAGGGAGATCTATGCGTAACTGATTCTTATGAATCAGTCGCATAGATCCGACCGTCGGATCTCAGAAATACGACGGCGTATCAGGAGATACGCCGTCGTATCTCTTTGTGAATCTGGCCCACTGTGTTCTGGTGCAGAACCTCCCAAAATCTGACTAAATATTGTTAGAGTCACTGAGGTTCATTTTGGCGTCTGAATTGCCTCAGGTAGCCCCTTTATACGGATGTTCTGCCTTCTCTCTCTATTCTCATAGTCATCTAATTGATCTTTATATGAGTTTAGGACATTTTCATGATCTTTAATGGAATATTGAACCTCTGCCACTGCCTGCACCATTACCTCCTGACTCTCTTCCACACTTTCCACCCTATGCCCTAGTGCCCTTGTGTCTTCTGTTAACTCATCTACTGCTTGTTGGCAGGACTGCTCTACCGCACTTATTAATTGCTGAATGTCATTCTTTGTGGGGAGGGCCCTCAGTAATTCCCTAATTTCCAGAATTTCCATCCCTGCATCCCCCCCTCCCCTTCAATGCCAGGGTCCGCTTCTCCCCATCTTTCATTGGAGGGCTTGTGGAGTTTGTAGTTTGTAAGTTCAGCTTATTTCCTTGCGACATAGGGGAATAGCTAGGATCTGCCATTGCCTGACTTGCCCCACCCCATTGCCCCCATTGCCAGGTCTTCCTCCCTTATCTGGGGTCCTCCCACCATTACTTCCATGTCCCTTTTTGGAGATTGTACCTCCGATGCCAATTCATATGGAGATTCTGGGGGCTTTTCTTGGTCGTTTTCCACATTGGGACTCCCCTCATCCGGCCTTAAACAGCTTTCCCTCTGCCCTGTAGTTTCCTTTCCTTAACCCGGGGGGTATTGCTCTATATAGGGGATGTCCTTTTCGGGGAGCTTTCTCCCCCATCCTATAGTTGGTGACCCCCTTCCATAGTCAACCTGGGCCCGCCCCCCTGCTTGGACGCCACAACTTGGAGTCAAAGATTTACGGTCTATCTGCTTCCTGCTGTCTCCAATACTGTCCATGCCACCCCGTCTCTTATCCTCTGGTCTTCCTGTATGCACTCCCTTCTCCATACGGGGGGACATATAAGCTTGTATACCTCCTGTCTCGCTCCAGCTTCCCTTAGCTGGCTGCTGGGCAGCTTTTTGTCGTGTGGTCATTGCTAGCAATAATGTTTCCTGGGTGTCTCTGCTCTAACAGTTCAGCAGCAATTTAGCAATAATACACCGGGGGGGGGGGGGGGCAGCAAAACAGGAAAACGGAGATAACAATAGTTCAGCTGTTTTTGTATATCAATTCTGTTATAAAAATGTTATATTTCCCGCCCCGTTGACCTTCCAGTTTGTTCGCCCAGGTCTACTTTATCAAGGGGCAAAAAAAAAAAAAGGGAAATAATGGAGGGCCAAATAGTCTCGGGTGTTGCCTTGTATTTCCCGTTCAAACCCTTAGCACTCCTCAAGGGGGAGGGGGAACCCCAAGCGGGCTCCGTAGATCAGGTCAGGTCAATACAGGCCTATCAAAAAAGCATGGGATGTAAAGTGATAGAGGGATAGAGGGATAGCTCTTTTCTTCTTTTTCTTCCCCCCTGGGGACCCTCTACTGGTCAGTGTCTAGTAGTTCAAAAATCGTGTCGCTGCATAAGTTCCAGTTAGCTGTTCTATTCAGGGGGACTGCTGTGAGGTTTTCAGCTTCTAAGTTTCATGTCACAGTTATTTTAATTGCTAGAACAGCAGACCGTCCACAATTTCACAGTCTAACAGGTTGCACAGAGACAGCACAGTGTAAGACCCGTGACTGATTTAGTACGGCTTTCTTCCTTCCAGTCACCGCTGACCAGCCTCCCAAATATCACTTTTGGCCGATATATAGATAACAAAAGTGAAGGGAGAAGAGAAAAAAAGCATAATTTTAACATTAGCTGGTTTATTCAGGAGGACTGCTTTATGGGTATGCTTATCTGCCTCTGTGTATAATATATTAATGTCTGTGAAAAAAAAAATTGCTGGCAGTTCACCTTTTCACAGTCTAGGAGGCTAGGAAGCAAAGCAAGGACAGCACACTGCAGAGCTCCTGTTTTATTTTCATGCTGACCTGCTTTCCAGATAACTCTCTCATTTTGGCCGGTAGGTAAATAACGGGGCCAAAAGATGAAAAGAAAGACATTTTCCTACCAGTGCCTTCAGTGTCTTCAGTTCTGCAGTTAGCCCAATCAGCTCTGATATCTCCAGGGGGCCCCCCCTCCACACGTGGAAGTCGCCCCGTGCAAACTCACATGCACCGGGGATTCATCCAGGGATCATCTACAGAGCAGCGCCGCACCTGTCAGGCACACATCGCTGCACACAGGGTTGCCCTCCGCTCCACCATGCCGTCTAGTCCGTTCCGTTCACAGGGGTTCCCCCCCTGTAGTCCCGGCCACAGCGCCCCCACAGTGCTTCTGCCGAGGTCCTCCGTGCCCGGCCGAAAGCCGTCGATAGCATCGATAGCGGGGAGCAGAAAGAAATCCTCAGCTTCCTCCAGGTACTGCCACACTCTCTGTAATACTGAAGGCTAGAAGCCAGTCGGCTAATCAGCAGCTACTAGCGCCGTCTTGGGCTAGTTTTCGCAGTGACGGTGGGGAGCTTGGGAGGAGACGTCCTCACTCTCCCATGCTCACACCCACTCTGAGCTGCTGTGTAATATAAAGGGGCCCAGTGGTGCAAGCTGCTGTGTAATATAAAGGGGCCCAGTGGTGCAAGCTGCTGTGTAATATAAAGGGGTCCAGTGGTGCTGGGTGCTATGTAGAGGGGCCCAGAGCTGTGGGGTGCTGTGTAATGTAAGGGGCCCAGTGGTGCAAGCTGCTGTGTAATATAAAGGGGTCCAGTGGTGCAAGCTGCTGTGTAATATAAAGGGGTCCAGTGGTGCTGGGTGCTATGTAGCGGGGCCCAGAGCTGTGGGGTGCTGTGTAATGTAAGGGGCCCAGGCTCACAGTGTAAACTGTGCCCACCTGCCAGTGCCACATCTCATCTATATTGTGTTGGCACAGTTGATAAGATATAAAAACAAAATTCACTGCAATACTAAATAGTAGTCTTTTGTCTGCCAGGGTGTCTTTGCCTCACAGGGTAAACTGTGCCCACCTGCCTGCCAGTGCCACATATCATCTATATTGTGTTGGCACAGTTGATAAGATATAAAAAAAAATCACTGCAATACTAAATAGTAGTCTTTTGTCTACCAGGGTGTCTTTGCCTCACAGGGTAAACTGTGCCCACCTGCCTGCCAGTGCCACATCTCATCTATATTGTGTTGGCACAGTTGATAAGATATAAAAACAAAATTCACTGCAATACTAAATAGTAGTCTTTTGTCTGCCAGGGTGTCTTTGCCTCACAGGGTAAACTGTGCCCACCTGCCAGTGCCACATCTCATATCTGGTGGCACAGTAGCTTGCACGCATAGTACAACTAAACTAATCTAAAAAAATGACAGGCAGAGGCAGGCCACCCCGCAGGGGCCGTCGTGGTCATGGTGCTGTGATTCCCTTTGGCCCTAGAATAATGCCCAGTGCTCAGAGGCCACGTACCCTGAACTCGAAAAGTTCTGAGGACATAGTTGATTGGCTAACACAGGACACCCAATCTTCTACAGCTTCCGCTCGGAACCTTGACGCACCATCCTCCTCCAGCTCAGCTTCGGGCACCTCTCAAGTTACCACTCGCCCGCATGCAGCCACCACCAACACTAGCATCACAGCTGCTTCACTTGATCTGTCAGAGGAGTTATTTACACATCAGTTGGAAGAAATGAGTGATGTGCACCCATAATTGCCAGAGGATGTAGATAAAAGGGATATGACTCAGTCAGGCAGCATTACACACATGGACGTATGGTGTAATGATGATGATGTACCCACTGCTGCTTCCTTTGCTGAGTTGTCAGATACAAGTGAAGCGGTTGATGATGACGATGTGTCCGGGGATGTCACGTGGGTGCCCGCTCGAAGAGAAGAAGAACAGGGGGAAAGTTCAGATGGGGAGACAGAGAGGAGGAGGAGACGAGTTGGAAGCAGGGGGAGGTCGTCACAAGGAGCTAGTGGCACAGTCAGACAGCATGTATCGGCACCCGGGGTCAGCCAGACATCACGCCAATCAACGCATGCTGTTGCCACCACCAGAATGCCATCATTGCAAAGCTCAGCAGTGTGGCATTTTTTTGTGTGTGTCAGCCTCTGATAACTGCGATGCCATTTGCAACCTGTGCCAAAAGAAACTAAGTCGTGGGAAATCCAACACCCACCTAGGTACAACTGCTTTGCGAAGGCACATGATCGCACATTACAAACGCCTATGGGATCAACACATGATGACGAGTACAAAGCTCAAAGCCACCATCCTCCTCCTGGTGCAGCATCTTCAGTCACGTCAACCACTGCTGTCCTCCTTGCCCCCTCTCAACCATCCGCCACTCTGTCTCTCACCTTGAGCAGTTCCTTCTCATCTGCCCACAGTCAGGTGTCTGTCAAGGACATGTTTGAGCGTAAGAAGCCAATGTCACAGAGTCACCCCCTTGCCCGGCGTCTGACAGCTGGCTTGTCGGAACTCTTAGCCCGCCAGCTTTTACCATACAAACTGGTGGTGTCTGAGGCCTTCAAAAAATTTGTAGCTATTGGGACACCGCAGTGGAAGGTATCCGGCCAAAATTTCTTTTCACAAAAGGCAATCCCCAACCTGTACTCTATTGTGCAAAAGGAAGTCATGGCATCTCTGGCACACAGTGTTGGGGCAAGGGTCCATCTGACCACTGATACCTAGTCTGCAAAGCACGGTCAGGGCAGGTATATCACCTACACTGCGCATTGGGTAAACCTGCTGACGGCTGCCAAGCATGTAATGCGTGGCTCTGCAGAGGAGTTGGTGACACCGCCACGACTTGCAGGCAGGCCTGCTGCCACCTCCTCTACTCCATCCTCTGCGATAACCTCCTCGGCTGAGTCCTCTTCTGCATCTTGCTCCACATCACCTGCACCCCCCAGCTCCCCAGGGGCTATTCCACATCCCGGATACCACAGTGTCACGCCGTCTTGGGGTTGACTTGCCTGAAAGCAGAGAGTCACACCGAACCAGCACTCCTGTCTGCCCTGAACGCACAGGTAGATCAGTGGCTGACTCCGCAACAACTGGAGATTGGCAAAGTGGTGTGTGACAACGGAAGCAATTTGTTGGCGGCACTGAATTTGGACAAGTTGACACATGTGCCGTGCATGGCACATGTGTTGAATCTGATTGTACAACGCTTTGTGCATAAGTACCCAGACTTACAGGACATCCTCAAGCAGGCCAGGAAGGTGTGTGGCCATTTCAGGCATTCCTACATGGCCATGGCGCACTTTTCAGATATCCATCGGCGAAACAACATGCCAGTGAGGCGCTTGATTTGCGACAGCCCGACACGTTGGAATTCAACACTCCTAATGTTCGAACCGCCTGCTCCAACAAGAAAAAGCAGACAACGAGTATTTGTATGACTGGGGTGCTAGGACAGCCTCTGTGCAGCTGGGAATTTTTTTGCCACGTTACTGGACGCTCATGCGCAATGCCTGTAGGCTCATGCGTCCTTTTGAGGAGGTGACAAACCTAGTAAGTCGCACTGAAGGCACCATCAGCGACATCATCCCATTTGTTTTCTTCCTGGAGCGTGCCCTGCGAAGAGTGCTGGATCAGGCCGTAGATGAGCGTGAAGGGGAAGAGGAAGAGTTGTGGTCACTATCACCCACCAGAAACAGCCTTATCAGCATCGCTTGCTGGACCTGCGGCAACGCTGGAAGAGCAGTATGAGGAAGAAGAGTCAGAGGAGGAATGTGGCTTTGAGGAGGAGGAGGATGAAGACCAACCACAGCAGGCATCCCAGAGTGCTTGTTGTCACCTATCTGGTACCCGTGGTGTTGTACGTGGCTGGGGGGAAGAACAGACCTTTGGTGAGATCAGTGAGAACGAGGAACGGGACATGAGTAGCTCGGCATCCAACCTTGTGCAAATGGGATCTTTCATGCTGTCGTGCCTGTTGAGGGACCCTTGTATAAAAAGGCTGAAGGAGAACGACCTGTACTGGGTGGCCATGCTTCTAGACCCCCGGTATAAGCAGAAAGTGCCTGAAATGTTACAGAATTACCAGAAGTCGGAAAGGATGCAGCAGTTCCAAAATAAATTAAAAAGTATGCTTTACACAGCGTATAAGGGTGATGTCACAGCACAACGGGAATCTAACAGGGTAGGGGGTGAAAGTAATCCTCCTCCTACCATGACCACACCAGCAAGGACAGGACGCTTTACAGACGTGTTGTTGATGGAAGACATGCGGAGCTTTTTAAGTCCTACGCATCCCCACAGCCCTTCAGGGTCCACCCTCAGAGAATGACTCGACCGACAGGTAGCAGATTACCTCGCCTTAACTGCAGATATCGACACTCTGAGGAGCGATGAACCCCTTGACTACTGGGTGTGCAGACTTGACCTGTGGCCTGAGCTATCCCAATTTGCGATAGAACTTCTGGCCTGCCCCGCTTCAAGTGTCCTTTCAGAAAGGACCTTCAGTGCAGCAGGAGGTATTGTCACTGAGAAGAGAAGTCGCCTAGGTCAAAAAAGTCTAGATTACCTCACCTTTATTATGATGAATGAGGCATGGATCCCGAAGGGACTGACAGTGGGCGATACATTTGACTAAAAATGGCCTGATGAGATGAGCTGCTTTGGGCTAAAAATGGTCACATGCTGCTGTATTTTATCTCTGCATGCCGGATGACTTGCGTGACTTATCCGCCACCAACTAGGGTTCAAGCCTCAATGTTTTAGTGCACTTTCTGCCTTGCAACATCAATATTTCTGGCCGCTGCTATAGCAGCGGCTGCAACAATACCTAATTTCTTCAGTCATGTGTATATGCCTAATTTTTCTGGCCTCTGGTGCAGCACTGTGGCGGCAAAAACGAAACAAAAAAAAGGCACATACATGTATCAATTCCCCTTCATGATCGTTAACTTGTTGTGGTGAAGGGGCTTGCGTATCACAATGAAGCGACCATCTCTATGAGTGTGTTGGCAATGGCAATGTTGGCACACCCCAGATGATACGGTTGTTGCTTCATTGTGAACAGACCAAAAGCGATTGGCTGGATAATTTTGCATAGAAAAAACATTTGTAGCGCTACCCCAAAGGAGCCGCTGGTTGATTTGAGATCTACTCTCTTTTGGCTTAGCTCACCCCTATTTAACTAGCTCAAACCCTCCCTTGACACATCAGAAGACTGGTGAGTGAGATATTGGGACCTCTGCTGGGCTGGGGTCACAATAACAGGCACACAGCATGCAGTGACAATATAACAATAAATTACCTGTTGTTTTGGACGGTCCCTCCAGATGAGAAAATACACCCCACACAGTGAATATACTGTATTTAAACATAAAAAGGGTAAGTTTACTGTATAGAAACTTAAGGAAGACAGGCATAGGGTTTAAACACAAACACAACTGGCAGGTAATGAGTCAGTCTGATTTGCAAGTAAAGGAGATCTAAACCTAAGAATGGTACCATTCATATAAACTAAACAGGCAGTCTATGCTTGCGAGCGCCCTCTAGCGGACAGTTCTACTGGACAGTCAATATCCCTAATATTTTGACTTAAATGACACTGAAGATGTATCCCCCGAAACTCTGTGGGCTGCCCATAAGGTTACTGTTAGGGGCAAAATAATACAAATTGCAGCCAAACTCAAAAAACAAAAGCAACTGGACATAAAAGAATTGGAAAAGACATATTTGGATTTATGTAAAAAACATAAATCGGACCCCTTTAACTTCCCTACTCAAACACTCGATGCTGCTAGATCCGCTTTAAACTTAGCACTTACTGCAAAATCAGGGGAAGACATGAAATGGACTGGAGCTAAATTTTATACATTTAAAGATAAAATAGGTCCAATGCTGGCACGTAAATTGTCACCTAGATTTAAATCGAGGATACTTCCTAAAATAAAAATGGAGGATGGATCATTCACTCTAAATCCTAGGCGGATAATGAAGGTCTTCCATGACTTCTATTCCAATCTTTATGCTTTTAATGATAATTCTACGTCAGACAAGATAGATGAATTCCTTGATAATTTGACTCTCCCCAAATTAAATGGAACGCATAGAGATATTATGGAGACTCCCGTATCAACTGAAGAAGTATTGTCAGTAATCAAAAATTTGCAATTAGATAAAGCCCCGGGTCCTGATGGATTTTCAAGTTCCTATTACAAAACTTATTCTAGAATTTTGACACCTTACCTGGTAAGATTTTTTAACCACGTAACTGAGGGTACTCCTATGGATAAACAACTAAATTTAGCTTATATATCGGTTATCCCTAAGCCAGAGAAAGATCATAGTTGTGTAGAAAATTATAGACCAATTTCTCTTATCAATAATGATCTCAAGATACTTACTAAGATAATGGCCAATAGGATGTCTTCTTTCATTGGTCGGTATATTGGTAAAGATCAAGTTGGTTTTATTACTGGTAGACAAGGTCCGGATCAGATTAGGAGAGCTGTTGATCTGATCTCTATACTGAACTCAGGGTGGACTGGTGAAAGTAATCAAAAAGGTATGCTTCTTTCCATAGATCTTCAGAAAGCCTTTGATTCGGTTTCTTGGCCATTTATGTTCTCGATAATGAGGCGTTGGGGATTTGACACTAAATTTTTAGGTGTCATGTCTTCACTTTACTCTTCTCCTGAGGCCAAGATACGCTTACAGGGTATTTTTTCGGAGTCTATTGGAATCCATAGAGGCACGAGGCAGGGATGCCCATTATCTCCCCTAATATTTGCAATTGTTATTGAATCCCTGGCTATAGCTATTCGTGATAACTCATCGGTCAAGGGAGTTCGCTGTGCCAAGAAAGAACATAAGTGCGCCTTATTTGCAGACGACCTTTTGCTTTTTGTCACTACCCCTGAAACCTCCCTTCCTGCAGTGTATTCTATCCTAGATGACTTCTCTGCGGTTTCAGGTCTCACTGTGAATATAGTTAAATCTAGGGCTCTCAATATATCACTTTCCGATTCCACTGTTTCCCTATTGAAAAGCAGATATGGATTCAAGTGGGACACTTCTTATATCAAATACCTAGGTATTAATTTAACCCCAAATATTCAAGATTTGTATTCAGCCAATTATCCCCCTATGTTTAGGAAACTTGAAAAGGATTTAAATGACTGGGGCACGATATTAGCTGGATTGGCAGAATTAATTCTGTCAAGATGACTCTTCTTCCTAAACTTTTGTATCTTTTTCGGTCATTACCTATACCGATAAAAAAGAGTAATTAGAAGTCTTTTCAGGGTAAGATTACCAAATTTATTTGGAACAGGAAGGGTCCACGCCTACCATCCCGTACTCTTCAACCGGGCCCATCTTTCAGGGTATCGGGCACGAAATCTCAGGAGAAGTCTAGGAGCATGTATATTGCCTGCAGGTTCCCAAGAATTCTCTTCTGCTGAGTAACCTTTCCATTTAACAAGAAATTGAATAGTCCTACCTCTCTTGCGACAGTCCAGGATGGATTCTACCTCGAATTTGGTTTCATCCCCCACTGAGACTGGAGGCGGAGGGTCTTCTTCTCTTCTAGAGACAACAGATTTAAGAAGAGATACGTGAAACACAGGATGCACTTTATACGAACTTGGTAGTAACAGTTCAAACGCTACTGGGTTGATTTTTCGTTTAATTTCAAATGGACCATAAATCTTGGACCCAATTTCTGGGAGGGACAAGGGAGCCTGAGATTTTCTGAAGAGAGCCAGACCTTATCTCCAACCTCAAAACTTGGACTCTCTCCCCTCTTCTTGTTATATTGTTTCTTGTAGTCCTCTTGTGCTTTCTGCATTGTTAGCCGGAGGGTTTGATAATTAGCCTGAATGGAACTTATCCTGTCTTGAACTGCTGGGACAGAGGCTTCCGGAATGATGTTAGGTAGAAATGAAGGATGGAAACCATAGTTGGCCCAAAACGGAGATTGATTAGTGGTTGAGTGTTCTGAATTGTTGTAAGCGAACTCTGCACAAGGGAGTAGAGAGATCCAGTCGTCCTGGGAGAAGGAGCAGAAGCAACGCAAGTATTGTTCTAAGGTCTGGTTAGTCCTTTCAGTTCTCTCCAGAATTGGGAGGTGAATTGTACCCCTCTATCAGACACAATGCTGTCAGGAAGGCCATGAAGTCTGACTATCTCCCTTATGAAAATTTTGGCCGTCTCTGCAGCAGAAGGAGTTCCTGCCATGGGTAAGAAGTGCGCCGTTTTGGATAGGCGGTCCACAACTACCAGGATTGTTGTAAATCCTTCGGATGGGGGCAGCTCTACTATAAAGTCCGTAGATATATTTCTCCATGGTTGTTCTGGCACTGGCAGTGGACGTAACAGACCCCAAGACTTGACGTTGGACCCTTTATTTCGCTGGCAAGTAGTACAGGAGCTAACAAACTCCTTGCAAACAGATTTCAAGGTAGGCCACCAGAAGGATCGTTGGAGGTCTGTCGTTTTCAACACTCTGAAGTGGCCAGCGAGTTGGTGGTCATGCAATGTCTTTAGGACCTGAATTCGGGCTTGTTGCGGAACAAAGATCTTGTCTTGATGCCAGAGATACCCCCCATGGTTTCTTAGAGAGGGTGCTTCTGGTTCCTGGCATTGGAGGGAAGCCTGTTCAAGGGAAGATCTTAGATCGGGTTGGATCAAGAGAAAGTTCTGAGGTGACAGGATTGTGCTAGATATTGTCTCTTCTGGAGTATCGGGGAACATTCGGGATAAGGCATCAGTCTTTCCGTTCTTGGAGCCAGGGCAGTAGGTAATGTGGACGTTAAACCTTGAAAAAAACAGAGCCCAGCGAGCTTGACGGGGTCTCAGGCGTTTGGCAGTTCGGAGGTATTCGAGGTTCCTGTGATCTGTAAATATCATTATGGGGTGAGCAGACCCCCCAAGAAGGTATCTCCACTCCTCTAAGGCTGTTTTAATGGCCAAGAGTTCGCGATCACCTACATCATAGTTCCTATCGAGCTGGCACATTTTTTGTGAGAAGAAGGCCACGGGGTGAAGCAAAGACTTTGGTCCCTGGCACTGTGAAAGGACTGCCCCTGTGGCTACTTCTGAGGCATCATCCTCCAAGATGTATGGCAAGGCAGGATCAGGATGTTGAAGGATGGGTGCAGAGGTAAACAATGACTTCAGTCTCTCGAAAGCAGTTTGGTCTTCGGAGGGCCACTGGAAGCGCATATGTAAGCGGGTTACCTGGGTTATGGGTGAGATGATGGAAGAAAAGTTCCTTATAAATCTTCTATAGAAGTATGCAAAGCCCACAAACCTTTGCACCCCTTTCTTATGCGATGGAGTTGGCCAATCCAGGATTGCCTGCACTTTCTGTGGATCCATAGCTATACCACCAGTGGAGATGATCAGTCCTAGGAATTTAATTGATTTCTTTTCAAAGTCACACTTTTCCGCTTTCACGTAAAGCCCGTGTTTTCTTAGTGTGAGCAGCACTGTTTTATCATGTGTCCGGGGAAGCTCCAGAGTATCCTAAAATTTGAGGATGTCATCCAGATAGATGATGACGAAATAGTCAAGATATTCCCGAAAAATATAATTTACAAAGTGCTGAAACGTTGCCGGAGCGTTACAGAGCCCAAAGGGCATCACGAGATACTCGAAGTGTCTGAATCTCATTCTGAATGCTGTCTTCCATTCATCGCCCTCACGGATACGAACAAGGTTATAGGCACTCCGGAGGTCGAGTTTGGTAAAAACTTGGGCCATACGGAATCTCTGGAAAAGTTCAGGAACTAGTGGCAGTGGGTAGCGTTTTTTTATGGTGATTTTATTTAGCTCCCTATAGTCCACGCATGGTCTTAAAGTCTTGTCTTTCTTTTCAACAAAGAAAATTTTGGCGCTGGCAGGAGAGGAGGAGGCTCGGATGAAGCCTTTAGCCAAGTTTTCATCGATGTATTGTCGCAGAGTTCCTAATTCCATTTCAGAGAGAGGGAATATTCGTCCAAATGGAATCTCGGCCCCTGGAAGTAATTCTATCGGACAGTCATATGGCCGATGTGGTGGTAGGACATCGTTTTTTCTTTTATCAAAGACATCCAGGAATTCTTGATATGCCTGGGGTACATTCTGGTTAGTGGTCGATACAGGGTGGACTGTCAAGCAACTGGTAGTGTCTCTGGGTTCAGGAATGAGGCAATGCTGCTGGCAATAGGGAGAGGTGAACAGGACTTCCTTCTTGATCCAATTGATCTGAGGGTTGTGGGCTTGGAGCCACGGAATTCCTAAAATAACTGGGGACATAGGCGAACTCAGAGCATCAAAACGTATGAATTCCTGATGGCCATCAGGAGTGGTGATAAGGAGAGGGATAGTCCCCACCAAAATCCCCACCCCCTTGCCCCTTTTTTTGACCTATGAATCGATATCCATTGGTTTCAAGCAGCCAATGTAATCTGACTTTCTTGGTCTCATTGTTCTACAGAGAGGGATAGTCTCTTGGGTAACAGGGCCAGAACTAGGCAATGTGCCATCTGCCAGGCGAACTTCCAGCCCCCGTTTCTTGTGGAAAAGGGGCAACTTAAGGTTTCTCGCCAGGTTTAAGTCCACAAAGCAGCTGCATGCTCCAGAATCTATTGTGGCCTGCAGTCAGATCTCCTCTTCTCCAAACTGCAGCGTGATGGGGAGAACTAGGTGTGCAGGAGAAGCTCCGGAGACCTGGAAATGCACTGGAGGGTAGGAAGGTGGCTTCTTGGGCCTTCTGGGGCAATGACACAAGAAATGTCCGCTTCTTCCACAGTAGAGACAGAGCCTTGATTGCATACAATGATGCCTTTCATCCGGGGTTAATGAGGAACGTAGCAGGCCGACTTGTCTAGGAACTGGGGTAGAGGTACTGATGGGCACAGGCACTGGGGAAGGGAAAACCTTAGGCCCCGTACACACGGTCGGACAAAACCGATGAGAATGGACCGAGGTTCAGTTTCATCAGTCCAAACCGACGGTGTGTATAGCCCATCGGTCTGTTTTCCTTCGGTCCAAAATTTTAAAACATGCTTCAAAACCGAACCGATGGACTGCTGCCCGATCGGTCCAAACCGATGGTTAGTACAGAAAAGCATCGGTTCAAAACCCGCGCATGCTCAGAATCAAGTCGACACATGCTTGGAAGCATTACAATTTTTTTAATTCAGCACGTCGTGTGTTTGACGTCACCGCGTTCTGACCCGATCGTTTTTTGGAACGATGGTGTGTACACACATCAGGCCACTTCAGCGGTGAACCGATGAAAACGGTCCGTTGGACCATTCTCATCGGTTTTGTCCGACCGTGTGTATGGGGCCTTAGGCGGGATCATGGCAGGCCTGGAGAACTGAGTTTGTTCAGACTGTCTCTCCCGTAGACGTTGGTCCAGCTGGATGGATAACTGGATAAGATCCTCAAGTGTAGTGGGGACTAGACATGTGCAATTCGTTTTGTTTTTAATTCTTTTTTTTACGAAAAGTCGGAAATTCGTTAATTACGAATTTTCGTAATTACGAATTTTTTATTTACGAATTTTCGGACTTCAGAAATTTTTGAATTTACGAATTTCCATATTTCCGAAAATTCGAATTTACGAATTTTCGTATTTTCGAAAATTCGTATGTACGAATTTTCGTATTTCCGATTTTTTTTATCTCCGAATTTTCGTATTTACGAATTTCGGAAATTCGGATTTTCGGAAATTCGGAAATACGAATTTTTTTAGAATTTTAGAATTTTGAAAATTCAGAATTTTCGAATTTTTCAATTTCCGAATTTTTCCATTTTAGAATTTTTCAATTTTCGAATTTTCGATTTTTTTCAAATTTCGAATTTTCGAATTTTTCAAATTTCGAATTTTCGCATTTTTCGAATTTTAAAATTTTCAAATTTTTCAATTTTCGAATTTTTCACTTTTCCCATTTCGCATTTTTCAGATTTCGAATTTTTAAAATTTCGAATTTTTCAAATTTTGAATTTTTCAGATTTCGAATTTTTGAAATTTCGAATTTTTCAATTTTCGCATTTTTCAATTTTCGAATTTTTTAAATTTCGAATTTTCGAATTTTTAAAATTTCGAATTTTTGAAATTTCGAATTTTTCAAATTTCGAATTTTTCAATTTTCGAAATTTTGAAATTTCGTATTTCCGAATTTTCGTATTTCCGAATTTTTTTGTATTTCCGAATTTTCGTATTTCGAAAATTGAAAAATTTGAAAATCGAAATTTCGAAAATTGAAAAATTCGAAAATCGAAAATTCGAAAACTGAAAAATGCGAAAATTAAAAATTCGTAAACTGAAAAATTCGAAATACGAAATTTCGAAAATTGAAAAATTCGAAATTTCGAAAATTGAAAAATTCGAAATTTCAAAAATTTGAAATTTCGAAAATTGAAAAATTCGAAATTCGAAAATTCGTAAATTTCCGAATTTCCGAAAATTCTTTTTCGTTTCATTCGTTTTTTTAGTTTCATTCGTTTTTTGCGTTTTTTTCTTTTTCGGAAATTTCCCGAATTTACGAAAAAAGCAAAAAAAACGAATGAAACTAAAAAAACGGAAAAAAAGAATTTTTCGAATTTCCCGAATTTAAGAATTTACTAAAAAAAAAAAAAATAACATAAACGAAATTTTTTTTTTTTGGCAGTGCACATGTCTAGTGGGGACCCCAATTCTGGCCAGCTCGTCTTTGAGAGACTCAGAAAGTCCTAAGCGAAACTGGTGTTTGAGGGCTGCCTCATTCCAGCCTGTGTCTGCAGACGACCGACGGAAGTTGGCGGTATAGTCCTCCACTGGTCGACTACCCTGCTGTAATGAATGCAGAGCGGCTTCGGCGATGGCTGTACGCTGGGGGTCCTCATAGAGTTGTGCCATAGCTGCCAGGAATGAGTACACTGTGTTAATGACTGGACTCCTTTGCTCCCATAAACTGTGGGCCCAGGTCTGGGGTTCATCGGGCAGCAGGGAGATGAGGATCCCAACCTTAACAGTTTCTAAAGCAAAAGTCTGGGGCTGCAAGGCTAGGTACAATAGGCAGGCATTCTTGAAGGATCTAAACTTTTTCTGATCCCCGGAAAATCATTCAGGGATGGAAAATCGGGGTTCTGGAGGGGGGAAAACCATCCATAATATTTAATATTTGCCTGAGGGGAGTCATATAAGACTGACCTCCAGCGCATAAACAAAGACCCAAAGCCATAACGCCGAAGAACAGACATGAGATAAGACCACGACAGAGTGTCAAAGGCCTTGTTTACGTCCATAGACAAGAGCATGGATTCCAGCGAGCAAGTGTGAGCTATGTGTTGGAGTTGCAATATACGCCGAATAGCATCACCAGCCTGTCTTTGGGGTATAAAACCGACTTGGTCCTTCCCGATTAACTGAGGAAGAAAAGAGTTTAGGCGATTTGCCAGAATCTTGGTAAAAATGTTCATATCATTATTAATTAGGGAGATAGGCCTAAAATTGGCCCAGGAGGAGTAATCGCGATCTGGTTCAGGGATCATCACAATTTTCGGTGTTAAGAGGTCCGAGGTAAAGGAGCGACCATTTTTAACAGAGTTATACATGGCTGTTAAATGCAGAGCTACCACAACGACCAGTTTTCTATAGTAAAGTGCCGTAAAGCTATCCGGCCCCGGGCATTTTCCCACCTTAAGATCCTTTATACCTTGGAGGACCTCTGAAACTTGTATGTCTCGGTTCATGAGCGTAACATGCGCCTCCGTCAGAGTCGGGAGTGAGAGACGGCTAAGAAAATCAGCAGTGTCCTGAGCATTAAATTGCTCCGGGTCTGAATACAATTTAGTGAGGCAGAATCGAAACTTCTTCAATATACTCATCGGATTACCCGTAAGGACATTGTGTCGGTTGCGCAAAGTGATGGGGTGAATTTAGGAGCGAAAGTCCGGAGTCTGTTAGCCAGCATTCGATTCGGTTTGTTTCCCTTGATATACTACCATTGGACCAACGTAAGATGCGCTCAGCCCCCTCGGTAAGACAAAGATCTAACTCCGAACAGGCCTGCTCCAAGAGTTTATGGTTGCCAGTGGTGTGGAATTGTTTAAAAGCCGCAGATAACATCTCCAGACGGGTCTCCAGGGCCTTCTGTTTCAGACCACGTTTTCGCTTACGTGTCAACGCCAACCAAATAACGTGGCCTCGAAGTACCGCCTTATACGCCTCCCAAAGCATTACAGGCGACGCAACTGACCCCTAATTATGGCGGAAATAGTCCTCTGAGGCCTTAAAAATATCTTCCTGGACCTCTTTAAACGATAGGAGTGAATTATTCATCACCCATGGTGAGAATTGGGGTCTATCCAGAATAGAGTGGCAGACCACCAGAACAGGGTCATGATCAGACCACGGAGCTGCCAAAATAGAGGCTGTGGCCACCATAAGAAGGTCGCATCTTAGCATAAACATATGATCAATTCTATAGTGGGAGTGATGAGAGTGGGAGTAATGTGTATAGTCCTTACCCTGAGGATGGCATTCCCTCCAAAGATTGACCAGATCATATGACTGTAAAGAGCGAGCTAATTTTTTAGCGTCGGGCGAGGGAGCAATTCGCTCTGAGGGATATTTATCCAGCGAGGGATTCAAAACTAAATTCGAGTCACCCACAAGAAAGAGGGTACCCATGTGGTGGGATCCTAGCAGGGTTCAGACGTGAGTCAAGAAGGGTCCTAGGTTAGAATTTGGAGCATAATAAATCATAATGGTGACCCCTTTTTCTTTGGATAGTGCCTTGTAGCAATAAATATCTGCCATCAGGGTCTGCAATCTGTCTAGTGCAACTAAATGGGGAAAGCTATAAGCACCCCCTTTTGCTTGGTTGGGGCATTAGCCAAAAACATCTGAGGAAACTGAGCATCAAAATATTTAGGGCAGGAAGTGGCCGAAAAATGGGTTTCCTGTAAGGTTTTGTAAGATACTTGAAAACCTTCCCCCTTTTCTGAGGGGAATTCATACCCTAAACATTCAGGGACAGCCAATTAAGCGTCATAGTAGATCTAACAATAGGCACAAGACCCAAAGCACACACCCCGTGAACCTAGTGGAGGAAAGAAAGGAAAAAAAGACCTGAAAGTCAAGTAGAAAGAAAGTTAAAGGAATCAGATCAAGAAAAACAAAATAACAGAGCAAAACTCGGAGTAAAAACATTCCAGTCATCAATGTTGTGATTGGTAGTGGGACTAAAAGCCCAATGAAGGGTCGGAAGTTGGCCAAAACCTCTGTTCGGGCCAAGTTCCGATACATGGGGGAGCAGTGGTCCGTCGGAAACCACTCAGCGTAGTGTTAAAGTAGCCTGAAACAGAGATCAAATCAGCAGTGGCACAGAGTAAACAGAAAGACATGTTAGATAGACACCACCTAAATAAAGATTAAAACAGTCTTAACCTAAATTGTATAACATATCAAATTAAACTGCGAACGGTAAATTGTAGGCCGAGGCCGACCTCGTGCCCCGGAGCCCCCATCCAAAGTCTGGGTGGTCCAGAACACAAGACCGACCCACAGGAAGTGCAATGACAACGACACACACTTCGGCTGAAACCATGAGGGCCACAAACTCGAGCTACAGATTAAAAGCACACACCCAAAGAAAAAAAAAGGGGGGAACAGGGGACGTAAACCAAGGTGGGCCAAATGACCATGCGAACGTGACCCCATCACAGAAGCCCAATGCCGCCATCACACAGTCGGGGCAACACCGGGCAAGGGGACAGTCATATGTGTCCTGGAGCAAAGGATGGGGGACAGGATAGAGCTATCAAGCCCAAAAAAAAAAGAAAAAAAAGGGGGGGCAGTCCAAAAGTCTTATAAATCTCAAAAAAAAAATGCCCATGTACTGCGACTGACCCCTAATAAAGAAGAGTCAAGGGTAAGATGTACAGTCATATTCATTATTCAAGATGAAATTCAACTCTCAATTCAACGTAACAGGCTCCGGTCAGGTTAGCCCCTTTGGGGTCCTCGGAGCATCAAGTGAGCGTCAATGCTGTCATCCCTTAGGGACATCCTGGAATCCTCTGCTGAGACATCTGCGAGGAATCCGTGGGGTGACCAGGATGGTTGTGGGCGTGCCAAGGAAGACTCCTGTTAGGAGGGAGGGAGATCAAACTGTAGATCCTGAAAGTGTCTCTGTAAGTCAGGCAAGGAGAAAGCATGATACTGACGGCCAAGGTGATAGAAGGAGAGCTTAAAGGAGACCCCTCACCTGCAAAACATTGATGATTTCTAATTACAATGGCTTTTAGCTTAAACCTAACTGCCAGCTTGGTCTATATATTAATTTTCCATAATTTTCCATAATTTTCCCAAAACGAAAAGTAAAAAATACACAGAGAACTCTTATTTTCAAATAATCTCCCTTTTAATTCAAAAATCCAAATGGCTAATATCAGCTGTGGGTTACACCTCTGATTAGCATGTTCACTAAAAAGATGCCCTATTGTTATGCAGAGATTGTACATGCTACAAGTTGTGGATTTGTGCGGAACTGCCCGAATTTCATTTAGCCCTCTGGAATGTGTTTCTCTCTCTGCATAACAAAATAAATCCTTACTGATTACTGATTGGTTAATGGTGTATACCACCTGGTTTATATAGAGTTGGACGATACAGAGAAGTAAGTGAATGCTTAAACAGGACCTGAAGATAAATACATAAGAAAAATTGCTGTTTGCTACTTGGAGGTAAGCCGCTTCATACTTTCTAATACAATTCTTGTTTTTGTCCCATCTTACATGACCCAAAACAAAGCTCTCTATTGTGTTCCATTGCTAGTGAGAAAGTGCTTCCTGTTTTGGGCAATGTGGGAACAGGGTTAAATCTTGCAGATAAAAGTAGGAGCATCAAAGTAGACAGTTCTCTAATTTTAATGCTTTCAACTCAGTCAAACCACAGTACTTTACATTGTTTTAATACATGCAAGTGCTTCCTAGTTTGACTAAGGTGAGGAGCAGATTATCTACAACCAGAGCCACAATGAGTTTAACTAACAACCATTTCAGAAAAATCAGTGCACAAATCTCAGAACGGAGACCATTTCAGTGACTACATATTAGAACAGTGCTCTTGTGTTTTGGGCATTGTGTAACCAGATTCACATTGACAGAATGGTCCAGAAACTATTTGATGCAAACTCAGTTTCTTTGAAACATTTCGTAACAGACATAGATATTGAGATGAAAATAAACTTTGTTCTTGGTCTGACAATTTTGAGCTCTGTTTAGGGTTAGATAGTAATACGATTTCCAAGAGTTATTTGTAGTAGATTTGATTGAACAAATGGAACTTTGCTTTTACATAGGTGATTTTTATGTCAGCAAATAAGTCAAAGAAAAGTCTTGTATTTTACAAGAATACTTTAGATTTTCATTGCTATAGAACCCTTGATTCATATTGCTCTCAAGAAGTTTCAAAACATGCACAACTTGGATGATTCTTAATTACAATGGCTTTTAGCTTAAATATAACTACCACCTTGGCCTATATATTATTTTTCCAAATTTTTACCTAAATGAAAAGTAAAAAATACACAGAAATGTCTTATTCCCAAACACTCCCCTTTTTTATTCAAAATCAAAATGGCTAATGTCAGCTGTGGGATACACCTCTGATTAGCATGTTCACTAAAAAGATGCCCTATTGTTATGCAGAGATTGTTCCTGCTACCAGCTGTGGATTGTGCGGCACTGCCCTATTTTCATTTGGCCCACTGGAATGTGCTTCTCCCTCTGCATAACAAAATAAAACCTTACTGATTACTGATTGGTTAATGGTGTATACCAGGGGTCTCCAAACTGCGGCCCGAGGGCCAGATGTGGCCCTTTGCTAGCCTTTATCCGGCCCTTGGGGCACTATTCGTCCAACTGATATGAGGCACTATTCCTCCCACTGACACCTACAAGGTGGCACTATTTCTTCTACTGATGCCAATCATGGGATACTATTCCTCCTTCCGATAGGGGCCCTACTTCTCCTCCTACTGACCACCAACTCTGAGGCCATATTTATTCTCACTGGTGCTGGGCCCGTGACATTTTCTGCCCCTGCTGGCCACAATCCGGCCCTCCTAAAGTCTGAAGGACAATAAACTGGCCCTTTGTTTGAAAAGTTTGGAGACCCCTGCTATACCATCTGGTTTATAAAGTGTTGGGCGATAGAGAGAAGTAAGTGGATGCTTAAACAGGACCTGAACATAAATACATGAGAACAATCGCTGTTTGCTACTTGGAGGTAAGCTGCTTCATACTTTCTAATCCAATTCTTGTTCTTCTGCCAAAAGAAAATGATTGATACTTTTGTCCCATCTTACATGACCCAAAACAAAGCTCTCTATTGTGTTCCATTGCTAGTGAGAAAGTGCTTCCTGTTTTGGGCAATGTGGGAACAGGGTTAAATCTTGCAGATAAAAGTAGGAGCATCAAAGTAGACAGTTCTCTAATTGTAATGCTTTCAACTCAGTCAAACCACAGTACTTTACATTCTTTTAATACATGCAAGTGCTTCCTAGTTTGACTAAGGTGAGGAGCAGATTATTTACAACCAGAGCCACAATGAGTTTAACTAACAACCATTTCAGAAAAATCAGTGCACAAATCTCAGAACTGAGACCTTTTCAGTGACTACATATTAGAACAGTGCTCTTGTGTTTTGGGCATTGTGTAACCAGATTCACATTGACAGAATGGTCCAGAAACTATTTGATGCAAACTCAGTTTCTTTGAAACATTTTCTAACAGACATAGATATTGAGATGAAAATAATCTTTGTTCTTGGTCTGACAATTTTGAGCTCTCTTTAGGGTTAGACAGTAATACAATTTCCAAGAGTCATTTGTAGTAGATTTGATTGAACAAATGGAACTTTGCTTTTACATAGGTGATTTTTATGTCAGCAAATAAGTAAAAAAAAGTCTTGTATTTTGCAAGAATACTTTAGATTTTCATTGCTATAGAACCCTTGATTCATATTGCTCTCAAGAAGTTTCAAAACATGCACAACTTGGATGATTCTTAATTACAATGGCTTTTAGCTTAAATATAACTACCATCTTGGCCTATATATTATTTTTCCAAATTTTTACCTAAATGAAAAGTAAAAAATACACAGAAAAGTCCTATTCCCAAACACTCCCCTTTTTTATTCGAAATTAAAATCGCTAATATCAGCTGTGGGATACACCTCTGATTAGCATGTTCACTAAAAATATTCCCCATTTTTATGCAGAGATTGTTCCTGCTACCAGCTGTGAATTGTGCGGCACTGCCCTATTTTCATTTGGCCCACTGGAATGTGCTCCTCCCTCTGCATAACAAAATAAAACCTTACTGATTACTGATTGGTTAATGATGTATACCACCTGGTTTATAAAGTGTTGGACGATAGAGAGAAGTAAGTGGATGCTTAAACAGGGCCTGAACATAAATACATGAGAACAATCAAAGTTTGCTACTTGGAGGTAAGCTGCTTCATACTTTCTAATCCAATTCTTGTTCTTCTGCCAAAAGAAAATGATTGATACTTTTGTCCCATCTTACATGACCCAAAACAAAGCTCTCTCTTGTGTTCCATTGCTGGTGAGAAAGTGCTTCCTGTTTTGGGCAATGTGGGAACAGGGTTAAATCTTCCAGATAAAAGTAGGAGCATCCAAGTGGACAGTTCTCTAATTTTAATGCTTTCAACTCTGTCAAACCACAGTACTTTACATTGTTTTAATACATGCAAGTGCTTCCTAGTTTGACTAAGGTGAGGAGCAGATTATCTACAACCAGAGCCACAATGAGTTTAACTAACAACCATTTCAGAAAAATCAGTGCACAAATCTCAGAACGGAGACCTTTTCAGTGACTACATATTAGAACAGTGCTCTTGTGTTTTGGGCATTGTGTAACCAGATGACACAGGCGAGTCCCCAACAGCTGATGCTCCCTCCAGCTACCGCCCCCAGCTGAAAAGGGGGGTGTGTGAGTGTCCGGCGTCTGAGCGTGATGACGTCAACGCGTTTCGCAAATGACTTGCGTAGCTTCGTCTGGACGCTTGAAAAGGGGCAGTGCAACACTCCTTCTTATGCATCCTGCTATGCACGCCCACTTTCCTGAACTGAACGTTCACAAAATGATTTTAGAGTGTTTTGTGGATGAAAACATACATTGTCTGTGGAGTCTGACAGGTGTCCTCCCGGTATGAAAATGAAAGGGGTTTTGATGTCAATTACAGGGTGTTATTTAAGCTATAGCATATTAGCAAATGCAATCGCCATGCGTGCCTCATTAGCATACTGTTCTACTTAATAGCTCTGCCACATTTTCTATTTCTACTTTGATTAGTTTTATCATGTTTTGTAGTAAATTAACAATTAATAAATTATAATACATTTTTTTGCACACCCTGAGTATAGTCCCTGCTTTGCCAATAGTAGCCTCTTACCTAAGGGCAGCCTTTGTTTCTATAGGGCTGTCACCTAGGTTTCCTTATATTCATTCAGTTGTTTTGGTTACGGCAAACACCCCCACCATTGGGGGAGTGTCTCTTCAGTGGTGCTACTACGGTGCATAACTAGGTTATCACATGGGACACAATTGTTTTTTCTTTTATAACCAGATTCACTTTGACAGAATGGTCCAGAAACTATTTGATGCAAACTCAGTTTCTTTGAAACATTTCCTAACAGACATAGATATTGAGATGAAAATAATCTTTGTTCTTGGTCTGACAATTTTGAGCTCTGTTTAGGGTTAGATAGTAATACGATTTCCAAGAGTTATTTGTAGTAGATTTGATTGAACAAATGGAACTTTGCTTTTACATAAGTGATTTTTATGTCAGCAAATAAGTAAAAAAAGTATTGTATTTTACAAGAATACTTTAGATTTTTATTGCTATAGAACCCTTGATTCATATTGCTCTCAAGAAGTTTCAAAACATGTACAACTTGGATTATTCTTTATTACAATGGCTTTTAGCTTAAATCTAACTGCCATCTTGGCCTATATATTATTTTTCCAAATTTTTACCTAAATGAAAAGTAAAAAAATACACAGAAATGTCTTATTCCCAAACACTCCCCTTTTTTATTCCAAATTAAAATGGCTAACATCAGCTGTGGGATACACCTCTGATTAGCATGTTCACTAAAAAGATGCCCTATTGTTATGCAGAGATTGTTCCTGCTACCAGCTGTGGATTGTGCGGCACTGCCCTATTTTCATTTGGCCCATTGGAATGTGCTCCTCCCTCTGCATAACAAAACAAAACCTTACTGATTACTGATTGGTTAATGGTGTATACCACCTGGTTTATAAAGTGTTGGACGAAAGAGAGAAGTAAGTGGATGCTTAAACATGACCTGAACATAAATACATGAGAATGATCGCTGTTTGCTACTTGGAGGTAAGCTTCTTCATACTTTTCTAATCCAATTCTTGTTCTTCTGCCAAAAGAAAATGATTGATACTTTTGTCCCATCTTACATGACCCAAAACAAAGCTCTCTCTTGTGTTCCATTGCTGGTGAGAAAGTGCTTCCTGTTTTGGGCAATGTGGGAACAGGGTTAAATCTTCCAGATAAAAGTAGGAGCATCCAAGTGGACAGTTCTCTAATTTAATGCTTTCAACTCAGTCAAACCACAGTACTTTACATTGTTTTAATACATGCAAGTGCTTCCTAGTTTGACTAAGGTGAGGAGCAGATTATCTACAACCAGAGCCACAATGAGTTTAACTAACAACCATTTCAGAAAAATCAGTGCACAAATCTCAGAACGGAGACCATTTCAGTGACTACATATTAGAACAGTGCTCTTGTGTTTTGGGCATTGTGTAACCAGATTCACATTGACAGAATGGTCCAGAAACTATTTGATGCAAACTCAGTTTCTTTGAAACATTTCGTAACAGACATAGATATTGAGATGAAAATAATCTTTGTTCTTGGTCTGACAATTCTGAGCTCTGTTTAGGGTTAGATAGTAATACGATTTCCAAGAGTTATTTGTAGTAGATTTGATTGAACAAATGGAACTTTGCTTTTACATAGGTGATTTGTATGTCAGCAAATAAGTCAAAGAAAAGTCTTGTATTTTACAAGAATACTTTAGATTTTCATTGCTATAGAACCCTTGATTCATATCGCTCAAGAAGTTTCAAAACATGCACAACTTGGATGATTCTTAATTACAATGGCTTTTAGCTTAAATATAACTACCACCTTGGCCTATATATTATTTTTCCAAATTTTTAAATAAATGAAAAGTAAAAAATGCACAGAAATGTCCTATTCCCAAACACTCCCCTTTTTTATTCAAAATTAAAATGGCTAATGTCAGCTGTGGTATACACCTCTGATTAGCATGTTCACTAAAAAGATGCCCTATTGTTATGCAGAGATTGTTCCTGCTACCAGCTGTGGAGATGTGCGGCACTGCCCTATTTTCATTTGGCACACTGGAATGTGCTCCTCCCTCTGCATAACAAAATAAAACCTTACTGATTACTGATTGGTTAATGGTGTATACCACCTGGTTTATAAAGTGTTGGACGAAAGAGAGAAGTAAGTGGATGCTTAAACAGGACCTAAACATAAATACATGAGAACAATCGCTGTTTGCTACTTGGAGGTTATCTGCCTCATACTTTCTAATCCAATTATTGTTCTTCTGCCAAAAGAAAATGATTGATACTTTTGACCCATCTTACATGACCCAAAACAAAGCTCTCTCTTGTGTTCCATTGCTGGTGAGAAAGTGCTTCCTGTTTTGGGCAATGTGGGAACAGGGTTAAATCTTCCAGATAAAAGTAGGAGCATCCAAGTGGACAGTTCTCTAATTTTAATGCTTTCAACTCAGTCAAACCACAGTACTTTACATTGTTTTAATACATGCAAGTGCTTCCTAGTTTGACTAAGGTGAGGAGCAGATTATCTACAACCAGAGCCACAATGAGTTTAACTAACAACCATTTGAGAAAAATCAGTGCATAAAACTCAGAACTGAGACCTTTTCAGTGACTACATATTAGAACAGTGCTCTTGTGTTTTGGGCATTGTGTAACCAGATTCACTTTGACAGAATAGTCCAGAAACTATTTGATGTAAACTCAGTTTCTTTGAAACATTTCCTAACAGACATAGATATTGAGATGAAAATAATCTTTGTTCTTGGTCTGACAATTTTGAGCTCTGTTTAGGGGGTAGATAGTAATATTGGGCCAAATTCTCAAAAAAGCTGCCTAACTTAACTTTCAGCAGTTAAGTTACACTGACTTAAAATCTCTACCTAAGTGCCCGATCTTCAAAGCACTTACCTAGAAATTTCAGGCCGTGTAACTTAAGTGCCGCCGTCGCAAGGCGGTCCTCCTCTCCGGGGGGCGTTTAAAATTTAAATGAGGCGCGCTCCCGCGCCGGCCGTACTGTGCATGCGTGTGACGTAATTTTCCCGACGTGCAGCGCGCGAACGTAATTGACGCCGGGCGGCTTTGAAGATTGCGACGGGACACTAAAGTTGCGACGGGTGAAAAAAAATATACGTGCCGGGAAAACAAATAATTATAAAAAAAAATGACAGCGTCGCTCAGCATGCATTCCTGAGAGGGAGAACTCCATGCCAATTTTCAAAGAAAAAACCGGCATGGGTTCCCCCCCCCAGGAGCATACCAGGCCCTTAGGTCTGGTATGGGTTGTAAGGAGACCCCCCTACGCCGAAAAATCGACGTAGGGGGTCCCCCTACAATCCATACCAGACCCATATCCAAAGCACGCTACCCGGCCGGTCAGGAAGGGAGTGGGGATGAGCGAGCGCCCCCCCCCCTCCTGAGCCGTGCCAGGCCGCATGCCCTCAACATGGGGGGGTTGGGTGCTCTGGGGCAGGGGGGCGCACTGCGGGCCCCCCCACCCCAGAGCACCCTGTCCCCATGTTGATGAGGACAGGACCTCTTCCCGACAACCCTTGCCGTTGGTTGTCGGGGTCTGCGGGCGGGGGCTTATCGGAATCTGGGAGTCCCCTCAAATAAGGGGGCCCCCAGATACCGGCCCCCCACCCTAAGTGAATGGATATGGGGTACATCGTACCCCTACCCATTCACCTGGAGGCAAAAAGTAAAAGTTAGTAAACACACAACACAAGGGTTTTTAAAATAATTTAATATTCTGCTCTGGAGGCCCCCTGTCTTCTTTATTAGCTCTATTACCAGGGGGGGCTTCTTCTTCCACTCTCCGGGGGTCTTCTTCCACTCTCCGGGGGTCTTCTTCCACTCTCCGGGGGGGGTTTCTTCTTCTGCTCTCCGGGGGGGCTTCTCCGCTCTCCGGGGGTCTTCTTCTATCTTCGCCGCTCTCCGCTGTTGACTCGGCGAACCCCGGTTCTTCTGCAGATGTCCGGTGCCTTCTTCTTCAGCGCTGGCTGCCTGCTATCTTTGTGTGTTAGCTCAATTACGAGCAGGCAGCCATCGCGGTCTTCTGTGACGTCAGGTTCTTCTCTTCTGTTCTTCTCCCCTCTTCCGATGTTGACTCGTCGCATCTTGTCACTGCAATGATGGAAGCGCGCCTTGCATCCCATTTATATAGGTATCACCGTCCCATCATGCTCCGGTAGGTACCCATGTGGTGGGTGCACATGGGTAGGCACCCACCACATGGGTACCTGCCGGAGCATGATGGGACGGTGATGCCTATATAAATGGGATGCAAGGCGCGCTTCCATCATTGCAGTGTCAAGAGGCGACGAGTCAACATCGGAAGAGGGGAGAAGAACAGAAGAGAAGAACCTGACGTCACAGAAGACCGCGCTGGCTGCCTGTTACTAATTGAGCTAACACACAAAGATAGCAGGCAGCCAGCGCTGAAGAAGAAGGCACCGGACAGCTGCAGAAGAACCGGGGTTCGCCGAGTCAACAGCGGAGAGCGGCGAAGAGAGAAGAAGACCCCCGGAGAGCGGAGAAGCCCCCCCCGGAGAGCGGAAGAAGAAACCCCCCCCGGAGAGTGGAAGAAGACCCCCGGAGAGTGGAAGAAGAAGCCCCCCCTGGTAATAGAGCTAATAAAGAAGACAGGGGGGGCCTCCGGAGCAGAATAATAAATTATTTTAAAAACCCTTGTGTTGTGTGTTTACTAACTTTTACTTTTTGCCTCCAGGTGAATGGGTAGGGGTACGATGTACCCCATATCCATTCACTTAGGGTGGGGGGCCGGTATCTGGGGGCCCCCTTATTTGAGGGGACTCCCAGATTCCGATAAGCCCCCGCCCGCAGACCCCGACAACCAACGGCAAGGGTTGTCGGGAAGAGGTCCTGTCCTCATCAACATGGGGACAGGGTGCTCTGGGGTGGGGGGGCCCGCAGTGCGCCCCCCTGCCCCAGAGCACCCAACCCCCCCATGTTGAGGGCATGCGGCCTGGCACGGCTCAGGAGGGGGGGGGCGCTCGCTCGTCCCCACTCCCTTCCTGATCGGCCGGGTAGCGTGCTTTGGATACGGGTCTGGTATGGATTGTAGGGGGACCCCCTACGTCGATTTTTCGGCGTAGGGGGGTCTCCTTACAACCCATACCAGACCTAAGGGCCTGGTATGCTCCTGGGGGGGGAACCCATGCCGGTTTTGAATTTAAAAATTGCCGTGGAGTTCTCCCTCAGGAATGCATACCAAATGCCGTCACTTGAATGGGCCTTTACAAGGTGTGACTAACTTTACACATTGTAAAACCAGCCCTAGTTTTGCGCAAGCAAAATCGGAACTTACGCAGAAATCACAATGCTGAAATGCTTTGAGAATCTGCTTAAGTCCTCATTTGCAAACTCAAAGCTGCATTTCCATGAGAAATGCCCCCAGCGGCGGATGCGGTACTGCATCCTAAGATCTGACCGTGTAAGTGTCTTACACATGTCAGATTTTCTGCCTAACTTTGGAAAAAGCCTTTTGAGAATCGTTTCCAAAGTTAGGCACAGACTGAACAGCAGTTAAGTCTGCGTATCTCTTTTGGGAATCAGGCCCATTATTTCCAATAGTTATTTGTAGTAGATTTGATTGAACAATAGGAACTTTGGGCCAAATTCTCAAAACCATGTGTAAATTTAGGATTATCTAACTTATGTCATTTAAGTTACGGCGCCCTAAGTTGGTGTCGTAACTACCGTATTCTCAGTGCATTTGCGCACAAAACTGCGCCATCCTTAACTTAAGTTTCAATGCGTAAGGCGTGGTTATGGCAAGTGGGAATGAAGTGGGCGTGCTTCATTGTAATGAGCCGTGACCCCATGCAAATGAAGTGCCGGCCGTACTGCGCATGCGCGCACGAATCTGGACCTCAATGCGCATGTGCAGAACTTTGGTCAGCGCAATCAGTGAGATAGGTAAAAGGCCAAGCGTACTTAGTTTGAAGATCGCCCTGTGTCTAAATAGCCCCAGTCAAACACACTTCAATTGCAAAAGTATTTCCCTGTGTTCCCTTCCTAAAGCAAGTTGCTTCTGCTTTGAACGTTTGTCAGTGTTTGTTGGTAAGATTGTTTTGTGAGAAAAGTGTTTGTGGAGTTGGAGGATATAGTTGGTGTTTGTTTTTGCTAATTTGTTTTTTGTTTTGATTGTTTGCCTGTTTGTTTTTCCTAATAGTTTTTTTTGGGTTTTGTTTATATTTTTTGTTTTCCTTTTTTGCCTGTTTGTTTTCGAATTAATAGTAGCTGTCTGTCTATTTTTTATTTTGGCTTGTTTGTATTTTCTTTGGTGTGTGTGTGTATTGTTGTTTGTTTTTTGGGTGAGTTCCCTGTTGCTGGGTGTTGTCTGTCATGGCTCCCAAGCGCAGGAAGCTAAATTTTTCACCGGCAGAGAAGCATATACTTGCTCAGGGCGTCATTAAATTTGGGCGATTTCTCCATGGCCCTGAGAGCCACACCACCACCCCGGCCAGGAGGAAGGAGATCCTTCAAAAGATCACCGATCGGATCAATGCGGCGGGGGGGGGGGAGACCAGGACCATCGCTGGAGTTCAAAAAAAAATAAATGACTTGAGGAGCGTGTCCCGGAACAAGCTGGCAACGCTGCATGCCCATACCAGGGGCACTGGAGGAGGGGGACCCTGCCCAGTCAGGATGAGTGAGGAGGAATGGGCAGTGGCCCAGTGTTTCCACCCACAGCAGGTGGTGGGCCTGCCTGGCTTTGACAATGATCCTCTTATGAGGACAGGTAATTTATAGGAATTTCTATCTGGTGATTAGCATGTGTGGGTGGGGGAAGGGAAGATGTGCCAAGTGTATGGATCCAACAACCTGTGATTGTTTTGTGTCCTCCCCAGATGGCCAGGAGGTTGCAGCCCCATCAGCCCAGGAGGTGGCAGCCCCATCAGCCCAGGAGGTGGCAGCCCCATCAGCCCAGGAGGTGGCAGCCCCATCAGCCCAGGAGGTGGCAGCCCCATCAGGTCACGAGGTTGCTGGCCCATCAGGTCAGGAGGTTGCTGGCCCATCAGGTCAGGAGGTTGCAGGCCCATCAGGGCAGGCTGCTGCACCACCCCCAAGACAGGCTCATGCAGAGTCCCAAGAAGGGCAGGATTCGCCATGGGAGGGGAGTGCC
The DNA here is from genome assembly GCF_905171775.1 of Rana temporaria. Classification (NCBI taxonomy): domain Eukaryota; kingdom Metazoa; phylum Chordata; class Amphibia; order Anura; family Ranidae; genus Rana; species Rana temporaria. The sequence goes on from NC_053491.1 coordinate 298,402,374, forward strand.
CACAACTCCCCTAATTTGGATGTTGAGTGGGAGGAGGATGAGGGGGAGGAAGATGACAATATTCTGATTGGGCAGGAAATAATGATGGGCCAAGATATGACCTTTGAATCATCCCCTGAGGGAACCCCACAGGCGCCCAGAAGTCAGGCCACCATCATGGGTCGCCCCTTCCAACCCTCCTCCAACATGCAGCAGCACCCATGGCTCACTCCAACTCCTCCTCCAAGGCCACAAGCCTCAGGGGCAAGTAGGATGCCGACCCCTGAAAACAGGGGGGGGTTGGTGCGTCTGCCGGTCAGTCTGTTGAGGGACAATGTCCGGCAGACCCGCAGTCTGTCTGCAATACAAAAAACTATGAGCAAGGTGGAGCGCAGCCTGGGTGCAATGAGGGAGTCACTGGGTGACGTGGCCACCAACTCCGTGGGGGTCATCACCTGTTTGTGGGACCTGAGGAACGCCACAACAGGTGTGGCCCAGGAGGTGACTGCCCTCACCCAGGCTGTGCAGGCCAATACCCGGGCTGTGCAGGCTAATACGGCTGACATAACTTCCTGTCTGACAAGGATAGCCGTTGCCTTGGAGGGAAGGCCAGCAGGAGGACAGACACCAGGGGAGGCTGCTTCCTCCCCTGTACAGTCCCCCCCCTGAAAATACTCCCTCCCCTGCACAGTCCCCCCCCCCCTGAAAATACTCCCTCCCCTGCACAGTCCCCCCCCCTGAAAATACTCCCTCCCCTGCACAGCCCCCCCCGTGAAGATCCCCCAGTCGGCCGTGGCCGTCCCCGTGGCCGTCCCCGTGCCCGTCCCCGTGACCGTGCCCGTGCCCGTGGGCAGCCCAGAAGGAGCACTCGGCAACATCCCTAATTTGCAGGGGTACTTTTTTTTTTTTTTTTTACACTGTACTTATGATTTGGTATATGTGTGTGAATGATGTGTGAATGTGGGGGGATGGCATTCCTGAAAACATAAGGGTGTCACCCTCAGTTTTGGTGGAGTAGGGATCCCCAGGACCAGGGAGAAGTCATCCTAGGTTCCTGAATGGTGTATGAATGCACAGTGACATAATTGGAGCCGTGGCGGGGCGTTACTGCTCCCAAGTACCAAAGGGGGGGGGGGGTACTTGGATCTAATCCAATTCGATGTGCATGTGATGTGTCTGTGCTAGGGACCACAGTGACGTGCATTCATGCATTCTCATTGTGAGATAATTAATGTGCGTTTTGTAACTAAAAATAAACATTCTCTTTGGCATATAAGTAATGTGCATTTATTTAGCAAAATAAAGATTTAAAGGTCACATAATCTCTGTGATTTGGTCTTGGCAAATCAAAAACAAAAATAGTATTAGGATGCATTTACTGGGCAAAGATGCCTTCAGACAGTTGTCTCCTGATTGCCTGGCCCTCAGCAGACCGGGTAGAGGGGTTTGGGGGGGGGGGGTTGCCTGGGTGGGGGGTTAGGTCAGGAGATATCTCCACATGCATGCCCCTTCTTAATGCAAAATTGTGCAGTATGCAACATGCACCAATAATCTTGCATACAAAGTCTGGGGAATACAATAGTGTACCCCCAGTCTTGTCCAGGCATCTGAATCGTGACTTTAGCATGCCAAAAGTCCGCTCTACTATAGCCCGGGTCTGGCTGTGCACCTCATTGTATTTTCGTTCTCCGGGTGTTTGGGGGTTCCTAAAGGGGGTCATCAGGTGGGGTCCCAATGCATATCCTGAGTCACCTGTAAGGGAAAAGACAGGAGGATATTAGTCATGCATGTGCCCCTTGTGATGTCTCCATCATGGGGGGGGCATACCTGACACCAATGTCACTCACCAATCAGCCAGCTGTCTCCATACACGTTCATCTCAAAGTCTCTGTAGATCTTGGTCTGCCTTAGTATGAAACTATCATGGCACGAGCCGGGAAACTTGGCACAAACGTGCCAGATGAGGCCATGTGCATCTACGATCATCTGGACATTGATCGAATGCCAGCCTTTCCTGTTTCTGAACAGGTGTTCAGTATCATGGGGGGGCTGGAGTGCCACATGGGTGCAGTCAATCGCCCCGATGATCTTAGGAAAGCCAGCAATATTGTAAAAGTCTGTCATTGCTTGCACACGCTGGTCCTCCTGGGTGGGCATGACAAACTGGTGGCTCATGCGCCGCTGTATGGCAGGGACCGCCTGATGTAGACATTTACTCATGGTTGACTGCACCATCCCAGCCACACCTCCAGATGCTCGCTGGAATGAGCCACTCGATAAAAAATGGAGGGTTGCCATAACTTTTTCAAGAGGTGTCAGGGCATGGGAACGTAGGGTTGGGGCGATTAGATCCTCATGAAGGAGTTGGGTGATCTCCAGGATGGCCTCCCTATCAAATCGGTAGTTGCCGATGACCTCATAAACTGGCATTTGCCAAATATCACGGCGTGGCCGATAAACACGCGCCTGTGCCCTCATCCTCCTCCTCTGTGCCCTCCTCCTCCTTTGTGCCTGTAAGGCAGCAAGTGCCGTCAAAATCATTGCTGGTCCTGGCATTTTTAAACAACAACCTTCACAACTAGAGCTGTAACCTCTAGTCACTTCCTTCTGCAAACCCTTCCACAGCATGTGTAAAATTAGGGCTGGTTTTATAATGTGGAAATTTAGTCAGAAAAACTAACAGGTGCGCACAGGGCGGAAAATACGGCACACACACTTAATTCTGAGAATCGCCCTAACTCCCTCATTTGCATCTTTGCCTATCAAAAACAGCGGCGAGCCTAGCGTAATTTGCGCCCGGGAATGCGCAGGTGTAACTAATTTAAGTACGGCTGAAAATACGGAAATCTTTGCTTAAGTCGTTTTGACGATCGCGCGCAAATATACGCGCCGTGTAAAATTAGAAAAATGGAGTTAAGTCTGCGTATCTCTTTTGAGAATTTGGCCCTTTGTTTTTACATAGGTGATTTTTATGTCAGCAAATAAGTCAAAGAAAAGTCTTGTATTTTACAAGAATACTTAAGATTTTCATTGCTATAGAACCCTTGATTCATATTGCTCTCAAGAAGTTTCAAAACATGCACAACTTGGATTATTCTTAATTACAATGGGCCAAATCCACAAAGATCGTGCCTAACTTAATTTTTTCCATTTAAGTTACACTGCCTTAAAATTTCTACCTAAGTGCCCGATCCACAAAGCACTTACCTAGAAATTATGGGCCAGATCCTCAGCCAGCGGTGCAAATTTAGTTTTTCCTAACTTATGTGATTTAAGTTACGTTGCCCTAAGTTGGTGTCGTAAGTGCCGTATCCACAGCGCATTTGCGTCTAAATGTGCGCCAGCGTAACTTAAATTCAGAGGCGTAAGGCGGGGTTTTTGCAAGTGGGAAGGAAGTGGGCGTGCTTCATTGTAATGAGCCGTGACCCCATGCAAATGAGGCGCCGGCCCTACTGCGCATGCGCGCACGAATCGGGACCTCACTGGGCATGTGCAGAACTTATCTCGGCGCAATCAGTGAGATAGGTAAAAGGCCAAGTGTACTTAGTTTGAGGATCGCCCTGTGTCTAAAAAGCACCACACACACACACTTCCCTTGCTAAAGTATATCCCATTGTTCCCCTTCCATGAGCAATTTGCTTCTGCTCTGTTTGTTTGTGTGTTGGTAAGTTGTGTTTGTGAGAAAAGTGTTTGAGGAGTTGGAGAGTCTAGTTGTTGTTTGTGTTTGAGAAGTGTATTTATTTAATTTGTTTGTTATTGTTTTTGCTGATTGTTTTTTGCTGATTGTTTTTTGGTGTTTGTTTTTTGGTGTTTGTTGGTGCGTGTTTCTTTTTGAATTACTATTAGCTGTGTCCTTGTGTGTTTAGATTTTCTTGATTTTTTTGTGGTATAGATTTTTGTCAGGTTTTTGGGTGTGTATTGTCGATTGTTTGTCGGGTGTGTTTGTTGTTGCTGGGTGGTGTATGAGATGCCCCCTAAACGCAGGAAGCTTAATTTCACCCTGGGAGAGAAGCAAATTCTTGCTCGGGGCATTGTGAAATATGGGCGATTTCTGCATGGCCCTGAGAGCCAGAACACCACCCCGGCCAGGAGGAGGCAGCTTCTTAAAAAGATAACGGACCAGATCAATGCGGCGGGGGGGGGGGAGACTAGGACCCCCGCTGGCATACAGAAAAAAATAAACGATCTGAGAAGCGTCGTCCGGACTAAGATGGCAAGGATCGACGCCCATACCAGGGGCACTGGAGGAGGGGGACCCTGCCCAGTCAGACTGACGGAGGAGGAATGGGCAGTGGCCCAGTGTTTCCACCCACAGCAGGTGGTGGGCCTGCCTGGCTATACGTCAGATGTTCCTAGGAGGACAGGTATGTTTTTTGGTTTATTCTCTGTTGATTAGCATGTGTGGGTGGGGGAAGGGAAGATGTGCCAAGTGTGTGGTTCCTCAAACATGTGATTGTTTTGTGTCCTCCACAGATGGCCAGGAGGTTACACGCCAGGAGGTTCCACGCCAGGAGGTTGGAGGCCAGGAGGTTGGAGGCCAGGAGGTTGCAGGCCCATCGGGCCAGGCTGCAGCACCACCCCCAAGACAGGCAGATGATGAGTCCCAAGAAGGGCAGGATTCCCCAGGGGAGGGGATTGGCCAAACCTACACTCATGAGGAGGTTGAGGGGGAGGAGGTTGAGGTTGAGTGGGAGGAGGATGATGAGGGGGAGGAGGAGGAAAATATGCAGATTGGCCGGGAAGTCCTCCTGGCCACTGATATGATGACCTTTGAGTCTTCCCCTGAGACTACCCCTGAGGCTGGCACCAGTCAGGCCACCATCAGGGGTAGCCCCTCCCACTTCTCCCCCAACAGGCCTCCAGTCACCAGGGTCACTCTCTCCCCTCCTCCAGGCCCGCAAGACTCAGCGGCAGCCAGGGGGACAACCCAGGAGACCGTGGCTGTGGGCGAGCGTCTGTCGGCCAGTGTGGTGAAGGACAATGCCCGGCAGACCCGCATTCTTGGTAAAATTCTGGAAAAACTGACGCAGATGGAGCACAGCCATGGTGAAATGATGGAGGCACTCGGTGATGTGGCCACCAACTCAACGGCGGTCATAACATGTTTGAATGACATACAGACCGCCACAACGCGCGTGGCCCATGAGCTGAGTGCCCTGACCCAGGCTGTGCAGGACAATACAAGGTCTGGCCAGGCCAATGCGGCTGCCCTCACTGCCTGTCTCACTCGCATTGCAGGGGCCATGGAGGGCAGGCCAGCAGGGGCGGCTCCTCCTTCCCCAGCTCAACCCCCCCAGGAGGCTCCTCCTTCCCCAGCTCAACCCCCCCAGGAGGCTCCTCCTTCCCCAGCTCAACCCCCCCAGGAGGCTCCTCCTTCCCCAGCTCAACACCCCCCCAATGGACATCCTCCGTGACGGCGTGGCCGTGGCCGTGGCCGTGGCCGTGCCCCTGCCCGTGCTCGTGCCCCTGCCCGTGCCCCTGCCCAGCCAAGGCGTAGCAATCGCCGCCGCTAAAAAATTTGCTGGGATACTTGTTTTTTTTTGTTTATGCATATTTTTTTTTTTTTTATTTGGTCTTCTGTACTTATGATTTGGTTTATGTGTGTGAATGATGTGTGAATGTGGGGGGGTGGCATTCCTAAGAAATTAAGGTTGTCACCCTCAGTTTTGGTGGAGAAGGGATCCCCAGGACCAGGGAGAAGTGCAATCCCAGGTTCCTGAATGGTGTATGAATGCACAGTGACATAATTGGAGCCGTGGCGTGGCGTTACTGCTCCCAAGTCCCAAGGGGGGGGGGGGGACTTGGATCTAATCCAATTCGATGTGCATGTGATGTGTCTGTGCAAGGAACCACAGTGGTGTGCATTCATGCATTATCATTGTGACTTTATTGATGTGCATTTACAGTGAAAAAATACATACTTATTGTGACATTAATCATGTGCATTTACAGTGAAAAAAAACATACTTATTGTGACATTAATCATGTACATTTACTGGGAAAAAATGCCTTCTGCAAGGCGTCTCCTAGCTGTTGTGCCCTCAGCAGACCGGGTAGAGTTGGTTGGGATAGTATTGCCTGGGTCAGGGGTCAGGTCATTACATAAGTCAATATGCAGTCCCCTTCTGAGGGCAAAGTTGTGGAGTATGCAACATGCCCCAATTATTTGGCACACAAAGTCAGGGGAATACAGCAGGGTACCCCCAGACTTATCCAGGCATCTGAAGCGGGACTTCAGAAGCCCAAAGGTCCGTTCAACCACTCCCCGGGTTCGTATGTGCGCCTGGTTGTAGCGTTGCTCTCCTGGGGTTTGGGGGTTCCTGAATGGGGTCATTAGATGAGGTCCCAAGGCATATCCAGAGTCACCTGTAAGGGAAAAGACAGGAGGATATTAGTCATGCATGTGCCCCTTGTGATGTCAGCATCATGGGGGGGACATACCTGACACACATGTCACTCACCAATCAGCCAGCTGTCTCCATACATGTTCTGGTCAAAATCTCTGGAGATCTGTGTCTGCCGGTAAATGTAACTATCATGGCAGGATCCAGGAAATTTAGCACAGACGTGCCAGATGAGGCCATGGGCATCGACGATGACTTGCACATTAATGGAATGCCAGCCTTTACGATTCCGGAACATGTGCTCAGTATCATGGGGTGGTTGTAGTGCCACATGGGTACAATCAATGGCCCCGATGGTGCGTGGAAATCTGGCAAGGTTGTAAAAGTCGGTCATTGACTTTAAACGCTGATCCTCCTGGGTGGGTTTCTGAAACTGATTTCCCATGCGCAGCAGGATTGCAGGGACCACTTGGTGCACACACCTGCTGATGGAGGATTGTGCCATCCCAGCCACGCCTCCACTTGTGCGTTGGAATGAGCCAGTGGCCAGAAAATGCAAAGTGGCCAGTACTTTGGTGAGTGGCTGCAGGGCATGGGAGCGTTGGGTTGGGCTGATAATATCATCCTGAAGTATTGATGTTAATTCCAGGATGGCCTCACGGGTAAATCTGTAGGTGCGGTAAACTTCACAAGCAGGCATGCCAAACAAATCTTGCCGTGGGCGGTAGACCCTCTCCTGTGCCCTCATCCTCCTCCTCTGTGCCCTCCTCCTTCTTTGTGTCTCTATATCAACTAATGCAGCTAGTATCATTGCTGGTCCTGGCATTTTGGCAGAGAGATTTCAGTCCTGAACGTTTGTGTGCTGAGCTCTTCCTGAATGGTGTTGCTTCAGCAGACATTCAGACGGCATGTGTAAAATTAGGGCTGCTTTTATAATGTGTAAAATCCCACCAAAAAACTAACAGGTGCGCACAGGGCGTAATCTACGGCGCACACACTTAATTCTGTGGATCGCCCTATCTCCCTCATTTGCATCTTTGCCTATCAAATAAAGCGGCGTGCCTAGCGTAATTTGCGCACGAGAATGCGCCAGCGTAATATTTTTAGGTAGGACGGAAAAGCCCGAATTTCAGGCGCTTCTCGTTTTGAGGATCGGGCGCAAAGATACACGCCGTGTAAATTTAGAAAAATCGAGTTAAGTCGGCGTATCTCTTTTGTGGATCTGGCCCTATGGGCTGTGTAACTTAAATTCCGTCATCGCAAGGCATTCCAATTCAAATGGGGGCGATTCCCATTTAAATTAGGCGCGCTCCCGCGCCGGCCGTACTGCGCATGCTCGTGACGTCATTTTCCCGACGTGCATAGCGCGAAATTACGTTACGCCGAGCTTTGTGGATTGCGACGGGTCAATAAAGTTGCGTCGGGAAAAAAAAAGATACGGCGGGAAAAAAAAAATTAAAAATTTTAAAAAAATCACGTCGCTGGACAGAAAGGTCTGCTTTTACATGGTGTACTAACTTTACACCATGTAAAAGCAGCCCTAATTTTGCGTATGCAAACTAAAACTTACGGAGAAAAAACTAAGCTGAAAAGCTTCGTGGATCTCCGTAAGTGCTAATTTGCATACCCGAGGCGGCATTTCGACACAAAATGCCCCCAGCGGCGGATGCGGTACTGCATCCTAAGATCCGGCAGGGTAAGTCCCATACACATGCCGGATCTTCTGCCTAACTATGGAAAACTGATTCTGTGGATCAGTTCCATAGTTAGGAACAGGGATATGACGGCGTTACAGCAATTACACCGTCGTATCCCTTTTGTGGATTTGGCCCAATGGCTTTTAGCTTAAATCTAACTGCCATCTTGGCCTATATATTATTTTTCCAAATTTTTACTTAAATGAAAAGTAAAAAATACACAGAAATGTATTTTTCCTAAAACACTCCCCTTTTTTATCAGCTAATATCAGCTGTGGGATACACCTCTGATTAGCATGTTCACTAAAAAGATGCCCTGTTGTTATGCAGAGATTGTTCCTGCTACCAGCTGTGAATTGTGCAGCACTGCCCTATTTTCATTTGGCCCACTGGAATGTGCTCCTCCCTCTGCGTAACAAAATAAAACCTTACTGATTACTGATTGGTTAATGATGTATACCACCTGGTTTATAAAGTGTTGGACGATAGAGAGAAGTAAGTGGATGTTTAAACAGGACCTCAACATAAATACATGAGAACAATCGATGTTTGCTACTTGGAGGTAAGCTGCTTCATACTTTCTAATCCAATTCTTGTTCTTCTGCCAAAAGAAAATGATTGATACTTTTGACCCATCTTACTTGACCCAAAACAAAGCCCTCTCTTGTGTTCCATTGCTGGTGAGAAAGTGCTTCCTGTTTTGGGCAATGTGGGAACAGGGTTAAATCTTCCAGATAAAAGTAGGAGCATCCAAGTGGACAGTTCTCTAATTTTAATGTTTTCAACTCAGTCAAACCACAGTACTTTACATTGTTTTAATACATGCAAGTGCTTCCTAGTTTGACTAAGGTGAGGAGCAGATTATCTATAACCAGAGCCACAATGAGTTTAACTAACAACCATTTCAGAAAAATCAGTGCACAAATCTCAGAACGGAGACCTTTTCAGTGACTACATATTAGAACAGTGCTCTTGTGTTTTGGGCATTGTGTAACCAGATTCACATTGACAGAATCGTCCAGAAACTATTTGATGCAAACTCAGTTTCTTTGAAACATTTCGTAACAGACATAGATATTGAGATGAAAATAATCTTTGTTCTTGGTCTGACAATTCTGAGCTCTGTTTAGGGTTAGATAGTAATACGATTTCCAAGAGTTATTTGTAGTAGATTTGATTGAACAAAAGGAAATTTGCTTTTACATAGGTGATTTTTATTTTAGCAAATAAGTCAAAGAAAAGTCTTGCATTTTACAAGAATACTTTAGATTTTCATTGCTATAGAACCCTTGATTCATATTGCTCTCAAGAAGTTTCAAAACATGCACAACTTGGATAATTCTTAAATACAATGGCTTTTAGCTTAAATCTAACTGCCAGCTTGGTCTATATATTATTTTTCCAAATTTTTACCTAAATGAAATGTGAAAAATACACAGAAATGTCTTATTCCCAAACACTCCCCTTTTGTATTCAAAATTAAAATGGCTAATATCAGCTGTGGGATACACCTCTGATTAGCATGTTCACTAAAAGGATGCCCTATTGTTATGCAGAGATTGTTCCTGCTACCAGCTGTGGATTGTACGGCACTGCCCTATTTTCATTTGGCCCACTGGAATGTGCTCCTCCCTCTGCATAACAAAACAAAACCTTACTGATTACTGATTGGTTAATGGTGTATACCACCTGGTTTATAAAGTGTTGGACGAAAGAGAGAAGTAAGTGGATGCTTAAACAGGAACTGAACATAAATACATGAGAACAATCACTGTTTGCTACTTGGAGGTAAGCTGCATCATACTTTCTAATCCAATTCTTGTTCTTCTGCCAAAAGAAAATGATTGAAACTTTTGTCCCATCTTACATGACCCAAAACAAAGCTCTCTCTTGTGTTCCATTGCTGGTGAGAAAGTGCTTCCTGTTTTGGGCAATGTGGGAACAGGGTTAAATCTTCCAGATAAAAGTAGGAGCATCCAAGTGGACAGTTCTCTAATTTTAATGTTTTCAACTCAGTCAAACCACAGTACTTTACATTGTTTTAATACATGCAAGTGCTTCCTAGTTTGACTAAGGTGAGGAGCAGATTATCTATAACCAGAGCCACAATGAGTTTAACTTACAACCATTTGAGAAAAATCAGTGCACAAAACTCAGAACGGAGACCCTTTCAGTGACTACATATTAGAACAGTGCTCTTGTGTTTTGGGCATTGTGTAACCAGATTCACTTTGACAGAATGGTCCAGAAACTATTTGATGCAAACTCAATTTCTTTGAAACATTTCCTAACAGACATAGATATTGAGATAAAAATAATCTTTGTTTTGGTCTGACAATTTTGAGCTCTGTTTAGGGTTAGATAGTAATACGATTTCCAAGAGTTATTTGTAGTAGATTTGATTGAACAAATGGAACTTTGATTTTACATAGGTGATTTTTATGTCAGCAAATAAGTAAAAAAAGTCTTGTATTTTGCAAGAATACTTTAGATTTTCATTGCTATAGAACCCTTGATTCATATTGCTCTCAAGAAGTTTCAAAACATGCACAACTTGGATGATTCTTAATTACAATGGCTTTTAGCTTAAATCTAACTGCCACCTTGGCCTATATATTATTTTTCCAAATTTTTACCTAAATGAAAAGTAAAAAATACACAGAAATGTCTTATTCCCAAACACTCCCCTTTTTTATTCAAAATTAAAATGGCTAATGTCAGCTGTGGGATACACCTCTGATTAGCATGTTCACTAAAAAGATGCCCTATTGTTATGCAGAGATTGTTCCTGCTACCAGCTGTGGATTGTGTGGCACTGCCCTATTTTAATTTGGCCCACTGGAATGTGCTCCTCCCTCTGCATAACAAAATAAAACCTTACTGATTACTGATTGGTTAATGGTGTATACCACCTGGTTTGTAAAGTGTTGGACGAAAGAGAGAAGTAAGTGGATGCTTAAACTGGACCTGAACATAAATACATGAGAACAATCGCTGTTTGCTACTTGGAGGTAAGCTGCTTCATACTTTCTAATCCAATTCTTGATCTTCTGCCAAAATAAATTGATTGATACTTTTGTCCCATCTTACATGACCCAAAACAAAGCTCTCTCTTGTGTTCCATTGCTGGTGAGAAAGTGCTTCCCGTTTTGGGCAATGTGGGAACAGGGTTAAATCTTCCAGATAAATGTAGGAGCATCCAAGTAGACAGTTCTCTAATTTTAATGCTTTCAACTCTGTCAAACCACAGTACTTTACATTGTTTTAATACATGCAAGTGCTTCCTAGTTTGACTAAGGTGAGGAGCAGATTATCTACAACCAGAGCCACAATGAGTTTAACTAACAACCATTTCAGAAAAATCAGTGCACAAATCTCAGAACGGAGACCCTTTCAGTGACTACATATTAGAACAGTGCTCTTGTGTTTTGGGCATTGTGTAACCAGATTCACTTTGACAGAATGGTCCAGAAACTATTTGATGCAAACTCAGTTTCTTTGAAACATTTCCTAACAGACATAGATATTGAGATAAAAATAATCTTTGTTCTTGGTCTGACAATTTTGAGCTCTGTTTAGGGTTAGATAGTAATACGATTTCCAAGAGTTATTTGTAGTAGATTTGATTGAACAAATGGAACTTTGATTTTACATAGGTGATTTTTATGTCAGCAAATAAGTAAAAAAAGTCTTGTATTTTGCAAGAATACTTTAGATTTTCATTGCTATAGAACCCTTGATTCATATTGCTCTCAAGAAGTTTCAAAACATGCACAACTTGGATGATTCTTAATTACAATGGCTTTTAGCTTAAATCTAACTGCCACCTTGGCCTATATATTATTTTTCCAAATTTTTACCTAAATGAAAAGTAAAAAATACACAGAAATGTCTTATTCCCAAACACTCCCCTTTTTTATTCAAAATTAAAATGGCTAATGTCAGCTGTGGGATACACCTCTGATTAGCATGTTCACTAAAAAGATGCCCTATTGTTATGCAGAGATTGTTCCTGCTACCAGCTGTGGATTGTGTAGCACTGCCCTATTTTAATTTGGCCCACTGGAATGTGCTCCTCCCTCTGCATAACAAAATAAAACCTTACTGATTACTGATTGGTTAATGGTGTATACCACCTGGTTTGTAAAGTGTTGGATGAAAGAGAGAAGTAAGTGGATGCTTAAACTGGACCTGAACATAAATACATGAGAACAATCGCTGTTTGCTACTTGGAGGTAAGCTGCTTCATACTTTCTAATCCAATTCTTGTTCTTCTGCCAAAATAAATTGATTGATACTTTTGTCCCATCTTACATGACCCAAAACAAAGCTCTCTCTTGTGTTCCATTGCTGGTGAGAAAGTGCTTCCCGTTTTGGGCAATGTGGGAACAGGGTTAAATCTTCCAGATAAATGTAGGAGCATCCAAGTGGACAGTTCTCTAATTTTAATGCTTTCAACTCTGTCAAACCACAGTACTTTACATTGTTTTAATACATGCAAGTGCTTCCTAGTTTGACTAAGGTGAGGAGCAGATTATCTACAACCAGAGCCACAATGAGTTTAACTAACAACCATTTCAGAAAAATCAGTGCACAAATCTCAGAACGGAGACCCTTTCAGTGACTACATATTAGAACAGTGCTCTTGTGTTTTGGGCATTGTGTAACCAGATTCACTTTGACAGAATGGTCCAGAAACTATTTGATGCAAACTCAATTTCTTTGAAACATTTCCTAACAGACATAGATATTGAGATAAAAATAATCTTTGTTCTTGGTCTGACAATTTTGTGCTCTGTTTAGGGTTAGATAGTAATACGATTTCCAAGAGTTATTTGTAGTAGATTTGATTGAACAAATGGAACTTTGATTTTACATAGGTGATTTTTATGTCAGCAAATAAGTAAAAAAAGTCTTGTATTTTGCAAGAATACTTTAGATTTTCATTGCTATAGAACCCTTGATTCATATTGCTCTCAAGAAGTTTCAAAACATGCACAACTTGGATAATTCTTAAATACAATGGCTTTTAGCTTAAATCTAACTGCCAGCTTGGTCTATATATTATTTTTCCAAATTTTTACCTAAATGAAATGTGAAAAATACACAGAAATGTCTTATTCCCAAACACTCCCCTTTTGTATTCAAAATTAAAATGGCTAATATCAGCTGTGGGATACACCTCTGATTAGCATGTTCACTAAAAGGATGCCCTATTGTTATGCAGAGATTGTTCCTGCTACCAGCTGTGGATTGTACGGCACTGCCCTATTTTCATTTGGCCCACTGGAATGTGCTCCTCCCTCTGCATAACAAAACAAAACCTTACTGATTACTGATTGGTTAATGGTGTATACCACCTGGTTTATAAAGTGTTGGACGAAAGAGAGAAGTAAGTGGATGCTTAAACAGGAACTGAACATAAATACATGAGAACAATCACTGTTTGCTACTTGGAGGTAAGCTGCATCATACTTTCTAATCCAATTCTTGTTCTTCTGCCAAAAGAAAATGATTGATACTTTTGTCCCATCTTACATGACCCAAAACAAAGCTCTCTCTTGTGTTCCATTGCTGGTGAGAAAGTGCTTCCTGTTTTGGGCAATGTGGGAACAGGGTTAAATCTTCCAGATAAATGTAGGAGCATCCAAGTGGACAGTTCTCTAATTTTAAAGCTTTCAACTCTGTCAAACCACAGTACTTTACATTGTTTTAATACATGCAAGTGCTTCCTAGTTTGACTAAGGTGAGGAGCAGATTATCTACAACCAGAGCCACAATGAGTTTAACTAACAACCATTTCAGAAAAATCAGTGCACAAATCTCAGAACGGAGACCATTTCAGTGACTACATATTAGAACAGTGCTCTTGTGTTTTGGCCATTGTGTAACCAGATTCACATTGACAGAATGGTCCAGAAACTATTTGATGCAAACTCAGTTTCTTTGAAACATTTCCTAACAGACATAGATATTGAGATGAAAATAATCTTTGTTCTTGGTCTGACAATTTTGAGCTCTGTTTAGGGTTAGATAGAAATACGATTTCCAAGAGTTATTTGTAGTAGATTTGATTGAACAAAAGGAAATTTGCTTTAACATAGTTGATTTTTATTTCAGCAAATAAGTCAAAGAAAAGTCTTGTATTTTACAAGAATAATTTTAGATTTTCATTGCTATAGAACCCTTGATTCATATTGCTCTCAAGAAGTTTCAAAACATGCACAACTTGGATGATTCTTAATTACAATGGCTTTTAGCTTAAATATAACTACCATCTTGGCCTATATATTATTTTTCCAAATGTTTACCTAAATGAAAAGTAAAAAATACACAGAAATGTCTTATCCCCAAACACTCCCCTTTTTTATTCGAAATTAAAATCGCTAATATCAGCTGTGGGATACACCTCTGATTAGCATGTTCACTAAAAATATTCCCCATTTTTATGCAGAGATTGTTCCTGCTACCAGCTGTGAATTGTGCGGCACTGCCCTATTTTCATTTGGCCCACTGGAATGTGCTCCTGCCTCTGCATAACAAAATAAAACCTTACTGATTACTGATTGGTTAATGATGTATACCACCTGGTTTATAAAGTGTTGGACGATAGAGAGAAGTAAGTGGTTGCTTAAACAGGACCTGAACATAAATACATGAGAACAATCAAAGTTTGCTACTTGGAGGTAAGCTGCTTCATACTTTCTAATCCATTTCTTGTTTTTCTGCCAAAAGAAAATGATTGATACTTTTGTCCCATCTTACATGACCCAAAACACAGCTCTCTCTTGTGTTTCATTGCTGGTGAGAAAGTGCTTCCTGTTTTGGGCAATGTGGGAACAGGGTTAAATCTTCCAGATAAAAGTAGGAGCATCCAAGTGGACAGTTCTCTAATTTTAATGCTTTCAACTCAGTCAAACCACAGTACTTTACATTGTTTTAATACATGCAAGTGCTTCCTAGTTTGACTAAGGTGAGGAGCAGATTATCTACAACCAGAGCTACAATGAGTTTAACTAACAACCATTTCAGAAAAATCAGTGCACAAAACTCAGAACGGAGACCTTTTCAGTGACTACATATTAGAACAGTGCTCTTGTGTTTTGGGCATTGTGTAACCAGATTCACTTTGACAGAATGGTCCAGAAACTATTTGATGCAAACTCAGTTTCTTTGAAACATTTCCTAACAGACATAGATATTGAGATAAAAATAATCTTTGTTCTTGGTCTGACAATTTTGAGCTCTGTTTAGGGTTAGATAGTAATATGATTTCCAAGAGTTATTTGTAGTACATTTGATTGAACAAATGGAACTTTGTTTTTACATAGGTGATTTTTATGTCAGCAAATAAGTCAAAGAAAAGTCTTGTATTTTACAAGAATACTTTAGATTTTCATTGCTATAGAACCCTTGATTCATATTGCTCTCAAGAAGTTTCAAAACATGCACAAATTGGATTATTTTTAATTACAATGGCTTTTAGCTTAAATCTAACTGCCATCTTGGCCTATATATTATTTTTCCAAATTTTTACATAAATGAAAAGTAAAAAATACACAGAAATGTCTTACTCCCAAACACTCCCCTTTTTTATTCAAAATTAAAATGGCTAAAATCAGCTGTGGGATACACCTCTGATTAGCATGTTCACTAAAAAGATGCCCTATTGTTATGCAGAGATTGTTCCTGCTACCAGCTGTGGATTGTGCGGCACTGCCCTATTTTCATTTGGCCCACTGGAATGTGCTCCTCCCTCTGCATAACAAAATAAAACCTTACTGAATACTGATTGGTTAATGGTGTATACCACCTGGTTTATAAAGCGTTGGACGATAGAGAGAAGTAAGTGGATGCTTAAACAGGAACTGAACATAAATACATGAGAACAATCGCTGTTTGCTACTTGGAGGTAAGCTGCTTCATACTTTCTAATCCATTTCTTGTTCTTCTGCCAAAAGAAAATGATTGATACTTTTGTCCCATCTTACATGACCCAAAACAAAGCTCTCTCTTGTGTTCCATTGCTGGTGAGAAAGTGCTTCCTGTTTTGGGCAATGTGGGAACAGGGTTAAATCTTCCAGATAAAAGTAGGAGCATCCAAGTCGACAGTTCTCTAATTTTAATGCTTTCAACTCAGTCAAACCACAGTACTTTACATTGTTTTAATACATGCAAGTGCTTCCTTGTTTGAATAAGGTGAGGAGCAGATTATCTACAACCAGAGCCACAATGAGTTTAACTAACAACCATTTCAGAAAAATCAGTGCACAAATCTCAGAACGGAGACCATTTCAGTGACTACATATTAGAACAGTGCTCTTGTGTTTTGGCCATTGTGTAACCAGATTCACATTGACAGAATGGTCCAGAAACTATTTGATGCAAACTCAGTTTCTTTGAAACATTTCCTAACAGACATAGATATTGAGATGAAAATAATCTTTGTTCTTGGTCTGACAATTTTGAGCTCTGTTTAGGGTTAGATAGTAATACGATTTCCAAGAGTTATTTGTAGTAGATTTGATTGAACAAATGGAACTTTGATTTTACATAGGTGATTTTTATGTCAGCAAATAAGTAAAAAAAGTCTTGTATTTTGCAAGAATACTTTAGATTTTCATTGCTATAGAACCCTTGATTCATATTGCTCTCAAGAAGTTTCAAAACATGCACAACTTGGATGATTCTTAATTACAATGGCTTTTAGCTTAAATCTAACTGCCACCTTGGCCTATATATTATTTTTCCAAATTTTTACCTAAATGAAAAGTAAAAAATACACAGAAATGTCTTATTCCCAAACACTCCCCCTTTTTATTCAAAATTAAAATGGCTAATGTCAGCTGTGGGATACACCTCTGATTAGCATGTTCACTAAAAAGATGCCCTATTGTTATGCAGAGATTGTTCCTGCTACCAGCTGTGGATTGTGTGGCACTGCCCTATTTTAATTTGGCCCACTGGAATGTGCTCCTCCCTCTGCATAACAAAATAAAACCTTACTGATTACTGATTGGTTAATGGTGTATACCACCTGGTTTATAAAGTGTTGGACGAAATAGAGAAGTAAGTGGATGCTTAAACTGGACCTGAACATAAATACATGAGAACAATCGCTGTTTGCTACTTGGAGGTAAGCTGCTTCATACTTTCTAATCCAATTCTTGTTCTTCTGCCAAAAGAAAATGATTGATACTTTTGTCCCATCTTACATGACCCAAAACAAAGCTCTCTCTTGTGTTACATTGCTGGTGAGAAAGTGCTTCCTGTTTTGGGCAATGTGGGAACAGGGTTAAATCTTCCAGATAAATGTAGGAGCATCCAAGTGGACAGTTCTCTAATTTTAAAGCTTTCAACTCTGTCAAACCACAGTACTTTACATTGTTTTAATACATGCAAGTGCTTCCTAGTTTGACTAAGGTGAGGAGCAGATTATCTACAACCAGAGCCACAATGAGTTTAACTAACAACCATTTCAGAAAAATCAGTGCACAAATCTCAGAACGGAGACCATTTCAGTGACTACATATTAGAACAGTGCTCTTGTGTTTTGGCCATTGTGTAACCAGATTCACATTGACAGAATGGTCCAGAAACTATTTGATGCAAACTCAGTTTCTTTGAAACATTTCCTAACAGACATAGATATTGAGATGAAAATAATCTTTGTTCTTGGTCTGACAATTTTGAGCTCTGTTTAGGGTTAGATAGTAATACGATTTCCAAGAGTTATTTGTAGTAGATTTGATTGAACAAAAGGAAATTTGCTTTAACATAGTTGATTTTTATTTCAGCAAATAAGTCAAAGAAAAGTCTTGTATTTTACAAGAATAATTTTAGATCTTCATTGCTATAGAACCCTTGATTCATATTGCTCTCAAGAAGTTTCAAAACATGCACAACTTGGATGATTCTTAATTACAATGGCTTTTAGCTTAAATATAACTACCATCTTGGCCTATATATTATTTTTCCAAATGTTTACCTAAATGAAAAGTAAAAAATACACAGAAATGTCTTATCCCCAAACACTCCCCTTTTTTATTCGAAATTAAAATCGCTAATATCAGCTGTGGGATACACCTCTGATTAGCATGTTCACTAAAAATATTCCCCATTTTTATGCAGAGATTGTTCCTGCTACCAGCTGTGAATTGTGCGGCACTGCCCTATTTTCATTTGGCCCACTGGAATGTGCTCCTCCCTCTGCATAACAAAATAAAACCTTACTGATTACTGATTGGTTAATGATGTATACCACCTGGTTTATAAAGTGTTGGACGATAGAGAGAAGTAAGTGGTTGCTTAAACAGGACCTGAACATAAATACATGAGAACAATCAAAGTTTGCTACTTGGAGGTAAGCTGCTTCATACTTTCTAATCCATTTCTTGTTTTTCTGCCAAAAGAAAATGATTGATACTTTTGTCCCATCTTACATGACCCAAAACACAGCTCTCTCTTGTGTTTCATTGCTGGTGAGAAAGTGCTTCCTGTTTTGGGCAATGTGGGAACAGGGTTAAATCTTCCAGATAAAAGTAGGAGCATCCAAGTGGACAGTTCTCTAATTTTAATGCTTTCAACTCAGTCAAACCACAGTACTTTACATTGTTTTAATACATGCAAGTGCTTCCTAGTTTGACTAAGGTGAGGAGCAGATTATCTACAACCAGAGCTACAATGAGTTTAACTAACAACCATTTCAGAAAAATCAGTGCACAAAACTCAGAACGGAGACCTTTTCAGTGACTACATATTAGAACAGTGCTCTTGTGTTTTGGGCATTGTGTAACCAGATTCACTTTGACAGAATGGTCCAGAAACTATTTGATGCAAACTCAGTTTCTTTGAAACATTTCCTAACAGACATAGATATTGAGATAAAAATAATCTTTGTTCTTGGTCTGACAATTTTGAGCTCTGTTTAGGGTTAGATAGTAATATGATTTCCAAGAGTTATTTGTAGTACATTTGATTGAACAAATGGAACTTTGTTTTTACATAGGTGATTTTTATGTCAGCAAATAAGTCAAAGAAAAGTCTTGTATTTTACAAGAATACTTTAGATTTTCATTGCTATAGAACCCTTGATTCATATTGCTCTCAAGAAGTTTCAAAACATGCACAAATTGGATTATTCTTAATTACAATGGCTTTTAGCTTAAATCTAACTGCCATCTTGGCCTATATATTATTTTTCCAAATTTTTACATAAATGAAAAGTAAAAAATACACAGAAATGTCTTACTCCCAAACACTCCCCTTTTTTATTTAAAACTAAAATGGCTAAAATCAGCTGTGGGATACACCTCTGATTAGCATGTTCACTAAAAAGATGCCCTATTGTTATGCAGAGATTGTTCCTGCTACCAGCTGTGGATTGTGCGGCACTGCCCTATTTTCATTTGGCCCACTGGAATGTGCTCCTCCCTCTGCATAACAAAATAAAACCTTACTGAATACTGATTGGTTAATGGTGTATACCACCTGGTTTATAAAGCGTTGGACGATAGAGAGAAGTAAGTGGATGCTTAAACAGGAACTGAACATAAATACATGAGAACAATCGCTGTTTGCTACTTGGAGGTAAGCTGCTTCATACTTTCTAATCCATTTCTTGTTCTTCTGCCAAAAGAAAATGATTGATACTTTTGTCCCATCTTACATGACCCAAAACAAAGCTCTCTCTTGTGTTCCATTGCTGGTGAGAAAGTGCTTCCTGTTTTGGGCAATGTGGGAACAGGGTTAAATCTTCCAGATAAAAGTAGGAGCATCCAAGTCGACAGTTCTCTAATTTTAATGCTTTCAACTCAGTCAAACCACAGTACTTTACATTGTTTTAATACATGCAAGTGCTTCCTTGTTTGACTAAGGTGAGGAGCAGATTATCTACAACCAGAGCCACAATGAGTTTAACTAACAACCATTTCAGAAAAATCAGTGCACAAATCTCAGAACGGAGACCTTTTCAGTGACTACATATTAGAACAGTGCTCTTGTGTTTTGGGCATTGTGTAACCAGATTCACTTTGACAGAATAATGAAAAATTTTATGCAGAGATTGTTCCTGCTACCAGCTGTGAATTGTGTGGCACTGCCCTATTTTCATTTGGCCCACTGGAATGTGCTCCTCCCTCTGCATAACAAAATAAAACCTTACTGATTACTGATTGTTTAATGATGTATACCACCTGGTTTATAAAGTGTTTGGCGATAGAGAGAAGTAGGTGGATGCTTAAACAGGACCTGAACATAAATACATGAGAACAATCAATGTTTGCTACTTGGAGGTAAGCTGCTTCATACTTTCTAATCCAATTCTTGTTCTTCTGCCAAAAGAAAATGATTGATACTTTTGTCCCATCTTACATGACCCAAAACACAGCTCTCTCTTGTGTTCCATTGCTGGTGGGAAAGTGCTTCCTGTTTTGGGCAATGTGGGAACAGGGTTAAATCTTCCAGGTAAAAGTAGGAGCATCCAAGTGGACAATTCTCTAATTTTAATGCTTTCAACTCAGTCAAACCACAGTACTTTACATTGTTTTAATACATGCAAGTGCTTCCTAGTTTGACTAAGGTGAGGAGCAGATTATCTACAACCAGAGCTACAATGAGTTTAACTAACAACCATTTCAGAAAAATCAGTGCACAAAACTCAGAACGGAGACCTTTTCAGTGACTACATATTAGAACAGTGCTCTTGTGTTTTGGGCATTGTGTAACCAGATTCACTTTGACAGAATGGTCCAGAAACTATTTGATGCAAACTCAGTTTCTTTGAAACATTTCCTAACAGACATAGATATTGAGATAAAAATAATCTTTGTTCTTGGTCTGACAATTTTGAGCTCTGTTTAGGGTTAGATAGTAATATGATTTCCAAGAGTTATTTGTAGTACATTTAATTGAACAAATGGAACTTTGTTTTTACATAGGTGATTTTTATGTCAGCAAATAAGTCAAAGAAAAGTCTTGTATTTTACAAGAATACTTTAGATTTTCATTGCTATAGAACCCTTGATTCATATTGCTCTCAAGAAGTTTCAAAACATGCACAACTTGGATTATTCTTAATTACAATGGCTTTTAGCTTAAATCTAACTGCCATATTGGCCTATATATTATTTTTCCAAATATTTACCTAAATGAAAAGTAAAAAATACACAGAAATGTCTTATTCCCAAACACTCCCCTTTTTTATTCAAAATTAAAATCGCTAATATCAGCTGTGGGATACACCTCTGATTAGCATGATCGCTAAAAAGATTCCCCATTTTTATGCAGAGATTGTTCCTGCTACCAGCTGTGAATTGTGCGGCACTGCCCTATTTTCATTTGGCCCACTGGAATGTGCTCCTCCCTCTGCATAACAAAATAAAACCTTACTGATTACTGATTGTTTAATGATGTATACCACCTGGTTTATAAAGTGTTTGGCGATAGAGAGAAGTAGGTGGATGCTTAAACAGGACCTGAACATAAATACATGAGAACAATCAATGTTTGCTACTTGGAGGTAAGCTGCTTCATACTTTCTAATCCAATTCTTGTTCTTCTGCCAAAAGAAAATGATTGATACTTTTGTCCCATCTTACATGACCCAAAACACAGCTCTCTCTTGTGTTCCATTGCTGGTGGGAAAGTGCTTCCTGTTTTGGGCAATGTGGGAACAGGGTTAAATCTTCCAGGTAAAAGTAGGAGCATCCAAGTGGACAATTCTCAAATTTTAATGCTTTCAACTCAGTCAAACCACAGTACTTTACATTGTTTTAATACATGCAAGTGCTTCCTAGTTTGACTAAGGTGAGGAGCAGATTATCTACAACCAGAGCTACAATGAGTTTAACTAACAACCATTTCAGAAAAATCAGTGCACAAAACTCAGAACGGAGACCTTTTCAGTGACTACATATTAGAACAGTGCTCTTGTGTTTTGGGCATTGTGTAACCAGATTCACTTTGACAGAATGGTCCAGAAACTATTTGATGCAAACTCAGTTTCTTTGAAACATTTCCTAACAGACATAGATATTGAGATAAAAATAATCTTTGTTCTTGGTCTGACAATTTTGAGCTCTGTTTAGGGTTAGATAGTAATATGATTTCCAAGAGTTATTTGTAGTACATTTAATTGAACAAATGGAACTTTGTTTTTACATAGGTGATTTTTATGTCAGCAAATAAGTCAAAGAAAAGTCTTGTATTTTACAAGAATACTTTAGATTTTCATTGCTATAGAACCCTTGATTCATATTGCTCTCAAGAAGTTTCAAAACATGCACAACTTGGATTATTCTTAATTACAATGGCTTTTAGCTTAAATCTAACTGCCATATTGGCCTATATATTATTTTTCCAAATATTTACCTAAATGAAAAGTAAAAAATACACAGAAATGTCTTATTCCCAAACACTCCCCTTTTTTATTCAAAATTAAAATCGCTAATATCAGCTGTGGGATACACCTCTGATTAGCATGATCGCTAAAAAGATTCCCCATTTTTATGCAGAGATTGTTCCTGCTACCAGCTGTGAATTGTGCGGCACTGCCCTATTTTCATTTGGCCCACTGGAATGTGCTCCTCCCTCTGCATAACAAAATAAAACCTTACTGATTACTGATTGTTTAATGATGTATACCACCTGGTTTATAAAGTGTTTGGCGATAGAGAGAAGTAGGTGGATGCTTAAACAGGACCTGAACATAAATACATGAGAACAATCAATGTTTGCTACTTGGAGGTAAGCTGGTTCATACTTTCTAATCCAATTCTTGTTCTTCTGCCAAAAGAAAATGATTGATACTTTTGTCCCATCTTACATGACCCAAAACACAGCTCTCTCTTGTGTTCCATTGCTGGTGGGAAAGTGCTTCCTGTTTTGGGCAATGTGGGAACAGGGTTAAATCTTCCAGGTAAAAGTAGGAGCATCCAAGTGGACAATTCTCAAATTTTAATGCTTTCAACTCAGTCAAACCACAGTACTTTACATTGTTTTAATACATGCAAGTGCTTCCTAGTTTGACTAAGGTGAGGAGCAGATTATCTACAACCAGAGCTACAATGAGTTTAACTAACAACCATTTCAGAAAAATCAGTGCACAAAACTCAGAACGGAGACCTTTTCAGTGACTACATATTAGAACAGTGCTCTTGTGTTTTGGGCATTGTGTAACCAGATTCACTTTGACAGAATGGTCCAGAAACTATTTGATGCAAACTCAGTTTCTTTGAAACATTTCCTAACAGACATAGATATTGAGATAAAAATAATCTTTGTTCTTGGTCTGACAATTTTTAGCTATGATTAGGGTTAGATAGTAATATGATTTCCAAGAGTTATTTGTAGTACATTTAATTGAACAAATGGAACTTTGTTTTTACATAGGTGATTTTTATGTCAGCAAATAAGTCAAAGAAAAGTCTTGTATTTTACAAGAATACTTTAGATTTTCATTGCTATAGAACCCTTGATTCATATTGCTCTCAAGAAGTTTCAAAACATGCACAACTTGGATTATTCTTAATTACAATGGCTTTTAGCTTAAATCTAACTGCCATATTGGCCTATATATTATTTTTCCAAATATTTACCTAAATGAAAAGTAAAAAATACACAGAAATGTCTTATTCCCAAACACTCCCCTTTTTTATTCAAAATTAAAATCGCTAATATCAGCTGTGGGATACACCTCTGATTAGCATGTTCACTAAAAAGATTCCCCATTTTTATGCAGAGATTGTTCCTGCTACCAGCTGTGAATTGTGCGGCACTGCCCTATTTTCATTTGGCCCACTGGAATGTGCTCCTCCCTCTGCATAACAAAATAAAACCTTACTGATTACTGATTGTTTAATGATGTATACCACCTGGTTTATAAAGTGTTGGGCGATAGAGAGAAGTAGGTGGATGCTTAAACAGGACCTGAACATAAATACATGAGAACAATCAATGTTTGCTACTTGGAGGTAAGCTGCTTCATACTTTCTAATCCAATTCTTGTTCTTCTGCCAAAAGAAAATGATTGATACTTTTGTCCCATCTTACATGACCCAAAACACAGCTCTCTCTTGTGTTCCATTGCTGGTGGGAAAGTGCTTCCTGTTTTGGGCAATGTGGGAACAGGGTTAAATCTTCCAGGTAAAAGTAGGAGCATCCAAGTGGACAATTCTCTAATTTTAATGCTTTCAACTCAGTCAAACCACAGTACTTTACATTGTTTTAATACATGCAAGTGCTTCCTAGTTTGACTAAGGTGAGGAGCAGATTATCTACAACCAGAGCTACAATGAGTTTAACTAACAACCATTTCAGAAAAATCAGTGCACAAAACTCAGAACGGAGACCTTTTCAGTGACTACATATTAGAACAGTGCTCTTGTGTTTTGGGCATTGTGTAACCAGATTCACTTTGACAGAATGGTCCAGAAACTATTTGATGCAAACTCAGTTTCTTTGAAACATTTCCTAACAGACATAGATATTGAGATAAAAATAATCTTTGTTCTTGGTCTGACAATTTTGAGCTCTGTTTAGGGTTAGATAGTAATATGATTTCCAAGAGTTATTTGTAGTACATTTAATTGAACAAATGGAACTTTGTTTTTACATAGGTGATTTTTATGTCAGCAAATAAGTCAAAGAAAAGTCTTGTATTTTACAAGAATACTTAAGATTTTCATTGCTATAGAACCCTTGATTCATATTGCTCTCAAGAAGTTTCAAAACATGCACAACTTGGATTATTCTTAATTACAATGGCTTTTAGCTTAAATCTAACTGCCATATTGGCCTATATATTATTTTTCCAAATATTTACCTAAATGAAAAGTAAAAAATACACAGAAATGTCTTATTCCCAAACACTCCCCTTTTTTATTCAAAATTAAAATCGCTAATATCAGCTGTGGGATACACCTCTGATTAGCATGATCGCTAAAAAGATTCCCCATTTTTATGCAGAGATTGTTCCTGCTACCAGCTGTGAATTGTGCGGCACTGCCCTATTTTCATTTGGCCCACTGGAATGTGCTCCTCCCTCTGCATAACAAAATAAAACCTTACTGACTACTGATTGTTTAATGATGTATACCACCTGGTTTATAAAGTGTTTGGCGATAGAGAGAAGTAGGTGGATGCTTAAACAGGACCTGAACATAAATACATGAGAACAATCAATGTTTGCTACTTGGAGGTAAGCTGCTTCATACTTTCTAATCCAATTCTTGTTCTTCTGCCAAAAGAAAATGATTGATACTTTTGTCCCATCTTACATGACCCAAAACACAGCTCTCTCTTGTGTTCCATTGCTGGTGGGAAAGTGCTTCCTGTTTTGGGCAATGTGGGAACAGGGTTAAATCTTCCAGGTAAAAGTAGGAGCATCCAAGTGGACAATTCTCTAATTTTAATGCTTTCAACTCAGTCAAACCACAGTACTTTACATTGTTTTAATACATGCAAGTGCTTCCTAGTTTGACTAAGGTGAGGAGCAGATTATCTACAACCAGAGCTACAATGAGTTTAACTAACTACCATTTCAGAAAAATCAGTGCACAAAACTCAGAACGGAGACCTTTTCAGTGACTACATATTAGAACAGTGCTCTTGTGTTTTGGGCATTGTGTAACCAGATTCACTTTGACAGAATGGTCCAGAAACTATTTGATGCAAACTCAGTTTCTTTGAAACATTTCCTAACAGACATAGATATTGAGATGAAAATAATCTTTGTTCTTGGTCTGACAATTTTGAGCTCTGTTTAGGGTTAGATAGTAATATGATTTCCAAGAGTTATTTGTAGTACATTTGATTGAACAAATGGAACATTGTTTTTACATAGGTGATTTTTATGTCAGCAAAAAAGTCAAAGAAAAGTCTTGTATTTTACAAGAATACTTTAGATTTTCATTGCTGTAGAACCCTTGATTCATATTGCTCTCAAGAAGTTTCAAAACATGCACAACTTGGATTATTCTTAATTACAATGGCTTTTAGCTTAAATCTAACTGCGATCTTGGCCTATATATTATTTTTCCAAACTTTTACATAAATGAAAAGTAAAAAATACACAGAAATGTCTTATTCCCAAACACTCCCCTTTTTTATTCAAAATTAAAATGGCTAAAATCAGCTGTGGGATACACCTCTGATTAGCATGTTCACTAAAAAGATGCCCTATTGTTATGCAGAGATTGTTCCTGCTACCAGCTGTGGATTGTGCGGCACTGCCCTATTTTCATTTGGCCCACTGGAATGTGCTCCTCCCTCTGCATAACAAAATAAAACCTTACTGATTACTGATTGTTTAATGATGTATACCACCTGGTTTATAAAGTGTTGGGCGATAGAGAGAAGTAGGTGGATGCTTAAACAGGACCTGAACATAAATACATGAGAACAATCAATGTTTGCTACTTGGAGGTAAGCTGCTTCATACTTTCTAATCCAATTCTTGTTCTTCTGCCAAAAGAAAATGATTGATACTTTTGTCCCATCTTACATGACCCAAAACACAGCTCTCTCTTGTGTTCCATTGCTGGTGAGAAAGTGCTTCCTGTTTTGGGCAATGTGGGAACAGGGTTAAATCTTCCAGATAAAAGTAGGAGCATCCAAGTGGACAGTTCTCTAATTTTAATGCTTTCAACTCAGTCAAACCACAGTACTTTACATTGTTTTAATACATGCAAGTGCTTCCTAGTTTGACTAAGGTGAGGAGCAGATTCTCTACAACCAGAGCCACAATGAGTTTAACTAACAACCATTTCAGAAAAATCAGTGCACAAAACTCAGAACGGAGACCTTTTCAGTGACTACATATTAGAACAGTGCTCTTGTGTTTTTGGCATTGTGTAACCAGATTCACTTTGACAGAATGGTCCAGAAACTATTTGATGCAAACTCAGTTTCTTTGAAACATTTCCTAACAGACATAGATATTGAGATGAAAATAATCTTTGTTCTTGGTCTGACAATTTTGAGCTCTGTTTAGGGTTAGATAGTAATATGATTTCCAAGAGTTATTTGTAGTAGATTTGATTGAACAAATGGAACATTGTTTTTACATAGGTGATTTTTATGTCAGCAAAAAAGTCAAAGAAAAGTCTTGTATTTTACAAGAATACTTTAGATTTTCATTGCTGTAGAACCCTTGATTCATATTGCTCTCAAGAAGTTTCAAAACATGCACAACTTGGATTATTCTTAATTACAATGGCTTTTAGCTTAAATCTAACTGCGATCTTGGCCTATATATTATTTTTCCAAATTTTTACATAAATGAAAAGTAAAAAATACACAGAAATGTCTTATTCCCAAACACTCCCCTTTTTTATTCAAAATTAAAATGGCTAAAATCAGCTGTGGGATACACCTCTGATTAGCATGTTCACTAAAAAGATGCCCTATTGTTATGCAGAGATTGTTCCTGCTACCAGCTGTGGATTGTGCGGCACTGCCCTATTTTCATTTGGCCCACTGGAATGTGCTCCTCCCTCTGCATAACAAAATAAAAACTTACTGATTACTGATTGGTTAATGGTGTATACCACCTGGTTTATAAAGCGTTGGACGATAGAGAGAAGTAAGTGGATGCTTAAACAGGAACTGAACATAAATACATGAGAACAATCGCTGTTTGCTACTTGGAGGTAAGCTGCTTCATACTTTCTAATCCATTTCTTGTTCTTCTGCCAAAAGAAAATGATTGATACTTTTGTCCCATCTTACATGACCCAAAACAAAGCTCTCTCTTGTGTTCCATTGCTGGTGAGAAAGTGCTTCCTGTTTTGGGCAATGTGGGAACAGGGTTAAATCTTCCAGATAAAAGTAGGAGCATCCAAGTGGACAGTTCTCTAATTTTAATGCTTTCAACTCAGTCAAACCACAGTACTTTACATTGTTTTAATACATGCAAGTGCTTCCTTGTTTGACTAAGGTGAGGAGCAGATTATCTACAACCAGAGCCACAATGAGTTTAACTAACAACCATTTCAGAAAAATCAGTGCACAAATCTCAGAACGGAGACCTTTTCAGTGACTACATATTAGAACAGTGCTCTTGTAATTTGGGCATTGTGTAACCAGATTCACTTTGACAGAATAATGAAAATTTTTATGCAGAGATTGTTCCTGCTACCAGCTGTGAATTGTGCGGCACTGCCCTATTTTCATTTGGCCCACTGGAATGTGCTCCTCCCTCTGCATAACAAAATAAAACCTTACTGATTACTGATTGGTTAATGATGTATACCACCTGGTTTATAAAGTGTTGGGCGATAGAGAGAAGTAAGTGGATGCTTAAACAGGACCTGAACATAAATACATGAGAACAATCGATGTTTGCTACTTGGAGGTAAGCTGCTTCATACTTTCTAATCCAATTCTTGTTCTTCTGCCAAAAGAAAATGATTGATACTTTTGTTCCATCTTACATGACCCAAAACACAGCTCTCTCTTGTGTTCCATTGCTGGTGAGAAAGTGCTTCCTGTTTTGGGCAATGTGGGAACAGGGTTAAATCTTCCAGATAAAAGTAGGAGCATCCAAGTGGACAGTTCTCTAATTTTAATGCTTTCAACTCAGTCAAACCACAGTACTTTACATTGTTTTAATACATGCAAGTGCTTCCTAGTTTGACTAAGGTGAGGAGCAGATTATCTACAACCAGAGCTACAATGAGTTTAACTAACAACCATTTCAGAAAAATCAGTGCACAAAACTCAGAACGGAGACCTTTTCAGTGACTACATATTAGAACAGTGCTCTTGTGTTTTGGGCATTGTGTAACCAGATTCACTTTGATAGAATGGTCCAGAAACTATTTGATGCAAACTCAGTTTCTTTGAAACATTTCCTAACAGACATAGATATTGAGATGAAAATAATCTTTGTTCTTGGTCTGACAATTTTGAGCTCTGTTTAGGGTTAGATAGTAATATGATTTCCAAGATTTATTTGTAGTACATTTGATTGAACAAATGGAACTTTGTTTTTACATAGGTGATTTTTATGTCAGCAAATAAGTCAAAGAAAAGTCTTGTATTTTACAAGAATACTTTAGATTTTCATTGCTATAGAACCCTTGATTCATATTGCTCTCAAGAAGTTTCAAAACATGCACAACTTGGATTATTCTTAATTACAATGGCTTTTAGCTTAAATCTAACTGCCATCTTGGCCTATATATTATTTTTCCAAATTTTTACATAAATGAAAAGTAAAAAATACACAGAAATGTCTTACTCCCAAACACTCCCCTTTTTTATTCAAAATTAAAATGGCTAAAATCAGCTGTGGGATACACCTCTGATTAGCATGTTCACTAAAAAGATGCCCTATTGTTATGCAGAGATTGTTCCTGCTACCAGCTGTGGATTGTGCGGCACTGCCCTATTTTCATTTGGCCCACTGGAATGTGCTCCTCCCTCTGCATAACAAAATAAAACCTTACTGATTACTGATTGGTTAATGGTGTATACCACCTGGTTTATAAAGCGTTGGACGATAGAGAGAAGTAAGTGGATGCTTAAACAGGAACTGAACATAAATACATGAGAACAATCGTTGTTTGCTACTTGGAGGTAAGCTGCTTCATACTTTCTAATCCATTTCTTGTTCTTCTGCCAAAAGAAAATGATTGATACTTTTGTCCCATCTTACATGACCCAAAATAAAGCTCTCTCTTGTGTTCCATTGCTGGTGAGAAAGTGCTTCCTGTTTTGGGCAATGTGGGAACAGGGTTAAATCTTCCAGATAAAAGTAGGAGCATCCAAGTCGACAGTTCTCTAATTTTAATGCTTTCAACTCAGTCAAACCACAGTACTTTACATTGTTTTAATACATGCAAGTGCTTCCTTGTTTGACTAAGGTGAGGAGCAGATTATCTACAACCAGAGCCACAATGAGTTTAACTAACAACCATTTCAGAAAAATCAGTGCACAAATCTCAGAACGGAGACCTTTTCAGTGACTACATATTAGAACAGTGCTCTTGTGTTTTGGGCATTGTGTAACCAGATTCACTTTGACAGAATAATGAAAAATTTTATGCAGAGATTGTTCCTGCTACCAGCTGTGAATTGTGCGGCACTGCCCTATTTTCATTTGGCCCACTGGAATGTGCTCCTCCCTCTGCATAACAAAATAAAACCTTACTGATTACTGATTGTTTAATGATGTATACCACCTGGTTTATAAAGTGTTTGGCGATAGAGAGAAGTAGGTGGATGCTTAAACAGGACCTGAACATAAATACATGAGAACAATCAATGTTTGCTACTTGGAGGTAAGCTGCTTCATACTTTCTAATCCAATTCTTGTTCTTCTGCCAAAAGAAAATGATTGATACTTTTGTCCCATCTTACATGACCCAAAACACAGCTCTCTCTTGTGTTCCATTGCTGGTGGGAAAGTGCTTCCTGTTTTGGGCAATGTGGGAACAGGGTTAAATCTTCCAGGTAAAAGTAGGAGCATCCAAGTGGACAATTCTCTAATTTTAATGCTTTCAACTCAGTCAAACCACAGTACTTTACATTGTTTTAATACATGCAAGTGCTTCCTAGTTTGACTAACAACCATTTCAGAAAAATCAGTGCACAAAACTCAGAACGGAGACCTTTTCAGTGACTACATATTAGAACAGTGCTCTTGTGTTTTGGGCATTGTGTAACCAGATTCACTTTGACAGAATGGTCCAGAAACTATTTGATGCAAACTCAGTTTCTTTGAAACATTTCCTAACAGACATAGATATTGAGATGAAAATAATCTTTGTTCTTGGTCTGACAATTTTGAGCTCTGTTTAGGGTTAGATAGTAATATGATTTCCAAGAGTTATTTGTAGTACATTTGATTGAACAAATGGAACTTTGTTTTTACATAGGTGATTTTTATGTCAGCAAATAAGTCAAAGAAAAGTCTTGTATTTTACAAGAATACTTTAGATTTTCATTGCTATAGAACCCTTGATTCATATTGCTCTCAAGAAGTTTCAAAACATGCACAACTTGGATTATTCTTAATTACAATGGCTTTTAGCTTAAATCTAACTGCCATATTGGCCTATATATTATTTTTCCAAATATTTACCAAAATGAAAAGTAAAAAATACACAGAAATGTCTTATTCCCAAACACTCCCCTTTTTTATTCAAAATTAAAATCGCTAATATCAGCTGTGGGATACACCTCTGATTAGCATGTTCACTAAAAAGATTCCCCATTTTTATGCAGAGATTGTTCCTGCTACCAGCTGTGAATTGTGCGGCACTGCCCTATTTTCATTTGGCCCACTGGAATGTGCTCCTCCCTCTGCATAACAAAATAAAACCTTACTGACTACTGATTGTTTAATGATGTATACCACCTGGTTTATAAAGTGTTTGGCGATAGAGAGAAGTAGGTGGATGCTTAAACAGGACCTGAACATAAATACATGAGAACAATCAATGTTTGCTACTTGGAGGTAAGCTGCTTCATACTTTATAATCCAATTCTTGTTCTTCTGCCAAAAGAAAATGATTGATACTTTTGTCCCATCTTACATGACCCAAAACACAGCTCTCTCTTGTGTTCCATTGCTGGTGGGAAAGTGCTTCCTGTTTTGGGCAATGTGGGAACAGGGTTAAATCTTCCAGGTAAAAGTAGGAGCATCCAAGTGGACAATTCTCTAATTTTAATGCTTTCAACTCAGTCAAACCACAGTACTTTACATTGTTTTAATACATGCAAGTGCTTCCTAGTTTGACTAAGGTGAGGAGCAGATTATCTACAACCAGAGCTACAATGAGTTTAACTAACTACCATTTCAGAAAAATCAGTGCACAAAACTCAGAACGGAGACCTTTTCAGTGACTACATATTAGAACAGTGCTCTTGTGTTTTGGGCATTGTGTAACCAGATTCACTTTGACAGAATGGTCCAGAAACTATTTGATGCAAACTCAGTTTCTTTGAAACATTTCCTAACAGACATAGATATTGAGATGAAAATAATCTTTGTTCTTGGTCTGACAATTTTGAGCTCTGTTTAGGGTTAGATAGTAATATGATTTCCAAGAGTTATTTGTAGTACATTTGATTGAACAAATGGAACATTGTTTTTACATAGGTGATTTTTATGTCAGCAAAAAAGTCAAAGAAAAGTCTTGTATTTTACAAGAATACTTTAGATTTTCATTGCTGTAGAACCCTTGATTCATATTGCTCTCAAGAAGTTTCAAAACATGCACAACTTGGATTATTCTTAATTACAATGGCTTTTAGCTTAAATCTAACTGTGATCTTGGCCTATATATTATTTTTCCAAACTTTTACATAAATGAAAAGTAAAAAATACACAGAAATGTCTTATTCCCAAACACTCCCCTTTTTTATTCAAAATTAAAATGGCTAAAATCAGCTGTGGGATACACCTCTGATTAGCATGTTCACTAAAAAGATGCCCTATTGTTATGCAGAGATTGTTCCTGCTACCAGCTGTGGATTGTGCGGCACTGCCCTATTTTCATTTGGCCCACTGGAATGTGCTCCTCCCTCTGCATAACAAAATAAAACCTACTGATTACTGATTGTTTAATGATGTATACCACCTGGTTTATAAAGTGTTGGGCGATAGAGAGAAGTAGGTGGATGCTTAAACAGGACCTGAACATAAATACATGAGAACAATCAATGTTTGCTACTTGGAGGTAAGCTGCTTCATACTTTCTAATCCAATTCTTGTTCTTCTGCCAAAAGAAAATGATTGATACTTTTGTCCCATCTTACATGACCCAAAACACAGCTCTCTCTTGTGTTCCATTGCTGGTGAGAAAGTGCTTCCTGTTTTGGGCAATGTGGGAACAGGGTTAAATCTTCCAAATAAAAGTAGGAGCATCCAAGTGGACAGTTCTCTAATTTTAATGCTTTCAACTCAGTCAAACCACAGTACTTTACATTGTTTTAATACATGCAAGTGCTTCCTAGTTTGACTAAGGTGAGGAGCAGATTATCTACAACCAGAGCCACAATGAGTTTAACTAACAACCATTTCAGAAAAATCAGTGCACAAAACTCAGAACGGAGACCTTTTCAGTGACTACATATTAGAACAGTGCTCTTGTGTTTTTGGCATTGTGTAACCAGATTCACTTTGACAGAATGGTCCAGAAACTATTTGATGCAAACTCAGTTTCTTTGAAACATTTCCTAACAGACATAGATATTGAGATGAAAATAATCTTTGTTCTTGGTCTGACAATTTTGAGCTCTGTTTAGGGTTAGATAGTAATATGATTTCCAAGAGTTATTTGTAGTAGATTTGATTGAACAAATGGAACATTGTTTTTACATAGGTGATTTTTATGTCAGCAAAAAAGTCAAAGAAAAGTCTTGTATTTTACAAGAATACTTTAGATTTTCATTGCTGTAGAACCCTTGATTCATATTGCTCTCAAGAAGTTTCAAAACATGCACAACTTGGATTATTCTTAATTACAATGGCTTTTAGCTTAAATCTAACTGCGATCTTGGCCTATATATTATTTTTCCAAATTTTTACATAAATGAAAAGTAAAAAATACACAGAAATGTCTTATTCCCAAACACTCCCCTTTTTTATTCAAAATTAAAATGGCTAAAATCAGCTGTGGGATACACCTCTGATTAGCATGTTCACTAAAAAGATGCCCTATTGTTATGCAGAGATTGTTCCTGCTACCAGCTGTGGATTGTGCGGCACTGCCCTATTTTCATTTGGCCCACTGGAATGTGCTCCTCCCTCTGCATAACAAAATAAACCTTACTGATTACTGATTGGTTAATGGTGTATACCACCTGGTTTATAAAGCGTTGGACGATAGAGAGAAGTAAGTGGATGCTTAAACAGGAACTGAACATAAATACATGAGAACAATCGCTGTTTGCTACTTGGAGGTAAGCTGCTTCATACTTTCTAATCCATTTCTTGTTCTTCTGCCAAAAGAAAATGATTGATACTTTTGTCCCATCTTACATGACCCAAAACAAAGCTCTCTCTTGTGTTCCATTGCTGGTGAGAAAGTGCTTCCTGTTTTGGGCAATGTGGGAACAGGGTTAAATCTTCCAGATAAAAGTAGGAGCATCCAAGTGGACAGTTCTCTAATTTTAATGCTTTCAACTCAGTCAAACCACAGTACTTTACATTGTTTTAATACATGCAAGTGCTTCCTTGTTTGACTAAGGTGAGGAGCAGATTATCTACAACCAGAGCCACAATGAGTTTAACTAACAACCATTTCAGAAAAATCAGTGCACAAATCTCAGAACGGAGACCTTTTCAGTGACTACATATTAGAACAGTGCTCTTGTAATTTGGGCATTGTGTAACCAGATTCACTTTGACAGAATAATGAAAAATTTTATGCAGAGATTGTTCCTGCTACCAGCTGTGAATTGTGCGGCACTGCCCTATTTTCATTTGGCCCACTGGAATGTGCTCCTCCCTCTGCATAACAAAATAAAACCTTACTGATTACTGATTGGTTAATGATGTATACCACCTGGTTTATAAAGTGTTGGGCGATAGAGAGAAGTAAGTGGATGCTTAAACAGGACCTGAACATAAATACATGAGAACAATCGATGTTTGCTACTTGGAGGTAAGCTGCTTCATACTTTCTAATCCAATTCTTGTTCTTCTGCCAAAAGAAAATGATTGATACTTTTGTCCCATCTTACATGACCCAAAACACAGCTCTCTCTTGTGTTCCATTGCTGGTGAGAAAGTGCTTCCTGTTTTGGGCAATGTGGGAACAGGGTTAAATCTTCCAGATAAAAGTAGGAGCATCCAAGTGGACAGTTCTCTAATTTTAATGCTTTCAACTCAGTCAAACCACAGTACTTTACATTGTTTTAATACATGCAAGTGCTTCCTAGTTTGACTAAGGTGAGGAGCAGATTATCTACAACCAGAGCTACAATGAGTTTAACTAACAACCATTTCAGAAAAATCAGTGCACAAAACTCAGAACGGAGACCTTTTCAGTGACTACATATTAGAACAGTGCTCTTGTGTTTTGGGCATTGTGTAACCAGATTCACTTTGATAGAATGGTCCAGAAACTATTTGATGCAAACTCAGTTTCTTTGAAACATTTCCTAACAGACATAGATATTGAGATGAAAATAATCTTTGTTCTTGGTCTGACAATTTTGAGCTCTGTTTAGGGTTAGATAGTAATATGATTTCCAAGATTTATTTGTAGTACATTTGATTGAACAAATGGAACTTTGTTTTTACATAGGTGATTTTTATGTCAGCAAATAAGTCAAAGAAAAGTCTTGTATTTTACAAGAATACTTTAGATTTTCATTGCTATAGAACCCTTGATTCATATTGCTCTCAAGAAGTTTCAAAACATGCACAACTTGGATTATTCTTAATTACAATGGCTTTTAGCTTAAATCTAACTGCCATCTTGGCCTATATATTATTTTTCCAAATTTTTACATAAATGAAAAGTAAAAAATACACAGAAATGTCTTACTCCCAAACACTCCCCTTTTTTATTCAAAATTAAAATGGCTAAAATCAGCTGTGGGATACACCTCTGATTAGCATGTTCACTAAAAAGATGCCCTATTGTTATGCAGAGATTGTTCCTGCTACCAGCTGTGGATTGTGCGGCACTGCCCTATTTTCATTTGGCCCACTGGAATGTGCTCCTCCCTCTGCATAACAAAATAAAACCTTACTGATTACTGATTGGTTAATGGTGTATACCACCTGGTTTATAAAGCGTTGGACGATAGAGAGAAGTAAGTGGATGCTTAAACAGGAACTGAACATAAATACATGAGAACAATCGTTGTTTGCTACTTGGAGGTAAGCTGCTTCATACTTTCTAATCCATTTCTTGTTCTTCTGCCAAAAGAAAATGATTGATACTTTTGTCCCATCTTACATGACCCAAAATAAAGCTCTCTCTTGTGTTCCATTGCTGGTGAGAAAGTGCTTCCTGTTTTGGGCAATGTGGGAACAGGGTTAAATCTTCCAGATAAAAGTAGGAGCATCCAAGTGGACAGTTCTCTAATTTTAATGCTTTCAACTCAGTCAAACCACAGTACTTTACATTGTTTTAATACATGCAAGTGCTTCCTTGTTTGACTAAGGTGAGGAGCAGATTATCTACAACCAGAGCCACAATGAGTTTAACTAACAACCATTTCAGAAAAATCAGTGCACAAATCTCAGAACGGAGACCTTTTCAGTGACTACATATTAGAACAGTGCTCTTGTGTTTTGGGCATTGTGTAACCAGATTCACTTTGACAGAATAATGAAAAATTTTATGCAGAGATTGTTCCTGCTACCAGCTGTGAATTGTGCGGCACTGCCCTATTTTCATTTGGCCCACTGGAATGTGCTCCTCCCTCTGCATAACAAAATAAAACCTTACTGATTACTGATTGTTTAATGATGTATACCACCTGGTTTATAAAGTGTGGGCGATAGAGAGAAGTAGGTGGATGCTTAAACAGGACCTGAACATAAATACATGAGAACAATCAATGTTTGCTACTTGGAGGTAAGCTGCTTCATACTTTCTAATCCAATTCTTGTTCTTCTGCCAAAAGAAAATGATTGATACTTTTGTCCCATCTTACATGACCCAAAACACAGCTCTCTCTTGTGTTCCATTGCTGGTGGAAAGTGCTTCCTGTTTTGGGCAATGTGGGAACAGGGTTAAATCTTCCAGATAAAAGTAGGAGCATCCAAGTGGACAATTCTCTAATTTTAATGCTTTCAACTCAGTCAAACCACAGTACTTTACATTGTTTTAATACATGCAAGTGCTTCCTAGTTTGACTAAGGTGAGGAGCAGATTATCTACAACCAGAGCTACAATGAGTTTAACTAACAACCATTTCAGAAAAATCAGTGCACAAAACTCAGAACGGAGACCTTTTCAGTGACTACATATTAGAACAGTGCTCTTGTGTTTTGGGCATTGTGTAACCAGATTCACTTTGACAGAATAATGAAAAATTTTATGCAGAGATTGTTCCTGCTACCAGCTGTGAATTGTGCGGCACTGCCCTATTTTCATTTAGCCCACTGGAATGTGCTCCTCCCTCTGCATAACAAAATAAAACTTTACTGATTACTGATTGGTTAATGATGTATACCACCTGGTTTATAAAGTGTTGGGCGATAGAGAGAAGTAAGTGGATGCTTAAACAGGACCTGAACATAAATACATGAGAACAATCGATATTTGCTACTTGGAGGTAAGCTGCTTCATACTTTCTAATCCAATTCTTGTTCTTCTGCCAAAAGAAAATGATTGATACTTTTGTCCCATCTTACATGACCCAAAACACAGCTCTCTCTTGTGTTCCATTGCTGGTGAGAAAGTGCTTCCTGTTTTGGGCAATGTGGGAACAGGGTTAAATCTTCCAGATAAAAGTAGGAGCATCCAAGTGGACAGTTCTCTAATTTTAATGCTTTCAACTCAGTCAAACCACAGTACTTTACATTGTTTTAATACATGCAAGTGCTTCCTAGTTTGACTAAGGTGAGGAGCAGATTATCTACAACCAGAGCTACAATGAGTTTAACTAACTACCATTTCAGAAAAATCAGTGCACAAAACTCAGAACGGAGACCTTTTCAGTGACTACATATTAGAACAGTGCTCTTGTGTTTTGGGCATTGTGTAACCAGATTCACTTTGACAGAATGGTCCAGAAACTATTTGATGCAAACTCAGTTTCTTTGAAACATTTCCTAACAGACATAGATATTGAGATGAAAATAATCTTTGTTCTTGGTCTGACAATTTTGAGCTCTGTTTAGGGTTAGATAGTAATATGATTTCCAAGAGTTATTTGTAGTACATTTGATTGAACAAATGGAACATTGTTTTTACATAGGTGATTTTTATGTCAGCAAAAAAGTCAAAGAAAAGTCTTGTATTTTACAAGAATACTTTAGATTTTCATTGCTGTAGAACCCTTGATTCATATTGCTCTCAAGAAGTTTCAAAACATGCACAACTTGGATTATTCTTAATTACAATGGCTTTTAGCTTAAATCTAACTGCGATCTTGGCCTATATATTATTTTTCCAAATTTTTACATAAATGAAAAGTAAAAAATACACAGAAATGTCTTATTCCCAAACACTCCCCTTTTTTATTCAAAATTAAAATGGCTAAAATCAGCTGTGGGATACACCTCTGATTAGCATGTTCACTAAAAAGATGCCCTATTGTTATGCAGAGATTGTTCCTGCTACCAGCTGTGAATTGTGCGGCACTGCCCTATTTTCATTTGGCCCACTGGAATGTGCTCCTCCCTCTGCATAACAAAATAAAACCTTACTGATTACTGATTGGTTAATGATGTATACCACCTGGTTTATAAAGTGTTGGGCGATAGAGAGAAGTAAGTGGATGCTTAAACAGGACCTGAACATAAATACATGAGAACAATCGATGTTTGCTACTTGGAGGTAAGCTGCTTCATACTTTCTAATCCAATTCTTGTTCTTCTGCCAAAAGAAAATGATTGATACTTTTGTCCCATCTTACATGACCCAAAACACAGCTCTCTCTTGTGTTCCATTGCTGGTGAGAAAGTGCTTCCTGTTTTGGGCAATGTGGGAACAGGGTTAAATCTTCCAGATAAAAGTAGGAGCATCCAAGTGGACAGTTCTCTAATTTTAATGCTTTCAACTCAGTCAAACCACAGTACTTTACATTGTTTTAATACATGCAAGTGCTTCCTAGTTTGACTAAGGTGAGGAGCAGATTATCTACAACCAGAGCTACAATGAGTTTAACTAACAACCATTTCAGAAAAATCAGTGCACAAAACTCAGAACGGAGACCTTTTCAGTGACTACATATTAGAACAGTGCTCTTGTGTTTTGGGCATTGTGTAACCAGATTCACTTTGACAGAATGGTCCAGAAACTATTTGATGCAAACTCAGTTTCTTTGAAACATTTCCTAACAGACATAGATATTGAGATGAAAATAATCTTTGTTCTTGGTCTGACAATTTTGAGCTCTGTTTAGGGTTAGATAGTAATATGATTTCCAAGATTTATTTGTAGTACATTTGATTGAACAAATGGAACTTTGTTTTTACATAGGTGATTTTTATGTCAGCAAATAAGTCAAAGAAAAGTCTTGTATTTTACAAGAATACTTTAGATTTTCATTGCTATAGAACCCTTGATTCATATTGCTCTCAAGAAGTTTCAAAACATGCACAACTTGGATTATTCTTAATTACAATGGCTTTTAGCTTAAATCTAACTGCCATCTTGGCCTATATATTATTTTTCCAAATTTTTACATAAATGAAAAGTAAAAAATACACAGAAATGTCTTACTCCCAAACACTCCCCTTTTTTATTCAAAATTAAAATGGCTAAAATCAGCTGTGGGATACACCTCTGATTAGCATGTTCACTAAAAAGATGCCCTATTGTTATGCAGAGATTGTTCCTGCTACCAGCTGTGGATTGTGCGTCACTGCCCTATTTTCATTTGGCCCACTGGAATGTGCTCCTCCCTCTGCATAACAAAATAAAACCTTACTGATTACTGATTGGTTAATGGTGTATACCACCTGGTTTATAAAGCGTTGGACGATAGAGAGAAGTAAGTGGATGCTTAAACAGGAACTGAACATAAATACATGAGAACAATCGCTGTTTGCTACTTGGAGGTAAGCTGCTTCATACTTTCTAATCCATTTCTTGTTCTTCTGCCAAAAGAAAATGATTGATACTTTTGTCCCATCTTACATGACCCAAAATAAAGCTCTCTCTTGTGTTCCAGTGCTGGTGAGAAAGTGCTTCCTGTTTTGGGCAATGTGGGAACAGGGTTAAATCTTCCAGATAAAAGTAGGAGCATCCAAGTCGACAGTTCTCTAATTTTAATGCTTTCAACTCAGTCAAACCACAGTACTTTACATTGTTTTAATACATGCAAGTGCTTCCTTGTTTGACTAAGGTGAGGAGCAGATTATCTACAACCAGAGCCACAATGAGTTTAACTAACAACCATTTCAGAAAAATCAGTGCACAAATCTCAGAACGGAGACCTTTTCAGTGACTACATATTAGAACAGTGCTCTTGTGTTTTGGGCATTGTGTAACCAGATTCACTTTGACAGAATAATGAAAAATTGTATGCAGAGATTGTTCCTGCTACCAGCTGTGAATTGTGCGGCACTGCCCTATTTTCATTTGGCCCACTGGAATGTGCTCCTCCCTCTGCATAACAAAATAAAACCTTACTGATTACTGATTGTTTAATGATGTATACCACCTGGTTTATAAAGTGTTGGGCGATAGAGAGAAGTAGGTGGATGCTTAAACAGGACCTGAACATAAATACATGAGAACAATCAATGTTTGCTACTTGGAGGTAAGCTGCTTCATACTTTCTAATCCAATTCTTGTTCTTCTGCCAAAAGAAAATGATTGATACTTTTGTTCCATCTTACATGACCCAAAACACAGCTCTCTCTTGTGTTCCATTGCTGGTGAGAAAGTGCTTCCTGTTTTGGGCAATGTGGGAACAGGGTTAAATCTTCCAGATAAAAGTAGGAGCACCCAAGTGGACAGTTCTCTAATTTTAATGCTTTCAACTCAGTCAAACCACAGTACTTTACATTGTTTTAATACATGCAAGTGCTTCCTAGTTTGACTAAGGTGAGGAGCAGATTATCTACAACCAGAGCTACAATGAGTTTAACTAACAACCATTTCAGAAAAATCAGTGCACAAAACTCAGAACGGAGACCTTTTCAGTGACTACATATTAGAACAGTGCTCTTGTGTTTTGGGCATTGTGTAACCAGATTCACTTTGACAGAATAATGAAAATTTTTATGCAGAGATTGTTCCTGCTACCAGCTGTGAATTGTGCGGCACTGCCCTATTTTCATTTGGCCCACTGGAATGTGCTCCTCCCTCTGCATAACAAAATAAAACTTTACTGATTACTGATTGGTTAATGATGTATACCACCTGGTTTATAAAGTGTTGGGCGATAGAGAGAAGTAAGTGGATGCTTAAACAGGACCTGAACATAAATACATGAGAACAATCGATATTTGCTACTTGGAGGTAAGCTGCTTCATACTTTCTAATCCAATTCTTGTTCTTCTGCCAAAAGAAAATGATTGATACTTTTGTCCCATCTTACATGACCCAAAACACAGCTCTCTCTTGTGTTCCATTGCTGGTGAGAAAGTGCTTCCTGTTTTGGGCAATGTGGGAACAGGGTTAAATCTTCCAGATAAAAGTAGGAGCATCCAAGTGGACAGTTCTCTAATTTTAATGCTTTCAACTCAGTCAAACCACAGTACTTTACATTGTTTTAATACATGCAAGTGCTTCCTAGTTTGACTAAGGTGAGGAGCAGATTATCTACAACCAGAGCTACAATGAGTTTAACTAACAACCATTTCAGAAAAATCAGTGCACAAAACTCAGAACGGAGACCTTTTCAGTGACTACATATTAGAACAGTGCTCTTGTGTTTTGGGCATTGTGTAACCAGATTCACTTTGACAGAATGGTCCAGAAACTATTTGATGCAAACTCAGTTTCTTTGAAACATTTCCTAACAGACATAGATATTGAGATGAAAATAATCTTTGTTCTTGGTCTGACAATTTTGAGCTCTGTTTAGGGTTAGATAGTAATATGATTTCCAAGATTTATTTGTAGTACATTTGATTGAACAAATGGAACTTTGTTTTTACATAGGTGATTTTTATGTCAGCAAATAAGTCAAAGAAAAGTCTTGTATTTTACAAGAATACTTTAGATTTTCATTGCTATAGAACCCTTGATTCATATTGCTCTCAAGAAGTTTCAAAACATGCACAACTTGGATTATTCTTAATTACAATGGCTTTTAGCTTAAATCTAACTGCCATCTTGGCCTATATATTATTTTTCCAAATTTTTACATAAATGAAAAGTAAAAAATACACAGAAATGTCTTACTCCCAAACACTCCCCTTTTTTATTCAAAATTAAAATGGCTAAAATCAGCTGTGGGATACACCTCTGATTAGCATGTTCACTAAAAAGATGCCCTATTGTTATGCAGAGATTGTTCCTGCTACCAGCTGTGGATTGTGCGGCACTGCCCTATTTTCATTTGGCCCACTGGAATGTGCTCCTCCCTCTGCATAACAAAATAAAACCTTACTGATTACTGATTGTTTAATGATGTATACCACCTGGTTTATAAAGTGTTGGGCGATAGAGAGAAGTAGGTGGATGCTTAAACAGGACCTGAACATAAATACATGAGAACAATCAATGTTTGCTACTTGGAGGTAAGCTGCTTCATACTTTCTAATCCAATTCTTGTTCTTCTGCCAAAAGAAAATGATTGATACTTTTGTCCCATCTTACATGACCCAAAACACAGCTCTCTCTTGTGTTCCATTGCTGGTGAGAAAGTGCTTCCTGTTTTGGGCAATGTGGGAACAGGGTTAAATCTTCCAGATAAAAGTAGGAGCATCCAAGTGGACAGTTCTCTAATTTTAATGCTTTCAACTCAGTCAAACCACAGTACTTTACATTGTTTTAATACATGCAAGTGCTTCCTAGTTTGACTAAGGCGAGGAGCAGATTATCTACAACCAGAGCCACAATGAGTTTAACTAACAACCATTTCAGAAAAATCAGTGCACAAATCTCAGAACGGAGACCTTTTCAGTGACTACATATTAGAACAGTGCTCTTGTAACTTGGGCATTGTGTAACCAGATTCACTTTGACAGAATAATGAAAAATTTTATGCAGAGATTGTTCCTGCTACCAGCTGTGAATTGTGCGGCACTGCCCTATTTTCATTTGGCCCACTGGAATGTGCTCCTCCCTCTGCATAACAAAATAAAACCTTACTGATTACTGATTGGTTAATGATGTATACCACCTGGTTTATAAAGTGTTGGGCGATAGAGAGAAGTAAGTGGATGCTTAAACAGGACCTGAACATAAATACATGAGAACAATCGATGTTTGCTACTTGGAGGTAAGCTGCTTCATACTTTCTAATCCAATTCTTGTTCTTCTGCCAAAAGAAAATGATTGATACTTTTGTCCCATCTTACATGACCCAAAACACAGCTCTCTCTTGTGTTCCATTGCTGGTGAGAAAGTGCTTCCTGTTTTGGGCAATGTGGGAACAGGGTTAAATCTTCCAGATAAAAGTAGGAGCATCCAAGTGGACAGTTCTCTAATTTTAATGCTTTCAACTCAGTCAAACCACAGTACTTTACATTGTTTTAATACATGCAAGTGCTTCCTAGTTTGACTAAGGTGAGGAGCAGATTATCTACAACCAGAGCTACAATGAGTTTAACTAACAACCATTTCAGAAAAATCAGTGCACAAAACTCAGAACGGAGACCTTTTCAGTGACTACATATTAGAACAGTGCTCTTGTGTTTTGGGCATTGTGTAACCAGATTCACTTTGACAGAATGGTCCAGAAACTATTTGATGCAAACTCAGTTTCTTTGAAACATTTCCTAACAGACATAGATATTGAGATGAAAATAATCTTTGTTCTTGGTCTGACAATTTTGAGCTCTGTTTAGGGTTAGATAGTAATATGATTTCCAAGATTTATTTGTAGTACATTTGATTGAACAAATGGAACTTTGTTTTTACATAGGTGATTTTTATGTCAGCAAATAAGTCAAAGAAAAGTCTTGTATTTTACAAGAATACTTTAGATTTTCATTGCTATAGAACCCTTGATTCATATTGCTCTCAAGAAGTTTCAAAACATGCACAACTTGGATTATTCTTAATTACAATGGCTTTTAGCTTAAATCTAACTGCCATATTGGCCTATATATTATTTTTCCAAATTTTTACATAAATGAAAAGTAAAAAATACACAGAAATGTCTTACTCCCAAACACTCCCCTTTTTTATTCAAAATTAAAATGGCTAAAATCAGCTGTGGGATACACCTCTGATTAGCATGTTCACTAAAAAGATGCCCTATTGTTATGCAGAGATTGTTCCTGCTACCAGCTGTGGATTGTGCGTCACTGCCCTATTTTCATTTGGCCCACTGGAATGTGCTCCTCCCTCTGCATAACAAAATAAAACCTTACTGATTACTGATTGGTTAATGGTGTATACCACCTGGTTTATAAAGCGTTGGACGATAGAGAGAAGTAAGTGGATGCTTAAACAGGAACTGAACATAAATACATGAGAACAATCGCTGTTTGCTACTTGGAGGTAAGCTGCTTCATACTTTCTAATCCATTTCTTGTTCTTCTGCCAAAAGAAAATGATTGATACTTTTGTCCCATCTTACATGACCCAAAATAAAGCTCTCTCTTGTGTTCCAGTGCTGGTGAGAAAGTGCTTCCTGTTTTGGGCAATGTGGGAACAGGGTTAAATCTTCCAGATAAAAGTAGGAGCATCCAAGTCGACAGTTCTCTAATTTTAATGCTTTCAACTCAGTCAAACCACAGTACTTTACATTGTTTTAATACATGCAAGTGCTTCCTTGTTTGACTAAGGTGAGGAGCAGATTATCTACAACCAGAGCCACAATGAGTTTAACTAACAACCATTTCAGAAAAATCAGTGCACAAATCTCAGAACGGAG
Source organism: Rana temporaria (assembly GCF_905171775.1). Classification (NCBI taxonomy): domain Eukaryota; kingdom Metazoa; phylum Chordata; class Amphibia; order Anura; family Ranidae; genus Rana; species Rana temporaria. The sequence goes on from NC_053491.1 coordinate 298,447,033, forward strand.
ACCTTTTCAGTGACTACATATTAGAACAGTGCTCTTGTGTTTTGGGCATTGTGTAACCAGATTCACTTTGACAGAATAATGAAAAATTGTATGCAGAGATTGTTCCTGCTACCAGCTGTGAATTGTGCGGCACTGCCCTATTTTCATTTGGCCCACTGGAATGTGCTCCTCCCTCTGCATAACAAAATAAAACCTTACTGATTACTGATTGTTTAATGATGTATACCACCTGGTTTATAAAGTGTTGGGCGATAGAGAGAAGTAGGTGGATGCTTAAACAGGACCTGAACATAAATACATGAGAACAATCAATGTTTGCTACTTGGAGGTAAGCTGCTTCATACTTTCTAATCCAATTCTTGTTCTTCTGCCAAAAGAAAATGATTGATACTTTTGTTCCATCTTACATGACCCAAAACACAGCTCTCTCTTGTGTTCCATTGCTGGTGAGAAAGTGCTTCCTGTTTTGGGCAATGTGGGAACAGGGTTAAATCTTCCAGATAAAAGTAGGAGCACCCAAGTGGACAGTTCTCTAATTTTAATGCTTTCAACTCAGTCAAACCACAGTACTTTACATTGTTTTAATACATGCAAGTGCTTCCTAGTTTGACTAAGGTGAGGAGCAGATTATCTACAACCAGAGCTACAATGAGTTTAACTAACAACCATTTCAGAAAAATCAGTGCACAAAACTCAGAACGGAGACCTTTTCAGTGACTACATATTAGAACAGTGCTCTTGTGTTTTGGGCATTGTGTAACCAGATTCACTTTGACAGAATAATGAAAAATTTTATGCAGAGATTGTTCCTGCTACCAGCTGTGAATTGTGCGGCACTGCCCTATTTTCATTTGGCCCACTGGAATGTGCTCCTCCCTCTGCATAACAAAATAAAACTTTACTGATTACTGATTGGTTAATGATGTATACCACCTGGTTTATAAAGTGTTGGGCGATAGAGAGAAGTAAGTGGATGCTTAAACAGGACCTGAACATAAATACATGAGAACAATCGATATTTGCTACTTGGAGGTAAGCTGCTTCATACTTTCTAATCCAATTCTTGTTCTTCTGCCAAAAGAAAATGATTGATACTTTTGTCCCATCTTACATTACCCAAAACACAGCTCTCTCTTGTGTTCCATTGCTGGTGAGAAAGTGCTTCCTGTTTTGGGCAATGTGGGAACAGGGTTAAATCTTCCAGATAAAAGTAGGAGCATCCAAGTGGACAGTTCTCTAATTTTAATGCTTTCAACTCAGTCAAACCACAGTACTTTACATTGTTTTAATACATGCAAGTGCTTCCTAGTTTGACTAAGGTGAGGAGCAGATTATCTACAACCAGAGCTACAATGAGTTTAACTAACAACCATTTCAGAAAAATCAGTGCACAAAACTCAGAACGGAGACCTTTTCAGTGACTACATATTAGAACAGTGCTCTTGTGTTTTGGGCATTGTGTAACCAGATTCACTTTGACAGAATGGTCCAGAAACTATTTGATGCAAACTCAGTTTCTTTGAAACATTTCCTAACAGACATAGATATTGAGATGAAAATAATCTTTGTTCTTGGTCTGACAATTTTGAGCTCTGTTTAGGGTTAGATAGTAATATGATTTCCAAGATTTATTTGTAGTACATTTGATTGAACAAATGGAACTTTGTTTTTACATAGGTGATTTTTATGTCAGCAAATAAGTCAAAGAAAAGTCTTGTATTTTACAAGAATACTTTAGATTTTCATTGCTATAGAACCCTTGATTCATATTGCTCTCAAGAAGTTTCAAAACATGCACAACTTGGATTATTCTTAATTACAATGGCTTTTAGCTTAAATCTAACTGCCATCTTGGCCTATATATTATTTTTCCAAATTTTTACATAAATGAAAAGTAAAAAATACACAGAAATGTCTTACTCCCAAACACTCCCCTTTTTTATTCAAAATTAAAATGGCTAAAATCAGCTGTGGGATACACCTCTGATTAGCATGTTCACTAAAAAGATGCCCTATTGTTATGCAGAGATTGTTCCTGCTACCAGCTGTGGATTATGCGTCACTGCCCTATTTTCATTTGGCCCACTGGAATGTGCTCCTCCCTCTGCATAACAAAATAAAACCTTACTGATTACTGATTGGTTAATGGTGTATACCACCTGGTTTATAAAGCGTTGGACGATAGAGAGAAGTAAGTGGATGCTTAAACAGGAACTGAACATAAATACATGAGAACAATCGCTGTTTGCTACTTGGAGGTAAGCTGCTTCATACTTTCTAATCCATTTCTTGTTCTTCTGCCAAAAGAAAATGATTGATACTTTTGTCCCATCTTACATGACCCAAAATAAAGCTCTCTCTTGTGTTCCAGTGCTGGTGAGAAAGTGCTTCCTGTTTTGGGCAATGTGGGAACAGGGTTAAATCTTCCAGATAAAAGTAGGAGCATCCAAGTCGACAGTTCTCTAATTTTAATGCTTTCAACTCAGTCAAACCACAGTACTTTACATTGTTTTAATACATGCAAGTGCTTCCTAGTTTGACTAAGGTGAGGAGCAGATTATCTACAACCAGAGCCACAATGAGTTTAACTAACAACCATTTCAGAAAAATCAGTGCACAAATCTCAGAACGGAGACCTTTTCAGTGACTACATATTAGAACAGTGCTCTTGTGTTTTGGGCATTGTGTAACCAGATTCACTTTGACAGAATAATGAAAAATTTTATGCAGAGATTGTTCCTGCTACCAGCTGTGAATTGTGCGGCACTGCCCTATTTTCATTTGGCCCACTGGAATGTGCTCCTCCCTCTGCATAACAAAATAAAACCTTACTGATTACTGATTGTTTAATGATGTATACCACCTGGTTTATAAAGTGTTGGGCGATAGAGAGAAGTAGGTGGATGCTTAAACAGGACCTGAACATAAATACATGAGAACAATCAATGTTTGCTACATGGAGGTAAGCTGCTTCATACTTTCTAATCCAATTCTTGTTCTTCTGCCAAAAGAAAATGATTGATACTTTTGTTCCATCTTACATGACCCAAAACACAGCTCTCTCTTGTGTTCCATTGCTGGTGAGAAAGTGCTTCCTGTTTTGGGCAATGTGGGAACAGGGTTAAATCTTCCAGATAAAAGTAGGAGCATCCAAGTGGACAGTTCTCTAATTTTAATGCTTTCAACTCAGTCAAACCACAGTACTTTACATTGTTTTAATACATGCAAGTGCTTCCTAGTTTGACTAAGGTGAGGAGCAGATTATCTACAACCAGAGCTACAATGAGTTTAACTAACAACCATTTCAGAAAAATCAGTGCACAAAACTCAGAACGGAGACCTTTTCAGTGACTACATATTAGAACAGTGCTCTTGTGTTTTGGGCATTGTGTAACCAGATTCACTTTGACAGAATAATGAAAATTTTTATGCAGAGATTGTTCCTGCTACCAGCTGTGAATTGTGCGGCACTGCCCTATTTTCATTTGGCCCACTGGAATGTGCTCCTCCCTCTGCATAACAAAATAAAACTTTACTGATTACTGATTGGTTAATGATGTATACCACCTGGTTTATAAAGTGTTGGGCGATAGAGAGAAGTAAGTGGATGCTTAAACAGGACCTGAACATAAATACATGAGAACAATCGATATTTGCTACTTGGAGGTAAGCTGCTTCATACTTTCTAATCCAATTCTTGTTCTTCTGCCAAAAGAAAATGATTGATACTTTTGTCCCATCTTACATGACCCAAAACACAGCTCTCTCTTGTGTTCCATTGCTGGTGAGAAAGTGCTTCCTGTTTTGGGCAATGTGGGAACAGGGTTAAATCTTCCAGATAAAAGTAGGAGCATCCAAGTGGACAGTTCTCTAATTTTAATGCTTTCAACTCAGTCAAACCACAGTACTTTACATTGTTTTAATACATGCAAGTGCTTCCTAGTTTGACTAAGGTGAGGAGCAGATTATCTACAACCAGAGCTACAATGAGTTTAACTAACAACCATTTCAGAAAAATCAGTGCACAAAACTCAGAACGGAGACCTTTTCAGTGACTACATATTAGAACAGTGCTCTTGTGTTTTGGGCATTGTGTAACCAGATTCACTTTGACAGAATGGTCCAGAAACTATTTGATGCAAACTCAGTTTCTTTGAAACATTTCCTAACAGACATAGATATTGAGATGAAAATAATCTTTGTTCTTGGTCTGACAATTTTGAGCTCTGTTTAGGGTTAGATAGTAATATGATTTCCAAGATTTATTTGTAGTACATTTGATTGAACAAATGGAACTTTGTTTTTACATAGGTGATTTTTATGTCAGCAAATAAGTCAAAGAAAAGTCTTGTATTTTACAAGAATACTTTAGATTTTCATTGCTATAGAACCCTTGATTCATATTGCTCTCAAGAAGTTTCAAAACATGCACAACTTGGATTATTCTTAATTACAATGGCTTTTAGCTTAAATCTAACTGCCATCTTGGCCTATATATTATTTTTCCAAATTTTTACATAAATGAAAAGTAAAAAATACACAGAAATGTCTTACTCCCAAACACTCCCCTTTTTTATTCAAAATTAAAATGGCTAAAATCAGCTGTGGGATACACCTCTGATTAGCATGTTCACTAAAAAGATGCCCTATTGTTATGCAGAGATTGTTCCTGCTACCAGCTGTGGATTGTGCGTCACTGCCCTATTTTCATTTGGCCCACTGGAATGTGCTCCTCCCTCTGCATAACAAAATAAAACCTTACTGATTACTGATTGGTTAATGGTGTATACCACCTGGTTTATAAAGCGTTGGACGATAGAGAGAAGTAAGTGGATGCTTAAACAGGAACTGAACATAAATACATGAGAACAATCGCTGTTTGCTACTTGGAGGTAAGCTGCTTCATACTTTCTAATCCATTTCTTGTTCTTCTGCCAAAAGAAAATGATTGATACTTTTGTCCCATCTTACATGACCCAAAATAAAGCTCTCTCTTGTGTTCCAGTGCTGGTGAGAAAGTGCTTCCTGTTTTGGGCAATGTGGGAACAGGGTTAAATCTTCCAGATAAAAGTAGGAGCATCCAAGTCGACAGTTCTCTAATTTTAATGCTTTCAACTCAGTCAAACCACAGTACTTTACATTGTTTTAATACATGCAAGTGCTTCCTTGTTTGACTAAGGTGAGGAGCAGATTATCTACAACCAGAGCCACAATGAGTTTAACTAACAACCATTTCAGAAAAATCAGTGCACAAATCTCAGAACGGAGACCTTTTCAGTGACTACATATTAGAACAGTGCTCTTGTGTTTTGGGCATTGTGTAACCAGATTCACTTTGACAGAATAATGAAAAATTGTATGCAGAGATTGTTCCTGCTACCAGCTGTGAATTGTGCGGCACTGCCCTATTTTCATTTGGCCCACTGGAATGTGCTCCTCCCTCTGCATAACAAAATAAAACCTTACTGATTACTGATTGTTTAATGATGTATACCACCTGGTTTATAAAGTGTTGGGCGATAGAGAGAAGTAGGTGGATGCTTAAACAGGACCTGAACATAAATACATGAGAACAATCAATGTTTGCTACTTGGAGGTAAGCTGCTTCATACTTTCTAATCCAATTCTTGTTCTTCTGCCAAAAGAAAATGATTGATACTTTTGTTCCATCTTACATGACCCAAAACACAGCTCTCTCTTGTGTTCCATTGCTGGTGAGAAAGTGCTTCCTGTTTTGGGCAATGTGGGAACAGGGTTAAATCTTCCAGATAAAAGTAGGAGCACCCAAGTGGACAGTTCTCTAATTTTAATGCTTTCAACTCAGTCAAACCACAGTACTTTACATTGTTTTAATACATGCAAGTGCTTCCTAGTTTGACTAAGGTGAGGAGCAGATTATCTACAACCAGAGCTACAATGAGTTTAACTAACAACCATTTCAGAAAAATCAGTGCACAAAACTCAGAACGGAGACCTTTTCAGTGACTACATATTAGAACAGTGCTCTTGTGTTTTGGGCATTGTGTAACCAGATTCACTTTGACAGAATAATGAAAAATTTTATGCAGAGATTGTTCCTGCTACCAGCTGTGAATTGTGCGGCACTGCCCTATTTTCATTTGGCCCACTGGAATGTGCTCCTCCCTCTGCATAACAAAATAAAACTTTACTGATTACTGATTGGTTAATGATGTATACCACCTGGTTTATAAAGTGTTGGGCGATAGAGAGAAGTAAGTGGATGCTTAAACAGGACCTGAACATAAATACATGAGAACAATCGATATTTGCTACTTGGAGGTAAGCTGCTTCATACTTTCTAATCCAATTCTTGTTCTTCTGCCAAAAGAAAATGATTGATACTTTTGTCCCATCTTACATGACCCAAAACACAGCTCTCTCTTGTGTTCCATTGCTGGTGAGAAAGTGCTTCCTGTTTTGGGCAATGTGGGAACAGGGTTAAATCTTCCAGATAAAAGTAGGAGCATCCAAGTGGACAGTTCTCTAATTTTAATGCTTTCAACTCAGTCAAACCACAGTACTTTACATTGTTTTAATACATGCAAGTGCTTCCTAGTTTGACTAAGGTGAGGAGCAGATTATCTACAACCAGAGCTACAATGAGTTTAACTAACAACCATTTCAGAAAAATCAGTGCACAAAACTCAGAACGGAGACCTTTTCAGTGACTACATATTAGAACAGTGCTCTTGTGTTTTGGGCATTGTGTAACCAGATTCACTTTGACAGAATGGTCCAGAAACTATTTGATGCAAACTCAGTTTCTTTGAAACATTTCCTAACAGACATAGATATTGAGATGAAAATAATCTTTGTTCTTGGTCTGACAATTTTGAGCTCTGTTTAGGGTTAGATAGTAATATGATTTCCAAGATTTATTTGTAGTACATTTTATTGAACAAATGGAACTTTGTTTTTACATAGGTGATTTTTATGTCAGCAAATAAGTCAAAGAAAAGTCTTGTATTTTACAAGAATACTTTAGATTTTCATTGCTATAGAACCCTTGATTCATATTGCTCTCAAGAAGTTTCAAAACATGCACAACTTGGATTATTCTTAATTACAATGGCTTTTAGCTTAAATCTAACTGCCATCTTGGCCTATATATTATTTTTCCAAATTTTTACATAAATGAAAAGTAAAAAATACACAGAAATGTCTTACTCCCAAACACTCCCCTTTTTTATTCAAAATTAAAATGGCTAAAATCAGCTGTGGGATACACCTCTGATTAGCATGTTCACTAAAAAGATGCCCTATTGTTATGCAGAGATTGTTCCTGCTACCAGCTGTGGATTGTGCGTCACTGCCCTATTTTCATTTGGCCCACTGGAATGTGCTCCTCCCTCTGCATAACAAAATAAAACCTTACTGATTACTGATTGGTTAATGGTGTATACCACCTGGTTTATAAAGCGTTGGACGATAGAGAGAAGTAAGTGGATGCTTAAACAGGAACTGAACATAAATACATGAGAACAATCGCTGTTTGCTACTTGGAGGTAAGCTGCTTCATACTTTCTAATCCATTTCTTGTTCTTCTGCCAAAAGAAAATGATTGATACTTTTGTCCCATCTTACATGACCCAAAATAAAGCTCTCTCTTGTGTTCCATTGCTGGTGAGAAAGTGCTTCCTGTTTTGGGCAATGTGGGAACAGGGTTAAATCTTCCAGATAAAAGTAGGAGCATCCAAGTCGACAGTTCTCTAATTTTAATGCTTTCAACTCAGTCAAACCACAGTACTTTACATTGTTTTAATACATGCAAGTGCTTCCTTGTTTGACTAAGGTGAGGAGCAGATTATCTACAACCAGAGCCACAATGAGTTTAACTAACAACCATTTCAGAAAAATCAGTGCACAAATCTCAGAACGGAGACCTTTTCAGTGACTACATAATAGAACAGTGCTCTTGTGTTTTGGGCATTGTGTACCCAGATTCACTTTGACAGAATAATGAAAAATTGTATGCAGAGATTGTTCCTGCTACCAGCTGTGAATTGTGCGGCACTGCCCTATTTTCATTTGGCCCACTGGAATGTGCTCCTCCCTCTGCATAACAAAATAAAACCTTACTGATTACTGATTGTTTAATGATGTATACCACCTGGTTTATAAAGCGTTGGACGATAGAGAGAAGTAAGTGGATGCTTAAACAGGGACTGAACATAAATACATGAGAACAATCGCTGTTTGCTACTTGGAGGTAAGCTGCTTCATACTTTCTAATCCATTTCTTGTTCTTCTGCCAAAAGAAAATGATTGATACTTTTGTCCCATCTTACATGACCCAAAACAAAGATCTCTCTTGTGTTCCATTGCTGGTGAGAAAGTGCTTCCTGTTTTGGGCAATGTGGGAACAGGGTTAAATCTTCCAGATAAAAGTAGGAGCATCCAAGTGGACAGTTCTCTAATTTTAATGCTTTCAACTCAGTCAAACCACAGTACTTTACATTGTTTTAATACATGCAAGTGCTTCCTTGTTTGACTAAGGTGAGGAGCAGATTATCTACAACCAGAGCCACAATGAGTTTAACTAACAACCATTTCAGAAAAATCAGTGCACAAATCTCAGAACGGAGACCTTTTCAGTGACTACATATTAGAACAGTGCTCTTGTGTTTTGGGCATTGTGTAACCAGATTCACTTTGACAGAATAATGAAAAATTTTATGCAGAGATTGTTCCTGCTACCAGCTGTGAATTGTGCGGCACTGCCTTATTTTCATTTGGCCCACTGGAATGTGCTCCTCCCTCTGCATAACAAAATAAAACCTTACTGATTACTGATTGGTTAATGATGTATACCACCTGGTTTATAAAGTGTTGGGCGATAGAGAGTACTAAGTGGATGCTTAAACAGGACCTGAACATAAATACATGAGAACAATCGATGTTTGCTACTTGGAGGTAAGCTGCTTCATACTTTCTAATCCAATTCTTGTTCTTCTGCCAAAAGAAAATGATTGATACTTTTGTCCCATCTTACATGACCCAAAACACAGCTCTCTCTTGTGTTTCATTGCTGGTGAGAAAGTGCTTCCTGTTTTGGGCAATGTGGGAACAGGGTTAAATCTTCCAGATAAAAGTAGGAGCATCCAAGTGGACAGTTCTCTAATTTTAATGCTTTCAACTCAGTCAAACCACAGTACTTTACATTGTTTTAATACATGCAAGTGCTTCCTAGTTTGACTAAGGTGAGGAGCAGATTATCTACAACCAGAGCTACAATGAGTTTAACTAACAACCATTTCAGAAAAATCAGTGCACAAAACTCAGAACGGAGACCTTTTCAGTGACTACATATTAGAACAGTGCTCTTGTGTTTTGGGCATTGTGTAACCAGATTCACTTTGACAGAATAATGAAACATTTTATGCAGAGATTGTTCCTGCTACCAGCTGTGAATTGTGCGGCACTGCCCTATTTTCATTTGGCCCACTGGAATGTGCTCCTCCCTCTGCATAACAAAATAAAACCTTACTGATTACTGATTGGTTAATGATGTATACCACCTGGTTTATAAAGTGTTGGGCGATAGAGAGAAGTAAGTGGATGCTTAAACAGGACCTGAACATAAATACATGAGAACAATCGATATTTGCTACTTGGAGGTAAGCTGCTTCATACTCTCTAATCCAATTCTTGTTCTTCTGCCAAAAGAAAATGATTGATACTTTTGTCCCATCTTACATTACCCAAAACACAGCTCTCTCTTGTGTTCCATTGCTGGTGAGAAAGTGCTTCCTGTTTTGGGCAATGTGGGAACAGGGTTAAATCTTCCAGATAAAAGTAGGAGCATCCAAGTGGACAGTTCTCTAATTTTAATGCTTTCAACTCAGTCAAACCACAGTACTTTACATTGTTTTAATACATGCAAGTGCTTCCTAGTTTGACTAAGGTGAGGAGCAGATTATCTACAACCAGAGCTACAATGAGTTTAACTAACAACCATTTCAGAAAAATCAGTGCACAAAACTCAGAACGGAGACCTTTTCAGTGACTACATATTAGAACAGTGCTCTTGTGTTTTGGGCATTGTGTAACCAGATTCACTTTGACAGAATGGTCCAGAAACTATTTGATGCAAACTCAGTTTCTTTGAAACATTTCCTAACAGACATAGATATTGAGATGAAAATAATCTTTGTTCTTGGTCTGACAATTTTGAGCTCTGTTTAGGGTTAGATAGTAATATGATTTCCAAGAGTTATTTGTAGTAGATTTGATTGAACAAATGGAACATTGTTTTTACATAGGTGATTTTTATGTCAGCAAAAAAGTCAAAGAAAAGTCTTGTATTTTACAAGAATACTTTAGATTTTCATTGCTGTAGAACCCTTGATTCATATTGCTCTCAAGAAGTTACAAAACATGCACAACTTGGATTATTCTTAATTACAATGGCTTTTAGCTTAAATCTAACTGCCATCTTGGCCTATATATTATTTTTCCAAATTTTTACATAAATGAAAAGTAAAAAATACACAGAAATGTCTTATTCCCAAGCACTCCCCTTTTTTATTCAAAATTAAAGTGGCTAAAATCAGCTGTGGGATACACCTCTGATTAGCATGTTCACTAAAAAGATGCCCTATAGTTATGCAGAGATTGTTCCTGCTACCAGCTGTGGATTGTGCGGCACTGCCCTATTTTCATTTGGCCCACTGGAATGTGCTCCTCCCTCTGCATAACAAAATAAAACCTTACTGATTACTGATTGGTTAATGGTGTATACCACCTGGTTTATAAAGCGTTGGACGATAGAGAGAAGTAAGTGGATGCTTAAACAGGACCTGAACATAAATACATGAGAACAATCGCTGTTTGCTACTTGGAGGTAAGCTGCTTCATACTTTCTAATCCATTTCTTGTTCTTCTGCCAAAAGAAAATGATTGATACTTTTGTCCCATCTTAAATGACCCAAAACAAAGCTCTCTCTTGTGTTCCATTGCTGGTGAGAAAGTGCTTCCTGATTTGGGCAATGTGGGAACAGGGTTAAATCTTCCAGATAAAAGTAGGAGCATCCAAGTGGACAGTTCTCTAATTGTAATGCTTTCAACTCAGTCAAACCACAGTACTTTACATTGTTTTAATACATGCAAGTGCTTCCTAGTTTGACTAAGGTGAGGAGCAGATTATCTACAACCAGAGCTACAATGAGTTTAACTAACAACCATTTCAGAAAAATCAGTGCACAAAACTCAGAACGGAGACCTTTTCAGTGACTACATATTAGAACAGTGCTCTTGTGTTTTGGGCATTGTGTAACCAGATTCACTTTGACAGAATAATGAAAAATTGTATGCAGAGATTGTTCCTGCTACCAGCTGTGAATTGTGCGGCACTGCCCTATTTTCATTTGGCCCACTGGAATGTGCTCCTCCCTCTGCATAACAAAATAAAACCTTACTGATTACTGATTGTTTAATGATGTATACCACCTGGTTTATAAAGCGTTGGACGATAGAGAGAAGTAAGTGGATGCTTAAACAGGAACTGAACATAAATACATGAGAACAATCGCTGTTTGCTACTTGGAGGTAAGCTGCTTCATACTTTCTAATCCATTTCTTGTTCTTCTGCCAAAAGAAAATGATTGATACTTTTGTCCCATCTTACATGACCCAAAATAAAGCTCTCTCTTGTGTTCCATTGCTGGTGAGAAAGTGCTTCCTGTTTTGGGCAATGTGGGAACAGGGTTAAATCTTCCAGATAAAAGTAGGAGCATCCAAGTCGACAGTTCTCTAATTTTAATGCTTTCAACTCAGTCAAACCACAGTACTTTACATTGTTTTAATACATGCAAGTGCTTCCTTGTTTGACTAAGGTGAGGAGCAGATTATCTACAACCAGAGCCACAATGAGTTTAACTAACAACCATTTCAGAAAAATCAGTGCACAAATCTCAGAACGGAGACCTTTTCAGTGACTACATATTAGAACAGTGCTCTTGTGTTTTGGGCATTGTTTAACCAGATTCACTTTGACAGAATAATGAAAAATTGTATGCAGAGATTGTTCCTGCTACCAGCTGTGAATTGTGCGGCACTGCCCTATTTTCATTTGGCCCACTGGAATGTGCTCCTCCCTCTGCATAACAAAATAAAACCTTACTGATTACTGATTGTTTAATGATGTATACCACCTGGTTTATAAAGTGTTGGGCGATAGAGAGAAGTAGGTGGATGCTTAAACAGGACCTGAACATAAATACATGAGAACAATCAATGTTTGCTACTTGGAGGTAAGCTGCTTCATACTTTCTAATCCAATTCTTGTTCTTCTGCCAAAAGAAAATGATTGATACTTTTGTCCCATCTTACATGACCCAAAACACAGCTCTCTCTTGTGTTCCATTGCTGGTGAGAAAGTGCTTCCTGTTTTGGGCATTGTGGGAACAGGGTTAAATCTTCCAGATAAAAGTAGGAGCATCCAAGTGGACAGTTCTCTAATTTTAATGCTTTCAACTCAGTCAAACCACAGTACTTTACATTGTTTTAATACATGCAAGTGCTTCCTAGTTTGACTAAGGTGAGGAGCAGATTATCTACAACCAGAGCTACAATGAGTTTAACTAACAACTATTTCAGAAAAATCAGTGCACAAAACTCAGAACGGAGACCTTTTCAGTGACTACATATTAGAACAGTGCTCTTGTGTTTTAGGCATTGTGTAACCAGATTCACTTTGACAGAATGGTCCAGAAACTATTTGATGCAAACCCAGTTTCTTTGAAACATTTCCTAACAGACATAGATATTGAGATGAAAATAATCTTTGTTCTTGGTCTGACAATTTTGAGCTCTGTTTAGGGTTAGATAGTAATATGATTTCCAAGAGTTATTTGTAGTACATTTGATTGAACAAATGGAACTTTGTTTTTACATAGGTGATTTTTATGTCAGCAAATAAGTCAAAGAAAAGTCTTGTATTTTACAAGAATTCTTTAGATTTTCACTGCTATAGAACCCTTGATTCATATTGCTCTCAAGAAGTTTCAAAACATGCACAACTTGGATTATTCTTAATTACAATGGCTTTTAGCTTACATCTAACTGCCATCTTGGCCTATATATTATTTTTCCAAATATTTACCTAAATGAAAAGTAAAAAATACACAGAAATGTCTTATTCCCAAACACTCCCCTTTTTTCTTCAAAATTAAAATCGCTAATATCAGCTGTGGGATACACCTCTGATTAGCATGATCACTAAAAAGATTCCCCATTTTTATGCAGAGATTGTTCCTGCTACCAGCTGTGAATTGTGCGGCACTGCCCTAATTTCATTTGGCCCACTGGAATGTGCTCCTCCCTCTGCATAACAAAATAAAACCTTACTGATTACTGATTGTTTAATGATGTATACCACCTGGTTTATAAAGTGTTGGGCGATAGAGAGAAGTAAGTGGATGCTTAAACAGGACCTGAACATAAATACATGAGAACAATCAATGTTTGCTACTTGGAGGTAAGCTACTTCATACTTTCTAATCCAATTCTTGTTCTTCTGCCAAAAGAAAATGATTGATACTTTTGTCCCATCTTACATGACCCAAAACAAAGCTCTCTCTTGTGTTCCATTGCTGGTGAGAAAGTGCTTCCTGTTTTGGGCAATGTGGGAACAGGGTTAAATCTTCCAAATAAAAGTAGGAGCATCCAAGTGGACAGTTCTCTAATTTTAATGCTTTCAACTCAGTCAAACCACAGTACTTTACATTGTTTTAATACATGCAAGTGCTTCCTAGTTTGACTAAGGTGAGGAGCAGATTATCTACAACCAGAGCCACAATGAGTTTAACTAACAACCATTTCAGAAAAATCAGTGCACAAAACTCAGAACGGAGACCTTTTCAGTGACTACACATTAGAACAGTGCTCTTGTGTTTTTGGCATTGTGTAACCAGATTCACTTTGACAGAATGGTCCAGAAACTATTTGATGCAAACTCAGTTTCTTTGAAACATTTCCTAACAGACATAGATATTGAGATGAAAATAATCTTTGTTCTTGGTCTGACAATTTTGAGCTCTGTTTAGGGTTAGATAGTAATATGATTTCCAAGAGTTATTTGTAGTAGATTTGATTGAACAAATGGAACATTGTTTTTACATAGGTGATTTTTATGTCAGCAAATAAGTCAAAGAAAAGTCTTGTATTTTACAAGAATACTTTAGATTTTCATTGCTATAGAACCCTTGATTCATATTGCTCTCAAGAAGTTTCAAAACATGCACAACTTGGATTATTCTTAATTACAATGGCTTTTAGCTTAAATATAACTGCCATATTGGCCTATATATTATTTTTCCAAATTTTTACATAAATGAAAAGTAAAAAATACACAGAAATGTCTTACTCCCAAACACTCCCCTTTTTTATTCAAAATTAAAATGGCTAAAATCAGCTGTGGGATACACCTCTGATTAGCATGTTCACTAAAAAGATGCCCTATTGTTATGCAGAGATTGTTCCTGCTACCAGCTGTGGATTGTGCGGCACTGTCCTATTTTCATTTGGCCCACTGGAATGTGCTCCTCCCTCTGCATAACAAAATAAAACCTGAGGCCCCATACACACGAGAGGATTTATCCGCAGATACGGTCCAGCGGACCGTATCCGCGGATAAATCCTCTCAAAGATTTCAGAGGATTTCTATGCGATGGCGTGTACACACCATCGCATTGAAATCCGCGCTGAAATCCTCTGCCGATGACGTGTCGCACCGTCGCCGCTATTATGACGCGGCGACGTGCGCGACGCTGTCATATAAGGAATTCCACGCATGCGTCAAGTCATTACGACGCGTGCGGGGAATCCCTTTAGACGGATGGATCCGGTAAGTCTGTACAGACGAGCGGATCCATCCGTTGGAATGGATTCCAGCAGATGGATTTGTTGAGCATGTCAGCAAATATCCATCTGCTGGAAATCCATCCCAGGGGAGATTTATCTGCGGATAAATATCCCACGGAGTGTACACACCATAGAATCTATCCGCTGAAACCCGTTTGCACGGATTTATCTGCGGATAGATTCTATGGTGTGTATGGGGCCTTACTGATTACTGATTGTTTAATGATGTATACCACCTGGTTTATAAAGTGTTGGGCGATAGAGAGAAGTAGGTGGATGCTTAAACAGGACCTGAACATAAATACATGAGAACAATCAATGTTTGCTACTTGGAGGTAAGCTGCTTCATACTTTCTAATCCAATTCTTGTTCTTCTGCCAAAAGAAAATGATTGATACTTTTGTCCCATCTTACATGACCCAAAACACAGCTCTCTCTTGTGTTCCATTGCTGGTGAGAAAGTGCTTCCTGTTTTGGGCAATGTGGGAACAGGGTTAAATCTTCCAGATAAAAGTAGGAGCATCCAAGTGGACAGTTCTCTAATTTTAATGCTTTCAACTCAGTCAAACCACAGTACTTTACATTGTTTTAATACATGCAAGTGCTTCCTAGTTTGACTAAGGTGAGGAGCAGATTATCTACAACCAGAGCCACAATGAGTTTAACTAACAACCATTTCAGAAAAATCAGTGCACAAAACTCAGAACGGAGACCTTTTCAGTGACTACATATTAGAACAGTGCTCTTGTGTTTTTGGCATTGTGTAACCAGATTCACTTTGACAGAATGGTCCAGAAACTATTTGATGCAAACTCAGTTTCTTTGAAACATTTCCTAACAGACATAGATATTGAGATGAAAATAATCTTTGTTCTTGGTCTGACAATTTTGAGCTCTGTTTAGGGTTAGATAGTAATATGATTTCCAAGAGTTATTTGTAGTAGATTTGATTGAACAAATGGAACATTGTTTTTACATAGGTGATTTTTATGTCAGCAAAAAAGTCAAAGAAAAGTCTTGTATTTTACAAGAATACTTTAGATTTTCATTGCTGTAGAACCCTTGATTCATATTGCTCTCAAGAAGTTTCAAAACATGCACAACTTGGATTATTCTTAATTACAATGGCTTTTAGCTTAAATCTAACTGCGATCTTGGCCTATATATTATTTTTCCAAATTTTTACATAAATGAAAAGTAAAAAATACACAGAAATGTCTTATTCCCAAACACTCCCCTTTTTTATTCAAAATTAAAATGGCTAAAATCAGCTGTGGGATACACCTCTGATTAGCATGTTCACTAAAAAGATGCCCTATTGTTATGCAGAGATTGTTCCTGCTACCAGCTGTGGATTGTGCGGCACTGCCCTATTTTCATTTGGCCCACTGGAATGTGCTCCTCCCTCTGCATATCAAAATAAAACCTTACTGATTACTGATTGGTTTATGGTGTATACCACCTGGTTTATAAAGCGTTGGACGATAGAGAGAAGTAAGTGGATGCTTAAACAGGGACTGAACATAAATACATGAGAACAATCGCTGTTTGCTACTTGGAGGTAAGCTGCTTCATACTTTCTAATCCATTTCTTGTTCTTCTGCCAAAAGAAAATGATTGATACTTTTGTCCCATCTTACATGACCCAAAACAAAGCTCTCTCTTGTGTTCCATTGCTGGTGAGAAAGTGCTTCCTGTTTTGGGCAATGTGGGAACAGGGTTAAATCTTCCAGATAAAAGTAGGAGCATCCAAGTGGACAGTTCTCTAATTTTAATGCTTTCAACTCAGTCAAACCACAGTACTTTACATTGTTTTAATACATGCAAGTGCTTCCTTGTTTGACTAAGGTGAGGAGCAGATTATCTACAACCAGAGCCACAATGAGTTTAACTAACAACCATTTCAGAAAAATCAGTGCACAAATCTCAGAACGGAGACCTTTTCAGTGACTACATATTAGAACAGTGCTCTTGTAATTTGGGCATTGTGTAACCAGATTCACTTTGACAGAATAATGAAAAATTTTATGCAGAGATTGTTCCTGCTACCAGCTGTGAATTGTGCGGCACTGCCCTATTTTCATTTGGCCCACTGGAATGTGCTCCTCCCTCTGCATAACAAAATAAAACCTTACTGATTACTGATTGGTTAATGATGTATACCACCTGGTTTATAAAGTGTTGGGCGATAGAGAGAAGTAAGTGGATGCTTAAACAGGACCTGAACATAAATACATGAGAACAATCGATGTTTGCTACTTGGAGGTAAGCTGCTTCATACTTTCTAATCCAATTCTTGTTCTTCTGCCAAAAGAAAATGATTGATACTTTTGTCCCATCTTACATGACCCAAAACACAGCTCTCTCTTGTGTTCCATTGCTGGTGAGAAAGTGCTTCCTGTTTTGGGCAATGTGGGAACAGGGTTAAATCTTCCAGATAAAAGTAGGAGCATCCAAGTGGACAGTTCTCTAATTTTAATGCTTTCAACTCAGTCAAACCACAGTACTTTACATTGTTTTAATACATGCAAGTGCTTCCTAGTTTGACTAAGGTGAGGAGCAGATTATCTACAACCAGAGCTACAATGAGTTTAACTAACAACCATTTCAGAAAAATCAGTGCACAAAACTCAGAACGGAGACCTTTTCAGTGACTACATATTAGAACAGTGCTCTTGTGTTTTGGGCATTGTGTAACCAGATTCACTTTGATAGAATGGTCCAGAAACTATTTGATGCAAACTCAGTTTCTTTGAAACATTTCCTAACAGACATAGATATTGAGATGAAAATAATCTTTGTTCTTGGTCTGACAATTTTGAGCTCTGTTTAGGGTTAGATAGTAATATGATTTCCAAGATTTATTTGTAGTACATTTGATTGAACAAATGGAACTTTGTTTTTACATAGGTGATTTTTATGTCAGCAAATAAGTCAAAGAAAAGTCTTGTATTTTACAAGAATACTTTAGATTTTCATTGCTATAGAACCCTTGATTCATATTGCTCTCAAGAAGTTTCAAAACATGCACAACTTGGATTATTCTTAATTACAATGGCTTTTAGCTTAAATCTAACTGCCATCTTGGCCTATATATTATTTTTCCAAATTTTTACATAAATGAAAAGTAAAACATACACAGAAATGTCTTACTCCCAAACACTCCCCTTTTTTATTCAAAATTAAAATGGCTAAAATCAGCTGTGGGATACACCTCTGATTAGCATGTTCACTAAAAAGATGCCCTATTGTTATGCAGAGATTGTTCCTGCTACCAGCTGTGGATTGTGCGGCACTGCCCTATTTTCATTTGGCCCACTGGAATGTGCTCCTCCCTCTGCATAACAAAATAAAACCTTACTGATTACTGATTGGTTAATGGTGTATACCACCTGGTTTATAAAGCGTTGGACGATAGAGAGAAGTAAGTGGATGCTTAAACAGGAACTGAACATAAATACATGAGAACAATCGTTGTTTGCTACTTGGAGGTAAGCTGCTTCATACTTTCTAATCCATTTCTTGTTCTTCTGCCAAAAGAAAATGATTGATACTTTTGTCCCATCTTACATGACCCAAAATAAAGCTCTCTCTTGTGTTCCATTGCTGGTGAGAAAGTGCTTCCTGTTTTGGGCAATGTGGGAACAGGGTTAAATCTTCCAGATAAAAGTAGGAGCATCCAAGTCGACAGTTCTCTAATTTTAATGCTTTCAACTCAGTCAAACCACAGTACTTTACATTGTTTTAATACATGCAAGTGCTTCCTTGTTTGACTAAGGTGAGGAGCAGATTATCTACAACCAGAGCCACAATGAGTTTAACTAACAACCATTTCAGAAAAATCAGTGCACAAATCTCAGAACGGAGACCTTTTCAGTGACTACATATTAGAACAGTGCTCTTGTGTTTTGGGCATTGTGTAACCAGATTCACTTTGACAGAATAATGAAAAATTTTATGCAGAGATTGTTCCTGCTACCAGCTGTGAATTGTGCGGCACTGCCCTATTTTCATTTGGCCCACTGGAATGTGCTCCTCCCTCTGCATAACAAAATAAATCCTTACTGATTACTGATTGTTTAATGATGTATACCACCTGGTTTATAAAGTGTTGGGCGATAGAGAGAAGTAGGTGGATGCTTAAACAGGACCTGAACATAAATACATGAGAACAATCAATGTTTGCTACTTGGAGGTAAGCTGCTTCATACTTTCTAATCCAATTCTTGTTCTTCTGCCAAAAGAAAATGATTGATACTTTTGTCCCATCTTACATGACCCAAAACACAGCTCTCTCTTGTGTTCCATTGCTGGTGGGAAAGTGCTTCCTGTTTTGGGCAATGTGGGAACAGGGTTAAATCTTCCAGGTAAAAGTAGGAGCATCCAAGTGGACAGTTCTCTAATTTTAATGCTTTCAACTCAGTCAAACCACAGTACTTTACATTGTTTTAATACATGCAAGTGCTTCCTAGTTTGACTAAGGTGAGGAGCAGATTATCTACAACCAGAGCTACAATGAGTTTAACTAACAACCATTTCAGAAAAATCAGTGCACAAATCTCAGAACGGAGACCTTTTCAGTGACTACATATTAGAACAGTGCTCTTGTGTTTTGGGCATTGTGTAACCAGATTCACTTTGACAGAATAATGAAAAATTTTATGCAGAGATTGTTCCTGCTACCAGCTGTGAATTGTGCGGCACTGCCCTATTTTCATTTAGCCCACTGGAATGTGCTCCTCCCTCTGCATAACAAAATAAAACTTTACTGATTACTGATTGGTTAATGATGTATACCACCTGGTTTATAAAGTGTTGGGCGATAGAGAGAAGTAAGTGGATGCTTAAACAGGACCTGAACATAAATACATGAGAACAATCGATATTTGCTACTTGGAGGTAAGCTGCTTCATACTTTCTAATCCAATTCTTGTTCTTCTGCCAAAAGAAAATGATTGATACTTTTGTCCCATCTTACATGACCCAAAACACAGCTCTCTCTTGTGTTCCATTGCTGGTGAGAAAGTGCTTCCTGTTTTGGGCAATGTGGGAACAGGGTTAAATCTTCCAGATAAAAGTAGGAGCATCCAAGTGGACAGTTCTCTAATTTTAATGCTTTCAACTCAGTCAAACCACAGTACTTTACATTGTTTTAATACATGCAAGTGCTTCCTAGTTTGACTAAGGTGAGGAGCAGATTATCTACAACCAGAGCTACAATGAGTTTAACTAACTACCATTTCAGAAAAATCAGTGCACAAAACTCAGAACGGAGACCTTTTCAGTGACTACATATTAGAACAGTGCTCTTGTGTTTTGGGCATTGTGTAACCAGATTCACTTTGACAGAATGGTCCAGAAACTATTTGATGCAAACTCAGTTTCTTTGAAACATTTCCTAACAGACATAGATATTGAGATGAAAATAATCTTTGTTCTTGGTCTGACAATTTTGAGCTCTGTTTAGGGTTAGATAGTAATATGATTTCCAAGAGTTATTTGTAGTACATTTGATTGAACAAATGGAACATTGTTTTTACATAGGTGATTTTTATGTCAGCAAAAAAGTCAAAGAAAAGTCTTGTATTTTGCAAGAATACTTTAGATTTTCATTGCTGTAGAACCCTTGATTCATATTGCTCTCAAGAAGTTTCAAAACATGCACAACTTGGATTATTCTTAATTACAATGGCTTTTAGCTTAAATCTAACTGCGATCTTGGCCTATATATTATTTTTCCAAATTTTTACATAAATGAAAAGTAAAAAATACACAGAAATGTCTTATTCCCAAACACTCCCCTTTTTTATTCAAAATTAAAATGGCTAAAATCAGCTGTGGGATACACCTCTGATTAGCATGTTCACTAAAAAGATGCCCTATTGTTATGCAGAGATTGTTCCTGCTACCAGCTGTGAATTGTGCGGCACTGCCCTATTTTCATTTGGCCCACTGGAATGTGCTCCTCCCTCTGCATAACAAAATAAAACCTTACTGATTACTGATTGGTTAATGATGTATACCACCTGGTTTATAAAGTGTTGGGCGATAGAGAGAAGTAAGTGGATGCTTAAACAGGACCTGAACATAAATACATGAGAACAATCGATGTTTGCTACTTGGAGGTAAGCTGCTTCATACTTTCTAATCCAATTCTTGTTCTTCTGCCAAAAGAAAATGATTGATACTTTTGTCCCATCTTACATGACCCAAAACACAGCTCTCTCTTGTGTTCAATTGCTGGTGAGAAAGTGCTTCCTGTTTTGGGCAATGTGGGAACAGGGTTAAATCTTCCAGATAAAAGTAGGAGCATCCAAGTGGACAGTTCTCTAATTTTAATGCTTTCAACTCAGTCAAACCACAGTACTTTACATTGTTTTAATACATGCAAGTGCTTCCTAGTTTGACTAAGGTGAGGAGCAGATTATCTACAACCAGAGCTACAATGAGTTTAACTAACAACCATTTCAGAAAAATCAGTGCACAAAACTCAGAACGGAGACCTTTTCAGTGACTACATATTAGAACAGTGCTCTTGTGTTTTGGGCATTGTGTAACCAGATTCACTTTGACAGAATGGTCCAGAAACTATTTGATGCAAACTCAGTTTCTTTGAAACATTTCCTAACAGACATAGATATTGAGATGAAAATAATCTTTGTTCTTGGTCTGACAATTTTGAGCTCTGTTTAGGGTTAGATAGTAATATGATTTCCAAGAGTTATTTGTAGTAGATTTGATTGAACAAATGGAACTTTGTTTTTACATAGGTGATTTTTATGTCAGCAAAAAAGTCAAAGAAAAGTCTTGTATTTTACAAGAATACTTTAGATTTTCATTGCTGTAGAACCCTTGATTCATATTGCTCTCAAGAAGTTTCAAAACATGCACAACTTGGATTATTCTTAATTACAATGGCTTTTAGCTTAAATCTAACTGCGATCTTGGCCTATATATTATTTTTCCAAATTTTTACATAAATGAAAAGTAAAAAATACACAGAAATGTCTTATTCCCAAACACTCCCCTTTTTTATTCAAAATTAAAATGGCTAAAATCAGCTGTGGGATACACCTCTGATTAGCATGTTCACTAAAAAGATGCCCTATTGTTATGCAGAGATTGTTCCTGCTACCAGCTGTGGATTGTGCGGCACTGCCCTATTTTCATTTGGCCCACTGGAATGTGCTCCTCCCTCTGCATAACAAAATAAAACCTTACTGATTACTGATTGTTTAATGATGTATACCACCTGGTTTATAAAGTGTTGGGCGATAGAGAGAAGTAGGTGGATGCTTAAACAGGACCTGAACATAAATACATGAGAACAATCAATGTTTGCTACTTGGAGGTAAGCTGCTTCATACTTTCTAATCCAATTCTTGTTCTTCTGCCAAAAGAAAATGATTGATACTTTTGTCCCATCTTACATGACCCAAAACACAGCTCTCTCTTGTGTTCCATTGCTGGTGAGAAAGTGCTTCCTGTTTTGGGCAATGTGGGAACAGGGTTAAATCTTCCAGATAAAAGTAGGAGCATCCAAGTGGACAGTTCTCTAATTTTAATGCTTTCAACTCAGTCAAACCACAGTACTTTACATTGTTTTAATACATGCAAGTGCTTCCTAGTTTGACTAAGGCGAGGAGCAGATTATCTACAACCAGAGCCACAATGAGTTTAACTAACAACCATTTCAGAAAAATCAGTGCACAAATCTCAGAACGGAGACCTTTTCAGTGACTACATATTAGAACAGTGCTCTTGTAACTTGGGCATTGTGTAACCAGATTCACTTTGACAGAATAATGAAAAATTTTATGCAGAGATTGTTCCTGCTACCAGCTGTGAATTGTGCGGCACTGCCCTATTTTCATTTGGCCCACTGGAATGTGCTCCTCCCTCTGCATAACAAAATAAAACCTTACTGATTACTGATTGGTTAATGATGTATACCACCTGGTTTATAAAGTGTTGGGCGATAGAGAGAAGTAAGTGGATGCTTAAACAGGACCTGAACATAAATACATGAGAACAATCGATGTTTGCTACTTGGAGGTAAGCTGCTTCATACTTTCTAATCCAATTCTTGTTCTTCTGCCAAAAGAAAATGATTGATACTTTTGTCCCATCTTACATGACCCAAAACACAGCTCTCTCTTGTGTTCCATTGCTGGTGAGAAAGTGCTTCCTGTTTTGGGCAATGTGGGAACAGGGTTAAATCTTCCAGATAAAAGTAGGAGCATCCAAGTGGACAGTTCTCTAATTTTAATGCTTTCAACTCAGTCAAACCACAGTACTTTACATTGTTTTAATACATGCAAGTGCTTCCTAGTTTGACTAAGGTGAGGAGCAGATTATCTACAACCAGAGCTACAATGAGTTTAACTAACAACCATTTCAGAAAAATCAGTGCACAAAACTCAGAACGGAGACCTTTTCAGTGACTACATATTAGAACAGTGCTCTTGTGTTTTGGGCATTGTGTAACCAGATTCACTTTGACAGAATGGTCCAGAAACTATTTGATGCAAACTCAGTTTCTTTGAAACATTTCCTAACAGACATAGATATTGAGATGAAAATAATCTTTGTTCTTGGTCTGACAATTTTGAGCTCTGTTTAGGGTTAGATAGTAATATGATTTCCAAGATTTATTTGTAGTACATTTGATTGAACAAATGGAACTTTGTTTTTACATAGGTGATTTTTATGTCAGCAAATAAGTCAAAGAAAAGTCTTGTATTTTACAAGAATACTTTAGATTTTCATTGCTATAGAACCCTTGATTCATATTGCTCTCAAGAAGTTTCAAAACATGCACAACTTGGATTATTCTTAATTACAATGGCTTTTAGCTTAAATCTAACTGCCATCTTGGCCTATATATTATTTTTCCAAATTTTTTCATAAATGAAAAGTAAAAAATACACAGAAATGTCTTACTCCCAAACACTCCCCTTTTTTATTCAAAATTAAAATGGCTAAAATCAGCTGTGGGATACACCTCTGATTAGCATGTTCACTAAAAAGATGCCCTATTGTTATGCAGAGATTGTTCCTGCTACCAGCTGTGGATTGTGCGTCACTGCCCTATTTTCATTTGGCCCACTGGAATGTGCTCCTCCCTCTGCATAACAAAATAAAACCTTACTGATTACTGATTGGTTAATGGTGTATACCACCTGGTTTATAAAGCGTTGGACGATAGAGAGAAGTAAGTGGATGCTTAAACAGGAACTGAACATAAATACATGAGAACAATCGCTGTTTGCTACTTGGAGGTAAGCTGCTTCATACTTTCTAATCCATTTCTTGTTCTTCTGCCAAAAGAAAATGATTGATACTTTTGTCCCATCTTACATGACCCAAAATAAAGCTCTCTCTTGTGTTCCAGTGCTGGTGAGAAAGTGCTTCCTGTTTTGGGCAATGTGGGAACAGGGTTAAATCTTCCAGATAAAAGTAGGAGCATCCAAGTCGACAGTTCTCTAATTTTAATGCTTTCAACTCAGTCAAACCACAGTACTTTACATTGTTTTAATACATGCAAGTGCTTCCTTGTTTGACTAAGGTGAGGAGCAGATTATCTACAACCAGAGCCACAATGAGTTTAACTAACAACCATTTCAGAAAAATCAGTGCACAAATCTCAGAACGGAGACCTTTTCAGTGACTACATATTAGAACAGTGCTCTTGTGTTTTGGGCATTGTGTAACCAGATTCACTTTGACAGAATAATGAAAAATTTTATGCAGAGATTGTTCCTGCTACCAGCTGTGAATTGTGCGGCACTGCCCTATTTTCATTTGGCCCACTGGAATGTGCTCCTCCCTCTGCATAACAAAATAAAACCTTACTGATTACTGATTGTTTAATGATGTATACCACCTGGTTTATAAAGTGTTGGGCGATAGAGAGAAGTAGGTGGATGCTTAAACAGGACCTGAACATAAATACATGAGAACAATCAATGTTTGCTACTTGGAGGTAAGCTGCTTCATACTTTCTAATCCAATTCTTGTTCTTCTGCCAAAAGAAAATGATTGATACTTTTGTTCCATCTTACATGACCCAAAACACAGCTCTCTCTTGTGTTCCATTGCTGGTGAGAAAGTGCTTCCTGTTTTGGGCAATGTGGGAACAGGGTTAAATCTTCCAGATAAAAGTAGGAGCATCCAAGTGGACAGTTCTCTAATTTTAATGCTTTCAACTCAGTCAAACCACAGTACTTTACATTGTTTTAATACATGCAAGTGCTTCCTAGTTTGACTAAGGTGAGGAGCAGATTATCTACAACCAGAGCTACAATGAGTTTAACTAACAACCATTTCAGAAAAATCAGTGCACAAAACTCAGAACGGAGACCTTTTCAGTGACTACATATTAGAACAGTGCTCTTGTGTTTTGGGCATTGTGTAACCAGATTCACTTTGACAGAATAATGAAACATTTTATGCAGAGATTGTTCCTGCTACCAGCTGTGAATTGTGCGGCACTGCCCTATTTTCATTTGGCCCACTGGAATGTGCTCCTCCCTCTGCATAACAAAATAAAACTTTACTGATTACTGATTGGTTAATGATGTATACCACCTGGTTTATAAAGTGTTGGGCGATAGAGAGAAGTAAGTGGATGCTTAAACAGGACCTGAACATAAATACATGAGAACAATCGATATTTGCTACTTGGAGGTAAGCTGCTTCATACTTTCTAATCCAATTCTTGTTCTTCTGCCAAAAGAAAATGATTGATACTTTTGTCCCATCTTACATGACCCAAAACACAGCTCTCTCTTGTGTTCCATTGCTGGTGAGAAAGTGCTTCCTGTTTTGGGCAATGTGGGAACAGGGTTAAATCTTCCAGATAAAAGTAGGAGCATCCAAGTGGACAGTTCTCTAATTTTAATGCTTTCAACTCAGTCAAACCACAGTACTTTACATTGTTTTAATACATGCAAGTGCTTCCTAGTTTGACTAAGGTGAGGAGCAGATTATCTACAACCAGAGCTACAATGAGTTTAACTAACAACCATTTCAGAAAAATCAGTGCACAAAACTCAGAACGGAGACCTTTTCAGTGACTACATATTAGAACAGTGCTCTTGTGTTTTGGGCATTGTGTAACCAGATTCACTTTGACAGAATGGTCCAGAAACTATTTGATGCAAACTCAGTTTCTTTGAAACATTTCCTAACAGACATAGATATTGAGATGAAAATAATCTTTGTTCTTGGTCTGACAATTTTGAGCTCTGTTTAGGGTTAGATAGTAATATGATTTCCAAGATTTATTTGTAGTACATTTGATTGAACAAATGGAACTTTGTTTTTACATAGGTGATTTTTATGTCAGCAAATAAGTCAAAGAAAAGTCTTGTATTTTACAAGAATACTTTAGATTTTCATTGCTATAGAACCCTTGATTCATATTGCTCTCAAGAAGTTTCAAAACATGCACAACTTGGATTATTCTTAATTACAATGGCTTTTAGCTTAAATCTAACTGCCATCTTGGCCTATATATTATTTTTCCAAATTTTTACATAAATGAAAAGTAAAAAATACACAGAAATGTCTTACTCCCAAACACTCCCCTTTTTTATTCAAAATTAAAATGGCTAAAATCAGCTGTGGGATACACCTCTGATTAGCATGTTCACTAAAAAGATGCCCTATTGTTATGCAGAGATTGTTCCTGCTACCAGCTGTGGATTGTGCGGCACTGCCCTATTTTCATTTGGCCCACTGGAATGTGCTCCTCCCTCTGCATAACAAAATAAAACCTTACTGATTACTGATTGTTTAATGATGTATACCACCTGGTTTATAAAGTGTTGGGCGATAGAGAGAAGTAGGTGGATGCTTAAACAGGACCTGAACATAAATACATGAGAACAATCAATGTTTGCTACTTGGAGGTAAGCTGCTTCATACTTTCTAATCCAATTCTTGTTCTTCTGCCAAAAGAAAATGATTGATACTTTTGTCCCATCTTACATGACCCAAAACACAGCTCTCTCTTGTGTTCCATTGCTGGTGAGAAAGTGCTTCCTGTTTTGGGCAATGTGGGAACAGGGTTAAATCTTCCAGGTAAAAGTAGGAGCATCCAAGTGGACAGTTCTCTAATTTTAATGCTTTCAACTCAGTCAAACCACAGTACTTTACATTGTTTTAATACATGCAACTGCTTCCTAGTTTGACTAAGGCGAGGAGCAGATTATCTACAACCAGAGCCACAATGAGTTTAACTAACAACCATTTCAGAAAAATCAGTGCACAAAACTCAGAACGGAGACCTTTTCAGTGACTACATATTAGAACAGTGCTCTTGTAACTTGGGCATTGTGTAACCAGATTCACTTTGACAGAATAATGAAAAATTTTATGCAGAGATTGTTCCTGCTACCAGCTGTGAATTGTGCGGCACTGCCCTATTTTCATTTGGCCCACTGGAATGTGCTCCTCCCTCTGCATAACAAAATAAAACCTTACTGATTACTGATTGGTTAATGATGTATACCACCTGGTTTATAAAGTGTTGGGCGATAGAGAGAAGTAAGTGGATGCTTAAACAGGACCTGAACATAAATACATGAGAACAATCAATGTTTGCTACTTGGAGGTAAGCTGCTTCATACTTTCTAATCCAATTCTTGTTCTTCTGCCAAAAGAAAATGATTGATACTTTTGTCCCATCTTACATGACCCAAAACACAGCTCTCTCTTGTGTTCCATTGCTGGTGAGAAAGTGCTTCCTGTTTTGGGCAATGTGGGAACAGGGTTAAATCTTCCAGATAAAAGTAGGAGCATCCAAGTGGACAGTTCTCTAATTTTAATGCTTTCAACTCAGTCAAACCACAGTACTTTACATTGTTTTAATACATGCAAGTGCTTCCTAGTTTGACTAAGGTGAGGAGCAGATTATCTACAACCAGAGCTACAATGAGTTTAACTAACAACCATTTCAGAAAAATCAGTGCACAAAACTCAGAACGGAGACCTTTTCAGTGACTACATATTAGAACAGTGCTCTTGTGTTTTGGGCATTGTGTAACCAGATTCACTTTGACAGAATGGTCCAGAAACTATTTGATGCAAACTCAGTTTCTTTGAAACATTTCCTAACAGACATAGATATTGAGATGAAAATAATCTTTGTTCTTGGTCTGACAATTTTGAGCTCTGTTTAGGGTTAGATAGTAATATGATTTCCAAGATTTATTTGTAGTACATTTGATTGAACAAATGGAACTTTGTTTTTACATAGGTGATTTTTATGTCAGCAAATAAGTCAAAGAAAAGTCTTGTATTTTACAAGAATACTTTAGATTTTCATTGCTATAGAACCCTTGATTCATATTGCTCTCAAGAAGTTTCAAAACATGCACAACTTGGATTATTCTTAATTACAATGGCTTTTAGCTTAAATCTAACTGCCATCTTGGCCTATATATTATTTTTCCAAATTTTTACATAAATGAAAAGTAAAAAATACACAGAAATGTCTTACTCCCAAACACTCCCCTTTTTTATTCAAAATTAAAATGGCTAAAATCAGCTGTGGGATACACCTCTGATTAGCATGTTCACTAAAAAGATGCCCTATTGTTATGCAGAGATTGTTCCTGCTACCAGCTGTGGATTGTGCGTCACTGCCCTATTTTCATTTGGCCCACTGGAATGTGCTCCTCCCTCTGCATAACAAAATAAAACCTTACTGATTACTGATTGGTTAATGGTGTATACCACCTGGTTTATAAAGCGTTGGACGATAGAGAGAAGTAAGTGGATGCTTAAACAGGAACTGAACATAAATACATGAGAACAATCGCTGTTTGCTACTTGGAGGTAAGCTGCTTCATACTTTCTAATCCATTTCTTGTTCTTCTGCCAAAAGAAAATGATTGATACTTTTGTCCCATCTTACATGACCCAAAATAAAGCTCTCTCTTGTGTTCCAGTGCTGGTGAGAAAGTGCTTCCTGTTTTGGGCAATGTGGGAACAGGGTTAAATCTTCCAGATAAAAGTAGGAGCATCCAAGTCGACAGTTCTCTAATTTTAATGCTTTCAACTCAGTCAAACCACAGTACTTTACATTGTTTTAATACATGCAAGTGCTTCCTTGTTTGACTAAGGTGAGGAGCAGATTATCTACAACCAGAGCCACAATGAGTTTAACTAACAACCATTTCAGAAAAATCAGTGCACAAATCTCAGAACAGAGACCTTTTCAGTGACTACATATTAGAACAGTGCTCTTGTGTTTTGGGCATTGTGTAACCAGATTCACTTTGACAGAATAATGAAAAATTTTATGCAGAGATTGTTCCTGCTACCAGCTGTGAATTGTGCGGCACTGCCCTATTTTCATTTGGCCCACTGGAATGTGCTCCTCCCTCTGCATAACAAAATAAAACCTTACTGATTACTGATTGGTTAATGATGTATACCACCTGGTTTATAAAGTGTTGGGCGATAGAGAGAAGTAGGTGGATGCTTAAACAGGACCTGAACATAAATACATGAGAACAATCAATGTTTGCTACTTGGAGGTAAGCTGCTTCATACTTTCTAATCCAATTCTTGTTCTTCTGCCAAAAGAAAATGATTGATACTTTTGTTCCATCTTACATGACCCAAAACACAGCTCTCTCTTGTGTTCCATTGCTGGTGAGAAAGTGCTTCCTGTTTTGGGCAATGTGGGAACAGGGTTAAATCTTCCAGATAAAAGTAGGAGCACCCAAGTGGACAGTTCTCTAATTTTAATGCTTTCAACTCAGTCAAACCACAGTACTTTACATTGTTTTAATACATGCAAGTGCTTCCTAGTTTGACTAAGGTGAGGAGCAGATTATCTACAACCAGAGCTACAATGAGTTTAACTAACAACCATTTCAGAAAAATCAGTGCACAAAACTCAGAACGGAGACCTTTTCAGTGACTACATATTAGAACAGTGCTCTTGTGTTTTGGGCATTGTGTAACCAGATTCACTTTGACAGAATAATGAAAAATTTTATGCAGAGATTGTTCCTGCTACCAGCTGTGAATTGTGCGGCACTGCCCTATTTTCATTTGGCCCACTGGAATGTGCTCCTCCCTCTGCATAACAAAATAAAACTTTACTGATTACTGATTGGTTAATGATGTATACCACCTGGTTTATAAAGTGTTGGGCGATAGAGAGAAGTAAGTGGATGCTTAAACAGGACCTGAACATAAATACATGAGAACAATCGATATTTGCTACTTGGAGGTAAGCTGCTTCATACTTTCTAATCCAATTCTTGTTCTTCTGCCAAAAGAAAATGATTGATACTTTTGTCCCATCTTACATGACCCAAAACACAGCTCTCTCTTGTGTTCCATTGCTGGTGAGAAAGTGCTTCCTGTTTTGGGCAATGTGGGAACAGGGTTAAATCTTCCAGATAAAAGTAGGAGCATCCAAGTGGACAGTTCTCTAATTTTAATGCTTTCAACTCAGTCAAACCACAGTACTTTACATTGTTTTAATACATGCAAGTGCTTCCTAGTTTGACTAAGGTGAGGAGCAGATTATCTACAACCAGAGCTACAATGAGTTTAACTAACAACCATTTCAGAAAAATCAGTGCACAAAACTCAGAACGGAGACCTTTTCAGTGACTACATATTAGAACAGTGCTCTTGTGTTTTGGGCATTGTGTAACCAGATTCACTTTGACAGAATGGTCCAGAAACTATTTGATGCAAACTCAGTTTCTTTGAAACATTTCCTAACAGACATAGATATTGAGATGAAAATAATCTTTGTTCTTGGTCTGACAATTTTGAGCTCTGTTTAGGGTTAGATAGTAATATGATTTCCAAGATTTATTTGTAGTACATTTGATTGAACAAATGGAACTTTGTTTTTACATAGGTGATTTTTATGTCAGCAAATAAGTCAAAGAAAAGTCTTGTATTTTACAAGAATACTTTAGATTTTCATTGCTATAGAACCCTTGATTCATATTGCTCTCAAGAAGTTTCAAAACATGCACAACTTGGATTATTCTTAATTACAATGGCTTTTAGCTTAAATCTAACTGCCATCTTGGCCTATATATTATTTTTCCAAATTTTTACATAAATGAAAAGTAAAAAATACACAGAAATGTCTTACTCCCAAACACTCCCCTTTTTTATTCAAAATTAAAATGGCTAAAATCAGCTGTGGGATACACCTCTGATTAGCATGTTCACTAAAAAGATGCCCTATTGTTATGCAGAGATTGTTCCTGCTACCAGCTGTGGATTGTGCGTCACTGCCCTATTTTCATTTGGCCCACTGGAATGTGCTCCTCCCTCTGCATAACAAAATAAAACCTTACTGATTACTGATTGGTTAATGGTGTATACCACCTGGTTTATAAAGCGTTGGACGATAGAGAGAAGTAAGTGGATGCTTAAACAGGAACTGAACATAAATACATGAGAACAATCGCTGTTTGCTACTTGGAGGTAAGCTGCTTCATACTTTCTAATCCATTTCTTGTTCTTCTGCCAAAAGAAAATGATTGATACTTTTGTCCCATCTTACATGACCCAAAATAAAGCTCTCTCTTGTGTTCCATTGCTGGTGAGAAAGTGCTTCCTGTTTTGGGCAATGTGGGAACAGGGTTAAATCTTCCAGATAAAAGTAGGAGCATCCAAGTGGACAGTTCTCTAATTTTAATGCTTTCAACTCAGTCAAACCACAGTACTTTACATTGTTTTAATACATGCAAGTGCTTCCTTGTTTGACTAAGGTGAGGAGCAGATTATCTACAACCAGAGCCACAATGAGTTTAACTAACAACCATTTCAGAAAAATCAGTGCACAAATCTCAGAACGGAGACCTTTTCAGTGACTACATATTAGAACAGTGCTCTTGTGTTTTGGGCATTGTTTAACCAGATTCACTTTGACAGAATAATGAAAAATTGTATGCAGAGATTGTTCCTGCTACCAGCTGTGAATTGTGCGGCACTGCCCTATTTTCATTTGGCCCACTGGAATGTGCTCCTCCCTCTGCATAACAAAATAAAACCTTACTGATTACTGATTGTTTAATGATGTATACCACCTGGTTTATAAAGCGTTGGACGATAGAGAGAAGTAAGTGGATGCTTAAACAGGGACTGAACATAAATACATGAGAACAATCGCTGTTTGCTACTTGGAGGTAAGCTGCTTCATACTTTCTAATCCATTTCTTGTTCTTCTGCCAAAAGAAAATGATTGATACTTTTGTCCCATCTTACATGACCCAAAACAAAGATCTCTCTTGTGTTCCATTGCTGGTGAGAAAGTGCTTCCTGTTTTGGGCAATGTGGGAACAGGGTTAAATCTTCCAGATAAAAGTAGGAGCATCCAAGTGGACAGTTCTCTAATTTTAATGCTTTCAACTCAGTCAAACCACAGTACTTTACATTGTTTTAATACATGCAAGTGCTTCCTTGTTTGACTAAGGTGAGGAGCAGATTATCTACAACCAGAGCCACAATGAGTTTAACTAACAACCATTTCAGAAAAATCAGTGCACAAATCTCAGAACGGAGACCTTTTCAGTGACTACATATTAGAACAGTGCTCTTGTGTTTTGGGCATTGTGTAACCAGATTCACTTTGACAGAATAATGAAAAATTTTATGCAGAGATTGTTCCTGCTACCAGCTGTGAATTGTGCGGCACTGCCTTATTTTCATTTGGCCCACTGGAATGTGCTCCTCCCTCTGCATAACAAAATAAAACCTTACTGATTACTGATTGGTTAATGATGTATACCACCTGGTTTATAAAGTGTTGGGCGATAGAGAGTACTAAGTGGATGCTTAAACAGGACCTGAACATAAATACATGAGAACAATCGATGTTTGCTACTTGGAGGTAAGCTGCTTCATACTTTCTAATCCAATTCTTGTTCTTCTGCCAAAAGAAAATGATTGATACTTTTGTCCCATCTTACATGACCCAAAACACAGCTCTCTCTTGTGTTTCATTGCTGGTGAGAAAGTGCTTCCTGTTTTGGGCAATGTGGGAACAGGGTTAAATCTTCCAGATAAAAGTAGGAGCATCCAAGTGGACAGTTCTCTAATTTTAATGCTTTCAACTCAGTCAAACCACAGTACTTTACATTGTTTTAATACATGCAAGTGCTTCCTAGTTTGACTAAGGTGAGGAGCAGATTATCTACAACCAGAGCTACAATGAGTTTAACTAACAACCATTTCAGAAAAATCAGTGCACAAAACTCAGAACGGAGACCTTTTCAGTGACTACATATTAGAACAGTGCTCTTGTGTTTTGGGCATTGTGTAACCAGATTCACTTTGACAGAATAATGAAACATTTTATGCAGAGATTGTTCCTGCTACCAGCTGTGAATTGTGCGGCACTGCCCTATTTTCATTTGGCCCACTGGAATGTGCTCCTCCCTCTGCATAACAAAATAAAACCTTACTGATTACTGATTGGTTAATGATGTATACCACCTGGTTTATAAAGTGTTGGGCGATAGAGAGAAGTAAGTGGATGCTTAAACAGGACCTGAACATAAATACATGAGAACAATCGATATTTGCTACTTGGAGGTAAGCTGCTTCATACTTTCTAATCCAATTCTTGTTCTTCTGCCAAAAGAAAATGATTGATACTTTTGTCCCATCTTACATGACCCAAAACACAGCTCTCTCTTGTGTTCCATTGCTGGTGAGAAAGTGCTTCCTGTTTTGGGCAATGTGGGAACAGGGTTAAATCTTCCAGATAAAAGTAGGAGCATCCAAGTGGACAGTTCTCTAATTTTAATGCTTTCAACTCAGTCAAACCACAGTACTTTACATTGTTTTAATACATGCAAGTGCTTCCTAGTTTGACTAAGGTGAGGAGCAGATTATCTACAACCAGAGCTACAATGAGTTTAACTAACAACCATTTCAGAAAAATCAGTGCACAAAACTCAGAACGGAGACCTTTTCAGTGACTACATATTAGAACAGTGCTCTTGTGTTTTGGGCATTGTGTAACCAGATTCACTTTGACAGAATGGTCCAGAAACTATTTGATGCAAACTCAGTTTCTTTGAAACATTTCCTAACAGACATAGATATTGAGATGAAAATAATCTTTGTTCTTGGTCTGACAATTTTGAGCTCTGTTTAGGGTTAGATAGTAATATGATTTCCAAGATTTATTTGTAGTACATTTGATTGAACAAATGGAACTTTGTTTTTACATAGGTGATTTTTATGTCAGCAAATAAGTCAAAGAAAAGTCTTGTATTTTACAAGAATACTTTAGATTTTCATTGCTATAGAACCCTTGATTCATATTGCTCTCAAGAAGTTTCAAAACATGCACAACTTGGATTATTCTTAATTACAATGGCTTTTAGCTTAAATCTAACTGCCATCTTGGCCTATATATTATTTTTCCAAATTTTTACATAAATG
This sequence comes from Rana temporaria, assembly GCF_905171775.1. Lineage (NCBI taxonomy): Eukaryota > Metazoa > Chordata > Amphibia > Anura > Ranidae > Rana > Rana temporaria. The sequence goes on from NC_053491.1 coordinate 298,481,365, forward strand.
AAAAGTAAAAAATACACAGAAATGTCTTATTCCCAAACACTCCCCTTTTTTATTCAAAATTAAAATGGCTAAAATCAGCTGTGGGATACACCTCTGATTAGCATGTTCACTAAAAAGATGCCCTATTGTTATGCAGAGATTGTTCCTGCTACCAGCTGTGAATTGTGCGGCACTGCCCTATTTTCATTTGGCCCACTGGAATGTGCTCCTCCCTCTGCATAACAAAATAAAACCTTACTGATTACTGATTGTTTAATGATGTATACCACCTGGTTTATAAAGTGTTGGGCGATAGAGAGAAGTAGGTGGATGCTTAAACAGGACCTGAACATAAATACATGAGAACAATCGATGTTTGCTACTTGGAGGTAAGCTGCTTCATACTTTCTAATCCAATTCTTGTTCTTCTGCCAAAAGAAAATGATTGATACATTTGTCCCATCTTACATGACCCAAAACACAGCTCTCTCTTGTGTTCCATTGCTGGTGGGAAAGTGCTTCCTGTTTTGGGCAATGTGGGAACAGGGTTAAATCTTCCAGGTAAAAGTAGGAGCATCCAAGTGGACAGTTCTCTAATTTTAATGCTTTCAACTCAGTCAAACCACAGTACTTTACATTGTTTTAATACATGCAAGTGCTTCCTAGTTTGACTAAGGTGAGGAGCAGATTATCTACAACCAGAGCCACAATGAGTTTAACTAACAACCATTTCAGAAAAATCAGTGCACAAATCTCAGAACGGAGACCTTTTCAGTGACTACATATTAGAACAGTGCTCTTGTAACTTGGGCATTGTGTAACCAGATTCACTTTGACAGAATAATGAAAAATTTTATGCAGAGATTGTTCCTGCTACCAGCTGTGAATTGTGCGGCACTGCCCTATTTTCATTTGGCCCAGTGGAATGTGCTCCTCCCTCTGCATAACAAAATAAAACCTTACTGATTACTGATTGGTTAATGATGTATACCACCTGGTTTATAAAGTGTTGGGCGATAGAGAGAAGTAAGTGGATGCTTAAACAGGACCTGAACATAAATACATGAGAACAATCAATGTTTGCTACTTGGAGGTAAGCTGCTTCATACTTTCTAATCCAATTCTTGTTCTTCTGCCAAAAGAAAATGATTGATACTTTTGTCCCATCTTACATGACCCAAAACACAGCTCTCTCTTGTGTTCCATTGCTGGTGAGAAAGTGCTTCCTGTTTTGGGCAATGTGGGAACAGGGTTAAATCTTCCAGATAAAAGTAGGAGCATCCAAGTGGACAGTTCTCTAATTTTAATGCTTTCAACTCAGTCAAACCACAGTACTTTACATTGTTTTAATACATGCAAGTGCTTCCTAGTTTGACTAAGGTGAGGAGCAGATTATCTACAACCAGAGCTACAATGAGTTTAACTAACAACCATTTCAGAAAAATCAGTGCACAAAACTCAGAACGGAGACCTTTTCAGTGACTACATATTAGAACAGTGCTCTTGTGTTTTGGGCATTGTGTAACCAGATTCACTTTGACAGAATGGTCCAGAAACTATTTGATGCAAACTCAGTTTCTTTGAAACATTTCCTAACAGACATAGATATTGAGATGAAAATAATCTTTGTTCTTGGTCTGACAATTTTGAGCTCTGTTTAGGGTTAGATAGTAATATGATTTCCAAGATTTATTTGTAGTACATTTGATTGAACAAATGGAACTTTGTTTTTACATAGGTGATTTTTATGTCAGCAAATAAGTCAAAGAAAAGTCTTGTATTTTACAAGAATACTTTAGATTTTCATTGCTATAGAACCCTTGATTCATATTGCTCTCAAGAAGTTTCAAAACATGCACAACTTGGATTATTCTTAATTACAATGGCTTTTAGCTTAAATCTAACTGCGATCTTGGCCTATATATTATTTTTCCAAATTTTTACATAAATGAAAAGTAAAAAATACACAGAAATGTCTTATTCCCAAACACTCCCCTTTTTTATTCAAAATTAAAATGGCTAAAATCAGCTGTGGGATACACCTCTGATTAGCATGTTCACTAAAAAGATGCCCTATTGTTATGCAGAGATTGTTCCTGCTACCAGCTGTGGATTGTGCGTCACTGCCCTATTTTCATTTGGCCCACTGGAATGTGCTCCTCCCTCTGCATAACAAAATAAAACCTTACTGATTACTGATTGGTTAATGGTGTATACCACCTGGTTTATAAAGCGTTGGACGATAGAGAGAAGTAAGTGGATGCTTAAACAGGAACTGAACATAAATACATGAGAACAATCGCTGTTTGCTACTTGGAGGTAAGCTGCTTCATACTTTCTAATCCATTTCTTGTTCTTCTGCCAAAAGAAAATGATTGATACTTTTGTCCCATCTTACATGACCCAAAATAAAGCTCTCTCTTGTGTTCCAGTGCTGGTGAGAAAGTGCTTCCTGTTTTGGGCAATGTGGGAACAGGGTTAAATCTTCCAGATAAAAGTAGGAGCATCCAAGTCGACAGTTCTCTAATTTTAATGCTTTCAACTCAGTCAAACCACAGTACTTTACATTGTTTTAATACATGCAAGTGCTTCCTTGTTTGACTAAGGTGAGGAGCAGATTATCTACAACCAGAGCCACAATGAGTTTAACTAACAACCATTTCAGAAAAATCAGTGCACAAATCTCAGAACAGAGACCTTTTCAGTGACTACATATTAGAACAGTGCTCTTGTGTTTTGGGCATTGTGTAACCAGATTCACTTTGACAGAATAATGAAAAATTTTATGCAGAGATTGTTCCTGCTACCAGCTGTGAATTGTGCGGCACTGCCCTATTTTCATTTGGCCCACTGGAATGTGCTCCTCCCTCTGCATAACAAAATAAAACCTTACTGATTACTGATTGTTTAATGATGTATACCACCTGGTTTATAAAGTGTTGGGCGATAGAGAGAAGTAGGTGGATGCTTAAACAGGACCTGAACATAAATACATGAGAACAATCAATGTTTGCTACTTGGAGGTAAGCTGCTTCATACTTTCTAATCCAATTCTTGTTCTTCTGCCAAAAGAAAATGATTGATACTTTTGTTCCATCTTACATGACCCAAAACACAGCTCTCTCTTGTGTTCCATTGCTGGTGAGAAAGTGCTTCCTGTTTTGGGCAATGTGGGAACAGGGTTAAATCTTCCAGATAAAAGTAGGAGCACCCAAGTGGACAGTTCTCTAATTTTAATGCTTTCAACTCAGTCAAACCACAGTACTTTACATTGTTTTAATACATGCAAGTGCTTCCTAGTTTGACTAAGGTGAGGAGCAGATTATCTACAACCAGAGCTACAATGAGTTTAACTAACAACCATTTCAGAAAAATCAGTGCACAAAACTCAGAACGGAGACCTTTTCAGTGACTACATATTAGAACAGTGCTCTTGTGTTTTGGGCATTGTGTAACCAGATTCACTTTGACAGAATAATGAAAAATTTTATGCAGAGATTGTTCCTGCTACCAGCTGTGAATTGTGCGGCACTGCCCTATTTTCATTTGGCCCACTGGAATGTGCTCCTCCCTCTGCATAACAAAATAAAACTTTACTGATTACTGATTGGTTAATGATGTATACCACCTGGTTTATAAAGTGTTGGGCGATAGAGAGAAGTAAGTGGATGCTTAAACAGGACCTGAACATAAATACATGAGAACAATCGATATTTGCTACTTGGAGGTAAGCTGCTTCATACTTTCTAATCCAATTCTTGTTCTTCTGCCAAAAGAAAATGATTGATACTTTTGTCCCATCTTACATGACCCAAAACACAGCTCTCTCTTGTGTTCCATTGCTGGTGAGAAAGTGCTTCCTGTTTTGGGCAATGTGGGAACAGGGTTAAATCTTCCAGATAAAAGTAGGAGCATCCAAGTGGACAGTTCTCTAATTTTAATGCTTTCAACTCAGTCAAACCACAGTACTTTACATTGTTTTAATACATGCAAGTGCTTCCTAGTTTGACTAAGGTGAGGAGCAGATTATCTACAACCAGAGCTACAATGAGTTTAACTAACAACCATTTCAGAAAAATCAGTGCACAAAACTCAGAACGGAGACCTTTTCAGTGACTACATATTAGAACAGTGCTCTTGTGTTTTGGGCATTGTGTAACCAGATTCACTTTGACAGAATGGTCCAGAAACTATTTGATGCAAACTCAGTTTCTTTGAAACATTTCCTAACAGACATAGATATTGAGATGAAAATAATCTTTGTTCTTGGTCTGACAATTTTGAGCTCTGTTTAGGGTTAGATAGTAATATGATTTCCAAGATTTATTTGTAGTACATTTGATTGAACAAATGGAACTTTGTTTTTACATAGGTGATTTTTATGTCAGCAAATAAGTCAAAGAAAAGTCTTGTATTTTACAAGAATACTTTAGATTTTCATTGCTATAGAACCCTTGATTCATATTGCTCTCAAGAAGTTTCAAAACATGCACAACTTGGATTATTCTTAATTACAATGGCTTTTAGCTTAAATCTAACTGCCATCTTGGCCTATATATTATTTTTCCAAATTTTTACATAAATGAAAAGTAAAAAATACACAGAAATGTCTTACTCCCAAACACTCCCCTTTTTTATTCAAAATTAAAATGGCTAAAATCAGCTGTGGGATACACCTCTGATTAGCATGTTCACTAAAAAGATGCCCTATTGTTATGCAGAGATTGTTCCTGCTACCAGCTGTGGATTGTGCGTCACTGCCCTATTTTCATTTGGCCCACTGGAATGTGCTCCTCCCTCTGCATAACAAAATAAAACCTTACTGATTACTGATTGGTTAATGGTGTATACCACCTGGTTTATAAAGCGTTGGACGATAGAGAGAAGTAAGTGGATGCTTAAACAGGAACTGAACATAAATACATGAGAACAATCGCTGTTTGCTACTTGGAGGTAAGCTGCTTCATACTTTCTAATCCATTTCTTGTTCTTCTGCCAAAAGAAAATGATTGATACTTTTGTCCCATCTTACATGACCCAAAATAAAGCTCTCTCTTGTGTTCCATTGCTGGTGAGAAAGTGCTTCCTGTTTTGGGCAATGTGGGAACAGGGTTAAATCTTCCAGATAAAAGTAGGAGCATCCAAGTGGACAGTTCTCTAATTTTAATGCTTTCAACTCAGTCAAACCACAGTACTTTACATTGTTTTAATACATGCAAGTGCTTCCTTGTTTGACTAAGGTGAGGAGCAGATTATCTACAACCAGAGCCACAATGAGTTTAACTAACAACCATTTCAGAAAAATCAGTGCACAAATCTCAGAACGGAGACCTTTTCAGTGACTACATATTAGAACAGTGCTCTTGTGTTTTGGGCATTGTGTAACCAGATTCACTTTGACAGAATGGTCCAGAAACTATTTGATGCAAACTCAGTTTCTTTGAAACATTTCCTAACAGACATAGATATTGAGATGAAAATAATCTTTGTTCTTGGTCTGACAATTTTGAGCTCTGTTTAGGGTTAGATAGTAATATGATTTCCAAGAGTTATTTGTAGTACATTTGATTGAACAAATGGAACTTTGTTTTTACATAGGTGATTTTTATGTCAGCAAATAAGTCAAAGAAAAGTCTTGTATTTTACAAGAATACTTTAGATTTTCATTGCTATAGAACCCTTGATTCATATTGCTCTCAAGAAGTTTCAAAACATGCACAACTTGGATTATTCTTAATTACAATGGCTTTTAGCTTAAATCTAACTGCCATCTTGGCCTATATATTATTTTTCCAAATTTTTACATAAATGAAAAGTAAAAAATACACAGAAATGTCTTACTCCCAAACACTCCCCTTTTTTATTCAAAATTAAAATGGCTAAAATCAGCTGTGGGATACACCTCTGATTAGCATGTTCACTAAAAAGATGCCCTATTGTTATGCAGAGATTGTTCCTGCTACCAGCTGTGGATTGTGCGGCACTGCCCTATTTTCATTTGGCCCACTGGAATGTGCTCCTCCCTCTGCATAACAAAATAAAACCTTACTGATTACTGATTGGTTAATGGTGTATACCACCTGGTTTATAAAGCGTTGGACGATAGAGAGAAGTAAGTGGATGCTTAAACAGGAACTGAACATAAATACATGAGAACAATCGCTGTTTGCTACTTGGAGGTAAGCTGCTTCATACTTTCTAATCCAATTCTTGTTCTTCTGCCAAAAGAAAATGATTGATACTTTTGTCCCATCTTACATGACCCAAAACACAGCTCTCTCTTGTGTTCCATTGCTGGTGAGAAAGTGCTTCCTGTTTTGGGCAATGTGGGAACAGGGTTAAATCTTCCAGATAAAAGTAGGAGCATCCAAGTGGACAGTTCTCTAATTTTAATGCTTTCAACTCAGTCAAACCACAGTACTTTACATTGTTTTAATACATGCAAGTGCTTCCTAGTTTGACTAAGGTGAGGAGCAGATTATCTACAACCAGAGCTACAATGAGTTTAACTAACAACCATTTCAGAAAAATCAGTGCACAAAACTCAGAACGGAGACCTTTTCAGTGACTACATATTAGAACAGTGCTCTTGTGTTTTGGGCATTGTGTAACCAGATTCACTTTGACAGAATAATGAAAAATTGTATGCAGAGATTGTTCCTGCTACCAGCTGTGAATTGTGCGGCACTGCCCTATTTTCATTTGACCCACTGGAATGTGCTCCTCCCTCTGCATAACAAAATAAAACCTTACTGATTACTGATTGGTTAATGATGTATACCACCTGGTTTATAAAGTGTTGGGCGATAGAGAGAAGTAAGTGGATGCTTAAACAGGACCTGAACATAAATACATGAGAACAATCGATATTTGCTACTTGGAGGTAAGCTGCTTCATACTTTCTAATCCAATTCTTGTTCTTCTGCCAAAAGAAAATGATTGATACTTTTGTCCCATCTTACATGACCCAAAACACAGCTCTCTCTTGTGTTCCATTGCTGTTGAGAAAGTGCTTCCTGTTTTGGGCAATGTGGGAACAGGGTTAAATCTTCCAGATAAAAGTAGGAGCATCCAAGTGGACAGTTCTCTAATTTTAATGCTTTCAACTCAGTCAAACCACAGTACTTTACATTGTTTTAATACATGCAAGTGCTTCCTAGTTTGACTAAGGTGAGGAGCAGATTATCTACAACCAGAGCTACAATGAGTTTAACTAACAACCATTTCAGAAAAATCAGTGCACAAAACTCAGAACGGAGACCTTTTCAGTGACTACATATTAGAACAGTGCTCTTGTGTTTTGGGCATTGTGTAACCAGATTCACTTTGACAGAATGGTCCAGAAACTATTTGATGCAAACTCAGTTTCTTTGAAACATTTCCTAACAGACATAGATATTGAGATGAAAATAATCTTTGTTCTTGGTCTGACAATTTTGAGCTCTGTTTAGGGTTAGATAGTAATATGATTTCCAAGAGTTATTTGTAGTACATTTGATTGAACAAATGGAACTTTGTTTTTACATAGGTGATTTTTATGTCAGCAAATAAGTCAAAGAAAAGTCTTGTATTTTACAAGAATACTTTAGATTTTCATTGCTATAGAACCCTTGATTCATATTGCTCTCAAGAAGTTTCAAAACATGCACAACTTGGATTATTCTTAATTACAATGGCTTTTAGCTTAAATCTAACTGCCATCTTGGCCTATATATTATTTTTCCAAATTTTTACATAAATGAAAAGTAAAAAATACACAGAAATGTCTTACTCCCAAACACTCCCCTTTTTTATTCAAAATTAAAATGGCTAAAATCAGCTGTGGGATACACCTCTGATTAGCATGTTCACTAAAAAGATGCCCTATTGTTATGCAGAGATTGTTCCTGCTACCAGCTGTGGATTGTGCGGCACTGCCCTATTTTCATTTGGCCCACTGGAATGTGCTCCTCCCTCTGCATATCAAAATAAAACCTTACTGATTACTGATTGGTTAATGGTGTATACCACCTGGTTTATAAAGCGTTGGACGATAGAGAGAAGTAAGTGGATGCTTAAACAGGAACTGAACATAAATACATGAGAACAATCGCTGTTTGCTACTTGGAGGTAAGCTGCTTCATACTTTCTAATCCATTTCTTGTTCTTCTGCCAAAAGAAAATGATTGATACTTTTGTCCCATCTTACATGACCCAAAATAAAGCTCTCTCTTGTGTTCCATTGCTGGTGAGAAAGTGCTTCCTGTTTTGGGCAATGTGGGAACAGGGTTAAATCTTCCAGATAAAAGTAGGAGCATCCAAGTGGACAGTTCTCTAATTTTAATGCTTTCAACTCAGTCAAACCACAGTACTTTACATTGTTTTAATACATGCAAGTGCTTCCTTGTTTGACTAAGGTGAGGAGCAGATTATCTACAACCAGAGCCACAATGAGTTTAACTAACAACCATTTCAGAAAAATCAGTGCACAAATCTCAGAACGGAGACCTTTTCAGTGACTACATATTAGAACAGTGCTCTTGTGTTTTGGGCATTGTTTAACCAGATTCACTTTGACAGAATAATGAAAAATTGTATGCAGAGATTGTTCCTGCTACCAGCTGTGAATTGTGCGGCACTGCCCTATTTTCATTTGGCCCACTGGAATGTGCTCCTCCCTCTGCATAACAAAATAAAACCTTACTGATTACTGATTGTTTAATGATGTATACCACCTGGTTTATAAAGTGTTGGGCGATAGAGAGAAGTAGGTGGATGCTTAAACAGGACCTGAACATAAATACATGAGAACAATCAATGTTTGCTACTTGGAGGTAAGCTGCTTCATACTTTCTAATCCAATTCTTGTTCTTCTGCCAAAAGAAAATGATTGATACTTTTGTCCCATCTTACATGACCCAAAACACAGCTCTCTCTTGTGTTCCATTGCTGGTGAGAAAGTGCTTCCTGTTTTGGGCAATGTGGGAACAGGGTTAAATCTTCCAGATAAAAGTAGGAGCATCCAAGTGGACAGTTCTCTAATTTTAATGCTTTCAACTCAGTCAAACCACAGTACTTTACATTGTTTTAATACATGCAAGTGCTTCCTAGTTTGACTAAGGTGAGGAGCAGATTATCTACAACCAGAGCTACAATGAGTTTAACTAACAACCATTTCAGAAAAATCAGTGCACAAAACTCAGAACGGAGACCTTTTCAGTGACTACATATTAGAACAGTGCTCTTGTGTTTTGGGCATTGTGTAACCAGATTCACTTTGACAGAATAATGAAAAATTTTATGCAGAGATTGTTCCTGCTACCAGCTGTGAATTGTGCGGCACTGCCCTATTTTCATTTGGCCCACTGGAATGTGCTCCTCCCTCTGCATAACAAAATAAAACCTTACTGATTACTGATTGGTTAATGATGTATACCACCTGGTTTATAAAGTGTTGGGCGATAGAGAGAAGTAAGTGGATGCTTAAACAGGACCTGAACATAAATACATGAGAACAATCGATGTTTGCTACTTGGAGGTAAGCTGCTTCATACTTTCTAATCCAATTCTTGTTCTTCTGCCAAAAGAAAATGATTGATACTTTTGTCCCATCTTACATGACCCAAAACAAAGCTCTCTCTTGTGTTCCATTGCTGGTGAGAAAGTGCTTCCTGTTTTGGGCAATGTGGGAACAGGGTTAAATCTTCCAGATAAAAGTAGGAGCATCCAAGTGGACAGTTCTCTAATTTTAATGCTTTCAACTCAGTCAAACCACAGTACTTTACATTGTTTTAATACATGCAAGTGCTTCCTAGTTTGACTAAGGTGAGGAGCAGATTATCTACAACCAGAGCTACAATGAGTTTAACTAACAACCATTTCAGAAAAATCAGTGCACAAAACTCAGAACGGAGACCTTTTCAGTGACTACATATTAGAACAGTGCTCTTGTGTTTTGGGCATTGTGTAACCAGATTCACTTTGACAGAATGGTCCAGAAACTATTTGATGCAAACTCAGTTTCTTTGAAACATTTCCTAACAGACATAGATATTGAGATGAAAATAATCTTTGTTCTTGGTCTGACAATTTTGAGCTCTGTTTAGGGTTAGATAGTAATATGATTTCCAAGAGTTATTTGTAGTACATTTGATTGAACAAATGGAACTTTGTTTTTACATAGGTGATTTTTATGTCAGCAAATAAGTCAAAGAAAAGTCTTGTATTTTACAAGAATACTTTAGATTTTCATTGCTATAGAACCCTTGATTCATATTGCTCTCAAGAAGTTTCAAAACATGCACAACTTGGATTATTCTTAATTACAATGGCTTTTAGCTTAAATCTAACTGCCATCTTGGCCTATATATTATTTTTCCAAATTTTTACATAAATGAAAAGTAAAAAATACACAGAAATGTCTTACTCCCAAACACTCCCCTTTTTTATTCAAAATTAAAATGGCTAAAATCAGCTGTGGGATACACCTCTGATTAGCATGTTCACTAAAAAGATGCCCTATTGTTATGCAGAGATTGTTCCTGCTACCAGCTGTGGATTGTGCGGCACTGCCCTATTTTCATTTGGCCCACTGGAATGTGCTCCTCCCTCTGCATAACAAAATAAAACCTTACTGATTACTGATTGGTTAATGGTGTATACCACCTGGTTTATAAAGCGTTGGACGATAGAGAGAAGTAAGTGGATGCTTAAACAGGAACTGAACATAAATACATGAGAACAATCGCTGTTTGCTACTTGGAGGTAAGCTGCTTCATACTTTCTAATCCATTTCTTGTTCTTCTGCCAAAAGAAAATGATTGATACTTTTGTCCCATCTTACATGACCCAAAACACAGCTCTCTCTTGTGTTTCATTGCTGGTGAGAAAGTGCTTCCTGTTTTGGGCAATGTGGGAACAGGGTTAAATCTTCCAGATAAAAGTAGGAGCATCCAAGTGGACAGTTCTCTAATTTTAATGCTTTCAACTCAGTCAAACCACAGTACTTTACATTGTTTTAATACATGCAAGTGCTTCCTAGTTTGACTAAGGTGAGGAGCAGATTATCTACAACCAGAGCTACAATGAGTTTAACTAACAACCATTTCAGAAAAATCAGTGCACAAAACTCAGAACGGAGACCTTTTCAGTGACTACATATTAGAACAGTGCTCTTGTGTTTTGGGCATTGTGTAACCAGATTCACTTTGACAGAATAATGAAAAATTTTATGCAGAGATTGTTCCTGCTACCAGCTGTGAATTGTGCGGCACTGCCCTATTTTCATTTGGCCCAGTGGAATGTGCTCCTCCCTCTGCATAACAAAATAAAACCTTACTGATTACTGATTGGTTAATGATGTATACCACCTGGTTTATAAAGTGTTGGGCGATAGAGAGAAGTAAGTGGATGCTTAAACAGGACCTGAACATAAATACATGAGAACAATCGATGTTTGCTACTTGGAGGTAAGCTGCTTCATACTTTCTAATCCAATTCTTGTTCTTCTGCCAAAAGAAAATGATTGATACTTTTGTCCCATCTTACATGACCCAAAACACAGCTCTCTCTTGTGTTCCATTGCTGGTGAGAAAGTGCTTCCTGTTTTGGGCAATGTGGGAACAGGGTTAAATCTTCCAGATAAAAGTAGGAGCATCCAAGTGGACAGTTCTCTAATTTTAATGCTTTCAACTCAGTCAAACCACAGTACTTTACATTGTTTTAATACATGCAAGTGCTTCCTAGTTTGACTAAGGTGAGGAGCAGATTATCTACAACCAGAGCTACAATGAGTTTAACTAACAACCATTTCAGAAAAATCAGTGCACAAAACTCAGAACGGAGACCTTTTCAGTGACTACATATTAGAACAGTGCTCTTGTGTTTTGGGCATTGTGTAACCAGATTCACTTTGACAGAATAATGAAAATTTTATGCAGAGATTGTTCCTGCTACCAGCTGTGAATTGTGCGGCACTGCCCTATTTTCATTTGGCCCAGTGGAATGTGCTCCTCCCTCTGCATAACAAAATAAAACCTTACTGATTACTGATTGGTTAATGATGTATACCACCTGGTTTATAAAGTGTTGGGCGATAGAGAGAAGTAAGTGGATGCTTAAACAGGACCTGAACATAAATACATGAGAACAATCGATATTTGCTACTTGGAGGTAAGCTGCTTCATACTTTCTAATCCAATTCTTGTTCTTCTGCCAAAAGAAAATGATTGATACTTTTGTCCCATCTTACATGACCCAAAACACAGCTCTCTCTTGTGTTCCATTGCTGGTGAGAAAGTGCTTCCTGTTTTGGGCAATGTGGGAACAGGGTTAAATCTTCCAGATAAAAGTAGGAGCATCCAAGTGGACAGTTCTCTAATTTTAATGCTTTCAACTCAGTCAAACCACAGTACTTTACATTGTTTTAATACATGCAAGTGCTTCCTAGTTTGACTAAGGTGAGGAGCAGATTATCTACAACCAGAGCTACAATGAGTTTAACTAACAACCATTTCAGAAAAATCAGTGCACAAAACTCAGAACGGAGACCTTTTCAGTGACTACATATTAGAACAGTGCTCTTGTGTTTTGGGCATTGTGTAACCAGATTCACTTTGACAGAATAATGAAAAATTTTATGCAGAGATTGTTCCTGCTACCAGCTGTGAATTGTGCGGCACTGCCCTATTTTCATTTGGCCCAGTGGAATGTGCTCCTCCCTCTGCATAACAAAATAAAACCTTACTGATTACTGATTGGTTAATGATGTATACCACCTGGTTTATAAAGTGTTGGGCGATAGAGAGAAGTAAGTGGATGCTTAAACAGGACCTGAACATAAATACATGAGAACAATCGATATTTGCTACTTGGAGGTAAGCTGCTTCATACTTTCTAATCCAATTCTTGTTCTTCTGCCAAAAGAAAATGATTGATACTTTTGTCCCATCTTACATGACCCAAAACACAGCTCTCTCTTGTGTTCCATTGCTGGTGAGAAAGTGCTTCCTGTTTTGGGCAATGTGGGAACAGGGTTAAATCTTCCAGATAAAAGTAGGAGCATCCAAGTGGACAGTTCTCTAATTTTAATGCTTTCAACTCAGTCAAACCACAGTACTTTACATTGTTTTAATACATGCAAGTGCTTCCTAGTTTGACTAAGGTGAGGAGCAGATTATCTACAACCAGAGCTACAATGAGTTTAACTAACAACCATTTCAGAAAAATCAGTGCACAAAACTCAGAACGGAGACCTTTTCAGTGACTACATATTAGAACAGTGCTCTTGTGTTTTGGGCATTGTGTAACCAGATTCACTTTGACAGAATAATGAAAAATTTTATGCAGAGATTGTTCCTGCTACCAGCTGTGAATTGTGCGGCACTGCCCTATTTTCATTTGGCCCAGTGGAATGTGCTCCTCCCTCTGCATAACAAAATAAAACCTTACTGATTACTGATTGGTTAATGATGTATACCACCTGGTTTATAAAGTGTTGGGCGATAGAGAGAAGTAAGTGGATGCTTAAACAGGACCTGAACATAAATACATGAGAACAATCGATATTTGCTACTTGGAGGTAAGCTGCTTCATACTTTCTAATCCAATTCTTGTTCTTCTGCCAAAAGAAAATGATTGATACTTTTGTTCCATCTTACATGACCCAAAACACAGCTCTCTCTTGTGTTCCATTGCTGGTGAGAAAGTGCTTCCTGTTTTGGGCAATGTGGGAACAGGGTTAAATCTTCCAGATAAAAGTAGGAGCATCCAAGTGGACAGTTCTCTAATTTTAATGCTTTCAACTCAGTCAAACCACAGTACTTTACATTGTTTTAATACATGCAAGTGCTTCCTAGTTTGACTAAGGTGAGGAGCAGATTATCTACAACCAGAGCTACAATGAGTTTAACTAACAACCATTTCAGAAAAATCAGTGCACAAAACTCAGAACGGAGACCTTTTCAGTGACTACATATTAGAACAGTGCTCTTGTGTTTTGGGCATTGTGTAACCAGATTCACTTTGACAGAATGGTCCAGAAACTATTTGATGCAAACTCAGTTTCTTTGAAACATTTCCTAACAGACATAGATATTGAGATGAAAATAATCTTTGTTCTTGGTCTGACAATTTTGAGCTCTGTTTAGGGTTAGATAGTAATATGATTTCCAAGAGTTATTTGTAGTACATTTGATTGAACAAATGGAACTTTGTTTTTACATAGGTGATTTTTATGTCAGCAAATAAGTCAAAGAAAAGTCTTGTATTTTACAAGAATACTTTAGATTTTCATTGCTATAGAACCCTTGATTCATATTGCTCTCAAGAAGTTTCAAAACATGCACAACTTGGATTATTCTTAATTACAATGGCTTTTAGCTTAAATCTAACTGCCATCTTGGCCTATATATTATTTTTCCAAATTTTTACATAAATGAAAAGTAAAAAATACACAGAAATGTCTTACTCCCAAACACTCCCCTTTTTTATTCAAAATTAAAATGGCTAAAATCAGCTGTGGGATACACCTCTGATTAGCATGTTCACTAAAAAGATGCCCTATTGTTATGCAGAGATTGTTCCTGCTACCAGCTGTGGATTGTGCGGCACTGCCCTATTTTCATTTGGCCCACTGGAATGTGCTCCTCCCTCTGCATATCAAAATAAAACCTTACTGATTACTGATTGGTTAATGGTGTATACCACCTGGTTTATAAAGCGTTGGACGATAGAGAGAAGTAAGTGGATGCTTAAACAGGGACTGAACATAAATACATGAGAACAATCGCTGTTTGCTACTTGGAGGTAAGCTGCTTCATACTTTCTAATCCATTTCTTGTTCTTCTGCCAAAAGAAAATGATTGATACTTTTGTCCCATCTTACATGACCCAAAACACAGCTCTCTCTTGTGTTCCATTGCTGGTGAGAAAGTGCTTCCTGTTTTGGGCAATGTGGGAACAGGGTTAAATCTTCCAGATAAAAGTAGGAGCATCCAAGTGGACAGTTCTCTAATTTTAATGCTTTCAACTCAGTCAAACCACAGTACTTTACATTGTTTTAATACATGCAAGTGCTTCCTAGTTTGACTAAGGTGAGGAGCAGATTATCTACAACCAGAGCTACAATGAGTTTAACTAACAACCATTTCAGAAAAATCAGTGCACAAATCTCAGAACGGAGACCTTTTCAGTGACTACATATTAGAACAGTGCTCTTGTGTTTTGGGCATTGTGTAACCAGATTCACTTTGACAGAATAATGAAAAATTTTATGCAGAGATTGTTCCTGCTACCAGCTGTGAATTGTGCGGCACTGCCCTATTTTCATTTGGCCCACTGGAATGTGCTCCTCCCTCTGCATAACAAAATAAAACCTTACTGATTACTGATTGTTTAATGATGTATACCACCTGGTTTATAAAGTGTTGGGCGATAGAGAGAAGTAGGTGGATGCTTAAACAGGACCTGAACATAAATACATGAGAACAATCGATGTTTGCTACTTGGAGGTAAGCTGCTTCATACTTTCTAATCCAATTCTTGTTCTTCTGCCAAAAGAAAATGATTGATACTTTTGTCCCATCTTACATGACCCAAAACACAGCTCTCTCTTGTGTTCCATTGCTGGTGAGAAAGTGCTTCCTGTTTTGGGCAATGTGGGAACAGGGTTAAATCTTCCAGATAAAAGTAGGAGCATCCAAGTGGACAGTTCTCTAATTTTAATGCTTTCAACTCAGTCAAACCACAGTACTTTACATTGTTTTAATACATGCAAGTGCTTCCTAGTTTGACTAAGGTGAGGAGCAGATTATCTACAACCAGAGCTACAATGAGTTTAACTAACAACCATTTCAGAAAAATCAGTGCACAAAACTCAGAACGGAGACCTTTTCAGTGACTACATATTAGAACAGTGCTCTTGTGTTTTGGGCATTGTGTAACCAGATTCACTTTGACAGAATGGTCCAGAAACTATTTGATGCAAACTCAGTTTCTTTGAAACATTTCCTAACAGACATAGATATTGAGATGAAAATAATCTTTGTTCTTGGTCTGACAATTTTGAGCTCTGTTTAGGGTTAGATAGTAATATGATTTCCAAGAGTTATTTGTAGTACATTTGATTGAACAAATGGAACTTTGTTTTTACATAGGTGATTTTTATGTCAGCAAATAAGTCAAAGAAAAGTCTTGTATTTTACAAGAATACTTTAGATTTTCATTGCTATAGAACCCTTGATTCATATTGCTCTCAAGAAGTTTCAAAACATGCACAACTTGGATTATTCTTAATTACAATGGCTTTTAGCTTAAATCTAACTGCCATCTTGGCCTATATATTATTTTTCCAAATTTTTACATAAATGAAAAGTAAAAAATACACAGAAATGTCTTACTCCCAAACACTCCCCTTTTTTATTCAAAATTAAAATCGCTAAAATCAGCTGTGGGATACACCTCTGATTAGCATGTTCACTAAAAAGATTCCCCATTTTTATGCAGAGATTGTTCCTGCTACCAGCTGTGAATTGTGCGGCACTGCCCTATTTTCATTTGGCCCACTGGAATGTGCTCCTCCCTCTGCATAACAAAATAAAACCTTACTGATTACTGATTGGTTAATGATGTATACCACCTGGTTTATAAAGTGTTGGGCGATAGAGAGAAGTAAGTGGATGCTTAAACAGGACCTGAACATAAATACATGAGAACAATCGCTGTTTGCTACTTGGAGGTAAGCTGCTTCATACTTTCTAATCCATTTCTTGTTCTTCTGCCAAAAGAAAATGATTGATACTTTTGTCCCATCTTACATGACCCAAAACACAGCTCTCTCTTGTGTTCCATTGCTGGTGAGAAAGTGCTTCCTGTTTTGGGCAATGTGGGAACAGGGTTAAATCTTCCAGATAAAAGTAGGAGCATCCAAGTGGACAGTTCTCTAATTTTAATGCTTTCAACTCAGTCAAACCACAGTACTTTACATTGTTTTAATACATGCAAGTGCTTCCTAGTTTGACTAAGGTGAGGAGCAGATTATCTACAACCAGAGCTACAATGAGTTTAACTAACAACCATTTCAGAAAAATCAGTGCACAAAACTCAGAACGGAGACCTTTTCAGTGACTACATATTAGAACAGTGCTCTTGTGTTTTGGGCATTGTGTAACCAGATTCACTTTGACAGAATAATGAAAAATTTTATGCAGAGATTGTTCCTGCTACCAGCTGTGAATTGTGCGGCACTGCCCTATTTTCATTTGGCCCAGTGGAATGTGCTCCTCCCTCTGCATAACAAAATAAAACCTTACTGATTACTGATTGGTTAATGATGTATACCACCTGGTTTATAAAGTGTTGGGCGATAGAGAGAAGTAAGTGGATGCTTAAACAGGACCTGAACATAAATACATGAGAACAATCGATATTTGCTACTTGGAGGTAAGCTGCTTCATACTTTCTAATCCAATTCTTGTTCTTCTGCCAAAAGAAAATGATTGATACTTTTGTCCCATCTTACATGACCCAAAACAAAGCTCTCTCTTGTGTTCCATTGCTGGTGAGAAAGTGCTTCCTGTTTTGGGCAATGTGGGAACAGGGTTAAATCTTCCAGATAAAAGTAGGAGCATCCAAGTCGACAGTTCTCTAATTTTAATGCTTTCAACTCAGTCAAACCACAGTACTTTACATTGTTTTAATACATGCAAGTGCTTCCTAGTTTGACTAAGGTGAGGAGCAGATTATCTACAACCAGAGCTACAATGAGTTTAACTAACAACCATTTCAGAAAAATCAGTGCACAAAACTCAGAACGGAGACCTTTTCAGTGACTACATATTAGAACAGTGCTCTTGTGTTTTGGGCATTGTGTAACCAGATTCACTTTGACAGAATGGTCCAGAAACTATTTGATGCAAACTCAGTTTCTTTGAAACATTTCCTAACAGACATAGATATTGAGATGAAAATAATCTTTGTTCTTGGTCTGACAATTTTGAGCTCTGTTTAGGGTTAGATAGTAATATGATTTCCAAGAGTTATTTGTAGTACATTTGATTGAACAAATGGAACTTTGTTTTTACATAGGTGATTTTTATGTCAGCAAATAAGTCAAAGAAAAGTCTTGTATTTTACAAGAATACTTTAGATTTTCATTGCTATAGAACCCTTGATTCATATTGCTCTCAAGAAGTTTCAAAACATGCACAACTTGGATTATTCTTAATTACAATGGCTTTTAGCTTAAATCTAACTGCCATATTGGCCTATATATTATTTTTCCAAATTTTTACATAAATGAAAAGTAAAAAATACACAGAAATGTCTTACTCCCAAACACTCCCCTTTTTTATTCAAAATTAAAATGGCTAAAATCAGCTGTGGGATACACCTCTGATTAGCATGTTCACTAAAAAGATGCCCTATAGTTATGCAGAGATTGTTCCTGCTACCAGCTGTGGATTGTGCGGCACTGCCCTATTTTCATTTGGCCCACTGGAATGTGCTCCTCCCTCTGCATAACAAAATAAAACCTTACTGATTACTGATTGGTTAATGGTGTATACCACCTGGTTTATAAAGCGTTGGACGATAGAGAGAAGTAAGTGGATGCTTAAACAGGAACTGAACATAAATACATGAGAACAATCGCTGTTTGCTACTTGGAGGTAAGCTGCTTCATACTTTCTAATCCATTTCTTGTTCTTCTGCCAAAAGAAAATGATTGATACTTTTGTCCCATCTTACATGACCCAAAACAAAGCTCTCTCTTGTGTTCCATTGCTGGTGAGAAAGTGCTTCCTGTTTTGGGCAATGTGGGAACAGGGTTAAATCTTCCAGATAAAAGTAGGAGCATCCAAGTGGACAGTTCTCTAATTTTAATGCTTTCAACTCAGTCAAACCACAGTACTTTACATTGTTTTAATACATGCAAGTGCTTCCTAGTTTGACTAAGGTGAGGAGCAGATTATCTACAACCAGAGCTACAATGAGTTTAACTAACAACCATTTCAGAAAAATCAGTGCACAAATCTCAGAACGGAGACCTTTTCAGTGACTACATATTAGAACAGTGCTCTTGTGTTTTGGGCATTGTGTAACCAGATTCACTTTGACAGAATAATGAAAAATTGTATGCAGAGATTGTTCCTGCTACCAGCTGTGAATTGTGCGGCACTGCCCTATTTTCATTTGACCCACTGGAATGTGCTCCTCCCTCTGCATAACAAAATAAAACCTTACTGATTACTGATTGGTTAATGATGTATACCACCTGGTTTATAAAGTGTTGGGCGATAGAGAGAAGTAGGTGGATGCTTAAACAGGACCTGAACATAAATACATGAGAACAATCGATGTTTGCTACTTGGAGGTAAGCTGCTTCATACTTTCTAATCCAATTCTTGTTCTTCTGCCAAAAGAAAATGATTGATACTTTTGTCCCATCTTACATGACCCAAAACACAGCTCTCTCTTGTGTTCCATTGCTGGTGAGAAAGTGCTTCCTGTTTTGGGCAATGTGGGAACAGGGTTAAATCTTCCAAATAAAAGTAGGAGCATCCAAGTGGACAGTTCTCTAATTTTAATGCTTTCAACTCAGTCAAACCACAGTACTTTACATTGTTTTAATACATGCAAGTGCTTCCTAGTTTGACTAAGGTGAGGAGCAGATTATCTACAACCAGAGCTACAATGAGTTTAACTAACAACCATTTCAGAAAAATCAGTGCACAAAACTCAGAACGGAGACCTTTTCAGTGACTACATATTAGAACAGTGCTCTTGTGTTTTGGGCATTGTGTAACCAGATTCACTTTGACAGAATGGTCCAGAAACTATTTGATGCAAACTCAGTTTCTTTGAAACATTTCCTAACAGACATAGATATTGAGATGAAAATAATCTTTGTTCTTGGTCTGACAATTTTGAGCTCTGTTTAGGGTTAGATAGTAATATGATTTCCAAGAGTTATTTGTAGTACATTTGATTGAACAAATGGAACTTTGTTTTTACATAGGTGATTTTTATGTCAGCAAATAAGTCAAAGAAAAGTCTTGTATTTTACAAGAATACTTTAGATTTTCATTGCTATAGAACCCTTGATTCATATTGCTCTCAAGAAGTTTCAAAACATGCACAACTTGGATTATTCTTAATTACAATGGCTTTTAGCTTAAATCTAACTGCCATCTTGGCCTATATATTATTTTTCCAAATTTTTACATAAATGAAAAGTAAAAAATACACAGAAATGTCTTACTCCCAAACACTCCCCTTTTTTATTCAAAATTAAAATGGCTAAAATCAGCTGTGGGATACACCTCTGATTAGCATGTTCACTAAAAAGATGCCCTATTGTTATGCAGAGATTGTTCCTGCTACCAGCTGTGGATTGTGCGGCACTGCCCTATTTTCATTTGGCCCACTGGAATGTGCTCCTCCCTCTGCATAACAAAATAAAACCTTACTGATTACTGATTGGTTAATGATGTATACCACCTGGTTTATAAAGTGTTGGGCGATAGAGAGAAGTAAGTGGATGCTTAAACAGGACCTGAACATAAATACATGAGAACAATCGATGTTTGCTACTTGGAGGTAAGCTGCTTCATACTTTCTAATCCAATTCTTGTTCTTCTGCCAAAAGAAAATGATTGATACTTTTGTCCCATCTTACATGACCCAAAACACAGCTCTCTCTTGTGTTCCATTGCTGGTGAGAAAGTGCTTCCTGTTTTGGGCAATGTGGGAACAGGGTTAAATCTTCCAGATAAAAGTAGGAGCATCCAAGTGGACAGTTCTCTAATTTTAATGCTTTCAACTCAGTCAAACCACAGTACTTTACATTGTTTTAATACATGCAAGTGCTTCCTAGTTTGACTAAGGTGAGGAGCAGATTATCTACAACCAGAGCTACAATGAGTTTAACTAACAACCATTTCAGAAAAATCAGTGCACAAATCTCAGAACGGAGACCTTTTCAGTGACTACATATTAGAACAGTGCTCTTGTGTTTTGGGCATTGTGTAACCAGATTCACTTTGACAGAATGGTCCAGAAACTATTTGATGCAAACTCAGTTTCTTTGAAACATTTCCTAACAGACATAGATATTGAGATGAAAATAATCTTTGTTCTTGGTCTGACAATTTTGAGCTCTGTTTAGGGTTAGATAGTAATATGATTTCCAAGAGTTATTTGTAGTACATTTGATTGAACAAATGGAACTTTGTTTTTACATAGGTGATTTTTATGTCAGCAAATAAGTCAAAGAAAAGTCTTGTATTTTACAAGAATACTTTAGATTTTCATTGCTATAGAACCCTTGATTCATATTGCTCTCAAGAAGTTTCAAAACATGCACAACTTGGATTATTCTTAATTACAATGGCTTTTAGCTTAAATCTAACTGCCATCTTGGCCTATATATTATTTTTCCAAATTTTTACATAAATGAAAAGTAAAAAATACACAGAAATGTCTTATTCCCAAACACTCCCCTTTTTTATTCAAAATTAAAATGGCTAATATCAGCTGTGGGATACACCTCTGATTAGCATGTTCATTAAAAAGATGCCCTATTGTTATGCAGAGATTGTTCCTGCTACCAGCTGTGGATTGTGCGGCACTGCCCTATTTTCATTTGGCCCACTGGAATGTGCTCCTCCCTCTGCATAACAAAATAAAACCTTACTGATTACTGATTGGTTAATGATGTATACCACCTGGTTTATAAAGTGTTGGGCGATAGAGAGAAGTAAGTGGATGCTTAAACAGGACCTGAACATAAATACATGAGAACAATCGCTGTTTGCTACTTGGAGGTAAGCTGCTTCATACTTTCTAATCCAATTCTTGTTCTTCTGCCAAAAGAAAATGATTGATACTTTTGTCCCATCTTACATGACCCAAAACAAAGCTCTCTCTTGTGTTCCATTGCTGGTGAGAAAGTGCTTCCTGTTTTGGGCAATGTGGGAACAGGGTTAAATCTTCCAGATAAAAGTAGGAGCATCCAAGTGGACAGTTCTCTAATTTTAATGCTTTCAACTCAGTCAAACCACAGTACTTTACATTGTTTTAATACATGCAAGTGCTTCCTAGTTTGACTAAGGCGAGGAGCAGATTATCTACAACCAGAGCCACAATGAGTTTAACTAACAACCATTTCAGAAAAATCAGTGCACAAAACTCAGAACGGAGACCTTTTCAGTGACTACATATTAGAACAGTGCTCTTGTGTTTTGGGCATTGTGTAACCAGATTCACTTTGACAGAATGGTCCAGAAACTATTTGATGCAAACTCAGTTTCTTTGAAACATTTCCTAACAGACATAGATATTGAGATGAAAATAATCTTTGTTCTTGGTCTGACAATTTTGAGCTCTGTTTAGGGTTAGATAGTAATATGATTTCCAAGAGTTATTTGTAGTACATTTGATTGAACAAATGGAACTTTGTTTTTACATAGGTGATTTTTATGTCAGCAAAAAAGTCAAAGAAAAGTCTTGTATTTTACAAGAATACTTTAGATTTTCATTGCTATAGAACCCTTGATTCATATTGCTCTCAAGAAGTTTCAAAACATGCACAACTTGGATGATTCTTAATTACAATGGCTTTTAGCTTAAATCTAACTGCCATCTTGGCCTATATATTATTTTTCCAAATTTTTACATAAATGAAAAGTAAAAAATACACAGAAATGTCTTATTCCCAAACACTCCCCCTTTTTATTCAAAATTAAAATCGCTAATATCAGCTGTGGGATACACCTCTGATTAGCATGTTCATTAAAAAGATGCCCTATTGTTATGCAGAGATTGTTCCTGCTACCAGCTGTGGATTGTGCGGCACTGCCCTATTTTCATTTGGCCCACTGGAATGTGCTCCTCCCTCTGCATAACAAAATAAAACCTTACTGATTACTGATTGGTTAATGATGTATACCACCTGGTTTATAAAGTGTTGGGCGATAGAGAGAAGTAAGTGGATGCTTAAACAGGACCTGAACATAAATACATGAGAACAATCGCTGTTTGCTACTTGGAGGTAAGCTGCTTCATACTTTCTAATCCAATTCTTGTTCTTCTGCCAAAAGAAAATGATTGATACTTTTGTCCCATCTTACATGACCCAAAACAAAGCTCTCTCTTGTGTTCCATTGCTGGTGAGAAAGTGCTTCCTGTTTTGGGCAATGTGGGAACAGGGTTAAATCTTCCAGATAAAAGTAGGAGCATCCAAGTGGACAGTTCTCTAATTTTAATGCTTTCAACTCAGTCAAACCACAGTACTTTACATTGTTTTAATACATGCAAGTGCTTCCTTGTTTGACTAAGGTGAGGAGCAGATTATCTACAACCAGAGCCACAATGAGTTTAACTAACAACCATTTCAGAAAAATCAGTGCACAAATCTCAGAACGGAGACCTTTTCAGTGACTACATATTAGAACAGTGCTCTTGTGTTTTGGGCATTGTGTAACCAGATTCACTTTGACAGAATGGTCCAGAAACTATTTGATGCAAACTCAGTTTCTTTGAAACACTTCCTAACAGACATAGATATTGAGATGAAAATAATCTTTGTTCTTGGTCTGACAATTTTGAGCTCTGTTTAGGGTTAGATAGTAATATGATTTCCAAGAGTTATTTGTAGTAGATTTGATTGAACAAATGGAACTTTGTTTTTACATAGGTGATTTTTATGTCAGCAAATAAGTCAAAGAAAAGTCTTGTATTTTACAAGAATACTTTAGATTTTCATTGCTATAGAACCCTTGATTCATATTGCTCTCAAGAAGTTTCAAAACATGCACAACTTGGATTATTCTTAATTACAATGGCTTTTAGCTTAAATCTAACTGCCATCTTGGCCTATATATTATTTTTCCAAATTTTTACATAAATGAAAAGTAAAAAATACACAGAAATGTCTTACTCCCAAACACTCCCCTTTTTTATTCAAAATTAAAATGGCTAAAATCAGCTGTGGGATACACCTCTGATTAGCATGTTCACTAAAAAGATGCCCTATTGTTATGCAGAGATTGTTCCTGCTACCAGCTGTGGATTGTGCGGCACTGCCCTATTTTCATTTGGCCCACTGGAATGTGCTCCTCCCTCTGCATAACAAAATAAAACCTTACTGATTACTGATTGGTTAATGGTGTATACCACCTGGTTTATAAAGCGTTGGACGATAGAGAGAAGTAAGTGGATGCTTAAACAGGAACTGAACATAAATACATGAGAACAATCGCTGTTTGCTACTTGGAGGTAAGCTGCTTCATACTTTCTAATCCATTTCTTGTTCTTCTGCCAAAAGAAAATGATTGATACTTTTGTCCCATCTTACATGACCCAAAACAAAGCTCTCTCTTGTGTTCCATTGCTGGTGAGAAAGTGCTTCCTGTTTTGGGCAATGTGGGAACAGGGTTAAATCTTCCAGATAAAAGTAGGAGCATCCAAGTGGACAGTTCTCTAATTTTAATGCTTTCAACTCAGTCAAACCACAGTACTTTACATTGTTTTAATACATGCAAGTGCTTCCTTGTTTGACTAAGGTGAGGAGCAGATTATCTACAACCAGAGCCACAATGAGTTTAACTAACAACCATTTCAGAAAAATCAGTGCACAAATCTCAGAACGGAGACCTTTTCAGTGACTACATATTAGAACAGTGCTCTTGTGTTTTGGGCATTGTGTAACCAGATTCACTTTGACAGAATAATGAAAATTTTTATGCAGAGATTGTTCCTGCTACCAGCTGTGAATTGTGCGGCACTGCCCTATTTTCATTTGGCCCAGTGGAATGTGCTCCTCCCTCTGCATAACAAAATAAAACCTTACTGATTACTGATTGGTTAATGATGTATACCACCTGGTTTATAAAGTGTTGGGCGATAGAGAGAAGTAAGTGGATGCTTAAACAGGACCTGAACATAAATACATGAGAACAATCGATGTTTGCTACTTGGAGGTAAGCTGCTTCATACTTTCTAATCCAATTCTTGTTCTTCTGCCAAAAGAAAATGATTGATACTTTTGTCCCATCTTACATGACCCAAAACACAGCTCTCTCTTGTGTTCCATTGCTGGTGAGAAAGTGCTTCCTGTTTTGGGCAATGTGGGAACAGGGTTAAATCTTCCAGATAAAAGTAGGAGCATCCAAGTGGACAGTTCTCTAATTTTAATGCTTTCAACTCAGTCAAACCACAGTACTTTACATTGTTTTAATACATGCAAGTGCTTCCTAGTTTGACTAAGGTGAGGAGCAGATTATCTACAACCAGAGCTACAATGAGTTTAACTAACAACCATTTCAGAAAAATCAGTGCACAAAACTCAGAACGGAGACCTTTTCAGTGACTACATATTAGAACAGTGCTCTTGTGTTTTGGGCATTGTGTAACCAGATTCACTTTGACAGAATGGTCCAGAAACTATTTGATGCAAACTCAGTTTCTTTGAAACACTTCCTAACAGACATAGATATTGAGATGAAAATAATCTTTGTTCTTGGTCTGACAATTTTGAGCTCTGTTTAGGGTTAGATAGTAATATGATTTCCAAGAGTTATTTGTAGTACATTTGATTGAACAAATGGAACTTTGTTTTTACATAGGTGATTTTTATGTCAGCAAATAAGTCAAAGAAAAGTCTTGTATTTTACAAGAATACTTTAGATTTTCATTGCTATAGAACCCTTGATTCATATTGCTCTCAAGAAGTTTCAAAACATGCACAACTTGGATTATTCTTAATTACAATGGCTTTTAGCTTAAATCTAACTGCCATATTGGCCTATATATTATTTTTCCAAATATTTACATAAATGAAAAGTAAAAAATACACAGAAATGTCTTATTCCCAAACACTCCCCTTTTTTATTCAAAATTAAAATGGCTAAAATCAGCTGTGGGATACACCTCTGATTAGCATGTTCACTAAAAAGATGCCCTATTGTTATGCAGAGATTGTTCCTGCTACCAGCTGTGAATTGTGCGGCACTGCCCTATTTTCATTTGGCCCACTGGAATGTGCTCCTCCCTCTGCATAACAAAATAAAACCTACTGATTACTGATTGGTTAATGATGTATACCACCTGGTTTATAAAGTGTTGGGCGATAGAGAGAAGTAAGTGGATGCTTAAACAGGACCTGAACATAAATACATGAGAACAATCGCTGTTTGCTACTTGGAGGTAAGCTGCTTCATACTTTCTAATCCAATTCTTGTTCTTCTGCCAAAAGAAAATGATTGATACTTTTGTCCCATCTTACATGACCCAAAACAAAGCTCTCTCTTGTGTTCCATTGCTGGTGAGAAAGTGCTTCCTGTTTTGGGCAATGTGGGAACAGGGTTAAATCTTCCAGATAAAAGTAGGAGCATCCAAGTGGACAGTTCTCTAATTTTAATGCTTTCAACTCAGTCAAACCACAGTACTTTACATTGTTTTAATACATGCAACTGCTTCCTAGTTTGACTAAGGCGAGGAGCAGATTATCTACAACCAGAGCCACAATGAGTTTAACTAACAACCATTTCAGAAAAATCAGTGCACAAAACTCAGAACGGAGACCTTTTCAGTGACTACACATTAGAACAGTGCTCTTGTGTTTTTGGCATTGTGTAACCAGATTCACTTTGACAGAATGGTCCAGAAACTATTTGATGCAAACTCAGTTTCTTTGAAACATTTCCTAACAGACATAGATATTGAGATGAAAATAATCTTTGTTCTTGGTCTGACAATTTTGAGCTCTGTTTAGGGTTAGATAGTAATATGATTTCCAAGAGTTATTTGTAGTAGATTTGATTGAACAAATGGAACATTGTTTTTACATAGGTGATTTTTATGTCAGCAAAAAAGTCAAAGAAAAGTCTTGTATTTTACAAGAATACTTTAGATTTTCATTGCTGTAGAACCCTTGATTCATATTGCTCTCAAGAAGTTTCAAAACATGCACAACTTGGATTATTCTTAATTACAATGGCTTTTAGCTTAAATCTAACTGCGATCTTGGCCTATATATTATTTTTCCAAATTTTTACATAAATGAAAAGTAAAAAATACACAGAAATGTCTTATTCCCAAACACTCCCCTTTTTTATTCAAAATTAAAATGGCTAAAATCAGCTGTGGGATACACCTCTGATTAGCATGTTCACTAAAAAGATGCCCTATTGTTATGCAGAGATTGTTCCTGCTACCAGCTGTGGATTGTGCGGCACTGCCCTATTTTCATTTGGCCCACTGGAATGTGCTCCTCCCTCTGCATATCAAAATAAAACCTTACTGATTACTGATTGGTTAATGGTGTATACCACCTGGTTTATAAAGCGTTGGACGATAGAGAGAAGTAAGTGGATGCTTAAACAGGGACTGAACATAAATACATGAGAACAATCGCTGTTTGCTACTTGGAGGTAAGCTGCTTCATACTTTCTAATCCATTTCTTGTTCTTCTGCCAAAAGAAAATGATTGATACTTTTGTCCCATCTTACATGACCCAAAACACAGCTCTCTCTTGTGTTCCATTGCTGGTGAGAAAGTGCTTCCTGTTTTGGGCAATGTGGGAACAGGGTTAAATCTTCCAGATAAAAGTAGGAGCATCCAAGTGGACAGTTCTCTAATTTTAATGCTTTCAACTCAGTCAAACCACAGTACTTTACATTGTTTTAATACATGCAAGTGCTTCCTTGTTTGACTAAGGTGAGGAGCAGATTATCTACAACCAGAGCCACAATGAGTTTAACTAACAACCATTTCAGAAAAATCAGTGCACAAATCTCAGAACGGAGACCTTTTCAGTGACTACATATTAGAACAGTGCTCTTGTAATTTGGGCATTGTGTAACCAGATTCACTTTGACAGAATAATGAAAAATTTTATGCAGAGATTGTTCCTGCTACCAGCTGTGAATTGTGCGGCACTGCCCTATTTTCATTTGGCCCACTGGAATGTGCTCCTCCCTCTGCATAACAAAATAAAACCTTACTGATTACTGATTGGTTAATGATGTATACCACCTGGTTTATAAAGTGTTGGGCGATAGAGAGAAGTAAGTGGATGCTTAAACAGGACCTGAACATAAATACATGAGAACAATCAATGTTTGCTACTTGGAGGTAAGCTGCTTCATACTTTCTAATCCAATTCTTGTTCTTCTGCCAAAAGAAAATGATTGATACTTTTGTCCCATCTTACATGACCCAAAACACAGCTCTCTCTTGTGTTCCATTGCTGGTGAGAAAGTGCTTCCTGTTTTGGGCAATGTGGGAACAGGGTTAAATCTTCCAGATAAAAGTAGGAGCATCCAAGTGGACAGTTCTCTAATTTTAATGCTTTCAACTCAGTCAAACCACAGTACTTTACATTGTTTTAATACATGCAAGTGCTTCCTAGTTTGACTAAGGTGAGGAGCAGATTATCTACAACCAGAGCTACAATGAGTTTAACTAACAACCATTTCAGAAAAATCAGTGCACAAAACTCAGAACGGAGACCTTTTCAGTGACTACATATTAGAACAGTGCTCTTGTGTTTTGGGCATTGTGTAACCAGATTCACTTTGATAGAATGGTCCAGAAACTATTTGATGCAAACTCAGTTTCTTTGAAACATTTCCTAACAGACATAGATATTGAGATGAAAATAATCTTTGTTCTTGGTCTGACAATTTTGAGCTCTGTTTAGGGTTAGATAGTAATATGATTTCCAAGATTTATTTGTAGTACATTTGATTGAACAAATGGAACTTTGTTTTTACATAGGTGATTTTTATGTCAGCAAATAAGTCAAAGAAAAGTCTTGTATTTTACAAGAATACTTTAGATTTTCATTGCTATAGAACCCTTGATTCATATTGCTCTCAAGAAGTTTCAAAACATGCACAACTTGGATTATTCTTAATTACAATGGCTTTTAGCTTAAATCTAACTGCCATCTTGGCCTATATATTATTTTTCCAAATTTTTACATAAATGAAAAGTAAAAAATACACAGAAATGTCTTATTCCCAAACACTCCCCTTTTTTATTCAAAATTAAAATGGCTAAAATCAGCTGTGGGATACACCTCTGATTAGCATGTTCACTAAAAAGATGCCCTATTGTTATGCAGAGATTGTTCCTGCTACCAGCTGTGGATTGTGCGGCACTGCCCTATTTTCATTTGGCCCACTGGAATGTGCTCCTCCCTCTGCATATCAAAATAAAACCTTACTGATTACTGATTGGTTAATGGTGTATACCACCTGGTTTATAAAGCGTTGGACGATAGAGAGAAGTAAGTGGATGCTTAAACAGGAACTGAACATAAATACATGAGAACAATCGTTGTTTGCTACTTGGAGGTAAGCTGCTTCATACTTTCTAATCCATTTCTTGTTCTTCTGCCAAAAGAAAATGATTGATACTTTTGTCCCATCTTACATGACCCAAAATAAAGCTCTCTCTTGTGTTCCATTGCTGGTGAGAAAGTGCTTCCTGTTTTGGGCAATGTGGGAACAGGGTTAAATCTTCCAGATAAAAGTAGGAGCATCCAAGTCGACAGTTCTCTAATTTTAATGCTTTCAACTCAGTCAAACCACAGTACTTTACATTGTTTTAATACATGCAAGTGCTTCCTTGTTTGACTAAGGTGAGGAGCAGATTATCTACAACCAGAGCCACAATGAGTTTAACTAACAACCATTTCAGAAAAATCAGTGCACAAATCTCAGAACGGAGACCTTTTCAGTGACTACATATTAGAACAGTGCTCTTGTGTTTTGGGCATTGTGTAACCAGATTCACTTTGACAGAATAATGAAAAATTTTATGCAGAGATTGTTCCTGCTACCAGCTGTGAATTGTGCGGCACTGCCCTATTTTCATTTGGCCCACTGGAATGTGCTCCTCCCTCTGCATAACAAAATAAATCCTTACTGATTACTGATTGTTTAATGATGTATACCACCTGGTTTATAAAGTGTTGGGCGATAGAGAGAAGTAGGTGGATGCTTAAACAGGACCTGAACATAAATACATGAGAACAATCAATGTTTGCTACTTGGAGGTAAGCTGCTTCATACTTTCTAATCCAATTCTTGTTCTTCTGCCAAAAGAAAATGATTGATACTTTTGTCCCATCTTACATGACCCAAAACACAGCTCTCTCTTGTGTTCCATTGCTGGTGAGAAAGTGCTTCCTGTTTTGGGCAATGTGGGAACAGGGTTAAATCTTCCAGATAAAAGTAGGAGCATCCAAGTGGACAGTTCTCTAATTTTAATGCTTTCAACTCAGTCAAACCACAGTACTTTACATTGTTTTAATACATGCAAGTGCTTCCTAGTTTGACTAAGGTGAGGAGCAGATTATCTACAACCAGAGCTACAATGAGTTTAACTAACAACCATTTCAGAAAAATCAGTGCACAAAACTCAGAACGGAGACCTTTTCAGTGACTACATATTAGAACAGTGCTCTTGTGTTTTGGGCATTGTGTAACCAGATTCACTTTGACAGAATAATGAAAAATTTTATGCAGAGATTGTTCCTGCTACCAGCTGTGAATTGTGCGGCACTGCCCTATTTTCATTTAGCCCACTGGAATGTGCTCCTCCCTCTGCATAACAAAATAAAACTTTACTGATTACTGATTGGTTAATGATGTATACCACCTGGTTTATAAAGTGTTGGGCGATAGAGAGAAGTAAGTGGATGCTTAAACAGGACCTGAACATAAATACATGAGAACAATCGATATTTGCTACTTGGAGGTAAGCTGCTTCATACTTTCTAATCCAATTCTTGTTCTTCTGCCAAAAGAAAATGATTGATACTTTTGTCCCATCTTACATGACCCAAAACACAGCTCTCTCTTGTGTTCCATTGCTGGTGAGAAAGTGCTTCCTGTTTTGGGCAATGTGGGAACAGGGTTAAATCTTCCAGATAAAAGTAGGAGCATCCAAGTGGACAGTTCTCTAATTTTAATGCTTTCAACTCAGTCAAACCACAGTACTTTACATTGTTTTAATACATGCAAGTGCTTCCTAGTTTGACTAAGGTGAGGAGCAGATTATCTACAACCAGAGCTACAATGAGTTTAACTAACTACCATTTCAGAAAAATCAGTGCACAAAACTCAGAACGGAGACCTTTTCAGTGACTACATATTAGAACAGTGCTCTTGTGTTTTGGGCATTGTGTAACCAGATTCACTTTGACAGAATGGTCCAGAAACTATTTGATGCAAACTCAGTTTCTTTGAAACATTTCCTAACAGACATAGATATTGAGATGAAAATAATCTTTGTTCTTGGTCTGACAATTTTGAGCTCTGTTTAGGGTTAGATAGTAATATGATTTCCAAGAGTTATTTGTAGTACATTTGATTGAACAAATGGAACATTGTTTTTACATAGGTGATTTTTATGTCAGCAAAAAAGTCAAAGAAAAGTCTTGTATTTTACAAGAATACTTTAGATTTTCATTGCTGTAGAACCCTTGATTCATATTGCTCTCAAGAAGTTTCAAAACATGCACAACTTGGATTATTCTTAATTACAATGGCTTTTAGCTTAAATCTAACTGCGATCTTGGCCTATATATTATTTTTCCAAATTTTTACATAAATGAAAAGTAAAAAATACACAGAAATGTCTTATTCCCAAACACTCCCCTTTTTTATTCAAAATTAAAATGGCTAAAATCAGCTGTGGGATACACCTCTGATTAGCATGTTCACTAAAAAGATGCCCTATTGTTATGCAGAGATTGTTCCTGCTACCAGCTGTGAATTGTGCGGCACTGCCCTATTTTCATTTGGCCCACTGGAATGTGCTCCTCCCTCTGCATAACAAAATAAAACCTTACTGATTACTGATTGGTTAATGATGTATACCACCTGGTTTATAAAGTGTTGGGCGATAGAGAGAAGTAAGTGGATGCTTAAACAGGACCTGAACATAAATACATGAGAACAATCGATGTTTGCTACTTGGAGGTAAGCTGCTTCATACTTTCTAATCCAATTCTTGTTCTTCTGCCAAAAGAAAATGATTGATACTTTTGTCCCATCTTACATGACCCAAAACACAGCTCTCTCTTGTGTTCAATTGCTGGTGAGAAAGTGCTTCCTGTTTTGGGCAATGTGGGAACAGGGTTAAATCTTCCAGATAAAAGTAGGAGCATCCAAGTGGACAGTTCTCTAATTTTAATGCTTTCAACTCAGTCAAACCACAGTACTTTACATTGTTTTAATACATGCAAGTGCTTCCTAGTTTGACTAAGGTGAGGAGCAGATTATCTACAACCAGAGCTACAATGAGTTTAACTAACAACCATTTCAGAAAAATCAGTGCACAAAACTCAGAACGGAGACCTTTTCAGTGACTACATATTAGAACAGTGCTCTTGTGTTTTGGGCATTGTGTAACCAGATTCACTTTGACAGAATGGTCCAGAAACTATTTGATGCAAACTCAGTTTCTTTGAAACATTTCCTAACAGACATAGATATTGAGATGAAAATAATCTTTGTTCTTGGTCTGACAATTTTGAGCTCTGTTTAGGGTTAGATAGTAATATGATTTCCAAGAGTTATTTGTAGTAGATTTGATTGAACAAATGGAACTTTGTTTTTACATATGTGATTTTTATGTCAGCAAAAAAGTCAAAGAAAAGTCTTGTATTTTACAAGAATACTTTAGATTTTCATTGCTGTAGAACCCTTGATTCATATTGCTCTCAAGAAGTTTCAAAACATGCAC
The DNA here is from genome assembly GCF_905171775.1 of Rana temporaria. Lineage (NCBI taxonomy): Eukaryota > Metazoa > Chordata > Amphibia > Anura > Ranidae > Rana > Rana temporaria. Next base: position 298,514,081 of record NC_053491.1, read on the forward strand.
AACTTGGATTATTCTTAATTACAATGGCTTTTAGCTTAAATCTAACTGCGATCTTGGCCTATATATTATTTTTCCAAATTTTTACATAAATGAAAAGTAAAAAATACACAGAAATGTCTTATTCCCAAACACTCCCCTTTTTTATTCAAAATTAAAATGGCTAAAATCAGCTGTGGGATACACCTCTGATTAGCATGTTCACTAAAAAGATGCCCTATTGTTATGCAGAGATTGTTCCTGCTACCAGCTGTGGATTGTGCGGCACTGCCCTATTTTCATTTGGCCCACTGGAATGTGCTCCTCCCTCTGCATAACAAAATAAAACCTGAGGCCCCATACACACGAGAGGATTTATCCGCAGATACGGTCCAGCGGACCGTATCCGCGGATAAATCCTCTCAAAGATTTCAGAGGATTTCTATGCGATGGCGTGTACACACCATCGCATTGAAATCCGCGCTGAAATCCTCTGCCGATGACGTGTCGCGCCGTCGCCGCTATTATGACGCGGCGACGTGCGCGACGCTGTCATATAAGGAATTCCACGCATGCGTCAAGTCATTACGACGCGTGCGGGGAATCCCTTTAGACGGATGGATCCGGTAAGTCTGTACAGACGAGCGGATCCATCCGTTGGAATGGATTCCAGCAGATGGATTTGTTGAGCATGTCAGCAAATATCCATCTGCTGGAAATCCATCCCAGGGGAGATTTATCTGCGGATAAATATCCCACGGAGTGTACACACCATAGAATCTATCCGCTGAAACCCGTTTGCACGGATTTATCTGCGGATAGATTCTATGGTGTGTATGGGGCCTTACTGATTACTGATTGTTTAATGATGTATACCACCTGGTTTATAAAGTGTTGGGCGATAGAGAGAAGTAGGTGGATGCTTAAACAGGACCTGAACATAAATACATGAGAACAATCAATGTTTGCTACTTGGAGGTAAGCTGCTTCATACTTTCTAATCCAATTCTTGTTCTTCTGCCAAAAGAAAATGATTGATACTTTTGTCCCATCTTACATGACCCAAAACACAGCTCTCTCTTGTGTTCCATTGCTGGTGAGAAAGTGCTTCCTGTTTTGGGCAATGTGGGAACAGGGTTAAATCTTCCAGATAAAAGTAGGAGCATCCAAGTGGACAGTTCTCTAATTTTAATGCTTTCAACTCAGTCAAACCACAGTACTTTACATTGTTTTAATACATGCAAGTGCTTCCTAGTTTGACTAAGGTGAGGAGCAGATTATCTACAACCAGAGCCACAATGAGTTTAACTAACAACCATTTCAGAAAAATCAGTGCACAAAACTCAGAACGGAGACCTTTTCAGTGACTACACATTAGAACAGTGCTCTTGTGTTTTTGGCATTGTGTAACCAGATTCACTTTGACAGAATGGTCCAGAAACTATTTGATGCAAACTCAGTTTCTTTGAAACATTTCCTAACAGACATAGATATTGAGATGAAAATAATCTTTGTTCTTGGTCTGACAATTTTGAGCTCTGTTTAGGGTTAGATAGTAATATGATTTCCAAGAGTTATTTGTAGTAGATTTGATTGAACAAATGGAACATTGTTTTTACATAGGTGATTTTTATGTCAGCAAAAAAGTCAAAGAAAAGTCTTGTATTTTACAAGAATACTTTAGATTTTCATTGCTGTAGAACCCTTGATTCATATTGCTCTCAAGAAGTTTCAAAACATGCACAACTTGGATTATTCTTAATTACAATGGCTTTTAGCTTAAATCTAACTGCGATCTTGGCCTATATATTATTTTTCCAAATATTTACCTAAATGAAAAGTAAAAAATACACAGAAATGTCTTATTCCCAAACACTCCCCTTTTTTATTCAAAATTAAAATGGCTAAAATCAGCTGTGGGATACACCTCTGATTAGCATGTTCACTAAAAAGATGCCCTATTGTTATGCAGAGATTGTTCCTGCTACCAGCTGTGGATTGTGCGGCACTGCCCTATTTTCATTTGGCCCACTGGAATGTGCTCCTCCCTCTGCATATCAAAATAAAACCTTACTGATTACTGATTGGTTAATGGTGTATACCACCTGGTTTATAAAGCGTTGGACGATAGAGAGAAGTAAGTGGATGCTTAAACAGGGACTGAACATAAATACATGAGAACAATCGCTGTTTGCTACTTGGAGGTAAGCTGCTTCATACTTTCTAATCCATTTCTTGTTCTTCTGCCAAAAGAAAATGATTGATACTTTTGTCCCATCTTACATGACCCAAAACAAAGCTCTCTCTTGTGTTCCATTGCTGGTGAGAAAGTGCTTCCTGTTTTGGGCAATGTGGGAACAGGGTTAAATCTTCCAGATAAAAGTAGGAGCATCCAAGTGGACAGTTCTCTAATTTTAATGCTTTCAACTCAGTCAAACCACAGTACTTTACATTGTTTTAATACATGCAAGTGCTTCCTTGTTTGACTAAGGTGAGGAGCAGATTATCTACAACCAGAGCCACAATGAGTTTAACTAACAACCATTTCAGAAAAATCAGTGCACAAATCTCAGAACGGAGACCTTTTCAGTGACTACATATTAGAACAGTGCTCTTGTAATTTGGGCATTGTGTAACCAGATTCACTTTGACAGAATAATGAAAAATTTTATGCAGAGATTGTTCCTGCTACCAGCTGTGAATTGTGCGGCACTGCCCTATTTTCATTTGGCCCAGTGGAATGTGCTCCTCCCTCTGCATAACAAAATAAAACCTTACTGATTACTGATTGGTTAATGATGTATACCACCTGGTTTATAAAGTGTTGGGCGATAGAGAGAAGTAAGTGGATGCTTAAACAGGACCTGAACATAAATACATGAGAACAATCGATGTTTGCTACTTGGAGGTAAGCTGCTTCATACTTTCTAATCCAATTCTTGTTCTTCTGCCAAAAGAAAATGATTGATACTTTTGTCCCATCTTACATGACCCAAAACACAGCTCTCTCTTGTGTTCCATTGCTGGTGAGAAAGTGCTTCCTGTTTTGGGCAATGTGGGAACAGGGTTAAATCTTCCAGATAAAAGTAGGAGCATCCAAGTGGACAGTTCTCTAATTTTAATGCTTTCAACTCAGTCAAACCACAGTACTTTACATTGTTTTAATACATGCAAGTGCTTCCTAGTTTGACTAAGGTGAGGAGCAGATTATCTACAACCAGAGCTACAATGAGTTTAACTAACAACCATTTCAGAAAAATCAGTGCACAAAACTCAGAACGGAGACCTTTTCAGTGACTACATATTAGAACAGTGCTCTTGTGTTTTGGGCATTGTGTAACCAGATTCACTTTGACAGAATGGTCCAGAAACTATTTGATGCAAACTCAGTTTCTTTGAAACACTTCCTAACAGACATAGATATTGAGATGAAAATAATCTTTGTTCTTGGTCTGACAATTTTGAGCTCTGTTTAGGGTTAGATAGTAATATGATTTCCAAGATTTATTTGTAGTACATTTGATTGAACAAATGGAACTTTGTTTTTACATAGGTGATTTTTATGTCAGCAAATAAGTCAAAGAAAAGTCTTGTATTTTACAAGAATACTTTAGATTTTCATTGCTATAGAACCCTTGATTCATATTGCTCTCAAGAAGTTTCAAAACATGCACAACTTGGATTATTCTTAATTACAATGGCTTTTAGCTTAAATCTAACTGCCATCTTGGCCTATATATTATTTTTCCAAATTTTTACATAAATGAAAAGTAAAACATACACAGAAATGTCTTACTCCCAAACACTCCCCTTTTTTATTCAAAATTAAAATGGCTAAAATCAGCTGTGGGATACACCTCTGATTAGCATGTTCACTAAAAAGATGCCCTATTGTTATGCAGAGATTGTTCCTGCTACCAGCTGTGGATTGTGCGGCACTGCCCTATTTTCATTTGGCCCACTGGAATGTGCTCCTCCCTCTGCATAACAAAATAAAACCTTACTGATTACTGATTGGTTAATGGTGTATACCACCTGGTTTATAAAGCGTTGGACGATAGAGAGAAGTAAGTGGATGCTTAAACAGGAACTGAACATAAATACATGAGAACAATCGTTGTTTGCTACTTGGAGGTAAGCTGCTTCATACTTTCTAATCCATTTCTTGTTCTTCTGCCAAAAGAAAATGATTGATACTTTTGTCCCATCTTACATGACCCAAAATAAAGCTCTCTCTTGTGTTCCATTGCTGGTGAGAAAGTGCTTCCTGTTTTGGGCAATGTGGGAACAGGGTTAAATCTTCCAGATAAAAGTAGGAGCATCCAAGTCGACAGTTCTCTAATTTTAATGCTTTCAACTCAGTCAAACCACAGTACTTTACATTGTTTTAATACATGCAAGTGCTTCCTTGTTTGACTAAGGTGAGGAGCAGATTATCTACAACCAGAGCCACAATGAGTTTAACTAACAACCATTTCAGAAAAATCAGTGCACAAATCTCAGAACGGAGACCTTTTCAGTGACTACATATTAGAACAGTGCTCTTGTGTTTTGGGCATTGTGTAACCAGATTCACTTTGACAGAATAATGAAAAATTTTATGCAGAGATTGTTCCTTCTACCAGCTGTGAATTGTGCGGCACTGCCCTATTTTCATTTGGCCCACTGGAATGTGCTCCTCCCTCTGCATAACAAAATAAATCCTTACTGATTACTGATTGTTTAATGATGTATACCACCTGGTTTATAAAGTGTTGGGCGATAGAGAGAAGTAGGTGGATGCTTAAACAGGACCTGAACATAAATACATGAGAACAATCAATGTTTGCTACTTGGAGGTAAGCTGCTTCATACTTTCTAATCCAATTCTTGTTCTTCTGCCAAAAGAAAATGATTGATACTTTTGTCCCATCTTACATGACCCAAAACACAGCTCTCTCTTGTGTTCCATTGCTGGTGAGAAAGTGCTTCCTGTTTTGGGCAATGTGGGAACAGGGTTAAATCTTCCAGATAAAAGTAGGAGCATCCAAGTGGACAGTTCTCTAATTTTAATGCTTTCAACTCAGTCAAACCACAGTACTTTACATTGTTTTAATACATGCAAGTGCTTCCTAGTTTGACTAAGGTGAGGAGCAGATTATCTACAACCAGAGCTACAATGAGTTTAACTAACAACCATTTCAGAAAAATCAGTGCACAAAACTCAGAACGGAGACCTTTTCAGTGACTACATATTAGAACAGTGCTCTTGTGTTTTGGGCATTGTGTAACCAGATTCACTTTGACAGAATAATGAAAAATTTTATGCAGAGATTGTTCCTGCTACCAGCTGTGAATTGTGCGGCACTGCCCTATTTTCATTTAGCCCACTGGAATGTGCTCCTCCCTCTGCATAACAAAATAAAACTTTACTGATTACTGATTGGTTAATGATGTATACCACCTGGTTTATAAAGTGTTGGGCGATAGAGAGAAGTAAGTGGATGCTTAAACAGGACCTGAACATAAATACATGAGAACAATCGATATTTGCTACTTGGAGGTAAGCTGCTTCATACTTTCTAATCCAATTCTTGTTCTTCTGCCAAAAGAAAATGATTGATACTTTTGTCCCATCTTACATGACCCAAAACACAGCTCTCTCTTGTGTTCCATTGCTGGTGAGAAAGTGCTTCCTGTTTTGGGCAATGTGGGAACAGGGTTAAATCTTCCAGATAAAAGTAGGAGCATCCAAGTGGACAGTTCTCTAATTTTAATGCTTTCAACTCAGTCAAACCACAGTACTTTACATTGTTTTAATACATGCAAGTGCTTCCTAGTTTGACTAAGGTGAGGAGCAGATTATCTACAACCAGAGCTACAATGAGTTTAACTAACAACCATTTCAGAAAAATCAGTGCACAAAACTCAGAACGGAGACCTTTTCAGTGACTACATATTAGAACAGTGCTCTTGTGTTTTGGGCATTGTGTAACCAGATTCACTTTGACAGAATGGTCCAGAAACTATTTGATGCAAACTCAGTTTCTTTAAAACATTTCCTAACAGACATAGATATTGAGATGAAAATAATCTTTGTTCTTGGTCTGACAATTTTGAGCTCTGTTTAGGGTTAGATAGTAATATGATTTCCAAGAGTTATTTGTAGTACATTTGATTGAACAAATGGAACATTGTTTTTACATAGGTGATTTTTATGTCAGCAAAAAAGTCAAAGAAAAGTCTTGTATTTTACAAGAATACTTTAGATTTTCATTGCTGTAGAACCCTTGATTCATATTGCTCTCAAGAAGTTTCAAAACATGCACAACTTGGATTATTCTTAATTACAATGGCTTTTAGCTTAAATCTAACTGCGATCTTGGCCTATATATTATTTTTCCAAATATTTACCTAAATGAAAAGTAAAAAATACACAGAAATGTCTTATTCCCAAACACTCCCCTTTTTTATTCAAAATTTTAATCGCTAATATCAGCTGTGGGATACACCTCTGATTAGCATGTTCACTAAAAAGATTCCCCATTTTTATGCAGAGATTGTTCCTGCTACCAGCTGTGAATTGTGCGGCACTGCCCTATTTTCATTTGGCCCACTGGAATGTGCTCCTCCCTCTGCATAACAAAATAAAACCTTACTGATTACTGATTGGTTAATGATGTATACCACCTGGTTTATAAAGTGTTGGGCGATAGAGAGAAGTAAGTGGATGCTTAAACAGGACCTGAACATAAATACATGAGAACAATCGATATTTGCTACTTGGAGGTAAGCTGCTTCATACTTTCTAATCCAATTCTTGTTCTTCTGCCAAAAGAAAATGATTGATACTTTTGTCCCATCTTACATGACCCAAAACACAGCTCTCTCTTGTGTTCCATTGCTGGTGAGAAAGTGCTTCCTGTTTTGGGCAATGTGGGAACAGGGTTAAATCTTCCAGATAAAAGTAGGAGCATCCAAGTGGACAGTTCTCTAATTTTAATGCTTTCAACTCAGTCAAACCACAGTACTTTACATTGTTTTAATACATGCAAGTGCTTCCTAGTTTGACTAAGGTGAGGAGCAGATTATCTACAACCAGAGCTACAATGAGTTTAACTAACAACCATTTCAGAAAAATCAGTGCACAAAACTCAGAACGGAGACCTTTTCAGTGACTACATATTAGAACAGTGCTCTTGTGTTTTGGGCATTGTGTAACCAGATTCACTTTGACAGAATGGTCCAGAAACTATTTGATGCAAACTCAGTTTCTTTGAAACATTTCCTAACAGACATAGATATTGAGATGAAAATAATCTTTGTTCTTGGTCTGACAATTTTGAGCTCTGTTTAGGGTTAGATAGTAATATGATTTCCAAGATTTATTTGTAGTACATTTGATTGAACAAATGGAACTTTGTTTTTACATAGGTGATTTTTATGTCAGCAAATAAGTCAAAGAAAAGTCTTGTATTTTACAAGAATACTTTAGATTTTCATTGCTATAGAACCCTTGATTCATATTGCTCTCAAGAAGTTTCAAAACATGCACAACTTGGATTATTCTTAATTACAATGGCTTTTAGCTTAAATCTAACTGCCATCTTGGCCTATATATTATTTTTCCAAATTTTTACATAAATGAAAAGTAAAAAATACACAGAAATGTCTTACTCCCAAACACTCCCCTTTTTTATTCAAAATTAAAATGGCTAAAATCAGCTGTGGGATACACCTCTGATTAGCATGTTCACTAAAAAGATGCCCTATTGTTATGCAGAGATTGTTCCTGCTACCAGCTGTGGATTGTGCGTCACTGCCCTATTTTCATTTGGCCCACTGGAATGTGCTCCTCCCTCTGCATAACAAAATAAAACCTTACTGATTACTGATTGGTTAATGGTGTATACCACCTGGTTTATAAAGCGTTGGACGATAGAGAGAAGTAAGTGGATGCTTAAACAGGAACTGAACATAAATACATGAGAACAATCGCTGTTTGCTACTTGGAGGTAAGCTGCTTCATACTTTCTAATCCATTTCTTGTTCTTCTGCCAAAAGAAAATGATTGATACTTTTGTCCCATCTTACATGACCCAAAATAAAGCTCTCTCTTGTGTTCCAGTGCTGGTGAGAAAGTGCTTCCTGTTTTGGGCAATGTGGGAACAGGGTTAAATCTTCCAGATAAAAGTAGGAGCATCCAAGTCGACAGTTCTCTAATTTTAATGCTTTCAACTCAGTCAAACCACAGTACTTTACATTGTTTTAATACATGCAAGTGCTTCCTTGTTTGACTAAGGTGAGGAGCAGATTATCTACAACCAGAGCCACAATGAGTTTAACTAACAACCATTTCAGAAAAATCAGTGCACAAATCTCAGAACGGAGACCTTTTCAGTGACTACATATTAGAACAGTGCTCTTGTGTTTTGGGCATTGTGTAACCAGATTCACTTTGACAGAATAATGAAAAATTGTATGCAGAGATTGTTCCTGCTACCAGCTGTGAATTGTGCGGCACTGCCCTATTTTCATTTGGCCCACTGGAATGTGCTCCTCCCTCTGCATAACAAAATAAAACCTTACTGATTACTGATTGTTTAATGATGTATACCACCTGGTTTATAAAGTGTTGGGCGATAGAGAGAAGTAGGTGGATGCTTAAACAGGACCTGAACATAAATACATGAGAACAATCAATGTTTGCTACTTGGAGGTAAGCTGCTTCATACTTTCTAATCCAATTCTTGTTCTTCTGCCAAAAGAAAATGATTGATACTTTTGTTCCATCTTACATGACCCAAAACACAGCTCTCTCTTGTGTTCCATTGCTGGTGAGAAAGTGCTTCCTGTTTTGGGCAATGTGGGAACAGGGTTAAATCTTCCAGATAAAAGTAGGAGCACCCAAGTGGACAGTTCTCTAATTTTAATGCTTTCAACTCAGTCAAACCACAGTACTTTACATTGTTTTAATACATGCAAGTGCTTCCTAGTTTGACTAAGGTGAGGAGCAGATTATCTACAACCAGAGCTACAATGAGTTTAACTAACAACCATTTCAGAAAAATCAGTGCACAAAACTCAGAACGGAGACCTTTTCAGTGACTACATATTAGAACAGTGCTCTTGTGTTTTGGGCATTGTGTAACCAGATTCACTTTGACAGAATAATGAAAAATTTTATGCAGAGATTGTTCCTGCTACCAGCTGTGAATTGTGCGGCACTGCCCTATTTTCATTTGGCCCACTGGAATGTGCTCCTCCCTCTGCATAACAAAATAAAACTTACTGATTACTGATTGGTTAATGATGTATACCACCTGGTTTATAAAGTGTTGGGCGATAGAGAGAAGTAAGTGGATGCTTAAACAGGACCTGAACATAAATACATGAGAACAATCGATATTTGCTACTTGGAGGTAAGCTGCTTCATACTTTCTAATCCAATTCTTGTTCTTCTGCCAAAAGAAAATGATTGATACTTTTGTCCCATCTTACATGACCCAAAACACAGCTCTCTCTTGTGTTCCATTGCTGGTGAGAAAGTGCTTCCTGTTTTGGGCAATGTGGGAACAGGGTTAAATCTTCCAGATAAAAGTAGGAGCATCCAAGTGGACAGTTCTCTAATTTTAATGCTTTCAACTCAGTCAAACCACAGTACTTTACATTGTTTTAATACATGCAAGTGCTTCCTAGTTTGACTAAGGTGAGGAGCAGATTATCTACAACCAGAGCTACAATGAGTTTAACTAACAACCATTTCAGAAAAATCAGTGCACAAAACTCAGAACGGAGACCTTTTCAGTGACTACATATTAGAACAGTGCTCTTGTGTTTTGGGCATTGTGTAACCAGATTCACTTTGACAGAATGGTCCAGAAACTATTTGATGCAAACTCAGTTTCTTTGAAACATTTCCTAACAGACATAGATATTGAGATGAAAATAATCTTTGTTCTTGGTCTGACAATTTTGAGCTCTGTTTAGGGTTAGATAGTAATATGATTTCCAAGATTTATTTGTAGTACATTTGATTGAACAAATGGAACTTTGTTTTTACATAGGTGATTTTTATGTCAGCAAATAAGTCAAAGAAAAGTCTTGTATTTTACAAGAATACTTTAGATTTTCATTGCTATAGAACCCTTGATTCATATTGCTCTCAAGAAGTTTCAAAACATGCACAACTTGGATTATTCTTAATTACAATGGCTTTTAGCTTAAATCTAACTGCCATCTTGGCCTATATATTATTTTTCCAAATTTTTACATAAATGAAAAGTAAAAAATACACAGAAATGTCTTACTCCCAAACACTCCCCTTTTTTATTCAAAATTAAAATGGCTAAAATCAGCTGTGGGATACACCTCTGATTAGCATGTTCACTAAAAAGATGCCCTATTGTTATGCAGAGATTGTTCCTGCTACCAGCTGTGAATTGTGCGGCACTGCCCTATTTTCATTTGGCCCACTGGAATGTGCTCCTCCCTCTGCATAACAAAATAAAACCTTACTGATTACTGATTGTTTAATGATGTATACCACCTGGTTTATAAAGTGTTGGGCGATAGAGAGAAGTAGGTGGATGCTTAAACAGGACCTGAACATAAATACATGAGAACAATCAATGTTTGCTACTTGGAGGTAAGCTGCTTCATACTTTCTAATCCAATTCTTGTTCTTCTGCCAAAAGAAAATGATTGATACTTTTGTCCCATCTTACATGACCCAAAACAAAGCTCTCTCTTGTGTTCCATTGCTGGTGAGAAAGTGCTTCCTGTTTTGGGCAATGTGGGAACAGGGTTAAATCTTCCAGATAAAAGTAGGAGCATCCAAGTGGACAGTTCTCTAATTTTAATGCTTTCAACTCAGTCAAACCACAGTACTTTACATTGTTTTAATACATGCAACTGCTTCCTAGTTTGACTAAGGCGAGGAGCAGATTATCTACAACCAGAGCCACAATGAGTTTAACTAACAACCATTTCAGAAAAATCAGTGCACAAAACTCAGAACGTAGACCTTTTCAGTGACTACATATTAGAACAGTGCTCTTGTAACTTGGGCATTGTGTAACCAGATTCACTTTGACAGAATAATGAAAAATTTTATGCAGAGATTGTTCCTGCTACCAGCTGTGAATTGTGCGGCACTGCCCTATTTTCATTTGGCCCACTGGAATGTGCTCCTCCCTCTGCATAACAAAATAAAACCTTACTGATTACTGATTGGTTAATGATGTATACCACCTGGTTTATAAAGTGTTGGGCGATAGAGAGAAGTAAGTGGATGCTTAAACAGGACCTGAACATAAATACATGAGAACAATCGATGTTTGCTACTTGGAGGTAAGCTGCTTCATACTTTCTAATCCAATTCTTGTTCTTCTGCCAAAAGAAAATGATTGATACTTTTGTCCCATCTTACATGACCCAAAACACAGCTCTCTCTTGTGTTCCATTGCTGGTGAGAAAGTGCTTCCTGTTTTGGGCAATGTGGGAACAGGGTTAAATCTTCCAAATAAAAGTAGGAGCATCCAAGTGGACAGTTCTCTAATTTTAATGCTTTCAACTCAGTCAAACCACAGTACTTTACATTGTTTTAATACATGCAAGTGCTTCCTAGTTTGACTAAGGTGAGGAGCAGATTATCTACAACCAGAGCTACAATGAGTTTAACTAACAACCATTTCAGAAAAATCAGTGCACAAAACTCAGAACGGAGACCTTTTCAGTGACTACATATTAGAACAGTGCTCTTGTGTTTTGGGCATTGTGTAACCAGATTCACTTTGACAGAATGGTCCAGAAACTATTTGATGCAAACTCAGTTTCTTTGAAACATTTCCTAACAGACATAGATATTGAGATGAAAATAATCTTTGTTCTTGGTCTGACAATTTTGAGCTCTGTTTAGGGTTAGATAGTAATATGATTTCCAAGATTTATTTGTAGTACATTTGATTGAACAAATGGAACTTTGTTTTTACATAGGTGATTTTTATGTCAGCAAATAAGTCAAAGAAAAGTCTTGTATTTTACAAGAATACTTTAGATTTTCATTGCTATAGAACCCTTGATTCATATTGCTCTCAAGAAGTTTCAAAACATGCACAACTTGGATTATTCTTAATTACAATGGCTTTTAGCTTAAATCTAACTGCCATCTTGGCCTATATATTATTTTTCCAAATTTTTACATAAATGAAAAGTAAAAAATACACAGAAATGTCTTACTCCCAAACACTCCCCTTTTTTATTCAAAATTAAAATGGCTAAAATCAGCTGTGGGATACACCTCTGATTAGCATGTTCACTAAAAAGATGCCCTATTGTTATGCAGAGATTGTTCCTGCTACCAGCTGTGGATTGTGCGTCACTGCCCTATTTTCATTTGGCCCACTGGAATGTGCTCCTCCCTCTGCATAACAAAATAAAACCTTACTGATTACTGATTGGTTAATGGTGTATACCACCTGGTTTATAAAGCGTTGGACGATAGAGAGAAGTAAGTGGATGCTTAAACAGGAACTGAACATAAATACATGAGAACAATCGCTGTTTGCTACTTGGAGGTAAGCTGCTTCATACTTTCTAATCCATTTCTTGTTCTTCTGCCAAAAGAAAATGATTGATACTTTTGTCCCATCTTACATGACCCAAAATAAAGCTCTCTCTTGTGTTCCAGTGCTGGTGAGAAAGTGCTTCCTGTTTTGGGCAATGTGGGAACAGGGTTAAATCTTCCAGATAAAAGTAGGAGCATCCAAGTCGACAGTTCTCTAATTTTAATGCTTTCAACTCAGTCAAACCACAGTACTTTACATTGTTTTAATACATGCAAGTGCTTCCTTGTTTGACTAAGGTGAGGAGCAGATTATCTACAACCAGAGCCACAATGAGTTTAACTAACAACCATTTCAGAAAAATCAGTGCACAAATCTCAGAACGGAGACCTTTTCAGTGACTACATATTAGAACAGTGCTCTTGTGTTTTGGGCATTGTGTAACCAGATTCACTTTGACAGAATAATGAAAAATTGTATGCAGAGATTGTTCCTGCTACCAGCTGTGAATTGTGCGGCACTGCCCTATTTTCATTTGGCCCACTGGAATGTGCTCCTCCCTCTGCATAACAAAATAAAACCTTACTGATTACTGATTGTTTAATGATGTATACCACCTGGTTTATAAAGTGTTGGGCGATAGAGAGAAGTAGGTGGATGCTTAAACAGGACCTGAACATAAATACATGAGAACAATCAATGTTTGCTACTTGGAGGTAAGCTGCTTCATACTTTCTAATCCAATTCTTGTTCTTCTGCCAAAAGAAAATGATTGATACTTTTGTTCCATCTTACATGACCCAAAACACAGCTCTCTCTTGTGTTCCATTGCTGGTGAGAAAGTGCTTCCTGTTTTGGGCAATGTGGGAACAGGGTTAAATCTTCCAGATAAAAGTAGGAGCACCCAAGTGGACAGTTCTCTAATTTTAATGCTTTCAACTCAGTCAAACCACAGTACTTTACATTGTTTTAATACATGCAAGTGCTTCCTAGTTTGACTAAGGTGAGGAGCAGATTATCTACAACCAGAGCTACAATGAGTTTAACTAACAACCATTTCAGAAAAATCAGTGCACAAAACTCAGAACGGAGACCTTTTCAGTGACTACATATTAGAACAGTGCTCTTGTGTTTTGGGCATTGTGTAACCAGATTCACTTTGACAGAATAATGAAACATTTTATGCAGAGATTGTTCCTGCTACCAGCTGTGAATTGTGCGGCACTGCCCTATTTTCATTTGGCCCACTGGAATGTGCTCCTCCCTCTGCATAACAAAATAAAACTTTACTGATTACTGATTGGTTAATGATGTATACCACCTGGTTTATAAAGTGTTGGGCGATAGAGAGAAGTAAGTGGATGCTTAAACAGGACCTGAACATAAATACATGAGAACAATCGATATTTGCTACTTGGAGGTAAGCTGCTTCATACTTTCTAATCCAATTCTTGTTCTTCTGCCAAAAGAAAATGATTGATACTTTTGTCCCATCTTACATGACCCAAAACACAGCTCTCTCTTGTGTTCCATTGCTGGTGAGAAAGTGCTTCCTGTTTTGGGCAATGTGGGAACAGGGTTAAATCTTCCAGATAAAAGTAGGAGCATCCAAGTGGACAGTTCTCTAATTTTAATGCTTTCAACTCAGTCAAACCACAGTACTTTACATTGTTTTAATACATGCAAGTGCTTCCTAGTTTGACTAAGGTGAGGAGCAGATTATCTACAACCAGAGCTACAATGAGTTTAACTAACAACCATTTCAGAAAAATCAGTGCACAAAACTCAGAACGGAGACCTTTTCAGTGACTACATATTAGAACAGTGCTCTTGTGTTTTGGGCATTGTGTAACCAGATTCACTTTGACAGAATGGTCCAGAAACTATTTGATGCAAACTCAGTTTCTTTGAAACATTTCCTAACAGACATAGATATTGAGATGAAAATAATCTTTGTTCTTGGTCTGACAATTTTGAGCTCTGTTTAGGGTTAGATAGTAATATGATTTCCAAGATTTATTTGTAGTACATTTGATTGAACAAATGGAACTTTGTTTTTACATAGGTGATTTTTATGTCAGCAAATAAGTCAAAGAAAAGTCTTGTATTTTACAAGAATACTTTAGATTTTCATTGCTATAGAACCCTTGATTCATATTGCTCTCAAGAAGTTTCAAAACATGCACAACTTGGATTATTCTTAATTACAATGGCTTTTAGCTTAAATCTAACTGCCATCTTGGCCTATATATTATTTTTCCAAATTTTTACATAAATGAAAAGTAAAAAATACACAGAAATGTCTTACTCCCAAACACTCCCCTTTTTTATTCAAAATTAAAATGGCTAAAATCAGCTGTGGGATACACCTCTGATTAGCATGTTCACTAAAAAGATGCCCTATTGTTATGCAGAGATTGTTCCTGCTACCAGCTGTGGATTATGCGTCACTGCCCTATTTTCATTTGGCCCACTGGAATGTGCTCCTCCCTCTGCATAACAAAATAAAACCTTACTGATTACTGATTGGTTAATGGTGTATACCACCTGGTTTATAAAGCGTTGGACGATAGAGAGAAGTAAGTGGATGCTTAAACAGGAACTGAACATAAATACATGAGAACAATCGCTGTTTGCTACTTGGAGGTAAGCTGCTTCATACTTTCTAATCCATTTCTTGTTCTTCTGCCAAAAGAAAATGATTGATACTTTTGTCCCATCTTACATGACCCAAAATAAAGCTCTCTCTTGTGTTCCAGTGCTGGTGAGAAAGTGCTTCCTGTTTTGGGCAATGTGGGAACAGGGTTAAATCTTCCAGATAAAAGTAGGAGCATCCAAGTCGACAGTTCTCTAATTTTAATGCTTTCAACTCAGTCAAACCACAGTACTTTACATTGTTTTAATACATGCAAGTGCTTCCTTGTTTGACTAAGGTGAGGAGCAGATTATCTACAACCAGAGCCACAATGAGTTTAACTAACAACCATTTCAGAAAAATCAGTGCACAAATCTCAGAACGGAGACCTTTTCAGTGACTACATATTAGAACAGTGCTCTTGTGTTTTGGGCATTGTGTAACCAGATTCACTTTGACAGAATAATGAAAAATTGTATGCAGAGATTGTTCCTGCTACCAGCTGTGAATTGTGCGGCACTGCCCTATTTTCATTTGGCCCACTGGAATGTGCTCCTCCCTCTGCATAACAAAATAAAACCTTACTGATTACTGATTGTTTAATGATGTATACCACCTGGTTTATAAAGTGTTGGGCGATAGAGAGAAGTAGGTGGATGCTTAAACAGGACCTGAACATAAATACATGAGAACAATCAATGTTTGCTACATGGAGGTAAGCTGCTTCATACTTTCTAATCCAATTCTTGTTCTTCTGCCAAAAGAAAATGATTGATACTTTTGTTCCATCTTACATGACCCAAAACACAGCTCTCTCTTGTGTTCCATTGCTGGTGAGAAAGTGCTTCCTGTTTTGGGCAATGTGGGAACAGGGTTAAATCTTCCAGATAAAAGTAGGAGCACCCAAGTGGACAGTTCTCTAATTTTAATGCTTTCAACTCAGTCAAACCACAGTACTTTACATTGTTTTAATACATGCAAGTGCTTCCTAGTTTGACTAAGGTGAGGAGCAGATTATCTACAACCAGAGCTACAATGAGTTTAACTAACAACCATTTCAGAAAAATCAGTGCACAAAACTCAGAACGGAGACCTTTTCAGTGACTACATATTAGAACAGTGCTCTTGTGTTTTGGGCATTGTGTAACCAGATTCACTTTGACAGAATAATGAAACATTTTATGCAGAGATTGTTCCTGCTACCAGCTGTGAATTGTGCGGCACTGCCCTATTTTCATTTGGCCCACTGGAATGTGCTCCTCCCTCTGCATAACAAAATAAAACTTTACTGATTACTGATTGGTTAATGATGTATACCACCTGGTTTATAAAGTGTTGGGCGATAGAGAGAAGTAAGTGGATGCTTAAACAGGACCTGAACATAAATACATGAGAACAATCGATATTTGCTACTTGGAGGTAAGCTGCTTCATACTTTCTAATCCAATTCTTGTTCTTCTGCCAAAAGAAAATGATTGATACTTTTGTCCCATCTTACATGACCCAAAACACAGCTCTCTCTTGTGTTCCATTGCTGGTGAGAAAGTGCTTCCTGTTTTGGGCAATGTGGGAACAGGGTTAAATCTTCCAGATAAAAGTAGGAGCATCCAAGTGGACAGTTCTCTAATTTTAATGCTTTCAACTCAGTCAAACCACAGTACTTTACATTGTTTTAATACATGCAAGTGCTTCCTAGTTTGACTAAGGTGAGGAGCAGATTATCTACAACCAGAGCTACAATGAGTTTAACTAACAACCATTTCAGAAAAATCAGTGCACAAAACTCAGAACGGAGACCTTTTCAGTGACTACATATTAGAACAGTGCTCTTGTGTTTTGGGCATTGTGTAACCAGATTCACTTTGACAGAATGGTCCAGAAACTATTTGATGCAAACTCAGTTTCTTTGAAACACTTCCTAACAGACATAGATATTGAGATGAAAATAATCTTTGTTCTTGGTCTGACAATTTTGAGCTCTGTTTAGGGTTAGATAGTAATATGATTTCCAAGATTTATTTGTAGTACATTTGATTGAACAAATGGAACTTTGTTTTTACATAGGTGATTTTTATGTCAGCAAATAAGTCAAAGAAAAGTCTTGTATTTTACAAGAATACTTTAGATTTTCATTGCTATAGAACCCTTGATTCATATTGCTCTCAAGAAGTTTCAAAACATGCACAACTTGGATTATTCTTAATTACAATGGCTTTTAGCTTAAATCTAACTGCGATCTTGGCCTATATATTATTTTTCCAAATTTTTACATAAATGAAAAGTAAAAAATACACAGAAATGTCTTACTCCCAAACACTCCCCTTTTTTATTCAAAATTAAAATGGCTAAAATCAGCTGTGGGATACACCTCTGATTAGCATGTTCACTAAAAAGATGCCCTATTGTTATGCAGAGATTGTTCCTGCTACCAGCTGTGGATTGTGCGGCACTGCCCTATTTTCATTTGGCCCACTGGAATGTGCTCCTCCCTCTGCATAACAAAATAAAACCTTACTGATTACTGATTGGTTAATGGTGTATACCACCTGGTTTATAAAGCGTTGGACGATAGAGAGAAGTAAGTGGATGCTTAAACAGGAACTGAACATAAATACATGAGAACAATCGCTGTTTGCTACTTGGAGGTAAGCTGCTTCATACTTTCTAATCCATTTCTTGTTCTTCTGCCAAAAGAAAATGATTGATACTTTTGTCCCATCTTACATGACCCAAAATAAAGCTCTCTCTTGTGTTCCAGTGCTGGTGAGAAAGTGCTTCCTGTTTTGGGCAATGTGGGAACAGGGTTAAATCTTCCAGATAAAAGTAGGAGCATCCAAGTCGACAGTTCTCTAATTTTAATGCTTTCAACTCAGTCAAACCACAGTACTTTACATTGTTTTAATACATGCAAGTGCTTCCTTGTTTGACTAAGGTGAGGAGCAGATTATCTACAACCAGAGCCACAATGAGTTTAACTAACAACCATTTCAGAAAAATCAGTGCACAAATCTCAGAACGGAGACCTTTTCAGTGACTACATATTAGAACAGTGCTCTTGTGTTTTGGGCATTGTGTAACCAGATTCACTTTGACAGAATAATGAAAAGTTTTATGCAGAGATTGTTCCTGCTACCAGCTGTGAATTGTGCGGCACTGCCCTATTTTCATTTGGCCCAGTGGAATGTGCTCCTCCCTCTGCATAACAAAATAAAACCTTACTGATTACTGATTGGTTAATGATGTATACCACCTGGTTTATAAAGTGTTGGGCGATAGAGAGAAGTAAGTGGATGCTTAAACAGGACCTGAACATAAATACATGAGAACAATCAATGTTTGCTACTTGGAGGTAAGCTGCTTCATACTTTCTAATCCAATTCTTGTTCTTCTGCCAAAAGAAAATGATTGATACTTTTGTCCCATCTTACATGACCCAAAACACAGCTCTCTCTTGTGTTCCATTGCTGGTGAGAAAGTGCTTCCTGTTTTGGGCAATGTGGGAACAGGGTTAAATCTTCCAGATAAAAGTAGGAGCACCCAAGTGGACAGTTCTCTAATTTTAATGCTTTCAACTCAGTCAAACCACAGTACTTTACATTGTTTTAATACATGCAAGTGCTTCCTAGTTTGACTAAGGTGAGGAGCAGATTATCTACAACCAGAGCTACAATGAGTTTAACTAACAACCATTTCAGAAAAATCAGTGCACAAATCTCAGAACGGAGACCTTTTCAGTGACTACATATTAGAACAGTGCTCTTGTGTTTTGGGCATTGTGTAACCAGATTCACTTTGACAGAATAATGAAAAATTTTATGCAGAGATTGTTCCTGCTACCAGCTGTGAATTGTGCGGCACTGCCCTATTTTCATTTGGCCCACTGGAATGTGCTCCTCCCTCTGCATAACAAAATAAAACCTTACTGATTACTGATTGGTTAATGATGTATACCACCTGGTTTATAAAGTGTTGGGCGATAGAGAGAAGTAAGTGGATGCTTAAACAGGACCTGAACATAAATACATGAGAACAATCGATATTTGCTACTTGGAGGTAAGCTGCTTCATACTTTCTAATCCAATTCTTGTTCTTCTGCCAAAAGAAAATGATTGATACTTTTGTCCCATCTTACATGACCCAAAACACAGCTCTCTCTTGTGTTCCATTGCTGGTGAGAAAGTGCTTCCTGTTTTGGGCAATGTGGGAACAGGGTTAAATCTTCCAGATAAAAGTAGGAGCATCCAAGTGGACAGTTCTCTAATTTTAATGCTTTCAACTCAGTCAAACCACAGTACTTTACATTGTTTTAATACATGCAAGTGCTTCCTAGTTTGACTAAGGTGAGGAGCAGATTATCTACAACCAGAGCCACAATGAGTTTAACTAACAACCATTTCAGAAAAATCAGTGCACAAAACTCAGAACGGAGACCTTTTCAGTGACTACATATTAGAACAGTGCTCTTGTGTTTTGGGCATTGTGTAACCAGATTCACTTTGACAGAATGGTCCAGAAACTATTTGATGCAAACTCAGTTTCTTTGAAACATTTCCTAACAGACATAGATATTGAGATGAAAATAATCTTTGTTCTTGGTCTGACAATTTTGAGCTCTGTTTAGGGTTAGATAGTAATATGATTTCCAAGATTTATTTGTAGTACATTTTATTGAACAAATGGAACTTTGTTTTTACATAGGTGATTTTTATGTCAGCAAATAAGTCAAAGAAAAGTCTTGTATTTTACAAGAATACTTTAGATTTTCATTGCTATAGAACCCTTGATTCATATTGCTCTCAAGAAGTTTCAAAACATGCACAACTTGGATTATTCTTAATTACAATGGCTTTTAGCTTAAATCTAACTGCGATCTTGGCCTATATATTATTTTTCCAAATTTTTACATAAATGAAAAGTAAAAAATACACAGAAATGTCTTATTCCCAAACACTCCCCTTTTTTATTCAAAATTAAAATGGCTAAAATCAGCTGTGGGATACACCTCTGATTAGCATGTTCACTAAAAAGATGCCCTATTGTTATGCAGAGATTGTTCCTGCTACCAGCTGTGGATTGTGCGGCACTGCCCTATTTTCATTTGGCCCACTGGAATGTGCTCCTCCCTCTGCATAACAAAATAAAACCTTACTGATTACTGATTGGTTAATGGTGTATACCACCTGGTTTATAAAGCGTTGGACGATAGAGAGAAGTAAGTGGATGCTTAAACAGGGACTGAACATAAATACATGAGAACAATCGCTGTTTGCTA
Organism: Rana temporaria; assembly: GCF_905171775.1. Classification (NCBI taxonomy): domain Eukaryota; kingdom Metazoa; phylum Chordata; class Amphibia; order Anura; family Ranidae; genus Rana; species Rana temporaria. Next base: position 298,534,509 of record NC_053491.1, read on the forward strand.
CTTGGAGGTAAGCTGCTTCATACTTTCTAATCCATTTCTTGTTCTTCTGCCAAAAGAAAATGATTGATACTTTTGTCCCATCTTACATGACCCAAAACAAAGCTCTCTCTTGTGTTCCATTGCTGGTGAGAAAGTGCTTCCTGTTTTGGGCAATGTGGGAACAGGGTTAAATCTTCCAGATAAAAGTAGGAGCATCCAAGTCGACAGTTCTCTAATTTTAATGCTTTCAACTCAGTCAAACCACAGTACTTTACATTGTTTTAATACATGCAAGTGCTTCCTTGTTTGACTAAGGTGAGGAGCAGATTATCTACAACCAGAGCCACAATGAGTTTAACTAACAACCATTTCAGAAAAATCAGTGCACAAATCTCAGAACGGAGACCTTTTCAGTGACTACATATTAGAACAGTGCTCTTGTGTTTTGGGCATTGTGTAACCAGATTCACTTTGACAGAATAATGAAAAATTGTATGCAGAGATTGTTCCTGCTACCAGCTGTGAATTGTGCGGCACTGCCCTATTTTCATTTGGCCCACTGGAATGTGCTCCTCCCTCTGCATATCAAAATAAAACCTTACTGATTACTGATTGGTTTATGGTGTATACCACCTGGTTTATAAAGCGTTGGACGATAGAGAGAAGTAAGTGGATGCTTAAACAGGGACTGAACATAAATACATGAGAACAATCGCTGTTTGCTACTTGGAGGTAAGCTGCTTCATACTTTCTAATCCATTTCTTGTTCTTCTGCCAAAAGAAAATGATTGATACTTTTGTCCCATCTTACATGACCCAAAACAAAGATCTCTCTTGTGTTCCATTGCTGGTGAGAAAGTGCTTCCTGTTTTGGGCAATGTGGGAACAGGGTTAAATCTTCCAGATAAAAGTAGGAGCATCCAAGTGGACAGTTCTCTAATTTTAATGCTTTCAACTCAGTCAAACCACAGTACTTTACATTGTTTTAATACATGCAAGTGCTTCCTTGTTTGACTAAGGTGAGGAGCAGATTATCTACAACCAGAGCCACAATGAGTTTAACTAACAACCATTTCAGAAAAATCAGTGCACAAATCTCAGAACGGAGACCTTTTCAGTGACTACATATTAGAACAGTGCTCTTGTGTTTTGGGCATTGTGTAACCAGATTCACTTTGACAGAATAATGAAAAATTTTATGCAGAGATTGTTCCTGCTACCAGCTGTGAATTGTGCGGCACTGCCTTATTTTCATTTGGCCCACTGGAATGTGCTCCTCCCTCTGCATAACAAAATAAAACCTTACTGATTACTGATTGGTTAATGATGTATACCACCTGGTTTATAAAGTGTTGGGCGATAGAGAGTACTAAGTGGATGCTTAAACAGGACCTGAACATAAATACATGAGAACAATCGATGTTTGCTACTTGGAGGTAAGCTGCTTCATACTTTCTAATCCATTTCTTGTTCTTCTGCCAAAAGAAAATGATTGATACTTTTGTCCCATCTTACATGACCCAAAACACAGCTCTCTCTTGTGTTTCATTGCTGGTGAGAAAGTGCTTCCTGTTTTGGGCAATGTGGGAACAGGGTTAAATCTTCCAGATAAAAGTAGGAGCATCCAAGTGGACAGTTCTCTAATTTTAATGCTTTCAACTCAGTCAAACCACAGTACTTTACATTGTTTTAATACATGCAAGTGCTTCCTAGTTTGACTAAGGTGAGGAGCAGATTATCTACAACCAGAGCTACAATGAGTTTAACTAACAACCATTTCAGAAAAATCAGTGCACAAAACTCAGAACGGAGACCTTTTCAGTGACTACATATTAGAACAGTGCTCTTGTGTTTTGGGCATTGTGTAACCAGATTCACTTTGACAGAATAATGAAACATTTTATGCAGAGATTGTTCCTGCTACCAGCTGTGAATTGTGCGGCACTGCCCTATTTTCATTTGGCCCACTGGAATGTGCTCCTCCCTCTGCATAACAAAATAAAACCTTACTGATTACTGATTGGTTAATGATGTATACCACCTGGTTTATAAAGTGTTGGGCGATAGAGAGAAGTAAGTGGATGCTTAAACAGGACCTGAACATAAATACATGAGAACAATCGATATTTGCTACTTGGAGGTAAGCTGCTTCATACTTTCTAATCCAATTCTTGTTCTTCTGCCAAAAGAAAATGATTGATACTTTTGTCCCATCTTACATTACCCAAAACACAGCTCTCTCTTGTGTTCCATTGCTGGTGAGAAAGTGCTTCCTGTTTTGGGCAATGTGGGAACAGGGTTAAATCTTCCAGATAAAAGTAGGAGCATCCAAGTGGACAGTTCTCTAATTTTAATGCTTTCAACTCAGTCAAACCACAGTACTTTACATTGTTTTAATACATGCAAGTGCTTCCTAGTTTGACTAAGGTGAGGAGCAGATTATCTACAACCAGAGCTACAATGAGTTTAACTAACAACCATTTCAGAAAAATCAGTGCACAAAACTCAGAACGGAGACCTTTTCAGTGACTACATATTAGAACAGTGCTCTTGTGTTTTGGGCATTGTGTAACCAGATTCACTTTGACAGAATGGTCCAGAAACTATTTGATGCAAACTCAGTTTCTTTAAAACACTTCCTAACAGACATAGATATTGAGATGAAAATAATCTTTGTTCTTGGTCTGACAATTTTGAGCTCTGTTTAGGGTTAGATAGTAATATGATTTCCAAGAGTTATTTGTAGTAGATTTGATTGAACAAATGGAACATTGTTTTTACATAGGTGATTTTTATGTCAGCAAAAAAGTCAAAGAAAAGTCTTGTATTTTACAAGAATACTTTAGATTTTCATTGCTGTAGAACCCTTGATTCATATTGCTCTCAAGAAGTTACAAAACATGCACAACTTGGATTATTCTTAATTACAATGGCTTTTAGCTTAAATCTAACTGCCATCTTGGCCTATATATTATTTTTCCAAATTTTTACATAAATGAAAAGTAAAAAATACACAGAAATGTCTTATTCCCAAGCACTCCCCTTTTTTATTCAAAATTAAAGTGGCTAAAATCAGCTGTGGGATACACCTCTGATTAGCATGTTCACTAAAAAGATGCCCTATAGTTATGCAGAGATTGTCCCTGCTACCAGCTGTGGATTGTGCGGCACTGCCCTATTTTCATTTGGCCCACTGGAATGTGCTCCTCCCTCTGCATAACAAAATAAAACCTTACTGATTACTGATTGGTTAATGGTGTATACCACCTGGTTTATAAAGCGTTGGACGATAGAGAGAAGTAAGTGGATGCTTAAACAGGAACTGAACATAAATACATGAGAACAATCGCTGTTTGCTACTTGGAGGTAAGCTGCTTCATACTTTCTAATCCATTTCTTGTTCTTCTGCCAAAAGAAAATGATTGATACTTTTGTCCCATCTTAAATGACCCAAAACAAAGCTCTCTCTTGTGTTCCATTGCTGGTGAGAAAGTGCTTCCTGATTTGGGCAATGTGGGAACAGGGTTAAATCTTCCAGATAAAAGTAGGAGCATCCAAGTGGACAGTTCTCTAATTGTAATGCTTTCAACTCAGTCAAACCACAGTACTTTACATTGTTTTAATACATGCAAGTGCTTCCTAGTTTGACTAAGGTGAGGAGCAGATTATCTACAACCAGAGCTACAATGAGTTTAACTAACAACCATTTCAGAAAAATCAGTGCACAAAACTCAGAACGGAGACCTTTTCAGTGACTACATATTAGAACAGTGCTCTTGTGTTTTGGGCATTGTGTAACCAGATTCACTTTGACAGAATAATGAAAAATTGTATGCAGAGATTGTTCCTGCTACCAGCTGTGAATTGTGCGGCACTGCCCTATTTTCATTTGGCCCACTGGAATGTGCTCCTCCCTCTGCATAACAAATAAAACCTTACTGATTACTGATTGTTTAATGATGTATACCACCTGGTTTATAAAGCGTTGGACGATAGAGAGAAGTAAGTGGATGCTTAAACAGGAACTGAACATAAATACATGAGAACAATCGCTGTTTGCTACTTGGAGGTAAGCTGCTTCATACTTTCTAATCCATTTCTTGTTCTTCTGCCAAAAGAAAATGATTGATACTTTTGTCCCATCTTACATGACCCAAAATAAAGCTCTCTCTTGTGTTCCATTGCTGGTGAGAAAGTGCTTCCTGTTTTGGGCAATGTGGGAACAGGGTTAAATCTTCCAGATAAAAGTAGGAGCATCCAAGTGGACAGTTCTCTAATTTTAATGCTTTCAACTCAGTCAAACCACAGTACTTTACATTGTTTTAATACATGCAAGTGCTTCCTAGTTTGACTAAGGTGAGGAGCAGATTATCTACAACCAGAGCCACAATGAGTTTAACTAACAACCATTTCAGAAAAATCAGTGCACAAATCTCAGAACGGAGACCTTTTCAGTGACTACATATTAGAACAGTGCTCTTGTGTTTTGGGCATTGTGTAACCAGATTCACTTTGACAGAATAATGAAAAATTGTATGCAGAGATTGTTCCTGCTACCAGCTGTGAATTGTGCGGCACTGCCCTATTTTCATTTGGCCCACTGGAATGTGCTCCTCCCTCTGCATAACAAAATAAAACCTTACTGATTACTGATTGTTTAATGATGTATACCACCTGGTTTATAAAGTGTTGGGCGATAGAGAGAAGTAGGTGGATGCTTAAACAGGACCTGAACATAAATACATGAGAACAATCAATGTTTGCTACTTGGAGGTAAGCTGCTTCATACTTTCTAATCCAATTCTTGTTCTTCTGCCAAAAGAAAATGATTGATACTTTTGTCCCATCTTACATGACCCAAAACACAGCTCTCTCTTGTGTTCCATTGCTGGTGAGAAAGTGCTTCCTGTTTTGGGCATTGTGGGAACAGGGTTAAATCTTCCAGATAAAAGTAGGAGCATCCAAGTGGACAGTTCTCTAATTGTAATGCTTTCAACTCAGTCAAACCACAGTACTTTACATTGTTTTAATACATGCAAGTGCTTCCTAGTTTGACTAAGGTGAGGAGCAGATTATCTACAACCAGAGCTACAATGAGTTTAACTAACAACTATTTCAGAAAAATCAGTGCACAAAACTCAGAACGGAGACCTTTTCAGTGACTACATATTAGAACAGTGCTCTTGTGTTTTAGGCATTGTGTAACCAGATTCACTTTGACAGAATGGTCCACAAACTATTTGATGCAAACTCAGTTTCTTTGAAACATTTCCTAACAGACATAGATATTGAGATGAAAATAATCTTTGTTCTTGGTCTGACAATTTTGAGCTCTGTTTAGGGTTAGATAGTAATATGATTTCCAAGAGTTATTTGTAGTACATTTGATTGAACAAATGGAACTTTGTTTTTACATAGGTGATTTTTATGTCAGCAAATAAGTCAAAGAAAAGTCTTGTATTTTACAAGAATTCTTTAGATTTTCACTGCTATAGAACCCTTGATTCATATTGCTCTCAAGAAGTTTCAAAACATGCACAACTTGGATTATTCTTAATTACAATGGCTTTTAGCTTAAATCTAACTGCCATCTTGGCCTATATATTATTTTTCCAAATATTTACCTAAATGAAAAGTAAAAAATACACAGAAATGTCTTATTCCCAAACACTCCCCTTTTTTATTAAAAATTAAAATCGCTAATATCAGCTGTGGGATACACCTCTGATTAGCATGTTCACTAAAAAGATTCCCCATTTTTATGCAGAGATTGTTCCTGCTACCAGCTGTGAATTGTGCGGCACTGCCCTATTTTCATTTGGCCCACTGGAATGTGCTCCTCCCTCTGCATAACAAAATAAAACCTTACTGATTACTGATTGGTTAATGATGTATACCACCTGGTTTATAAAGTGTTGGGCGATAGAGAGAAGTAAGTGGATGCTTAAACAGGACCTGAACATAAATACATGAGAACAATCGATGTTTGCTACTTGGAGGTAAGCTACTTCATACTTTCTAATCCAATTCTTGTTCTTCTGCCAAAAGAAAATGATTGATACTTTTGTCCCATCTTACATGACCCAAAACAAAGCTCTCTCTTGTGTTCCATTGCTGGTGAGAAAGTGCTTCCTGTTTTGGGCAATGTGGGAACAGGGTTAAATCTTCCAAATAAAAGTAGGAGCATCCAAGTGGACAGTTCTCTAATTTTAATGCTTTCAACTCAGTCAAACCACAGTACTTTACATTGTTTTAATACATGCAAGTGCTTCCTAGTTTGACTAAGGTGAGGAGCAGATTATCTACAACCAGAGCCACAATGAGTTTAACTAACAACCATTTCAGAAAAATCAGTGCACAAAACTCAGAACGGAGACCTTTTCAGTGACTACACATTAGAACAGTGCTCTTGTGTTTTTGGCATTGTGTAACCAGATTCACTTTGACAGAATGGTCCAGAAACTATTTGATGCAAACTCAGTTTCTTTGAAACATTTCCTAACAGACATAGATATTGAGATGAAAATAATCTTTGTTCTTGGTCTGACAATTTTGAGCTCTGTTTAGGGTTAGATAGTAATATGATTTCCAAGAGTTATTTGTAGTAGATTTGATTGAACAAATGGAACATTGTTTTTACATAGGTGATTTTTATGTCAGCAAATAAGTCAAAGAAAAGTCTTGTATTTTACAAGAATACTTTAGATTTTCATTGCTATAGAACCCTTGATTCATATTGCTCTCAAGAAGTTTCAAAACATGCACAACTTGGATTATTCTTAATTACAATGGCTTTTAGCTTAAATCTAACTGCCATCTTGGCCTATATATTATTTTTCCAAATTTTTACATAAATGAAAAGTAAAAAATACACAGAAATGTCTTACTCCCAAACACTCCCCTTTTTTATTCAAAATTAAAATGGCTAAAATCAGCTGTGGGATACACCTCTGATTAGCATGTTCACTAAAAAGATGCCCTATTGTTATGCAGAGATTGTTCCTGCTACCAGCTGTGGATTGTGCGGCACTGTCCTATTTTCATTTGGCCCACTGGAATGTGCTCCTCCCTCTGCATAACAAAATAAAACCTGAGGCCCCATACACACGAGAGGATTTATCCGCAGATACGGTCCAGCGGACCGTATCCGCGGATAAATCCTCTCAAAGATTTCAGAGGATTTCTATGCGATGGCGTGTACACACCATCGCATTGAAATCCGCGCTGAAATCCTCTGCCGATGACGTGTCGCACCGTCGCCGCTATTATGACGCGGCGACGTGCGCGACGCTGTCATATAAGGAATTCCACGCATGCGTCAAGTCATTACGACGCGTGCGGGGAATCCCTTTAGACGGATGGATCCGGTAAGTCTGTACAGACGAGCGGATCCATCCGTTGGAATGGATTCCAGCAGATGGATTTGTTGAGCATGTCAGCAAATATCCATCTGCTGGAAATCCATCCCAGGGGAGATTTATCTGCGGATAAATATCCCACGGAGTGTACACACCATAGAATCTATCCGCTGAAACCCGTTTGCACGGATTTATCTGCGGATAGATTCTATGGTGTGTATGGGGCCTTACTGATTACTGATTGTTTAATGATGTATACCACCTGGTTTATAAAGTGTTGGGCGATAGAGAGAAGTAGGTGGATGCTTAAACAGGACCTGAACATAAATACATGAGAACAATCAATGTTTGCTACTTGGAGGTAAGCTGCTTCATACTTTCTAATCCATTTCTTGTTCTTCTGCCAAAAGAAAATGATTGATACTTTTGTCCCATCTTACATGACCCAAAACACAGCTCTCTCTTGTGTTCCATTGCTGGTGAGAAAGTGCTTCCTGTTTTGGGCAATGTGGGAACAGGGTTAAATCTTCCAGATAAAAGTAGGAGCATCCAAGTGGACAGTTCTCTAATTTTAATGCTTTCAACTCAGTCAAACCACAGTACTTTACATTGTTTTAATACATGCAAGTGCTTCCTAGTTTGACTAAGGTGAGGAGCAGATTATCTACAACCAGAGCTACAATGAGTTTAACTAACAACCATTTCAGAAAAATCAGTGCACAAAACTCAGAACGGAGACCTTTTCAGTGACTACACATTAGAACAGTGCTCTTGTTTTTTTGGCATTGTGTAACCAGATTCACTTTGACAGAATGGTCCAGAAACTATTTGATGCAAACTCAGTTTCTTTGAAACATTTCCTAACAGACATAGATATTGAGATGAAAATAATCTTTGTTCTTGGTCTGACAATTTTGAGCTCTGTTTAGGGTTAGATAGTAATATGATTTCCAAGAGTTATTTGTAGTACATTTGATTGAACAAATGGAACATTGTTTTTACATAGGTGATTTTTATGTCAGCAAAAAAGTCAAAGAAAAGTCTTGTATTTTACAAGAATACTTTAGATTTTCATTGCTGTAGAACCCTTGATTCATATTGCTCTCAAGAAGTTTCAAAACATGCACAACTTGGATTATTCTTAATTACAATGGCTTTTAGCTTAAATCTAACTGCCATCTTGGCCTATATATTATTTTTCCAAATTTTTACATAAATGAAAAGTAAAAAATACACAGAAATGTCTTATTCCCAAACACTCCCCTTTTTTATTCAAAATTTTAATCGCTAAAATCAGCTGTGGGATACACCTCTGATTAGCATGTTCACTAAAAAGATGCCCTATTGTTATGCAGAGATTGTTCCTGCTACCAGCTGTGGATTGTGCGGCACTGCCCTATTTTCATTTGGCCCACTGGAATGTGCTCCTCCCTCTGCATAACAAAATAAAACCTTACTGATTACTGATTGGTTAATGGTGTATACCACCTGGTTATAAAGCGTTGGACGATAGAGAGAAGTAAGTGGATGCTTAAACAGGAACTGAACATAAATACATGAGAACAATCGCTGTTTGCTACTTGGAGGTAAGCTGCTTCATACTTTCTAATCCATTTCTTGTTCTTCTGCCAAAAGAAAATGATTGATACTTTTGTCCCATCTTACATGACCCAAAACAAAGCTCTCTCTTGTGTTCCATTGCTGGTGAGAAAGTGCTTCCTGTTTTGGGCAATGTGGGAACAGGGTTAAATCTTCCAGATAAAAGTAGGAGCATCCAAGTGGACAGTTCTCTAATTTTAATGCTTTCAACTCAGTCAAACCACAGTACTTTACATTGTTTTAATACATGCAAGTGCTTCCTTGTTTGACTAAGGTGAGGAGCAGATTATCTACAACCAGAGCCACAATGAGTTTAACTAACAACCATTTCAGAAAAATCAGTGCACAAATCTCAGAACGGAGACCTTTTCAGTGACTACATATTAGAACAGTGCTCTTGTAATTTGGGCATTGTGTAACCAGATTCACTTTGACAGAATAATGAAAAATTTTATGCAGAGATTGTTCCTGCTACCAGCTGGTGAATTGTGCGGCACTGCCCTATTTTCATTTGGCCCACTGGAATGTGCTCCTCCCTCTGCATAACAAAATAAAACCTTACTGATTACTGATTGGTTAATGATGTATACCACCTGGTTTATAAAGTGTTGGGCGATAGAGAGAAGTAAGTGGATGCTTAAACAGGACCTGAACATAAATACATGAGAACAATCGATGTTTGCTACTTGGAGGTAAGCTGCTTCATACTTTCTAATCCAATTCTTGTTCTTCTGCCAAAAGAAAATGATTGATACTTTTGTCCCATCTTACATGACCCAAAACACAGCTCTCTCTTGTGTTCCATTGCTGGTGAGAAAGTGCTTCCTGTTTTGGGCAATGTGGGAACAGGGTTAAATCTTCAGATAAAAGTAGGAGCATCCAAGTGGACAGTTCTCTAATTTTAATGCTTTCAACTCAGTCAAACCACAGTACTTTACATTGTTTTAATACATGCAAGTGCTTCTAGTTTGACTAAGGTGAGGAGCAGATTATCTACAACCAGAGCTACAATGAGTTTAACTAACAACCATTTCAGAAAAATCAGTGCACAAAACTCAGAACGGAGACCTTTTCAGTGACTACATATTAGAACAGTGCTCTTGTGTTTTGGGCATTGTGTAACCAGATTCACTTTGATAGAATGGGTCCAGAAACTATTTGATGCAAACTCAGTTTCTTTGAAACATTTCCTAACAGACATAGATATTGAGATGAAAATAATCTTTGTTCTTGGTCTGACAATTTTGAGCTCTGTTTAGGGTTAGATAGTAATATGATTTCCAAGATTTATTTGTAGTACATTTGATTGAACAAATGGAACTTTGTTTTTACATAGGTGATTTTTATGTCAGCAAATAAGTCAAAGAAAAGTCTTGTATTTTACAAGAATACTTTAGATTTTCATTGCTATAGAACCCTTGATTCATATTGCTCTCAAGAAGTTTCAAAACATGCACAACTTGGATTATCTTAATTACAATGGCTTTTAGCTTAAATCTAACTGCCATCTTGGCCTATATATTATTTTTTCCAAATTTTTACATAAATGAAAAGTAAAACATACACAGAAATGTCTTACTCCCAAACACTCCCCCTTTTTTATTCAAAATTAAAATGGCTAAAATCAGCTGTGGGATACACCTCTGATTAGCATGTTCACTAAAAAGATGCCCTATTGTTATGCAGAGATTGTTCCTGCTACCAGCTGTGGATTGTGCGGCACTGCCCTATTTTCATTTGGCCCACTGAATGTGCTCCTCCCTCTGCATAACAAAATAAAACCTTACTGATTACTGATTGGTTAATGGTGTATACCACCTGGTTTATAAAGCTGTTGGACGATAGAGAGAAGTAAGTGGATGCTTAAACAGGAACTGAACATAAATACATGAGAACAATCGTTGTTTGCTACTTGGAGGTAAGCTGCTTCATACTTTCTAATCCATTTCTTGTTCTTCTGCCAAAAGAAAATGATTGATACTTTTGTCCCATCTTACATGACCCAAAATAAAGCTCTCTCTTGTGTTCCATTGCTGGTGAGAAAGTGCTTCCTGTTTTGGGCAATGTGGGAACAGGGTTAAATCTTCCAGATAAAAGTAGAGCATCCAAGTCGACAGTTCTCTAATTTTAATGCTTTCAACTCAGTCAAACCACAGTACTTTACATTGTTTTAATACATGCAAGTGCTTCCTTGTTTGACTAAGGTCGAGGAGCAGATTATCTACAACCAGAGCCACAATGAGTTTAACTAACAACCATTTCAGAAAAATCAGTGCACAAATCTCAGAAGCGGAGACCTTTTCAGTGACTTACATATTAGAACAGTGCTCTTGTGTTTTGGGCTATTGTGTAACCAGATTCACTTTGACAGAATAATGAAAATTTTATGCAGAGATTGTTCCTGCTATCCAGCTGTGAATTGTGCGGCACTGCCCTATTTTCATTTGGCCCACTGGAATGTGCTCCTCCCTCTGCATAACAAAATAAATCCTTACTGATTACTGATTGTTTAATGATGTATACCACCTGGTTTATAAAGTGTTGGGCGATAGAGAGAAGTAGGGTGGATGCTTAAACAGGACCTGAACATAAATACATGAGAACAATCAATGTTTGCTACTTGGAGGTAAGCTGCTTCATACTTTCTAATCCAATTCTTGTTCTTCTGCTCAAAAGAAAAGATGATTGATACTTTTGTCCCATCTTACATGACCCAAAACACAGCTCTCTCTTGTGTTCCATTGCTGGTGAGAAAGTGCTTCCTGTTTTGGGCAATGTGGGAACAGGGTTAAATCTTCCAAATAAAAGTAGGAGCATCCAAGTGGACAGTTCTCTAATTTTAATGCTTTCAACTCAGTCAAACCACAGTACTTTACATTGTTTTAATACATGCAAGTGCTTCCTAGTTTGACTAAGGTGAGGAGCAGATTATCTACAACCAGAGCTACAATGAGTTTAACTAACAACCATTTCAGAAAAATCAGTGCACAAATCTCAGAACGGAGACCTTTTCAGTGACTACATATTAGAACAGTGCTCTTGTGTTTTGGGCATTGTGTAACCAGATTCACTTTGACAGAATAATGAAAAATTTTATGCAGAGATTGTTCCTGCTACCAGCTGTGAATTGTGCGGCACTGCCCTATTTTCATTTAGCCCACTGGAATGTGCTCCTCCCTCTGCATAACAAAATAAAACCTTACTGATTACTGATTGGTTAATGATGTATACCACCTGGTTTATAAAGTGTTGGGCGATAGAGAGAAGTAAGTGGATGCTTAAACAGGACCTGAACATAAATACATGAGAACAATCGATATTTGCTACTTGGAGGTAAGCTGCTTCATACTTTCTAATTCCAATTCTTGTTCTTCTGCCAAAAGAAAATGATTGATACTTTTGTCCCATCTTACATGACCCAAAACAAAGCTCTCTCTTGTGTTCCATTGCTGGTGAGAAAGTGCTTCCTGTTTTGGGCAATGTGGGAACAGGGGTTAAATCTTCCAGATAAAAGTAGGAGCATCCAAGTGGACAGTTCTCTAATTTTAATGCTTTCAACTCAGTCAACCACAGTACTTTACATTGTTTTAATACATGCAAGTGCTTCCTAGTTTGACTAAGGTGAGGAGCAGATTATCTACAACCAGAGCTACAATGAGTTTAACTAACTACCATTTCAGAAAAATCAGTGCACAAAACTCAGAACGGAGACCTTTTCAGTGACTACATATTAGAACAGTGCTCTTGTGTTTTGGGCATTGTGTAACCAGATTCACTTTGACAGAATGGTCCAGAAACTATTTGATGCAAACTCAGTTTCTTTGAAACATTTCCTAACAGACATAGATATTGAGATGAAAATAATCTTTGTTCTTGGTCTGACAATTTTGAGCTCTGTTTAGGGTTAGATAGTAATATGATTTCCAAGAGTTATTTGTAGTACATTTGATTGAACAAATGGAACTTTGTTTTTTACATAGGTGATTTTTATGTCAGCAAAAAAGTCAAAGAAAAGTCTTGTATTTTACAAGAATACTTTAGATTTTCATTGCTATAGAACCCTTGATTCATATTGCTCTCAAGAAGTTTCAAAACATGCACAACTTGGATGATTCTTAATTACAATGGCTTTTAGCTTAAATATAACTACCATCTTGGCCTATATATTATTTTTCCAATTTTTTTACTTAAATGAAAAGTAAAAAATACACAGAAATGTCTTATTCCCAAACACTCCCCCTTTTTATTCAAAATTAAAATCGCTAATATCAGCTGTGGGATACACCTCTGATTAGCATGTTCATTAAAAAGATGCCCTATTGTTATGCAGAGATTGTTCCTGCTACCAGCTGTGGATTGTGCGGCACTGCCCTATTTTCATTTGGCCCACTGGAATGTGCTCCTCCCTCTGCATAACAAAATAAAACCTTACTGATTACTGATTGGTTAATGATGTATACCACCTGGTTTATAAAGTGTTGGGCGATAGAGAGAAGTAAGTGGATGCTTAAACAGGACCTGAACAAAAATACATGAGAACAATCGATGTTTGCTACTTGGAGGTAAGCTGCTTCATACTTTCTAATCCAATTCTTGTTCTTCTGCCAAAAGAAAATGATTGATACTTTTGTCCCATCTTACATGACCCAAAACAAAGCTCTCTCTTGTGTTCCATTGCTGGTGAGAAAGTGCTTCCTGTTTTGGGCAATGTGGGAACAGGGTTAAATCTTCCAGATAAAAGTAGGAGCATCCAAGTGGACAGTTCTCTAATTTTAATGCTTTCAACTCAGTCAAACCACAGTACTTTACATTGTTTTAATACATGCAAGTGCTTCCTAGTTTGACTAAGGTGAGGAGCAGATTATCTACAACCAGAGCCACAATGAGTTTAACTAACAACCATTTCAGAAAAATCAGTGCACAAAACTCAGAACGGAGACCTTTTCAGTGACTACATATTAGAACAGTGCTCTTGTGTTTTGGGCATTGTGTAACCAGATTCACTTTGACAGAATGGTCCAGAAACTATTTGATGCAAACTCAGTTTCTTTGAAACATTTCCTAACAGACATAGATATTGAGATAAAAATAATCTTTGTTCTTGGTCTGACAATTTTGAGCTCTGTTTAGGGTTAGATAGTAATATGATTTCCAAGAGTTATTTGTAGTAGATTTGATTGAACAAATGGAACTTTGTTTTTACATAGGTGATTTTTTATGTCAGCAAAAAAGGTCAAAGAAAAGTCTTGTATTTTACAAGAATACTTTAGATTTTCATTGCTATAGAACCCTTGATTCATATTGCTC